>NC_138873.1:29377635-31777635 GCF_965194805.1 Balaenoptera borealis
ATCCTCAACAGCTATGTCATTCTTTTAAAGGTTGTGCCTTGCCGCCTTCCCTCCTGTCTCAACTGTGGTGTGAGTTTTAAAAATCTTTTTCTGTTTTTGCCTCTAAGAAAAGATGCAGGAGAGTTAGCAGTGCTCAGAAATAAGTAGTTGGAGGCATTTAGGGCATTTCTTTGTCAGGTCATAAAGAGTTATTTGGGAATTTCACTAATTCCTACTTTTAGACACAGAGTATCTAAAAGTAGTCCCAGATTTTTTTTTGGACACCTTTGCTTTTTGCTTTCACATGGAGAAGAGAGTCTTTTTGAGCATTTCTTAGAACAAAAGCAATGCTAATGAGATGGAGAATCTCAGTTTGAAGGAGGTTTGGGTTTGGGAAAGGGAAATAAGCCTTCATCTCACGGTTTCTTCAACTTGTAATTGCTGTTCCAAGCACTGATCCGGATATTCACGCCTGAGGGTAGAAGGCAAGCAGTCAGAGACAGAATCCCAAACATTCCCTCTAAGGAAAACAAGCAGTTAATTCACATGGGTGGCTTGAGACTGTCAATTCTCTTAGGGTTTTTAGAAGAGATCTGAATAATTGTCCTTTTTTTTTTCTTGCTAAGAGTTAGTCATTTCTGTTTATATTCATGCTGCAGTTCATTTTTTCTTTTCTAAAGAAAACATACCATAAGAATTCCAATTCAATCACCAAAATTGTATTCTAGAGCATTAGCACGAACCATTTGGAATTTAAAGAAGATTTTTATTAAGAGCAAATTTTCATACCAGATCATGAATGCATTATAAAACTTATTAACCTGATGTGATTATTGCTCAGGTATTTCATTTAGAGAGTTTATTACTTGTAATAGAAGCAAATCCTTTGTGTAAATAGGGGCATAAAGGGAAAAGCACTTGCTGTTCCAAAGCAAAATCAAAGCAAGATTAAATCATCTTTATTAAATCTTTTAAAATATGTGTTGGCTTAGAACAACATTCCTTCATTGTATTAGATCACAACATAGTTTCTCTTGTCAAAAAGTATTTCTATTTTTAGGTTAAAGTGTATGCCCTACATCATTTTACTTTCTGGTCATCTGTTTCCTTGATTTTAGAGTAATAGGTGTACGCTGGAATCTAGAATTCAGGAGGGGGCATAAATTTGGTACCAAGTAATCTCATATATTTTATTTTATACATTTAAAATATTATTCTATGCAGGAATCTGTAAGCTTCACTAGCCTGCTGAAGGGTTTCGTAGCCTGAGGTTAAGAATCTCTTCCCTCCATTTCTCTGTAACTAATACTAAAACTCTTCCATCAAATAAAAATCACAATACATACCCCACTGCTTTTATTGGAGATTTTTATGAAACATTCCGTTTTCCACACCTCATCTCTCACTTTAAAGTATGTTCGAAATCTTAACTTGACTTTCCAGTCTTTCTGGGGTGGTCCTGATCATTTTAGCTCCTTCTAATAACTGAACACTTTTTTATTGTGGTTCAAGCTTCAGGGTAGAACCAAAAAGTCCTGACATTGTGAGGACATAGAGCCACATAACGATTTCTCTTCTTCTTGGGCTTCAAAAGTAAAGCAGAGGTGAGCCCAAGCCCAAGCCCACGGCGTAAAGTTATTATTTCATGAGTTCATCTGAGGTAATACTTGTGTAGCTGCCCTCCTTAGAACAGTCTCTGTAACTCAGAAAAATGTGTGTGACTGTTCTTTTCACAACAATTATTAGGGCTTTTATAAAAGGGAACGAAATTGGGTCCTTTGTAGAGACGTGGATGGACCTAGAGACTGTCATACAGAGTGAAGTAAGTCAGAAAGAGAAAAACAAATACGTATATTAATGCATATATGTGGAATCTAGAAAAATGGTACAGATGACCCGGTTTGCAAGGCAGAAATAGAGACACAGATGTAGAGAACAAACGTATGGACACCAAGGGGGGAAAGCAGGGGAGTGGGGTGGTGGAGGGATGAATTGGGAGATTGGGATTGACATGTATACACTAATATGTATAAAATAGATAAGAACCTGCTGTATAAAAAATAAATAATAAAAATAAAAATAAATTAATTAATTTTAAAAAACAATTATTAGGGCTTTTTTTAAATCCAAAAATTCCTCTGTCCATAAATTAATTAAACTCCTCTTCCATCTCATGACTAATATCTTTTCATTAGAGCAGATGGAAAGAATTTGTCCAAGGTCATATATTAAGTTCCGTAATGAGGCTATGACTGTCATCCTTTAACTGCCTTTGTATTCACAAGTTCAGCGGAACTTTACACTGAAGACTGAATGACAGGTGACAGCAAATCACCTCCCCCAATCTCTTCTACCAAATAGGCAGGAGTTCCAGCAAGAAAGCATCTTGGAGTGACCAGGAAGAGAGGAGAGAGGAAGAAAGTGGTGGGGATTCATCTGCTCACTTACTTGTCCAGCACGTGTGGATTGCTCACCACAACCCACTGGACATGGTACCCATTGCTGGTGACTCAGGGATGGATGAGTGAGAGCCACACCTCGCCCCAGTGGAGCTAGTGGTGGGGACAGGCAATAAGCCAGAAAATGAAGGCATGTATAATACAACTTCAGGAGGAGAGAAGTGTCACCATTTAGGTGGAGGTAAGAGTGATGAAGAAAAATAAAGAAGGATCAGGGATAACATCAAGTGGCCTTAAGGGGGACCTGAGTTTGGAGGTTTAGGAGAAGAGCAGAAAGCCTTTGGAGGCTATACAACAGAGTGTGTGAATTCAGACTACGCTTTGGCATTAGGCTGCCTGACCTTGAACCACAGTTCTACAGTGTAGGACCCCAGGGAGGTCAATCCAGCTCCCTAAGCTTCAGCTTCCTGATCCACCTCACAGTGTAACCGTGGGGTTGAACAAAGCCACTTGTATGACGTGTACCTAGTGCAGTGCCTGGTGTGTGGCATGGACTCAATACACTTAGTAATTAGTGCTATTTAAAAATATCTGGCCATGGTCTAGACAAGAGATGTATAGTTTTGGTAAGGCCAGCACTGACCCCAGCAGTCATTTTGCTTAAGGCACATCAGGAGACACCGCAGATGCTCCATAGCCCCATATTGAATTAGGATGCCATGGTCCTCCTCACCTCCCTTCTATGCACCATTCCAGTTAGGTCAAGACTAAAGAAAATACATGTGTTGCTTGAAATATGGTTCATTTCTGCATTACCTACAGTCAAGAGAGCTTTCTAGGTTATCAGACAGGTGTTACAGAAAATTCTGAGTCTTTGGTGAAAGGTGAAAGGTGTGATTTAGGTTGAGAAACACCCAACTGTCCATTCTTCTAAGTTGGTGCAACTAATTTAGACTCTGTGTCCTGTGTGCACACAAACTTTGGCTTGTTCATTGTTGTTTGCTTGAGCCTAACCTAGGGCCTGGCCCACAATAGGGGCTCAAGAAATATTTGTTAGATGAGTCAAAAATAGTTTCTGGAACTCTCTCAGCTTCTGTGATGAAGGGGAGCTATCTCTCTAGTCTGGGGTTGACATATCCTGATCTCCTCTAGTATGAATCTGTGTCAGTATCTAGGCCATCAGAAATAAAAGTGGTTTGTGGGGAACCCCATGCACATTTGACCAAAAGTTATATCTGAGTAAAACTACTCAATTGAGGATGTGTGGCCACCTCTAATTCATTTGATGACTAAAGAAGGTTCATGTAAATTTACTAAAATTAAGGCCATTTAAAAAAATGTATGGTGTTAGCCAAAATATTCATTTCCAAATTTCCATATTTGCTCCAAATACAAGATTCAACGTTTCCCCTGGAGTGGGGAAAAAAAAAAAAAGAGAGAGATTGAGATTAGTCATATCATGGGATAATAATTCCTACCTTGGTTTAGTAATTGAATGTTTTAGAACTTAACTCTTTCCAAAAAAGATTTGAGACAATTCCTTCCTGGTTTTCCTAAGAGAAATATGTAGAAGTCTGAGCCTGGAATTTGTTTACTTAATTAGTGTTAGAGCTTATAGAAATATTTCAATGGATTATCTCAGGCTTAACAATCACGTTAAATTTCTCAGATGTAAGCTGGAAGTCTAAAGTTAATAATAGTAATAAAAGATCTTTGTAGAAAAATCATACCATAGCCACAAGTTGTCAAACTCTCAAGAACTATAAACTGGCTGATATTTGAGCCCATTTGCAAGCTTACAAGTTAGCCTCAGTTTCATGGATTTTGGCAAAAGACACAAGACTCCTTGGTCAGAGACAAAGGACAGTTTATTATTCATAGCAATAGCAATAGCCAGACTATCAGCATTTGCACAAATTCCCCAAGCCCCAATACCCACAGGGCATCATGAACCAGGCCAGGTGACACCTATACATAGACCAGGTTATTTTAGAGGAGAGGAACCCCAAGCTTAGGGAACCCAAATCTTTTATAATAGACAGTAAGCTGGCCTGATTTTTCCCCTGGAGGGAGACATTATCTTTAACTTACTGGAGAGTAAACAAAACTTTGCTCTAGAGGGGACACTTTATCTTCCAAGGTTGTTTCTTATATGAACATCCTTAGAAAGACAGCCTGGAACAAAATCAGTGCCTTTTCTCATGAGACATGCTGAAATGCGAGACCCATGAAAAATTGTCTTTCAACTCAAATATTCTAAAAAGGCCACCTTTCTGTTTAAAACAAGAAATTAGAACTTTTTAAGGTACAAAGATTGTAGAGCCTAGCTTTTTGTTTTGTTTGGTTTTATGGAGTTTAACCAGTCTTTTGGAGGATGGGTATCAGTAGGAAGCATATGACTCATCTGCCATAACATTTAAATTTAGATTTTATACCTAAATAACTCTAGCTCTTCCAAAAGCAACTGTTTATGTGATGTTTGCACAGCTAAAAATTATGACAATTCCAGAGGTGTGGAACAGCAGGTTCTAATTTGGAAGTTTACTCAGCTGCTTCACTCTAAGATATACAGGGTTTAGAACAAAGGCTTGCAGACCAGAATTATATCAAATGTTTTCAAAGATATTTTGATATTCTTCATATTTCCTCCTAGACACCAGGCCTCTAATATTCCAAACCATCACCGTCAAAGACTTTTTTAGTGCTCATCTTCTTTTTCTACCATTCTTCTTGGATAATCACATACTCTTAGAGAAAAGGCATATTGATTAAATTATTATTCTTTAAACAGGAGAATTTTATTATCAAATGTAGCCATTATACAATCGTATTCACACAATGGGTTTGTGTTAATTGTGTCTACCTTTAAGATCTTTCAAATCTTTTTTTTTCTTTTAAATCTTACATTTCAGTTATCATCAATATTCACACCAATACTGTTCTTTTTTTTTCCAGTTAATTAAGTTAAAACTTATTTTGCTTGATTAAAGTGGTGATTTATATGGTCCTCTGGTGTTAGTCGTTGCAATAATGCCAAGTAAACAAATAATAGGATCTGAATGGTTTTATACTAAATTTGCACCCAAGCAAAAGAGGAAAAACTTAAAGAGATATGTGCCTTAGCTAATTAAATCTCACTTTCCTCTTCGGAGTTAAATGATGCACAGTGGTACCTAATAGAGCCAAAGAGTCTAAAACTACATTTTTGTAGCATGAGCACAGCTAAACAAAGAGAAGTAACACCATTTACTACATTACCGTCAGCAACTCTTCACATAATATAATGCATCGGTGTTTAACTTTCCTCTCCCTCCCACGCTATGATCACAGTTCCATGCCCTTGAAAATTATGAATATCAGACAGTAAAGACATTAAAGAAACAGACTAAGGTTCTAACACTATCTTAATAAACACAGCATTCACCTGTTACTTTATTGTTTTTCAGAACACAATATTAAGCATTTTTCCAAGGAACACCTGTAATATTAAAAACTATTAATACTTTTCTCATTGAAGTCTGAAGCATCATTCATGAAAAAAGCACAGCATAAAATGTTACATGTGAAGCACGACATTCAAGTTATAGTGTAAACCAGAAAAGACCAATTTCTTGTATCTCCTTCCCTTTTTTGTTTTGCCTTTTGAACTCTAGTTCAGTGATCTGCAAATTGGGATAAGCATAATCCTGGGGGCTACATTCTGCAATATTCCTTCAATGATACATCAAAGGAAATCAATTTTTGGATTTTTAGGAAAAGTCTGTTTCCTAAAATTTCTTCTTCCCTGTCTTCCCAGTAATAACTATTCTTCCACTTAAAAGAAAGCACACCTGTTACCCACCAGAAATCTTATTATGATATATGTCCCCAATTATAAAAACCTTAGGAACACTAATCAAAAAGGCAGTTGGAAATATTGATGTAGGTGTGGTATGGAAAAATGACTCTAATGACTAGATAATAATTCTCTCATAAGCCTAGATATTTCCAGTAATTTGCTTTCAACAAAACTGTAGGATGACCTAATCAAGTTATCAGCTGATATATCATGACAACAAACTTTTGTTGTTAATTTAAAGAATGTAGTGACACTCCTATTAAAAAACTTTTTCAACTCCCCATCTATTTTTATTATTCTTGAGAACAGTGCATTTCATCTCCTTTTTTTTTTTTTTTGCCTGTGCCACGCGGCATGTGGGATCCTAGTTCCCTGACCAGGAACCAAACCCGCGTCCCCTGCATTGAAAGTGCGGAGTCTTAACCACTGGACCACCAAGGAAGTCCCCCACATTTCATCTATTTGAAAACAATGTCAACTTTATGTTAAATGCCTTATTGTTATATTTTTTAAATGGATGAAGATGAGTATCAAATGGGTATTGTATTTAAATTCCACTGGAAATACTTGAGTGGTATAATTATTCTCTACTCTAAATATAGAGTTTAAAAATACCATAGAAATTGCATCTTTTGCTGTCATTTAAATTTATGGTAAAAAAATGTTAGATGTTGATTTATAAATGAAAGAAAGTACTTAGTTTTTCTAATTATTTTAAAGGCTACACAGGCAAGAAAGTTTGGAGACCACTGCCACCGTTCTTATTCCCAATTAGTACCTGATCACAAAAGGGCTCCATTTTTAACTCTGGCATTTTTTATTAAGGGTTATTTCATTTAATCCAATTTTCCCCAAAATATTTTAAGAAATCATTTCGGTTGATTCTGGCTAGAAATCATTAAGATAGAAAGATTAGGAACATTGAGGTTTTATTTCATTGTTTTCCTTGGTTTGTTAAATATAAGTAATCCAAGATCATATTCTTGAAAAAAGTATTTTAAAAGAGGCCAGGAGTAAACAAAACTCAGAGAGACTGAGAAAAGGGAGAATACAAAAAATAAAAATAAAAATAAAGCTACAGTACCACTGCTGATATTGGAGATGGTGGCCTACGGTGGAGTATATTTTTAAAGGACAAGACTTTCCCACTCAAGGAACTTATAAGGCCATAATTTAATTGGCTTCACTCCTACAAAGTATAGGACACTGGCTCCATCAAGTTGTTGAGAACTCTGCAGCCTAAGTGTAGAACTTCCTCCAAAGTTGCTAGGAGTTCCCTGGTAAGAGTTTCAAGCCCTCCATGAATCTTTCAAACCTGAGGCTGCCATGCCAGGTGGTTCAGAAGATGCTCAAGCCAAATGGAAAGCATGCCCGAAATGCTGTGGGGTTTGAATCTGAAAGTACAGGGAGAGAAATGACAACCTCAGTGGAAAAAACTGTTCAGCAGTGGCTGAAATATGGAGGAGGGAGGAGCTAAGTGTGGCTGTTGATATGTGATAGAGCTCAGCCATTTCCACTGATTGGCCCTATTCATTCAAGTTCATGTCCTCCATTGCAAACAAAGACATTTCAACGTATTTGTCCTTCATGGTCTTTTTATGACACTCTGTGCAGCCATAAACGCTGCAGATTTCATCTGGATCAAGCAAGTTCTAATGGGCAGCCCTGGTGATTTAATGCCATGTGAAATATGAGTTTCAATATTTGTGGACAATTATCTCCCAGCAAGACCAAAATTTCCTCAACCCTTGTAACCTAGAGGACACGTGCAGACTCTGACATTTATAGAAGTACATATTGCTGAGGTGGGCCTGGAATAATGGGGTTAAAGGTGAAATAATAGGCATCGAGGAGAATTGTTGCAGGGCCTGCTAACCTGCAGTGAGTGACTTCACTCACTGTGGAAGAGTTATTATATCTCTGACTACTCTGTGGATTCCTCACAAGCAGATATCACAAAGCACCCCCTGTGGGCCTATCATCAGGGAAGGGGATAATGAGGACAGCCAGAGAGAGCCACCATTTTACTGTGGCATGTGACAGTAGCTTGATTTTTGTTGGAGAGAAATTAGGCCATCTCATTGGAAAAACATTAGGGATCCAAACAAACAAACAAACGAACAATGAGAAAAAAACTTCCACCTGTTATTATTAAATACCAATATATATCCCCATGTGATGATTTATACCTCTTTGCTCTTTACTTATGAATTGAAAGAGCTTCTCCATTCCTTCTGCTTTGGGTACTCACAGCCCTTTTTCAGGCAACATGGAGGCCTATAAGATTCTGGCACCATCTTGCTCCTAAGTCTTCCATGGAAAGACTTTACCCTCTTAGTAAGTTCTATCTTGCTGCAAGTTCCACTTTCAGATTTTTATTTCACGCTCTCTGGATCTGAAAACCTGCGATTTTTATGGTTCTGAGATCACTGTTAAAATTATTTTAACATTATTATGAATTAATTAATTATTTAAATTAATTTACAAATATTTATTACTTATTTACTCTCCTTATTTTGACCTGACAGGTTCCATATTGGGGGTGTTGAACCATCCTTGTCAAAACCTTTGTCAATTGCTGCAACATCCAGTTTGTCAGTATTACATAAACCAAGGCATCAATTCTTGAATTTTCTCCACTAGATCAAAAAAAGAAGTAGTCGCTTTCGGCAATGATATATTACTTTTGGAAATGTCAGGTGTAAGTTTTGCCTGACAACAAGGGCCCATCAGAGACTGACGGAAGTCTGTTTTTCAGTATTCAGTTCATTGCTCACTGACTGGTTAAACTGCCCAAGAGCTTGGCTCAGCTGCTGCACTGAACGCATGCCTAGGACAGGCCTCAGTGTGGTTGCTGGGTTGTTTTAGGTGAGCCCTTGACCGTTCAGACTGAGCACTTATAACTAGTGCTTTGTGCAACTGTCCCATCTTCTTGTTGGTAAGATCCATCACTCTCTGTAACAGCAGGATCAACTCATTCTCATCTGAGGACAGCGTGGAAAGGATTTTCCCCAAACCCCACCAAATAATTCCAAGAAGCCATCGTGATGCAAGGTGGGGAGGGGAACTGGGGTAGATCAGAGGTGATGAAGGGGGGATGGAAGTAGATCAAGAAAACCAGTGCTAACTCTTATCCTCAAAGAAAATCAGTGTGTCCATTCCCCCACCTTTTCCTCATGGCTGCTAGAGCAAAAGACCCTAAGGTACTCTCTGCTCCACCCCTACCCTCACCAAATACCCAAGGCAGGAAGGGGCCTGGGGGCTTGGCCTGTGGCATAGATTATTTATCTTCACCAGAGTGGACTTACATACTTTCATCTTGTATTTGCCCAAGGACAGGTCATTACAAAGGCTTCACCAGAATTATGCAGCTGTCATTCTACTCAGATCCAGATCCCCAGTCTTGCAAAGCTCAAGGCAAGGTTACCTGAGCTTTGCACTGGTCTCCAAGGATATAATCTGCAAGAATCTACTGAAGGTCTTCTGGGGGAAAGAGTGGAGGGGAGGGATCTGGAATGTTATTTTTGAATTCCCTCTTAATTAGAACAATAATAATCATGTTCCTTTGGTTGCAGTTCTCACCCACGCCCGAGAAGATAATAGAGAAAAAAAATGTGTTTCCAGTCCTCTTGTATAATTTAAATATTTTTCTTACTTTAAAACAGCACATTTACTCCGAGCAGGTGTTTTCTCTACAGAGCATGATCTTGTCGTGAGAGGTGACTTCAATCAGGGACACAGGTGACTGCTCCATGATTCTGGCATTGGCAGCCCAGGTGGTTGCTGGCGGGGGGCCCGCTCCCTGGCCTCTCGCTCCTTCCCTCACACCGCCTCATCTCGGGCAAGGCGATGCATCTGGTCTGTATCTAAACACCGGCTTTGCAACACAATGTGACTTAGCCAGCAGGGAGCAGGGCTGGGACAGCTCCTAAGCCCTTCTTTCCTCAGAATCAGAGGTGCTTATACTCCACGTTTATGTATTCATTAACGAATATTTATTGAGCCACCCCCAAGAGAGCACCAAGATGAAAAAGCATGAGTTCCAGAGGCTGCCCAGGCTCAACGCCACCTCTGCTGCCACCTCTGAGCTCTGGGACCTTGGCAAATTATGAACTCCTTTAAGCCTCAATTTCCTCTTCTATAAAAGAGGGAGAGTAATATAGTACCTATCTGGTAGGAATTCAGCGAGGATCAAATGAGATAAGGTTTGTAAAAGTCTCAGTCCATTGGAAGAACTGGTAGCTATTAGGCAAACTGGATTTGATAGGCTGTGAGCAGAAGACAAGTTAATTTGCTCCTCTGCTGCCCTTTCTAATCCCGTCAGGCAGGTCCTATAATGTTCTGTGTCACTCTCAGATCATAAAAAGTCCTCTGATCAGTTTTCGTGCCAAGAAGAGTCTCCTTTCAGAAAGTCAAATGTTTTGTCTGGCATAACATCGAATCCTGGAGCTCTGTCTAATTGAGAGCTTCTCTCCACCCAGCTTGCCACGGGCCAGGAAGCCCAAGTGAAGGAGGGGAGGGGAGCAAGCCTCCTTCCTCCGCCCTCCTGGTTCTATCTCCTACCCACTCAGTAGCTATGATGTTGGACTTGGCAAAGGTCGGGGGCAGAGGAGATTACAGGAAAGGGCCCAGAGGAAAGCAGATAGAGCCGGGCTCTGGCACTGAGGCTCTGTGCTTGGCAGGAGGCTCACAGCTGCCCCTTGTCATGGGCAGGTGGCCCTAGCCACTGCCCTTTCTGTTTGCATTTCTCAGGCCAGTGTCCCCTACCAGCCCTTTATGTCCCTCCTCCTACTTCCAGGGACCATTGTCAAGCTCTCTCAGTGTTTCTCCTGAATCCCTTCTCACTTGGTTGGAGGTGAAGAGAAAGCACACTCTCTCCTCCCTCGTCCTGTAAAAGGACATGGCCCTGCTCTCCAACCACAGATCACGTGGGACTAGGGCAGAGGTCAGCGGGCTGGCCCTCAGCTTCAATGGCTTTTTGTTCATTTTGCTGTCCCCCACCCACTCTTCCTTGTCTTCCAGTGCCCTGGCTGGTGCTGAGTGAGATTTTTCCTGGTGGAATTCGAGGACGAGCCATGGCTCTAACTTCTAGCATGAACTGGGGCATCAATCTCCTCATCTCTCTGACCTTTTTGACTGTGACAGGTAAGAACTTGCTTTCCTCTAACTCCTTTTGTGCTCTTAGGACAAATCTTAGGGAAGCACACTCGCCTGAAAAACATTTTCTTGTCAACATTTTCAAACACACTCAAAAAGTAAAGAGAATGGCAGTGAACCTGATGTACTGACCACCCAATTTAAAAATTTATCAGCCTTCATTTATGACCCCACCTGCTCTGCCCCCCAAATTATTTTGAGTCATTGTCCAAACATGTCATTTTGTCTCTAAAATTTCAGCAGGGACCTCTAAAAGATAAGACATGTAAACACTATAACTTCAATATCATTATCACACCTAAAAATATTATACTATTAATAGTCTCTTGGTATCAAGTATCCAGTCTGTGTTCACATCCTTCCAATTGTCTCATAATTATTTTTTATACTTTGTTTGAATCACAGTCCAAATAATTTACGGTTGATTGATATGTCTCATAATTTGTAGGTTTCGTCTCCATTTTTCCTCCCCCTACACTTTATATTTTTAATGAAGAAACTGGGTCGTTTGTTTCATAGAGTTTTCCCCCGGGGTTGGATTTGCTGTTTTCCCCGGGGGTTGGATTTAGTCACATCACATGACCCTCTGTCCTTTGTGTTTTCTGTAGACTGCTATTTAGATGTAGAGGCTGAAAAAGATTTAGATTTTCTTGTTTATTTGCAAACTCCTTCCCAGGTGATGGCCTGTGTCTTGCCATCAGAGGCACATCCTGTGTGCTTGTCTCCCACTTTGTCATGCCTGCATCCTTTGAGGATCATTTCCCAGATCCGTTATCTTCATTTCATCATTCCTACTAAGTTTTTTATCAGCAATACTTCTCTTAAGGAGAAATTTCTTCTCATTAGTTATTTGCCTGCCCTGAAGTATGAATCATATAAGAAAGCCAAGATGAATGTTTGAAACTTTCTCTTTATTTTCTGCTTTTCAAAATAATGAGGTAGTTCCCCAGCATCCTCCAAAACTGACCAATGAGTTGAGTTTTCGTCCCTTCCTTTATTTTATATGTATATGTATATATATAATGCATAAATATTAAATAGTATCTATAATACAGAGATAATATGTATTGATACCATTTCAAAAGTGGATGTATAGTCAAAAAAGTGTATATCTATATGTAGTACTTCTGAATCTTGTTGACTTTTTTTTGAGTATACCTACTTTTGGAAATGAACTTTTAGAGTTATTAATTAAGCACAGTTTGGGTTTTTACATAAAATTTTAAAATATTTATGTCCTACATTTTTGGAAATAGCCCAAGAGGAAAGGAAACACAGGAACTGGTCATTTGCACTAACCGTACGTCTCCTGCTCAGATCACACACATAGACCCGTGCCCTTCACCTTCTCACACACACACACACACACACACACACACACAGACTTACCTACTGTTTATATGGAGAAAGAGAAATATAAAAGAAAGAATGGAAATGATGAAGGATGAATAAAGATGACATGAATTTCTGGGAAGGATAGCTAATCCATAGGATGAGCTTGATGAAGATTCAGAAGTTCTGCATGGGCTCTTAGAACAAATGTTGGGAAAGCATACTCATTTTAAAAAAAAATTCTGGAATGAGCTCAAAGCTGTAAATGACATTTCACTGGACTAAGTTTGAAATTCTATACTTCTTTTCAAAAATCAATTTTCCAAGTAAAAGATATAAGGGTTCTGCTTGGTGGCAAGCCCTCGGACACCAACTTTTAGCGCAATTTCAGCTGTATCAATAAGAACAGAGTGTACTGGAGACACAGACATACTCTGCTGTGGTCATAATACAGCTGCGGTATTGCTCTCAGCTCTGAGTAAAATATTTGAAGAGGGTTGCAGTGTGCCCACCAAGGGAGGGCAACCTGGATAACATGGGCAGGTGACCCATGGTCTGTGAAGAATGGTTGCAAGAGTTTGGGAGTTTGACTTGGACAATAGGATGCTCAACAAGGGATGGAGGTGCATTCAAATATTTGCGCCGCTTTCTTGAAGAAGGGATGAGGAAGGCTGATCCAGAGGGCAAAGCAGAACCTCTGAACCCAAGTTCCCGGAAGGTAGACTTGGGCTTAGGAACAAGTGGGGAATATGTTTGAAACAGACAGGGCCGACTCACAACGCAGTGTGCATTTTTTTTTTTTTTTGGCAGTGTGCATTTTTTTTTTTTTTTTGGCAGTGTGCATTTTTGATAAGTGATGAGCTCCCTGTTACTGAAAGTACTCAAACAGAAGAGCAGAGAAGTTTGCTGAGATAACCTTTTGGGTTTTTTTTTTTTTTTTTTTCCACTTTTTATTTTCTGGTTTTATGCCCCAGAGAGGAAAGAAGGACCAATTCTCCAAGCACTTTATTAAGCACTCACTTGGGCAAAACCCTGTGTCAGCAGCAAGAAAAGCACAGAGGGAGAGGACTTCAATTAAAATTGCCAGAAGGACTGCAGAGCTGTTCCTTCTCCCTGCTTCTCCCCACCTCAGCACAGCTGACCTGTGAGTGGTTAATATGCATAGATCTTCCACTTTGCATTACCAAATGCCTTCCGCATAACTGCTCAGTCAACGTTCCTGACTGACCAGTTGTGATTTGTGGCCGCTAAGGGCTATTTGCATTGTTTCAGTCTGTGGCTGGTCTGAGCCTGTGTTCAAAAAAATCCAGCTTCCTCCTCCCTGCTCCTGGCCACACTGGCCTTTCCGCTGAGCCCGGGATGCCGCAGTGCAAGGGCAGACTCAAGTGCATTGGGGGCCACCTCTCACCAGCTAACATACCTTGACCTTGGTCAGTACTACAAAGGGACTGTACCTCTGGCTAGAAGCGCTCAGAGGGAAAACTAGGTTGGCGGGTGAGATCCATCAAAACTGGAGGGTCCTGCTTCTTGCTGATGCATCTTAGCAAGTTAATGCCTTTCAGTCGAACCATTATCACTTTTTTTCTCTGAATCCAGGAAGCAGTATTACAAATACTGCCAGCTACTAAAATGATGAAATATTGCCAACATGAAACAATTTATTCAAATCAGAGTAAAGAAGGGGGAGCTCATTCCAAGAAGAGTCCATCTGTATAAATATGTCTTTAAAAGTGTCTACCAAGTAGAAACCAAACTGCTATGGCGGGGATTCCCACGAGAGGAATGGTAGAGGGTTAGGAGAGAGGAGATAGTTTACCTTCTGTTTTATGTGTTTCTGTGTTGTTTGAGGTTTTTTTTTTTTTTTGGCAATGAGCATTTCTATTACCATTTTGAAAACGAGGAGTATTATGTTCACCAAGAAGATGGCATTGGGTTTAAATTGTGATATTTACAAGATTGTTATTCACTTTACCAGAGAAAGCTGGGGTTGTTTGTGAAAATGAAACTTTCAGAGGCTGGCTATATTTTTAATTTGTGATTGCTATTTCCCTGGATACTACCGGCATGTTTGAAAATACATATGTTTTCATATATGCTCTAAGAAGCAGCTGTCCACAAATGGGATGAAAGCAACACAAAATGCATCTCTAACCAATTTCTTTTGTCCTCTCTAGATCTCATTGGCCTGCCATGTGTGTGCTTTATATATACAATTATGAGTCTAGCATCTCTGGTTTTTGTTGTTGTGTTTATACCCGAAACAAAGGGATGCTCTTTGGAACAAATCTCAATGGAGCTGGCAAAAGAGTGAGTATTATGTGCATTGCTCTCCAAACAGCACTCTTTGGTCAAAAATT
Source organism: Balaenoptera borealis (assembly GCF_965194805.1). Taxonomy (NCBI): domain Eukaryota; kingdom Metazoa; phylum Chordata; class Mammalia; order Artiodactyla; family Balaenopteridae; genus Balaenoptera; species Balaenoptera borealis. Next base: position 29,392,698 of record NC_138873.1, read on the forward strand.
CAGCTTTTATATACAGTGGAATAATAATAATATCTGAAATTTTTTAGGATATTCCCTTTGGTGGAGAAACCATATCTCAAAGCATAATTCGAGTTTCTCTGCCATGCGTTTAATTTGGCTAATTCAGCTAAGGAATTAGAATAAGCAGAGCTTTCTAACAAGTGAAACTTTCAAAGCTCTTTTCAGTAATGATTGAAGAACCTCGCCCATCTCTGGTTTCCCACACAGGGGGTGGGAGTTGCTTGGGGTTTCAGGTGGTCCTGGAATGTCATGCTTGCCTTGTGCTAGCACCGTGGGCTTCAGCCTTCCACCTCTATCACACTTGTAGGTCTCTAAGCCCTAAACACTTGTTAAGGCTAAGGTTACCAGGAAAACTCTTGGGCTTAAATGTCTACAATTATTCCAAATATGGCACAAAGTGAACTAAGAAAGTTAAAGAGTTTCCTACATGAATAGGCAGTTAGAACACTGGTTAAATAAAATTCATATGGAGAGACTGCTTGAACAATTTGACATAGCAGTGGCCTGTAGAATACTCCCCTTTTCTTTAGGAGCAGGTCTCACAGCTCCTGACTTTTGAAACTGTGGCCTGGGGGAGGAGAGGATGCAAAGGGGCCAGGAATGAAGGGGAACTTGTTGCTCTTCCTAGGATTTAATCATTCTGCCCCAAAATGTAGGGATTCGTGTTCATGGACTTTAATATAACAGGAGGAAACTACATATTTATAGTTTGTGCCTTTCTTCTAAAAAAACTTGCATTACACTAGAGAGAAATGTATGATGGCTACAGAAACTGTGGGCATAGTGATTCTTCAGCTTTTGTCTGAAGGAAGAATAAACTTGATAGGTGAATTGATGGTAGGTATATGTGTACAAATATATAGACCGAGCTCTTAATCCTGGTTTATTAGTATTATATAATAATTTATTATTATTATTAGGGTATGAAGTAAGTAGGAGTATGGATGAGTTTTACTTTGTACCTTATATACTTTAAAATGGTTTACAGGGAATTCCCTGGCGGTCCAGTGGTTAGGACTTGGCACTCTCACTGCCAGGACCCGGGTTCAATACCTGGTCAGGGAACTAAGATCTCACAAGCCGAGTGGGGTGGCCAAAAAAAAAAAAAAAAAGGTTTACATTTTAAAGACATTTCATTTTAGTAAGCAGAAAAACTTTTCTCTTAATTGAAGGTAAATGTCAACTGTAGGGCTGATTTTTGATGCAGATAAGGCCCTATTTTTAAAGCCTTCAATGAAAATGAAAAGTATTCATTTACAAAGAGAAATATAATTGTCAGGAAAGCCAGCTATCTCCTTGGCCTGGCCAGAGCATTGCCTGGCTCTATTCAAGTTGAAGTCAAATAATCGGATTTCTTGGCGAGCACAGAATCTGAATGACAATTAATTACACATACATGATTCAAATAACTAATAGCCTCAGACCTTGATAACGCAGTGCATTCATCTGTAAACTGGAAACATGTCTGACCGATGCAGGCCTTTTCCAGAACTTAGATGCCACGACAGCAGTGATGTCCACATCTGTTGGTCACCCTTCATTTCTCATCTTCCCTAGAGCTTGTTTCACATCAGTGGTCTATTTAGATATAAAACACTCTCCCCTAATGTAGTGGCTTAAAATACGCCATTTACTATTTTCCGTGATCCTTTGGTTTGGCTAGGTGGGGCCTTCGCTTATGTCACCCAGGCTCCCCCAACATCAGCAGGAGGGTCAGGTGGATTGGAAGGTGCTGACACGGCGGGGAGCTTCAGTTCTCTTCAGGTGGCCTCATCCTCCAGAAGGCTAACGTGGCTTCCCCACCTGTCAGACATCAACAATGTCTGCCTCCGGGCAGCATTCCAAGGTAGTGGAGGCATAAGCTGCAAGGTCCCATGAGGTTTCCCTTCTGGAAGTCACACTACATCACTTCCATTACTTTCTATTGTCAGTACAAGTCCCAAGGCCAGCCCAGGTTCAAGGGGTGTAGGGATTGACTTATGTCTTGATGAAACGAAGGGCAAAGTTTTTTGTTTTTGTTTTTTACCACATTTAATCTACCACACCTACTCTTTCTTGAAATTCTTTTACCTCCTAAGAAACAATTTTTTTCCCCTGGGTTTTCTCCTGACTCACTAACTCTTACTTCCTTATTTCTGCTTCTATTCCTACATGAGAGTTATCTTTGAAGAGTTAGCCCTATAGCCTTATGCCTTAAGGGCCAATGCAAATCCTCATCTTCAAAGCCTTGAGTAACCCTAGCCCCTAGCCCTGATAATATTCCTTTCACCAGGATCATCAATATTTTCTAGTCCCATTTTTTTTTGGTCACGCCACAGGGCATGCGGGATCTTAGTTTCCTGACCAGGGATCGAACCTGTGCCCCTTGCAGTGGACATGGGGAGCCCTAACCACTGGACCGCCAGGGAATTCCCCCCATTTTCTTTTTATATTGCCTTAGCTAAAACTCTAGTGATTTCACTTCCTTAATTAGGTAGGTTATAAAGTTTTGGCATCCAGGAATGGTCTTGGCCCATTATCTTTCGTGTGTAACCTCTACAGTGCCTAGCTTAAAACTGATTCCTAGCAGATGATTAAAAAGTATCCACTGTTCAGTTGGATACCTTGTGGTCAATCCAATGCTGAATTCATTGTGTGTGGGGATTAGATTATGGGTACCAATATAAACCACAACAAGTTTTGATTTGTGGATCACAGATGAGATTTAATCTTATGATCTAACAATCTGTGCAACAGGAAGAGGTATGTGTTCAGAAAAGGGAGACATATGGCCTCCAGCATACCACTCCCTGCCCGCAACTTCAGAGGTTGTTCATTCAACTCTTTGTTGATTATCTACTATGGAGTAGACACTATATTAGGAAAGGACTGAAAATATAGGAGACAAAGAATCCATAGCTCCTTTACTTGGAGAGGCAGACCAGAAAACAGATCATTGCAATACACTGTGTTGGCAAGTGCAAAGGAAGGGCACATGTTTTGGGGTAGAGAATGCCTTTAAAAATAAAGGTTTGTTACAATTCTTGTGAGCAATACTAACTAAAAAATTGAAGCAGGGAGAAAGCAGTAATGAATTAATTGAACGAAACTAAGAATCACTCCCCATTGCCCTCTTTTTTAAAGAGTCTAACTTGAAAGCAGAATGTTCTCAACGAATTAAGGTTAAGAAACTTTTAGATCTTTTTTTTTTTTTTTTTAATATGGGGCTGTCAGAATGGATCAAATTTCAAACCGAATGAAAATTTGAAGACAAAACTTAAGCCAATCTTTCCATCCAGTAGGCCTCCAGAATAAGACATTCTGTAAGAACATAGTGATGTGGGTGTCTAAAGCTCAACAAAACATATTCATTCAGAATTCGGGGTGGGGAAGAAATCTGTCTAAATTAACCAAACTCTGCATTATGAAATGTTTTTGAATTACTCAAACTTAAATCCAGACCCTCTCCAAGAAAGTTTTAAATTGCAAATTAGGAGAGATCCAAAAGCCCAAGTACTCCCCACCCCTAGACAGATTCCACAAGTACCAGGAGGTTGGTGTAGAAGAACAAATAGAGATAAGGGCACAGGTGCCAATTATGAAAGACGAGGTGGCAAAACAATTCTGCATTCCAAATTCATTTCTAGGAGCAGCAAGCAGCAGTGTCTACCAGGGATGCATTCTTGTGGGGAAAGCCCAGTACCTGAGGGCAGAAAGGAAACAGTTGCCTTCAGAAATCTTGGCTAACTCTGATTTCTGCAACATCAAAGAGCCTGGGACATGTCTTAGCTTGAAGCAGTAGGTTGGCAAATGCTTTAAAAATGAAAATGTAAGCAGCCTGAATGGTATAAATTGACCAAAGTTATGTATGAAGTATGTGTATTAAACAAGGTTCCCTGGAGGGAAATGGCAGAGACAAAAATAGAAATAAAATACATAATGGTATTGAAAAGTGATCGAACTAGCTAAGTGAACGTGGGGCGGTGGAAAGCCCTCGGGGACTTGTGAGGACACGAAAGTTGACGTAAACTCGAAGATGGAGGACGGCTACTGCTGAGCTAAGGGAGTCTTCATGAACTTCGGAGTTAATGAAACAGTGAATCAACTTTTGTCCCCAGGGAAAGAGAGTCCATATGTGTATGTCCCAATGATTTTCTAAGCAGCAAGAAAGGAAACTATTTATAATACCAAATTAACTTCAAATTTGATACTCCATACCGCTTGATATTTTCCTTTCTCATATTTGGAGTTGGCTTCTTTCCCTTCTATTTCTACAAGGCTGAGAAAACAAATATTCTTCCAAAGTTGTTAAGTTTCTTGTAAGATAAACAATGACTCAGTGGAGAGGTCAGAAAAGATTTCAGCAATAATGTAATTTGAAAGGATTTCATTTTGAACTTGTGCCCTGCCAGCTACAAACACAAACACAAAATGGGACATTTGCCATATGTGCTATTTCAGCTGTGACTTTCATTCTTTTCCCCAGTTTAAGTGGAAACAATTAGAGAAAACTAACAAGTTAATGTTTTGTAAATATTTTAGTTCTGAGACTTAGGTTACTTTTCACTTTTAGCAGCTCATTTTATGTGGTCATTCCTTCATTCATTCACCCAAATTCATTTATTCGCTAAATACTTACTGAGCACCTGTTCCGTGCCACGCACTGTTCTAGGTGCTATGACATTAATCAGTGAGCAAAAATGCCATGAGAATTAAGATAGTAAGCGTGTGGGGGGGGTACTTTTGTTCTTTGGGGTTTTTGTTTCGTTGTACATTTTTATTAGAGTAGTTGATTTACAATGTTGTGTTAGTGTTCGCTGTACAGCAAAGTGAATCAGTTATACATATACATATATCCACTCTTTTTTAGATTCTTTTCCCATATAGATCATTACAGAGTATTGAGTGGAGTTCCCTGTGCTATACAGTAGGCCCATATTAGTTATCTATTTTATGTATAGTAGTGCAACACTTGTTATTTTCTACTTTTTTTTTTTTTTTTTTTGGTAGTGGCCAACCTAATGGCTTGAGGTGGTATCTTATTGTAGGGGGTACTTTATTTATTTGTTTATTTATTTATGGCTGTGTTGGGTCTTTGTTACTGTGCGTGGGCTCTCTCTAGTTGCGGCGAGCGGGGGCTACTCTTCATTGCAGTGCGTGGGCTTCTCATTGCGGTGGCTTCTCTTGTTGCAGAGCATGGGCTCTAGGCACGCAGGCTTCAGTAGTTGTGGCACGTGGGCTCAGTAGTTGTGGCTCACAGGCTCTAGAGCTCAGGCTCAGTAGTTGTGGCACACGGGCTTAGTTGCTCCGCAGCATGTGGGATCTTCCCGGACCAGGGCTTGAACCCGTGTCCCCTGCACTGGCAGGCGGATTCTTAACCACTGCACCACCAGGGGAAGCCCAGGGGGGTACTTTTGATTGGTGATCTGAGATGGTTACCCTGAGAGATAACATTTAAGATAAAATCTGAGTAGTAATGAAGAGCCAACCCTGCAAAGGTAGGGGGAAAGAGAATTCAGGCAGAGAACAGCTAGTGCAAAGACTAAATCAGAAACACACTGGACCTGTTCCAGGAATCAAAAGGTGCTCAGGAGGCTGCAATCTTTGAGATCCAGTGAGAAAGTCGGTGGAGACTGACGTGTGGGGCTTTACAGACTGAGTTTGGATTTCATTCTAAGTGCAATGGGAAGCTACTAAAGTATTTTCAGCAGGGGAGTGACATGACCTCATTTACTTTAAGGCGTGCCAAGCCTGCGTCTGCAGGCACACAGCTGAACATAGCTGAGAAAGCACACGAGCACAGGGCTGGGGCCCAGGTTCAATCATCCTCACTGACCTCAAGAGGCCCCCTCCATGCTACCTGGCAATCACCCATGTCCCTTGTCCATGAACTGTCTCTCCTAGACAACTGCTCAATACCAGCCTCTCTCTGGAAACCTCCCACCTCCTTAGCCGTCCTCACTCCCGCCAACAGCCTTGCTCCTGACTTCATGGAAGAAATGAACACAATCAGAAAGGGAACTTCCTTAACCTTCCACCTCAACCCACACATCAGTATTTGTATCCAAATACACCACCATCCCTCTGGGTTCTGTCTTTTAACTCATTCCTATGTGAAGTCAACCACTTCATGCCCTCTGCCCTTCCCTTCTCCAGAACATTCCCCAATAGTCCTCCCTGATCACCCCTGCATCATCCATATCTCCCCTCTCTCCTAGGTCTCTGTTTTGCATCAGCAGAGCAAAATGCGTGATTTTTTTCCCCATCTTAAAAAAAAATCTTTTGAGCCCATTTTCCTCCCTAGGTTTTGCTCTGCTATCATTTTTTAAAATTAGATTTATTTATTTTTATTTATTCATTTTTGGCTGCGTTGGGTCTTCGTTGCCGCTCGCGGGCTTTCTCTAGTTGCGGCGAGCGGAGGCTACTCCTGGTTGCAGTGTGCGGGCTTCTCATTGCAGTGCTTCTCTTGTTGTAGAGCACGGGCTCTAGGCACACGGGCTTCAGTAGTCGTGGCATGTGGGCTCAGTAGTCGCGGCATGTGGGCTCAGTAGTTGTGGCTCGCGGGCTCTAGAGCTCAGGCTCAGCAGTTGTGGTGCACGGGCTTAGTTGCTCCGTGGCATGTGGGATCTTCCCGGACGAGGGATCGAACCTGTGTCCCCTGCATTGGCAGGCGGATTCTTAACCACTGTGCCACCAGGGAAGTCCTGCTCTGCTATCATTTATTTTCACCTGTATTCTTTGCCATCATTTATAGCAAAGTTCTTTCAGAGTTGTCTCTATTCACTGTTAGCAATTCCTCTCTTCCTATTCTCTCATGAACCTGCTCTGATGAGACTTTTATGGCCATTACTCTACTGTCATTGCTCCTTTTAACATCCTGGTTACCTCCATGTTGCTAAACCCAGTGATCAATTCTCATTCGTCGTCTTAATGGCTCATGTAGTGACCATCCCCAGCATTGACTGGGGTGAGCATGCCCTCCTTCCCAAAATACTTGCTTCGCTGCCGTCAGGGACCGGCCTCCTGGTTGTTTCCTACCAGTCACTCCTCCTCAGCATCCTCTGCTGGTTCCATCTCATCTGTCACTATCTTAAAGTTGGTGTGCCCTAGGGCTTCGTCCTCTGACCCCTTCTCTATCCCCTCACTGGCTCGTTGATCTCAAAGTTATGGTCTTTACACCATCCATATGCCACTGAATCCAACATTTACATCTCCAGCTTCAATATCTCTCCTGAACACAAGGCTTGTCTATTCAACTGTTTGCTCTCCAACTCTTTTCAAATGTCTAACAAATATTACAAACATGATCTGAATTGAACCCCAATATTCCCCAAACCTACTCCACTCGCAGACTTTTCCACCTCAGTTGATGTCAACCTTATCCTTCTACTTGCTCTGGTCACAAACCTTGGCGTCTCCCCTGACTCTTTCCCTCCCACCCCATGTTCAGTCTTTCAGAAAACAGTGTTGGCTCTAATTTAAAAATAGATCCAGGGACTTCCCTGGAAGCACAGTGGTTAAGAATCTGCCTGCCAATGCAGGGGACACGGGTTTGAGTCCTGGTCTGGGAAGATCCCACATGCCTTGGAGCAACTAAGCCCGTGCGCCACAACTACTGAGCCTGTGCTCTAGAGCTTGTGAGCCACAACTACTGAGCCCCTGTGCTGCAACTACTGAAGCCTGTGCGCCTAGAGCCCGTGCTCCACAACAAGAGCAGCCACTGCAATAAGAATTCTGTGCACCACAACGAAGAGCAGCCCCCGCTCGCTGCAACTAGAGAAAGCCTGTGCGCAGCAATGAAGACCCAACACAGCCAAAAATAAATAAATAAATAAATTTATTAAAAAAAAAATAGATCCAGAGCCTGCCACCTGCACTGCCCCTCCTTTGATCTGAGTCGCCGTGCTCTCTCCTGCGTTACTGTAGTAACCACCTGCCTGGTCCTGTTTTCAGCCTCCATCCCCTCCGATCTGTTTTCAGCACAGCAGCCAGTGATCCCTTTAAATATGATCAAGCTATTCCTTTGCTCAAATCCTCCAGCGGCTTTGATGGCCCGTACAGCCCTACATATCCTACTACTCTCCCCCTCTTTCACTCTCATCAGCTGCACTGGCCATTTTGCTGCATCCCAAACACACCACGCAATGCTCAAGACTCAGGGTCTCTGCCCTGGTTTCCTCTATCTAGAATTCCCTTCCCTTAGATATCCACTTGTCTCACCACTTTATCTCCTTCTGAATTGTCCTGTTACTCTATTTAAAGTCACAATCGTGTCCCGACTCTGCATCCACTCTCTTTTTTCAGTTTTTCCCCCAAAGCTGGTACCTTCTATATTTCACTTGGTTTCTTGTCTATCTCCTCTCGCTCCATTAAGTTCCTTGAAGGCAGGGAATTTTGTATACTTTGTTCACTGTTGTTTCCCAGCACCTGGAATAATTTCTTCACATATAATTGAAGCTCACTATTGAAAATGAAGAAATTAATGAATTAACTGGATATAGGAGTAAGGCAATGATGTAGTCAGGGTGGTACCTAAATTTTTAGCTTGAGAAAGTGCACGGACGGTAAAACAGGGGAGCCCTTTCAGAACTAGGTTTCAGGGCTGGAAAGATTACAGAGATGTCCATTAGACATCAGATGGATATAGTACTGGTTGGCAGCTGGATATGTAAATATGAAATTCTGGAGACACTCAGAGTCAGGGTCAGATTTGGGTAAGTGGTATTCAGGTTATGGAACCAGATGAGATCATCTAGTCAGAGAGCAGAGAGAAGAGAATGAGGTGCAGGACCAAGCCCTAGATTACGCCAACACTTAGAGAACAGGCAGAGGAGAGTGAGTATCGAAAGGACTGAAAAGGAGCCAACGGGGAGGCTGGAGAGGAGCCAGGAGAATATGGTGTCACTGAAACCAAGAGGAGTGTTGTCAGAAGGAGGGACTGGATGGTGCTGGGAAGGGGAGCAAACAGGGTGATCATAACCTCGACTGTCTTTACACATCGCTGCTCCTTTCACAAGCATCCCACTCACCCTCGGACCACTCTGCGTTTCAGCTCTCTCTCAAGCACCTATCAGGACTGGGAATCCACTGAAGAGTCATCACCTGTGTCCTCACTTCCTTTCTTACCTTCCTTAGATCCCATGCACCACCCCTCCCTTTACCCTGCCCTCTCTCCCTCCATTCAGGCAAACCTTAATTCTGATTAAGCCAGTTCTTAGCTTGTTTTATCCCTGCGTCCGAGGAACTTGGCTTGAGATACACCCAACTATACTGACAAGTCCAGTTTTAAATTGATGAACATAAGTCTCAAGTAGGTCTTCAGGAATGTCCTGCAACCTACCACACGGCCCTGGTCAGTTGATTTTCCTACTGTCCAAGATGGTGGCCTCACACCCTGTCCCCTCTCAAGCCTCCAGCACTCCCTCCCACTTCCTCGCTCTCTGCTGATGCTCTTGGGTTTTTAGTTCACCGAGAAAACAGAAAGAAAGAGCCCAGTTCATTCTCCACACCATCTACTCAACTACCTACATCTATGCCCACCTTCTCTCTCTTGGTGCAAAGGCCAATTCTTTCATTTGTCCTGAGCATGTCATCAATTTCCCCCTTCTATGGGATTATCATCACACACACACACACACACACACACACACACACAGAGCTGCAGTACTCCCCATCCTAAACAACATACCTCCCTAGACCTCAAATCTCAAATTACCCCTGGGTACCCACTCACCCCCTGCCCACTTTTCAGTTCCAGAGTGCTCTGCTTGTTGTCTCCAGGTCCTCACCTCTCATTCTTTCTTGAACTTACTCCTCTCAGGCTTGCTTTCCTGCTTTCTGACTCCCCAGGCTACTCATGACTTCTGCCGAGTTACCAAACCTCAGGGTCAGTTCCCGCGTTGTGACTTTCCAGCAGCACGTGCCCAGGCCCTCATGCTCCCTATCTTTAAACTTTTTTTTTTTTTTTTCACTGTCTTCTGGAATATTAGTTTCCTGGTTTTCCTCCTACCTCATTAGTCATTCCTTGGTCTCCGCTGCTTCCCCTTCCTCCCTCCCTCCCTTCAAATACCATAATGCCCAGGGCTCAATCCTTAGATCTCCATCTACACTCACTTCTTGGATGTACTCCCCTGGCTTTATCAGCCATCCATAAATTGATGACTCCCAAATGGTTATCTCTAGTCTCGGACCTTTTACCTGATTTTCGAATTCCGAAATCCAAGTGTCCACTTGACATCTTTGGTTGGAACGTCCAAAAGGCATCTCTAATCTAATATGACAGAACTCTTGATTCCCAGTCCCCTTGATCACCCAGTCACATTTCCTCCACTGGTCTTCTGCTTGGGGGGAACTTCTGAGGCCAGGGGTGCTTTGAGGCCAGAGGCTTAGGATTCATCCACGCTACTCCTTACACCCCACAGCTACACTATCAGTAAGTCTTGTTAGCTGTTAACAAAACATATGAATATACACTTTCCACCAGTACTGTTCTAAATCCAAGCCACCGTCTTTTATTTGGACTTACTAACCTCCAAACTAGTCTTTCTCTTTCAACTCCTGTGCTCTGCACGCTATTCTCCATACAGCAGTTAGATGGATCTTTTATTTTTTGTGATAAACATTTATTATTTCACACAGTGTCTGTGGGTCTGGAGTTTAGGAGTGGTTTGGCAGGATGGCTCTGGTTCTGGAAGTTGCAATCTAGCTGTTGGTCAAGGCTGCAATCATCTGAGGACTTTACTGAGGCTCAAGGATTAAATTTTTAAAAAAATATTTGGTTGTGCTGGGTCTTAGTTGCAGCAGGCGGGCTCCTTAGTTGTGGCATGAGAACTCTTAGTTGCAGCATGCATGTGGGATCTAGTTCCCTGATAGGGATCGAACCCGGGCCCCCTGCATTGGGAGCACGGAGTCTTATCCACTGCGCCACCAGGGAAGTCCCTACATGGATCTTAAAAATGTCATTCCTCAGCTCAAGATCCCATGGTTCCTACTACATTTTGAATAAAATTCAAGCTTCTTAACTATGGCTGCTACCCTCCCCTCCAACCTCACGTCTGTCATTCATGTACTCGCCATGCTCTAGCCATATCGGACTTTCCGCAACACAGCACTTAGCTGCATTCCTTCACGTGGTTCCCTCCCTAACTTCACTCTAGTTTCTGATCAGATGTCACCTAATCTTTAGAGATGCCAGCAGTATGATACAGTCCCCCACACCCCAACTAAGTCATTCTTTTTCCCTTTCTTGGTTTACTTTTCTCCTTAGCACTCTTACTACTTGAAATTATATGCTTACGTGCTTGGCTCCTGTTAAGGCGTAAGCTCCTTGAAAGCCAGAGTCTTTATCTCTTCCATTCATAGCACCTGGCATGTTGTAGCCACTCGATGAACTGGTTAAATTATAGGACAGGATATTTGAAAGGGGAGAGAGAGGTTCAAAGGTGTTTATTTAAATAAACATAAAATACTAGAGCATGTTTTTACGCTGATGGGAATAATGTTGCAGAAATGAATTTGTTAATGCAGGGGCAAGGGGATAATGCAGAAAGCAGAATATGTAGATATAAATATAGGCATATTGGTAAGCAGAGTTTGACAAAAGGGAAGACATTAAAGAGGATCTGGGATGTAATCTCCAGTAGTTCTATGTTAGACTATCCTTGGAATCCTTCCCTGCAGACAGGAATGCCATGATTATGTTCTGAGAAGAAGGCACCCCACCTTACCCTTTGCATGAGATTGATCAAAGGTCTGTGGTGCACTGAATTTCATGACACACGTGGAAACTTTGCAATAAACCTTGGTCTTTTTTTGCAGAGCTAAAACATTAAAGCCCCAGGGTGATTTTAAAAATTATAGCCTGCACATTTTCAAATACCGTAAATTATGACATTTTCATTAGTGCCTCTTTCTCTTTCAGGAACTATGTGAAAAACAATATTTGTTTTATGAGTCATCACCAAGAGGAATTAGTGCCAAAACAGCTTCAAAAAAGAAAACCCCAAGAACAGTTCTTGGAGTCTAAAAAGCTACGGGGTAGGGGACAGCCAAGGCAGCTTTCTCCACAGACCTAATGGCCTCAAAACCTTACAAATGTTCATACAGTATGAGAACATTTAGGGTGTCTTCCTACCAATACATATTGGCCACTCCCATGTTTTCTCTTCAGTTTCACAGAGCTAGTTTAAAAGGGACACCCTGAAATTATAGAGACAATCTTTAATCTCTACCCCCCCAAAAAGGAACCATGAAAGGTAGGTGAGGAACAAGGTCCCAAGTGACCCCTTTCTTACTCTGAGCAGAATACCAGGTTAAAAAATAATACCGGTTGGTTCTCTTCCACCTTCTTCACAGAGCAGCCTTTGAAAGACTATGAACTAGTGATGAGAACAACTTTGACCTTAAGGTTTGTATGCATAGAGGCCAGTTGCGGCTTTATTATTAAGACACAGAAGTTGTCTGAACATAAGCTTATGGTTTTTTGCCTACCAAGACACTACCTGCACTGGGTCTTGTGTAAAAAAGAACCAGGACACAATGTGGACAATTGCAAACATGTTCTAGGTTAGGATAGGGTCCTGGTTAGGATTTTAGTGATAATTTCTAATTACAGTTCAACAACTATAAAGATTATACAGCCTATTTTATGAATTATGAACTACAATGTAATTCAAAATATCCTTTTATGAATTTGGTATTAGTATTATAAAATATTAAGAGAAACAACTCTGCAATGGTTGAGAAAAATAAGCACTTTTCCATCCATTTTTAAAAAATACGAATAGAAAGGACAATTTCAAAATCCTGGGACCATATTTATTTAGAGGTAGCTGTTAGTAAAACACGAGAAAAGGAGTCAGGCCATTAGGTTATTTATCCAAATCTGTAAGTAATTAGGTTTGAGTTACTAAGTCAAGCTTATACAGTTCTCTCTTTGTAAGGCTTTCATGATACCTTAATAGCGATCCATAGTTTCCTGTGATTCTTCGCACTCCTCAGGATTATCACTACCTCAGGTTATGGCCTACAGGCTATAATTGATGCTGACTTTCAGATGCCTGCAAACATAATAAATGACATCCAAACATCGGGACGATTCCCTCAGTATGGTCTTCTCCATGATGAAACAGAGATCACCGACTGTACCAGAAACTTGGGTTTTCACCCACACAACAATGGATTGCTCTCTTCTGTATTTCACCAGTTGAATTTTAAGACGTGGGGAGGCATTTTACCAATAGAATTTGGATACGATGATAGAAAATCTACAATAAAGAATCTCAAACCACTTATGCAGTAACCCATTAAATGACTAATATTATAAGCTATGGGAGACACACACAAAAAGTACTGAACAACCTAACTTGAAAAAGAATACAAAAATATGATTAACCTGAAGAAAGGAGAATCCTAAGAGTCAAAAGCCCTTTTTATTCAGCTTGAAATTTTTCTATTGGCCCATAACAAACTGTCCCAGTTTGATATAAGGAAATATGATCTACTGCATTCCCTTATAATGAAGTGATCTGACTACAACCTATGTAAGCAATAGTAAAACTGTATTATCAGGAACTCAGGAGAATGACTAAAAGTCCTGGTGCTGAAACATACTATCTAAATTAAAATTGGCAGGGGAAGTTATGAGGAAGGGAGATTTGCAGACTTCATTCTGCATGGTACATTTCATATGCAAGTTGGAACATGCATTGTTCACTTGTTTTGGAAGAAGGGAAAGTGTGTTCTGTAGAGGATCAATTTAAGAAATTTATTATGAACCTTCAGTGCAATTATACGCTGAGATTAAAAAAGGTCAAGACAAGTAATCAATATGAATTTCTTTTTTTCTTTGCCAAGCATCACAGATTGTCAGATATTTAACAAAACTGTTACATATTTCGCTGTGCAGTTCAAACACTGTATATACTTTAGCTATCTCTTGGCTTAGCCATACATTGTAAATGGGCAGGAAACTGTTTATAAACCTAGTAGGTTTATCACTAAGTGATTTCAACTTCAGTATCTTAAACACTCTCTTGTATTTTTCTTTTATTATCCAGAATCTATAATGAAACAGTTCTGTTTTCAAACTAAATTTTACCCAATATGCACCCAATTAGAGTTTTTTGACTTTCAAAAATAAAAAAGGGGGAATACTTATAATTTATATGTATATATTCACAGTTTTTATTTATAAAAAAAATGTACAGCACTTGTGAAAAGCCAGAAGACATCAGACACACTCATTTCTTACCAGCTTTGTTAAGTATAGTGGGTCACCCATGACACTTTGCCAGGCGATACTCAAGCAAGCAGCCCTGAAACCAGACCCAGTCAGATTGTCTTTCTCCCTCTTTTCTGAGAAAGCATTTTGATGAGCTACTGATCTACATAGTTTTCAAGTCACTCGAATACTGAAAAATACTACAACAAACATCTGGATCTGCACCTTGGCTATATAATCATTTCCCCCCCCCCTTTTCGCTATTTCTTTTTTGTGAACACTGCCAAACAGGAGGTCACTTAATTACTGTTAATTAAATCTAAGTGGAAAACCTCAAATTTTTGAAACAGTCTGCCCAGAACCTATAACTTGCATTGAATTTTATTCTGTATATTTTTTGAGGTTGCCTATCCCACTGGATCTCAAAATGAAGCAAATAAACACAAATGTAAAAAATGAGAAAGAAGTCTTAAAATCACATATAAGTCTTTCCCAAGAAAGAAAATATAAAAGCCACTGGCCCCAACTTATGAGGGAGTGAGAGGCAGGGCAGGGGAAGGCATCGAGAAGAAAGAAGATAAAAATAAACATAAAAAATAATACGTATTGTTCAGTGCAGCTTTCAAGATTTTAGAATATGGTAGGGAAAATGGAGGTTAAGATGTTCCAATTTTTCACAAAGGTTTCAAAACATTTTGGAAATTCAAGGTTTTAGGGGAAAATTGTGTTGTACTATTACCTCTATTAATTTTAACTGAGAAGCTAATATGACTCTCCACTCAGCTTTATTTCTCGGTAAAATCATCGTTAGTTATACTAAACTCCTAAACGCAAAGGGCCAAGCACCACTGCAGCCTGATCCTGTATTACCGTTCCTGGGCTCATGGGTGAGCCAGAGAGCCACTGTTTCACAAATGCATATTTATTGTAACTTTAAGAGGAGCAATCCCATATACTGAGTAGTCGCTCTTTAGCTTCATTAAATAAGACACAGCAAGGGGAAAGACTTATCTTGCAAAATGGCTTTCAAGTTCAAATTGAACTGTAGTATAACTACACTGTGGCACAGAGTCAGCTTTTGGGCACTTCTTGCTAAAACAGCACAATGTTTCAACTTCTGACAAGACTCTTAGTAAAGCCTTGAGTACCAACCTAAGATTTTTACTTTCCTATAACCAGAGTTGAGTCTTTCCAGAATAACAAAGGTACATATGAGGTACAACCCATCACAGCTTCTTTCTTATATTCCATCTTGTAGGTAAGAGTTTCTCTTTTTAAAACTACAACTTTACGACTTTTAAAAGATAGTCAACATTTTCTATCATGTTAAATTAGCAACATAAAACATTACGCTTAATTTATAAAGTTCTACTCCAGTTCCCTAGCATTTATATACATGTTTTTATTTCTAATCTGCAAGAAAAAAATTCCTATTTGATATTTGGTAACAGAGCATTAAAAGATACTATACACATGTGGCATATATGTATTTACAAAATGCACTTCAAAAAGAAGCCAACACACTTTAGCAAAAGTCTAAGCTTGCATAGATTAAAAAAAAAAAAAGAATTATGAATACAATTTTTGTTAAAATAGAAAATGGGGAATAGAATGGATATGAAGAATGATCTTTTCCAAACTTTTATTTGTGCACATTCAATTGAAAAAGATAACTTTTACAGGTTCTTTGGTGCCCATGTTCAGCATACAAAAATGTAAAAGACTATTCACAAATAAAACACATCAGCTCAAACTGGAAAAAAATAATGACAACAACAAAACACTTTAAGGTAGTGCACACTGTGACAGCTCTGCTCGTGGGGACATGAAATTACTGCAAAAATAAATAGAATGTCCTTTTGTAAAAGCAGCAATGTCATGTCTTGTAAACTTCCTTTTTATATTACAGCAAGGTTTGAAATAAAATCCAAAGGGACTGGAGCTTACACTGTAGCCGTGAATGAATAAAAGAGTCTATTTCCTCAATGACTGTTGGTCCAGTTTTCCTTTTGTTTTGAGTCCAATGTGCAGCAGGTTTTAAAAGGTGCTCAGTTTGGGATTCTAACCAATTACGTGATGACTTATAAAATTTCTTTCCTGCTTTCAAACACAAATGGGTATACCTGTTCCACAGCAGTAGCGACGGCCTTTACATTGGGCCCTGTAACAACACAATGGAGGAAGGGGCGTGAAGAGGCAAAAGAGCACTAGGAAAAGCTGATTTCCCAGAATTACAAATAACCAAGTACTTTAGAATTTATCAGGTTGTTTTAAAAAAATTGACACTTACATAATTATACACACAGTCACAGCAAGAACCAAGAGAAGATTTTTTATGGACAATTAAAGGGAATCAAACACAAAATGATGATATTCATCTTGTTTTAGGGCACCATTGTGGAAAGAGAGTATATAAAAAAACCACACAGACAGTCACAAAGTACCGTAATATGCTTATTAAAGGAAGGAATAACAAGCGGGACTACACAACTATTATGCTTTTGGTCACTGTAGTCTGGCTTTTGGTTAGGCTACGACTGAAGCTCAGGAGTATCGAGGAACCCAGCAGAGCTAAACAAAGCTGCTACCAGAGCGTTGGGAAACCAGAGGGCTGTTATAAACTGCACGGTCTAAACATCCCTACAAATTTACTACTATTTGGTACTCACATGTTTATTACTAATCTGGCCATTCACCCTTACAGCTTACTCTGCCCGTTAAAAAAAAAGCACCAGGGGATGAGGTTATGCTATGTATTAATTAATCTATATAATGCTAGGACTTGAAAAATATGTAGTCTTTCATCTAAATAGCTAAAAAAATATTTTAAAAGGATAATGAAAAAATATTTTTATAAAACTTATTCTGAATAAATACGTTTTTTTCTACTAACGTAAACTTACCTTTTGAAAGATCCTAAAAAACGTACATATGCATCCACTGTGAACCCTTTGAAGGTACTGACCACGTCTTACCCTGGTCCGATCCTTCCTGACTCACCTCAGTCCCTCCACAGAGTAGAGCTTTGCCCACGGGTACCACTCACTCAGTATATGTCCACTGAATTAACAGTTCATAGGGTATTCCAGAGGTTAATATATAATGCATACTAATTAACCAGGTCAATGGTCTTCAGTTTGCTACTATGTTGTTTAAATCTATTAATATATATTTTACATATGCATTATTTTCTTCCATACTTAGTAGGGACTTGTCAATAGATCTGGAGGCCTCTGTGAGGTCTGGGCTCCAAAGTGTAGAAACAGAGAGTCCAAAGAAGGAAAGAAATGGACTTGCTCCCCCATTTTTAAGATTCAGGCATGACTCTGGCAAGACCCTTTAAGTCTCCAAGGAAGATGTGAAAATCCATGGCTGAATCAGAACTAAAGCTTTTTCGCTGAAGGCTTACGGGTGTCAATAATTTTTATTTTCCTCTAAGGATTGAAGGAATAAAAAGAAAATTCAAGGACACTACAGAAATTTTCCTTAACTCAGTTTTGCCAAAGGTTGGGTCTGACTCTCAAGTAATGTCTCTGAACAATTTATAACCATAGTACCATTAAAAAAATCATCCTGCATGCTAATACTACCCTTGGACATCTATGCCTACCTAGTATTCTGAAACTACCCCTTCCAAGTAATTAAAACAATTCAAAAGATATAACAAAATACACATAAAACATACCAAATAGGTACCAATTATATATGAATATTTTGCTCATGTAAAACCTCTATGAAGTTCATAGAATGGGTTTCTCTTGAGTATTTTAAATGCAAGATGTCATAAACTTAAAAATCATATATGAAAATACATACTAGAATATTTTTAATTCCAAACTGAAAACTATCCAAATGCCCATGGAACAATATATTCACATACTGGGTCCTAAATAGCAGTAAGAATGGCTGATCTACAGCTACATGGAGCAATACAGATGAATCTCACTAGGGTAATGATGAAGATAAAGAAGACTGACACAAAATAGTATACATAAGATTTCAAAATAGTATATAAAAGCAGGTTAAACTAATATACTGCGTTAAAAGTGAGGAGACTGGTTCCCCTAGAAGGGCAGAAGTGGCTAAAAGGGACAAAGCAGACTTTATCTCTATTTTGGTATGGGCACCTCTTATCTCATTCAATCCATAATTGACAAGCTTGGTTTCAATATCATAAAATACCTGTTACTGTGATACTTCCTGTTGAAAAAATCTGTAATGTAGCTCTTAGAGATTTTATCCGATAACACACAGCAGGATGAAGTTCAGGTTCGTAACTATGCAAAAAAAGCCAAAATTAATATAAATACTTATAGTCTGACAAGTAATTTCAAATTTGCTAAGTTATCTTGATTCTTCAAAGACCTACCTGGCATGAGGTCTATTGTTCTTTGTGAATTCTGGCAAACGTATTTCAAATGGCATGTTACATACTGCCAAAACGTTAACAACCTTAAAATCTGTAAATATTACCTTTAGGAGAGAAGTAAAACGAATGAATTATTTTGAAACAAACAAAAAAATCTGCTCATCATGGCAATCGTAATCATTGAATTGTAATCCTTAAATATAAGAACAAACAAGATAAACAGAAACATTTAAAGCATGGATTTAGTGTTTTAAGTTATCGGGGACTCCTTAATGCTATAATTAAAGGGGGGAAAAAAGGCTCAAAAATTTCATTAAAAAAATAAACAAAGCCTGAGATAACTGCATGATCAAAGCGCTACATCTGGGGTCTTCTGAATCTTATTTCAGTTTAATTTGTCAATACTTTAAACCCATTTAATATTTAATCTACTGGGATAAGAGGGAGAACAGTGAGGAAAAACTTAAAGCAGGGTCTGAAGTGTCAGAATGGAAAGCCATCACTTAAAACTCAGAAAGCAGTGGACACTGAGCTCCAAACGCCAGACTTCTTCTTATATGCAGTCAGGTAAAACGGCATTTCTGCGAGTTTAGTTAGATGTTTGTTTCTTCTGGGGGACAAAATGAGGACTAGTGTGATAGAACTGTGTTTTTAACTCACTGGGATTTCTCTCAACATTTCTAATATTATGCTAAGAAAAGAGGCTCCAAGGCTGCAAATAATGTCCTCTCAATATGAATAACTTCAGCCACTCCTACCAAGATTTTAATGGTTTTACCCTGTCATCTTTTCAACTGTCCCTAGTAAAACCACAAATCTGGATGAACTATCCTCCGACTCAGTACTGGCACAAGGCAGTGGGAGAAAGTCACAAAACGTGCACAGTGGCCCCGCTGTCAATCATGGCTCTCTATCCTGCGCCCCCACCCAGCACCAACACCCCCGCGCCCCCCCAGCACCTCAGTGCCTTCCTAGCACCCTCCACCTCAGAGGAGACTGAAGTCATCAGAGAGAAACTCAGCCTCTCATCCATCACCTCCCCCCCAAAATCCCAAACTGCCTGGGCCGCCTGTTCAGGAACCGCAGCTCATCTTTTTCTTGCATTTACTCATCATTTCCAAGTGACCTGGCAGGTCCAGGATATGTATTAATTTTATTCAAGTGCATGCCTCTACAAAATTATAGTTGATAAGGCTGGCCTGCTAGTAACAGTCATTTTACAAGGGTGAGATCCTGCTAACCAGCGTGTCCGCGTCAACGGGGTCCTGCAGCTCCCGCTCACCATCCGGATACAGCATTCTTGTGATGATCAAAAACAGAAATTTTCTTTTTTTTTTTTTTGGTGAGAAGTGAAAAATGTAAAGAGTTGAAAAGGCAGTTAATCTGTAAGGAAACAAGTCTCTCTCTCTCTCTCTATGGGGAAAGGATTTGGGAAAAAGCCAGGATTCCTTACAAATACCCACACGGGCAAGGTCTGCCACTAAATTTTTGTGTTGAAGGACGGTATTATACAATGTAGAAAAAGGTCAATCGTAAGAGGACTTTCTGTGGAGATTTCTTTAGTCCGTTAAAAAAAAAATGTTAACTTTACAAAAATAAATCCTTGAGTATCTGCAGCTCGGATAGCTTTTGAAAACATTACCTGAAATCCTAGTTTCTGGAGACTGCGGGCTAAACGTCTGGCACCAAATTTAGCTTCTTCTTCACTGTGGTTTGAAAGAAAGAAAAAGATGATCAGTTACACAGGAAATAAATTTTATACTGAGGAACACAACAAACTGTACGCGTGATTTTGTTTTTAAGTCTAGAAAAATGTCCTTCCCATGAGGGGAAAATTAAAAAATGAAAATTGAAAACCCAAGTAACATTTACCTTGTTGCTCCAGTGCAAATAATTTTTCCTGAGGACCAAATCGTAGCTGTAATTCTAGGCTTTCTAAGCTTCATTAATACTTTCTGCAAAAAAAGACAACCAAAACTCCAACAACCTGATTACACAGTGTTGATTTTCACACACGGTTCTACTCTATGTGGCCATTTCATGTTTAAATACTACGCCAAGCTTACCCAAGACTGAAATAACTGTTCTCCAAATCACCCATTCTGAAATCAAGAACCACACTGAACACAAAGAACGTATTAATCCAAAAGGAGATTTAATCAATTAAAAATTCAAGGCCTGTATAAATCTCTCATTGTATACTTGAAATCAATGTACCACAAGGATGTACACACTCCAACTCTCGTTCCACTCTGTTTACATAACTGGAATTTGCAATTTGCATGCATCCTCAAACATGCCAAACTTGTTCACGCCTCAGGAGCTTTGCCTAGCTTACTTTCATCTGGAATATTCTTCCTTCAATGTTCTCCCTTCATTCAGGTCTCTCACCAGATGTCATCTCCACAGAGAGGCCTTCCCTGATCATTCCACCAAAGTACCCATCCCTTCACCCCTCCCTGATTTTTAACCCTGCTTTTCTCTGCTTCTTGGTGCCCGCCACTACTTTATACTGTGTCTTACAGCTGAGATGCCCATTACATATTCAAGGTCGATGTGCAAATCCAGAATGCGGGAGGAATGCTGGAGCTGGATATGTAATTTTAGATTCCTTAGAAACGAAAGGCACTTAAAGCTATGGGTTTAGAAGAAATTACCTACAGTGTGAGTATAAATAGGTCAAGGACTAAAGTCCAAGATAAAATGTGAATTTAAATTTTCACCGCAGCTTTTCATTTATGGCAATGTTTATTATATGGCCATTATGTATAAAAGAGATGTTTACTGAATATGTAGCAAATAAATGAATGAGACATTTCTTCTTAAAACTCTTGTTACATTTTTAGTTCCTTCTTTTCTCTGTCATATGCCATATTATCAAACTAGAAAGCTATTAAATCTGGGGAGACAAAATTTACCACAGATGCAAAATAAAATCTGAGCTAAAATACATTATAAAATTTCATACGTAAGTGTGTGGCTGAGAAACATTGAGTTTATTCTACGTTTAACTGTCTTGCACTACCAGCTCGTCCAGCAACTCAGTTTTCAGTTAACCTTCCTAGAAAAAATGACTTCTCTACCATATGGCATGCTAAGGTTCCAACGCAGCATTAAGCCTTTTCCTCTCTTTTTAGCAGATATATTTGCTCCTTTTTTAAAGTGAAGATGGCATTATGGATGAACCTGAAAACCTTTCATTGTGATTCACTGACATTTTTAATTGAATTTAATTCATCTTTACTTAGTTTCTAGCATGAAGAACTAATGAAAATTTATCAAGGTATACTGGCATCTGATTTTTAGAGCTTAAACAGAGCCTTCATACACATTCTTAATTTTTATAATAAATGTATAAGGTAGTGTCATCATTGTTTACTTAGTATCTTCACAGCACTATAAAATTAGGCTAATGTAGCACACACGACAAAATTCAGATACTCACTCCAACGTCACGCTTATAAATTACATTTGCTCCCTCCAAAGCAATCTTCCTTAAGTTCAAATGGCATCTTGTTCTAAAAACACAGACTACATTTGTAATTAGAATGTCCAGTGCAACATCACTGTCTGCATCCATTGGGGTAGTTTAAAAACTTAGCTTCCCACCACGAAGATCACATCCTGAGAAATAAAACAAAATAAAATAATTAAACTCAAATGTTTTGTTAATATATTGTTCACAAGTAATCTTGAAAACTAAAATGCAAGAAGTCGATCTCATTACTTATTGTTCAAATGGTACTCAAATCAAATCATATCCTTTCTTCTCCCCACGAAGAATGTCACTTTTTAAAAGATAACATGTCATATAAAATCCTTCCAAATCTGGACCTAACTTTCATTCCTTAAAATTAATCAGTAACTTTTACACGCCAGGAGCTTGCCAGACGTATCTGTAGCAACTCGCCTTTACAACCACCATGCTCCAGGCGTATCGCAGTTATGGCCATTCTCCAAACACACCATGTTCAAGGGCTGGACTTTGTGGTCCCAATGTCCAACCATTAATGGTACTATAACCCACCTCATACAACCTGCAAGGGCTATAAAAAGAACGACCTACTTTTCCGCTTTTTTGGGTAGAGCCATTGACTTAAGTTTAAAGAGGCAGCAATATTAATTATAACATTTATTAACAGACTTTTCTCACTTACTAGTCATTCATTCATTATTCACTTACTGAACACCTCCATACACTGAGGATACTGGAGGAAAAAAGGAATAAGGCAAGGTCTTTTGTCCTGAAGGAGCTCACAAACCTGTGTGTGTACGGGGGAGCTCTAACAAACAGTTACTTAGCACAACAGCATTTTTATCAAGATCCCAAACTTCCAAAATATATATCTTTTCAAAACTGTTTGAATTTCTATAAACAAACAAGAACAAGTCCTTGTTTTTACTAAGCACATGATCCATGTCCAGCTAAAATATTCTCTGAGTTTCCACATCTTAAAAAACAAGTAATGGTAATTCAGCTCACCTACCCCACAAAGAGAAAATCAGAAAATAGTAACAATACTATTATAATTATCTTTACAATTCCTTGAAGCCACAATATGAAAATGAACTAGGATTCTTTATAAGGATTCAAGTTATTATATGACTAAGGATTCAAGTTATTATATGACTAAAAAATGAAGAAGCCAAGAGTCCAAATAAAAGAAATTCAGTTTTGTTTTCCTGCCTTTTAGTTTCTGATAGGACACAATGAGAAGTCAGACCGAAACTTTTAGCATCTCTACAGGATCATATAGCATTGAACTCTGTGTATTACTTGAACCTCAACGTCATTCTATTTTCTCACTCTTATATTCCCTTCAATCTGCTTATCTTTTTGTTTCTCTGTTCTTTGTGTATGTTTGAGCAACCTCAAATGATTCTTATGTACAAGAGGCGGGACAGGGGTGGCAGTGGAGTCTGAGGGATAGATATATAGGTGGACAGATTAATAAGCAGAGGACAGAAACAGTTATCAGTGGTGATCTTAAGTGCAGACTCCATGTTTGACTCACCACCGACTAGTTCTCAGGACTTAGGCCAGTTATGCATTCTGTGTCTTGGTTTTCTCACCTGTGACATGGAATAGACAGTGCCTACCAGACAGTGTTATGGGAATTATATAAAGTGTATGAAAAGTACTTAGCACATATACTTGGAAAATAATAACACAAAAATAACAGTGATTAGGGATAAAAATAAGTTCAAATCCACAGGCAGAGCAGAGATTTCTTAGCATTACTTCCCACGATTACATCACAACCCAGATACTGAGCCACCTGCTATTTTCCTATTAAAATTAGGAAATAACTGTGAGGTAGAGGCTCCTGGCCGCTCACCCCAACATCTATTAGGGTCACTCTGTACTGGTCAAAGAAATGTAAAATGAATGGTTTTGTGTCTTTTGAGAAGTCTGCTTAGAGGGACCAAAGTAACCAGCGAAGACCCTTTTGCCTTTCTGCTCTTCTTCATTCTTGCTGCATGGAGTCTGGACGTGAGAGCTGGAACTCAAGAAGCCATTTGGGATCATGAGATTATGAGATGAGTATGGAAGAATAGTAAGACAGAAGCAGCCCGAGTTCCTGATACTGTGAAACTCCTTACTAGCCCTGTACTTTCTAATTCTAGACTTTACAAATGTGAGAGAAAAATCAATTTCTATCTTAAGCCCCCATGGTGGACTTTAGTTATATGCAGGCTGACTGACACACATCCCATGATAAGAGGCCACAAAAAGCACTACGTAACAGAGAAATTGCATATGAAGAAACTATGTCAAATTTACTGTTTC
This sequence comes from Balaenoptera borealis, assembly GCF_965194805.1. Lineage (NCBI taxonomy): Eukaryota > Metazoa > Chordata > Mammalia > Artiodactyla > Balaenopteridae > Balaenoptera > Balaenoptera borealis. The sequence continues at coordinate 29,417,079 of NC_138873.1, forward strand.
TCATAGACTTTTGACAACAAACAGGCTAAAACAAATTGACTCAGATCTACTACCCTGAGTATTAAACTGTTGAACTGTCTGGGAGAGAATACAAGGATAACATGTAAGGTAAAAAATAAGTCAAGAAAGAAGGGGTAAAGCAAATCTTTGAGAATGCAAAGAAGCCTTAATTAATTTGAAATTAATTCAAAATTGATGACTGTTTCTATATATCAGCAACTTAAATTCTAAAAATGAAGTCATGGGCATAGATCCTCATAAGTTAGGAAGTATTCATATTTTATATGAGTAAGCTGTCAAACAGTCTCAGAAGATATATCATTGCTTTAATAGGTTTTAAATCAAGGATAAAATAAGAGGAAGTCAGTACTTAAGAAAAAAAAAGATGCAAGGCATACTACATGAAAGATTCCACCTTTTTCAAGCAGTATCAAAAAAAAAAAAGGCCCATTTGCAGTTTATCTATCTTGTAAAACAAGAGTAGTACTAAATATTAACAAAGATTAACTTCTTAAAGCTAAAGCATTTCATATCACTTTTAAATAGGATAATTCAAATGGCAATCCAGTGAAAGAGACAAATCTCAGCTTCTACAGAGCATCTGACAGCCTAACATACCCTTTCAATTCTGAGTGAAGCTAAATCATTTATCAATGGGTAAAAAATTCTACCTGAGGAAACTTTATTGTCAGCATTAAAGAGGAATGAATTGATTACCTCTTAAAGTAGTTCAAAAGGCTTAGATTATTCCTAAAAATACACACACATAACTTTTTAAACACAGTTTAAACACACACACACACACACACACTACTATAAAAAACATGGGGACAATTAATTCCCACTAGGGAAGAAATATTCCAAATTGCTTGTAACTATTATGGTACCTACAGTTAAACATATGGACCATTTATTTCACCTACTAAATTCTGAAAGTCAAAGACTACATCTTAAATGTTTGTACACACCCATGGCTCGGCACCATATCTGGCACATAGTAAATGTTCTCTTACTATTTGGTGAATGAATGCTAGAAAATCCAACATTTCAATCTTTAGCCTATATTAAATTTCTCATCTACCTAGAATTCCAAACTATTTCTTTTAATACTAGGCATGGAAAATTTTTTTAAAAACTAAAAGCAAATTTGAAACTTTACTTCCAAAGCCACTCATTTTCATATAAATGAAGAAGAGCTAAGAGTCTTTTTCTTTCCTATATGCCCCTTAATATAATATCCATGAAAATGCATATGTAGTACACTTTACTATATTTCATGATGGTTTACACATAAAACTTGTTAAACTTGTACAGTTCCAAGGGAAATGTGTTTAAGCAAATCCACAAAAAAGAATAGTATTTTAGAGTGGCATTTAAACTTACAAAGCTGTTAAGCCTGCTGACACTATAGCATGAAATATTTAAGATACATAAATGGCAAAAACGAACATCTATGTACCTACCACCCAGCTTAAAAAATAAAATTTACAATACAATTGATGTCTCCTCATGCACTTCTCCCAAATTACATGCTCATACCTTCCCTTTGGAGAAAATCTCTACTCTCGCTGAATTGTTTTATCATTCTCATATATTCCTCTTAAAGTCATGACGTATGTATTACGTCCTTGAACCCAGTAAGTCATGTTTTTAAAAAAAATACATTGATGGATTTGGTTTGCTAATATTTCAGTTAGGATTGATATGTCTATGTTTGTAAGTAGAATTTGCCTATAATATTCCTTTCTTGGACTGTCTTTATCTGGTTTGAGTATCAAGGTGACACTAGACTTATTAGACAAGTTAGGTTGGTTTCTTTTTTTTTTTTCTTGTTTTTATTTTTTATTTTTTTAAACATCTTTATTGGAGTATAATTGCTTTACAATGTTGTGTTAGTTTCTGCTGTTTAACAAAGTGAATCAGCTATATGCATACATATATACCCATATACCCTCCCTCTTGCGTCTCCCTCCCACCCTCCCTCCTATCCCATCCCTCTCGGTGGTCACAAAGCACCGAGCTGATCTCCCTGTGCTATGCAGCTGCTTCCCACTAGCTTTCTATTTCACATTTGGTAGTGTGTATATGTCAGTGCTACTCTCTCACTTCGTCCCAGCTTACCCTTCCCCCTCCCCATGTCCTCAAGTCCATTCTCTACATCTGTGTCTTTATTCCTGTCCTGACCCTAGGTTCATCAGAACTGTTTTTTTTTAGATTCCATATATATGTGTTTACATACTATTTGTTTTTCTCTTTCTGACTTACCATAATTCAAAAAGAGTCATGTACCACAATGTTCACTGCAGCACTATTTACAATAGCCAGGACATGGAAGCAACCTAAGTGTCCACTGACAGATGAACAGATAAAGAAGATGTGCCACATATATACAATGGAATATTATTCAGCCATAAAAAGAAACGAAATTGAGTTACTTGTAGTGAGGTTTCTTCTTTTTTTAAAAAAAATTCTCTGGAAGACAGTTTTAGAAGACCTTATCTGAAAATTGTGTGGACCTGTTTTTTGTTTCCTTGGGGGATTTTAAAATATTAATTCAATTTAAGAGTTTTAAGACATTTGATGTCTTCTATTTCTTCTTTAATCAGTTTTCCTAAATTAAATTTTCTTGGGACATTTTCCATTTCTTCTAAAATTTAAAATTTTATGGCATACAATTTTTCATGGTTTTCTTACAAATTTTAAAAACTCAACTTTAGTGTACTTATCTCTTTTTCATCATAGTATCATTAATCCCTGCTTTTTTTCCTATCATCAATCTTGCTGAAAAGTTTTTCTATTTTTTGTTTCTTCAAAGGACAAACTATTGGCAGTTAGTTGATCCTCTTTATTAAATTTTTTGCCTTATGTTCATTATTTCCTTCCTTCTACAGATCTATTTTTTTCCTAATTTCTTATATTGGAAAGTAAGTTGGATGCTTAATACTTCAGTTTTGAACTTTTTCTCTATTCTCATATGAACATTTAAGGCGATTATAACCAAGTGCTTTTGGTACACCTGAAGTTGGATATACTATGTTTTCATTATCCCTTGATTCTAACAATACTTACATTTCCATTATTATTTTTCTTAGACTAATTAGTTATTTATTTAGAAATTCTTTGCCTTTAGACATGTATAGTTTTTAAATTTACTGGTAATGAGGAAGTGCTAACTTGAAAGAATGAGATACCACTATTTATACTGGTAAGCATCAAACACTGCTGATGAAGATGTATATAAAAGAGCATTCTCTTATAATTTGGAACAATTTCTACAGGAGATAATCTGGCAGTGTGTATTCAAATAATTAAAAATATGTGTATATGATGAATTGCAGTCAATCATTAAGAATGCATCTTGAGAAATTATTCAACTGAGCAAAGTATAAATAAGATTATACACTGCAATTCTGTTAATAACAGAAACCTAAGTGCCCATCTAGAAGGGATTGGTTAAATAAAGTATAGCAGTCTCATATAACAGACTACTGAACAGACTTTATAAATTACAACTACATGGATGTAGATGGAGGTTCATAATGTAAAAAATAAATATATGTTTGATAAGAGTTCATTTTGGTTTACATATCTCTGTATGTATTAAAAATGCCAAAATGTTAACAATTATTCTATTCAGAGAATTGGCAACAGAGTGACTTTGGTAATTTCCCCACTGCCCGAGGCCTAATGTTAAGACATGGTTTAATAAGGTGTTTTGTCCTGTTTCTCAAGTAAATGCCTAACATGTGTTTGTCAAATATTTCCTTCTAATAAAAAGCAAAGTTGAAAACTGAAGCTGTCCTACTTCAAGAAATAACATATTTCTAGCACTGTATTAAAATGCATTATTGAAGTTGAAACAGCTTCTTCCCTGCTCACTGACTTTTATGGACAAGTTAGATCCTCTTTCCAGGGGTATTCGAACTACAACCTTAAAGCATCACCTGGAAAACATCGCCACCTCCTGGTTTTTAAGACAAATTACATCTGAGGCTACTACATTTAAAATTTTCCACACCAGGAAAGACATTTTAAACTAAAAGGGCACAATAAACACTGTTATAAAAACAATGCAAAAATAACCCTAAAAATCTAACTAAAAGCCAAAAGAATAAAATAAACATGAGAATACAGAAAAGTAGATTCTAGCTACTTTTGAGTGTACTTAAGTTGCATCTGAGGATACTGTGGGTGTGGGTCCTCAAAGGTTTAACCACAGAACTACTGTCCATGATTTGAGAAATGGCAGAAGGAGGGAAAGACTGGATATAGTCCAACTGCAAACACAGTGTGAACCTAGGTGGTGTCCTAGAGATCATTCTTCTACAAATAAGATACGCCATCCAAACTAACCTCATATTCTTTATAAAGCCCCCAAAATAGCAGCTTAGGAAAGAGACATTTTGTGTTCCTGATCCCAACAGATTACTCAATCGTCTCTCAACACATGCCTATGACACTAAGATGGACAAAAGCCTTTTAGAAAGAGGGTCTTCTTTCATATCTGTTTAATAGTACAGCATAAACCTTACAAAAGGGTAGGGTGACTTAGTGTTTACATTTAGGTGTGTGATACTGGGTAAGTTACCTGACCTCTTTCTAAGTCTTAATTTTTTCTTCTGAAAATCAGTGATAACATCACTGCATCTCCCCAGGGGCTTTTAACGATTAAATATGATTATTTATGTCAAGTACATAGCATACAGCATGTGTTCACTAAATGGTAGCTATAACTGTTTAATGGATTCACAGGTAGTAGACTATCACAACCAGACAGTATGATTTAGTGAATTGACACAAAACTTGAGAACAGCCACATTAACAGAAAAAAACAGAGATCATAAGAGGTTAGGCAGGGGTCAGGAAACTACAAGCAATGGGCCAGGGCCTGATTTGTTAAAAAAAAAAAAAAAAAAAAAAGTCATACTGAAACACAGCCATGCTCATGTGTTTACATAATGACTCTGTGGCAGAGCTGATAGTTGTGACAAAAACCAAATGACCTATAAGCCTAAAATAGTTACTATCTGGTCCTTTAAGAAAAAGTTTGCAGATCCCTACACTAGCGCAATGGGGCAATAGCGATAAAATAAAATTTAATGCTAATAAATGTAAAGCTCACATTTTTATCTAGAGTCTGTCATACAGAGTAAAGTAAGTCAGAAAGAGAAAAACAAATATTGTATATTAACACATATATGTGGAATCTAGAAAAATGGTACAGATGAACGGATCTGCAGGGCAGGAATAGAAACGCAGGCATAGAGAACGGACGTGTGGGCACTGGGTGGGGGAAGGGGAGGGTGGGATGAACTGGAAGATTAGGTTTGACACAAATACACTACCATGTGTAAATAGATAGCTAGTGGGAACCTGCTGTATAGCACAGGGAGCTCAGCTTGGTGCTCTGTGATGACCTAGATGGGTGGGATGGGGGGGTGGGAGGGAGGTCCAAGAGGGAGGGGATATATGTAAACATATACCTGATCCACTTCATTGTACAGCAGAAACTAACACGACGTTGTAAAGCAATTATACTCCAATAAAAAAATAAATAAAGTGAATAAAACATCTGTATATCATGGTCCTTGACTGGTTCCTGGTTTGAACAAAACAGTTGTAAGAGGAAATTTGAGTATGATAGATGACATTAGGGAATTACTGTTAATTTTGTTAGGTGAAATTATAGAGTGGTCATGTAGACAATTATGCTTATTTTTCAGACATGCATATTGAAATATTCACGGGAGAAATGCCATGTCTGTAATTTACTTTAAGATACAGGAATCTTCCACTGTCTGAACTCGGTAACAAATAGACTTGGATAAAGTTTCAGATGAGTCCCTCATTATCTGGAATCTTACCACAGGAACCAAACAAATTTGGACAATCTATTCTGAGGTACAGAATGAATCTGGATAGTAGGTATAATTTTAAGACAAAAAAGTACCATACTACTGCCTCATCTCTTACTAATGATTAAATCTAGGTGATAGGATATATGGGTATTCGTTACACTACTCTCCCTACATTTCTGTCTAAAAATTTCCATAATAATTTTTAAAAGCTGTTTAAAAAGAAAAAAAGAACTTCCTCACAATAGGTCACACTAAGACAACATGGATTTTAATTATATTACTTATAAAAAAAAGAAAAACTAGGTTAGAAAGGAGTATTCAGAGCAAAGGAATTACTAGCCTCTTTGCTACTAAAACATCTAGAATATCCTGACCTTATCATTTAAAGAGGGCACTGATATCCAGATATCCAGAGGAAAGTAGGATGGCATGAGATATAAAAATAGTTGTATGAGGAAAGTCTCAGGACATTTAGCACAAGAAAGGAAAGATAGCAGTTGCTCTCAAATGTCTGAATAAAAAGGAAACTGAAAGATCCAAATAAAGTCGCACGGAAGCAGGCCTCATAAAGCCACACCAAAAAGCAAATACCTGCAAAGCAGAAGCCTAAATGGAAGCTAAGTTTCCCAAAAAAGGGGAGGTAGGGCAAAATACTTAACCAAGTTCGGAATGTTATAGAATGATTCCCTTATTAGGTGGAAGATGCCACTAGATGGTTTCTAAGATGCCATATAATTCTCAAATCCCAGGATTCCAACATCTAACATGAAGACATACTATAGACAAATTTAGGAATTACATACTAAATTTCAATTTTCATTCTAGAACTATTATGTTAGTTTAGTTAAATTAACATCCCAATTCTGAACTTCCCACCCTCCCTTCAACAAGCATTCGTGTTCAAACGGGCAGTAAAGGGAGAAAGATGCACTGATGGGCAATGGCAGAGGCAGATGACCAAATTGCAAATTCTTTGTTTGGCATGGTGACATCACATCATGAAGACATTTCTCTGCACGGCCCAACAGCTTATACTTTATACCAACGGCCCTTGGGGTTGGCATTTTTGTGTTCTAGCCACATTAAGAAAGTTTTATTAACAGTATGCTTGGGCACAAAAACCCTTGTATATTCCAAAGGAAAGGATTATGTAGTATACCATTCATATAAAACAGTTAAATGCTTAAATAAAAGCAAAAGTATTTGATGTACAAAACCATGACTGCATTAAGTTAAACAGAAAGTTAAACTATCTTCATTACATATGTCTCCACCTTCTATCTCTGACTTAATCTAAATACCAATTCTGAAGACTGGTAGCAAAATGGTTATTACAATTTTTAAAAATCTACATTGAGAATTACAAAGATACTGTTTTTATTTTATTTTTTATTTTACATTGGAGTATAGTTGATTTACAATGTTGTGTTAGTTTCAGGGGTACAGCAAAGTGATTTAGTTTGTTGTTTAGTTTAGTTTTTACGTATATCTGTTCTTTTTCAGATTCTTTTCCCATATAGGTTATTACAGAGAAAGATACCATTTTTTAAACAACTCTGAGGGTTGCCAGCAACTATCTATTAAAAAAAAATAGTAAAGAGGAGTATATTAATATGTTTTAATCAATGAAAATATTTGTAATGATGCCTAAAAGGTGGTGGAGGAAGATTTAAATGATGCTGATTTTCTGAAAATGACTGCTTAAGGAAAGATAAGTCAATGGTTTACACTGCCATGAAAAAGTTCCAGTATAAAAAAGTATTTTGCAGTTTAAGAATACATAATCAAATACTTACCCCATATTAATAATGCTTAAACAGTAGCCTGCTTAAGATTTTCACTATTTTAATATGTACTAATATGTATCTGTAAAGTAAGAAATCTTGGATGTCTAATGGATGCTATGTGACAGGGGGCTGACTCTGTTTCTCCCCTTATTTGCAAAATACAAACAACACTATTTACTCACCATATGATTGATCTGAGGGATTAATGAGCACCTCACAAATTATAATATGCTCTATTAAAGTGTTGTCACATTAGTCAATGCTAACATTAATATTAATTTTAACTAATGTACTATTATAAGAGGAAAAAAGTATTTTACTGACTACAACTTGAAATCTGGCGATTCACACTCAAAGATGAGAAATCTGGCATACAGATTCCTTATTATGTAAAAGCAAAATTTATTTTGGATAGATTTCTTAGTATTTCAATTACATGGTCTTAATATATGATTTTAAAAGATGGCATGTCATTTTCTGATTACATAAGAAATACTTAAAGAAAAAAAAAGTCATCCATAATCCCACCACAGTGATAATTACTGCTGTTTTTCTATGCTCATATAGGTAAACGAGCCTGCTAAATCCATATATTTATCTGTGTATATTAAACAAGATTGAGATCATATGTTTTGAGGCTGCTAAATCCATATATTTATCTGTGCATATTAAACAAGATTGAGATCATATGCATACGGTGTTGTATCTAGTCAACAAAGGATTTTATAAAAATCTTTTGACAACCTGAGGTAAGAAAAATAGCAATATTGAATTAATTGATTTTCCTTGAATACTAATGAAGGTGAACTTTTCAAATATGAATACTTGTATTTATTCTGTGTTAATTGTCTCATATCCTTTGTTCATTTTCCTTCTGAGATATCCTACTGATTTATAAAAAGCTCTTATATGTAAAGAAATATCAGCCTTTTGCTTGCTTATGCTATTCCTTCTGCTAAAAATGATCAATCCCGACTTCTATATCTAGCTCATTCCTACTTGTTCTATAGCTCAGCATCACCTTCATTCAATCAACTCTATAACAATGAAACGGAAATCTAAGCATCAGGCCCAGTCCCACTGGATGGGGGTCCAGCAGTGACCAAGATCTGGCAGAGGGAACAGCTGGTGTTCTCAGCTCTGAGGTGAGTGAGCAGTGTGAACTGTTCGGATGTGAAGAAGGGCCAGCCTGGCTAGAGTGGGAAGATGGAAAGTGGCATGAGACCAGGCTGGAGATGCAGGCAGGGGTTAAATTATGCCTTCTAGGCCAAGTTGAGGATTTTCATGTTTATCCCAAGATAATGGTGGGCTAAAGAGAAGCGAGAAATGACATAATGTATTTGCTTTTCATGAAAATCTATCACTGCCATTTCTGTAACAGAAGAATGGACTGCAAGGTTAGAACAGGCAGAAAAACCCAGTTAGGGTCTAGTGCGGCAGTCCTGGTGAGAGAGGACAGTCGTGGGAGCAGGGTGGATGAAGACGGAAGGAAGTAGATTGAAGAGAGACATTTTTGGGAGGCAGAGTGAACAGAGCTTTGTGACTGATGTGGGAAAGAGGAAAAGGGAGATGGAGAATGACTCCAGGTTTGTGGCCTAAGGTACTATCTACTGGGACAGGAACACTGAAGGGAGAGCAGGTTTGCAAGGGGAGATGGGAAAAGGAGGAGGGGTAAGGATTCTGTTTTGGACATGTTGACTTGAAGGAACTTGTGAGACATCCAAGAGGAGATACAGACAATCAGATAAGAGCCGCTGCTCAGGGCAGGCCTAGGTCTAGACTGGAGGTGAAAACTTGGAAACCCTCATACAGAAGGTAATTAAAACCATGACAGGTAAAATAAGAAATCAAAGGAACTAAGACATCTGATCTCCAAGACTGAGCCAGAGCATCCATTACCATGATGAATGCTCCGAGTCTCATGACCACGCTGCTAATCGTACTACTACACAGCACTTTCCCACACTATAGTGAAATTTTGTATTTCTGTCTCCTTGGTAGACAATAAGCTCCTTGGACGTGTGATCAATTCTTACTTATTTTTGTACCCAAGTCTTGGAATAGTTCCCAAGGCATGAGACACATTCAATAAGGTGTCTGTGAGAGGTTAACTGTTAGCTTGAGATTATTAAAAAGCAGCATCTCTACACATGCACACACAAACACAAGTTTTAAGAGCGCAGGCTCTGGAGCAGATTACTTGTGTTAAATCCAGACTCTACCACTTATCAGTCGTGTGACCTTGGGGAAGTTATTTAACGCCTTTGTGCCTCAATGTCCACATCCGTAAGATAAGGCAGATAACAGCACCTAGTGCCAAGTGCTGGGAAAGCTAAAATTTCATGCAGAGCATTTAGCATAGTACTTGTACACGGTAAGCATTCAAATTTAGCTATTCTTATTGTTACTATAATTATCTCCTTTCTTCATCTTCCACGGATAGAGAAATGTTCAAAAATGGAAAGGATTTCCAGTTATTCATTGTGGTTCTCCAGCTTTGGAACACAAAAACAGATCATGTTGCTTCAGGTCTAAAAGCAAGGGTAAAAATAAAGAATACAATTTTGATGTATCTGGTAAATGAAATCAGTATTTAAAAAACAACTAAATTTAACAGTGAGTTAAAACAACAACAACAACAACAATAACAAAACCGTTTCAAACCAAAACAAAACATAGTTGTTGATTGTGTGGGTTTTTTGGGGGGTGGGGAGTTGGGAGTCTGGAGGAGAAGGAGAGAGGAAGAGACGGGGAGAAGAGTCTGACCAAGTCTACTACAAATTACAAAACAGACATTTTGCCAACATTTACTTAGCTAGGTACCTGCAAAAACAGGAAAACTGAATATTAAATTGCAACAAAACTATTCATCAAGTTCATTTCATTTAAAGTGTAAATTTATCATGTTCATTTTAAGTGTAAGGCCTCAGTTTTTCCCAGCAGGTCTTACATGCATCCCTATTTTCCCATATTATGAGCTATCATTTAAAAAACGAGGAAGTTTGTCTCTTTACAGAGAATCTTGATATTTGCCCTAAGTTACCCATAATAAGCAACTACAATTTGTGAGACTACTCTAGCCATTAAGCTGATGCTAATAACACAACAGAATTTTTTAAAGATTATCATTTTCTTCGCAAGTAAAAATGTTAATTAATTAGGTTGCTAAAAAACTGAATAAACCCTCTTTCAGCTTGTGGTTGGTGTCAAGGTTGGCATGCATAAAGTTCAATTTTTTCTGTAATCTGATTTTTATTTCAAAGGTATGAACGCAGGATTCAAACTTCAACTGCTGACAGCTCATCAAGAATTTAATCCAGAGAAAGCACTGCAAGTTGAAAACACAACAGGTGGAATTTCCTATTTTGACAGTTTCCTTTCAACTGCTTTTATAGTTTTACCCTTCATATAAAATGTCTGCTCTAATGGAGACAATCTGTTTAAGGTCTAGGTCATGTATGACTGCCATTTTTTAAAAAAAGGAAGGTAAGATTATGAAATTAGCTACTTGGAAAATAGTGTACAGAGTTCAAACTTTTCAGTTAAAAAATAGTTCTTACTATTTAGTAAAAAATGTAACATACTTAAATAAAAGCAAAAGGGACTGCAGAATGAATACTCTTTCCACATGTAAGCACCATTAAGAATTTCCTGTTTTACTCAGAAATGGGCAGATCTTTCACTGATGAGGGCTGTATCACTCAAAAAAGATAAATATGTAGAACTTGGCTGAAGATCAGAAGAAAGCCATAACATTTTTTAAATTGGAAACTAAGGTCTGTGAGAAGGACTAAAGGGCACTGATTTAAACCTAGCACAACAGTAAACTGAGTAATTGATAATAACGTACAATTAAAGAAAGTATTCTAACACAGACGCATAAAAAGAGTGATAAGGAGGTTTTCTGATGGGAACACTGGCTCTTAACTTTTAAGAAAAAGCCAAAACAAAACAAACAAAATAAATGCTATAAAGAGGCACAAGCCCCAAAGATATTGATTAACTAACCTCTGTAGGGCCCTGATTTTAAAAACATTTCCAAGTTGTTTCTAATGGGGCAGTCAGTTGAGAAACACTGGGCTGAAACGCCACAACAGGTCAACAAAATAATGGAATTTCCCTTTCAGCAGGTCCTTAAAATGGGTTATATTCTCATATCAGGACTGTATCATAGAGAACATCAAGACTTCTGCACTCTTTCCCATGCATTGTTTCCTTAACTTGGATTCATGCATTAAACTGTCACAATCTGCCTTCTACCTCTGCATGGGATGAAATGTTACAAATGAACTGCTCATTGCTGAATCCAATGTCACAGTCGACACTCCCTCCTACTGGACCTCTCCAGAGCATAAAGCCCTGGGAACCCCTGATTCCCCCAATTCTTCCTCACCATCCCCTATCCTTGGCTTCTGAGGCACCTTTCCTAGGTTCTCCCCATCTCAAATACTGCTCTGTCTGCCTCTTATGTCATAAATTCTTCAGGGAAGTCCACGACAGTCCCTGAAGAGCTCAACAATTGGTTCCAGAGGTGCAAACCCCCTTGAAATCATATCCACACAAATTTGGATGTATATCTGAGGAGGCCATTATTTTCTTCATATTCTCAAATGAGTTTAAGATCCTTGAAGGTTATAAACAACTGCCTTAAATCCCTTTCTAATTTAAGCTTTCCAGGCTTCAACTGCTACCCATAAATTTATGGCTCTTACTTCAATCCTGACCTAGCAGAGATCTGAATCCATATTCCTGTCTGTTAGGCATATTCATTAAGGTAAACCAACACATCCAAAACTAATAATTAATCCCCTCAGAAATATTTGCTGTCTCCAGATTCTTATTTTTAGTTAATGGAGCCACCACCCAACACTCCCAAACCTGAATCAGAAATTTCAGAATCATCCTTCATTTCTTCTTTTTCTCCTACACCCAGTTAACTTCTCATCTAAGCTTCTTTTCTGAATCCCAAGCATCAGTGTTTTATATTAGGCTTTCACGTGCCATTAAGGCTACAGCCTTCTAGTGGAATTCTCTGCTTGCAGTCTCCACAATTTAGTCCATCTACCAAATAAGCTACCAGAATTGTCTTCCTAATTGTGCCACACCCCTGCTTAAATAAATATCTCTTGGCTCTCTTACATAGACAGCTTGGAATGCAGTGAGTTTCATGTATCCAAATTACCTTTTATAACCTAATCTTCCACTTCCAACACACCTTAACTGTTTCAAAACTTTTTACCACTCCTCTTGCAACAGCACACCCTTTCCTGGTTTTATATCTGCCTAGGATACCCCTTCCCCACTCCTTCAACTGACAAACTCTTACTCACAATTGTATTCATTAGCATGCAACTGATGTGAACCAAGCACTACGGCTAGACCCTGGGAATACAGCTCAGAACAAAACAGTCAGGTAAGAAACCCTCATGGCAGTTGTATTCCAGTGGAAGAAACAGACAATGAAAAGACAAGCTACGAAAATAATTAGAGAATGTGATCTACGTTACAAAGAGAAACTCTAGAGTGATCCAGGAAGGTCCCTTAACTTCCTCAGAGATGAGAAATTATACTTAAAATGAGATCTTGAAGGATAAGGAGGAGCCAGCCATATGAAACACTGACAGAAGAGATCCCAAGCCGAGGGCACAGCAAATGTAAAGGTACTGACTGTATTATAACTGTCTACTCTACTAGACTGTAGGCACCATGCTCCTTAAAGAGAACGGTTTAATATAAATGTGTCTTTAGAATGTGGCTTAGTGGCTGGCACTTGGTCATCAACTCAATAGACCGGTTTTAGTTCAGACCCCCAAGTCCTAAAGGGCAACTGTGTTCCTGGAGTTTTCACAAATACAGAAATATAATACAGTTCTGATGTAAGGAAAGAATAATTATGGTTAAAACACACATACAGACCCTTAGCACTTTTGGTATATATTCTCTTTCCCCTTTCCTAAGCTACACTCTCCATTTCAGCCCCAAGGGTCCTAACACATCCATATCCTAAGTTTATTCCATGAAAGCTGGTTATAGACTAGCTACCCTGTCAGTTACCTTCAGCATAACAACCATCCTTTAAACAGGGTGTGATAATAAAGCCATTATTCCTCTCTTTACAAAGTGAGAGGATACAATACAAACTAAGTTAGGAATATAGTTTCCGACATCTGAAACTCTTCTAATTTAACAGGCCCTAAACAAAAAGCCTACAAAGAGTAACTTAAAAGGTACACATTCTTAATGTACAGACAAATTAAACTATCACCCAAGTAGGTTTACACTATGCATTGAAGCAGAATTTTCAAGATTACTGGCCAGCCAAAGGTTTTTTCTAAAGATTTACATTAGCAATATGCTGCTGAGATAATGAAAAAAGTATTATTCATAGAGCTTTTTATCAGTTGTGAACCGATGAGCCACATCACACCCCTTACCTCAGGTCCTCCCCCACCAACAACAAAAAAGAGGAGAGAACTGAGTTAAGAAATCTGGTGGACCTTTGAGATGAGCACACCAGGCTGGTGTTGAGGAAGATCTAATGAACTGGCGACTGTGCCTTCAACACGGCTGTGGCTCCTACCACCACCCTAACCTGCCACGTCCTGGGATGCGGTCAACCCATGAGCAGTTAACGGCTGCTCATTACAACCTCACTAGGTTGCACATGCATACAAGAAACTGGAGATACCCAAGAGGTTCACTGCAGCCATAAGCAGGTGAAAGATAAAAGGTTTTGTGGCTCAACAAAAGTATCTGGCAAATTAAAAAGAATGGAGAGGTTCTTGTTCCACATAAGCTGCAGGTTCATCGTGAATCTGAACAGAGGTTCAAACACTGATAGGGTCTATAAGTGTTGGCCATACTCATAAACCAAATGCCCATCTTCAGATTCGCACTTTTGGGTTACACACTGGTTTTATTATCTTCATATCTGAAAGATGGCAACACCCGTCCCTGAAAAAGGGTGGTGTTAAGGACACCAGGGAAACATTAACATGTGTTAGACAGAATAAAACACCCAGGTTTTATTCTGGGCAACAGTATTGACACTTTGGAGACCTGCTGTCCTAAAAATCTCCCAATACAGTCCTCAGAATATCTAAAATTAAAGGATATATACATGTGCGAGTATATATATGAAACAGCCATGATCATTTCCTTGCTTATCTCAGTATTTTTTTACACCCAGAATCCATGATGGCTATAGGAATTATGTTAACAATATTATATCAATACCTCATCTATTCTGGCCAATGTAATGATTAGTACTCAATGAAATCAACAGTATCAACTAAATGTCACTCTCTTCAATCAGGAAAACAGAAGTCATGCCTCTAAATACAAGCATATTTGCCAATCTTCTTGGTGGGGTGGTTATAAAAACCAACTAAAACAAAAACTGTGCAATACAGAAGAAAGAATTATAAAACTTTACCCCTGTATATTTAAAGCAAAACATACTTTTAATAATGTTTTATATAAACTTCTATATGTTTTATAAAAAATATTATTTCAACTAAAAACCAAGACTTACATATTAGCCAAAATAGGAAAGAACAGTTTGTGATACATTGTACTTAAGAGAAATATTTATTTTCTAGTCAACAGTTTCAAAGGTCCATACAACTAAACTAAAACATTTGGATTTAACATTAAAAAGTTAGCCATTTCAATAGCAGCCTAATAAACAAAGCTATAATGATCAGGTTATCCCCTACTAGGCAGCCTCAGTATTTGGTGTCAGCCTTACCATAAACAAATAATCTTGCAATCCTACGCAGTCATTCCTGAGCCACTTGAATTATTGGAGCACAGCAGTAGTTTCAGCTACCTCTAAAATTACAAGAAAGCTACTATGTAGAGCACATTTATAGTGACACAGAAAACCCAAGTGATAATGACACCAATAAGTTTCAAGTTTACCACCACCTAAGGCTATACAAGTAAAAAACAGTGTCTTCTAAAAAAGGACTAATTCTGCTAAATGAAACCACTGGGGTCTATTCCTTTTATTCAGAAGTACCACACAACTAAACAAGCAGTCAAGTCCACAGGGAAATAGCATTTCAATAGCTGCAACATGGTGCCAGACCCGGCTTTGTTGGCCTTCCTTTTGCAAGAAACAGAGATGTCTCTTTTTACTGAATCCATCTGCCATAAGTGATAACCAGATGTCTGTGTGATGATTCAAAATTAAAAAAAAGTGCTCCCCCCCCCCAAGACCTAACAGCAGAGATGAGTCCAATAGCCAGCATCACAAAGAATTTCACTGTTTTAATAGCCTCCAAAGGAAAGAAACAAAGCGTCTGAGTGGTCTAATGGTTCACCCTTAATGTACTACACCTCACACCACTGAGTCAAGCACCAGCTAGTATTTTTTCAGCTAACTCTGCAGAACAGTGTGCTAAGTGCTTTACACTTACTTCTCACAGCAACCCTATGAGGTAGTACTTATATGAACCCCATTTTGAAGATGAGGAAACTGGGGAACGAAGGCAGTGAAAAAACTTGCTCAAGCCCACACCACTGACAAGCAGCATCGCCACCGCGCTGAACACAGGCAGCCTGTCTCCAGAGTCCATACTCTCAAGCGCTATACTAACCCTAATCCCAAGAAAGCGTAACTGATTTTGATCAAAACTGGTTTTACAATTAAAATACTTATAATTTATCAGAAGGAAAAAGGTTAATGCCTGATTCTCTGGAACCATTTAGTAATAAAAACAAATTCTGACTTCTTTTAAAATGTTGTGAGTTCTCACCTAGTGAGTTAAAAAACAAAAACGTATCATGGATCAAGGTCTATGGACAGAAGTCTATGATGGTAAACACAATTATAGTACCAAGAGTCATCCACACATGTCCTGAGAAAACTGTCCTTCAGATGCAATCTGATTTTCAGTATTCTTTCTTGATGGATGAATACTGCATGGTCAAAACCGCCAGCCAAAGTTTTGTGCTGCATTTTTTTGGTGAAATTTTAAACAGCTTCATTATGGACTCCCACATGACGGCTGATTTGAACTGTCCCAGAATTCACCTTGTGTTTTTTTAGCATTTAATGGGATCCCCAGCAGCACACCTCCCATTACAAAACAAGCCACTTAAACCAAATTGTGAATTCTGTCACCCTTTAGTCACAAGATAAGACCAGATACGTACAATTTCTGATATGACCTGATTCCTTTCCACTAATGACATACTTCTGGAATCCTGCTTTTTCACAACTGTACAAACACATACACTCCATTTTTCTTCTAAATAAACTGTGTCACAATACAAAAATCAAATTTGTCTACGTGGCCTGGAAAGACCTCAGATAAATATATTCTTTCCCCCTTCTGAAATTACCCAAAGTGGCAGTCATGTAACAAGAGCAAATACTGTATCAACTCAAGGCAGTAAACCATTATTTTTATTATCTGAATTGGTTAAAAAAAAAAAAAGCCCTCATCATGTTTGAGAAATTTTGCTGTTTAGAATTTGCAGCCAGTATAAAAAGTTAATTTTAGGCATCAGGAATTAGATTCCTAATTAGATTAGATGCCTAAAGGTTCCCCTCATCCACTAGATAAGTCCCTGAAGTGAAAGAAATAAAATATATATACATCCTTTTATTAATATGTTAATCTTCAAAATACACACATATGCAACGTGAACATACAACATGATGGCGACTTAACAGTCCTGACCCCCAAGAAACTTCTAATTTAGCAGGCATGATGAAATCCATACACCAGTAACTACAGCACCAGGCAGTATGTAATAAAGGATTTAAAATTCCAATTTATGTTTGTCATGTTTTAGTATCTATGCATGTCATTTCTCTGCTATCTGCAAGTGCACAAAAAGCACCTGAAGAGAAACACTTTCATCCAGCTTTGTACACCTGCCGTGGCATCAGACATATTAAAGGTACAACAAACATGAGTGTAAATTTCAGGAAATCTTTATTAATTCAAATGTCACAATACAGCTAAATTTTCAAAGCACTACAGGTTTTGAGCCACTGTGGAAACATTCTACTATCAATTCTACAATCAATGTACACTTTATTTTTCATAGCAATAATAATTCATCACATGGTCTATGATGCAACAGAAAGAAATCAATCACCAGGTAATTAAGGGCCTCCTCATCTAAAAACAGCACTAATACCCACTCAACTAGATTATACAATATTTGCCGATTTTTAAATACTGTGCCACACCCGTGCTAAGAAAGAACACTCTCCAAAAATATTCAGCTGTAGATTTTGCATGTATTCATTCTACTTTACAGCAAACTCTGCACATTCTATATATGTATACATCCACAAAAATTTCGACATGACAATTTTCCACATGAAACAAAATTGTGGGACTCACTTAAATTGTTCCCTCTAATTTGGCAAAGTGTAATTTCAGTCAAGTATTCAGATGCAAAATGATCAGAAAAGATGGATGTTAAGAAAAGGTTTTTAGAGTACAAATTATGAAAATCTAAGGTTCAATTAAAAACACACAGCAGGCTCTACAATACTCTTTTATTTTTAAAAAAGTGACTACATCTCCAATTACAGTGTTACCACTTGGACTTCTGAAACACCTTTTATTCCTAAACGTTCAAATATTTTTACGTGCCTTATTTCAATACAGTCTTGATTCTTGGTTTAAGGCTCTTACCTGTTGTATTCAGAATAAATACAGAGCATCTGACATGATCACTCCATTTTCCATATAAGGGGAGGGATACAGAAGGAAAATGCAACAAAGTAACATTAATGAAAAGGATATACAGGCCAAGGACATATGTTGAAAATTCCGTAAGAAACAGAAATAATACAAATAGCATAAAAAAATCACTTTTGATTGGGATGTGATTAAGTAAGGAGAGGAACTAAGACAACACAAAACGTTGGGAGTGTTGGAGCAGAGAGCAGGGAAAGCAGGGATTGTTAAAAAAGGTGGAAGTCGGGGCTTAAATCCCTTCCCCCCTCAAACACAGAAGGGGTAAGGGACAGAGGCAACAGCAAATAAAATCTAAATGAAGTGAGTGGGATGGCAGCCCTGAGACTGAGGGAACTCACTAAGTCTCATACACACTGAGAAAATCCTGGGACTCAACATCCAATAGCCTCAAGTGTGGTCACCCCCCAGAACAACGTTCACAGAAGTACAGCTACATGAAGAGATTAAGAAAAAGTCCTTGATTCACTAACCTAAAGATGACAATATTAGGTTTTTCTTCTTAAGAGGTTTAAAATGCAATTTTAAGTTTCCCAATGTTTATACTTCCCATCTTTGTCAAAGGAAACTGCCCACCTCTTTGCACATATATGAAATTCCTTAACAAGAGACGCTGCACCTCAATTCCATGAAAATGCCTAAGTCAAAAACTCTGTTCTGGCATCAACCAATCAAGAGCACAGAGCAGCAGATCATTACAGTTTCTGAGACTGATTCCAAGGGCAGAGTATGAAAAAAGCGGGCTGGGGGACAAGGATGAAACCTATTTGCTTAAGACAAGCCAGACTTAGCGAAAAAGGTAAGGAACAAATAGAAACTGTGGTTGACATCATTGCTTCTGTTATTTATCAATTTTGTTTTCATCTTTAATCTTCAACTTTATATAAAGAGCTTTGTTCCCACTGGACACAAAAATAGTATTACTGTAGTATGCATACATGGCCGTTTCAGCACGCCACAGGAAAACCTCATTTACTGACCTAGAATGGTTTTGGAAAGCATAAAACCATTAAATAGTTAGAGACGTAAGGCTTAAAGAGATAGCATAAACTGGCATTTAACGTATCAACTGCGAATAATTCTTTAAACCACACAGTGATAAAAATCCTTTCTCGATTTGAATGAACTGCCATTTTCTCAAACTTTCCAAGAGACTGCAGATTGTGCTAGAATAGCTGAACCTTCTCATATTTCTCTTTCCCAATTTCCCCAAGGAATCTGTTATTATTTCTTCACACAATAATCACACCAAGCTTGTTTCGGTTTCTTTCCTTGAGCCAGTTTTAAGGCACTGTTCTTAACCCTAAACACACAAGCCTAACGCTGGTTAACTGCCAGTGTCGCTCTGGAACTGCAGGTGACAGATGCAGTCAGAGAGCTCACAGATGTGGATTGGCTGCAGTCTGAATCCTATCGCAATGAGCACACTGACACAGCCCGCAGATGCACATCTCGGCAGAAGGAGAGAGTTTAAAAACCGTCATTCCCAATTAAATGTACTTTTAGAGCTTCTACTGGATATCACTAAGCGCTTATCCCGACTCTCAACCCTGCTTAGCCCTACCTACTATCCATTTTATCTTCCTCAGTTCCAGATCCTTCTTCATCAAGTCTAATTTCGGTTAATTCTACTACTAATAATAACATAAAGCGAGGCTGTTGGCATTGCCAGAACCAGGAACCGACGAAGGTGCTATTTGGGAGCCGGCCCGCCGCGGCAAAGGCCGTTGGAAGTTTTCTGGGAAGCAACGGACCCGCTAGCATCTTTACACGATTTCTCTTCCCCTGGGGGAGGGCTCCACAGAGACGGATGGGGAATCTCCCTTCTCCTGTCTTTCCCAGTGGTGGCTAACAGGAAAAATAAAATACCTCTTTTCTTATCCTACACCTCGCTGGATAACGCTCCCAGGCAGTGACGCCCCGCCCCCAACCCGTTATCCCTGATGAGACCCCCAAATATCACCCTGTCCTCCTAAGAACTGGACCCTCCCTCGTACCCCGGACCAATTTCCTACATCTGAGCGCCTCTCCCTCAGGCATCCGCCCGCACACACCCGAACCGCAGCACGGCCCCGGCTCCGCACACGCAGCCCCGCGCCAAGTCCCCCCGCACCCGGCACTCAGGCAGCCCGGTCGCCCGCGCTCCCCCCGCCCAGGGTCGCCGACGGGGTTACCGTGGGAAGAGCGGGCGGCGGCAGAGGACGCGGCGGCAGCGCTGCTGCCGGTTGCGGCGGACGCGAAGGATAAGCTGGAGGACAAGGATAATGATGAGGCGGGCGCGCTCCCCAGTCTCCATGGAACTCCCGCCCCGGCCCGTTGCTAGGAGCCCCCGAGGCTCGGGCTCCGTCTTTCGTGCTTTGTTGTTCCGGGTACAGGGCGGCCGCTGCTTCCCCGCGACAATAAATAGACAAGACGCGGGGGAGCACAGAGACAGCGCGCGGAGGCTAGAGCGCCGCCGGACAGGGCGCTCCTGGGTTCCTCGCTAGCCAATCACTTCCGGCTCTCACTGCTCCCGTCACTTTACCCCGCCCCTTCCTCCGTTTTCCTTTCCTCCTTCCTGGTGCCCCGGTCCGGCCCGGCCTGCTGGAGAGCTTGGCGAGGTGGGGCTGGTGGGTGTGGAGTAGGCTAGACTTTTGCTTCAGAACCGCTTGAAAAGATTTCGAGAAAACTATGTATCCCTTGTACATCTTTAGCTGGTAGCTAAACATGAGCACGTAATTTCTGGCGTACAGTATAATATAAACGAATTTTGGGGTTTTTTGTTTGCTTTTTGCCAAAACCTTGGAACTTTCGTTAGCTCATTCAATTTATAGAAAAGGTCCAAAATTCAACATAATTAGCGAAGCTAGCCCTTGAGAACTAATTTTTTTTTTTTTCCTAATTCTAACGAAGACATTTTCTGTGAAAAAGTCCTACTTCGCTTTTTCGGGTTAATTAACGACTTCGCGATCAAACTCTCATGAATGAATTCTAATCCTAGCCCTAAAATAGAGCGATAGAATATGAAAGATGAAAGAATGGATACACGGGTAAATTGATAGATTAGATAGATAGATAGATAGATAGATAACGCAGGAGTTTAGGTCAAGCTTCTGTCGCCTGTCCCTTCGATATTCCTTACTCAGCTTGGGTTTGCAATCAGGATTCTGCCTTGGGAGCCGGGAGGCTCTTCCGAGGCTTCTAAGCCGCGTAGCCGGATCCAAGAAGGACGGGAGGTGGGAGAGGGCGGCTGCAGGCTGGGACTGGGGCGCTGGGCAGGAGCAGCGGCGGCTCGGCTCACGTGGAAGCTGGGCGCTTGGGACTGAGACCCTTCCTCGGCTGTGCTCCCAAGTAGCCGTGAACTGACCCGGGAGACTCCCAGGGGTGCACATTCGCCAGTTTGAACGGCTGCGCTGGGGTCCTCGGGGACCCTCGCGGGGTGACTTGAAAGGCGCTGCCTGCGGGAGCGAGACCCGAGTAACGGCCCTGGGAGCTCCAGGCAGCGCGGGACCCCGCGGCGCCCCCAGAGCCCCACCCCCAGCTCGGCGCAGGCCTCTGCTCCAGGGCTGGGCTGCAGTCAGAAGCCTCTGGCCCTGGATGAGGCCAGTGGTCAGCTCTAATTTAATAAAAGGCCATGAGGCGGGCTCATGAGTACCTGGCCTCTGATTGGTGTGAATGCTGCATGAAAAATGATAACACCACAGTCCTTTTGAAAAGACTTTGGCTGACTTCTGGGGGATTTGGGAGTAGACAACCATTTGAGTGTTTCACTACTTATGGGGTCTTCAAGGATGCCTCTAGATCTTTTGCTTATCACTCTGACTGTTCAGTAAAATATCTGACATTTAAAAGCACTGTAGAATTATGGAACTTCCATTTTGTTTCATTTTCTTTACTAATTTATTTTTGAATAATATTCAATAATTATAGCTTGTATTATAATTATTTAATGAAGAAAATGAACAAGAATATGTGTGATGAAGAAAATGAACAAGAGGCTGGGTTAGAGAGTAATGTCTGCGGGTTAGTGGGGAGATGACTTTCAGGAGGTAACATTTTAACTATTATCTGAAAGGGATGGGAGTGGAAGGGGTGCACATAGTGTTCCAGGCGGAGGGAACAGTATGGGCTAGAATTTGCTGTGCTGGAGTATTAGAGTGGATGGGGCATCATGATCAGAGCAAGGGGTAGAGGACATGAGATGAAGTTGGAGAGGAACTAAGGCCTTGAACTTTCAGTGCCTTGCAGACCATGCAGAAGGGAGTTTGGATTTTCTTTCAAGTGCTAGTGGAAGTGAAGGGGTTTAAGCTGTAGAGTGGCAAGGGCTGATTTACCAAGGAAGTGGCAGGGGAAAGGCTCTATCCCAATGATTACTGCCACTGCTGAAAAGTCAGCTTTACAGCAATGGTGACTAAGGTCTTTATGAGGCACCCTCCTTGCAGGAGACCAGCAATATACCTGGTATCAAGCATGTCAATTGTTTTGGACCCCCTTTTGTCACAGATCAGTCAACAGTCTGTCTCATTACAGTATTTCCTTATTCTGGAATTGGGTTTGATTTTACTGCAGGCACCATTCTCCATAGACTCATTGAACGCTTTAGCTCAAACACCATTCCTCTGACCAAGGAATTCATTTCAAGATGAAAGAAGTAAGACAATGAGATAAAGCCCATGGGCTTCACTGGTCTTATAATGTGCTCCATTATTCAAGATCCAGGTAAGATTATAATATTATTCATTATTCAGGTGCCAGGTAAGGTTAGAATATACAGCATATGTTCTGAACCAAGCCTCTCAATTAATACAGAAATTGATATCTAGGCTGGGAAGACAGTAAACCTTATCAATTAGATATGTGCTACTAAAAATGTGATTTATAGACAAAAGCCAGTTTGTAAACTACTGATCAACAATAAAATAGGTATAGAAATCAAGAGGAGCATTTTGAAACTTTCAATAATCTGACATTACTGTGACATCTAAGCGTGCACTTTTGTATTTATGAAAACACTTGTCTGTGTTGGGTTGGTAAATAAAAACAAACAAACCAAAACACTGATCCTTCACCACAGTTATGCCCACTAAGGCTCCAGCTTTATGAACTTGGTTAAGAAAAAATCAGGTTATTGGAATATGTTGGCTACTGCTTGTCTCCCTTAGTGCTTTGAGAGAGACAAACTGTGGTTCAGCACAGCCTTTCTGAGGAGACAGGCCATAGTGGGGTGGTGCTTAAACAGCATTGTTAAGAGGAGTCCTTTCTGCCAGTGATTTAGTTATCCTATACTGGTAGGGATCAGATAATATCTACTCTGCCAATTGAAACAACGAAATTTTGTGCCCCACATAAAGTTAACATGCTAACTAGGAATGCAGAGTCCCAGCAGAACAGTGGAGTTGGGGATCCTCATTTCTCAGGATTCTACTCGAATATCTCCTGCTGTACACTCTGTACACCAACTGAAAAAGTAATTCCTCCCATTATGCCAGTTGAGTAGTGTGCAACTTATAGGACAGAGTGTGATACTGTAACCTGGCTTTATGACCCCAGCTGTTCCCTCCCTCTGTGCTCAGATAACGTAGTGTCTATGGCAAAGACAGTGAACTAAGATCTAGGGAGAATGATAGAGAGGCCAGGCCAGTTTCCAAGGGATAGAAGCAGGAAGGGCAGAGTCCATATTCAAAGCTTATGTCTCAGTGAGATTTCTGTTAACAAGCTAATGGGTTTCCCCCAAATGACACTGTTTGAAGGTATAGCCAGAAAATCCTCAGCCTGGCAGAAGGCATCTCCTGGTATGCTATCTCAAAGGCAATGTCCCAGTCTCTGTCTCTGTAGAAAGATGAATTCACTTGCTGGGGCAGTCCCAGGAGATTCCTTCTCACTATTCCTCTAAGGCAGGGTCTTTCAGGATAATAGATAAAGGAAATCTTGGCGCTTTGATTGGCTCACCAGATATCTCAGTTCTCTGCTGGAGAAGAGCGGTGCTTCTCACCCTTGTTACTCTTGTCCAACAGGATACAGTGTAATCTCACAGCCATCACATACTGCGTCTCCTTTTCGCCCTTTCTCATTAGTTTTTGTTATCCCATCCCCTACCTCCATTATTGTATATTTGTACATTGGGGAAAATTTTATTATTCATCCTTTAGCTACATCTGGACCTGATCAAGATTGACTACACCCAAAGACCCTGAATTTGGGCTGGGTCTGACTTTGAGTTTTCTCCTCCCACTGGGTAGGGAGTGAGTACATTGTCAATTGTATATGGATCATTGCTTTATGTTAAGAGAAACTATAGCTATGGAGAAATCAGTGTGTGTGTTTATGTGTGTGTGTGTGTGTGTGTGTGTGTGTGTGTGTATGTGTGTGTGTGTGTATGTATACACCGAGCAGCCAAGGGTGATGTGAAGGGAACATTTATTGTTTTGTCAACCCAGAACTCCCCTCTTCTTTTGGGAAGAGTACTCTTCCCTCCTATTTGGGGCAACTACTTCTAGTCTTTATCTACCTCCAATCTAATATGGGTCCAAATGGGACGTGCGGTAGCCACAGTGATCGACAGAGCAGTGGGTTTCTGAGCTGAGCTAAGGCAACTATATAGTATCTGTACTGTAATTGAGTTATGGCTCTTCGTTCCAAATTCAGTCTTTGTGCCTGTTCTGTGAAGGTAGATCTTGACCCATTAAATATTCTTCTTTTGTTAGCTATCACGGTGTTACACTTTGTCAGTAGAAAAAGTGCTGGAGCAACACTGAAGGAGGGGAAGGTTTTGCTTCCTGGTTCCAGTGTGCTTCCCTGCCAGGCCCGGAAGCATGGAAGGTTTTTCTAGAATCCATCTCCTGCAGCACAGGTGGCTTCCCCAGCCCCACTCAAGGGTCTGAAGGACAGTCAGTGGTGAAGGAAGATCTTCTAAGTGGGCATAATTCAAATAGTATATTTGTTTATTCACCATGTCTGGAGTGAGGGATGACCAGAGTGGGCAGTTGCTAATGGTTTTTCTAGATGGAATGGGATTGGAAGATGGGAGATGAGGAAGTATGGGGAAGAGGTATATGAATGGATTTCTCTGAATGGGCACAGACTGTGAAGATATTTGTGTCCTATCTGAATCACATTAAAGGTACGCACTGCAGAGGAGACTTAATCATCAGGTGGATAAAATGGCACACTCTGTGGATGTCAGCCAGCCTCTTTGCCTAGCCACCTAGCCAGTGCTTGCTCAATGGGCTCATGAACAAAGTGGCCATAGTTGTAGGGATGCAGGCTGTGCATGTGCTCGGCAACCTGGATTTTCCAACACTAAGGCTCACCTAGCTGACGCTACTGCCAAGCGCCTAATTTGTCAAAAGCAGAAAACAACACTGAGTCCCTGATATGGCCCCAGTCCCCAGGGTGATGAACCAGCCATCTGGCAGGTTGATTACATTGGACCTCTTCCATCACTGAGGGAGCAAAGATTCATCCCCATTGGAATAATTACATGTTCTAGAAATGGATTGGCCTTGACTGCTCATAATGTTTCTGCCAACACCACTGTCTGCGAACTCCCAAAATGGTTTATCTACCACCGGTACATTACACACAACACTGCATCTGATCAGGGTGCTCATTTTACAGCAAAGGAAGTGTAGCAATGGGTCCATGTCTATGGAATTAACTGATCTTACTACATACACCATCACTTGGAAGCAGCTGGCTTAACTGAAAAGCGAAATGACTTACTGACAACACTGTTATGATCCAGTTGGGAGGCAACACTCTGAAGAAATGGGATTCTGTTTTACCAGATATGTTTTGAATCAGAGACCATTATATGGTACTCTCCCTCCTACAGTCAGAATACATTTGAATCAAGGTATGGCAGCGGGAGTATCTCTTTTCACTCTGCGGATTTTTCTTCCCTTACCTAAAAACTTTGACTGCTGCTGGTGTGGAGATCTTAGTCCCCAAGGGAAGACTGTTTCCTTCAGGAGATGCAATGGTTCCACTAAATTGGAAGATGAGGCTATGAGCTGGTCATTTGGGGTTCCTTATACCACTGAAACAAAAAGCAAAAACGGGGTAATCTACTGGCTGGAGTGATTGATCCTGATTACCAAGGGGAAATTGGCTTGCTTATTCTACACAATGGAGGCAAGGAGGACAGCCTGGAACCCAAAAGATTTTCTGGGCATCGTCTTAGTACTTGCATGTCTAGTATTAAGAATAATGAAAAATTAAAGCAACCAAAAATAAAAAGTAGGGTTCTTGAGGACTCAGAGCCTTTGAAAATAAAGATCTGGGTCATTTCACCAAGTAAAGAATCCCAACCAGTTGAGGTTCTGACTGAGGGCAGGGGAAATACAGAATCGTTAGAGGAAAATGGAAGCCATAGATATGAATTATGATTTTGTGAACAATTACAGAAACAGGGACTGCAATATCTTTGTATATTATCTATTGACTTGTTATATCCATGTGTTTATTTGTATTTACTAATCATTTTCTTCCTTTCTCTCCTTCCCATTTTTATTTTATATTGAAGTTGTCAAAGTTGTATTCGTTTCCTAGGGCTGCTATAACAAAGTACCACAAACTTGCTGGCTTAAAACAACAGAAATTTATTCTCTCACAATTCTGGAAGACAGAATTTTGAGATCAAGGTATCGGCAGGGTTGGTTTCTTTGGGAAGCTCTGAGGAAGAATATGTTCCATGTCTTTCTCCTAGTTTCTGGCGACTGGCTGCCTGGTAATCCTTGGCATTCCTTGGTTTATAACATATCACTCCAGTCTCCGCCTCCATCTTCATATCGTCTTCTCCTCTGTGTCTCAGATCCCCCTCTTCTTTCTCATATAAGGAACAGTAGCATTGGATTTAGGGCCCCCTCTAAATCAGGATAATCTCATCTCAAGATCCTTAATTTAATTATATCTCCAAAGAACCTATTTCTAAATAAGGTCATGTTCACAGGTACTGAGGGTTAGGACTTGGACATATATTTTGAGGCCACAGTGCAACTTACTATAGAAGTTAGCTTTACAATCAGTCTTTAGGTAACAGAATATTCAGTGGAACTGTGACTGAATTTGAGGATTAATCAATACAGGCAGCAGTAGATACAATGACTCCTAGGAGTCTGTCTCCTCATTTTGGGGAAAAGGTGAGTCGTTCACTTGTAAGAAGGATAGTAGTATCTTACTGTAATACATAGAACCAGAGCATTGATTTAAATAGACAGGTGCATATGGAAGCTAAGTAGTCACAAGTTCCTGTAGTGCACGGGGCTCCTACAAAGTGAGTAGCTTGAGTGTCTGCTTCCTGCAACACATGCAGCTCCCGCAGTTCCTAGCTGCTGCAGCTACTGCAGTTCCTAGCTCCTGCAGCTACCTCCAAATCTCCTCCTCATCACTTGGTATTGTAGGATATTGCCTCCAGTCAGTCGTCACCTTGTGAACTACATTCCCCAGCACCCAGGGCCAGTTTCCAGTGAATTTTGTCTGTCAAGCATCATAGCAAATTCTGTGTCACTTGGTGAGCCATGGCCATGCCCTCTCCGACAAGGTCTGGAGCTCAGCCATGGAGGGCTTTTTTCTTGGTTGTTCCATCTCATACCTAGAGGTGGCACCTGTTCCTTATTTGCACTATTCCTGTATTCCTTAGAGTTTTCTTTATTTCACACTAGCCAATTCCTCAATACTCCAGTCCCCTGTTATAGTAAGAATTATGTTGTACTGTCTCTGCTCAAATTACTGTGTGATTTATCTCTCCTGATTGGATTCACTACTCCACTTTCCTGGCTCCTGTGATTGGTTGGGAAGAGGGTGTACGACCAAGTCAAGTCAAAGAGTTTTGTTTATTGAGATGCAGCTAGGAAAAAGAACAATTTCCTTTTTTGGTAGTGAAACTGGGAAGGTGTGAAATGAGGGCAACAGGCTGACGTATCCTCTTCTGTAAGGCAGAGAATGATAATCACTAGGAGATAACAAATCCGACATGGAGACAGAAGATGGAGAGAAAAGAGAAGCAAGTGATTGGCTGGAAAGTTCAGTGGTATAGAGAAGTCAATTCTCCTCAATTGTATGTATAAATTTAATGGTATCCCAATCAATAGCCAGCAATAATTTTTTAATGAAATTAGTCAGATTCTAAATTTCATCTGAAAAAGAAAACGCAAGAGCATAACATAGACAATTTTGCAAAAGAGGGAATATTATACTGCCAGATATAAAAACACATTAAAAAGCAGTAATAATTAATGAAGTATACTTCGGGCAGGAATGGGCAAAAATATGAGTGGAAAAGAATAGAAAATACAGATCCATGTATTTAAAGAAATCTACGAAGTGATAAAGATGACATTTCAACTCTGTTGGAACAGGATAAACTATCAATAGATGGTATTGAGACAGTTGGCTATCCATTTGAAAAACATATAGTCATATCTTTATTTAGTAACAAAAAATAATTTCCACATGGATTAAGGATCTCCACTGTCTCTGATTTTAGCTCCGTTTTGAAGAAGTTCTTGACATTTGTCAAATGCATGGGTTTCAAAGATCCTCAGCTCTATTAGGTTTTATCATCAAATCTCTATCCATATAGTTTATTTTAAAGTGACTACGTAACCTTTCATTCGACACATGTAATACATGAATACACTTCTCAGTAGAAATTCAGACAACACAAACATACACGAAGTGAAGTCTCCTTTAGTCCCCCACCTCCTGCCGTCCCATCCCTCCCCAAAATTAACACTGTAGTGTGACATTTCCTTTATATGGTTCAGAATTTCTCCAGCGCGCTAGTCTTCTGGCATCATAGACTCCTTTTTAGTGCTCTGAATTAATTTTTATTTGTATTTCTTCTGTTAATTTAATTGAATTTTGAAAGACTAAGGAGGTAAATATGTTTTTAGGCCGCCTTCTTGAAACAAAATTTACTTGGTCGTTTGATTAATAATTCAATTCACAACTTAGATAAATAATAACATTATTTTGAAATATATAAAATAAAAAATTATTTTGAAAATGCATCTTGCCCTCTAGTGGTGAGAAAGTTATCTACTTGATTTCTACTCTGGAAATTCTATCATGCTATTTAGCAGTTCAAGTAAGTTGGGAGAGCAAAGTGGAGTCTGATGCAAAAAGAGTGTCCTTAGATTTGTATTGTTTAAAAGAGGAGTTAAGGTATGCTGAACGTTAGACATTGTTGAGTTGTTAAATAAGATTACTAGAAGACTATTGCTATTATAAAAAGTAAAAAACAGACTATAAATTCCCATCTAATAGAAGGCCAAAATTAAACAACAAAACAAACGGATATAAAGAAAGTCAAGAGAGAAAGAAAACATAGAAATAGTAGAACAAAAGAGATCATAAAGTAAGATAGTGGAAACAAATTCTAAATTTCCAGTAAACATAATACATGTAAATAGATTAACCTCACATGCAAAAAATCAGAAAATATAGTAATAGATTAAAAATAATTCAACTATATTCTGTCTATAAATATATTAAGCTCACCAGTTAAAAAATAGAGATTGTTCTGGTGGATTAAAAAATAAAAAATAAAAAAACTAAGAGAACTATATTGTTTCCAAAATATTCTTTACATTTAAAGAACAGAAAGAATGAAAGCTAAAAAATGCAAATGATTCCAGAAAAATGCTAAACATTAAAAACCAGTAGCCATATTAATATTGTCAAAACAAAAACAAAATTGATGAGAAATTGACAAATTTAGATCAGAGAAGATATCCCTATAAACCTCTCTGATTTATTGAAATATAAAGCCGTTAAAAATTAATAGAGCTATAGTTTTTTGTTTTGAATTTTTGAATTTTATTTTATCTTTTATACAGCAGGTTCTTCTTAGTTATCTATTTTATACATATTAGTGTATACATGTCAACCCCAATCTCCCAGTTCATCCCACCACCCCTCCCCCACCCGCCCCCACCACTTCCCCGCCTTGGTGTCCATACATTTGTTCTCTACATCTGTGAACAGAGCTATAGAAGTTTTAATCAACATAATTAACAAGTTTTACTTGCTTTAAAGAAGAAAGCCTGAAAATTGATATGGGAAGTATCAAGTTAGAGAAAGAAAAACAGAAGAAACTCCAAGAAAGCTGAAAAAATACATTCACTTCAAATGGACCAAATATATATGTAATGCGATCAAGACCTTCTGTCCTAAATAATGCTGCAAAAGACATTTTGAATTCTTCTCTGTCTCCCCTATTTTAGACACCATGCAGACAATTATCTTTCTTTTTCTTTGTTTTTTATAAATTTTATTTTATTATTTTTTTGGCTGCACTGGGTCTTCGTTGCTGCACACGGGCTTTCTCTAGTTGCGGTGAGCGGGGGCTACTCTTCGTTGCGGTGTGTGGGCTTCTCACTGCGGTGGCTTCTCACTGCAGTGGTTTCTCTTGTTGCAGAGCATAGGCTCTAGGACGCGCAGGCTTCAGTAGTTGTGGCATTCAGGCTCAGTAGTTGTGGCTTGCGGGCTCTAGAGCGCAGGCTCAGTAGTTGTGGT
Organism: Balaenoptera borealis; assembly: GCF_965194805.1. Taxonomy (NCBI): domain Eukaryota; kingdom Metazoa; phylum Chordata; class Mammalia; order Artiodactyla; family Balaenopteridae; genus Balaenoptera; species Balaenoptera borealis. The sequence continues at coordinate 29,447,949 of NC_138873.1, forward strand.
GCACGGGCTTAGTTGCTCCGTGGCATGTGGGATCTTCCCGGACCAGGGCTTGAACCTGTGTCCCCTGCATTGGCAGGCGGATTCTTAACCGCTGCGCCACCAGGGAAGAACCTGTTATCTTTCTATCATCTTATTTTTTCTTCAGAAGAGTTACAACATTATTGATTAGATATTGGTTTTCCTCTGAAACTATGCCCTGATTGGATTGGAGTGTTTTTGTATTTTTCGTAGGAGCAGCTGTTAGAGTTACTTTCATTAGGAATTGATGCTTTCTGGTTTTCCTCTGAGATGGTAGTTTTATACATAATGATTGATTTTAGTACATTTTCTAGGGTATGGAAATCGAACACAACCAGTGTTTTCTAGGTCATTTATAACTTCCATCACAATCTTCCTAATTTCTTTTGCCCTGGAGACCCTCAAACATTCAAAGAGGTTTGCCGAGCTTGTTTTCTTACCTTCCTTTTGGGAAATGCTGGGAACACCTCACTTCATGCCCTCCCTCATTACTTCCTTACTCTTTGCCTGTGCTGGTCAGCTTGCTCCTGAAGGCTTTGTCCCATCATCCTTTTCTCACAATCTTAGTAGATTCAAGTTCAGTGGTAAGTCAGCTTTGGAATCATAAATCAGAGTTTGGAGATCTATTCAGTTCCATAAATAAGGAAACAAGGGCCCACACTATTTTTCCTACTAGTGTCCTCCAGAAACTTCGGTCTGAATCAGTTGGTTTCTTCCCAAACCCACTACTCATTCAGTAACAATGAGGATCCCTCCTTGAAAATATAGAAGAGGAAATGAGAAACAAGGCTGCCATCGTGTGGTGTGATACTTGAACAGAAAGGTGGAGTTTATACAGAGAAGCGTGAGAATTGGGGAAATTACACAAGGTGAAATTTCCATTAGTTAGAACAGTAATTACCAACTTTTAGTCATTACAACTTTTGGACCTAGCCACGTAGCTGCCTGAAGTCCCAGGAAGATATTATAATTGACCCATGTCCACAGATTGAAAGGGCTATAGAAGGCACTTAGGAATCTATAGTTTTCATTTAAAAATATGTCTAGATATGCATAATTTTATTTGATAAAACAAAATGTAAGGTATTAAATTCTTAAAATTCTCTTTGTTCCTACCTTTTTCACAATCAGATACTTTTGGCATGATAGCCATGTTATATAAATAAGATAATTTAACTAAACAGAATTTAATGAATGCCAAGTGAAGCAAATATTTAAATAGATTTGCTCTAGTTTGAGTGTCACAGAAGTGGGCACTGAGATCTGTTTTTGGTTAAAAATAAAGGGGGGCCCAAGAGGAATCACTGCTTGAGTTGCATAGAGGCCCGCTCTGTGGCTGGGATGCTCCTAATAAGCAGACGTAGGGTAAGAAGAAAGGCAATGAAAACTAAGCTCGCCAAAATACTTGCTGTATCAGCTGCTGTCTTCATCCTAGACAACTGTAAATTGCTCATGTCAAGTATCCACATGTCTGCCCTACCTCACTTGGAATGAATGAAAATGGGCAAGGGGCACCATATCAGAAACTCTTCTTTCCCTGCTAATCTAACAGGTTTAGAAATGGGCTTCCCCCTGTAAGACCGCTTAACATTCTTAAGTCTAATCATCTCAAAGGAGCAATCTCTTTTATTAATCAAAAGCAACTGAAGGGCTTCCCTGGTGGCGCAGTGGTTGAGAGTCTGCCTGCCAATGCAGGGGACACGGGTTCGAGCCCTGGTCTGGGAGGATCCCACGTGCCGCGGAGCAACTGGGCCCGTGAGCCACAATTACTGAGCCTGCGCGTCTGGAGCCTGTGCTCCGCAGCAAGACAGGCCGCGATGGTGAGAGGCCCGCGCACCGCGATGAAGAGTGGCCCCCACTTGCAGCAACTGGAGAAAGCCCTCGCACAGAAATGAAGACCCAACACAGCCATAAATAAATTAAAAAAAAAAAAAAGCAACTAAAAAATATATTAAGCCCATTTTTTATTTTTAAAACTTAAAATCTAGAATATTTGAAATAAAGAAAGTGTACAACACAGGGTAACTGGATGGGCCCTGGCCTCATGATGATGAACTTGAGCTCTGGAGTTAGACCTATTTTGGATTCAAATTCCAGTGCCACCGCTTATGTGATAACTTGGTGAAATTATTCAACTTCTCCAATCTTCAGTTTTATCTGAAAATGGGACTACTAACCCTACCCACAGGGCTGTGGCAAAGATTACACAGCAAAAGGCATTCACGGAACTTAGCACAATGCCTAGCATTTACTCACTGCTGCATAGATGTTAGGCTGATAAAATCTCTCAGCAGCAGAGATGTGTGTACAACTATACTTTAAGTGTAACCGCAATGAAGCTATCAAATTTCTTAAAGAAAACCAGCACTTCTATTTCATTTTTTAACGCATTCTTGGAAAAGATGTTGTCCTAAAAGTAACAGATTCTTGCCAGCAGGATTTCTCAAAGGCAGGACCTTAGTTGAGGCACCACGTTTTAGCCTAGAACATGGGATTTCTTAGCACATCGCACAAAAATTAGTCTCTTGGTGCGAAAGACTGAGTTAGTGAACACAGCAGCAATTTTCTAGTCAGATGGTCCTAGGCTCAGATTTTTAGATCCATCATTTACTAGCTGTGTGTTCTTGAACTTTAGTTTCCTCATATGTTTGTTAAAATAAGAACAGTAGCATATACTTACATACTGCTTACTGTTCAATATATAACACTGTAGATTGTGTTATCCTGCATCAGGGAGATAATGTATGCAAGCATCTGTCCTAGAGCAAATCTCAAGAACTGGTTTTTGTTGCCCTGGAATTCTTTGATGGTGGTGGTGGTGATGGTGGTGTCCAAAGAACCCTTAGGGTTTAGATACCTGGGAAGTTGATTTACAGATCCATTTTGTCTGATGAACAGACAAATAAAAACACAGGAAGAGAATGGTTTTGCCAGCGTTCCAGTTATCAAGGTATTGCCTCTCAGCTCCAAATCCACCCTTTTGCCTGCTCAGCTCTAAATCCAGTGTTCCGGAGCTAGATTTTGTAAGCATCTCTCCTTTGCAGCTGGCGGGATATTAAGCTTTGTCAGTAGAGGGCGCAGGAGGGACACTGAAGGAGGAAAGGTACCCTTTCTGTTTCACCCATTTGTGTTCCTTCTAGCAGCCTCCTTTGTGGGCCAGCTTCTGCAGGCCAGGCTCCTGCAGCATGTGTGGCAGCCTGTAGAGTCCGGTGGCCAACAGAACATAGCACCTCTCTGCAGGGGCCTCCACCCAGCATCTCTGGTGGCTTTACAACAACTTCCGAGGTATGGCACCTTTTGTGGATGGTTTTCCCTTGTAGAATTCCCAGAGGTCCAATTCCCAGTGAGTTCCAGCCAAGGCTTCCAGTTTGCCAGCCTCTGTTTGCCTCCACCCCAGAAGATCGTTCCTTGCATGCTGGTCCCAGCTGAAATTCCTTGCTTGCCAGCCTCTGCTCCAAGCACCTGTGGACCAGCTGTGGTCCAGAACAGCACAGAAATCTTCTCTGGTGGACTTCTTCAGTAAAAACTGAATCCTAACCTTGGGAAGGGGGCCTCTCTTACAAGTTTCTTCCCTCTGTGGGTAAACCCCATCAGCCCCAGGGTTCTCCCTTTCTAGTTAATCCTCTGCTGTAGTTAATAACTTTTTAAATTAAATTTTCCCTGTTCAGATAACTATATGGTTTCTGCTCTCCGATTGGACACTGACTATAAAGGTGGGTCCTTAATCCAACTTCTGTGGAAACCCAATGAACTCTGTTCTACCATCAAAGTACCTTTCTTGTGAAAAAATTTCCTCTGTTTCTTATATCTTTCTGGGAAGTTCTGAATAGAATGGAGAGTTTACTTTTCTATGTAGATCACGTCCCTTTTGTCAATCCATCCTTGGCTCAGATATATACATTTCACTAAATGGGCAAATCAATATTGATGGGAACCTGCAAATGTTATGCCTGTACCATTTATTAGTTGATTTAATTTGGCTGACTTGTACCATTCTAGAATTATAGGTGGCTTCATCTCAGTCTCTCCTCCCTTTTTTCTCTTCCTCTAACCCCCTCACCCTGCCAGTTCCTGACCCCCAAAAGTTGAAACAGGAAGCGGTGGGTCTGGAGACTAGTAAGGGAAAGCAAAGATATTATAGGAACAGAGTATCATTATAACCTGACCCCAACCTTTCACTTATGGGCACTGTCCCTTGTCCCAGACAGATGCATCTTTACATCAGGTGGCCACTTCAGTTTCTATATGTGGGCTGTAACTTACTGCCCCTCTGCCTCTCCAGGTGATCTGCTGGGACTGGACCCATGGTGACCTCATGCCTGCTTACTCTCTCCTATAGGGGGACAGGCTCTGGGTATGTAGATCCCAGCAAGTATCCGACTCTTGGACCTGCCACAGGGAACGTTAATCTCTATGGCCTCAGGGAGAGCCAGTCCTATCCTCCCCCCACAGGAATAACACCTAAAGCTCTGGGGAGGCTCCCCATCCCACAGTATGGCAGGTTCCTCCTTGCTTCCTTGGTTTGGGGTGAGGTGGGGCTTTCAGCTGAGCCCTACACCACATGCAATATCTTCTTCCAAAGATAGTCTTCACATGACAATCTCCTTTCTCTCCACACTTTCCTGTCCCTTTCATATTCTTGATTCTTCATAGGGGGCTCTGATGTGAATCTTAACATCTGTTATCTTGTACTGCCTCAGTGAAAGCTTCTATATGAACATTCTCTTATGCGAGACTAATCCTAATGGTAATTATTTTTATGAATTTCTTTTATAAAGAATAAGTCAATGCCATAATTTTTATATCAAAATTCATATTAATAATTTATATATTTATAATCTAAATTATATTTATATATAAACAATATAATTATAAACTATATATATTTCTAAACTATATATGTATATGTATATATATCGCTCTCTGAGCCTAAGGAAAACTTTAAGACAGTCTTCATGTATTTGGTATATTAGTTTCTAATTGCTGCTGTAACAAATTACCAAACAAACTTAGTGGCTTAAGACAACAGAAATTTATTATCTTACAGTTTGGGGGGTCAGAAGTTTGAAGTTGGTTTCACTGGGCTAAAATCAAGACGTCAGCAGGGCTGCATTCCTTCTGGAAGCTTAGGGGAGAATCAGTTTCCTCATTGATGCCAGTTTCTAAAGGCTGCCACCATTTTGGCTCATGGCTCCTTTCTACCTTCAAAGCCAGCAATGGCAGTCCAGTCTTTCTCATGCTGCATCAGATTGCATTGGGCTCACTTGGGTAATCTAAGCTAAAGCCCCCTATCTTAAAGTCAGCTGCAGCTGAATGGCAAGCTTAATTCTATCTGCAGCCTTAATTCTCTTTTGGCACGTATATCAGAGAAGCAGAACCAGTAGGAGACATATATTAAGAGATTTATGGCAAGGAGTTGGCTTATGCGATTGTGGGGGCTGTCTAGGCACGTCTAAAATACGCAGGGCAGGCTGTCAGGAAGGGCAGCTGGAACTCAGGCATATGTGGAAATTTCTGTCCACAGGTGGAACTTCATTTTCTTCAAGGAAGCCTCAGCTCCACTTTAAGCTCTTTCAATTGATTGAATGGGGTCATCCAAATTGTCCAGGACAACTGCCCTTACTTAAAGTCAACTTTAATGGATCATGGATTTTTTATTTAGTACCTGGGGACTATAGCCTAGCCAAGTGGACATGTCAAAAAGACCATTACAGTCCACTATTTGTCTACTTGGCACACACACACAACTCCATAAACCATACTTAACCTCCAAATAAAGACAACAACAGAATCATACTTCCACCTGACATCACACATACTCCATACAACCAAAACACACTAACCCTTTCTCCAGAAGAGGATGCAAAATCCTAGGGTAATATTCACTCTTCTTTTTGATATTCTTAAAAATGTGATATAAAGTTAATTGTCATTAATATATCTTAGATGATAAAGGAATAAGAGGGAAGAAAACAAAAATAATTGCTTAAAATATATACAAAATATTTATAACAAAACCAGGAAGAAACACTCATAACAATTATAGCCCTAATTTCTGTAGCTGGTTACATGGTTGTAGCTGATATTTATAGCTATCTTCTTCCACTATCCATTTCATATTCCCTTTGCCCTCAGCAAGCACCTCAGCTAGTCATGGTTCTTTACCTGGTGAAGTGACCCAGATCTTCATTTCTGAAGGGTCTGGGCCATCAGTGGTCCTGGCTGAATTCGATATTTTACAGCTTTCCATTGATTTAATTACAGGATATGATGCTTAATTTTATGTGTCAACTTGATGGGTCACATTATTAAACATTATTTCTGGATGTGTCTCTAGGGGTGTTTCCAGATGAGATTAGCATTTAAATCGGTAAAGTGAGTAAAGTAGATTGACTTCCCCAATGTGGATGGACATCATCCAATCCATTGAGGGCCTGAATAGAACAAAATAGGAGAGAAAGAGCGAATTCACCTTCTCTGCCTGATTGTTGAACTGGGACATAGGTCTTCTCCTGCCCTTGAATTGGAACTAACACCATTAGTTCCCCTGGTTCTCAGGCCTTTGGCCTTGGACTAGAACTTATACCATTGGCTCTCCTGGTTCTCAGTTCTTCAGACTCAGGTTACAACTACACCACCGGCCTTCCTGGGTCTCCAGCTTGCAGATGGCAGATCATGGAACATTTTAGCCTCCATAATTGCATGAGCCAATTTCTTATAATAAATCATATATACATATTATTTATATTTATACATATTTATATAATCCTATACATTCTGTTTCTCTGGGTTCGATAGTACAGTTGACCCTCATTATTCAGGGATTCTGTATTTTTGGATTCGCTTATGCTAAAATGTATTTCTAATCCTCCAATCAAGACTAGCAGGCTTTTGTCGTCATTTGCAGATATGGACAGAGCAGAGAGAAATTTGAATCAATTGCTGGGCATGTTTCTAAGTTAGGTTATACACAAGGCTACACTCTGCTTTTTGTTGCAGCTCCAATATAAAGATAACCAGAAGATATAGGCAGTAGGACAATGCAGTGATAGTACAAGAAGTTCCAGCTCTGGGGCCAGTTGGACAGGGTTTGAATTCCAACTCTGGCACCTGCTGGTGGGGTGGCCTCAGGCAAGTCACTTAACATTTCTGAACCTCATTTTCACTTTACAAAAAAATGAAACTTTTTGAAATAGTTGTAGCATTTTTCCTTTTGTGAAATAAAGATAACGGAATTTACCAGGATGAGTTGTTTTAGGATTTAAGATTGTAGTCTATGTGAGAAATGTATGTATACATGTGAAATATAGACATATTTCCCCTGGAAACAATGGTTCAATATTTACTACTCAGTGTTAGTATGGGCTTTATAGAACATAACTACCACAAATAAAGAGAACTGACTGTACTAACAGGTGCCCTAGGGTATCTCCTGTATATTCTTATTTACTTTTTGTATAGTAGCAACTCAATTTCCCTTGTTAATCAGGATAAATCACTCCAGCCACTAGAGTAACCCCTTATTTACCTGTGTATTCAGAGGCATGAGGACCCCAAAGTGGCTAGATGTCAGCTTCAGTTTCCATTTCAGTGGAATCATTGTCGTGTCTCCTGGTGGAACCATTCCTCCCTTTGGAACTAGGACCTCTAGACCAGCCTAGACCAGCAGAACGTAAGTTTGTGTGGTCAGGTAGCAAAATCTTTGATAGTGAATCGTCAGTGATAATTGTGAGTGAAGCCATTCCCGTTGCCACCCTTTGATTCCTGGACCTGTGAATCCTGGTTATGGGAGGCTGATTTAGAGGATATGCCGCCTCTTGGAGGACATTGCCCCAACCCAGGAAGGTATTGTCACTTAGCCAGTGCTGTAACTGAGTCTTCAAAAGGCCATTCCACTATTCCAGCAAACTAACTGCTTCAGGATGGTGGGGAACATGATAAGACCAGCGATTTCCATGAGTATGGGCCCATTGCTGCATTTCATTTGCTTTGAAGTGAGTTCCTTTATCAGAAGCACTGTTGTGTAGAATCCCATGATAGCGGATAAGGCATTCATTCTACAAGTCTACTCTTTGGCACGGACTGAAGCTGCTGTACACAGGTGGAATTTCTTCTTGATTAGGAAAACCTCAGCCCTGCTTTTAAGGCCTTTCAAGTGATTGAATCAGGCCCAACCAGGTTATCCAGACAACCTCTCTTACTTGAAGTTAACTGATTATGGACTTTAATTACAAAATATCTTCACAGCACCTTGAATCTGTTGGTTTATGTCTCTTGACAAATTTGGGAACCTTTTAGTTATTATATGAGTACTTTTTCAGTCTTGTTTTCTTTTTCCTTTACTTCCAGGACTCTGATGATACAAATGTTAGATCTTTTGTTATAATCCCACAGGACACTGAGGACCTGATCAATTTTTTTCAGTGTATTTTCTCTCTTTTGTTCAGATTAAATAATTTCTATTGTCCTATCTTCTAGTTCACTGATTCTTTCCTCTGTGCCCTCCATTCTGCCATTGGACCCATCCACTGATGGTTATTGTATTTTTAGGTTTTAAAATTTCCATTTAGCTCCTTATACCTCCTACCTCTTACTCTTCTTGCTCTTCTTTTTCTTCTTCTTCTTCTTCCTCATTCTCTTCCCCTTCCTTTTCTCCTCCTCCTGCTAAAAGAATATGTTAGTTTTGTAAGAAGCTGACAAACTGTCTTCCAAAGTGGTTGTACAGTTTGTATTCACACCAACAATGTATGAGAGTTCCGGTTGCTCCACATCCTCATTAACATTTGGTGTTGTTAGTATTCTGGATTTTGGCCATTCTGTTGCTGTGTTGTGGTATCTCATTGTTGTTTTTAATTTACCTTTCCCTGATAACATATAAACTGGAGCATCTTTTTGTATGCTTAGTTGTCATCTGTATATCTTCTTTTGTGAGGTATCTATTAGGTCTTTGTCCTTTTTTTGTTTGGTTAGTTTTTGTTTTTTCCCCTTCCCAGCCCCCACGTTGCCTGCTCCACTGATGGATGGGTTCCCCTGGGGCAGCAGAGCTCTGAGCTGCAAGCAACCTGTCCCCTGGAAGACTGTGGTGTGTGGGAGCAATTAAGATAGCAAATCTACCTACCTGGGCCTGTTACACATTTCGCTGTTACCCCCTCTTTTTACCCATTTCTTAATCGGGTTTTTTTTTTTTTTATTGTTGGGTTTTAAGAGTTTTTTGTATATTTTGGGTAACAGTCCTTCATCAGATATATCTTTTTCAAATATTTTCTCCTAATCTGTGGCTTGTTTTTTTATTAGCTTGACAGTATCTTTTGCAGAGCAGAAGTTTTTAGTTTTAATAAAGTCCAGCTTATCAATTCTTCCTTTTGTATATTGTCCCTTTGGTGTTGTATCTAAAAATCATCAAACCCAAGGTCATCTAGATTTTTCCCTATTTTATCTTCCAGGAGTTTTATAGTTTTGCATTTTACATATAGGTCTGTGATCCATTTAAGTTAACTTTTGTGAAGGGTGTATGGTCTGTGTTTAGATTCCTTTTTTTTTTTTGGCATGTGGATGTTCAGTTGTTCTAGCACCATTCATTGAAAAGGTTGTCTTTGCTGCATTGTATTGCCTTTGCTTTTTTTGTTAAAGATAAGTTAACTATATTTAGGTGGGTCTATTTCTGGGCTGTTTATTCTGTTCCATTGGTCCATCTATTCTTTCACCAATACATACTGCCTTGATTATGAAAGCCCTGACTTTGTTGTTCTTCAATGCTGTGTTGGCTATTCTGGATCTTTTGCCTCTCCATATAAGCTTTAGAATCAGTTTGTTGATATCCACAGAATAACTTACTGGGATTTTAACTGGAATTGCTTTCAATCTAGAGACCATGTTGGGAAGAACTGACACCTTACAGTATTGAGTTTTCCTATCTATGAACATGGAATAGCTCCCCATTTATTTAGTTCTTTGATTTCTTTCATCAGAGTTCTGCAGTTTTTCTCACATAGATCTTGTACAGGTTTTGTTAGATTTATACCTACATATTTCATTTTGGAGAATGCTAATGTAAATGGTTTTGTGTTGTTAATTTCAAATTCCACTTGTTCATTGCTGGTGTATAGGAAAGCAATTGACTTTCATATATTAACCTTGTATCCTGCTACCTTACCATAATCACTTATTAGTTCTAGAATTTTTTTGTTGATTCTTTTGAATTTTCTGCATAGATGATCATGTCATCAAGAACAAGCAGCTTTATTTCTTCCTTACCCATCAGAATACCTTTTATTTCCTTTTCTTGTCTTATTACATGTTAGAACTGCCATATTGATTATCTTTTTAAATTTATTTTGAGATCTTCCTGGTTCTTAGTATAAGTAATTTTTTAATTGAAACCTGCACATTTTTGTATTGAGAAAATGGATCTTATTTAAGCCTTCTGTTTTAGCTGGCTTTCTCTGACACTACTCTGGCAGGGCACCATTGTTCCTTGTTAACACCTTGTTACTTGTAATCAAACCTTGTTACTGCCAGACAGAGGTAGAAGTCCAGATGACCCACTTGGCCTCCACTGAGACTCAAAGGTGGGGTGCTCCTTGTTACTGCTTGGACAGGGTAGGAGTTCTGGTTCCTCACATGGCCTCCACTGACAATGCAGTGGCAGTGGTGTTGTTACTGCTGGGCGGTAGTAAAAATCTTGATTCTCCAGTAGATCTCTAACACCACCTCAGCAGGGAAGTGGAGGGACACTGCATTACTGCCAGGTGGGGATGGAAGTCCAGTCTCCTCACATGGTCTCCACTGACACTGCAGGAAAGTTACTCCATGTTTTTTCTTAGGCTCCAAGGTCTCTGGCTGGTTTCAAAGTCTATTTTTGCTTTATATAAAATGTCCAGAGTTTTTAGTTATACTTAGCAGTCAGATAGAGAAAAATACATCTATTTCATCTTTCTGGGAGCAGAAGTCCTCAGCAAAAGTTTTAAAACTTTATAACACTGAATATTATGAAGGTTATGAGGAAATTGGTACTGGGAGTGTAAACTTTTTCAAATTTTAGTGAGAGCAATTTGATAGTAGGCATCCAAAAATTTGAACAAGATCAGCAATCCTACTTGTAAGAATCTATTCTATGCAAATACTAACATGAGTACATAAAGAATAAAGATGATTATTTTAGCATTGTTTATAATAGGGAAAATAATTAGAAAAAATTTATCCAAAAATAGAGAAATGGTTAATATGGTATACATAAATGAAATTGTATGACTTTTTAAAAGCAAGCTGAAAAATAAAACTTATTGAATGTTCTACACATACTAAAACTGTTGAGTGAGGCTTTTCCTGTTGCTTTGGGCAACTAAGGCTATAGGCTATGGGCAAAGGATCATAAAGTAACCTATTCTACAGTGATACCCTCCAGGGAACCTTGAACATTTGCAGCTGACCTCTCTATTAAGGCTAAAAACAAGTGGGCAAAATTAGCTCTGCTGCCTCCAAACATTATCCTAGTACATCCCCTCCCCTTCCTCCAGCCTCAGCCATCATCTCAGTGTTCCCTTACAGTCCTATAAAAAGAAGACCTAGGGATAGTGGTAGGGTTGGGAAAAGTCTTTGAAGTCAGATGCTGTTGGTTTATGTGGGATCTCTGTTTATTCCCCACTGATTTCCATGGAAAAAGGAGGGGTGATGCTTACCCCCCACCGCCCCATCCGCACAAATCAAGTAAGGGAGAGAAGATCAGGAGAACTGCTTACAGACATTAAGGTTGCTTGAAACACTGTGAGACTGGCATCTCGTTCCCTGAAGGAAATTTGGGGATTTGGGTTAAAATAGTTGATCCATCAATCGGCCCATATACGTACGTGAACAGGGGAAAACAGAACTGGAGACAGATGGTAAATGGACCCTGACCACAGGGTGAGAGGACACCAGAGGCAAGAGGGAAGGTGCTGAAGAGGTTGGGAAAGCTAGACATGAAGATGTAGAGACAAACTCCACTTGATGGAAGTGTGCAGAAGAGTGGCTTAATAGCATCCTCTCCCCTCCCAATATCCCCCTCCCAGAAGAAAGCCTGCAGAAGAACTTACTCTTGAGCCCAGGTGAGAAGATATATTTGGGCCCTTGTTACACAGAGGGCAGCCAAGGCAAGTGAGAAGCAACAACCAGCAGAGGACCACAAGAGTAGGCAGTCAATAAAGAAACATCCTCTCTCATCCTTCCTTACAGCGTGCACAACCAAAAATAAGTTCTTAAATAGGTAGAGGAAGAGATAAGCCAGACCCCCGTCCCCCTTGACTCCAACCCAAGTCAATGACCAAACTCACTGCAGGTCTCTGGAGCCATGGACCATGGCTAGCAGGGATGAGATTTGCATCAGATGAGACTGGAGTTTTAAACTGGACAATACTGAATTTGTCTTTTAATTACGAAGTGTTGGAAATGCTGTGGTATCTGCCCAAGATATCGTTAAGGATCTGTTTCCCACTCAGAAGTGGAAATTCGACATAGCATAGTAACAGGAGGAAAGTGAAACTGGTTTCATTTTTATCCCTGTGAACTTAAAACTGTTAATCAACATGTTACATGTTCATGTGTGTATGCATGTATGCAAGTGTGTATATATATTCATTAGTCTATATGTGTATATATTTTCTAAGCAAAAAGAACTGTTTGGAAGTTTCTGTGCTCCATTATTTACAGTGGCCACAATCTGGCCAATATAAAGATGGAATTTATAACAACCAATAGGTTTTTTTTTTTTTTTTTTTTTAATATTTTATTTTTATTTTTTGGCTGTGTTGGGCCTTTGTTGCTGTGTGCGGGCTTTCTCTGGTTGCGGTGAGCGGGGGCTACTCTGTTGCAGTGCACAGGCTTCTCATTGCGGTGGCTTCTCTTGTTGCGGAGCACGGGCTCTAGGCACGTGGACTTCAGGAGTTGTGGCACGTGGGCTCAGTAGTTGTGGCTCGCGGGCTCTAGAGCGCAGGCTCAGCAGTTGTGGTGCACAGGCTTAGTTGCTCTGCGGCATGTGGGATCTTCCCGGACCAGGGCTCGAACCCGTGTCCCCTGCATTGGCAGGCGGATTCTTAACCACTGCGCCACCCGGGAAGCCCCCAATAGGTTTTTAATTTGAGAAATAAAAGGGTTTTCTTTATCAATAATGGATGTACACACTGTATGTTCCAGCCAGATAACAGCATGTCCATAAATTTCACAAAGTTGAAAAGGCTTCACCAATTGATGAGAATAAATCTTTCATATTTGTATCCCACACATCCCAATGGGCTAAGTCCCCACTGTCTTGACTAGCGATCTGTAGTCTTTTTCTTAATGAATTTCTAAGAGTTTGACCCTGTCGAGAGTCATTTTCAATGTTGGAATCTCTGGGGGACTGGTTGGGTGGGGGCAGGAACTAGATTGAAGCATCAGGGCTGTCCTTTCAAGGTAATCAGAAACAGTGGCTTCTGGCTCCTTTGAGCCAGTGTTAGCGCTTCTAACTTCCTGCTCGGTTTGAGGTTGACAGCTGTCACTCTTCTCCTGGAACCAGCTTCTTTGGAAGAGCAGGCTCCCTCTCCTCCCATGGGTTTCTGCTCCCTCCTCTGCTAATCTCAGGACCGTTTCCTGGTATTCTTTTTACACTAACTATTGGAAGTCTCCTATTTCTGGTGACTCCCTCTTTAAAAAGGTGGTTCCCACAGCACAGTAATTTGCTCATCTGGAATACTACTCTTTCAGCCCTCAGTGGCTAGTTCAGAGGATGGTCGAGCCTAGTCTTTTATTCTCCCTGGAAAAAAATGCTATCTTCAATATCCGTACCCTGCTGCACAGCTGGTCCACTCCTTTTCACTCAGCCTTCACTGTCTTTCCACCGCTCCAGATTACTTTGGGGACCCGCAGGTTATCAGGTCTGTACATCTCTTAACTCCAACTGTAAAGAGAGTTTCAAGTGATTTCTCACAGGACTTCTGAGCTCCATGCAAACCAAGGGATATGACTGGGCATCTGTTCTATACATCCCTCAGTATTTCATAGCAGTAAAGCTAATCATGAAGCAAACGTGACCAGAACATTTAGGGAAACTCTAGGGGGTGGTGGCGACTAACTCTGATCAACCATATAACTCAGCAACTACCCAACCCAAATGCTACCAAGGGAAATAACTTGCCTTTCCTAGCAATCTGAACAATTTTGGGGGCAGAAACTCACAGTGTCTCTCAGTAAAAGCTGTATAAGAAATAAGTGAAGTTATCCCGACCTGGCTGGAAAACAAGTTGGAAAGATAATGAGACATCTTTGACAAAGACCTAGAAGAATAATGTTAAGCATTCATAATGGTTCATTGTAATGGGTATTTTTATATGCTGCTAGTGAGAGTTTGAATGGGTACGACCTTTCTGTAAAGCAATTTTGCAATATTTATAAAGAATCATTCTTGGAATCTATCCAAAGTAATAATCTAAGAGGTAATCAAAGATATAAGGGTGCATAAGGATGGTCAATACAGAATTATTTATCATAGGAAAAATTAGAAACAACTTAAATGTCCAAAAATGAATTATAGTTTCTCCATTAAATGGAAGATTGCCCAGTCATTAGAAATCATGTTTCCAAAAAATTGTATGATGTAGCAAAAAGCCTGCTTCATAATATTAAGTGACAAGTAGTAGAGTACGAACCGCATATACAATATTAACCTAATTTTGTTATGTTTATCAACCTATATCTATGGAAGTAAACCTTTTCTTTCCAAATGTTTTAAAATAATCATAGATTGCTTTTATTATCAGAAAAAAATTTACTTAAGAGCATTTGTTTTAATTTGGCAGCACCTAAATTGGGACTTTCTGGTTTGTGGGTAAAAGTCTTTTCTATAAGGCACACAATGTAAAATTTTGTTTTTAAAAGTTCTTGAGGATGGAATGGAAAGGAAAAAATTTGGAAACAAGGTTACTCCCTCCCCCAACAGCTGCACAGTTATAATAGTCTTAATTTTTTCATGTTCTCCTTCAGTCCTTGCACAAAAACAAATATTATTTTTTTAAAGTTGTAAGTTGACCCAAAAGGGGGTGATGGTATAAATTAGCAGAGAAGAGAGAAATTTGTTCATCTCAATCCCTCATTCTCTTTCCCTACTCAATGGTTAGACTTCCTTATATGGGAAAGAGGAAAAAAACAGTTAAATTTAAAATTTAGTCCCAGTAGTGATCTAGGTAATTGCTGATGGGGTGTAAAGTGAGAAGCAATTTGGCAAAATGTATGAAGAGCCTAAAACTGGTCATGCTCTTTGGCCCAGAATTTTACTTCTCGAAGATGCAGACAAAGATCCAAAATGGGATCGTGAACAAACTTATGGTTACCAAAGTGGGGGAGTGGGGAGATAAATTAGGAGTTTGGGGTTAACATACACACTACTGTATACAAAATAGGTAAACAATAAGGACCTACAGTATAGCACAGGGAACTATATGGAATATCTTGTAATAATCTATAATGGAAAAGAAACTGAAAACGAATATATATATATATATATATAAAAAAATGGTATCATGGCCTAAAGTGAAATACCATCTAAATATCTAAAAATCATGGAATGGTCAGGTAAACTGTGGATAGGATAAATGATAAGACATTAAATCTTTTGAAGGTTCAATAGTTCTTCAGAGTGCCGTGCCTTTGGGCCATCATCCTCTTTTCAGCCCTATTTTGCTTATTCAGCCATTGGTGGAGATAAGCCCAGACCAGGGTCAGAATGGTAACTAAATAGATATGCACATATCATTTGTTTTTGAATTTTTTCTAAATATTATGTAACATGCAGAAAAGGAAATCATTCTAATGAGAGAGAGAGAGAGAGTCTTAGAAGGAATCTCATGTTCTTCTTGGTTCTGTATTCAGGGCCAGCAGAGGTTCTAAAACTAGTCATGGTACCAACAGTTTCTGGGTCTTCCTACATTTAGTTGAGAGTGGGTGGGCATTTTCCTGGCCAAATACCCTAAGTCTGGCTCAAAAACCACATGAAAGTGTTTTCTAGAGTTATGACTTTTTAATTTAATGATGAATGGAACTTTAAAAACCTTGCTGGTGAAGAAATCAAGGCACAGTGAGATTAAATGATTAATGATTAGCTTGGGGTCAGAGTAGCTTAGCCCCTAAAGCTCAGGCCTATGAGCTTTTTTTTTTTTTTTTTTTTTTTTTTTAATAAATGTTTTATTGTTTTACTTTGGAAATTTTTAGATGTTTAGAAAAGTTGCAAAATTTTCTATAGACTCTGTATCTTAACTCACTTCCCCTATTTTAAAACTTTTTACATACACAATTTGTCAAAACTAAGAAATTAGCATTGGTACAATTATCCTAAATCCATACTTGATTTAGTTTCCTTTATCACTACCAAATGTCTTTTTTTTATTCCAAAATATTATTCAGGATACCACATTTTACTTGGTCATTGTGTCTCCTTAATCTCCCTTGATCTATGACAGTTTCTTTAGTCTTTCCTTGTTTTTCATGACCTTGATAGTTTTGAAGAGTACTGATATTTTGCAGAATATCCATTAATTTGGATATGTCTGATTTTTTAAAATAATTAGGCTGGTGTTATTGGTTTGGGGGAAGAGTACCATGGTGTCTATGAGCTTTTGAAAATACCACTTTAAAAATACCTTGTCCTAATAAATTAGAGTATACCTGATAATGTAATAGTGAGGAAGTTAGTGGAATTCAGTGTCATATAATTTATGAGTTGCTTTATAAGATTCAGATGAGAAGAAAAACCAAAAGACAGGTTCTGGAGATAAAAAGCTTTGGGAAGTTCGTACTTGTTTGAGGGGAAGGCCCCTGAGATGATGCAGAATGCTTGGCAGGTAAGGCATAAAAAAGTTATGCTCAGCTGTTATAGGGCATGGCTGACTCTGATGGTCTGTCATTCATAGTTCTGGTGTCGATTTTCCAGTAGTGGAGATAAGTTTCTGCTAATGCACCTATCATATCCTGAAAATGTTTTGCTTTGGACCGAGAGCACATATTTGCAAAATGACTTCCTATATCAGTGTGATAGAAAGATGGCCCACTCTATATAGCCCATCTCCAAATGGCCTGAGATCCAATTTTAGCTTTGGGAAAATAAAAGCCTCCAGGACAACCACCTTGGATGCAAAAAGTGACGTTTTGAAATCACTTCCCCAGATATTTGTTCACTCCTGGGAGATTGGTTAGTGTGGGGTAGAGGCAGTGCACCATGTTGGACTAGCTTAATGAGTGACAGGCTGAGCTGTCTGCAGCACTAACTTAGAGTGTGACAGAAGCAGTCAGTATGTCCCAGTAGCCCACCCTTCTGGAAACTGGTACAGCAGGTGCAAGACTGCCCTGCTCTTTCAGGTCCTTGCAGAGAAGAAAGTCTGCAATTACTGGAGAGTAAGACCTAAGCTGGAGATAAGAAAGGTGTCATCTTATCTATTTTCAGTGTGTAACACGGGGTCCTACATACAGTGGGTACTCAGTGATGATGCATGGGATGAAGTGAGCTACTATATATCATCATTCTAAGATGCATTATTTTTCACATTTCTAAAATTGAGATGCATCTTAACACTGGTCTATTTGTTTGAATTTTCTGTATTGTTGGTATTATCCATGCTGGGTTAAATTGCCATGGAAAACGTCTTTTAAAAGATTATACTGCATCAGAAAAAATTTTATTTTGGTATATAGATATCAATAATAAATATAATTTTGTTATGCATAGCAAGGCATGGAAATAGAGAACTAATGTATAGGAACAAATGCATTTTTCATTGGAGGAATATCCATAATTCTGTACTTTCTTGCAAAGGCACGTGCAGATGCTTTATAGAACTTAAGAAAGGAAGTAAATCATAAGTAGATGACCCTGTTACATTTTGTTACTGAGATACATGCAACGGATTGCCTACCACATGCTGTATTAGTTTCTTGTGGCTGCTGTAACAAATGACCACAAACTTGCTGCCTTAGCACAACAGAAACTTACCCTTTCTTGGTTGACAGCCAGAAGTTCAACATCAGATTCACTAGGTCAAAATCAAGGTGTAGGTATGGCCCCGCTCCCTCTGGAGGTTCTAAGGGAGAATCAATTTCTTGTCTCTTCCAGCCTCTGGTGGTTTCATCACTCTAATCTCTACCTCTGTCTTCACATGACCTTTTCCTCCTCTGTGTATCTAATCTCCCTCTCCTTTTCTCTTATAAGGACACTTGTAATGGCATTTAGGGCCCACAAATAATCAAGGATAATCTCTCCATTTCAACATCCTTAACTTAATTGCATCTGCAAAGACTTTTTTCCAATTATGATAATATTTACAGTTTTCAGGGATTAGGATCTGATGTCTTTGAGGCCACCATTCATCCTCTTATACATGTCAAGTAATGAAACTAGTGTCAGAAGAACCTCCAAATTTCTAAGAATAGGTAAAAGAAAGGTGGGTATGATTAACTTTTGTTGGTATTTTCTTTATCCTCCCTTCTGACAAAATCAAGAAAGGGTAAGCACTGAAATTTGCAGAATGTGTATCAGTGGCTTGGAAGAAAATCACAGTAAT
Organism: Balaenoptera borealis; assembly: GCF_965194805.1. Lineage (NCBI taxonomy): Eukaryota > Metazoa > Chordata > Mammalia > Artiodactyla > Balaenopteridae > Balaenoptera > Balaenoptera borealis. The sequence continues at coordinate 29,466,524 of NC_138873.1, forward strand.
TATAGAGGAAAAATCTTCTAAGAAATATTCTTTGTAACCCAGAGGACAAAATGGGTGGTACAGCACTAGATATTGACAATTCAAAGTGGGAAATAATTCAGAAAGGCTAGACTCTGAATATGAAGAAGTTTTAGGAAAACCTTAATATGGCAGATTAATTATAAAAATGGTCCCAAATCTCACCCTTCTCTGTATCCGTGCTCTATGCGATGTGACTGCAGCTTTTCCCATCAAGAAGTAGCATCTATTTCCCCACCCCTTGAACCTAGGATGCTCTGTGACTGGCATTAGCCAATACAACACAGCCAAAGTGACACTAGCAAGCTTTGAACCCAAGTCTAAGAAGCTTGTGAGTTTCTCTTCCCTCCCCAGTCACCATGAAAGCAAGTACATGCCGGCCTATTGGATGATGAGAGACACGTGGCTCTGTCACCCTCATCACCTCAGCCAGTAGCCGGCCTGTCATCAGACATGTGAGTGAGGCCATCCTTGACCAGCTAGCTCTCAGACAAATTGCCCCCCAACCACAGATATATGAGAAAGCTGAGTGAGAACAGCATAGCCCTGTCCAGATCAGCAGAACTGCACAGCTGACTTGTAGACGCATGAGCAATAACAAATGCTTACAGTATTAAGCCGTTGGGTTCTGGGGTAGTTTATTACATGACAAAAACTGATACGTAATGGGTGGAAAATCACTAGATTTTAATGACGGAGTAAATAAATAATTCGGAATGAATTGCACTCTGACTGCAAAACAGGTTTTTGGACTATTTTAACTAACTTATTTTGCTTATAGTTTCCTTTTTTGTATCTTTAATAGTGGTAGAGGATAAAAAATATTAACAAGTCTAAAAGAGTTTTTTAAAAGAGTTTTTAAATAAGTCTAAAAGAGTTTTTTTGTTTTTTCATAAAACAAAAATTCTGATTGAAAAAAGCATCGTGTCATGCCCTTCTTGTAAGGATTTCTTTCTTTTATAGGGTTATAATCATCCTTAATTTCTTTTATCCTGGGGAGTCTCCTATTTTCAAGGCAGGAGACCATTTCAGTTTAATTAAGTAGAAAAATTCTATACTCAGCTTTCTGCCACTAATCCACCATATAACTTCTGGTGATTTACTTCCCCTCTCTGTGTTTCAGCTGCTTTACATGAAAAGTAAGGATGATAATACCTTGTAGTTAGGGTTGTTTTGAAGATGAAATATGATTGTTCATATGCATGGTCTCTGTGTAATGCAGATGGATGAAGAAAATTAATAAAGCTGAATCTATACGAGTTAGCATTTTCCTAAATATGCCCAGTAATAGCACTGGCATACCAGTGGTGATTTTCTCAATAAAATTATTCTATTCCATAAAGTAGATCATTTGGTTATATGTATATATGTTTTCTTGATGTTGGTATCTCTACCCTTTCCCCCCATTACAAATACAACATGACCTCTTTGCAAACACATGTTGCTCACCATTGGTGTACCAGAATACAACCAGGTGGCCCATATGCAGACACCTCAACCCTGATTGCTTTAGATTACATTTGTAGCAAACAGATTTGGGATTCTTGTCTCACCCAGAGCCTACATCTCAAAAGAATCTGCCCCAGCCATCAGCCCACCTGTCCATCCATCCCCAGCCAACCAGAGCCGACAGGACAAGAGGCGTACAACTGACCTGGGGAATTTAATCAGAGCCTCTTAGAACGAGTCTATAGTAGTCCATATGCATATTCCTTATCTTAAGAATTCAAATTAAGAGGTGCTGAGACTAAAATTTTGGATAGTAGAGCCTGCAACTGCATGTTCTTATAGAATTGGGGCCATAGCAACTTAACAAACAAGTTCCATCTGAAATAAAAAGTTCAGGAGAAGTAGAAAGTAAGTCAGCACAGAAAATCAGAAGAGGAAATGCAGAAGACTGGCAGAGAAAGCAGAGATAAGAGCCCAGAGAGCTCCAGAGAGAGAGGAAGGGAGTTGTACTCTTGACTTTCAGTTTCCCAATAGATTTTTCCCTACTGTTTATTTTTTGCCTGGAGATGTCAGCCAGAGTCCTTGTACTATCTTTACAATGCCTCATTCCCCTTTTTATTTGAGCCAGTTTGAAGGGATTTTTGTTCCTTGTAACTAAATGACCCCTGTTGGTTTAAAAAATTCTCCCGGATTTAGAGATGTCTTGGGTTTCTTTTTAGTCCTTGGTGGGGAGAGAAAGAATGCTTGTTAAGAAAAAAAAAAAAAAAAAGTTGAAGGAGCTATTGAGTGGGTGACAGATGCCTGAAAGTGAGAGATTAGAGGGCAGCAGCAGAAGGTGGTATTCACATAAAGTGCAAAAGAAGAACAAAAACATTCTATTAAGATTCATTAGTGAATAATTCCAGGAACCAAGCAGAAAAGTTTAGAGGTGACTGGTCCCCAGGGATAGTAAGAATACTGAAGGGAGACATGCATTGTTTTGAAAGACACAGTACTTACTATAGACACTTTCCTGGGATTTAGTGCTAAAAGGAGAATCTGCATGTGGTGAGGACTAATGTTTCAGGTTAATTACCCATCAACAGAATTGATGGTGATTTTTTTCATTATAGATTTATTTTCATTTTTAGAATATGTGTCCATTACCAAATTCTAAAATTAAAATTAGATGATATATTTACACCAGCCCTTGGTTATGGCAGTGCAATATGAACTTACCTAGAAAACAGAGGTATCTCTTAGAAGCCTATTATTAAGCTTTATACATTCAGTCCTCTTCAAACACTTACCACATGCCTGTCACTCTGCTAGGAGCTGGGAAACAAAAGTGGATTATTCAGACATGGTCCCTGCCCTCATGGAGCTAGTGAGGATAAGTATAAACTAAGTAAAGAAACAGAGAAATGAAAGAAAATAATGATTACCTGTTGTTGATAATGTTATAAATGTTGAAATACAGAGTTAGGAACCGGGGACTTCCCTGGTGATCCAGTTAAGACTCCACACTCCCAATGCAGGGGGCATGGGTTCAATCCCTGGTCAGGGTCAGGGTCAGGGTTAGGAGCAGGAGCCACTGTGGATAAGGTGGTGAGGTCTGTTTTAATCACGTTCAAGATGACCTGAAGCAACTGGATTCTCATGAGAATTTAATAATTCTATATAATAATTATTCTACTCAATAATTACTACTGGGTAGATAACTATTTAGGGGAGATGCATATCATCCTTTCAGGCACTTTTATAACTTAATGACCCGAAGAAGAAGAGAAGAAAGGAAAAAAACCAAGATTAATTAGTGCCCATGATGTACCAGACATCGCCTACATACATTATCTTACCAAAGCAGCCATTACTTTTTTAAAAATAATTTTAAAATTGAAGTATAGCTGATGTACAATATTATGTAAGTTTCAGGTGTACAATATAGTGATTCACAATTTTAAAGGTTATACTCCATTTATAGTTGTTATAAAATATTGGCTATATTCCCCATGTTGTACAATGTACCCTTGTAGCTTATTTTCTACCTAATAGTTTGTACCTCTTAATCTCCTACCTCTATATTGCCCCTCCTCTCCTCCCTTTCCCCACTGGTAACCACTAGTTTGTTCTCTATATCTGTGAGTATGTTTCTTTTATGTTATATTCACTAGTCTGTTGTATTTTTTAGATTCCACATATAAGTGATATCATACAGTATTTGTCTTTCTCTGACTTATTTCACTTAGCATAATGCCCTCCAAGTCCATCCATGTTGCTGCAAATGGTAAATTTTCATTCTTTTTATGACTGACTAGTATTCCATTGTATATGTATACCACATCTTCTTTATCCAATCATTTGTTGATGGGCACTTAGGTTGCTTCGTATATATTTGCCTTTTGGGTAGGCATTTGCAAAGCAGTCATTATTATACCCATTTTTTCAGATGGAAGAACTAAGGTCCTAAATGGTCAAGTTTCTTGCCCAAGGATTCAGTCAAAAGCTTTTTCCGCTATACCCTCCACTAGATGTAGATCTAACCTGAACAAAAGGCAACAAATTACTTACTTATCACGACCTGGATTAATTTTAAAATAAGGATTCTTTTAGTTGTATAGTCTACATTTTATCCTATAAAGTCTCTCAAATTATCCCCACTCTTCAAAGCACCTTTTAAGCTGATAATTCTGACCTAAGGGCCATATAAATTCAAAACTAATAATGTCATCTTCTACTGGGAGGGGAAAGAACAGACTTCATCTGAGTGTCAGGGGCAAGGGCAATTCAAACAACCCCATCCCCAGCTGATGCCATCTGGTCCCAAGATGTCTGCTTCCTTTATTCTTTTCTCAAATATACACCCAGATTTCAACTAAGAGGTGGTTTCTTTCTCTTTTTTTTCAGAAATTTTATTTTTTTAATGTTTTATTTATTTATTTATTTTGTCTGCACCATCTTCATTGTAGCACGCGGGATCTTTTAGTTGCGGCATGTGGACTCTTAGTTGTGCCGTGCATGTGGGATCTAGTTCCCTGAGCAGGGATCCAACCCCGGCCCCCAGCACTGGGAGCCCAGAGTCTTACCCACTGGACCACCAGGGAAGTCCCGGTTTGCTTCAATTTAACCATGGCAACAGCCCCACTGTCAATTTCTTTGCTCCAACTGCCCGGTATCTTAACTTCTTCCTTCACCATAGCCTCAGAGAGTTAATGATTCACTGGCGGTTCAACACGTATTGAGGTGTCAGGCGCTAAGCTGGATGCTGGGTACAATGGATGAGATGACGTCGCCTCGAGGAGTCTGGTCTCATAACTAGAAAACATTCTCAACTGTTCTCTCTGCCCTTTCCACCCCTTTCTCCTCCCTCTGCCCTGGGAAGGGATCTTTAGCCTAGTCCTCGGGGTGGTTAATCTTTCCATGAACGGGCTGGAGGTGGACCAGCTGAGCCTGCCAGATAGAAAGATCAAAGGCGCCTGGAACCCCGACGCCTGGAGGAAGCCAGCCTGGCTCTCAAGAATGCCACTGGCACCGCTCGAGTTTCCTAGGGCATCGCCAGAATTTGGAGAAAAGGATGCAGAGCTAAGAAAGGAAGTTCCTCTCGCCAGCTGGCTGGAGTCTGCGCCTCTCCTTGTTGGCTGAGCAGGGTCATTACCCTAGAACCTTCCCTGGCGGTGTCTTTGCGCTGGGCCAGTCCGCATTGGCACACGCACCCGGCCGTCTAGGAGGCGGCGCCCGGAAAGGGATGCGGACCCAGGAGGCGGTGTAGGCTGGGTCTCGAAATCGGATTCTCCATCCTTCTCCTCCCGCCCACTTCCAGAAACTTGTGTCCCGGGTAGAAAAGCCCCAAAGGTGCCGTTCCCTACTCCGCCTCTTGGTTCGGGGCCCTTTCCTGCCCGAGAGCCCCACCCGGCGCTTGCCACGTTCTCCCTACCAGCCCGAGACCCTGCACCTCAACCCCAGGCCGACTTCCCACCAGCCAGAAGCGCAGGGCCCCAGCCCAGAGCAAACCCTCCTACTCCCCCTGGAGTGAAGGGGAAAGCTTTGCTGACCTGGATTGGATCGCGGGACCCTCTGCGCAACCGAGAAGTTGTAGGGGGCATGAGTCCCGGGCGCTCGGATTTCTCTCCCCCTTAGGGGTCGCGACGGAGCCAACAGCAGCCGAGCCCTAATCCATCCAGGCCTTTAATCCATCACCTGCAATCTCTTTGAGAGCTGCAGACGAACGCGCACACACATCCATACACCAGGGTTGCACAAATCTTTTATTAATATTTTCTGAGGACTAGCGGTTTGATGTCTCGACTGGCATTTAAGCGTTAAGAATACACTGCATGGGGCTTCCCTGGTGGCGCAGTGGTTGAGAATCTGCCTGCCAATGCAGGGGACACGGGTTCGAGCCCTGGTCCGGGAAGATCCCACATGCCGCGGAGCAACTGGGCCCGTGAGCCACAATTACTGAGCCTGTGCGTCTGGAGCCTGTGCTCCACAACAAGAGAGGCCGCGACAGTGAGAGGCCCGCGCACCGCGATGAAGAGTGGCCCCTGCTTGCCACAACTAGAGAAAGCCCTCGCACAGAAACGAAGACCCAACACAGCCAAAAATAAGTAAATAAATTAATTAAAAAAAAAAAAAGAATACACTGCATGCCGCCGTGCAGCGAATAGAAATGTAAACGAAACTGGAGCCCAGAACATGCAGCCTCTTAAGAAAAAGCAATTCCCAAATATTTTCTTTCTCTCCATTTCAACGTCTTTTGTTTCTTTAATGAGACAAATCCCCAAACAGTGATTCTGAATGTGGTTTCCCGACCAGTAGCCTCAGCATATTTTGGGAACTTGTTAGAAGTAGAAATTCTGGGGCCTCACCTCCACCTCAGACCTCTTGAATCTGGAACTCGGATGGATGGAGCCAACATTCTAGTTCCAGGAGCTGTCCAGGTGATTCCCATACACGCCCAGCAATCCCTGGCTCAAAAGCCTCCCTGGGCAGTGTTTCCCACTGATCACTGAATATAACTAGCAGGTACCAACCTTGTTTACCGCTTATCTGTTTAGAAAGAAGTCTGACGTGACAGTGGGGAAGACTGCTGGAAGCGCAATGTATTGCCTATAAGAAGTCATAGAAGCCATCAGAAGGAGAAAGAGAGAGAAGGGAGGGGAGGGGACTTCCCCCGCTTCAGTCCACTTTCAGTATCTGTCTCCTCCTCCTGAGAACTCACAGACATGCTTATTTGAAACATTTCATTTTCCTTCCAGGCTTCTACAACCTGCTTTGGTCGTTCTCCTTCTAGACTATCTTAGAAAGCACCTTCTAAGATATTTTTTGTAACTGAGAGGTCACACCTCCCTCACCCCTAACTATCTGGCTTGTGGTAAAGGGGGTCCCCCACTCCTTCAGATACCGCTTGCCTCCTTTAAGATCGAGACATGCCAAGTACCTGTGCTGGCACGGTAGGCTCAAAGTCACACCCCGCTGGGACAGGCTTGAGAAGAGCACCAGACATTGGGAAGCAGGGCATGGTGGGTGTGGGAGGACTGATGATCTGGCAGAAGAGAAGGGTCCATGGGAAGGAGAGATGTTTAGACTGTGGATGTGTGTGTGTGGAGGGGGGTTGTCCTGTGCCAGGGCTACTGGTAGCCACAACCCAGTCATTCCCACCATGTTGCTTGCTCCCTTCAGTGGACAACCCTTGGGTCCCCTAGTGTGCCCAGGCTCGAAGGCTGAGAGCCCTGTGCTCAGGGTTTGCTGACAGCCAGGCACCAGTGTAGCCCTTCTATTTGCTGGTCCCAGTCCCTATCTTTGTTCTCTGAATTTTTCTGGACTCTGGATTTCTAGGAAATAGTCACATTGGTATAAAGCTCTGGACAAAATGGGAGAACATCGAGGAGGGGTAAAGGATTGTGTGTGTGTGTGTGTGTGTGAGAGAGAGAGAGAGAGAGAGAGAGAAATTATAACCTTCAACATTGCATATAAGGGGTGTGTTGGTTCCTGCAATAAAAAGACCCTCGCTTGTGCATGCTCTTGAGCTCCCTGCCTGAGTACTTTCAGGTCTAGTCGGGTCTAGTATAGGCAGCTCACCGCCAGCCACTTAGTACAAGTGACCAATATGTGCACGGATCTTTTCCATTACAAAGCAGTTGCAAAACTATAATTTCATTTGAGCGCCACTAAGGCTTTGTGAGGTGAAAGAGGAAATGTATGAGTACGATTATTATTATCATTATAATCACGTTTATCCCCACTTTTGGAGATGAGAAAACTGAGAATCCAAACCTTTTCAGGAAAGAACTGGACGCACAACTAGGGCTTAACTTGCGTGTCCCATGTGCACAGCTTCAGGCCTTATGCTGAAAGCACGGGCTGCAACTTGTCGGTGGGAGGCATGAGGACTTTTTAACAAATACTTTTGCGGTTGGGGGTCGTCAAAGAATGAGCAAGCAGAAATTTCTTCTTTAGGGGGCCGCCTGCGTAGAGTGCTCAGAATTTTGAGTATTTTTTGTAAAAACGTGAGTGGGAGCTTGGAAATTTTGCTGAACGTGAAACACAGACAACTGAATCACGTTGGGACGCATCTCTGACTTGAACTCTGGATCGGTGAGGCGAGGGTAGATGGTCCGTCCCTCTGGTAGAAGCGAATTTGGGAAAGGTGGAGGTGGCCAGAGCTTAAAATGCTCTCTTGAGGGTCAAGTCCGGGTAGGGGGTAAGGGAGGGGGAGGGAAGCCTGACACCCTGAGAGGTCCTCCGACGTGCGAATGACAGGTACGTGGGTGAGGAGTCACCCGCGTTCCCAGCGCTTGGAGAATGGAGATGTGGACTTGGTAACGTGGTAACTATCTCTGGCAGAGAACATCCCTCCTGGCACAGCGGTTCCCCGGGTCAAGAGCATCGCCGGCTCCTTCCCTGCTGTCCAGGCTGAGGGCTCCACCCCGTAAGCGGCCTTTGGTGTTGGGTTGAAGGTAAGTGCAAGAGCGGGAGAGCTCTTACTCAAGGTACCTAACTGAGCCGAGAAAAAGGAAAAAAAATCGAAAAGAAAGAGCAAATGAAGCGGAAGTTTCAAGGCCCTCTGCGAGGAATAACAGTATAAATAACCGAAGACGTCTTGTAAACACTGCGGTCATAACCCCGAACATTAAACAGCCCTGGTGGCATCTGGCGCATCGGCCGCCGCTGGCTGCGCTGGGGCAGCGAGGGAACCCGGTCCCAGGCTCCTCGGACTCGCCTCTCTGTTTATCTCAACTTAATCTTCCCCAACGAGCTGTTCCGTAGCCTGGAAGATGTTTAAATTAAAACCCAATCCACCGGAAGTCGTGGAGAGGAGCTGAACGCGCTGGCTAATGTAACCGAAAGGCAGGCATGCGCGTTGTTATAAGTAATTCATCAGTTATTAATAAGAAATATATAATACACGTTGCAGCCCTTTGAAAATCGTAAAACACATTCCAAAGGTATGGCATATACGTTTTTCATCACTCCCAGTATTTCTTCACTGTTTTGCAGCTATGGGTTGCTTGGGTTCATGTACGCGCCTGGAAAGTTATAGAATGTGGAGTTTACCTTCCTGCTCATGTTAGCAATTAAACTGTGGAATAACTGAAAATCAGATTTTTCTTTTCTGGTGTGTTTTTCTCTTGAATTGTGTAACTGTTAATAACTTTAATCCTTCCCTTTCTTTGTTTACAGTTACATTATTTCTAGTTGTCTTAAAAGTAACGTGCAAACTTGAGGGACTAGTTTCTTTTTGAGGTTTCAGTGCAGAATATGATCTGCACCTTCATAGTGGAAATCGTATTTAATTGTTGTCTATCTCTAGAAGTTTGGATTGAGGTTCCAAAGAACCACTTTTATTATATAGCTCCCCCATAGTTCCCCATCTTTCTATTCCAAATATATATTTAAAAAAATCACACCAAATGTCGGGGCTTTTAGCAATATAAAGAAAGATTTATTTTTGAAAGTAGCAAAACTTGTTTGAAAAAAATATATATCTTTAAGTGAATTACTTTATAAATGTGACTGTCAAAGTCAGCTATTCTATGATCTACATTTTACAACATATTGTACAAAAGATACACATTGATAGGCTCTTATTATCTATTTATATATTTATAATTACATATTGCACTTGGACCAGCAAGGCTCGCAGAGTCATTCACGGTAGAAGTTAATAAAGTTAAATAGATGGGAATCGTTGTAAGTACAATTGATGTCCTCTGGTTTGGAAACGAATCTCCTCGTCGCTGTAAAGTGTTCTCGAGGGGTGGGAAAGGGAGAGGAGAGTTGCAAGGGTGAAGAAGAGACAGAGAGCAGGGAGGGCAAGGGTCGCCTTCCCGGGGCCCGCTCCCCCACCCCGGGAGCGCGCCTTTCCCAGACTCGCACCTCCAAGGTCAGGACGCCGTGGTTCCACATAAGCGGCTTGCGGTCACCACTTCTTTCAGGTCACTCTCGGGTTTCCCGGCCACCATAAAGGGCCACGTCTGCAGGAGAGAAGAGGGTGGAGGAGGTAAGTGGCCGTGGAGGAGGGGTGGGATGAGGCGGGGGCCCGAGACCAAAGGAAAGGGCGCCCAAAGGAAAGGGCACGGTAGGGGGGCAGGCGGTGAGTTGGAGTGGCCCGTTATCTCTGCAGTTTTCCCGGTGACCTAGTGCGCCCTGTGGCTGGGTAAAGCAGAAAGCAACGTTGGCGCCAAGCCACAGCTCGAGGTGGTAGAGCAAAGAGGGGCTCGCCCTGGGTTCGAAGTGAAACCCAAGAGAGGAGACCCTTGGAAAGCCCAAAGTGGCTCCTGCCACAGCCCGGAGGCAGATGCTAGGGTGAACCGGAGCAGGGAAGCCGAGAAGGACCTCGCGCCACTGGGCACCGGGTTCAAGGTGAAGCGCCTGCTGGCCCTCTTCTGAGGTCCTGGTCAGGCTTCCCAGCCCTCTCTCTTTTCACCCCCATGGATTTCCCTACTTCTATCTTTGGTTTCCTCCATCACAAACGCGGGTTTTAACCACAGTTTCTAAATTAATCGCCAGCTCTTAAAAAGAAATAATGTTAATAAAAGAATATAGCCGCGTATTTTCACATTGTGTTCCTACTGGGCTGAGCAAGCATAGCTTTCTCTTCCCTTCTCCGTTCTGTGTATAATAAAGCTCACTTGAGTTTCTTATTCAAAGATGAAGGCAGCAGCAGCTGTAAATGAAGGCACTGCTTTCATTTTCGTTCCAGATTTTAAAAAGCTGTTTACTCATTCAAAAACCTGACTTTTAATTAGAAGGAAAAATATTTTTCACAGCAAAATGTGGTTTTGCATTCCCCCCTCCCCAATTCCTGAAACCAATTCAGAGAGAAGACAATTCAAACCTTCAAACCTCTCTCGCTAGTGCCGACCGATAAGAAGACTTTTAAGAGGAAAACCTCTCCTTCTTATCATATATAAACAGTGGTGGTAGTTAGTTTTTGTTTTTCTTTAGCCCCTGGGAGTTTTAAAATTAAATCAAATGAAAAAGGAATTAAAATATAGTTCTTAAACAGTAAAATGCGGTTGAGAAAAATATTAGACTCAATGAGCATTATTTTTTAAGATAAAAAGTAACATGTTCTTAAACTTGAAGGAGAGTGACCTATTTTAATATTATTTATTACGCTAATACTCGTGATAATGTTCTGATTATGCTGGTATTTGCTAGAAATTCTGGGATTCGAAAATGTTAATCCATCTATAGGAGAAGTGCAGAATATTTAAATAGTTGGGGACTTAATGTGACATTTATGGGGGGGCATGATGTGTCCATATGTAAAGGTTCTACATATCCTTGGGAAAGAAACAGAGTTGGCTGTTCTTATTTACAGGAATTAGAGGGGGCGGGGAATCAAGTTTTACTCTTCAGATTAAAGAAGAATAAAAGGATTACTAAAATGCCGCCTCAGCGCGCGGCATCTTGTCGGTGTTCGCTGTCCCGCACCGGCCCCGAAGGCGCTGGCGCGAGCGCGGAGGGATCCTTCCTCTTTGCCAGCTCGATACGCCTGCAAACTCCTAATTGGGCTGCCACGTCAAATACTCGCATAAATCAACGCGTTCCCGCGGCTTGGAAGGCAGAGAGTGAGGGCCGTGTGGGGCTCGCCTGCACCGGTCCCCTAGAGACGCTGGCTGGCGGTGACTGAGATGCGCGGCTCCCAGGCTGGCGCGCACGCTCTCACCGGGGACCCACTGCAGGCGCGCTGGGTCGCCCCCGCCCCCCTCCCCGGGACGCCGCCGCCGCACCGGAGAACTTACCAGGTTGACCGGGTGAATATAACCGTTCTCGTACTTGTCGTTGGCCAGGATCTGCCTCAAGTGGGCGATGTAGCTGGACGCCAGCCTAAGCGTGTCCAGCTTGGAGAGCTTGGTGTCCGGGGGCACCCAGGGCAGCGTGGTCTTGAGCCTGGAGAAGGCCTTGCTCAGCACCCGCATCCGGGCCCGCTCGCGCGCGTTGGCCGCATTGCGCTGGACCTGCTTCCCTTCCTGGCTGACCCCGCTCAAGGGGCTCTTCTTGGTGGGAGCCTTCCTCCTCTTGCCCAGGCCGCCGCGGCCCTTCTGGGGAGAGCCGGTCTCGCAGTTGGAGCTCTCCTCGGTGCTCTCGTTGGAAGTCACAAACTCCTTGTTCGAGTCCATTTTCAGCCCGTCGCAGTCCAGCATCTCCACCTCTTGAAGGTCCTCCACATCGCTGAGGGAGCCGGTGGACATGTTTGGGGGAGAGGATGAGAGAGACAGGGAAGGGAGAGAGGAGAAAGGGAAGAGAGGAGAGAGACCCCGAGACCAATGGACCCCCCGAACGTGGAGTGTCGGACAGCCACCTCAGCTTGGGAGCCGGGAGTTGCGGGTCTGGTTGGGTCTCACACCCCTTTCCCCTTCGCAGAGTCTTGAGAAGGAGCCGCGAGGGCTTCTGCGGGCAGGAAGCCGACGCTCTGTTTCCCCACCCCCGGAGTCGTGGCCGTAGAGGAGTGTGAGAGAGCGCTGAGGAATTTGGTGGACACTAGGAATTTATCTGGGGAATAGAGGCGGATCCTTGCAGCCCAGGGGAGGGGCCTGCCAGGCCCCAGCAACTCTCTTAGACCCCTTTCACAACCGGAGGGAAACTCTCACGCACAGCCCCTGATTTCCAGCTTGCAATGTGAATCAACTCCATTGCAGGACGCAAATACCAGTCACCTTCTCCCACTCTTGGCCGGTCTGGGGAGGAGCGGGCGCCACTCGAGCTCCTTCTCCGGGGGGAGCCCGTCTCCTAAGGCCCGCTTTCCTTCTTAACAGGTCATAGCTGCCTGAAACTGAGAACTTCAGGAAAACGACCACATCCTTTCGCTTTTTCTGGGCCTTCCACCCACAAATCTCACTAGCATCCTCTGGCTCCCCGCTTCCCCCCAGAAAACACCAATTAAAATGCAGGCAGGGATCAACCACCTCCTGCCAACACCCTATAAGACTCTGTGGCTTTTCCAAGATACCGTCACACCTTAACTCTGGTGAATTAAGACAATAAGTGCTTTCTAAGATCATTAGGGTGATGACAGAGAAAGTACCAAAAAATCCATCTACACTTGGTCACTTTAAAGATATCGAGGAACTGCCGGTGTGTACACGAACAGACTTGACCATTGCACACCCACACACAACCACACACAGTTTAGGGGGAGTGGAGGAAATGAGACAGAGTAATACTGGTGTGTGGAAAACATTTTGTTAGTCGATAATCTTTTCTTAATGAAATTAAAACTTTCCCCTAAATTTCTTTCTAGAAATGCAGTTAATATTCTCTTAAGAATGTTAGTTGCTCTCAGACATCACCTTGTCCGGGACTTCTGGTTTCCTCCCTCCCAGTGCTGCCTGCTGCCTTTGCCTTCTCCTTACATCCTCTTGGCTACCCGGGTTCTGCATGTAAAGCTGACATTACAAAACGTTAAGCAAAATTGTCCTGTTCAGAAGGGTCTTTTTTCCATCTCTAACTCCAGCCCCGACCATCTTTCCTGGAGAAAAAGAAAATCTGGGGAGTAAGTAGAAAAGCAAAAGGAACCAGAAACCAAGGGATTGAATGACATCGATGAAATGAAATCAGAGAGACAGAATGCATGAATCTTTCTTACTAGTTCTCCAGGTTTTCTTTCCTTGCAATTAAGCATTGACGATGAGGGGCTAGAGCAAAATGCAAGAGCAGATTCTGAGCTTTTGGCTTGGAATCTGCACCCCTCTCCTACATTAAGATACCATATCTCTAATCCTGGGCTCAGCTGGGAATTCACTAACCTCTAACATTTTGTTTTGTTAGCAGGGTCTTGTTTGCTTTCCCCCTATGCTGTAAACTAAACAGATTGTCAGCAAATCAGTCTTTATTAATGAATTAGTGAGACCCCCCGCCCCCATAATATCTTTGCCCAGGATCCAAAATTTGTTAATCACCGGTGTAGAGATTTATGGGCTCTCTTATTTTCTGTTGTTTGTGCAGGTGGAGATTTAAATGACCATATCCACTACCAAGATTTATTGCTAGAGTGATTGATGTTATAAACCAGGAAAAGGACTCTTCACACAGCAGGGATGATAGAAATATCAAGTTGAAGTTGCCTTTGTCCTCATGCACAAATGACCCAGCACTACAACACAGAAAGTATAATAATTTAATCTGAGATCCAAGACAGCATTAAGAGAACACCCAACAGGCCTGTTAAATGTTTCCCCTCTGATTCCCAAATTAGTTTTCTTTGATTTTCCCTCCCTTTTCTCAGTCTTGGTAAGACATGAAAGTTTAAGTTATTTTTAGACTAAAAGAGCTATGTGAAAATGGGCATTGGCCAATACTTTGTGAAACATGTGTGTGTGTGTAGCTACTGAGATATCTGCAAAATAACCACAGGTAATTTATTTATTTGGGCTCTGGAATGGGATGATAATTAAGAATCAGAACTATGGCCTTACCACATACCAGGCTAGTAAGCTAGTAAGATTTTGCTTAGAGTACTTTTCTTACTGGAGGGAGAAGGTCTGGTTTTCTGCTACCCTTCAGTTGGTAAGCTGCTAAGGCTGTTTGGGAGATAGTAACAATCATAGTAATATATACATCTGAATAGATTTCTGCTCTCTGATTTTTCTAAGGTTTGAAACTTAAAAACAGCAATTTCTGGAAAGGAGCAAAACTAGCCTCATGCCACAAGCTGTTTTTTGTGCCTAGCAATGAGTATTATTTTTTAGATAAGTAACAATTAAGCCCACTTATCCTGCAGTGATACATTTAGTCTGGGAAGGGCTAGTGGGTTAATAATGAACTTGGGGTATTTGTAAAAACCCTCTAAGTGATAGCTACCTGTTTGGGAGCAAGCTGTGAAGAAGGCTGTTATTTAGGTACCTGATGTGCAGTCTTGAAGACAGTAGATTAAGATGAATAATACTTTTTCCTCTTGACATTTTGGGTCTAACCTGCTAATAAACACTTAGGGACAGATGGGTGGGGGAAATGACTTATTGTTGAATTCTACTGAGAAAATCAGTTAAGCTGTAACTTAAGCTGTGCCAGATTCTCCCAAAATATAAACTATAATTCTGTGAGAAGAGAAGCATTTTTGAGAAACTGTATTAACTCTTTCAATAACAAGAGAAATCCTTTGAACATTACAGTTGCAAAGAACTAAATAGAAAACTAGTGGTGTGAGAGCATGAGGTAGTTACTAAAAGTTCTTACCTTACTTTTAAGAGAGAATTTATGCCTCAGAGACATCTGGCCAATTTGTTGCACACTTCTAACAATTTGTTCTGCAAGAAAGGCTATCTTTGAAAGATTTCAATGCTAAGGAAGATTTATCTCCAAAAGTAGTAAAATGAAGATTAGGCATGGAATGTATCCTTGAACGTAAATCCTCGTTTATCAACTGATAAATTTTCAGGAAGTTCAAATTTGATTCAGTTGCACTTGGATGGGATAATTTGCTTCCTTTTTTACGAGAAGAAAAACATCAGGGCTTCTTTTGAACTGACTTCATCTACCATCATCACATTCTCTTTCCCAGGGGGCAGGGAAATATGTCTTTAAATTCGAATTTTAATCCTTTTCTCATACTCCCTACTAGTTGGCCAGGAGGCACACAGGCTGGCAAATTGGCGAAACTGCTAATTCTACCTTTCTTTCTTCACTTTTAATTAACACCTCCAGATGTGTTATTCTCTTTGTTTGATGGCAACCAACACCACTTCAACGATTTGCTGACCTTCTATGCAAATTGACACCTCTTTCTCCATTGGACATAATTGCCACTGTATCCTTTGCCGCTAATTGATTATTTTCCATCTTCAGCTTATAAGACTATTGAAATTTGACTCTATTTTGTTAAATTTTAACTTATTTTGTCAGGTGAGCATTATCTCCCCTTACTGACTTCAAATTATAATGATGCTGGCCTGTTATATTTTGGCGGCCAAAGTGAATACAGCACTAGTGAGTGAGATTGGTGGCTATGTAAGGACATCAGTGATGGTGATGCTATTATCTTTACCTGGCACCATTTTTTAAAATTTATTTTATTGACATATAGTTGATTTATAATGTTGTGTTAATTTCTGCTGTACAGCAAAGTGATTCAGTTATACATATACTGTATGTACATTCTTTTTCATATTCTTTTCCTACGGGGCACCATTTATGATCAGTATTCAGAAGTCCTCTTGGTGTTCACCTTACTGTCCCCCTCCTTTTCATTTAATTCAATGAATTGTAGATCCAATGCTACAGCAATAAAATTTAAAGCTGGCAGACAACAACAGTAAAGTCCAAAGAAAGACCCATTATGGTTTTCAGATCCAAGAGTTAACCTTGCATCCCACGTGCTCCAAAATGTAATTCTGAAAGCAACCAAACCTGTGCACATGAAAGACAGAGTTTACCTTAAGGAGCAAGTGAGCTGAAGGAAACTCAGGCAGAGAGTGAGAAGTAAAATTTTTACAAATCGAGTTTGATGTCATCCTAAGTCTTCTAACACTAGCATATTTTATTAGACCTGCTCAATATTAGGAAAGAAGAGAGGAGAAACTGAACAACTCTCCTGTCAGGTGCCATGTGAGGTTCTTTGCCTCCATTCTCCCATTTTATGTAGAATCTCTCCTTTCTGTTGTCACCACTAAAGAAAGAGCTGCTATATGAAATAGAAATCTTTTTTTTAAAAGTTATATTTGCAATTTTTAATTGAAGTATAGTTGATTTACAATGTTTCAGGTGTAGAGCAAGTATATATTTCTTTTCCAGATTATTTTCCATTATAGGTTATGCAAGGTTATTACAGGGCATTACAAGGTATTGAATATAGTTCCCTGTGCTATACAGTAGGTCCTTGTTGCTTATTTATTTTATATATAGTAGTGTGTATCTGTTAATTCCAAATTCCCAATTTATCCCTCCCCACCCTGTCCCCTTTGGTAACCATAAATTTGTTTTCTATGTCTGTGAGTCTATGAAATGGAAATCCTAATAGAAATGTGTGCCAGAGGCTTTCCACCCATAACAATGAAGCTTTAGAAAAACTTGCTTGAGTGATGACTTTTCTGTGTCTTAGTGTAAAGCCTGAGCAAAACCTCCCAAGTTCTCCTAAAAAGAATAAATCTTATGGATTATATGAAAGATGCCTATAAAGCATTTTATGTTAAATATGGCTTATTGATGGCAATAAAACAAAGAGGCCAACTTACTGTCAGGCCCCTTCCTGTCAGGTTAGGATAAGATGGGCACTAAAATCAAAGCTTCTTTCTGGTGATGATCTGCTTGTAATTACGTCCTTGTGACAGGTGCTTTTAGCCTCAAGGAGCCAAAAGTCATGAGTCATGGAGTTTAGATCCTGGGACCATCAAGAAAGTACTTAGAATGTGACTCCTGACCTCATAAGCATAAAATATGTCCAGGTAATGTAGTATTTTAAAATAGAGCTCCAAAGTGATAGACTTTCAGAATTGGAAGGGGCTGAGAATCAAGAAGGCCCCAAAATGGTCAAGAATTCTGTGCAGGCTCACATAAGTGGTCAGCTGCAGTATTGCCACTTGAACCTGTGTCCTGATTTGCCTTGTAATGCTCCTTCCACTAAGCCAGATTGCTTTGAATTGCTTTTCCTGTTTGAATAATAATAAGAAATGGGTGAGAAAACTTATATTCTATTATCCCCTATTTAGTAACAAGAATCTGTAGCAATTGAACCCTGAACTATACAAAATGAGACAAATTTGAGCCGTCCTGGGGTATAATGATTTGAACTCTGTCTAAGGGGTTAAAGTAACGTGAATTCCAAAGTGGCCTTGTTAAAATAAATCTCATTTCTGCCATGGGGACCTGATGGGCAGCCCAAGGGCCACTCATTCAATGAATACATCCTCAAATCTGCCCTCTTCTCTCCATCTCCCCTGCTAAACACTGGTTCAAGTCACCAAAGTCTTTTACTAAGATGACGACAAAAGTCTTCTAAATGCTCTTTCTGCTTCCATTCTTGCCTTTCTAAAATCGTCTTCCAACAGAGTGATCCAAGTCATTCCCCTTCTTAAAATCCCTCAAAGCTTTCTATTGTGTTTAATACAAAATCCAAGTTCCTTATCATGGCTTACATGATTCTGCTTTGCTCACCACCCTCCAATCACACTGGCCATGTCTGTATCTCTCAAAAACACTGTATCATTGCCACCCCAGGATCCTTGTCCTCGCTCCTCTCTCTGTTTGGAGGCTGCTCTCTGGCTCTCTGCATGGTGGAGTCCTTACTTTTCAGGTCTAAGTTCAAGGGTCATCTTCTAGGTAAGAACTTCCTGAGCATCCACTATGAATATTTCTGTCCCATCATCCTATTTTATTTATTGATCATAAATAATACTAGCCAACATTTACTAAATGTTTACCACAAACCAGGCACTGTTGTAAGCACTTTCCAGATTAACTCACTTAGTTCTAGTAGCAACCTTATGAGATAGGAACCTTGGAGGTAAGAAAATGGAGGCACAGAGATTAAGAAACGTGCTTAATTCATGAAGCTGGTGATCCAGTTGGCTCCTGCTGTGTTATAACCCAAATTGGTGGCTTAAGTTAGTGTCATTTCTCTTGGTTCTGTGGTTGATTGGGCTCAGCTGGCTGGTTCTCACTTGGGGTCTCTCATGCTGTTGCAGTCAGAAGGCAGCTGAGTCATCTGAAGGCTTGATTAGGCTGAACATCAAAGATGACTTCTTCATTCACACACCGGGATGGGCCGAACAGCTAGGGTTGGTCTGGCCGGGCATCTCTCTCTGTACAGCCTCTCCACATGGCTTCCTCAGCCTGGCAGTCTCAGGCAGTTGACCTTGTTACATGACAGCTGACCCCTTTCTGGGTGAGCATTCCATAAGAGCCAGGTGGAAGCTGAAAGTCTTCTATGTCCTAACCTTGGAAGACACACAGCATCACTTTGGCCTCATTCTATTGGTCAAAAGTGAGTCATGGAGCCTGCTCAGATTCAAGGGGAGGGGTCTATAAAAGAGGAGGTATGGTTCAGTGTGCATGTTTCTGTTGGGGGAGTCATTCTTGGAGGCTGGCCACTACAGGGGATAAATTGCAAAATCTGGGTTTAAACATGGGCCAATCTGAGTGTAGAGCCTTCACTTTAAACTGCTGTTACTGTTTTGAAATTATTGTGTTTATTTGTATTTACTTTGTTATTGTCTCTCTGCCCCATTTCCTCCCCCATCACTGTAATGAAAGTTTTCCTGAGTTCAGGGACTTTGTGTGCTTGCCTTAGTTGTGTGCTCAGAGCCTAGAGTAGGGCAAACACATAAGATGTACTTAAAAAGTAGTTGTTGAATGAATGGATGGATGTTCTAGAACATAGCATACGGAAGGCACACTGTAAACTGTAAGATATGCACATTATTTAGAGGACTAAACACAACTCCAACATACAGTGCCTCAGACAAGTCACAAATTTACTTCTCTCTTTCTTATAGTGTAGACCTTGGCAGGTGATCCAGAGTGGATGGGTGACTCTACTTCACAAAGATACCCAGGCACCCAGGTTCCTTCTGTCTTGTTACTCTGTAATCCTTTGGAAGCTGATGACTTCACATACATAGGTAAAGTCAGCTTACCCTCACCAGCCCTCAGGAGGGAGGAAAAAGAGGGTAGAGGGCGAGCACGTTCTTTATAATAATGGGATCTAGAAGTTATACATATCACTTCTGCTTCCATTCTATTAGCCTCTTTAGTACAAGGATATTTTGGAAATATAGCCTCTGAATATAAGGGGATCCATTAGTAGAAAGAAGGGGAGCCAATTTATTTTCTGCCAGTGTATTTGTAACATAAAGGATCAAGTTAACCATAGCTATAGTAGAATATTTTGTTTGATTCTGCTAGAAAAGGCAGATCACAAGTTCTCTATGAAGTTTATAATTTGTTCAAAGTACCAGTGGGCTTCACTTCTTATTTGGAGCTCAGAATTAGTTGAAAAATATTTAACAATCTACTTCTGACTACTCATCTGAGAAAACTCATGAATATGAGCCATTCCAGCAAATGTTATCATTAACTTACTCTCAGTAAAATGACTTTTTAAAGTTACTGCTTTTGAGAAATGACCAGAAAAAATGTGCAGGTTGTTAAGGCTGTTTACTACCTACTATTGGCCCTAACTGCAATCCTGTAAATTGCTTGTTTAATTTCTATCAATCTGATCATGAAGCAGGTAAA
Organism: Balaenoptera borealis; assembly: GCF_965194805.1. Classification (NCBI taxonomy): domain Eukaryota; kingdom Metazoa; phylum Chordata; class Mammalia; order Artiodactyla; family Balaenopteridae; genus Balaenoptera; species Balaenoptera borealis. The sequence goes on from NC_138873.1 coordinate 29,486,651, forward strand.
TTTATAAGGGTTTAGAGCAAGTGGAAAGCTTTTTTAAAATTTTTTACTTTTCTGACATATTTTTAAGGTTTGCTAATAGTTTATCATCTTAGTCAGCACAATACCATAGACTGGGTGGCTTAAACAACAAACATTTATTTTCTCACTGTTCTGGATGCTGGAAGTCAGAGATCCTGGTACCAGCCTGGTTGGTTTCTAGCGAGAACTCTCTTCCTGGCTTGCAGATGGCCACCTTCTTGCCATGTCCTCACATGGTCTTCCTTCTGAGTACTTTTGAGGAGGGAGAGAAAGAGAGCGGTCTCTCTCTCTTCCTCTTCTTATAAGTCCACCGATGCTATTGGACCCCACCTTTACGACCTCACCTAACCTTAATTACCTCCTAAAAGCCCTATCTCCAAATACAGTTACATTGGGGGTTAGGGCTTTGACATGAATTTGGGGGCAAGGAGGACACAAATCAGCCCATAGCAGTTATCTTTGGAAATTACAACTGGAAAATGGTTTTTCTTATTTATTATTATTTGCAACTTTCAATCTACTCAGGATATGCCTAGGACTCTTCTGTCATTTGAGGGTTTACTGCATCCAATGTTGTTATACCAACCACAATTACAACAATAAGAACAACAAACCTCAGGCTTTGTTTGTCTTGGTTTTCTTTTTCTGAGGAATCATTAGGATGAAGAGCCTTAAATCCATGGTCTATGACGAGAAGGGTCATCTGATACTTATTCTTAAAATTTGCAAATGGCAATCCTCCTAGAGAAAGGAGGACCATTCTTTAGTTAGAAGCTCTAAATCAATTCTAAAGAACCCATTAGTAGAAGAATTTAGGAATTCTTCATCCATTGCATTTGAGTATACCACGTAGCTCCCACACAGAAACAGACATGGGTTAGATCAATTCAGTACTGAAATTTGCTAAATGTTTTTTTGGGTGTTACTCAATAGACAAAACAAACAGTTGATTGACTGTACTGGGTTTTTTTTAACTGGTCACTGTGACATATTTTAGATAAAGCCAGTATTATTTTCAGCCAGAATTTTAGGCAAATACTAAACTGCCCCTCACATGAATAAGTTCTTTTTTCTTTTAACCCAATTGCAGAACTGACCACAGTGAGACAATCTACCCAGGAAGGGTAGGGTATAACACTTCTCAAATGAATTTGGGCAGAAGAGTGAACTAAATGTTGGATGTCTAGTGTAATGCTCACATCCTGTTAAATTATAAAACATAAATGTTCTTAATAGAATTATGATTTTTTTTCTTATGTTTTTCTCTTAAGTTATTGTGGCAAGTACGACACTAAGGGACTGGGTCTAAGTTCTGCTTATACAACCAGTTAGTTGTGTGAACTTGGACAAGTCCCTTAATTTAACTTCACTGGGTCTCAGAATCCTCCTATTTAACCTGATGACAGCAGGGATGGGTCCCATAGTGTTAAGGGTGTGTTAACTGAGATGATACATGTAAAATGACTTAGTTTAGTGCTTAACGTATGGTAAACACTTATAAATAATGGATGTTGTTGTGATGTTGGTTGTTGCTATGACAGTTATTTCTATGGCCCTTTTCAATAGTTGCATTCCATTTTTTTTCCCCCATTTTCACTTTAGGCTAGGGGTAAGATTATAAAAGATACGACTTTCAACAGTCATAGAACAACAACAAAGAAATCCCTTTTTAACAACTAAGCCCTAAAAACATGTGGGGAGGACAGGAGTAATTTCAATAAAATCTAGAATTCTGTTATTTTGGATGAAAAGCAGTTTATGATGGCAATCGCAAAATTAAAAATCTATTCAGTATTAAGCTATAGCTACTTTAGTCTTCCCCTTCACTTTCTGGTGATTTAAATGATTGCTTTATTAGCAATCATTCTTTTTTCCCCAAAATTAAATTTATGAAGTCTAGACCATGGTGGAATAATGATATAGCATGTTTTGCAAAGGCCTCATAGTAGGTCACAGAAATCACCAAGTGTTTGACTCTATAGGTAAAAATCACAACTTTCTTTATCATGAAAGTAACTACACTTTTTATATAAAAGTTGTTGCCAAAGATTAACAGACACAACTATATTTATATATAATAGTTGCAGACACAACTATATTTATTTGGGATACTTATTTTAAAATCGATGCTGCGTTATCATCTGTTTTGACTTTTTTGTGATGGAATTCTATTAACAAATGATTTCCTTTTTGCCTTGGTATGAATCTAATTTTAAATAATTGCTTGAGTTTCTTAGAAAAGAAAATGGACTATTCACAGTGAAGATGATCTGCTGCCTATTCTTTGGCAATTCTGTTACAAACTTTGAAAATTAGATCTCAGTAAAAAAAAATTATTCTAACTGAAAGCCAAAATGGCCGCATCCTATAATCCTGGCCTCAAATTTCATTCTTATTAAGAAAGGCCAACACCTTGAATAGCCCTTATCTTTTGAATTCATAACTAAAGAATGAACTTAGAGATTTTAAAGCAGAAGACTTGTATTAATTTCCTAGGGCTGCTGTAACAAATTACCACAAATTGGGTGGCTTAAAACAACGAAAATTTAATCTCTCATAGTTCTCAAGACCAGAAGTCCAAAATCAAGGTGTTCACAGGGTCATGCTTTGTCTGAAGGCTCTAGGGAAGGGTCCTTCATTGCCTCTTCCAGCTTCTGGTGACCCTAGATGTTCCTTGGCTTTCAGTCACATTATTCCAATCTCCATCTTTATCTTTACATGGCCTCTCTGTGTCTCTTTCTGTATTGTTTCCCATCTTTTGTAAGCATAGTTTCATAGGATTTAGGGCCCACCCTTATCCAGTATGATCTCATTTCCATCCTTACCTTAATTAACATCTGTAAAGATCTTATATCCAAATAAGGTCACATTCTGAGATTCTGAGTGGCACATGAATTTTTGGGGGGACACTATTCAACACGTCTCCATTTTTACTTTGTGACTTACACTACATACGACCATGAGCAAAAGTCTCAGGTTGGGTTTCCATGGAGTGAGAGAATCAAAATGGATAAAAGCACATAGTCACCAGTTTGCATCATGAAGAAATTTCGACTTACATTGGATCGTTATACAGATGGAAAATGGTGCCAACCTTTACTTCTGGTGATGGTGGGAAAACCCCCAATCAACAAACCAACCAAACACACACACAAATGCTTTTTAGAAAGACACTGTGGAATAAAGGTTTTAAACTTTTAGAACAGGAGGAAAAAATCATCATGCCTCTCCAATAATATATTCACATATGATTTCTCATTAAATGGAGACCAGTAACAGAATCATGAAACCTCTATTTTAGTGTTACTCAAACACATACTTTTTTATTTTTATTTTCATATATGTATTCATATTTATATACATTTTAAGTCTTACAGAAGATCGAGTCTTAAAAAATCATCTAAGAACTGAACCAATTATTGAATGTATTGTTCATCATTTTGCCTTTAAAAGGAGAAATTTTAAAAAATTATCATCTATTGTAATGTTAAGAAAAGCATGAAAGGCTTAAGTGTTTCACTTTCAAATTTTATTTCTACCAATTAACTCTACTTGATTCCAATTATTTTGCATTCTTAGATCCCCCTTTAATTGCCTTTCTTTAAAATGTGTTCCAAGTCAATATCTGATGCTGGGTAATCTTATAATAAATGTAATGCCACTTCCCATTCCTTGTGGACTTCTATCTATTGGACCAAAAGCCTCATAGACTTCCCAAACAGTAAAGAGTTAGCCTTAGAACATTACTTAAATTATGCAAATTAGGGGGTATTTCTTTTTTTTTTTTTTTCTTATTTATGATAGTATCTCTCACTGTGGAAGACAGAGATGCTTGGTCAAGCAGATGTCTTTTTTCCTTTGGGTTGTTTTGATTTGTGTTGTTACTTCTACATATACCCTGAAAGGTCAGATATATACACTCCTTTAAAGATTTTAAAATAAATCTTCAATTTAAAAGATGACATGAATCTGATACAACTAATGAGAATTTGTTCTGGGCACAGGGAAGTGTCCCTATTGTTGGGTTGTTTGGTGGAGGTGAGAGTCAGTGAGGGCCTGTGTCCTCTCCAACCAGCTGCTTTGCCCATTCAAGGACTATTCTGTCCCATCTCTGCCCTCACACTCAATTCACCACTCAAAGGCAGAGAGTTAACCCTGAATTTCTCTTCTTTGTCATGATGTAGCAAACTTTTGGAGTACACAACATTTTCATCTTAACATTGACAAATACACATTAAGAAAAGAATGAGCATCTGTTCTTTAAAAAGCATCATTTATTGTAAAACTGAAAATAAGTAAATCAAATAGTTACAATTACAAATGAGAGAAGGGTGTTTTTGAGTCAAGGTTTCCATTGTTAAAATAAAAGTTTTCAAAACATTAATTTAAGGATTGTCTGAAAGTAAGGGAGCAGATATTTCTTCTGGTATTTACCTTTAATTATGACATTTATGATAATCTGTTAAAATTATTATTTAGTAATAATTTTGATCAGATTCTAGTGGCAATAACCTTTGTGACTGCTTTCTATAATTTTAACATGGAAATAAAAGTATGTTTCTATTCTTTCCTTGTGGAGGTATTATTGAACAAATGTCCTTTGTTTGCGTTGCAGTTTTGTAAGAATTATGGATTGCCTTGAGTGGTCTAGATAGGGCATGGGACCATCATACAATGAGCTGTCTGGCTTCTTTGAATGTATATTTTAATGCTTTACACTCTTTTGGAAAAATATAATTTCAGCACATGACCTAGATGGGTTGAAGATAGGGTATGGATGGCAAGCAAACCCTTTTCTTCCACAGTTCTCTCTTTATTATGGGTTCATTGGTGAGATATGAGAACTGATTTAGATCTTAAACAGCAACTTATACTAACATAGAAATCCACTGAATCAGTGGGAGTAATGTTTAAGAGTGACCTTCCTGTGGAATTTTCTAGGTGCGCTATCATCTCTAAATTATTTAGTAATGTGGTTCAGATGTATGTGTTTTAAAATAAAACATTGGCATATAAAAACAACTCACGTTGTATTAGACTTCCATCTTTGATACTAGCAGTGGTATTGACACATACCAGGTGAAACTAGTTAAAAGAATAATATTATCTTAAAGCCCCTGTAGATATTATTATATCTTTCACTATGGAAAATAAATGACATGTAAGAATAAAACATTCTTTCTCAAATCCTAGAGAGCTCATGAATTTTTAAATCAAGTAACTGATGTCTATTTAATAAGTATTCGGTGCCATAGAAACTCAAACCTGTTGAGAAACAAAATATCTGGAATAAGATTCTTTTTTTTTAATCACGTAAAAGAAAAATGTCATGCAAACTAGGCTGATGGCTATTTGTCAGATGGCTACGTGCTCTGTTATCTCACAATTTTCTCTACAAGGAAAATGTTGAGAGTGATAATGTCTTTTTTTGACTGCTTGCTCCTAGAATGTTAAACTCTACACTAATATACTTCACTTACATTGTTTGTACATATGCAAAACAATTAGAAGAATTTTCATCTTTAGCACAATCCATGCCTATATTTTTCTCCTGAAATATCCAGATAACTGAGACAAAACTGGTATTTCGGGAAAGAGCTTAAATTATCTAACCAATTGCTTTCCTTCTCTGCTTCACACACATAATTATAAATTTTTAAAAATTCTTGAATATTTTAGCTTTCTTTTCTTATATTTTAGCTTTAGGTCTGTCCATTTTGTGATAAAAATGCTGTTTCATTTAAAATTATATCCAAAAGAGTGGGATCGATTTGGCCAACTCATCCTTTTATTCCTGGCTTTCTATAGTTGGTTTCCTTTCAAGGCATGTTTGGTGTGATGTCCTATTTCAATTAACAACTACCAGGTCACAAACCAAACTCAACTGAGAGTTGCAAACTTGTGGAAACACAAAACTTAAATGCCTCTGACAAAAAAGAAAGAGGGTTTTTAAAGGAGTAGGCAAGGCATAAGTTATCATGAGGGCTGTGGGTAACTCTATAGTGTAAGTAGCCATTGACCTGTCCACCGAGTTACTGAAACCTCTCCGGGCGCTCCAGGAAGGAAAATAAAGTGCTAGTAGAAGTTTCCTGTAATCCCTCCTCATCATGACATAGGATCCCTTGGGAAACTGCTGCTGTTTTAAGATTTCTCTACTTGTATGTGGAGTGGTAATTATCTTCCCAATGTCATATTTTAGGCCCCTTAGCAAGTAATCCAACTCATTCTTACTCAGTTGCCATCTTCAATAGCAGGTCTTTTCAAGTTGCTGGACCTCTCCCATTCTAGCTTTACTTTAAAATGGGCTAGTTAAGGGACTTCCCTGGCGGTCTAGTGGTTAAGACTTCACCTTCCAATGCAGAGGGTGTGGGTTCAATCCCTGGTCGTGGAGCTAAGATCCCACATGCCTCGGGGCCAAAAAACCAAAACATAAAACGGAAGCAATTTGTAACAAATTCAATAAAGACTTTAAAAATCGTCCACATCAAAAAGATCTTAAAAAAAAAAATAAAATGGGCTAGTTAAACAGTCCGTGTAAATGTTAAAATTTAACAGACTGAAGCTGTTTCTTATAAAATTATAAAAGCCCAAATAATTTATAGATTGCATTAATTAAGTGAAATCAAACAACAACAACAACAAAGAATTAGATTTAGTACTTTAGAGATATTATGACAGCACTTTAATTTTCAGCAGCTTTATTGAAGTATAATTTATATACCACAAACTTCACCCTTGTAATTCAATGATTTTAGTAAATTTATAGAGGTATACAGCCATCACTATTGTCACAATCTAACTTTAGACCATTTCTGTCACTCCAAGAAGTTCCCTCTTGCCCATTTGCAGTTACTCCTCACTCCTGCCCCCAGCCCCAGGCAATCATTGATCTGCTTTCTATGTCTATAAATTTTCCTTTTCTAGACATGTTACATAAACCATAAGTGATATAAATCATACATTACGTGATCTTTTGCATCTTCCTTATTTCACTTAGCATAATGTTTTTGAGGTTCATCCAAAATATAGCATGTATTAGCATTTTATTCCTTTTAATTGGTGAATGATATTCTTGCATTTTAATTTTTAACTGGGTATTTGGCATAGCATGGAAACACAGACGCAACTAAGGGGCATAACTTTGACTTTAGTATTAACAAATATATGTTAAGTGTTTTAAAGAGAAGCAACAAGGTAAGTACTTTCCTTTCACTTTTGAAAACCATAATGGAGTGTGATGACTAGTTCCTCATTGTTTTTTTAAATTTTTTTAAAATTTATTTATGGCTGTGTTGGGTCTTCGTTTCTGTGCGTGAGGGCTTTCTCTAGGTGCGGCAAGTGGGGGCCACTCTTCATCGCGGTGCACGGGCCTCTCACTGTCGCGGCCTCCCTTGTTGCGGAGCACAGGCTCCAGACGCGCAGGCTCAGTAGTTGTGGCTCACGGGCTTAGTTGCTCCGCGGCATGTGGGATCTTCCCAGACCAGGGCTCGAACCCGTGTCCCCTGCATTGGCAGGCAGATTCTCAACCACTGCGCCACCAGGGAAGCCCCTCATCATAGCTTTTACTCAGGTTTCTTATGAAGATAACACTCAATTTGTTCTAGGAAGGCTGTAATGGAGAGAGTTGGCAGCTTTTTCTCTATATAAATAACTCCTGAGAGAGAAACTATGTTCCCATTTACACAGACACTAGTTGGGATATATTCCACTCCCAGGCTCCCAGGTTACATTAGGTTTGAAGAAAGAGGAAAAAACTGAGTAACAATACAGAAAACAAATGCTTACTATATACAGCAGGGAAAATTACATGAACTACAGTTACACTCAACATTATGGATGAAACAATGTTGAATGAAAAATCAAACCATAGAAGACTACATACACTATGATTGTATAGGGATATATATATATACATTATATAAAATATTATATAATATATACATATTTAATAAATTATATAGAAACATATGGGGAGGTTGAACACAAAATTTAGAATACTGATTTTATCTAGGATTAGTAAAGGGATGTGATTGACGGAACGCAAAAATAAATTCACTGGTGTTGGTAGTGTTCTAGTTTTTATGTTGAATAGTGGTACTAGGTGTTTGTCTTAGTCCATTTGGTCAGCTACAACACAATACTATAGAATTTGTGGCTTATAAACAAGAGAAATTTATTTCTCACAGTTCTGGAGTTTGGAAAGTCCAAGATAAGGCATTGGCAGATTCTGAGGCTGGTGAGAGCCTGCTTCCTGATGCCATGTTTGCAGTGTGTCCTCACATGGTAGAAGGGGCTAGGGAACTCTGTAGGGTCTTTTTTATAAGACCACTAATCCCATTCATGAGAGTTCTGCCCTCATGACCAAATCATCTCCCAAAACCTCACTGCCAAATACCATCACAATGGGGATTAGCTTTCAACATATGAATTTTTTTGTGGGGGGGGGCAAGCATTCATTACTATAGTAATGTTTTTTATTACTATGTTTCATAACTTACATATGTACTGCACAAATTTCTTCTGCGTGGATCAAATATTGTACAATTATATCATTGTATGATGTAACCGTGAAATGAACCCAATACAACCCCCTAAGTTTTATGAAGTTCATTAACTTATTATATCTTCTCAAATAACACAGAAACAGATTTATATTTCTAAGAAAGCCATTCTTTGATAGCATTGAATATTTCAAATATTACATTCAAAAGAAAATCTACTAGCCACTCTCCATCAGTATGCCAGGAAGAACTAGCTGTTGAAGGTGATAACTTCAGTGAGGCCAAACAATTTTTTACCGACTGAATATCTTTGAAGTTCACTGCCTTTGGGATTGATTATCCCCTTCTCTTTCTCATTCACCTTTTGAGACTTTTCACTACCCATTAAGCAGCTCCATTAGAGAGGAGGGAAAGGAAAGGAGAGGAGGTGAAATCCAAACCACCCAATGTTATTACAGTGTTGGTTAGCAAGCTGTTCTGGTAAGAGCTATAGGACAGACGCTGAAATTAATGGCCATACTAAATTTTTTTGGTTATTTGTGAAATTCACTTTAAGATGTTCTTTCATAAATTATTTAGAGTCCCAGATAAAAATAAGCCTTTAGATGGGTTCTGTGTCAAGTGACAGAAAACCCATCATGACTTAATAAGCAAAGGGAAATTTATTGGTTCTTACAGGTGAAAATTCCAAGGATATAGTTGGTTCAGCATATTGAGGATTAGTGCCTAATTTCATCATTAGAATTCAGCCCGTGTTTCTCCGCTGCCTTCTGCTAGGTTGATTTCTTTATCAGACTCCAGATGAAATCAGAATTGCTGGCTGAAGGTCTAGTTACATCTCCTCCCATGTATAACCTCAGTGGGGGAAAAAAAAAAAAAAGAGGGAACGATCTTCTCCCAAGCTCCAACAAAAGGTCTCACAGCAACCCAATAACTCTGACGGGCTCACTGAATATCTTCCAAATTTAATCCTGAGAAAGTCTCTGGTTACCAGTTTTCTTTAGTCTTTCCCCAAGACACAGATAAAAATCTTGAGTAGGTCGTATCTGTGACTCCCCCCGCAACCCCTTTCACCTCTTCTCACCCTTGTAATCAGGATTCTTTCCTTACCAGTACTCTGAACTTGCTCTTTTTAGGCCACCATCAAATTTCTAGTCATAAAACAATGGCCTTTCCCTTGGTTTTCATTCTCTTTGGTTTCTTCCTACAGCATTGGTTGCTGGCTTATTGTTGGTTTATTATAAAAATTATATATAGTTTATTACCATTTACCCGAGTAGTGCATAAGTATAGTTTTATTGCAAAGCTTCAAACAAAGCAGAAGTATCTTAATCAAAATAAGAAAGTCCTACTTCAGACTTTTCTCAAGCTCTCTTTTTCAGTGTGGTGATCAACCTGAAAATCCTCCAAGTACTATATTCTATGTATACCTATCAATCAATTGATAGATAGCTCTAGATTTATAGATATGTGCAAGAATATATATATAGATCCTACATTTGTATTATGCAATGCTTTTCATTTTTCTCTTACATTATTTGGAATCATAATATACATAAATCATAATATATAAATATATATATTTCTGTGATTTACTTGTAAACTTAACAATATGAATTGGAAATCTTTCCATGGTAGCAAGCATAGATTTACCTCATTCCAATGGTTGTGTAATAGTCTATGGTATTACTGAACCATAATTTAATTATTTGCTGACTGATCCATTTAGGTTATTAACATTTTGTTGTTGTTATTTCAAACAAGGCTACATCACTTTCTCTGTATATATTAAAATTATTTTCCCTTTGTTTGGATCCTGTGACACTATGTACTTTATGTTTATGTTTTATCATTTGTTTTATTTTCACTGTCTTCTTACACAAATCACCTAAATATGGGCATTTCTCAAATTTCTGTTGCTGGTTTTCTCATTCCTTTTACATTGAATGATCACATCCATTTTCAAATCTTTATTACCATTTCCGTACGCAGTTCTCCAATTAAGTCTTTACTCTGGATTTAATTCCTAAAGGCTAGGAATGAATTTTCATATGCCTCCTAGTCATTTCCATATGAATATATCTCGCAGGCAGCACGTCTAAAACTAAGCTCTTTACTTTCTCCTTCAAACTAACTTCTCGTGTCACACTGATTACTGATGAGAAGGAAGAATTGGGATTACAGTGAACCAGATTTTTCAGAGGCATCCAGCCTTATCAAACCAGCCCAGGCCCAAGTTATGCAAGAAGAGGAAAATACGTTTTTACAATGATGATAAAGAAAACCTTTAAAAAAGCATCAAATAGAGAAAATAACTAAGGTTGTGAGATATCAAAAATTATTTGTCAGAGCTTGTATTCTTTGAAAAATTATGGTGGTTAAAATCCAGCCATCAAAAGGGGCCCAATCAGATATCTCTGGTTAAGGTTCAAGTCATTGTAGATGGTGTGAGCAGACACTGTGCCCCATTCAATTGGTCAGTTGGTCAACAATCCAGATTAACCTTGGCTGGTCTGAAAAAATAGCCTTTCTTTTCTGAGTCTTGTAATATTATTGTAAGAAGTGTTGAGATTCAGTTGGTAAGTACAAAGATGGCCATGCCATTGGTTAAAATTCAAATACTTCCATTCAGGTCAGTAAATACTCCAGTCTTGTCACGTGCCTCCTCAATCCTTCCTTGTACTTCCACAGATCTCCCCGGATTTATCTAAAAGGGTTTATGCCTGGGACAACTGAAAGGCCAGGAAAGTAGAGGCACTTAGGAGCTTGCTTTAGTACTACAGGCATCCAATTCTCCTTAGTTAACAGTACAGGTTGTTAAATATTTTGAATATCATCTGTCTAGAACTTGGAAAATTATTTTTAAAATGTGAGTAAGTATAGGGAAGATGAAGGAGCAAATTTAAATTCAAGGTATTATTACATTTTAATCCACTTAAGTATAGTAGGAAGTTTTATAATCATTGTGATCATCTGTGTGAGTTCTTTGAAGTGTTTAAATATATCTAATGTATTAGCCTTGAGATTTCAATTAAATGAAAATTTTGATTAAGTAAATTTGAAATCATTACTGAAATGGTTGAATCACTTTGTTAAGTTATAGCTTTTGATTTATTAGTTGTATAATAGTGTTTGCTTTTAATAAAATTGTAAAATCAATAAACTGAGCAAATACAACGTACAAACAACAGGCATTATCCCTGTTTCAGAAGGACTCTTCTTAAATATATAAAATAACGCTATCAACACCTGTAACAACCCATTGTTGTTGTCTAACCCTCAGGCTCCTTTTTCCAGTCTGCAAATATATATTAGAACTTTCCCTGTGTCGAGTAACATACAAGGCCCTGTGGACTTTATCTTGTTCATCTTTATCGCCATCTTATTCATCAGGTTGGAATGCAAGGTGCTTAGTTAGCCACAGCACACTGCTTAGGGCAGCAGTCTGTAGCTGCAAACTGCAATCAGCAGGTGCAATGTTGGATTTCTTTTTTCCTCCTTTCATTTCACACATGTTTTGAACTAAGGCATTTTTCTCCTAAAGCTGTTTTTTAGATTTATGTCTGTGCTGCAAATATAAGAGTTTGGTTTGTTGGCCACAAAATAGACAGATCTGAAGCAGAAAGGGATCCTTAGTGTATTGTGACCCTTGTCTTCTTTCCATGAACTGGCTGCTCGAGAGAAATGGGTACCTATGAGAGACAGACTAGCACAGCCAGGTTTGGAGCCAGATGGATGGGTCGTTACCACTTCTGCTTCTCTCTGGCTGTATGAGCTTGGCCATTATTAACCTCTTTTAGTTTCATAGGGTGGTTAAGAGGATGAAGTGAGATTACACACACACATACACACACAGAAATTAGCACATCCTAAATTCTCTATGAGCATGACCTCCTGCTATTACATATTCTATCTTGTGTTTCTTATATGCTCCAGGTTATGGTTCTTTTTCTTCCCCTTTCTCTAAGTAAAATATGCTACTTCTCTGATCATTTAGGTGTATATCTTAACCTAAAGTTTCTAGAGAAATTAATCATTATAGTCTGCAATGTGAACTTTTAGTGAATTGTAAGCTGTGTGTTTGAGCAAACCCACGCACCATGAAAATCTTTGTATAACAAAATGACTATAAAGCCATGGCTTTAATTTATGCATTTTAGTAAGCATTGACTAACACAACAATTTCAAGACAGTTAAAATATTTGAGTTCTTAAGATCTTTATAACACAATTAGAACTGTATCATTGTTATAATTTTGATGAAACTTTTAAGCTGTGTTATACAGTTATGAGTACCTTTCTCCCATATGACATTTAAAGAAGTTCAAAGCAAAGAAATATATTAGAAAAATCAATGTCCTGTGCCTTTTAAAAGACCAAATTTCACTGTGACAGTATTGTGTTTTACATTCCTTCAATGCATTTGGTAGTTTTATAGAAATACAGGTTTATATACCCTTTGTAATAATTCTTTCTGCATTCATTATTAAGAATTTACAAGATTACAAACTCATTTCATCAATATTAGCCTCCAAAAGTGATATTTTTTATTTAAAAGGCAGTAAATAATTTGCACTAAAGTGTGAAGGACTGGCTGATTTACTCTTAGGAATTACCTGTTTATTAAAAGCAAATGTGGTAATAATTTGAAAGACTTCTGATTCGAAGGGGAAGAACTACTGTGTACCAGGAGGGTTGAGCGCTTGACGTGTGTCATCATGTTAAATCCTCATAATAACATTTTTAGGTAGATGTTATCATCTCCCTTTACAGACATAAAACTAATACTTAGAATGATTATCCACCCAAGTTCACTCATTCAGCAGCAGGGAGAAGTTGATGGAATCCAGGTTTTCCTGACTGGTATTTCTCCACTGCTTCACACTGCTTCCTAATTACCCCTTTCTGATAGAAATCTTTCTCAGTGGAGTAATTCCCAGATGCCTTTCCTTGTCAGATGAAATGGTATTCTCTCAGAGGTGGATTCTTGGGGATCCATCTTTTTATAATTGTTTGAACTCTTTCAGGGACATGGTTTGGTATCTTTGTAATATCTGCAGATGCCTATATTAATTTCATAGATATGTATACAAACTTCTTAATTATGGTCATGTTTTCATGAGTCTTGAAACTGAGATACTCCTGTTCCCATGGGCATCTCTGTTCCCAAGCCATGGACACAGATCATGTGAGCATCATTCCTCTGGAACAGCATCAACTACAGAAGCCAGAAACTCAGGACTGATTCTCGACATTTCTTTCTCTCTCACCTTCCATAGAGGATAATCTATCACCAAGTTCTGTTGATTCTACCTCCTAAAAAGCTATGGAATCTATTCACTTCTTTCATCTTCCCAACCAACATTATTGTTTAAGCTACCACCACCCCTCACCTTAATAGCTGCAACTGGATTTGTTCAAAGTGGTCCCACCACATCCTTTCTTGCCCCACTTTATCCATTCTTCATGATGCAGCTGGAGTGATCTTTGAAAACATGAATCTAATGAATTCAGTTCTCTGTTTAAAATCCTTTTTTCTCATTCCTTTTTTTTTGGTGGGGCCAGGATATCATGCTTATCATTGCTTTTAAGCTAAAGACAAATACTAGTTTTTGGTGGGAGGTAGATCTGAATATGGCATCTTCACTGATGTGGTGATATAGAAAGGAGTAGTATCTTCCATGCCTTTTCTCATAGCTTGACATTACGAAAATTTACTGTGTCTGGCTGTGGAGATAAAAATGCATAATTTTGAAGAAAAATATGATATAGTAAAACTCAAACCAGATGAGGCAGATGAGGACTAATAGTCCTTAGAAAAAATGAAAAGTTGTCAAGACTTTCCACCACACTCCTCACCAAAAAAGCAACAGAACTAGATGATTTTATCATTCTATAGTCTCTAAAGAACAGATAACTGCATTTACTTAAGCAGTTTCAGAGAGTAGAGAGAAAAAAATTTCTAAGTTATTTTTATGAAGCGAGTATAATATTGACACCAAATTTTAAAAATGCTATTATACTTGAACTTGTAATAGCCATTCACCATGCCCAAGAGCTCTAGTCTATTTTTGTGGAAATCGTCTCAAAGATCCTAAACAAAATATGAGTAAATAGAACTAAGCAGCATATGAACAGACTAATATGATACATATAAGTGTACTTATACACTTTTATATGTATGAACACAATGATATTTAATATTAGGAAATCCATCAATATATTCATTATGTTAATTGGTCTCAAGAAAAAACCCCACAGAGTCACATCTGTATGTGCTGAAGTCATCTGATAAAATTTAACATTGGCTCATTAAAAAAAAAAACTTATAACTAAATAGAAACTTCTGTAATGTGACAAGGAACTAGACACATTCTCATTGAAGCCAAGGACAAAAAATTTATATTATCTCTACTATTATTCTTTATTGTTCTAGTAGTCTTAGCCAAGGCAATTATACAAGAGGAAGAAATGGGTTAGTAAAACTTCATCGGAGAAAGACAATTTACAATTGTTTTCAGGAGGACAATGTATAACTGTTTATAAATGTTTTCAGATGATAAAATTACATACTTGGGTAATTGAAGAGAACCTACTGAAAAGCTACAGAAAGAATAAGAGAATTAATAAAGATGGCAGTTTGTAAATTGATACATAAAATCAACAATTTTCTTAATACAAGTAACAATCTGCTAGAAAAGAAAAAAGAGGAAAAGGTTCCATTTACAATAATAATAACAACAAAGAATTAAACACTTAGGAAAAAATTCAAAAAGCAATGTTCAGTATCTAGTAATAGGAAATAGGTACTGAGCACTTACTACTGCTGCACACAGTTTGTGCTTTGAGGAGCTTCTCATTGAATTCTCATTACAACTCTCTGAAGTAGGTGCTATTATTATTTCTGTTTTACTCATGAGAAAAAGGAGGTACAAAGTGTTCGTGTAACTTGCTCAAGATCTTATGAGTTTAAGAACATATACTTTTAATTCACAGAATACAATTCCTTCTGGGCAGTGTAATACTCACTGAGAAACATTTTTTTTAAAAACAGGAAAAGAAAACCCACCATGAAAACTTATATTGCTCTTGGTCTGAAGACTCAATATTTTGAAGACATCAAGTCTCCCTATTTAATTAATAAATATAATGTAATATCAATACAAATACAAAGAAAAAAATTTAAGTTAGATAAACTGGATTTTATATTGCCAGATATATTCCAAAAAAGAATATAAAAAATAATAAGTAATAAGGGAGGAATGGTGCCCTATATTAAAATATATTATAAAATTATATTAATTTAAATAATTGTGTGTTGGCATCTGAGTAAACAGACACATTGTTGGAACAATATGAGGAATCTAGAAATCCAAATATAAATGAAAATTTAATTTTCGAAAATGGTGTTATTTCAGATCAATGGAAAAATACATTCCTTAATAAACTGTGTTAGGACAAATAGGCTGTATCCTTACTTCACTGCTTGAACTCAAATAAATTCTAAATGGACTAAAGATTTAAAAGTAAAAAATTAAAACTATGAAACTAGTAGAAGAAAAGTGAGAAACTTTTTAAAAATTTAATTTTAGTGTGTGTGGTGGGAGGCAGGGGGGAGATGGCTTTCCAAGCAAACATGAAACCTGAAAGCCATGAAAGAAAAGACTGATAAATGTGCTTACATACATATTTTAAATATAAACAAAATCAAAACACAGATTTCAAATAGGAGAAATATTTGGAAGTACATGCTAGAAAGAGGGCTTATTTCCTTAATCTATTGAGAACTTTGTGAACCAATATGGAAAAAGCCAACAACTCCAGTAGCAACATGGATAAAAGCATGAAAAGGGAAGACTTGCTTTCTAGCACATAATCTTTCTGTAGTTTAAAATTTCATATATATAATATAAAACTTTTGAACAAAAAAGTAGAATATCATTACCCTGTGATAAACCACCTGCATATATATCTTCTGAAATATTTTCTATAAAAATATTTTTTACAAAACATTGAATTGTATTTTATAATAATTCATTTTGTTATCTTACATGTTATAAATATCTTTGGATGTCACAAAATGTTCTATGACACAACTGAATGGCAAAATCATTTTTTCTGTTGTACATATTTGTTTCCAGTTTTTTGTTATTATGAGCATTCCTTAAATAAGAATCCTTATCCACATCCCATATGATATTAATTAATTCTTTATGTCGAACAAATTCCCCGAAATAGAATTGCTAGGTTAAAGGGCATATGTATTTTTTAATCTTTAAATAATAATTTTGAACATTTTTAGATTGTTCTAATTTATACATTCTCAGACAGTATTTGGGAGTAGTTGTTTCATTGATTTCTTGTCAAAATTGTGGATTACCATTTTAAGAAATCCTGACTAATAAGATCACTGAAAAATGTATCTTATTATTGTTTTAATATTATATAAATGATTACAATGCGATTGAATCTTATATATACATACAGACTTTTTTTTTTTTTTTTCTCTTGTGATGTTAGGCATCTACTTAGAGAAAATAAATGCTGTGCTGATTTGGCTAAAATAACTATCTGGGCTAGAAACAAATGATCTGATCATTTTAATTTCCATAGTCACTGTAGTAGGTATTCTTGCAATCAGTTTAAGGATAGTGTCACAAACAGTATCTTAACTCTTAAGTAGTTACTATTAGTCAGGGAACCTACATATGCAGATTCACCAAGCAGTCATACAAGAAGAAAAACCTGATGAGTCATCACAATATTTGGATGGTTCGCCAGAGTTTTTGCTGATGGTAGAGTTTTTCAACCACTTCCTATACGTTTTTCTTATGATTTCTTTCCATAATAAACCTGATAATTTAAAACTCTCCCTTTAACGGAGCTGGTTTCATTTCCAACAGTCAAGGGAAGACACAAACAGCTCGGTGTTACATAGTCAATTAAACCAAGGTGGAAGAGGGGGAGGGTGGGCACAGTGATAAATGAGCAGTCATTTCAATGTTTTCTTTCCAGAAGAAATCAGAGCCAGATTACACATTATCTCCTCGCCCTGACTTTTAGCAAGATAGATAGCCACGCAAAATTTTCAGGTTCAAATAGTCTCCATCAAAAGGGCGAAAACCCTCATCTTCTGGCCACACTGAACTTTCATCTTTTTAACTGAAGGGATCCGATTTCTCTTACTGAATAAGAAAGAATTTATTCAAATGACTCTCTCAGTGTTGTCTTTAACCAAAATAAAGGCAAACGATTAAAGAAATTAACATCACCGCTTGATGCAGAGCTTTTTAGAGATTGTCCAAAAAGTGCTGTTTCAGATTCTAAAAGCAAAGTGATCGTGTTTACTTGTCATCAGTACTCCGAGTTCCTGTTCAGAATTCCGTATTTTAGGTGTCTAGTCTTACATCGTTGCGTTACTATAATACATCGTTGGCCTTAAAGCTGAGGCAACAATAAATTACATTAAAAGCATATACTGTTGGGAAAATAAATCCTTTTGATTGTATTTCAAGTTACAAAATTACCTATTTATCTTTGCCGGTCGATATTTAGTACAAACTTCTTTGTTTTGATAAGATTTTAATGTAGTACTTCATATATTAACGACAGAAATAAATTCTAAGAAATAAATTAAGATTAGAAATAGAGAATGAATGAATTGGTTTGTTCTTTTCTCGTTAGGCGTATTAACTGTAAAAGCAAACGCTGTAGGCTTTTGGAGCGGATCGACTGCAGAATCGGCGACACCAGCGTCTAAGTTATCTTCAATTAGGGACCAGTGAATACATTAGGTTGCATTCCATATTAGGTGGAATTAAATTTCGGGTTCAAATCGTTTGTCAGCGCGCTAAAAACCCCAAACGACCTCTCTGATATATGACCCGGATGCTGCCAGACCAAACAATTTTTACCAAAGTGGGCCCTCCAGTGTGGGCTTAGAACTGGGTCACCTGCAGGGCAGATCTCAGCTTTGGTGACCTTCCCAGAACCTGGGGAGAAGGTTCCGCCGCGGAGTGAGCGGAAATCTCCCTTGAAAGGGCCTGACGGCTGCAGCCCAAACCCCTCCAACCGGGAGAGGGTATCCGGGCGGGCTGGGGCGGGTAGCTGGCCGCAGCACATCCGCAGGTGAAGATGCGCATCTCCGCGGAGGTGCGCGCAGCTGTGCGTAGGGAGCAGGTGGGAGGATCCCGCTTTCCGCCCCAGCACCGCCCGGGGTCAGAGGGATTGTCCTCTCTAGCACTGCCCAGTCAATTTGTCAAGGACCCGCATCGGATAAATAGCTGTCTCCCCCAGACCTGTATAGTGACTAATCCAAATAAATCGCAGTCACTTTTCCTGAGCGCTTCAGCGGGCAGCCGGGCTTTAAAGGCTCTGCCTCCCAGACCTCCAGGGAAGACTGGCCGCGGCCTCTGCGCACACCTCAGCGCCCCTGGCCCGCCCGGGAGGCGCAGCCTCCTCTCCCGCGACTTGGGACCAAAGAGAGCGGTGGCAGCCCAGCCCCAGAGCGCTGGCATGATCTGCCGGCTGGAGCTGCCCTTTGGGGTCCCCGGGGTGAAAAGCGAGGGTGAAGCCTCTCATCGTCCTGTGGACTTGTCCGGAATTTTACCCCCCTGGCCTGGTTTGAAGATCTCTCCTCTGGGATCTTCTTTACTCCCCACCTTTCTACCTCTTCCGCTGCTGCTCTAAGCCTCAGAAATTCGAAATATCTTCCGCATCTCGTTTGAAGCTTTTGGGCCAGTCAATCAGGATCTTTACCGGTTTCCTCCGAGATTTTTAAAGCTTTGATCCCCAAACTTCCAGCTCCATCTCCCCCACTTCTATCCTGTCCCCTCTGGGATCCCTCTGGATGCCTGCTCAAAATACCTGCTGGCGCCAGAGGAAATTCACTTGTAACAGATACTCAGCGGGTGTAAAACCAACACTCTGCTTCCGGGGTCATTTTCCTCTCCACCTTCTGCCCCATCAACTTGTCGCTTAGCCAGCGCCAACACCGGGAATTATTGTGAATCCTGAGTGCAGGGCTGGACAATTTGGAACCACTTTAATAGACCCGATGATTGCTATTTAACACGTTGTCTCCGGGACTCTGCTTTGTGCAGCCCTAGATTCTTGGCATCTGTGAAATGAACATGAGGCCCAGGATTGGTCCACAGGTAGCTTTTATAAAGGGATCCAGCAAGTCTTCAAGCTTCAAAATATGTAAAGTAAAAGTTAACTATTCCATTTGCTTCCAAAACCCTTACTGGAAAAAAAAAAAAAAAATGCTGGGGAAAGCAGAAAATCTCACTCATTTTATTTCGGTGCTAAACTAGAAAGATTTAGGTAACATAATTTTACAGTGGATTTATTCCCAGATATTATTTACATTTCATGTATAAGGTGAATCATTGATGAAGATATCGATGTTTTATGAATGTTTACCACCAGGAGGTTGAAAGACAGACTTTCTTTTCCTAAACATTTGTAAGAGCATCAAGTGTGTTTTATTTGAACAAATAAAATCATTATTATATCATTTCTTTTCACAAAAGCAAAACCTAATAGTCCAATAATGTTTTGTGACTGTTATAAAATTTTGCTTTTCAGTTCTATCCAATATCTCATTTATTTTTCAAATTTTACTCTTTATGAATCATTTGCCATGCCTATGATTATTATGTAAAGCTCTTGAGCTTTATAAAACACGGAAAAACTATGTGCTGTGTTTATATTTCTAAACATTTAAGTTTGTTGGAGAAATAGCAGATACTTTTAGGTAATTTTATTTGAAAATTCATCTGAAAATTTTTGTCTTTCAAAGATCTTGGTCTGGATTTGTTTTCTGCTTGGCCCTGCCTCTGTGCTGCTGAGCAGAGCTTCAGGTCTTCAGTAAATGTTCACAGAACTCGTTTTGGTTGATAGCTAAAGAGCAAAGCCTATCCAAAGGCCCTCACTTCAATTTCCCTGTCACCTAAAACACCTTGAGATTAGCTCAGCTGTCGTGGGTGCAATTTTCAGTCAAGATCTGTGACGCTTCATAGTTTACTTTCTACTGTGGCATCACTCCCATGGTCATGAACTTCTGGAATGCTGTTGAGCAGAAATTTTCCCGTTTCATAAATCATTTTTGGAGATCTTGCCTGATTTGTTAGTCAGAGACGGAGTTTAAACAGTGGTCAAAGATAAGGTACAGATCTACACTGGAAGTTCATTAAGATCTTTCTGTGGGAAAAGATCTGCCATATTTCAGAGATTTGGAGTTCTTCATGGAGCCAAAAGTGACATATGATTTTTGTTACTTGAGGTATTTCTCATTTACAAGGTTTTCCAGTTTGTTTCTCTGCCAAAAAGAAATGGCAGAATATATCAGTGTATGAAATTTGTAAAGACATCTTCTAGGTTCTAGGAAAGCTAGGTTAATTTTATGAATACCAAGGGAGACATATGAAATACTCCACAAATTAGAGCTAGATGTCAATGTTATAATTGCTGTTTCTTGAACCTTTTAGAGAGCATGAGGGAGGGACAAGGTGTAGGAGGGAGTTTCTCAGGATTACCAAATTAGATTTTTGAGTTGTACATTATGGAATTTATTTGACAATTAAACTGTGCAAGGTCCGTTAACCAACTGAATTTTCTTTTCTCACTCCAGAGTATGTTGGTGGGTGACAGAGCATAACAGTGTTATTTCAGATATTATTAACTTATCCTGAAAATAAGTCATTTTTTGACACCACTCAAGATAAATTATTAGCTTCAGGTTAACGCTGACAAATATGAGAACAAAGCCTCATTTGGGTTAAGTTGAAGCAAATTATTCTCCTAGTAGAACAGAAAAATGACAACAAAAAAGGAATGAATAAAAGATTAAGACAAAAACAATAATGCCCGTTTGATCATTGTATCACTTTTGATTTTTATCTTTTCACACAATTTTTAAAAAAATCTGTCATACTTTATAACTTTCTCAGATTTTTTTAAGAAGGGAGATTTAAAAAAAACTCCTTAAAATAGTTTTGAAATACAATAATTATCTTTTCAAAAAAATAGAGTTGACATAATTTTCTAGTGAATTTGATAGAATTTGTTTAGAAAAGCAAGTAAACAATTGCGCCTCCAAATAACAAATCTAAGCCCAGATAATTACTCAAACCTCCCCTCTACTTAAAAAAAAAAAAAGAAACAACTTTATTGAGATATAATTCACATACCATACAACACAAAGTGTACCATTCAAGGTTTTTCAGTATAGTCACAGGATTGTGCAAACATTACTACAGTCTAATTCAAAATATTCCCCTCCTCACTACAGAGAAACCCCCAACAATTAGCAGCCACTTCCATTCCCTCCTTCTCACCCCAGCCCTAGGCAGTCACTAATCTACTTTTCTTTACAGATTTGCCTATTCTGGACATTCCATATAAATGGAATCATATAATATGTGGTCTTTTGTGACTAGATTCTTTCACTTAGCATAATGTTTTTGAAATTCATCCACATTGTAGCATGTATCAGTACTTCATCCCCTTTTATGGTTGAATAATATGCCACTGAATGGATATACTACATTTTACTTATCCATTTATCAGTTAATGGGCATTAGAGTTTCCATTTTTTGACTATGGTGAATAATGCCGCTATGGACACTTGTGTATAAGCTTTTTTTAAAAATTTTATTATTATTTATTTTATTTATGTATTTTTGGCTGCGTTGGGTCTTTGCTGCTGTGCGCGGGCTTTCCCTAGTTGCAGTGAGCGGGGGCTACTCTTCGTTGCGGTGCGCTGGCTTCTCGTTGCGGTGCGCTGGCTTCTCATTGCGGTGGCTTTTCTTGTTGCAGAGCATGGGCTCCAGGCGCCCGGGCTTCAAGAGTTGTGGCCTCTGGGCTCTGGAGCGCAGGCTCAGTAGTTGTGGCCCACAGGCTTAGTTGTTCCGCGGCATGTGGGATCTTCCCGGACCAGGGCTCGAACCCGTGTCCCCTGAATTGGCAGGCGGATTCTTAACCGCTGCGCCACCGGGAAAGCCCTGTGTATAAGTTTTTGTGCTCCACTCTGCTTTGATTGTATATAGTGTCAAGCACTGCTTGATCTGTATGTTCATGTGATAGATAGATGGAAATTTGCTTTCCATCTTGAAAGATATAGAAATCTAAACCCATTTTTTACTGCCCATTTACCAGATTGTGAATTGTTTTCCATGACATATTCATACAATTTATCTCTAAGAAGCACTGTAGGAGTAAAGAGTTATTTAATTTGTCTATTCATTTGAACCGGGTAGAAATAAGGGCACTGGAAAACAGAAAAAAATTGTTTTTGTTTGCAGATAGTCAAATTAATAAAGTTATCCAAATGAAGCTATATGCAAGTATTAGGATCTAGCTATATTTGCTTATGGACTTTCCATCTGGTGCAATTTAGATGATTTTGTTGTTGTTGATTGTGCTAACCTTAAAGTCTTGTATGCTTGCTTACTTACTATTGTAATTCTCATATTCCCACAGAATATTCATTTTACACTTTAGTTTTCTCTTCCATTGGGTAAACAGAGCCTCTATAGCCTTTTTTGGTTTGGTTTTATCAGTGAGCACTTGATTTCTATGACAGCAGGCTCATTTGCATTTTTAAGGGGCTGGGTAGAATACTTATGGTGTTCTGCCTTGCAACTGTGATGAATCTGGCTCCAACGTGTATTTTAAAACGTTCATTGTTTGCAAAGTAGAACTCCAAGAAGAACAGATGGCATGATATTAGATTGAATGGACAGCAGTTAGCACTTGTACATGTTCTCTGTAAAAAGGCCACGTCCAACAGATATTTATTGATTGCCTCTCAACACAGTGCTGATATGGTTGATGTGGATGAGTTCCTTCTATTTGTTTTTTATGTAACTAAGGATTTACATTCTTCCCACTAAAGTAGATAAAGTACTGCTCAAGACTGGGCCACTCTTTGATTGTGGCCTCAGTTGCGAGAGACTAACTTGCATAATATGTTTAATTATAACATCCAAACATGAGTATTAAAATCTTTTTGTTTTACGATATTATTTATTACATAGATTTATTACATAGATCCACGTAGCACCTGCTGGAATATGTGAAACCTTTTTGGAACCAAACATTTCATGGAACCAAATTTGTAACACACAACAGTTTACTAGCTTTGAAATTCAGTTGATTCTATTAAGAAACCATGTAACTAACCTAATTCCAACTGAATTAAGGTTTACATTGTGTAGAGTCAGTTACAGTATAGAGCTGGTTGTTGTTACTATGTAGTTAATAATAGTTAATCATTGTAGATAACTCTGAAAAAGAAAATCCCCTTTGGTAGCATTTGCAACACTTTTGCAAAAACCTCAATGTATATGAGGTTTCAAAGGAAATAGAGTAGATCTCATCTAATTTGCAAGAAGGCTTTTAAAGAGGTAGATTCTAGTTAATGAGACTCAGCAGTGGCAGTAGGGTTAAAACCATAATTCCCCCAAAAGATGTCATTGACTCTTTTATAACCTAAAACACGGGCTTTCCTGAGCTATGTGAGGTTTAGAGTTAATGCAATGAGATTCAACAGGACTTCGGGGCTTTCCAATTCCCTTTCTCTCCTGTGTCATTTTGATTAAACGCATTTATGTTTTAAATCCAGACACAAGCTATATCCTTTATTTTAAGGTCTCTTTTTAAAAATATGTATAGGCAAGAAGTAGCTTTGGAATTGGGTGAGATTAGTGGCCTGAGAATGGGGTTTTAGACGTGGCAACATGAACTCCCTGGGTATGAAGTTCAGTTGAAGACGCTCCATTCCGTTAACTTCTAATTGGTCAAAACTTTTGACTCCCTTTTCCTGCTCTAGCATTTCAAAAGAGGTCCTGCACAGTCAACAGCCCCCTGAGGTTTGGAAAGTTTGTTTCCAAGTGTACTGCCCAGGACAAAACATGTTTGGGTGCTAAATAGTGTAGGAAGGTGATTCAGTGCAATGAAAAATGTTAATTTGATGAGCCTGGGTATCCCAGGCCTAGGATTCGTCATTACAGAATGATTCTCCGATAATCTTTGCAAGAAAAGAAATGAGACCTGACTTCCTTTCATGGATATGCACAAACTTAGTCTTTCTTGTAGCTTTATATGTTTATCTTCTTAAGTATGCAGAGATTTATAACTCCATGGTATTTACTTATTGCAGGACAGGTGGCCTCCTGACAAGTTGTCTTCAGAATAGGATACAATAATTAATCTTATTATAGATATATTGATATTAGTACCATACAAATCAGTCTCTAAAATCATTGTATAGACTGTCTACTGGCTTCCAATTAAACTTAAAAGACACAAAGATAAGTGAATAAATAAGAGAATGAATGATGTAATGAATACAGGGTAAAATATAGGCATCTGTTGTCTATATAAGAGGGAAGGAGATAGCATGGTCTTTGGCAATCTGGTTAAGTAATTTGCATTTTATTCTAAGGATTCTTATCACCTTCTCTCTCTCTCTCTCTTCTTGCACTATGTTAGTTACTATTATCATCTGGATAGTTAAAAAGCTTGGCTACTATACTGTATAGGTTATCAAGGGAATGAGAAATTGGAAAATAAGCATGTATCTCATTGGGAATTTCAAAATGCTTATATAAGTCTTTTAAAGATACTCTATTGATGGATGGGGGCTGGATCTTGAAGAAAATATAGAGAAAATGACAAAGCAACCGGAGTAAACACTGATTTTCCCGCTGTAGGAACCTGGGCTCTGAGTGTTTATAAACTATAAAAAGTATCCTTTTTCTAACTTTATGAGTTGAATCTTCTGTGGTAGAGTGTCATTGCCTAACTAACATCATGACTATCCAGTGGGTGTCAAATATTGCTTAAATAATTGCCGTGTGCCCAGACATACAACTCTGTGCTTGGTGTGTGTGTGTGTGTGTGTGTGTGTGCACGCGCACACACGCACATGTGTGGTGGGAGGAGGAGGGGAAGGAGAAGGAGAAGGAGAAGAAGAAGAAGTAAAAGATTTTGAACTTGCTACTCTCTAGTAACTAACAATACAAGGTGTAAAAGTGCTCAAAAGAAAGTTTCTTGTTCAGGATGATAAAATTTAAAAAAACGAAATTTATTAAGGTATTAATTTTGTAATGGGAGAGAGAATAAACTCAGTTTTCACTATAATTATGGTGTTCTTTTAGCAGCAATCGTTACAGAATATCAGCTGAATACCATTTAATTTTTTTTCCTCTGAGGGGAGGGAGATATCATACCTTTTATTTTTATTACTGTCTCCATATGTTCAAGAGCTGGGCCAGGAAACTGATGGTGTTTAATCTGCCACAAGTTTTTGGGAAACCATGATTCAAAATTTCTTCTTTTTTAAAAATAGCTGCATTTTATTCACTTTGGAAAATTTTGAAAACGCAGAAAACGCAAAGCAAATGATAATTACAGCCATGTTTTGATTCTGAATTAATCTTACAATAAGATTATCTTTTTTATAGATGACCTTTCAGTGTCTGGTTGAGCACTTATCACCTCCTGTGTATTCACATATGGTGGGAAGACTACACATCTCATTGGGCAAAATAGGCATGAAAATAAATCCTCTAAAGCTTCCATTACTTTGCAAGGATAAACAGAGCTGGCATTAGAACAAATAGACAAACATTTGTGTCTTTTATTCTCTAATTTTGAAACTAAGGGGAATATGTCCAGTCAGTGGTAAGAGATACATGTTGTTTTATTTTAGAGGAAATAAACCTTTAAAGAACTATCTGTGTTCCTCTTAGTTGTAAAAATTTCAAAATATGTACTAAAACAAGACGTAATAAATTATTGTTGCTTATAGGTCCTTCTTACCAGTGCAAAGAACAGTGGAAAGCTGAGGAATTATTTATTAGATCCAACTGAATCTTTGTTGTGAAATAAAAAATACTGCCCTCTAAAACTGTGATTTTTAAAAAAAAAAAATTCAAATAACCCAAACCTGCCAGGGTAAACGTGGTCTACATTATCACCTAAAGCTTAGGGGGAAAAACATACACCATGACTATTAATTTAAAATAAATACTCACCATTGTGCATGCTTTTATAAGTCATTTAAGTCCGAATTTCAAAAATTGAACTATGTACCACTGAATATTAACTGAGCAATTCAGATTAGCATGACTCTTGTGGTTAATATTTGCAGAAACTTCTAATAATTATCAAGATGGCCTTTATTTGTTTTTTCTTGCCACTGACCCATAGGATATACGAAAAGAAAACAGATCAGCCTCTTTCCTGATAAGAAGAGTAACCAAGAAGGCCATCTGCAAGAACTAAGTGGTGAGTAATTTCTTTTTTTAACATGAATCGAAATATGTTAATATACATTACCTTGGGTAGATGAGATGTGTGATTTCTTTAAATAAGTTCAAAGACGTTTATATAAAAACAGTGAACAGAGGCACGTTTCTTTATCTTTTGAAAAGAGAAGAACTAGTGAAAATGGAAATTCCAGAAATGTCTGTTTCTTAGAATGAGATCAGTTTAAACTTTTCCAGTGCATAACAAAACACTTAAAAATCTTTAAGCATTAAACTTAACATATCATGTTTTAGAAAATACATAAGAGCAACCTGGATTTAGGGGGTTTAGACCAAGTCTTTGAAGTATCTTAAATCTCCTTGAGACCTAAAAGATTGTTTATAACTAACGGTTGCTTTGTGAAAACAATGTTGACGAGATGTTTTAAAATTTTCCTGTTAAATTTTTATGAGAATATGTGGGGTTGGGAAAAGGGAGCATCTGTATTGCAAGATGATTTCATAAAATTGATTTATGTAATCTCAAAAATGGGGAACAGAATGCTTAGCAGGAAAGAGATTTATCAGTGGGTTGTATATGTGAAGCAAATGAAAATATGGAAAGCTATATCAGCTTAGATGGGCCTAATAATTTCTGAATATTAGTATAAGATTAGTGATACAGCATCTTCAATAGATTTTTTTGTGGGTCTTCTTTGTTAGGCCAGTGGAACCCAATATTGGGGTGCACATGACTTTGAGAGGGAACTGTCAGACTATTGGATATATCAATTCCACTAATATATGTTTTTCTGCAAAGTTTTGCTTTTAGAGTGATCAGATTTTGTTTAAAACAGATCTAAGAAGGAAAGTTTTTTGGAAATCAAGACTGTGTTAGTATTTGGAGCTGCTGACAGGGAAAAAAATTCTATTCTTAAAAAAGCATTTCTCTGTCTGGCTGTATAATATGAGGTTTTTTTTTTTTTTCTTGTTTGCTTTTAACTCATTCATTTTTGGCTATGTGCTCTTGTAACATAGTCAGTTTTTGTCAAGAGAAGGCCAAATAATAGAGGGATACTCAACACAGAAATAACCTTACAAAAAATTGATTTTTCATTTCTCAGCTATCAATTAATCTGCTGGTCATTTATTTCACTAATTAGCCTCCTCTTGGAAAAGGCGAACAGAAATTTTTACCACTGCTAAATTCCAAATTAATAAAAAAAAGTTACCTTAGTTTTAATTAGCAGGAGATTTAGTAAAGAAGAGAGTTAAAAATACTTGGCATTTTACTTATTATATTATTAACATACACTTGATTATATTAATATATAATTCATAAATACATTTATTATATATTACTATATATAAATTGTATTTGTTTTTTCTTATCCTAATTACATATGCACTACAGTATAGAATTTTCAGAGTTAATTGCAGTGACTCTCCTGTCTTTCCCTCCCATTCTCTCTAGATTCATTATTTAAACTATTAACACCTTATATTTTCCAAGATTTTGTTCTTATACCTAAATAATATCCCTCATGATATAATGAATGTATTTTGATCTATTTTCACTTTAGATTTATACGGCTATATCGTTATAGAGTAATAATCCTAGATTTCTTAACATTGGGAAAATTCTTTTATTAAATTAGTGGGTGATTTGAGGAAAGCTCTTTTTGCAGGGGAGGGTTGCTTTGCATTTTGTTTCTTATTTTGGGTTTTTTTTTTTGATCATCAGCACTGTACTCTTGACAAATGGACATATTTGTGCTTATGTTCAATAAAGTGAATTGAAATTAATCTTATAAGAATTGCATTTATACTCCTCTAAAAAATCAGTATTTCTTGGATACATATATATGCACTACAAAAAAGTACACTTGATTTGATGTCATTTTTCTAAAAAAAGATATACACTTAGAGACTTAAAAAGATCTATGTCAAGGTACTTAGTGGGAATATGAATGTTTTAAAGAGATTTCCCTTTGTTTATCTGTATTTACTAACTTTTCTAGAGTGAACTTTAATTGATTTTGTACTTAGAAGTACAAAAATATATTTTACATTAAATTAAAAAAATCAGTATAGTGGAGTTGATCCAGAAAGCTAGTCTCACTGGGTCTTGACAGACTGTGGTACACCTGATCCTTTGTTCAGTGGTTAAGTCAGAAGCCACACCCTTGTCTGAGAGCTGGTACTGGATGTGGGGAGGATGATTATAACCCAGAATCAATGAATTCTCACCTTGAAGGGGGACCCCAGTGGCTGCTGCTAGGGCAGCCTTCTCATCTATCCTACAGACGTGGTCACTTTCCAATTCACATGGCCACATAGCCAATGCTGGTTTCAGGAAGTCTTTTTCCAGAGGTCACAGACTCATGAAATATTGGCTGCCATATCAGGTCTGCAGGTCTTCGCTATTTCTTAACAATAGTTAAGAAATTTGGAATTAGTAAGTGCATTTAGCAGTCAGGAGTATTCACATAAAAATTCAGATATCTAGGCTGTCTTGAAAATAACCTTGAAAAGGCCAACTTAGAGTTCTTTTCATAGGTGACAGGTGAGTTGGAATAGTGATTGTCCATTTTATGAGGGCCACACACTTTTGTTCTCGGCTGACTTCCTATGGACCACCTGGCCCTATAGGCCTTTGAATTTGCAACTTTGATACATTAGTCAAAACTAATATAAAACTGTGAGAAAGTGATTCCTCATTGATAATAATTAGGTTTGCCAAACACCAGTTCTCAGGATGCCTTAGTTTTCCTGCTTGTACTTCTATGTTATTTGGGAATCACCAAATGGGAAATGAAAAAAAGCAAATGGACCTAACTCACAGCTTGAAGTACTTAAGAGTCAGACTAAGTTAGGAAACATGGCTTGAGAATATGGGTTTGTTAACCCTATGACACATGGATGGTGGGGAAGAGAAAGCATCAGAGGCAATGACACTGTCCATTGGATTTTCCTGAGACCAATTTTAGACAGCAGGAGAAGATGACACTGCCTTCTAAGTGTCTTTTGTCCTGGACTCATAATTCTTCCACTTATATCCATTTATACAGTTCTTAATTTTAACTACATCTCTGATGGCACCCTGAAGCAAAGCACATAGTGGGAAAAATGCATTGCTAAATCTTGACCTTTGGATTCAAAGAGGATGCTTTAGTTGTGATGTCATTTCCAGACTATCCTTCTGCAAGCAAATTATTAAGATTTGTTTGTGGGAATTCCCCAGTGGTCTAGTGGTTAGGATTCCATGCTCTCACTGCAGAGAGCCCAGGTTCAATCCCTGGTTGGGGAACTAAAATCCCACAAGCCTCACGGCATGGCAAAAAAAAAAAAAAAAAATTGTTAGATAGAGATACCTACTTGTGTATATCTTACTAAACCTTTCCAAGATGGAAGTGGATTCTAAGATTGACATTAGCATCATAATTAAGGGTGAGTGGCAAAAACATTTTACTCAGAGATAGAGGAGAGTCATATATATTTAAATAGGATGTCAAGTAAGGTATGTGTTTCTTTCATGCTCTAATAATGACACATACCTTGAGGACATTGAAAATTTGGATTTGTTTTGAGGTTTCATTATCTGTTGTCACATAGGTTAAACCTTTTATATATGCTGTAGTTAGAGATTGCAAAGTGTTTTTGCTCATTTAATATTTTCCTAGAATAACTCTCATCTCTTGGCTCTGAATGACCAAATACCTTGCTTATTGTAGATTCATCTTCATAGCTACATTATTTGACCTGAACTAGATGATAACCAGTTTTATTTGCAGGAAAACATTAATCTAAGCAGAAGCATTCAGAACATGTGTGTAGAATCATTTCTCCTAGTACACATCTATTTCATTAATTTTATTTCCCAACATCTCACCAAGCTACCTCTGGCACAGTTTTCTTGTTAGTCTAAATAGGAGAGTCCTCTTCAGTCCTACATGACTGTTTACATAGGCCGTTGATCAATTTTGTTTGGATTTTTAAAAGTTGTCATGGCTATTAAACTGAAAGGCAATACTTAAAGAACATCCCTTTAGATATATTTTTTCCTGATTTTATTCCTAATTTAATAATTAGGAAATGAAGAACTGATTCCTAAATAGTTTTTGGCTTAAAAACAAAATAGTATTTTTTAACACAATGCTTAGCTGTGGCTTTTGGCCAACGTTTATGCCTTGCATGTCATTCGTGAATGCTTTCAAATAAAAAATGTGCAGAGTTGCATTTATTTTTTGGCCTCATAGACCACATAAGAGCAGCTTCCATGCTTATTCTAAGCCAGTTCTGTAAAGAGATGTAATGCTACTTAAATTTTAAACAAGTCAAGAATCTCAAACAGGGCTGTGTTATGTTATCACATCTGGTCATTCTTTGCATTAAAAGGATTATTCTCCATGTTTTGCATTGTTCACTACTTGGACATCCAAAATGTCAACAACAGACCAAGACCCCAATAGGTCACTATAGGGAAGAGAATATGGAGAGTAAAGAATAGCATTGAGGGGCTTCCCTGGTGGCGCAGTGGTTGAGAATCTGCCTGCCAATGCAGGGGACACGGGTTCGAGCCCTGGTCTGGGAAGATCCCACATACCGCAGAGCAACTGGGCCCGTGAGCCACAATTGCTGAGCCTGCGCATCTGGAGCCTGTGCTCCGCAACAAGAGAGGCCACGATGGTGAGAGGCCCGCGCACCGCGATGAAGAGTGGCCCCCGCTTGCCGCAACTAGAGAAAGCCCTCGCACAGAAACGAAGACCAACGCAGACATAAATAAATAAATAATAAATAAATTAAAAAAAAAAAAAAAAAAAAAAAAGAATAGCATTGAAATACGCTTTAATCTCTAAAAACTGGTTTTTAAAGTTTTGGGTTCATAGATTTTGCTAAGAATCTAATGAAAGCTGTAGAACCCTCTCTAGAGAAATACACATATACTTGCAAAATCTGAATATTCAGTGAGGCTCATCATGACTTTGGGCTTGGAGATCACAGGTTAGAAACCCTTGCAACAAATTGTTTTGTTATATTTTACACACAACATAGACTATGTATGTATGCACATATGTGGTAGGATGTACATAGTCTAATTTTTAAAAAAATTCCTTTAAGTAGTTATGAAGTTAACTCCCCAAGTAGTTGAAAGCTTGGAAATCTTGGTTGTTTCTGTCTAAAGGGATGTTTAATTCCATAAGACACAGGTAGTGATGCTAACTTTTAAAAATCAATATTTTAATGAAATAAAAGAGTATGCTGAAAACAAGTGATATAAAGGTAATTTATCTAACTGCAATTGGGTAATACCTTCTTACCCTCATCCCTTTAACAGTTTTTGATTTCAAATGTTGACAAGATGCCTATTGTCTATGTAAGTCTGTAAAAATTGGATGTTAGATTCCTTATGTCTTCAGTAACATTCAGTCCAAAATATTCCTAACTTTCCTTGTAATTCCTTCTTTGGACACAGAAAAAATTTAGAAGCCTGTTGTATAATTCCAAAATTACTTAGAAATGTGTTATTTAGAGTGTGTTCATTATTTTCAGGTACTTGGGGGTTTTATATGTCTTTTGTTATTGATTTCTATTTTAATTCCATTTTCATGAGAAAACACTGTGTATGAATTAAATCCTTTGGAATTGATTGTCACTTGGTTTTTATATGACCCATTTTGTTGAATGTTTTAGGTGCACTTGAAAAGACTGGGCTTTCTGCCATTGTTGGTTACAGTGTTCTATATATGCCAATTAGGTCAAGTTGGTAGATAGCGTCCTTACTGATTTTCATCTACTCATTCTCTCAATTACTGAGACTGGAATGTTAAAATCCCCAAACATAATTGGTGTACTGGGCTGAATGGTGTTCCCCCCCAAATCCATGTCTATCCAGAATCTGTGAATGTGACCTTATTTAAAAATAGGGTCTTTGCAGGTGTAATCAAGTTAAGATAAGGTCCATCCTACTGGACAAGAGTGGGCCCTTATCCATTGACTGATGTCCCTATAAGACTAAGGAAATTTGGACACAGACACAAAAGGTAGGCGGCCATGTGAAGATGGAGGCGGAGATTGGAGGTATGAAGCCAGAAGCTGAGGAATGTCGGCTGGCAATCACCAAATGCTTTAAATGGTAAGAAAGACTCCTTCTCTAAGCCCTTCCGAGAGACCATGGCCCTGCCAACACGTTGATTTCAGACTTCTAGCCTTTAGAACTGTAAGACAATGAATTTCTGCTGTATTAAGCTCCCCCCACCTGCACCCGAAAGGATGTTAGGGCGCTGTAATAATTACTTTGACAGATTTCTCTGGAATGTTTAAAAGTTTTTAGAAAGCAAAAATGCTCCACCATGTTATTGATAACAAACAAGAAATAGATGCTTTAGCTAGCATGGTCTTAACTAATATTTTTGGGTATATGAATAGGGTTATGAAATAGAGATTTTCAATAAAATAGTAAATATTTGTCTTCCTCACTTTCAATTATAGGGTTAAACTCAAATAAAAGTCAGAACACAAAGATGAAAACTTCACCCAAATCTTGACCTAGATCATTATCAATCATTCCACTCTGTGCCACGTACTGGGCTATGTGCTGTAGCTTTTGAGGATACAAAAATAGAATAGAAGCAGCCCTCTTCTCAAGGTGCTCCCAGCATAGTGCCAGAATAAGACCTATAAGCGGCGACCTCATTATAGAGGCCATCAGTACTCTATTATGCTAACAAGTGTGATGTTTTGGACATATTTCCCAATTAATGTTTCCTTATCAGCTAGCCAAGTTTTCCCTCCCTGCTCCTTCCCCGTCTTATTGGATCCAGGAAAGAGGCTGACTGAAGCTACCAGGAAGAAAGGAAAGTCGACCCCTTCCATCCTCGGCTGGTAACAGGAGGAGGAAAAAGGCGCAAGGGACTGGGGACATCTATGTCCCAGCTTCTCTCCTGGAGTAGAAGTTCCAGGTCCGGGCCTCTTAGACCCTCGGGAGAGAGCTGATGAGGAGAGGGCGATGCGGGTTGCGGGTTCGGCCGGGCAGAGGCGCCCTCGTGGAGCGCCCCGCATCTCAACACAGCGGGAGCGAGAGGGCCATGCGCTCCCATCCAGCCCCGACTCGGCAGAGGATGCGCGCGTGGTGCCCAGGGAACAAGGGACCAGAGACAGCACAAAGGCGCCAGGCACAGATGCAATACAGCTCCTTCCCCACCCAAAACAAGCCCCAAACCCAGAAACTCACAGCGAGGTCCCTGTGGAAATGGCGCCCTCTGGAGGAGACGAGGAGAGGGGTAGAACTAGAAGAGACCCGCCTTGCCCGGAAGAGACAAAGCAAAAACAACGCTTGGATGTTTATGCAAAAGAGATGACTTAAACTTGCAGACGAGGAGGAGCTGTGAATTGTCAAGTTAAAGTTGCTACCCTCTCCCTCCACACCACACCTCACTCCCAGGGTGGGAGTGTATTAGGAAAAATGGACTGCAGGGATCCTTACCCGAGATCTAAAGAGGCCACATTTTCTTCTCAAGTGAAGATCAAGACGACTGAGCCTCTTACCTTGTATGTTCTCAACCCCCTCCCCTACTTGTCCCTGCAGACAAGGTCAAGCCTTTGCATAAACAGAATAGAATATATCTAGGAGTGAACTACCCCTGAAATTAACATTCCTAACTGTGCCCTTTCTAAGGCTGTATTTAAAAAACAGCACCCAGTTTCTTGACGTTTTGCAATTTATTATTCTAATCATGCATCTCTGTCTTTTAGAAGTCTAAATATCACTTCTCCCTGCTCTTATCTACCTCGTTTGATGGTTTGATGGTTCCCATTAAAATAAAGCGATGGAGAATAACTGGCTTTTAGTGCAATTGATCACTGCTAGGGGAAGAGTCAGCGAGGGAGCATTCTAGAGCACAAACTTTGGTTCTCCAGAATCTGGGCTGGATTCCTCAACAGATAAAGACAGGCCTCTCAGGGCACCAGCTAAGCCGGGCACCAAAGTAAGTAGGTGCTTAAATCCTCTAAAAGTATTACCTGGCCCTGTGCAGAACAGCTTACTAGAAAAAAAGCGGCAATAAGACAAGGATATTTTTCCACCTGATTTTAAGAGGTTTTTTTCCCTAGATAAAATGAGAATAAAAACACGAAATTTTGTCTGTCCATTGAGAAGGTGATATATGAAGGGGAGGAAAGAACCAGAACTCACTCTATTGCACGCTTCTGCCTTGATCTTTGTTTCTTCTCATGAGGGACTGTTAAAACCACATTAGGGTATATAGTTGAGCTTCCAAAGAGACCTATGCTTTGGAGATGTGTGTTTGCTTTGGGAGTGGGTGTGTGTGTGTGTGTGTGTGTGTGGTGGGCAAGGGAGAGGGAGACCAGATACACTCCCTCAGACTAAAGTGGCCCAAGTCCTAGGAAAGAAATGAGGTGTAAACCCCATAATTTTGGGATAATAAAGCACAGCTGTGAAGACTCACTAGGCCTCCAATACCCCCAACTGCAGCCAAAGGCAGGAATCCCTGCGATGGACAAGAGTAGGTTCCAGATCCGGTATGTGACCAGGGAGTTGATAACTCACATTTCTTACTTTCAATTCTTATTCTTCCCACATGACAGAGGTCAGCAAACATAGAAACTTGTCTCAATTAACTCTTGCTCCTCCTTTCAAAGTTATATATATTTTAAGAGCTATATAAATGTAAGATATCTATCTACCTACCTACCTACCTACCTGTATCTTTGAATCTCTATCTATCTCTAACTCTATCTATATATATTCCTTTTCACCTGAGTACATATGACTTTCCAATGCCTAGAAGAGTACTTTCAACAGAAGCACTCAGTTAATGCTATATCAGTCCTCTGAGGGATCTGAAAATTATCCGTGAACTTTTGCTACTCTCTTTCTAAGGATGGTATTATAAAATTTTAAAATGTACAGAGTTATTTCAAAACAGCCAATGATTTAGTAATGGACGATGCTAGGGTGACGGATAAGTGCTCATCTTGCCGGACAACATGTCAAGTACTCCACACACATCACTTCACCTGATCCTCACCAGCCTGAGAATAGTAGCGAGTACCGGGCCTTTCCATGTGCTTGGCCCTGTGCTCGGCACCTTGACGACATGTACTATTAAATTTATTTTTCATAACAACCTTAGAAAATAGGAAGTACTATCAATTCTCCCTTAAACTAAGAAAGCTGAGGCTTAGAAAGGTCAAATGATTAGTTTACAAGTCACACTGCTAGTAAGGGGTGGCACTGGGATTTGAGCAGGCACTCTGCTCTTAACCACACATTATTTTCCCCATTTTATAGAGGAATTAGTTGAGGTTTTCTTAGAGGTAAATCAAATCATGTTACTCTTCTAATCAATACCCTTTAGTGACTTCCCATTTCAATCAAAGTAAAAACCAAAGTCCTTATCATCACATCCACAGCCCTCCGTGTTCTAGTCCCCTGATATTCTGACATCACCTCCTACTGCTTGCTGGCTCTCCACCAGGTATAGCTGTCTCTCTGCTGCTCCTTCAACACTCCAGACAAGGCCGTCCTATCTCAGGGCCTTTGCACTATCTCAGGCCTTTCCTCTGTTGGGCATGCGTTTTCCCCAGATATCCACATGGCTCACTCCCTAACTTTCTTAGATGTAGTCAAATGTCACATCAGGTAATTCTTGACTATTCCATTGCAAGTTGCCACTTTTCCTCCTACCCCAAATCTTGACACTCTCTGTTCGTCTTCCCTTATTCTTTGTATTTTTTCTTGAATGTCTGTTTATATTATAAAACTCATTAGAGAGGGGTCATCTCCCCTCTCTCAAATATAAGCTTCACCAAGGACAGGTATTTTTTTTGTTGTTATTTTTAAAAAATGCAGCACCAGCATTTAGAACAGAACCCAGTATAGTAATGGGTGCCCGATAAGTATTTGAGTGAGTGACAAGAGCTTAAGGCACTCACACAAGGTCACACATTTAGTAGTAGGCAAAGTGAGGCTTCATTACAAATCCAGTATTGGAGTTTATCCACATATCAAATGCATAAAGTATCTTCTTGGGCTCTTCTTCTAAGTCTCTTGGTCTTTAATTATAGTAGGTCGGGTGAACGTGAATAAACAAACCAAACAGGAAAAAGGCAGCCTTTGTTACTGTCTCTTAAAGTGGGATACTTTAAAGTGAGATCAAATCAGAGGCCAGGTCAGGGAAAGGGGACACTGGTCTTTAACAGAAAGGGAGTTGACAAGTGATGAAGTAAGGAATGTGCTGATGTTTCTGGGCTGCACGAAGGGGCAAAGTGTGGGAAGGTCCTGGATGAAGTTGGTGTTGGGTTAATTAATTAGGGTGGGATGCCTGCACATTAAGGGGAGGAAGGAACCGAGGGAATTGATTTGGAGTGGACTGAAGTCTCAAGTAGCAGTTACAAAGGATCCTGGAGGCCCAGGAAGGATGGGAGAAGTGCTGGGTACAGCTCAATTTGGCGAGTGGCCAAAGAAACATGTCAGATATTAGTGAAAACAGGCCACAGCTGCTGCAATTTACAAGCTACATGTCAGGCCTTTCCTTAGCCACCCCTCCACCCCACCCCATCTCATGTCCTGGAATAGTCATTTTCTTCCGAAGACAACCAGTCATAACTCAGTTCTCACTTGAGGGCATAAGAGAAGGCAGGGGATGCTCAGGATTCACTGCTAATGGAGAAGGGCTCACAGCATTCATGAAAACTCAATTTCCCCCGAGACTGAGAATTCAAATGTTAGCGTACTGAACTCCCACCTCTTTTGTTCCTAGGACAGTTTTTAAAATTGTGGTTATTTTTCTTTAATCTCATGATATCTAAACTTGTAATATCTAAGACTTCTAGAATATTTAAAAGTGTTTTTTTACTCCCTTCCTCTTCAAAATGTATTGATATGTTTTGTATATTTCTCCATCCTAGGAAAAAGATTCTAGATAATTCAGAGTAAAACATATACATGTATGTATATACACATAAACTTATATACCGGACAGTTTAAAAGTGGAAAGACCAAAAGCATTTAAAGGTATACATGTTGCTACTGAATAATGTAATTTGGCAGAACTACTTGGTAGCATTTCTGCACTCCCCCTGCTCCCCTCCCCACAAAACTTAGATGGCGATTAAGTGCATAGACTCTGGAACCACACACGCTGGGTTGGATTCCAGGCTCTGCCACTTCCTAGCACTTTCAAATTATTGACCTTTATGTTCCTCATCTGTAAAGTGCAGCTAAAAATAATTCTTCACTAAAAGGGCTTTAGTAATGTTTGAGTAAATACATATAACATTTATAATAGTATTAAATGTTAAATATTGCTACTATTTATAGACGCTATAAATACTTAAAAGATTTTTCGTGGTTTCTTAACCTGTTATGTACAGTATTTAGAAAAGGATCCATAGAGAGGTACTTAAATATTTCCTATCACGTTGAGGAAAAGAAAATACCATTATAGTTCTAGCCAACCGGTATTTCTTGTTCTGATGAAACATGTAAATGGCATATGGGAAGCTCTTCTATTTAGGGAAATAAATTCAATGTAAAATAAGAGCAGGTTTAACATACAGGAAGTGAATTCTATTAATTTTTTCTATCATCAGCTTTCTTTGTGACGCTGCTTCAATGCTGACTGAAGTTGTTTCATGGAATAGCTCTCATTTGCATTCTGAGATAACATAAGGCATAAGGTAACACGATGCGCAAGAACTGCACACTTTTTAGGATGGGGGAGCTGATGTTTTATCAAGCACACCTACTAAGAATGAAGCTTTCACTCTAGGTCACTTTCTTCCTTGAGTTTCTTCTAACATGAATTGATCCCTAGCTTACACAAGTATTGTAAAGCATGGATAAAGATTGTGAAAAGCACTGAAACCAAACTAGATCCTAAATAAGTTATCCATGAATACATTTACCTCAAGTTGCTACTTTTCATACTTTGTTGTTTAACCAGTTGTTCTGTGGTCACTTGGTTATTTAAACTAAAATAAATTATGGACCACTAATCAGATGTTGGACACTGTTACAGGGGTTGGAAACAGAAAATTGAATAAGTCCTGTTCTCAGTAAAAAGCCTTGTCTAACGAGAGAAATACAAATTATCTTCATCTAAGTATAATGCACGTGGTAATACTATGGTATCAATACCAATATATTACTAAGGAGACGCTAAAAAGAGAGGGATTAATTCTTCTGCAAGTATGGGGTGCAGGGGGCCTTGAAGGATGAATAGAGGTAACTAAGCTTCAACTGAAGGAGCAGCCAAACAGTACATAGTGTTTCTAGTCCATGCACTTAGTCTGTTGAAGCAAGAGTGTGAGTTGAAATGTAGAGACTGTCATGATACATGTGGCTGAAAAAGGGATAAAACCTTAAGCAAGACAGTGACAATGAAAGTGGTGAGGAGAGGATTCATTTGACATTTTGAGGCATAATCAACAAGACTTCATGACTGATGCTCATGTTTAGGGGGGTTAAAATTGGAGATGATATGGCTTGGGCTTTTGACATTACTGAGATGGGGATGCAGCACAAATTTTTGTTTTCTTCTGTTTGTTTTGCTTTTGTTTGGCAAGAATGTATGTACTGATAATTCAGATTGAGATAGTTTTAGTTTGAATATTTTGTCACTGTGCAATCGAAAACCACATTTACCCCATTATCTCTGTGTTCAACTCATCACAGTGTCCTAACTTACAGTTGCACTTGTGTCATGCATCTCATGGTTTCTCTGGCTCATTTTTTTCCTGTCCTACAGGCTGTCTTCAGAGCTTTTGGTTTTTAACTCTAGTGACAAACAATAGAATTGACCAGTGCTAACCCAAATAAAACAAAAACAGCTCTTTCTAGGATTTGAATAGGGCATGCGTGTAGAAGATGTAACCCACTCCCCTGGGAACAGTATTCCAGGTGACTGTTTTTGGCCTTCCAAACCTCCAGATCCCTCACTAGGCATGAGAATTAGCAAAGGAAAGTAAACAGGCCATTTTAGCACACCAGGAAACTTCCCTCAAGTCACAGATACATTCCTATTCCTGAGAATTATACACAAGTCAATAAAGATTAACTAAACAGTTGGAAATACAGCTAAATAAAAGCTGAGACTTTAAAAATCACTCAAGAATATGCACATTGCAAGCAGTTTGGCAAGAAGCTCTTGCACGTTTCTTTTTGCTGTATTTCTTAACACAGTTTCTTTAAAAATCAGCTTTGGCAGACAAACGGAGATCCTCTATTAACGGATACTTGAGCACTTGGGCTGTATTCACAGTTTACTTCTGAAACTCAAAGCCTCAATTCAGACTACTGATGGAGGAGCTTTTTCTTATTTTTTGTTTAAAAATTATTTTTTAAAATCATCGTATAAAATGTAAACATGTAAAAATGACATATTAAACAAAAGCATGTTTCAAGAGTTTTTGAAACAAATGAAGGCACATCTTCTTTTGGTTGTCAATATATATTTAAATGTCAGCCTAAGAGGATTTTAAAGTACATGTAATTGTGACTGGGGCATAATTTTAGAGAATTTTTATCCAGTTTGTAGACCCAAGAGATCAACGAAGTTTTAAAACTATCCATTAACTTCTGCCTTTTGATCCTATTGTAATTTATTTGTGTACTTTTTTCAGGGTGAAGATAGAAAATGAAACTTCAGATGAACCAGTTTTGCTCCTTGAATGTAGCTTCACTACAAAAGTAGATGAAGTTGAGGAGATTTAAATTACTCCACAAACTGGAATAAAATTTCTAATGATATGTGCATTTACATTGTTTTATTCCAGTCCCCCAATTACTATTTATAACTAAAAAATAGATTTAAATCATAGAAACCATATGTATTTCAATGCTGGAATGCTTTTCTTTGGAGAGAAATATAAAGTATAATAAGTTGATAATTTTTTATAAGTAGTTAAAAGACTATTTATTGAAAATCACCAAATGCTTTAAAATGTCTGTCTAAAATCTCTTGTTTTTGATTTCCAAAGAAGTGAGCCAGCATTGCTGGTTGTTCTGTTTACATAGTAAGAGTTTCTCTCTGGCATAATCAGTTATCTTACTACTTTTTAAGAAAAACATTAAATCTGAGAATTGAACAATTACCAGAAAAAAAGAAAACAAACAAAAAAACTTTCATCATAAAAGGCTTAAGAAGGTTTTTTTTTTTTTTAAAGATTTGAGACCTGAGGAGTTCATTTAAAAGTAGATTTAAAAAGTATTTCAGGACGCCTTCAAGAGGGCAGAGGAGTAAGACATAGAGATCACCTTCCTACCCACAAATACGTCAAAACTACATCTACATGTGGAACAACTCCTACAGAACACCTACTGAACACTGGCAGAAGACCTCAGACTTCCCAAAAGGCAACAAGCTCCCCACGTATTTGGCCGTGTGGCTGACAGGGTCTTGGTGCTCTGGCCAGGTGTCGGGCCTGAGCCTCTGAGATAGGAAAGCCGACTTCAGGACATTGGTCCACCAGAGACCTCCCGGCCACATGTAATATCAAATGGTGAAAGCTCTCCCAGAGATCTACATCTCAACGCTAAGACCCAGCTCCACTCAATGACCAGCAAGCTACAGAACTGGACACCATATGCCAAACAGCTAGTAAGACAGGAACACAAACCCACCCATTAGCAGAGAGGATGCCTAAAATCATAATAAGTTGACAGACACCCCAAAACACACCACCGGATGTGGTCCTGCTCACCAGAAAGACAAGATCCAGCCTCATCCACAAGAATGCAGGCACCAGTCCGCTCCACCAGGAAGCCTACACAACCTACTGAACCAACATTACCCACTGGGAGCAGACACCAAAAACAATGGGAACTACAAAACTGCAGCCTGCGAAAAGGAGACCCTAAACACAGTAAGTTAAGCAAAATGAGAAGACAGAGAAATACACAGCAGATGAAGGAGCAAGGTAAAAACCCACCAGACCAAACAAATGAAGAGGAAATAGGCAGTCTACCTGAAAAAGAATTCAGAGTAATGATAGTAAAGATGATCCAAAATCTTGGAAATAGAATGGAGAAAATACAAGAAATGTTTAACAAGGACCTAGAAGAACTAAAGAGCAAACAAACAATGATGAACAACACAATAAATGAAATTAAAAATTCTCGAGAAGGAATCAATAGCAGAATAACTGAGGCAGAAGAACGGATAAGTGATCTGGAAGATAAAATAGTGGAAATAACTACCACAGAGCAGAATAAAGAAAAAAGAATGAAAAGAATTGAGGACAGTCACAGAGACCTCTGGGACAACATTAAATGCACCAACATTCGAATTATAGGGGTCCCAGAAGAAGAATAGAAAAAAAAAGGGATGGAGAAAATATTTGAAGAGATTATAGTTGAAAACTTCCCTAATATGG
Organism: Balaenoptera borealis; assembly: GCF_965194805.1. Lineage (NCBI taxonomy): Eukaryota > Metazoa > Chordata > Mammalia > Artiodactyla > Balaenopteridae > Balaenoptera > Balaenoptera borealis. Next base: position 29,528,825 of record NC_138873.1, read on the forward strand.
GTAAAGAAATAGTCAATCAAGTCCAGGAAGCGCAGAGAGTCCGATACAGGATAAATCCAAGGAGAAACACGCCAAGAAACATATTAATCAAACTATCAAAAATTAAATACAAAGAAAAAGTATTAAAAGCAGCAAGGGAAAAGCAACAATTAAGATAAAAGGGAATCCCCATAAGGTTAACAGCTAATCTTTCAGCAGAAACTCTGCAAGCCAGAAGGGAGTGGCAGGACATATTTAGAGTGATGAAAGGGAAAAACCTACAACCAAGATTACTCTACCCAGCAAGGATCTCATTCAGATTTGACGGAGAAATTAAAACCTTTAAAGATAAGCAAAAGCTAAGAGAATTCAGCACCACCAAACCAGCTCTACAGCAAATGCTAAAGGAACTTCTCTAGGCAGGAAACACAAGAGAAGGAAAAGACTTACAATAACAAACCCAAAACAATTAAGAAAATGGTAATAGGAACATACATATCGATAACTACCTTAAGTGTAAATGGATTAAATGCTCCAACCAAAAGACATAGACTGGCTGAATGGATACAAAAACAAGACCCGTACATATGCTGTCTACAAGACACCCACTTCAGACCTAGGGACATATACAGACTGAAAGTGAGGGGATGGAAAAAGATAATCCATGCAAATGGAAATCAAAGGAAAGCTACAGTAGCAATTCTCATATCAGACAAAATAGACTTTAAAATAAAGACTATTACAAGAGACAAAGAAGGACACTACATAATGATCAGGGGATCAATCCAAGAAGAAGCTATAACAATTGAAAATTTTTATGCACCCAACATAGGAGCACCTCAATACATAAGGCAAATGCTAACAACCATAAAAGGGGAAATCGACAGTAACACAATCATAGTAGGGGACTTTAAAACTCCACTTTCACCAATGGACAGATCATCCAAAATGAAAATAAATAAGGAAACACTAGCTTTAAATGATACATTAAAAAAGATGGACTTAATTGATATTTATAAGACATTCCGTACAAAAAGAGCAGATTACACTTTCTTCTCAAGTGCTCATGGAACATTCTCCAGGATAGATCATATCCTGGGTCACAAATCAAGCCTTGCTAAATTTAAGAAAACTGAAATCGTATCAAGTATCTTTTCCAGTCACAATGCTATGAGACTAGATATCAATTACAGGAAAATATCTGTAAAAAATACAAACACATGGAGGCTAAACAATACACTACTTAATAACCAAGAGTTCACTGAAGAAATCAAAGAGGAAATCAAAAAATACCTAGAAACAAGTGACAATGAAAACACGACCACCCAAAACCAATGGGATGCAGCAAAAGCAGTTCTAAGAAGGAAGTTTATAGCAATACAATCCTACCTCAAGAAGCAAGAAAAACCTCAAATAAACAAACTAACCTTACAACTAAAGCAATTAGAGAAAGAAGAACAAAAATACCCCAAAGTTAACAGAAGGAAAGAAATCATAAAGATCAGATCAGAAATAAATGAAAAAGAAATGAAGGAAATGATAGCAAAGATCAATAAAACTAAAAGCTGGTTCTTTGAGAAGATAAACAAAATTGATAAACCATTAGCCAGACTTATCCAGAAAAAAAGGGAGGAGACTCAAATCAATAGAATTAGAAATGAAAAGAAGAAGTAACAACTGACACTACAGAAATACAAAGGATCATGAGAGATTACTAGAAGCAATTATATGCCAATAAAATGGACAACCTGGAAGGAATGGACAAATTCTTAGAAAAGCACAACCTTCTGAGACTGAACCAGGAAGAAGACCATATGGTACTGGCACGAAAACAGAAATAAAGATCAATGGAACAGGATAGAAAGCCCAGAGATAAACCCACGCACATATGGTCACGTTATGTTTGATAAAGGAGGCAAGAATATACAATGGAGAAAAGACAGCCTCTTCAATAAGTGGTGCTGGGAAAACTGGACAGCTACATGTAAAAGAATGAAATTAGAACACTCCCTAAGACCATACACAAAAATAAACTCAAAATGGATTAAAGACCTAAATGTAAGGCCAGACACTATAAAACTCTTAGAGGAAAACATAGGCAGAACACTCTATGACATTAATCACAGCAAGATCCTTTTTGACCCACCTCCGAGAGGAATGGAAATAAAAGCAAAAGTAAACAAATGGGACCTAATGAAACTTAAAAGCTTTTGCACAGCAAAGGAAACCATAAAGAAGACAAAAAGGCAATGCTCAGAATGTGAGAAAATATTTGCAAATGAAGCAACTGACAAAGGATTAATCTCCAAAACATATAAGCAGCTCATGCAGCTCACTGATCATTAGAGAAATGCAAATCAAAACTACAATGAGGTATCACCTCACACTGGTCAGAATGTCCATCATCAAAAAATCTACAAGCAATAAATGCTGGAGAGGGTGTGGAGAAAAGGGAACCCTCCTACACTGTTGGTGGGAATGTAAATAGATACAGCCACTATGGAGAACAGTATGGAGGTTCCTCAAAAAACTAAAAATAGAACCACCACATGACCCAACAATCCCACTCCTGGGCATATACCCTGAGAAAACCATAATTCAAAAAGAAACATGCACCACGATGTTCATTGCAGCACTATTTACAATAGCCAGGACATGGAAGCAACTGAAGTGTCCATTGACAGATGAATGGATAAAGAAGATGTGGCACATATATACAATGGAGTATTATTCAACTATAAGAAGAAACGAAATTGAGTTATTTGTAGTGAGGTGGATGGACATAGAGACTTTCATACAGAAGGAAGTAAGTCAGAAAGAGAAAAAAAATACCATATGCTAAGACATATATATGGAATCTAAAAAAAAAAAAAAGGTTCTGAAGAACCTAGGGGCAGGACAGGAATAAAGACACAGACATAGAGAATGGACTTGAGGACATGGGGAGGGGGAAGTGTAAGCTGGGATGAAGTGAGAGAGTGGCATGGACATATATACACTACCAAATGTAAAATAGATAGCTAGTGGGAAGCAGCAGCATAGCACAGGGAGATCAGCTCAGCGCTTTGTGACCACCTAGAGGGGTGAGATAGGGAGGGTGGGAAGGAGACGCAAGATGGAGGAGACATGGGGATGTATGTATATGTATAGCTGATTCACTCTGTTATACAGCAGAAAGTAACACACCATTGTAAAGCAATTATACTCCAATAAAGATGTTTTAAAAAAAAAAAACTACCACAAAAAGAAGTATTTCAGACTTGACCAATGCTTTTATGTCCGAGTTCCAGTTACCTTTTAATAATTTTATTTTCAGTTATTAAACTTGAAGTATTAGCACAGACCATAATAATGGTAAAATTTGTTATTTAATATTGTTCAAAACTCTCATACTATTTTAAATTGATTATTTCAGTTTTACCCTTTCCTAAGTAGATACTACTGCGTAGAACCATTCTAAATATTGTCAACAAATAGAATTTTCCCTCCGAGGTTCATCCTCCGTTTCTCACCATTAACAAAGACCTTGTGTATTTCCTTAAATAAATAAGATTCCCTACTGCAGAGACTCCTTCTTCTCATGTTGTGGACTTTCCTTTCTTTCTCCCTGTTAAAGCTTTTCTTTTTTTTTTTTGTCTTTTTCTTGGTCCTGAGCTCTGTTCCCAGATTGTCATTAAAGCATTATGACCAAAATGGCTTAATAATAACTTTTACTTTCCAGGTAACTTCTTTCTAAAATGCAAAAGCAAAGTAATGCTATGGAAAAATAAAATCAGGGATGCTTTTTTTCAAGGGAAGACTTTTCAGTATTTCCTTAAATCATACATGTAAGATCTGCTTTCTTGCTTTGGTATAATATTTCCATAATAATCCCACAATGCATTTCATGGGTTACAGCTTGAGTTCATACAGGAGTGCTAACTTTACAGTCTTGTCACAGCTCTATGGCAATGATTCCTAACTGGGACTGATATGAACTCCCTCCTCCCCCCAGGAATATTTGGCAATGTCTGGAGACATTTTTTGTTGTCACAACTGGGGATGTGCTACTGGCATCTAGTGCGTAGAGGCCAGGGATACCACTCAACACCCTATAATACGAAGGTTAGCCTCCTACACCAAAGAATTACTCATCCCCAAATGTGAATAGTGGCAAGGTTGAGAAACCCTACTAGAGGGCAAAGTCAGACTAGAAAGCAGGTAATTAATCTGGCTGAAAGACTTTCCTTTTAATCTGGAGTCAGAGGTAAAATGAGTTTTGATTTCTACCAAGAATGGTACAGCTATTTATGAAATGGTATACTACCTTTTTGCTTTGGTAGAGATAAAGGATTAAAATATATACACTTTCAAATTTGGATTTAAATTAAGCAGTCTGTATTAAATCAAATAGGCAAGTTTACTGTTTTGCCTTGATCATTAATAAAATAGTTTTAGAAATAACACTTTTGGTGTTTTTTATTTTATTTTTCCACTTAGATTATTTTTATTTTCTCTAACTCAAGACAAATAACTTGGCAAGCCACTTGAGTTTGTGTGACTGCACAATATTTATTAATGTCTACCATAGTTTTCGTTACATCTTTAAATTACATCAAACCCTGCTGGAGTTCTTCAAAAGTTTCCCTGGTTTGTGTCACTCATTAATTTATTCATTAAATAAATGTTTATTGAGTATTAACTAATCCAGTCATTGTTCTCACTCTCTATTTTTTTTTCCTGTTGTGTATTTTATTTATTTATTTATTTATTTATTTATTTATTTATTTATTTATTTGGCTGCATTGGGTCTTTTTTGCTGTGCGTGCACGGGCTTTCTCTAGTTGTGGCAAGCGGGGGCTACTCTTCGTTGAGGTGCGCGGTCTTCTCATTGCGGTGGCTTCTCTTGTTGCAGAACACGGGCTCTAGGTGCACAGGCTTCAGTAGTTGTGGCACATGGGCTCAGCAGTTGTGGTGCACGGGCTTCATTGCTTCGCGGCATATGGGATCTTCCCGGACCGGGGCTCGAACCTGTGTCCCCTGCATTGGCAGGCAGAGTTTTAACCACTGTGCCACCAGGGAAGTCCCTGTTCTCTGTCTCTTACTGGTCTTGCAGGGAAGACCAGTAAGGAATCGATAGATGGTGGTTTGAGCCAGGATGCTAGCACTAAGTGGTTTATAAATTTGTTGATTTATTGATGGATTGGATTTGAGAAAAAGAGAGTAGCCAGAGTTTCAGCTGGAGTAACTGGAGGACTGGTGGGGTAGATTGTTTCACTGTTTACCAAATATTTCAGTTTCTTTAAATGTAGAGTCTCTTCCTGTGGGAGAATAATACATCTCTGTCCTATTGAAATTAGGAGGCCATGTGACTTGCTTGACGCATAATAAGTAGATAGATGGTTTAAGAGCCAGCACTTGGTTTGCCACATCATTTTTCCTTCTTCACAAAACCAGCAATGTTCCAGCTAAAGCACACTCTGTCAGTTTGGCTCCTAGAGCAAAGCCATTGTGCATTATAACTGCAGGATACACACAGAGGATATGTATCAAGAAATAAACCTTTGTTGTTGGAAGCCAGCAAAATGTTCAGGTTGCTTATTACTGCAGCATAACCCAGCTTAGCCTGACTAATACAAATGTAGTTGTCAGTAACTAAGATGGGGACACTTGCTAGAGTTGTAAGTTTTGGATGTGTATGGAGTAACCAGGAGTTCAGTTTTGGTACATAAGATTTTTGAGATGCCTATTAGACATCCAAGTGGAACTCTCAAATTGCCAGATGGATATAAGGGGCTAGAGTTCAAGGAAGAGGTATAGACTCAGGATACACATTTGGGAGTCATCAGTCTGGGACTGAACAAAATTACCAAGGGAGTGAAAAGATAAGAAGTCCAGGAACTGAACTCTGGAGTAGTCCACAACTAACAAATGAGACTGAGAGGGAGCAATCAGTAAAATAGGAGAAAGACCAAGAGGTGTGGTGTCCTGGAAGCAAAGTGAAAAAAGTCCTTCAAGGATGATCATCTGTGTCCTACAGTGCTTGTAAGTCAAGTGGGGGTGAGGACGGAGAATTGACCTTGGAATGCAGCAATGTGGAGGTCACTGATGACCCCGACAGATGCAGTTTAAGTGGGGAGGAAAGCTCGAATGAGACGGGTTCAAGAGAGAATGGTAGGAGAAAAGTAAGATAGCAAGTGTAGGTAATTCTTTCAAAGAGCTTTCCTATAATGAGGAGAAGAGAAATGATAGCTGGAAAGGGAAAAAGGGTCAAAAATGTTTTCTAATTCTAAATGTTGGGTGAAATGTTTCTGGAAAGGGAAAAAGGGTCAAAAATGTTTCCAATTCTAAATTCTAATTCTAAAATGTTGGGTGAAATAACAGCTTACTGATATGCTGATGGGAATAATCCAAAATGGAGGGAAACAATTGATGAGGCAGAAGAGAGAGGGGAGAATTGCTGGAGAGACCACATTTAATAGTTGAGAAGGGATGGGATATGGTACACAGATGGGGATGTTGAGCTTTGATAGGACCTCATACAGTTCATTTATAGAAACAGGATAGAAAAAAGTATGTGGATATATGATGGAAATACACAGTTGGAGTGACAGCTTGTGGAACTTCTGATTACTTCTATTTTTCTCATTAAAATAGTAACCAAGGTCACCCACTGAGAGTGAGGATGGGTAAGAGCTGTTGGAGATTTGACATAATTGTGTATTTTTCTCCATCTATGTTCAGCTGGAGGTGGGGTGGTTTGAAATGTTGGAAAGATACACTTAACCATAGTTGGAAGTTGTCCTAGCAAATCTAACAAAGCATAGGAGGATGAAAAGTTTAAGAATATATTCAGGGGAATAATTGAAATGACCAGCCATGAAATTTTAGCTGCCTTTTCATTTCATTTTAGGTTACCTTTTCATTTTGTTGATGGTTTCTTTTCCTGTACAAAAGTTTTTAGTTTGAGTAAGTCCCATTTACTTATTTTTGCTTTTGTTTCCCTTGCCTGAGGAGACATATCTGAAAAAGTATTGCTAAGACTGATGTCAAAGAGCGTACCGCCTGTTTTCTTCTAGGAGTTTTATGGTTTCAGGTCTTGCATTTAAGTCTTTAATCCATTTTAAGTTAATTTTTGTATACAGTGTAAGAAAGTGGTCCAGTTTCATTCTTTTGCTTGTAGCTATCCAGTTTTCTCAATACCTTTTATTAGAGAAACTGATTTTTCCCCATTGTATATTCTTGCACTTTGGCTTACTTTAGATTTATACAAATAAACATTTACAAAGCCAAACTGAATAAGGAAGGAGTTCATTGGATATTATTTAATAATTGAGATGGGTTCCTACAAAGATGACCTAGTCATTCATTAAAACCTCTGTATATATTAGACAGTTAAAAATTGGTTATTTGTTCAGTATTTGGCTTAATGCCTCCTTCTATAATTTATTATCTTGGAATATCATTACTCTCAGCATCATCCATTGAATTAATGATATTCTTAAGACATTGGCTAATATCATTGCAATCACTAATTTTTATGTTGTGGGTATCAGGCATAGAGACAAGTGGTACTTGACTACCAAAAAATGTGAGTCTGCCGTTTATCTTAAACTCTGGAGAGAGTCCTGCTTTTTACATAAAAAAAATAATAGAAATATAAGTTAACTTTGAAACACCAGGGTAGCAAGTAGATTTTGAAGGCTTAGAAAAAGTTGGTAGTAATCAATGAACTTATGTTAAAAAATAATCACAAACAATTTAAAGTCACTTCTGAACTTAAAAATGGGTTTTATTCCTAAGTAAAAAATATGGTTATTGATCCTACTACTACTCTGTTAACAACTTTCAAATATGCAACAGAGCATTGTTAACTACAGTTACCAGACTGTACATTACATCCCCAGGACTTATTTTTCTTATAACTGAGTTTGTACCTTTTGACCACCTTCACCCATTTCCCCCACATTTCACCCTCCACCTCCGGCAACCACCAATCTGTTCTCTGTTTCTATGAGTTCAGTTTTGTTTTGTTTTTTTAAGATTCCACATATAAGTGAGATTATACAGTGTCTGTCTATCTCTGTCTGGCTTATTTCACTTAGTCTAATGCTCTCAAGGTCCATCCATGGTGTCCTAAATAGCAGGATTTCCTTCTTTTTTATGGCTGCATTGTGTGTATATATATCTGTATATATACAGATATATATACACACACACATATATATCCATTTTCTTTATCCACTCATGTGTCAGTGAACACTTAGGTAGTTTTCGTGTCTTGACTATTGTAGATAACACTGCAATGAACATGGGATGCAGATATCTCTTGGAGATGGTGATTTGATTTCCTTTGGCTATATAGAAGGTCCCCGATTTACAATGGTTTCACTTAAGACTTTTCAACTTTATGATGGTGTGAAAGTGATTCGCATTTGAATTTTGATCTTTTCAAAGAAGACACGCAGCTAGCCATGTGCAGAGTGACACTCTCTTGTGATGCTGAGCAGTGGCAGCAACCACAGAGTACAGTCAGTCGTGCGACTATGAGGGCAATCGCACTCACAACGATTCTCTACCCATACAACCAGTTCTTCACTTTCAGTACAGTATCCACTAAATTACATGAGATATGCAACACTTCATTGTAAAATGGGCTCTGTTGTAGTTAACTTTTGCCCAACCGTCAGCTAATGTAAGTGTTCTGAGCATGTTGAAAGTATGATGTTTAGCAGGTTGGGTTTATTAAATTCATTTTCTACTTAGGATATTTTCAATTTACAATGGGTTTTTCAGGGCATAACCCTGTTGTGAGTCAAGGAAGCTCTGTATACCCAGGAGTGGAGTTGCTGGATGATATGATAGTTCTATTTTTAATATTTTGAGGAACTTCTATTCTTAATATTTTTCATAGTGGCTGCACCGATTTACATTCCAAGGGCCATTGTTTTCATTCACAGACATTTGTTTCAGTCTTCTACATCTATGACAGCAGTTCATTCTTAAATTATTAAGTAACAACTCAAGTGGTAGCTCTGAATGAGGATGAGGGTGGGGGAGTTGTAGAGTCAGTTTGGGGATGTTTTCCAAGCCATACATTCCTAGCTCCATTATCTCGCTGAGATGCTGATATTCTCCTACCAACTCCCATTTGAGAATCACTTATCTAGAGCACATCCGCAAGTTTTTATTTGCTTCCAATTGGCAAAATTTAAACCAGTACTTAAAAACTAAGTAGGAATTTTGCTAAGTGAAAAACTAGAGTGTTAGGATGGAGTAGAAAAGATGTATTATGTTTTAATATTTTGAAGCTTAAGAGTTTCACAACCTTTTAATTTAAAAGTATTTTGAATCTTAGTTCAAAAAGCCCAGTCACATATCCATAAGCAACTGTATTTTTTTCTCCACTAGGTTCTTCCTAGAATTACTCCTTCAGGAATATGGGGAGGGAGTGTGGAGGAAGATACTGTGCCATACCTCCGTCTAACCACTGTTTTTCTTTTTACTATCATGCTTTCAGGAATATTTGTTAAATATTATGGCCTATGGGTCGCTGTGCTAGGCACTATTTGCACTTGCCAATGACAAAACACAGTTATCTCCTGTTTCCATCGAAAGCTCTTCCAGTTCTCTGTGGGAGGAACCAGTGTCTTCTTTTTCACTCTCATGGTGGGTGGCCTGTTGATTTGGGCTGACACTGTTCAGTATGTACTCATTTGGCTAAGCTGTAATTAGACCAAGACTGTGGCACTTCTTGCTTTGTCTACAATGAGAACTGGTGATAGAGGAGACAAAGAATGAATCACATATACCTGAAATATTTGATAGGAAACTCTTTAAGCATAAAAACCATCCAAAAGAAAACAAAACAAAAACCAATAAGAAAGACAGGCTTTATATATAATAAGGAAGTGTCTTTAGCTTAGACGTGTAACAGCAGCACTGCAGATTTTAAAATTGAGAAAGAAATTATATACTGTCTTATATTTTTAGTTCTCCGACTACAGAGGGAACTCTTTAAGGTCAGGATGCAAATATTGTATTTGTTTATATTCAGAGCATGGCTGAAGATGGGACCCTGAGCAAAGTCTGTGTTCAGGGCATGTGTTTTAACTTACTGACTGATTAATTTGAAAAAATAAGTAGAAGTTTTGTGCTTGGGTAATATTGAAAGTTAATTTCAGTTTGACTTCGAGTATGTCTTTGATTTTTTAAATCTTATTTGTGAAGCTTATATTTAATTGTACACAGCTTTGTGTTCTTTGTTAGTGGATATAGGCTCTGAGAAGTTAGGGATTTATTATTATGGTAGTTAGGTCAGATTGGAACCTCAATATATTATAGACAAATTGAAGAAATCCGAGGAATAAAAGCTGTAGATTTGATTCCTTCTCCCCTATTACTTAAGACTTAAGCCCTAAGTGATGGATTTGAGAGAGTGACTGTGGCAAAGATTGTAGCTAGCTACCAATGGCCAGTCCCTCCTCTACTTTAGTGAAAGGACAGTAGGCAAGCAAGCACCCAGAATTCACTTCTCTTTCTCCCTTGGCTTGGAGTGGAAGTGACTTGTGCACATCTGGGCTAGGACTTTTCAGAAGTGTGTGTGTGGGTCCTTTAGGCTCTCCTTCGGCTTCTGCCAGCTAGATGAAGGTGATGCTGCATCCATAGAGGATAGAAAAGCCACACAGTAGGTTGAGGAGAGAGACCCACCACCATGGTTACCAGCCCTGAGCTGTTGCATGAGTGAGAAATACATTTCAATTGCTTTTAATTCACTAAAAATTTCCTATTTGTTACAGCAGTTTAGCTTATCCAAACCAATATAGTCTTTAATTTACCTATATATTTAGTAATAAAAAATTAATGATTCAACCAATGAAATGCTAATAAATCCTTAAAAGTAGAAACAGATATATACAAAGTACTATACAAACATGAGAAAATAGAGGATACTATGATCACTTTCAAAGAAGGAAAACATTATAGAAGAATGGGATTTGAGGGACCAACATACAGGACAGAGGCTGTATCTTAAATGAAGATCTGGATTTTTCGTGCCTTAAAATGGCCTGAGTCCTGATTTTGCCACTCATGTAGCTGTGTGATCTCAGGAACCTGTGCTTTGGTTTTCTCATGATTGAAGATTTTAGACTACTCCTACTTCCAAAGAAGCTAAATTTAGGAAAGAGACACTGCTTCTGAAGTAAGAGCTGCTGTAGTTTCTTGGCTAATTTGAGAATGTAATTAGTTTTTAATTAGCTTTGTCTTATCATAGCTGGCCTCTCCTGCTGTATACAGTATTCATTCTTTGTGAACTGTAAGTAGAACTTCATTAGATTTCCTCAAAAAAATTACTTACTCAGCTTTCTTTCAGCCTCTTTAACATATTATTTTTCAATTTACAAAATTATTAGTGCATGGAATAAATGTATTTATTTCTATATTTAATAGCATACTGAATAAATAGATTTATTTGTATTTAGTAGCATAGTGAATACATGTTATAATATTTAATAGCATACTGAATAAATGTATTTTCCCCATGTCTAGTTCTACGTTCTAATGTTTTACCTGTAAAATGAATGAGCTGGATTGTATACTCTGTAAGGCTCTTTTCTAAAAACTGAGATGTGTTCTTCTAGGAGGAAGTTTGCCCAAGTACATTAATGGGGAAGCCTTGGTCAAAGAGCCGGACAGCCTTTAGTGCCCAGTTCCTGGCAAATGTACTTAATGTAGGCGGGCATTGGAGTGTGCAGTGCCTCACCTCGCCAGTAGGGGCGCTGGCCCCGCCATGTTGGGTTTAACCTGAAATTCCCTTTGAGTCTTCGGTTCAGTTTGTAAAGTAAGTTATTTCTGCATGCGATCACTCCCTAAAAACACTTGAATTTTATTTAAAATCTTTATTTTATTTATATAATACACTTATTTTATGTGTAACACCCTTACAGTAGTTAGTAGTTTTCATATAAACAAAATAGTCCTTGGGGCTCTGAAGTTCTTAATTATAGAGAAAAACATTTGATTCAAGACATAGACCCTTCAGAATAAGGTTCCTAGTGCTTAAGAGCTGTAGTCATCCCTCTCTAAGAATTTTCTGTTGCCTTGAGTAACTATTTGGCCTGACTCTGCCAGCACCCATCTCTCTTTGCCCGTTTTTAGAAAAGGCATTTATATGTAACGTGTTATGAATGAAGCATTTTCTTTTCTCCTTCAGCTGGCAGCCAAGAGGGAAGCCCTGACATAACAGCATCGTTACCCATTATACACACAGCATCTGGCTGCTTGCTTTTCTCTCCCAGTGCCAACTCACTTCATATGTATACAGTGGGATGCCCAGGTAGCCAAGGGTCATTAAATACACAGTAAGAAGTTGAGAAGGAGAAAAAGAGATCAAAATCTATTTGAGTCTCTCCCAGAGAAGCTAAAAGGCAAAAGGTCAAAGTTTCCCTGTGTGTTTAAAATTTTTTTTAAACGAAAGAAGACACCGTTTTTATGTTCTGTGTGTCTGAGTGTTAACAGGATGAGAAACACTTTTTGTTCACATTTCCTTGTAACCTTGAACTGAGAATGTTGAAGTTCTTGCCTTGCTTTTTCATTGCATCCCACAGAAGGGTTATTCCAAATTCACTTGGCAATATTCAGACAAGCTATTTCCTAATCCTGAAAATAGCTTTTGTTTTGAGTATTTCCCAAAAGTCTTAAAATATGTTCATGAGCTGTATATATACTTCATTTACTAAACTTTTGGATTGAAAATTCTTAAAGGAAAAATAAAACTTGAAGAACAAAGACTTTTAAATATTGTAAATCTAGATGAGCAGAAAAGCACATTAAAGGATCACCTTTTTACTAATAAATGTTATATGAATAGTACAAATTTATACTCAGAAGAGAATGTCACCAATACTGTGAAGTTTAATTTTTGTTGTTCCTGCTGTGATTCATACTAATTTATTGACTTTTCAACCACAGAATCTTTTTATTTAAAATAAAATTACTCCCTGAGTTACAAACGAGGAACAATACGACACAATGATTCAAATTTGAAAGTCCTTTTCCAAGGGTTTTACATGGTGTAGACTGTTCCCCCAGAAAAACACATTCTGTTTTTTAAAATGACAAAATTATTCATTTCCTCGTTCAACAAATTCCTGTTAAGTGCCAACTGGCATTGTGCTAGTATTGGTGATACAATAGTTGAGGAAATAGACATTAACCCAATAATCACACACACACACACACACACACACACACACACACACACACACAAACACCCCATTCTATTATTACAGATTGTGATCTATATTGTAAAGGAAAAAAATACGGTGCCTTGAGAGACCTGACTTAACTAAGCAATAGGGAACAACCTTGTGAAGAGGTAATTGTTGAACTGTGATACAAAGAATGAATAGGAGACAGCTAGGTAAGGAGCAAGGAGGGACAGCATGAGTGATGGTCCTAAGATGGGAAGAAAGCACAGCATGTATGAGAACCCAAAAAAAGGCCAGTGTGTCCAGGGCACAGAAGTTAAGAAAGGAATTATCCCATGAGATAGGTAGGTCTGGATCTTGCAAGGTCTAAAACCTTGCTAAGGATTTTGATCTTTATACTAAGGCCAAAGAAAGTTCTTAAAGTATTTTAGCAAAAGTTCTTGAAGTATTTTAGCAAAAAGGTGACAAGACCATATGAACATTTAAAAAAAAATCACTCTTGCTGTATTGTGGAGGATAAATTACAAGGGAGATAAGAACAGATAAAGGAAGACCAGATAGAAACCTATTAAAATGGTTCAGGGGAGAGCTGCTAGCAGAAGTTGTGAAGAGAAGGAAAGTGGAGAGGTTCAAGGAACTTCTAGAAGATAAAATCAATAGGAAGTTTCCTAGAATTCTCACTTAGTGAAACTTAGAAGGCTGGGTAAGAACCTTAGTTGATGAGGCACTTGTTTTCCTTATTGTTGAGGGGCAGGTGGCATTTATGTGACATCAGCAGAGGTGGCTGCTGAAGAAGGTAGACAAGTAATAAGCCATCACGTGGTAAAAGTCTTAGAAACAGGAAAGCCAAAGTTACCACAACATAGCGGCCAAGTTAAGGTCGGCAGCAACAGCTGGGTGTTCTCTTGGGAAGGCTTGCTGAATGAAGCAACAAAGCATGACATTCAATACTGGTTATATATGGAGTGGCTCATGATTTCCCAAGCAGCTCTGAAAATGTCCCAGAGTAACCCAAGAAAGCGAAATCTGCCAAGTCACCTGACTTACCTTTGCGCTAGCTCCATGTTTTCCCAAAACATCTCTCTCCTTCTAGGGTGCAACACAATAGTCAAGGTTTCACATCCTTCCCCCCACTAAATGGAACCTGGTGTTCTAGAAAGATTTTGGAATGAGGAATCAGAAGACCTGGGGGCTAAATGCTGGCTCTGAACTTTTCTAGTGGTGTACATTTTCGAGGTACAGTTTCCCTCATATTTAAAATGTGGTGAATAGAATCTACAATCTTGCAAGGTTGTTGTGAAGGTTAGGTATTAACAGGTCCTCCACAAATGGTAGCAACAGCAATAACTATACAAAATAATTTTTGCTATTAAAATATCCTCTATCTTTCTTCTTTCTTTTATATAATTTCTCTTTTTGAAATGTTTTCCACACCCATAGTTTCAGCTATACGTTTATTTGACAAACGTTAAACACTTGTTAGGTGTCAGGCAATGTATTATACAAGGTGATGGAGACAGAGTGGAGAAGACCAACATTGTCTCTGCCTTCATAGAACTTTTACTTAAAGAGAGGAGGGCTAGGTCTCCCCTGGGGCAGAGACTGTGGGCTGTTCACAAAATGAGTCCTCTTTTCCTGAACACATGATAGATTACACTTCCTAGCCTCCCTTGCAGTTAGATGTGGCCACGTGAGTCATTAACAGAATGTGAGCTGAAGTAATACATGTGTCACTTCTGGGCCAAGGTTCTTAAGAGGTGGGTGTGCCTCCCCTACCCTCTCCTTTTCCCTTTAGCGGGATGGATACAGATGATAATGAAGGATCCCAGGAGAAAAACAAAGCCAAAGATGGAAGATACCCAGGTTCCTGATTTACCATATGGAAGAGAGATTTTTCCTGCCCAGGAATATTGACCTTGGACAGTTTTATGGACAACAATAACAAAAATAACTTGTATTGTGTTTGAGTCACTAGAAATTTGTGTGCTCATTTGTTATAGCAGTTGACCTCTCTACTGCGGTCCTCTTCAGTCCCAATCTTCTTGCTCTGTTGTAGTCAGTGGCCTTAAGCATTTCTTTTTTGTTGTCCAGAAGGCACCTTCATCTCAAAATGTCTAAAACTAAATTTATAATCTCACCTCCCAAACATTTTCTGACCTACGTCTTTCTAATGATGGCATCACCATTGTAAATTTCTCCAGGCTTCACAGAGGAGTCAGCTCTGGCTCTTTCTCTTTTTTTTCCCCAGCTACAATCAGTTACCCATTTCTGTACCTCTTCCTTTGTGATCCTTCTGGAATTTGACCCTTCCTTTTCATCCCTTCGTGTACCATCAGCACCACTGAAAAAGGTGACTCTCTCAAGAGATAAAGGGGCTAAAATTCAAGTCATGTATCCCGGCACAGGGCAGTGTCCACCTGGAGGAAGGGGAGCCTTTTTTTTTTGTAATTTACATAAAGGTGTCAAAAGAAGTGCTTCCTTTCTAATCTGCCACAAGCATCTTGGGGGTTTGAGAAGACCCTATGACACACTTATCAAGCCTCTAGCGCTTCATGCTGAGGCATTGGTGGACACCTGCCAATTTATAACATTCTCACCAGTCTCTCCTACTTCTGGTTTATCCTGTGAGTCCCTCCTATGTTAATCTTCCGAAAGCATTGATGTTGTTAATTCCTGCTTAAGAAGTTCATGGGCTCGTCCTTGTCTATCATAGTGAACTATGTATTCAAAGCTTACAGTGATATAAAATCATCTTACTTCAACCTTTTCTTTTATTATTCTTTCCCGTATTTCTCAATGCAAACAATATTGGCCCAAAGGAAGGAACATTCTTTGTTATATCATAATGTCCCAAGAATTACAGAACATTTAGCCTCATTGAGCCCATCCATTAAATGCCAGGAGAATCTTCCAAGCATTGTGGCAACAACATACATGTCCACAAATTTCAGAGCTGGGGACAGAACTGGCTGCAGTTGAGAAATTCTAGGTCTACACCACCAACAAAAAATAATATGTATTTATTGTGTTTGTACCACTCTTGTTCCTTTATTCAACCAGAACAACAAACAGTGAGCTCGGTGTTATTTTTATGGTTTTATAAATGAGAAAACTTTAGCTCCAGGAAGTGAAAAGATGTAACCAAGTGTATATAACTATTGAGAGAGAGATAGCTGATTCAAAATATACACTGTGTACTTTGTACAAACTGGTCTACTTGGTATGCCCTAATATGCTTTGTTCTACCCTGATTTTCTTCATTGTGTTTTTTCTGCCTGGAATACCCCAAATTTATTTCTATGAAACCTGCTTCTTCAAGCACAAGTTTAGATACTGTCCCCTTCAGGAACTTTTCTCTGGCCACGCTAACCAGGGATCATTTCTGGGTCACTGTGGTGCTTTCTCCTGCTTGTCAGCCTGCTTCATTGTCTGCTTTGGACCATCCGACGTGCACGCTCCTTCTCTCCTATGTTGGATCATATGCTCCTTATTCACAGGACCTTATTTATTTTATTGTTGCTCATAATTTCTAGCAGTTTCTTGCATGTGGCTAAATGTGCTAAACACACACGAAAAGGAAGAGGCCAAATTATATGGTATAGTGGAAATAACATGAACTTTAGAGTTATTTTCACAGTGAGGCTGTATCACTTGCAGTTATTGGCCTGGCACATGTAATATAATCTCCCCAAGCTTCAGTTTATTCATCTGTAAAATGGTGCTAATAATATTGAACCCAGTAGGTAGAAATGAGGAGTAAATAAGAACCTATAGAATATTAAGCACATTGTAGGACAATTAATAGAAGGTATTAGTAGAAGTAACAATGAAAACAGCTAAATATCAGGTTTAAAAAACCAACACAAAACTTTTTTAATGCTGACCTAGACATTTGCCTGGAAGTCCAGGACTGCATTATCTGTTTGTGACCATGTCAGGGGCTGGTGTTCATTGAATGGTTTTGGTTTGAACTTTTCCTTTTCTCACACTATTCAGGTTGGTTCTGAGCCTGGGAAAATTTAGAGATATAGGGAAGCCTTTCCCTAATACTCCCTACTAACCTTGTGTATAGACCTTGCTATCTAGACACAGGTAAGGTTGGGGGTGGGTGGAACAGGAATGTGTTCATTCTGATCCTCACTCACAGGAATTTCACTAGGCAATTGCACATCTCACTGTAACTGAAAAATTGTAATATTAACCCAACCAACCATCCATCCATATATCCATATATCCACCTCTCCATCCTTCTATCCACCTATTCATCCATACACCCATCCATTTGCCATTCGACATTTCTAAGTGCCACCTATATATCTGTATTATGCTAGGAACTGGAAATATAATGAGGAAGAAGACCCAGTTTCTCATCTCAACAATATCACGGTCAAAGAGGCCAAAGAGAAATGTAATAAATAAAGTGAACACAGTTATGTCAATTTAAACAGCATGTATAAGATTCAAACTATTTGAGGATCTGGATCCCTCTGATTGAGTTGAAAACTATTTGTATTCTTTAAAATAACTGTTAGAAAAGGGCTTGCTTTCTCTAATAAAATAAAAGCAAAACAAGACCATTCATCTTGAAAGCTAAGTCAACTGTGAAGTTAGAGGGAAGAGTACACACAAGGCCACCATCATTTATGACACCAATTGCAGGTTTAAGGGGTTCCCACAACTACCCTCAGGTTTGATAATTCACTAGAAGGGCTCACAGGACTCACTAAAAGCTGTTATGCTCATGGTTATGGTTTATTACAGGGAAAAGATATACATTAAAATCAGCCAAAGGGAGAGACACATGGGACAGAGTCCAGGAGTGTACCAAACATGGAGCTTCCAGTTGTCCTCTCCCCATGGAAGCAGGACAGCATTACTTGCCTGGTGTCAACGTATGACAATCAGCATTGAATATTGCCAACGAGTGCTGCCCCCCTGATATTGATGTCCAGCATTTATATTCTAATGTAAGCATTACATTATATTGTAATGTAAGCATGACTGATTGCCCAGCTGGCTGATCTCTGTCTTCAGTCTCTCCAAAGGTCAACTGATACCACATGACCTAAAGCCCCCATTCTAAATACATTGTTACTAACTAATGCAGCCAGCCCCCACTCTGAGTCACATTGTTAGACTATCCAGAGCGACTCAGGGCCCCAAGGCAAACAAAGACACTGTATCAGGCATGACATTCCAAGGGCCTAGAGATTTCCTCTGAGGAACCAAGGGCAAAGGCCAGATTCTTTTTTGGGCAAGGTTAAATTCTTTACTACAAATATATTTATTGAAAAATATATTTTTAATGAAAAAAATCTCACAATTTATAGTAACTTTTAGTTTTTATTGCCTACCCTTAATCATGTATCTAAATGAGCTTTGGAAGTCTGCTCAAAAGTTGGGGATGAAGTGATTAAGATGAGTTTAGTAGATTATCAGATACATTATTTGGGATGTTGGTTGTAAATAGTAAAAAATCCTACTGGCTCTAGCTTAAGTGAAAAAAGGGATTTATTTTGAGGATAAGGGGTAGTTCATGGAATTCAAGGTCACGAATTTATCCTTTCTCTTTCTCTTCACATATGTGCTTCTTTCTTCCTCAAGTTCAGAAGGAGGGACTTGGTCACTCTATGGTTCAGAATATACATGAATTAAGTTGAGTAAAGCAGACACTGATTATTTCTTTCATGGTCCTCATTCCAAATTTCTGTCAGAAGAAATCTGAGCTGCTCAACTTGGAGAAGCTATTTACCTCTGGCCAATCAGCTATCACCAGTGGGGTAGGGACACAATGTGTAAACATGTGGCTAGGAGCCCAGAGGAATATGGCAGGGGAGATATCCTACCAGCTATCAACTATAGAGATCCTTATCGACTGCAAAGTAAGATCAATCATTAAGAGGAATGTAAAGAGCAGATTTATGCTAGCTTAAAATCAAATTGGGTAGACTAACGGGTAAATCCTGGGATTTCAAGAAGGAGACTGATGTTCTATTTTGTGACACAGTTACAGTATTATGTTATATCAGACTATGCATTATGGTGAGAAAGACATGGATTTCGGATACAGAGGACTCGCATCTTAGCCTCTTACTGATGTTGAAGTTAATTATCTTCTTGGAGCCTTTGTTAACTTATTTATCAAATAGGGAAATTCTCAACTCATGAGGTTGTAATGAATAACAAATGAGATCATGTATGTGAAAACACTTCCTAAAATGCTGAACCCACATTAATTATTATCTTTTGGAAATAATCCAAAGATTTTCTAATTTGTGTATTTCAATTCTATAATTGAGAAAATATATACATTTAATGAATCTATTAAGTATTTTGAATTCAGGATTGTATATAAATTTAAGTGTACAGATTAACTTTAACACCAAAAAAAGTGTTTTCGTAGGGAATTACAAGACTTAGCCAAGAAGATCCTCATCAAACCAGACGACTGATTTTTTTAACACTGAAGAGATGATTAATTAGGAATAAGCAACGTATTTCAACAATTTCTTTAAAAACTCAGCACTATTTAATTCAGTTCAAAAAGGTTGCGTGATCGTGATGTGCAAAGAATTGTGTTTTTCCATAAGAGGAAAGAGGGAAATCTGTTTAATACCATAATTCAGGAGGTTGGGCTACTTCTTTTCTGATGTATTACAAACGTTAGGGAGAATTTACTTATGAAACAGTTACTGATTCTTTAAGGAAGGAACTTATTTTCCCTGTGTTTCTAAGGTAACAAATGCAACTGATATATCTTATCTCACCTTGAAGTATATAGCATTTAAATTAAACGACTGTGAGCACCAAGGCTACCCATACGAGAATATCCCACCTCTTTCCCAAGGTTCCTCTTCCAGTGATAACTCCAAAATGCTCCCTCGTAGTTTTCTACAGTCCTATGGACCTGTCTACTTATTCTTGTCCCATTGAGAGAACAGGAGAGCTTGGAAGTTCCATTCCTATGACTGTCACTGAAACACAGATGTTTTGGTCTTTCTAGTGATATCCTCATTGCTTACTGAAGAAAAATTCTTCAGTGACTGTCACCACTACCATGGCTGGCCCACTCATGGTTTCTCTAGATGTAAGGAGAATAAAGGAAGTCTGGCTCCCCTGTGCTACTCTCACCTGTCCTAGCTGCTGTTCACATGGTCATTATTTCTCAGGCAGACCTAGGAGGGCAAGAGAATTGAGTCTGAAGGGCTTTTCAGCCTCAGTGGCTTGTTAAGTCCATCCTCTCTCAAACCTTCACATCCCAGCACTGGAATGTGTAACACTTAGTGCAGAGGAAAAACTCTATCTTGTCACAGAGATGGAGAAAACACACTTCATTTCTTAAAGTCAACTTGGAAGACATATTTAGTATTATGCAGTGTGGTTTAAAGCTGAAATAGCTGCCTCATCCCATTTACAATGAACAAAACCTTGTGTTATACAAACTATTATTCTTTATTATTACCTATATCCTTAATTTCTCTTTGTAACTGTGGCCACACAGTGCTTGGGACAGCTTGGTTACAAAAAGAAGATAACAAATTCAATGAAGAAGCTCGGAAATGGAAATCTGACAAATGGAATAAACAAGTTTATTGTATTTCCAAAGGGAGAACATGGAGAGTTTGCCAAGGGGACTGTAGGCTTTACTAACTTCAGGCTCTGTGAGTGTGTAAAATAACTTATAGGAATTCTGGCCATTTCCTCATACAGCACTGCTAAGTTACAGAGGGATCAGACAAATAAAACATTTACAAGTAACTCAGCACACATTTATGGGCCTTTGCTTTTACCCACCATCTTCGTGATTGCTCCTTACCTCAAGTTGTTCTTTATTTCCTAACAGAAGAATATCATATCTGGTTTTTTTTTTTTTTTTAAATCAGGCAGAGTTCTTCTAAAGACTACATTTTCACATATCTCCATTGATATAATGGATACTGGTTTATTTCAACCCACCAAAACTAAACCCAAGTAAAAGAATGTAAAAGTATTAATCACATTGCCCTCTGTACTTCAGACTTACTAGGTTGAATGGTCCTATGTGTTTAAAATGTATTTTGATTTGAACTAAACTTGATGTAGTTCTGCTGCATTACAACTCTTTGGGAGCCCCAAAAGGCTGATAAAACATAGTGCATGGGTTTAATCTGGTCTTTCTGGAGTTCTTTAAATTGTTTCAGGTGCATCTTCTTTTTAACATTAATGTCACCATCTGGGAATCGAGTTGTGGCATGCCTCATTAGTGAAACTTCTCTAAGTGTGAAATTAAAAATATGAAAAATAAAAATTTAATGCACTGGTGTTAATACCAAAGGGATTGTTTTGTTTTGTCCACTTCACATCTCTAGTCACTTCCACTCAAAAAGAGAAGGATGTTCTCCCTGCAGATAGGGTATTTGGTTTGTCCCATCTCTGCCTTGGACACATAGAATACAATTTTCCTTTCAAAGGATTTCACATTTATTATTCATATTAGCAGTCTACCTTTCCATATGGTAGGAAGAAGCAAGTTTTCAATGCATATGGTACAAGTGAGTAAACTGAGGTCCCTGGTCACAAAAAGCACATCTCAGTTTTGAACAATAATTCAATAGATTTTCTTTAACAGTCATGTTTTTAAAAGAAGTGGGTGGTCCGTGTCCAGGATTGTCCATGAGTAATGGAAGGAAGTAAAGAAAATGATCTTAATGAGGCCTCCTGCATTTCCCTGGGGTATTTGCTTTCCTCCTCTCCAAGAAGGCAAATTTATATCATCTCCTCTGTCATCAAACTGTCAACTCCACCTTCCCATTCTTCACTATCAGCTGGTGACTTCACTTACTATTTCAATGAGAAAATAGAAGCATTCAGAAGAGAATGACCTCATCTTCCCATCACCAAATTGACCAACCTTTACATATGCTTGTACGTCAACTTCCCTCCTGTTACAATGATGAGCTCTGTCCTCCTGGAAGGCCTCTGGTCCCATCCCTTCTCCAGCAACTGTTATCTCCTCTCTCCTGCATCATTATTTTATCATTCTCAGCGAGATTATTCCCACAGGCTTCAAGTTAATTCCCTCTGTCTTAAATAAACCAAACCCTCCCTTGATCCCACACCCAATTCTAGCCCATTTCTTTGCTTTTCTTTAGTAAAATCCCTGGGATGACTTATGTATACACAATATATCCTTAATATTTTGAACCCACTTCAATACTAGGGATTTTCACCCCTACCCTAGTATTCCACAGAAACTGCTCTTGTTAAGGGAACCCACTGGCTTCCAACTTTTCAGACCAATGGTCAGTTCTCCACACTGTCTCCCACCCACTTGCTTCTTGTGCTTTCAGCAGCATTTGGCACTGTTGATGATTCTGTTCCTGGAACACTTTTTTCTTTCAGTACCTGAGACACCACTCTCTTGGTATCTGTAACCTCATTGCTCCTTCCCCTCTACTAGCTACTCTTCCCCCATCCGACCTCTAGATGTTGGCCTGCTTTCTGTTTCAGGCCTTAGCCCTCTTTTTTCTTCTATTTACATACTTTTCCTAGCTAACCTTCTTCTGGGCCATAGTTTACAATACATTCATTAGGCTCGAGTTTATATTCTTCAGCTACAACTTCCCTCCTGAGATTCAGACTTGTATATGTAACTAGTTATTTTAAGTTTCCACGTGGATATCTAATAGGCATCCCAAACTTAACATGTCCAAAATAGAATTTTTTATATCCCTACCCCAAACAAGTCCTGCCCCAAGCTTCTCCAGCTGAATAAGTAGCATAAGATTTTGCTCAGGTCTTCAAACTAAGAATCATAAAAGATTTATCTCTTTCCCCCACCCTTCACACCCAATCCATTAGCAAGTGCTGTTGGGTCAGCCTTCCTAATATATCTTGAATTTGACTGGTTCTCACTGCTGTCACTGCTTCTATCCTTTTTGGAACAAATGACTGTCATGCCATGTTTGGACTCCCATCCTAGCCTCTTAACCAGGCTTCCTGCTTTGTCTGTACTATCCTTGTGGTCAATTTCTCTTTGGTTCCCATTTGGAATAAAATCCATTATTGTTCATTATCTGGCCCCTGCAAAACTCTCCTACCTCTTTCTCCCTGATTCCTTCCACTTGAGCCACTCTTACCTTCTTGATGTTCCTCGAAACATCTGAGACTTTACACAGCTATTCCCTCAGTGTAGAATGCTTTTCTCTCACTCCTTAACATAATCCAGGTCTCTGCTCAGATATCACCCCTTCAAAGAGAGCCTTCCTGACTGCATGATTAAAAATATCACCATTCTTTTCTCCCATCATTCTCTTTCCCCAAACAGGTTTCATTTTCTTCATAGCCCTTATCACCATCTGACTGTATGTTATTTATTTAATTTTAGTTGTTTATTCTTTTTGTCTCTTTCAACAAAATGTCCACTCATTGTTATGTTTGCAGGACTCTTTCCTTCTTAAAATACATCTTCTTTTGGCATCTGGGATACTACGCTCTTGGTATTTCTTACGTCTTCATCAATCTGACTTCAAGCCTCCCATTCCATAACTCCAACAGAATGATACTGGGCAAAGGGATAGGGAAATGTTAGACTGGAAAAATCTGAAGCACATTTAGGTGGCTCAGAGGAAATCGTAGGGACTATCAGGAAACCTCGAGGTATAAACAACTAGCCTGATGCCAACCAAAGGTCAAAGTTGCAGGTGGGAGTTCTCCTAGGAGAAACAACAAAAGTGGATGTTCAGTGCTGGTTTTAAAATGGAGTAGCTCATTCTCTTTCAGCTGTGTTCCAGAGCAATCTTTCCTGATCTTAAGGGCAACATGCTCTAGTGGGTAGTTAAGGTTCTCACATGAAACAATTGCTTTTATTTTCCTGTCTCTTTTGTCATCTTCTCCCCTTCTGTTGTCTGTCTTTTCACTTCATAAGATTCAATTTTAGCAAGTAGTAGCAGTAACACATCTTAGGGTAAAATAAGTGTGACAGATTTATTTTATGCAAGAACCTCAGAATAAAGTGGTGAGCAGAAACAGACTTTCTTGGAACTCACAGACTAGTGGGAGAGAGAATTTAATTGCATAATTATACACACACACACACACACACACATGCACACATTTTATAAACTGAAATAAGAGTTATGGAAAGAAAAGATGACTATGCAGTGAAATCATCCAACAGCTGGGGAAGCCATGAGTAGCTTCCCTAGAGCTCACACTGGAAGGTTGAGGAAGAGTTAATAAGTAATTTGGGAATTTGGGCCACATAACTCCCTTTTTATGAGCTAGTACTCCTATCTGTACAGAACTGGAAGTCAGGGTGTTTCTCCCTTCAAATTGTTTTTTAACACTTACCAATACAGTTGGCAACTGTGGGTCCAAGGTCAAGCCTGAAAAAGAAGCAGAGGAAGAAGTGGGAGGGGTGGAGTCTTTAGAGTTTATAGGTTATCAAATCGATAAAAATGGTTGAGTTGAAGTCTCCATTTCCATGGAGACAAAATAACCATGTTGAAAATTATATTTTGTGTGGTACAGGCGCAGGCTAGCTATTCTCCCCCAGATAACTCAGGATAGGAGTCTCAAATACGTAACACCTTCCTTGGGACCATGGCAGACATCTTTAATTATTAATAGTCCTATTTCCTGCTGAACCAGCCTGGCTCAGAATCCTTCTCAAAAATGTCTCCTAGGCATCCTCCTCCAATTGGCTGCAGTTAATATGAGAGTTAGTAAAATTTATCTACTAATGCAACTGGAGGTGGTGTATATACTGGTAATAGTATTTATTAATTAATTCTGCGTCTGGGTGCATCACGTCCTGGTGAAGTTATGTTGTCCCAACCACCAGATCCTGAGAATCAGTGGTAAAAAAGGAGTTGTGACATCCTCGAGCAGTAACTTTCAAACTTCGAAAGAAAGCCTCATACCTTATTTTTCTCATAAAAATTTAAAAGTTGGATTCAATCATAACTGCAACATATAACACAGGAATTAATGGGCTTGCAGCTAGATATGGAGCCCCACCTCCTGGTCACTTCCTACAGAAAATCCTGAGACATCCCATGGAATCCTAGCTACTGTGATACACATTCTGAAAACCATTCTTTCATATGATTGTCTTCTCATGGTTTTTCTCACAAGTCATAGTCCTGGGGCTCGTGAATTAATATCTAACTTCAATTAGCAGCCTTTGGCCAGGATCTTCTAAGACTGCAAAGATGAACTTGGCCTAAAATGTCCTCATGTCTCACATCTTTGTCGATAACACCACTTGGCCACAAATCAACTAAGATGAAGATCTAACATTTTGGATCATGAACACCCTTAAAAAATCTAATGAAATCCATTGAACTTCCTTTAAAAAATGGACATACAAAGACACAGACATACAGGTCCAAGGAATTTATAGAATTTCAGAAGCCCAGGTCAAAAGCCTCTGACTTAAAGATTTAATCTGGAAGATGGAATTCAATCTACAAGTAAAGAAAGTGAGGAGCTTAGCTTGGATGGAATCAGAAGTATTGGGCAGGACCGCAAGTGTTCTCCATACAACAATGCTAAGAATTTCTCCTCTTTTAAAGGACTACTGCTTATCAGGGAAGGTCCTGGTAAATGTTCTTCTTGTCCAAACTATAAATAGGAATTCGTGTTTGTTGCTTCCTCTCTTCTCGGCAGCCATCCCCACGTGCAACTATTAAAGGCTGTCTTGAGGGGAACATGGAAAATATACAATGAGGTGGCTATGGGAAATTGGAATCCTGGTTTGGAATTCTGCTTGTCCTGGATCCAAAGGCAAGGGTAGATCAACAAGGACATAGCCTTACCCAGCTGGTTCACCACCTGGGCTGGTCCCTCAGGTGGGCTTTATCCCAGGGCAATGAGATGTCATCCTCTTTGACTGAGCTGTGGCCCAATGAGAGTCACCAAATGTGTTTCAAAGCATCCTTCCAGTTCAGTATTTTGAACACCTTTTTATGCTTTTATCAGGCTACAGGTGCACTAGTTCTGTAATCTAAGAGAAAGGTCATAAATTTTGAAATCAAACAGAATTGAAAAGCTGTGCTTCTAAGCTCTAATTCTCTTTGATGAGGGGAAGTCACATCCATCTTATGGGGCCCAAGGAGTAGTCATTAATTACTCCATCCAATAATGCTAGTGATGGGCAAGTGGCCTGAACTGGACAGTAATTGGCTGATGGGTGCTACTGATGAAGGACACACAGGCATATATGCAGATGGCAGGAGGTTGGATTAGGCACTTTAGCTGGGGTTTGGAGAACAAGGGACAAGATCAAGAAACCACTAATAGGGTAGGAGTGGTGGAAAGAGAAAAAGAGGTCGTTCCTATGCAGAGCCAGTAATAGGAATAATGTTGCTCCTTCCCCAGATAAATAGGCTCTTGGAGATGAGTGGCATGGCAGGTTGACAGGGAACAGACTCCCAAAACATGGAACCCTGGTAGAATGTTGGTGAAGTCACACAAGTTGTGAAGTAAGGGCTGGGACACAGTCAAGAAAAATAGTTAGTGTTTCTAATTGGTAGGCAAGGTTCTTCAGCACAGCCTGTTTTAGAATCAGATTTCTTTGTTTAACTCAGTGGTTCCGCATTTCCAGACAGCTTCTTGGCTATCGCTGTACCTGGTTTTAAATGGGCCATTTCTTGGAGGACTCAAAATTCTCCACTGACACTTCAGCACTTGAAACTCCTGTAAAGTGACTTGGAGGGAAGATTGGAGCCCCCTAGAGAAAGAAAAACCCTTGGACACATACTTAAGGAGTTGAACAACAGCAGAGAGGTCAGAGAGCAAACTGGGAGCTACTGGAACTTTGTCTAAAGCAAGTGTTGGTAATGAAGCCTCTAGGTTTTGAAGGAAGGGAAAAGAGGGGGAGAACGTAAGTTTGAAGTAAGAAAACTAAAGAATAAAAATGGATACTATTAAGGGTTCGTGAGTAAGTTGTTTACGTGCAATTCTTCAAATATACAAAATGTATTTTTCAGTAAAAAGTAGTTAACTTTTTTTAAGCTTAACTTTTGAGTGAAGTCATGTTTTCATCAAGAAAACATAATTTAGGGGGAAAGAGGTCATTGTTTGTGTCAGTTATGGAAAATTCTATGTGTTCAGAGCAAAAGACACTGAGACACCACCATCTACCAGGTGACAACGTGTCTTAGTTTCATAGCAACCTGACTTTAAGGAAGTAAACCTGGGGATGGTATCTCTCAACTTTCAAATACACATGCTCCCTTTAGTTGCACAAATATATCCTGCCCTCAGGGCTGGCTATATAATTTGCAGGGCCAAGTGCAAAATGAAAATGCCAGGCTCCTTGTTCAAAAAGCAGGAAAATCATGTTTTCCTTTTTTCCACGGTCTTTCTCAACCTGTCATGATTTCTTTGTTATTTAACTTCAAGCTTCCTGGGCAAAGGCGGACCCTCATAGACACCCCAGACCCTGCCCCTTCCTAACTCATGCCCAGCTTCTCGTGGGGCAAGGGTGGCCACAGTTACTTGGCATGGGCAGGGTGGAGGTGGGGGGCACAGGCAGCTGACAACCCCTCCTGGGGGGCAGCATTGGGAGGAGGCAGGATTGCTAGGCTCCAAGCTTCTGACTCACCCTCCATTGTCCCATTGGACCGCATTTACAAAACACACACTCAGAGAGAAAATGATTAAGAACTTTAAGATGGCAACTGCAGGGTCTCAAATGTGGGAGGGGAGAGAGGGAGGTCCATCTGAGTTGGCCCTGTGAGAATGCATGAGTCAAATGCCCATGGAGCTGGCCCTATCCCCATGCCATCGACAATTCTGACATGTCTTCCTTAGTTGAAAATCACTTTGTCATAAACCAGTGTAGTGTGTTCATCAATGAGCTGCTCAACGAAACCATTTCTGGAACCCTTTACAAATAAAGGTTCCTGTCACATTGCAGAGATTTTTTCTGGTTTATTTATTCATTCCTTCATTCCTTCACAGATTTATTGAACACCTACTAGTTTCTAGGCCTTGGAGTAACTGTTATGAACAGGATGGAGAAGATAACAGTCATCATCTCTGTCTTCATGGGCCTCATTGTCCGCTGGGGGAGACTGAACTTAAAGAAGTAACAAATAAACAAATATCTAACTACAGATTATGGAAGGGGTGGTGAAGGAAATAAACTAAGGTGAAAGAATAACTGGGGAGTGTTCCACCTGGAAAGGAGGAAAGATGATATTCATCCCAGAATATTTATTCTAAGAACTTTCTCAGATAATTCTGATTATTAATCAGCTTTGGATTTAACTAAAGGTCTAACTGCTGCCTACCACACTGTGCTAGAGGAACTTGGCAAATTCACCTTCTGCAGTTTACATTACGAGAGAAGTATGAAATCATAGAATGATATTATAATAATGAATATGTTTTTCTATATTATAAATTCCCCCCTAGAAAATTTTCCATCTCATCTCTTAGTTGTGAATCTACAAATCTATTAATTTCCCAAATACAGTGACGGCACATTTCACTGGTGCCGAGAAAGTACATTACGGACCCAAGCAAGGTTGTAGTGTGTGACAGAAACATGACCTAAAAAAACCACATCTCTTAACTCCCCGTCTGTGACAGACCACAGATGTCATCACATGTCCCTAACACTTAATATCGAACAAGAAGTATCCTTGTTTCCTTCATAGAATCACTTAAATCTGTCACAGTATAATTTATGGCGGCTGTGGCAGATCAGTCAGTTTGAGAGTAGTCATTTTTTTCTTTTAATACAAAAAAGCTGTGGAAGACATTTTAGTTCATCAAAATGCCTAACAAAACCTAAATGCATGTTTCAATTGATCACGTCTTCTGTTTTATGACTTCTTTCATTATAGCTACATGACTATTTCAGAACACAGTGAAGGCCCAAAGCCTTCACTCAGGAAAGCTAGGGATGATGGACTTGCCCTTTCACAGTAAGAAACTAGAAAATTTCGGGAACTACAACAATGCCTTCCTTTTTCAGAGTGGATTTGCATTTGCTTCTGGTTAGACCAAGCACTTGCAATCTAAAATTACCTCGGTCTGAGTACATGCATTCAGATAATTTGAAGCTGTAAGAGCAAGTCAACTTGTGGTTTACCTTTCCTCCTAGAGTATAGCCCTGAAGGGTTCCAGCACCAAACCTTAAGGTTTATCAGTGCTCTCTCCTTTCCCTCTTTGGTAGTCCTGAGCTTCAATTTTTGTCCCACACTCTGCAAATTTGTTAAGACCTCTGTTCTTTTTCTCAGACTTCTGGTTGTCTCACTTCAGAATTGCCTGATGTCCCTAGCGGAACGGTCACTTAAAGGCTGGACTCCACTCTCTGAGTTTCTTATCTTCCTTTGGATATCGGAGAGAAGAAGTAAAATGGAAGAAGGACCTGAAGAAATCACCCAGAGTACAATCAAGAGAAAAAGTACTTATAGGAAATACAAAAGTTGATTAAGATTCTTGGTTGGTTGGTTAAGATTCTTGGAGCATAGAAGAGAAAGTTCTAAAAGATATCTCATTAGAGTTCCAGAAACAGAATAATGGAAAGGCAGTATTCAAGCAGAAAATGATGAGTTAAGAACTTTCCAAGAATGAAATAGATCATCTTCAATGAAAGATGTGGATCATCAGGACATTCTCATTGGGATATACTAAAAAAATTCAACATCTAAATGCACCGTGCTGAAGCACTGCAGCACAGAGGCAAAAATTAATCAGACCAAAAGAAAGCCAGAAGAAGAAGAAAAAAGAAAACTATTGCAAAATCAGAAGATGTAGCACAAAATGAAGTTGAAGAAATAAACCCGGATTTGTAGTAATATTAGCTACTATAAATTCAATAGACTTAACAGTTAAAAGTCATATATTGTCAAATGGGATGAAAAGCAACACCTAAAATAAGAGTGTACAGAAAAGTCAAAAGTAAAAAAAAAAAAAGAAAAAAAATAGGAAAAGATATACTAAGCCAATACCTACCAAGATACTGATAGATAGATAGATAGATAGATAGATAGATAGATAGATAGATGATAGATAAATAGATGCTATGTCAGTCAAATAGTCTTTGAGGCAAAAAAGTTATCAGGCATACAGGGGATTGCTACATGATGATAAAAATTTAATTCATCGGATATAATCTATGTAAACTTTGTAGCATAGCCTCAAAATGTATAAAGTCATAATGGAAAAACCGATAGTAGGAGTATAAGAATTTACAGACTTCTTTCAGTAACTGATAAATCAATCAGCAAAAATTTTTTACAAGTATGTGAAAAATTTGAATAACATAATTAACAAGCTTGATATGAAAGATAAATAACCCCAAACGAGAGATTACATCTTATTCTCAAACACACAAGGAACAGTTGTCAAAATTGACCCCATCCTAAGACATGATTTCATAGAATTTTTATCACCTAGACCATTTTCTAATAAGTTAGAAATCAATAATAAACAACGATGTAGAAAAATTCATAATTTTGAAAATTAATTTAAAAAAGCTTTCTAAATAACTCATAGTTCAAGTTGAATAACAACAAATATATGTCCAAATCGTGAGATATAACTGAAGCATACTTTATAGTGGATTTATAGCTCCAAATGCTTACACTAGAAAAGAAGAAAGCTGAAAATAAATGAGCTAAGTGACTTAAGAAGTTAGAAGAACAACAAAATAAACACAAAGAAAGTCGAAGGAAGGAAACTATAAAGATAAGAGTGGAAATTAATCAAATGGAAAACAAATATACAGTAGAGAGAATCAACTAAGGCAAAAGTTCACTTTTTGAAAAAACTAATAAAATAGACATTTTTGGCTCCAAGAAAAGATGAAACAGTACAAATAAACAATATTAGAAATAAAAAAGAAGACAACTATAGACATTGCTGAGACTAAAAAGATAAAACTATGAAATAAATGTTTCCAAAACACATGAGAACTTAGATAAAATGCAAATTTCTTAGAAAAACTATAACTTAACAACAGATTCAAGAAGAAATAACATGATGAATTTTCCTCTATCCATTAAATAAATTTAATCAAGTTTAGAAATTTACTCTCAAAAAAACCAGTTCCAGATTGTTTTAGAGGTAATTTAATTCAAAGAGTCAAGAAACATAACTTCATTTTTACTCCAATTTTTCTGGAAAATCAAAGAGAACCCCCCAATAAACTGTATTTTTTTTAAAAAATGAAACTAATATAACCTTGTTACTTAAATCAGATAAGAAAATATTAGAAAAGAAGACTATGGGCTAATCTCACTTATGAGCATAGATGTAAAATACTAAACAAAATATTAACAAACTAAATGAAAAATTAGATCAAAATAATTGGATTTTTGCAGGAATAAAAGGATTATTAGACATTAAAGCATCTCTTAGTTTAATTCTTCATATTAAGAGGTGAAAGGAGAACACCTTCTCAAAATATGCAGAAGTATTAAAATACTAAACACCTCTTCATGAAAACAATGTAAAAAACTTTGAATACACTGCTGTCCTAGTTTGGGTTTTCCTAGCAGCAGATACTGAGGTAGAGATTCCAGTAAAGTGTATTTGGGACGTGATTTCAGGAAACATGGATGAATCCCACAGACAAAGGTTGAGCAAAAAAGCATCTATCTATCTATTTATCTATATCTATCTATCTATCTATCTATCTATCTATCTATCTATCTATCTATCATCTATCTATCATCTATCTATCTATCATCTATCTATATCTATCTATCTATCTATCTATCTATCTATCTATCTATCTATCTATCTATCATCTATCTATCATCTATCTATCTATCATCTATCTATATCTATCTATCTATCTATCTATCTATCTATCTATCTATCTATCTATCTTCTATCTATCTGCTTGGTTATACATACATATATATTTACACTTATATAGTTATAATATAAATATAAACATATATTTATGCAAACTTTACAAGTAGGCAAGATAGTACTATACATTACTTAGGGATACCTGTGTATATAGTAAGAGTGTAAAGCAAAGCAAGGGAATGATGCATATGAAATTCAGAATAGTATTTATCTCTGACGTTGCGTGCAGAGAAGATATCCTTGAGGAAGAGTTTCTGAACTCTATTCGTGAAATTCACTTTCTTAAGCTGGGTAGTGTTAAAAATGTGTGCATATTATTACTCTTTATGCTTTCCTAAATAATGCCTTAAAAAAGTAAACAAGGAAGAAAAATACACTACAGACACATGTCAATGTCAAGAAAATAGAGAACAGGCTATCAATAAAAACAGAGTAATATGTCTAATATTACCAAAAGATTACTGAAAGAAGCCAAACCTCAGCATGAGTGATTGAGGAAAACAAAGACAGAATATGCTATTAAATAAGGACAAATAACTATAGATAAAATAAACATGAAAATATAACAAGAACTTATAAAAATTATATGCTAATAAATTTGAAAAATTGTAGCAATATAAAATGTCAAAATTGACACTGGAAGAAATTTTTAAAGATTTGAGTACATTAATAACTATTAAAAAAATCAAAGTAGTAAAAAAATATCCAGCTCATCCCCAATTATAAGCCCCAGGCCCAGAAAGTTTCTAGGCGAGTTTTACTAAATTTCTCAAGTTGTTCCAGAAAACAGAAACACAATCGTTTGGCTTTTGAAATGAGATTATTATAAACTGACTTCGAAACTGGATTAGTAGGACAGTGTAGAAAAGGTAAATTATGGGCTTATAAATTTGTGAACATACATATAAAGCTGCTGATTAAAATATTAAGTAGCCAAATCCAAGAAAGTTTTTAAAATAATACATTGTAATCAAGTGGGGATTGTCACTGGAATACAAGAAGAATTTAATCTCAGCAAATCTATAATCTGCTCATCAGTCATTTGCATCAAAATTTAAAATTGCTTTATGTCAAAAGATAAAGAGACACAGTAAGGGAAGATATTTGTATTGTACACAGTAGACAAAGGATTATTATTCAGACTATTATAAAGATTCTAAGGAAAAAAAGTTAAAATAGAAAAACAGTAAATAATATGTACCGACAAACCACAAAATAGCATTTGTGAGTGGTTAATTAACATATAAAAAATTCAGCCTCATTTGTAATCAGGGAAATGCAAATTAAAACAACAATGAACTAATATTTTCCAGTCATTACATTGACAATTTTAGAATTCTGACAATATCAAGGGTGGGTGAAGATATAGAGAAAACAGTATTGTCATGTATGGTGGTATACATGACATTTGTCATTTGTGAAGTATACATTTGTGAAGCCACTTTGGAGATCAATTTGGCAGTTTACGGTAAAATTGAAACTATTCGTACCATATGACCAGCGATTTTACTTGTAGGTTTATTCCCTAGAAAGCCATTCACATCTGTGTGCAAGGCAATATGTAGAAAGATGTACACTGCAGCCTTGGTTGTAATAGGAAAAAAACTGGACACATCAACTAGGGATGTTGATAATTAAAATGTGTTGAATTCAGGCACAATTTATTCATCAATTCAAATAGATAGCATTGATTTCTGTATATTAATATGACTGGAACTCAAAACATGATGTTGAATAACAAAGCAATTAGTCAAACGATAGTAGTTATATTACCAGTATAATAAAATAAGTCACAAGCATAAAACTCAAACATGGACTGGGAGAGTACACTTTTAACTCATGATCATGAACTTTGCTGGCAGGGGAGACTGGGAGATGGGATAGAGATGGTGGTCAAATGGTCTTTAATTTTATTTATAATTATTTAACATTATATCTTCTGTTCTCTTTGGTATTCCCGCCCCCCCCAACTTTTCCTCCTTCTCTTATTTCTTCCTCCTTTTTTCCATCTTCCTTTTCTTTCTTCAGCTCAACCTCCCTTCTTCCCTCTCTCCCTCGGTCCTTCTTTCCTTTCCCTCCTTCTTCTAATATACACTAATATTACTTGTATACTTTTTTAAAAGAACATATATAAAAAATTTCTTGCAGTAAATGTAACCAAATATTAGCAGCTTTTAATTCTAGGTTGTGGGAATACAGGTGTTAGTTATATTATTCTTTGTACGTTTTGGTCTTTTAAATGTTATTTTTCAAAATAAAAAAAGAATGAAATGAAGCCTAGATTTCACCGTTAGAGGATATTTTTGGTGAACTACTTTAATTTCTAGAATAAGTCTGCTTTCAGGTATCACTGCTAATTAGGAAAGTGTTTTATTGTGATTGTCTATAATTTTTCAATCATATCATAAGAACACTGGATTGCTCAGCATGAGATTCAGTTATTACAAAAGAAAAGAAAAGTAGACAAGAATATATCTAGTTTGACATGGAAAGTTTCACTTTTTTTCTGAATACCGAAAATGAGTTCATATTCTCAGGGATAGAAGGAATAAGTCCAGAATCCTTAAAAGGAATCTTTAACTTGCCTTGAAATAAATGTGTATACATCAGTTCCTTCATAAAAATTAATATCCCCAGAACCGACAACCTTTCCCACGGTCATGGATAACCTTGGTTATATTCAAAGCCTGGAAGATTTCCTTGTGGCCTGTATCAGAAAACAATTCCACCAGGATAATTAATATCTTGAGGTAACAGTGACAACGTCATCTTCTTTTGAAGAAAGACAGCTGCTCTCATATAGAGTTTTTTGCCTGTTACTGAAAAGAATATTCACGATGTGATGTGACTTGACAGGTGTCCAGTATTAGAACTGGTTTTATTTTTCCTAAGAGACATATAATGCCCATCTGACTCTGATTTCCAAAATGCCCTGGCACTGTTTATTCCAGTGATTGTTGAAAAAAAAAAACTGCTTTCACTGGAGAGTTGTAGTGGTATCCCTGTCATAGAAGGAAGAGTACTGGTGAGATTCTGAACACCTGAAGGCCAGGTGAATCAGAGATAAAATGTTTAAGATCTGGTTGTGCAACAGCTTGATTAACACTTAGAGGACTGAGTTTGGATCTAGAAGACCACCTATGTGGAGATTCTGGCAGTGCCACTTCATCACCTTCGAGCTTCTTTTATCTCATTGGTAGAGCATGGATAATGATAAACTCTATCATGCTTGTGGCTCATGTGAAGATTAATGAAGTAATGAATGTAAAGTGCTAATTGTTATTATGGGGTGTTACTTGGCTCAATAGCTCAAAGGTATTTTGTCTGTCTCGCTCTTCTAGTGCTAATATCTGTTCTTTTCATTTGAAATGTATAACATTTTCCCTTGTGTGATTTCTTATCTATATTATAACTATTTGCTCTACTATTAAGTTTTCTTTTCTTAAATCCTTTGGGGAAAATGAAATATAAATAAAATTTTTATTTTTATTTATTAATAGCTAAATCTTCCTGTCTTGGATCTCCTGTGAACAAGAGTGAGTATGGGCAAACTAAGTAGTTCAATTTATCATGAATATATGTGCTCCTTTCCCAACAGATGTAGAGTTTTTTGGAGGAAAGATTCATATCTTTCATGTCTTACAATTTCCCACAGTGCACATAGTAGTGGTTTGAAACATTACAAATTTTGACATTCAGCAAACCACAAATTCTATTTAATTGCTTTAGTGAAAAAACATATTGGTCTTAAATCTAGTACTTGCCTGTATAATACCTCATAAAAAAGTGTGATCTCTTTGTAAATATTTCTACCAGGCATTACTTTACTATTTTTTTTCTTCTAGGTTTTTTTTTTCCATCACGAGAAAAAAATTTATATCAGCTTTATTCCAATATAATTTGCACATCAGAAAATTCACCCATTTAAAGTGTGAAGTTCAATAGTTTTTAGTATAGTCACAGAATTATGTACTCAGCACTACAATCAAATTTAGAACATTTTCTTTACAACAATAAGAAACTCCATACCCATTAACAGTCTCTTTCTATTACCTTCCTTCTCCCCTTCACTTATCTACTTTCTTTTTTCTTGTATTTCTTTTTTTTTTGTATTTTTTAAATTGAAGTATAGTTAATTTACAATGTTTTGTTAATTTCAAGTGTACAGCAAAATGATTCAGTTATACATACATATATATGTATATATTCTTTTTCAGATTCTTTTCCATTACAGGGTATTACAAGATATTGAATACGGTTCCCTGTGCCACACAGTAGGTCCTTGTTGTTTACGTATTTTATATATAGTAGTGTGTATTTGTTCTAGGGTCTAAACTTGTATCTTTATCCCCAACAAAGTCTTTCACTATTCTAGTCACAAGTTTCAGGACACTATACTACAGGTAAAAAGTACAATAAAAATAAATGTTATAGTTATGTTATACTCTATCCCTGCATTTGAGGTTGAGAAGCAATGTCAAAAATCTAAACAATTTTTTTTATTACTCAGTTTAAGTGGTATTGTTTAAACACTTAACTGTATAAATGTGTGGCTGATATCACTGCAAACACCAGTCAGAGCTAATATAGATATTATTTTCAGATACTCCTCACTTGAATAATGTTCTTTATCTGGCTACATTTCACTCCACATTAGTAGAAAATGAATTATGAAGAAACTTGGGGTCAAATATACAAATCTATTTTAGCTTTAAAAAGGTGAAAATGTAACTTGTATATGATCCAATTTAATAGCTGAAAAAAGTAGTTTTATATTGGATATGGGCCTAGAAATCTTCAATGTGCTTATATCTTAATTTTTTTAATTTAAAAATAAATTTTTATTTATTTATTTTATTTTTGGTTGCAGTGGGTCTTCATTGCTGCACACGGGCTTTCTCTAGTTGTGGTGAGCAGGGCTACTCTTCATTGTGGTGCGGTGGCTTCTCTTGTTGCGGACCCTGGGCTCTAGGCACGTGGGCTTCAGTAGTTGTGGCATGTGGGCTTCAGTAGTTGTGGCCTGTGGGCTCAGTAGTTGTGGCTCACGGGCTCTAGAGTGCAGGCTCAGTAGTTGTGGCGCACGGGCTTAGCTGCTCTGTGGCATGTGGGATCTTCCCGGACCAGGGCTCAAACCTGTCCCCTGCATTGGCAGGCAGATTCTTAACCACTGCGCCACCAGGGAAGCCCTATATTTTTAAATCAAATGTAAACCACTAGGATTTGCCAAGATCAAAAATTTAAGAGACCTGTAAGGCCCTGGACATTTTGGACATTTTTCTTACCCTGAGTCATGCTAATTCACATGTCCAAGTTTGAACGGACTTTGAATTACTGATTTTTTCCCACTCTCTTTCAGACTTTAGTTTGGTCCAAATTGGCTTGGAATCTAACTTGGTGCAGTTGAAAAATAGGCTTAAAAATAAACTCTACAGTGGTAAAAAATATTTTTCACATTCAATAATTTTTTAAGCATTTGGAATTTCAAGTCTGAGGTTTGACTTTATTTGAATTTTGAGTTTAGACACTCAAATTTTGGCATGAACTTATGTACAGTTTCGATTTTTTCATTGAAAATCCATAATTAAAAAGGAAAGAGAACTCATAATAAATGTTAAAAAGAAATTTTCAATAGAAAAAATTGACCTAAATTTTCCATTAGAAATGCTTCCTAAGAGAGTTTGAGAGTGAAGAGAACATTACCCTTAAATAATAAGACATGATAGGTGATTTCAACACATAATTAAAGTGTATATGAAGAGCTGTCATTTTGATAAATGGTTTGACTTGATGGCAAGACCTCTTATTCCAAAGTTGAAAATCAAGGTGTGGCAATGGATGAGTCATTGAATACTGTCTGGACAGTAAAGGCTATTAATCTCTTATTAATACAATTTCACTGCACAGAACTTTTAAATTTTTATTGTTTAAGAGAAAGCAGGGTACTTCAGTTAAACCATTGGTAATGTTATTCCTGCTATGATTGTTTTCATTTTTTTAATTATTTAAAAAGTTTTATAGTTTACTAAAATAACAGAAATTTACTGTAAAAAAAACCCCAAACAATTCAGAATGAAATAAAGAACAAAAACTTGAGTTCCCTCACCTCTTACTAGTTTTCTAGGAGAGGCTTTATTAATTTATTGGCATGAGTTCTCAACAGTTGTTGAATGCAGTTAACGCATAATATAAAAATATGTGAAAATATGATCTTTCTCTGGTGGACTAGGAGAAGACAGACAGAATAAATAGATCTTCTCTGTCCAGGCTAACTGTGTCTCTGTTTGAATTAAATTTGCTGAAATTATTTGAAGAAGGTTTCCCTAATCAGTTTTGCCCTTCACCTTATTCCACCAAGTTTTAGTATTTCTAGTGTAGAGAGGCAATTCTGAAATAATTTTCGGATGATGCATATTACAGACACATTGGGAAGAGAAATTTTTGATTGATTCAAACTTTACTTAAAATTTCTACTTGAAGGACTAAGTAAATTCACATATGGACCAATAAGTTCTTACTGAGATGTTCATGATTCCAAAATGAATTATATAATAAGTATAAATGTACAGTGTTATTTATCTCTAGAGAAAGAAACTCAAGCTGCCTAGAAAGTAGTGAGAACAGCTTAACCAAATTAGTTGTTGGGCAAAAGTCAACATGAAATTTCCAAAGAAAAATAGTTAACGGCTTCTCTCACTGCCAAATTTGTGAGCAGATGGGCAGAACCTAGCCTGTGCCTCTGGAAAGACATTCAAAACTCTTCTAAAAGGTTTATAAATCTTGGAAAATGCTGCTTCTATTCATAGTAAGTCGCCTCACTCTAATAGCCTTTAAGTTTCTAGTTCCTAGGCTGGCCACTAATTAGACACAATTATACCATATAACCCTGCTTGCCCAAAGTAATCCACAAATAACCTGATCTGGAGGCTCGCAGCCCATGGCATTTCCTTCACAGACTTCTTGCTTGCTTCTTTTTTTTTTTGCCCTAGTACTTCACCCTATCTTTTCTATTATTTTAGGTGTTCTTATTCCTATTCTCTGCCCTGCTTTCGCCCAATATTCCTATTGTTCTCCAGTATCTGTAGTCTTCTGATTCCCATTGCTTTTGTTTATTCACTTTGTTCTACTGTATCTATGCATTCCGCAATTCACCACCACTCCATTAGTATTTGTCACTTGGACTGTGGTTTCTCCTGGGTTTAGCCAGTTTCACACCTGCAACTCTGTATCTTCTTTGTTTTATCATGGCTATCCTTGCCCTATATGTTCCCCTCTTTTAATCTTGCTGACAGCCGTTCATAATACCGTCATCCATGGTCTATGGTCCCTGTGTCCCCAAATAAAAAATGTCTGTATACATACACATACATGAATAATCGAACTTTTATAAACACATATGTATTTTTCATAAATTCATAAATGTTCTTAATGCAGTCAGTCTTTAATTAATTTATTTATTTATTTATTTATTTTTGGCTGTGTTGGGTCTTCGTTTCTGTGTGAGGGCTTTCTCTAGTTGCGGCAAGCGGGGGCCACTCTTCATCGCGGTGCGCGGGCCTCTCACTATCGCGGCCTCTCTTGTTGGGAGCACAGGCTCCAGAAGAGCAGGCTCAGTAGTTGTGGCTCACGGGCCCAGTTGCTCTGCGGCATGTGGGATCTTCCCAGACCAGGGCTCGAACCCGTGTCCCCTGCATTGGCAGGCAGATGCTCAACCACTGCGCCACCAGGGAAGCCCCCAGTCTTTTCTTCTTTTCCCCTTGGTTCCTTCTCTTTCCTTCCCTCTTCCCCCCATTAGACTTATTAAACTCTTGCCCACCATGTGCAGAGTAGCCATATTAACAAGCTGGTTTTATCTGTGCTTAACAATTGCATGCGTACATACATATAATATACACACACATGCATACAGAACAACAGAAGTTGCACGGGATTTTCTGATCCAGACTTAGATGTTACACAGCATCACTTCTTTTGTACTCTATTGGTTGAAATAGTCATAAGTCCATCTACATAGATCTCACCTCCTGATGGAAGAAATGTCAACAATCTTTGGAGCCATGTTTTAAACAACCACTGTTTGTACTCTGGTCACAAATTGTTTTCATTTCTTCCACACCCAAAATAATTCA
This sequence comes from Balaenoptera borealis, assembly GCF_965194805.1. Lineage (NCBI taxonomy): Eukaryota > Metazoa > Chordata > Mammalia > Artiodactyla > Balaenopteridae > Balaenoptera > Balaenoptera borealis. The sequence goes on from NC_138873.1 coordinate 29,568,939, forward strand.
TCCCCTCTCAGGATCAATCCCTCTTTCTCCTGCTCATGTTTCATCCTATTATAACATCTAGTTCAGGCTTGTTGATATCCAGAATCTCATTGTCTAAAGTAGCTCTAGAGAGAAGAGTTTCTTGAGATATAGTTCCTTGGGTTCAGCTCTGTGAATACCATTCTTCTTGATCTGAAGATCTGTTACCTAAGAAACAAGCTGTCTGCTCCCACACACCCGATATAAAATGGTGGAATAGACTTTGGATAACTGCCAGACACTCCCATGCACAAAGGGGAAACAGAAGGCATAGCAGTCACGGATCTATAGATCTGAAATATGGCTGGGCAGTATTGCTGGTTTTCAAATTAGGGATCAATAGCGTTTCCTGGGATTAATTCTCCGTGGATTTGGAGTTGTCCTCAGAATCTTGGTTTTATACTGTGATTGATCCTTCCTTTCTCTAAGGAATGGCCCAAGATGCAGCTGTAGTTTTCTCAGTCAAAGGCTTCCCTTCGTTTGGTACTGTTGATGTCCCTTTCAGTCCAAGTTGATACACTTCCTTTAAAAACCCTATAAGCTTCGGGCTTCCCTGGTGGTGCAGTGGTTGAGAATCTGCCTGCCAATGCAGGGGACACGGGTTCGAGCCCTGGTCTGGGAAGATCCCACATGCCGCGGAACAACTGGGCCCGTGAGCCGCAACTACTGAGCCTGCGCGTCTGGAGCCTGTGCTCCGCAATAAGAGAGGCCGCGATAGTGTGAGGCCCGTGCACCGCGATGAAGAGTGGCCCCCGCTTGCCGCAACTAGAGAAAGTCCTGGCACAGAAACTTAGACCCACCACAGCCATAAATAAATATAAAAATAAATAAATAAAATAAATAAATAAAAGACAACTCAAATACTACCTCCTCAGTGAAGACTTCTGAGATCTTTAAAAAACAAAACAAAAAAACCCCTATAAGCTTCTTGTGTATCAATTTAAAATCTACTCCATTAGATAAAAGTGACACTCACAAATCTCTTCCTGTTAAGCCCTTCACTACCTTAGGCTACTGACAAGGCTGCTATGAGATAACACTCTTATCATTCATTCTTTGAAGCCTTACTGTTTAACAGAGGGGATCACAAAGCGTATATTAAGAGACTTAGAAGGTCTTTTGTTGTTGGAAAATGTCTGTGAGGCACCATCTGAAATAATTCTGAAGATTTAAAAATTATAGCTACACATTAGCTTTGTATTTACCATGAGACCACATTTTTGCTGATTTGACATGTATCCTAAGACTTTTCAGTTTGAGAATCTTCTACAGGAAGAGACTGGTAATAGTTTTATTTTGAAGCCCCTCAAGCCTTGGTTCTTTTATATTTTCTCTACATAATCTTGGAAGTGGAAAATTTTCTTCTTTGGCTTATCTTGCTTTATCCATGCCGTATGATATACGGCTAAAAGAAAACAGTGAGCATTTTCTTGCATTCTACCTGAAGATCTCCTTAGCCAGATCCATTATTTTATGAGGTACATTTCTATTTCCATGTTACAGCAAGCAATAGTTTTGCTAAACTTTCCCACTACAGAACAAGGATCTCCTTTCCTACAGCTTTCAATAATATTTTCCTCAATTACCTTTAAGCTCTCACAGACAATTTCTTCAAGGGCCATTGGACTTTTGACAGTGGTTTCCTCAAGGCCCTTCTTGCTTTTACTCACCATCTGGTTTGCAGTCCCAAAGTTAATGCACATGTTTTAGGGTTTTGTTGTGGTTTTCAGCAGTATCCCACTTCCAGGTAACAAATTCTGTTTTAGTTGCTACTGCTGTAAAACAAATTACCCCCTAAATTTAGCAGCTTAAAAGAGTCCTTTTTGTCTTGCTTACAGTTTTGTGGCTCAGTAATTCAGAAAGGGCTTAGAGGGGCGGTTCTTGCTTGGGGTCTCTCATGCAGTTGTTGCCAGATATCAGCTGGGGATACAGTTATCTGAAAGCCCAGTTGGGCTGGATGTCCAAGATGCCTCAGTTGTATGGCTAGCAATTGATGTCGCTTGTTTACTGGTAGCTCAGCTGAGACTTTTGACGTGCCTTTCCAGCATGATGGAAATAGACTGCTATAATGGCGTTTGGCTTCTTCCGGAGAGTAGCCCTTTCAAGAGGGCTGGAAAGAAGCTCTATGCCCTTTTCTCACTTAGCCTTGAAGGTCACATCACTTACACTTTATTCTATTGGCTGAAGCAATCATAAGCCTTTCTGGTTTCAAGGGGATGGAACATAGACCCCACCTTTCAATAAGAGAAGAGTGTCAAGCAATTTGGGGACCGCGTGTTACATCTACCATACTAGGGTAAACATATCAACAAATTACCTTGACAGTCTGTTTATCTACTAATTTGATAGCAGAGTAAACTGCTCATCTGAACAATGTCCTACATGCCAGGATGATTAAATTATTTCTGCATCTAATCCAAATGTAGTCAGTATAGCAGTCCATCTTTTCTTCTAACCACAGGACTACTGAAAAAAACTGGCTGTAAAATATTAGACTCAGCATCTTGGCAAAAGAAAACAGGGCTCTCAACAAGGCATATCTGGTGACAAAAACAATTTTCAGAACTTTATCTTTTGATTTAGACATGTGGTTTACCCAATCTTTTTTTCTTAGTTTATTGAATAACTGCAAGGGGCACACCTAGACTCTGCCAGTTTTTCTTATGTGGTGATGATGGGGTTTCAGGCAGCTCCTGCAGGATAACGTCTTGGCTTGGCTAATAAGTAACAGTTATATATGTGTTTTACAGAGATAAACAGCTAAATCAGAAGAATGCAGATTTGAGTTTTCCTTGCTGGGAAAACGACTGGGGTCCACCATAAACAGCTATCTATGAAGCATATCAAGACTGTCATTAAATCCAGAGGTGATGCTTGAGAAGCTTACAGGGGAACTAGTGGCTTTCAACCTGAATGGGAAAGGTTTATGCAATTTTGCAATGATACTGTGCTTTCTCATTATGGTGGTTGGCATCACAATTGCTTAGATTGGCATAGTGCCTTCATATACAGGGTAGAATTGCAGAACATTCAGAGTATTAAGTTATTAAGTTAATGGGATATCAGAAAGGAATTCGAAGTGCTGAAAATTATTTCACATAAGATAAAGATAAAAAGAAATCAGAGTCCCCTCATCATTAATCTTCTCATACTCTTATCTCCATTCAGGTTGGTCTTGTTCTTTCCTGGTGGTCTGGTGACTTCTCCCTCCTCTGCCTGCTGGCTCTCCTCCCAATCTCTTTATTGAAATACTGAATCTTCTAATTCTTCCCCACATTGTTAAACTTTACAAAAAGTTATAGAGAGTGCTTCTTTCACCTTCTCAACTTAGGACTGAAACATGAATTTCCTCTGATTACACTCCCTTCCTCAAACCCATCAGGAGGGGAGACTGTACATTATCCCTCTCCCCCAATCCTGAGGTTGGAAGATTGAGCCAGATTTCTCCTAGCTCTCTTACTTGACCTCTCTATGATATTGGCATGAATATTTAATTCCTCCTTTTTGAAACTCTCAGTTCTCTTGGCTCCCAATGCATTATTCTCTTTTATTATACCCTTTCGTCGAGATTTTCTGTGTTGGTCCCTGCCCTTTGCCCTGCTCTCTTGAAGGAATTGGTATTCTCCTGAGTTTTTCCTTGTCTAAAACTATGTCCATAACCTTCAACTTTCTACATCTCTTCACCTCTTGCTTCCCCAGTACACTTACTCTTTTTCTGCAGTCTTTATTCTAGTTAATGGTGTATCTATCCACTTGGCTACAAAACTGAAAGCCTCAGGGTCAACCTTCTCCTCAAGGTTCAGTTAGTTACCACATATAGCAGATGCTACCTCTAAAATATTTTCTTGATTAAACTTCCATCATTCAATAACTACCATTGCTTTAGTTCAGACATCATCTTCTCTAATTTGATCTTAGGATTCTCTTACTTGATTTCACTCCCTGCAGACTCTTTTACCACCAATCCATTCTCCAAACTGAAACCATAAGGATTTTTCTGCTACACAAGTAGAACTGTTATTTTCTGTTTTTAAAAGTCCCTGCCAGTTCTCTCTCTTCTGCAGGATTTAATCCATTAAGTCAGCCTATCTTTCCAGTTTTGTATTCTGCTTTTTCTTCCTAGCTTAATAGACAGCTTTCCAGTTCTTTATTTTTTTTTTTATTTTTGACAAAAGAACTATTTTTTAATTGAAGTATGGTTGATGTACAATATTATATAAGTTACAGGTGTACAATACAGTGATTCACAATTTTTAAAGGTTATACTCCATTTATAGTTATTATAAAATATTGACTATATTCTCTGTGTTGTATAGTATATCCTTAGAGCTTATTTTATGCATAGTAGTTTGTACCTCCTAATCTCCTACCCCTATATTGCTCTCTCTCCTCCCCTCTCCCCACTGGTAACCATCACCTCGCTCTCTATATACATGAGTCTGCTTCTTTCTGTTTTATTAACTAGCTTGTATTTTTTTTAAGTTCCACATATAAGTGATATCATATAGTATTTGCTTTTCTGTCTGACTTATTTCACTTAGCATAATGCTCTCCTAGTCCATCCATGTTGCTGCAAATGGCAAAATTTCATTCTTTTTTATGGCTGAATAATATTCCATTGTATACGTATACCACATCTCCTTTATCCATTCATCTGTTAATGGACACTTGGGTTGCTTCCATGTCTTGGCAGTTGTAAATAATTCTGCTATGAACATTGGGATGCATGTATCTTTTCGAATTAGTGTTTTTGTTTTTGTTTTTTTGGATATATACCCAGGAATGGAATTGTTGGGTCATATGGTAGTTCTATTTTTAGTTTTTTGAGAAACCTCCATACTGTTTTCCACAGTGGCTGCACCAGTTTACATTCCCACCAACAGTGCACAAGTGTTCCTTTTTCTCCATATCCTCGCCAATATTTGTTGTTTGTGGTCTTTCTGATGATAGCCATTCTGACAGGTGTGAAGTGTGACAGGTATCTCATTGTAGTTTTGATTTGCATTTCCCTGATGATTAGTGATGTTGAGCATCTTTTCATGTGTCTGTTGACCATCTGCATTTCCTCTTTGAAAGAGTGTCTATTCCGTTCTGCCCATTTTTAAATTGGGTGGTTTTTTTTTGCTGTTGAGTTGTATGAGCTGTTTATATATTTTAGATATTAACCCCTTATTGGTCATATTGTTTGCAAATATTTTCTTTAAATAGTTCTTTAAAACAGTTCTTTAAAATAGAACATGACATGTTCTTTCAAACTTCTTGTATACAGACTGTATGTTCCTAATATCTAAAATGTTTTCCATCTTCCTTCCTCTGAGAAACAATCCTTTTCAAGACATGGTTCAAGCATTATCTCTTTTATTGAGTTTTTTCTACTACAGTGCCTAGGGAATAGAATGGAATAAACAGTATTTATTGAGTGTTAGGTATTCACCAAAGCATTTTGCCAAGTATTTAAAAATTGTTATTTCACTGAATCCTCTCAATAACTCATGCATAATTACTGTTACCCCTTTGTAGATGAATAAACAAGGCCTTAGAAGGAATGGATAACTTCATTAAAACATGCATTTACTGAGGGCAGGGATTGTGTCCATTTACTTCTGTGGCCTTCAGCACTGGCCAACAATAGTAAACGTTGAGTAAATATTCACTGAAGGAAGAAGAATGGGAGGCTATTCCATAGAACATGAACTACAAAGAGGCAAAATATCTATAATAGAAGTTCTTGGAATAATGGGGGTTGCTGTAACATGGTATAGGAAATGGGAGGAGAGACCGAGGAGAGGAAATGTTTTTTTTCTAAAAGGAAATTTAATATTTGAGCTCAAGGCAGTAGAACTTTAATGTTGATATTCGTGGGGATATATAGATACTAGGATTAGAAAAGGATTGCTCTATGCCTACAATAATTTGTGGAATGTGCCATCTGATAATGTACCACATGAGAACCAGATAACAATGACTACAATAAGACACTCAACCACTTATATTTTTCCAAGCCAACATTATTTCTTAGTATGTAAAAAACCAAAATTATACGATTTTGGTTTTTGCTTCTTTAGTTTATCTTATCACATTATTCACAATTCAGTCAAGCTCTTCAAAGCCTAATAAGTAGGAATATTTATTCTTCTGTATTTCTGGAAATAGTTTAAAAATCCTTTAAAGCTTTTTTTTTTTTTTTTTTTTTTGATTAGGTATTTATTAAAGTTGACTTAACTATTTGAGATTTATGTAACTTTGCTTTGGATTAAATTGTAACATTTACAAAGTTCCAAGTGGATCAACATTTTAAAATGTTTAAATGCAAGTATTTAATGCAATTTTTAAATGCAAGTATTAAATCATAAGTGAATATTGAAAGGAAAAAAAGAGAGGTGCAAAGTAAACATGAAACTTGAAGGCAAACCAGTAGTATTTGTCATGTAAGACTTATTCCATATTTTTTTATAGAATACCTCAAAATAGGTCAAAAACTCTTGGAATTTTAGATTGGGATTTTGAGAACATTCTAGTCCAAACCTCTGATTGTAAAGTGAACAAATGAGGTACAGAAGGGTAAGTGACTTATTACAGTCAAGGACAAAGCAGAATTAGAGCCAGTGACTATCACCCAACATATTTCTAAGTCCTTGATTTCTCTTCATTTTCACTGTTGTCTATCAAATGAATGAGTTATCAATGGAGGAGTGAAACCATCTAGCTGATGACATCAGAGTGTTGGCAGCTAGTGTGGTTTGTTAAGGAAGGAGGGATTCACTTAAACTGTGTCTCCATCACCTTCCCTAGAATGGGCCCCTTGAGGTCTAACATTGCAGAGTTAGAAGCATAAAACGTGATAAATACCCTGAAAATATAATTTGAGCCTCTAACATGAGGAGTTACAAGAAACATAACTTAGAAAGAGGCAATTAGGAAGGATGTGCTTATCTTAGGTTTTCCCAGATTATATATAACCTTGCATTTTAGTATAAAACTGCCAAAGCCAGCAACAGTTTGGTTTATTTTGTGGGGGAGGGAAGAGCGGACATTCAGACACATCAATTAAGGAAGAAATTCTTGCTTAAGAATTATCTTTATGGCTCATAATTGTAAACTGTTCTATATTCTCTATTTATTAAATAAAAATGATTATTCATGGACTATTCAGTCCTTTTCATGCTCCAGTCTAAAGTTTTACTCCAAAGGGTAGAAGGATCTGCTTTAACTCAGAAGGTTTTTGAAGATTTCCAGAACCGGGGTCCTTGCATTTCTCCCACTAGTACTTATCCAAAGCTGAGGTATCCGGCTCAGGGCTTTTTGAGAGAAAGCCCTTTGATTGTCCTGCATTTGGCCAGCTTCCAGCTTTGCTGCATGATGATTAAGTGTGCTTTTACCCAAAAAAGTTCAGAAAAGCTTAAATTATTCTTGAAAAACAGAAAGTCTTATCAGGCTTTATACACAATTTAAAGCCCAGATAATGACCAGCTTTTCCTACCTCTAGACAGACACTGCTACAGAGACTAATCACCAACTGCAAGGAAGAGATACAGATCTAAAGCACAGAAGTACAACACACAGGGCTGATGCCTTCACCAGGTACCATGGTACTCCTTTATCTAGTGACATTTCCTGTCCTCTCCTCCGACCTTTCCAAATAGGCAGATATTTATTTGATTTTTTATTAAGCCAAATCTGGGACCTTATACTTTCTCTATGAAGGAAGGTTAGCTATGGTGCATTTGATTTTGCTCTCCACTTTGTTCAAACCCTTACAAGGACTCTGATAAACACCAGGAAAGATTAGTACAGTGAAAGAATTAAATAAAGTTCAGGTACAAAGTAGAGGATTAGGGAAAAAGAGACTCAATTTAGGAGACGATGAAACTCAGTTCCTACATTTCTTTGAAGTACAAAGTACATATTGTTTTATGGAGTAAATTATAAGTTGCTGTCTATTGCACTTCTTACAATAAAAAGCCCCATATTTTAGCTATTTTTTACAGTAGAGAACTAAAAACCACTTTCTGATATTCCTCCAGTCTGCCAAATCAGATCATTTCCCTGTAGCTTTCTTTACTTTCTTACACCCAACTTGGTTCAACCTTCTTCTTTTTTTTTTTTTTTAATTTTATTTTATTTGTAAGACTGACATTCTGGACCCCAGCTGAGAAGACAACTTTCCACAGCTCTGAATGGACACTCAGTTTCTTGGCTTCTGCTAAACTACTCAGTCAGTTGCAAGTAGGCAAAACACCTTGGCAGCCCCAAGCTTGATTTTGCTTGGAACCTGCTTGATCAATGCTGGCTGAACCTGAGCTGCCCTCGTGGTTTACTCTTGGAGTTGGTAGCTGAACCTCAATTGACTCATCCACTGTTATATACCAATCCTTTATCCTCCCTCAGTATTGTCCCAGAGTCAGTAAGATTCATTTGGTTATTCATTTACTGGCCTAATATGCACCAGCTGCTAAGAGATATAAAATGACTGCGATGGATGTGGTCCTGCTCTTTGGAACTGAAGGTCTGTTTGGGAGTACAGATAACTAAACAGGCACAGATAACTAAACAGGCAATTACACAGCTCTGTGTGCTGGGAAAAAGGAAGAACAATGTATTATGTAGTCACTGAGGAAGGATGCTTAATCCGACTCTGAAGCTCACGGAAGCCTTTCCAGAAAAGGTAGCGTGTAAAGTGAGAGCTATAGGATGAGTTGGAGTTAGTCAAGAGAAACCTGGAGATAGTACTTCAGGCAGAGAAACCAGCCTGAGTCAAAATCTCGAGAAGAGAGGGTGTGATGTATCTCAGGAAAAGAAAGTAATTCAACATCAGTGGATCAGAGAATGTGTGTGCTTTATAGGAGGTGGAGGAGCTGGGAGACAGGGTGGGAAAGAGTTAAGTAGAGGCTGAAGGGGACTTTGTAAAGCAAGAGAAGATTCCCTCAAGGGTGTTGAGAAGCCCCTGGAAGAGCGACATAAATGGATTTGTGCTGTTAGAAAGTTCATGCTGGCTAAAGGAAGGCAAGTGGACTAGTAAGGAGGCTGCCGCGCTAGCCCAGGCAAGAGGATGCAGAGACCTGTCCTAGTTCAGTAGTGACGAGGGTGCAGAGAAGTGAGCGGACAGGAGGGAGGTTTAGGAGGCAGAGTTGATGCACTTGGTGCCTGATGAGACATAGGGAATGACGGAGTGGAAGAAGGCAAGCATAATACCTTGGTTTCTGGGTTGAACAACTGGGTGAATTATGATGCCTTTTTCTGAGCTGGAAAAGGAGAAGTGTTTGGTTCTCCTAGTGCCCGATGATCAGCCATAATTTCTTAACCATTCTGTCTTCTCTCTCTTCTCACTCCAACTGGTCTTGCCTTTTCCCCATTTCCCTATTTTCCTTCAGGCTGTGGCCAACCTCACCTTAAATAGCTCCTGGCTTTGTTCCACTTTAGAGGTGCTTTGTTTCCTCATATGGAAAACCTGGCTTCACAAAGTTCACGCATTTATACCTACTTTCTTCTCCGTCAGAAAAGTCCCCTGCCCTTTATTTTCCAGGCAAACTTTGCCAATCTATTGAAGCCCAGATCAGCTATGACTTCCTCAGTGAAGTCATTCCCAGATCCAAAATGCATACTGTGTGGATCCACCCCTGTTCTACATCCTTTGGTTCACATCTCCGTAATAGGATGTCCTACCCATTGCATTGTCTGTCTCTTTTGTCTTCACCTTCTCACCATCCCATCACCTCACAGAGGATTATTATTAGCTTCTTGAAGGTAGCTAATTATATCTGTCATTCATATTTCTATTATCACCATCAGAAAAGGGACTTGTAAATATTAGATGTTCAAGAAGAGTTTAATGATGAAATATGAATAAACTGTCTATATGCTTTTCCTTACAGATTTCTTCCAGGTTCATTTTCTTCAAAATTTTTTTCTCATTTAATCCCACTCATTAGCCAATTTGCCAATACATCCTTGAGTCTTCTTGTAATAATTGTTTTTTTATGTGAATAAATAAGACAACTTCATGGAACTTTTGAGTTTGTTATGAACACTGAGTTCCCTAAGAATAGAGTCATGTTGTTTATGTACAATGGAGAACACACTAATTTTCTAACATATCACCAAATACTTCAGAAACATGGGATTAGTTGTGACATCTCAGACAAATTACTTAAACCTTTCTAAGTCTTGGTTTCCTCAAATATTAAATGGTAATAATCTATATCACATTCATTTGTTGCAAGAATTAATTGAACAAATGCATTTAGAACACTTAGCACAGTACCTGGAGCAGTAAAATTGCTCAGTAAATGCTATCTCTTCTGAATCTCTGCTCTCCCTATAATTGTTTAAACTTTGTATATTTTTATAACTTCTGATTTTTAAAAAATTTTATTCTAACAGACTGGCAATTGTGCATGTGTATATATATGTGTGTGTGTGCTGCATGCATTTGACAGATGTTGATAGATCCACTTTTAAAGAAAGCAGTGCATATTTAATACATTGGTCAAGAGAGCTCTCATGTTGTGTACATTTGCCTTTAGCAATAACCTTGTGAAATCTCCTGTTTCGCGGCTAATTTGTCATCTACTTTTTGCTTACGTATATTTTTTCTTTCTCCAGTGGGAACCATATCTTTTATTTTTTTGGACCTGTAGAGTGCCAAGTACTATGTTTTGTGCTTATTAGGCATTTAGTAAATATCTGAACAACTCTAGCCTTGCCCCCTTGACCTGGAAATATGGGAGAAGCTGTTCAATCTCTCTAGTTGTGTCTACAAAGAGCCATGAGCCTCTGGAGGGAGAGAGAAAGAGGTCAAGAATGGTTATTTCCCATCAGTACAGAAAGCTCTGAGAATCCTCTTGGCTGTTTTTCTGAAGCAGGAGGGAGTTATTTTCCCTCTTCAGTACTCTGTGTCAGAACCCAAAGTGAATTCTTGAGGAACTATGAGGAAGATGGAAGCTGATCCAAAGTGCCTACACTAACTTCTATGGCTGCAGGATTCAGATATCAAGTATCTGGGTTCAGAAATCGTGATGCTTTAGAGAGCCTTAGAGGCAGTGTGTTGTGCTCCTTAGTCTTGCCATCCACAGCCTCCTATGGGTATCAATTTAAAAAAATTAAACCACATACCCTTCCTTCCTCCCTCCCTCCCTTCCTTCCTTCCTCCTTCCCTCCCTCCCTCCTTCCTTTCTTTCCTTCCTCCTTTCCTCCCTTCCTTCCTTCCTCCCTTCTTTCCTTCCTTCTCTTCTTTTTCCTCTTTAGAAACATTTTTACAAAAATTATACATGCTTATTACAAAAAATTCAAGAAAGTATATTTTATTTCTTTTAGATTGCTTTCCTGTTTTCATTAGGATTACTCTGTTAGCACAAGGATGTGAGGTCTTATTTTTGTGGTCCATGTGTGTCGTATAAGTGATAACACTCCTAACAGACAAGGTGCTTCAGGCTGGTTTCAGAGACTTTTCCAAGCCACAGGGTTACCTGTACTGGGTCTGCAAGGTACCCTGATGAGATCTTCATGGTAAGGTTTTGTTATCTCAAGATCTTCCCCTTTCTTCATTGAAAGAAATTTACCTAGATGTGAGATGTTAATGTTAATAAAATTATTAAAGGGTTAACTTAGAGACATTAAGCTATTAAACCCTGAGTTATACATTTTACTAGTACAGCCCCAGTGTTATTAGGAAATCGAGGAAATGAACCTCAGAAGAAGTCTGTCACAGAGCTTTGCTTATCGTATATGCTTACTAAACATTTGATGAATGAATAAGTAAATGGTTGAATGAATTGGCACCAACCTATATGTATCTCCTAGGTTGTCTGTCAATTTATTCCGAGGTTCTCTACATATTTTTCTCAGTGAGTCCTCTGGTTTCTTTAGCTTTGAAAGTTAGATTAGAATGTATGTACTTCTGGGGAAAGTTATGGTAATCATCACATTTTACCAATATAATTATTATATTTCAGAGCATCTAATGAGCAATAGAGTTAAATCCTGTGGTACCCGTAGTCAGGCAAGCATAGTTTGAAAATCATTAACTGTAAACACCAATATTTTAAGATCTTTTTATTTTCTGCTAAAAAAATGGCATATGTGAATGAGATATTTTTAAATGACTGACCCATTTCACAGATTAAAAAATGAGTTTTGGGATTTTCCTTAAGTTTTGCATAGAAAATCAGTGGTATATGAAAGCTAGAAACTCAGGAATTTATTTCTTCATCTTGTGCTTAACCATTTGGAGACAGGCCATCTCCAGACTATATTTTCTTTTTAATGGCAATAAAGTGAATGAACTCAAAGAACAGTCTAGCATCCTGCTGAGATTGATATGAAAAAGGACAGGGAAAGAAAAGATTCCTCATTAATGGATTTATATTCTAGTGATAGGACTAAGGGGTGGAAAGGTCATTTTGGAAAGTAAAGTGAGACATAGAGCATGCAGAAAAATTATCTTGTTATCTGACTTAGAGACATGAGGCTGCACGTTACCCTCTGTTCGTTTATTTTTTCTCCTAGTTTCCCTTTTATTTTTAGATAAATGTGAGTCAGACAGATGAGACAAGAGTAATTTTTAGAAACTCTCTTGCTTTGCAAGCTTTTGGGAGCAGAGTTTTGCTTGTTTTATATGGTCTGATTGGAAGTGCTATTGACTGTAAAGGAAGAACAAGGCATTCAATCAGAATTGGGGGATAAGTGGGCAAAACAATGAAAATATTAAAACTTGAGTGTATGAGGCCATAATCAGACAAAATTTAAAACTTAATTTGAAGACTGAAATTGAAGTTCTTTCTAGATTATCAGGAAAGGAAAGACATTGTACCTCTGAAAGGACTTTTTAGTTCAACAAGGGGAGTGGGATTAGAAGGTAACTATTTAGATGACCCTATGCTTTGTGACAGGTCACTTATATATAAACACCTTCATTTAATTTTCAACAATTTCTTGGCCAGAGATGTGTTATTTTTTAAAATGTAGATGAGAAATTTTAGACCCTGAGAGTAAATGTGTCATCCACAGTCTCAGCTGCAGAGTGGCAGAGGCCAAGATTCAAACACAGTTTTCTTTGGCTCCAACCCTCTGCTCTTACTCCTACCCAGAAGCTCTCCTTCTATCTTCTAGCACTGGGGATACAGATGAGTAAAGCACCTTGTGTGCCAGAGAGCTTACTACCAGACACACACAAATGTATCTGTGTATATGTATATACGTCTCTGGTGAGATATAGCTTGTGACTCAGTTATACTCAAGACACAGTCTCAGTCCAAAGAAGGGGATGATCAGCTCTGCTGAAGCTGGAATGGAGCAGGTCAGCTAAGATTTTATGGAAAAGGAGAAAAAGCCAGTTGAGCCATGTCTCCCATTTTGACAAGGCACAGTAGGTCATCTGAGATGGAAGGGAAAATCTGCACAAAATGACTTGAAACAATAACATAGAAGATGTGTTTGTAGGATTGCCAGATGAAATTCAGGGCATCCAGTTAAAGAGTTTCAGATAAACAACCAAGAGTGTTTTAGTATAAGTATATCCTATACAGTATTTGGAACATACTTATACTAACACATTCTTGGTTGTTTATCTGAAACTCAAATTTGATTGGGCATTCTGTAAGTTTGTTTGCTAAACCTGGTCATGCTATGCATTTGAGTCTCGTTGGAGACTAGTTTGTAAGGCTGGGAGCACCAGGATGGGTGCCGAGAGGGTTAGGCTAAGGATCCAGTCTTTGCTATACAGGGGATAAACAGGATTTAAAACAGGATTACCCTACAGATGAGTATCTGTTTATCCTGTGACTGGGTTAATTTATGCCACTTAGTTAAAAACAACAAGCAACTGAACAACGAATTGTCTCTAATGAAAAGGACTTTTCTGCTCAAAGAGTCATATAATAAAATGACTTCCAACAAACTTTCAAATAAATTATTAGTGTCTGGTGATTCTTTTCTGCAAAAATGAAAAGAGAAAAGGAGGCACGGTTTGGGTTAGAGAGGAGAAAATTAAATAAAACCAGATATATTTATATCACATATTTAGTACATATGTGTTTCCTGTTTAATTTCTAAGTGGGGAAAAAATGCAGATGGAATCGTATTATCCCCGTGCAAATCCCATCTAAACTAAACCAAAGATATTGAGCTCTGACTCAGTAGCATGGAATTCTTCCCGGAGTCACAGAAGAAGGCATATCCCATGAAGACAATCAGGAATCACCCTGTGGATGGCAGGTGGCATTTTTACATTTGTTTAAAAACTTAAGGGTAATAGGTCATTAAAAAAGCTATTTCCTTACAGTATTTTTGCTTAACAATGTTCTATGTATCTGTGACATTGGAGATATAGCATGTCTCCTACCTTGGGGGTGTTGGCTGAAAGGAGGCATCTAAACATTTCAGTATAACGTTTAGAAAATTAAATTGTTTGTGAGAGCAATGACTGCATACCAATTTAGACTTTTCTCTCCCTCCTCATTAAATATGTGACTGTGTCTTTTATTTACTTGTCTCTTCGCTCCAGAAAGGATTTAAGGCAGCTCATAAATATGGGCAAGACCCATCACTCCTACACATGTGGCTGCTCAAGCATTTTGATGATTGTACACTTTAAAGTTAAACGCCAAGACTTCTTTCTGTATGATTAGTGTGTGTCTGCTTCTGGGGTAGGTTATGGTAATCATTATGTTTTACCAACAACAGGATTTTTGTTATTTCATGGTATCTACTGAACAATAGCATAAATCCTAAGGGAACCATAGTCAAGCAAGCCTATTTTGAAAGCTGTTTGTTAGACAGAAAAAATCTATTTGACTTGGAGATTTTGCCTTGGTTTCAATTTTATTTAATAGGGGATTTCACTGTCCTTTGCTTAATCCTGTTCTCACTTTAGCTGAAGTTGAAGAAAGACAAAAATCTAACTCTGGTAAACACAATCTGAGTTTCATCATCAACACTTTTGTATAAAGACCAGATAAATAACCAAAAGGAAGTATAGGTCATAATAAATGACTTCGATTCATTGTGTTTCCCTGGATTATTTTTACTTTGCTAGGCATACTATTCTTGCTTAAAATAAAGTGCTATTAGTTATCAAAGATGTGACTTGATAAAGAGTAAGGCCATTTTTTAATCATGGCCTATTTGAGATCTTGCCTTACCTGGGAAAGGATTTAAACTTCAGCAAGAATGGATTAAGGCAGGGGTCCCATGAAACTGGTCCCTGGTGCCAAAAAGGTTGTGGACCGCTGGATTAGGGGCTAGAATTTAACATGTTGGAAGGTCATGCCTTCCAGATATTGTTTTCAATGTTTTGGCAGGTGTCTTGTCAAATATGCTGGGGTTTTACTGCATCTGATGATGACAACCTCAAGCTCCAAATGAGCTTGACAAGCTGAACAAATTGGCTGAGTCTCACAGAATGAATTTTGATAGAAACAAACAATAAATACACATCCCTGTACTTGGATTCAGAAAACCAACTGGGAAAATAGTTGGTATTGAAAATGCTGGGAAAAAAATGGCCTAGGGCTTTTAGGTAACAGTGAGTTCAATATAGGTCAACAGAGTGGTGAGGCTGTCATAAGTCTAATAGGGTTTAGGTCAACTTTGGAGCAAACTTTCTAGGCTAAGGAAGATGTGATAACCCCACTCAACATTCCACAGTGGTCAAAATTTCTTTTCAAATCCCGAGTTCATATCTAGGCACCCCACTTTAAGAAAGTATGCTTTCAGAAACAAAAGATGTGCTTGGTGAGAGCATATAAAATCATGTCAAAGGAAGAAAAACTACAGGGACACAAGATGTTTTATCTGGAAGAAAGAAGAGTTTTATTATTGAAGAGGAAAAGGTTTATTCTCTCTGCTGTCATATGTATACAAAGACCAATCTATAGAAGCTTCCATATAAGGATGGACTTGCTTATAGTTAATCCTGTTTAGATAGAATGGGCTCCTTTAGGAGGCCAGCACCTCTCACCTGTTGGAGAGGCGATTTTCACATTAGATTTAGATCTAGATCTTTGTGGTCCTGTCTGAATCTGGTATTCTACTATTCTAAGAATGTTTAGAATATTTACATATGTTTTTCTGGTATGAATATCTTCCAAAGCAATCAGGTATTTCAGAAAATTTAGTGATATTGCAAAACAGAAAACAATGACACTAAACTAGCATTTGTTATCACATAGACAAAGTAACTGGTTGATTGATTAGAAAATTAAATCTTGATGTGTAGGTATCTAAGAGACATGGATTGTTTCTGGTTATTGGGCCTTCTTGCCTACAGACATGCCATTTAAATATAATTCTCAATATAAACAGGCAAAATGATTACAACAAATACACATAAAACCCTGATCAAAACAGTTTGAAATTACATTAGCTGTAAAATTCCATTATAATCAGAAATTTTGTGTTGATTGCTTTTATGTATCATTGTCTCTTTTCAGTCTTTTAATGTACCATGAAAAATCTCCGGATAACAAATGCTTGTCAAGCCCCAGCCAATAGTTCACTTGTTTCCAAGAATATTTGATTTTAAGATACCCATATGACAAAATAAGTTAGTCCCTTGGAGTTTGTTTTAATAAGATTCATAAAATCAATTCTATGATCCTTTTTTTGTCTTCCTATCAACACCCCCTCTACTTCATTTTTGCTAGCCACCAGCTGGCTTTTTTTCCCACCACAAAAGGACTCTAAACGGCAAGATAATTATACAAAAAGAGATTTACTCCAAAAGTTCCACGGAGCCAACTATGTCAGCGATGGAAAGAACTAGTACATTTTGTTTTGAATATAAAAAAAAATCCTAGATCTGGCAATTTGCCTACTTAAGCCCCAAATATTCTTGACTCCAGAATTCTAAGTGAAGAAGCTCACCTTTTCTTCTTTATTTCTAAAACTATGAGGTAAAAATTTGCATCAGCTTTATAATATCCCTTGTGATGTCAAATCACATTAAAATATATGAAGTAGAATGTTAAATTACAGTACAATAGTGTATATATTAGTCAGCTAAATTAGAAGGCTAGATGGTGTTGAAATTCTCATAACCAGGAGTCCAAATCATGATAAAAGTTTTGATATATTCCTTAGTTAAAAACTCCTGGTGTTATGTAATCATCCCAAAGTTAAGGGGTCAGGTTTGGATGACTGTGGAAGGGACACAATCCTTGAAAGTGAACAAAGAAGTGGGTATAGCCCATATTGCTATAGACAGCCATCTTGTAGCCATGAAGGAAGCCATCCTAGGATGAGGCAACCAAAGCCAGAGGGGTTTAGGAGAGGAGCACTGAGTCCAGATAATCACAAAGAAATGGAGCGAAAGCTCAGATCACACCTTTCATGAAATTTGTTCTCACTTGAAATATTGGAGATGTGAGTCAATAATAAATTATCTTTTAGATTAAAAAAAATCTCGGTGTTCAATTCCATTAGTATCTCACTTTCTTTCCTTTCCTGATATTTCAATATTATTACCAGATACTCTTAGTTCCAGGATTTAGAAATCAGTTACAAAAACTAAAAGCAGATTTGTCCAGCCAGGGTTGTCTCAAATTTTCAGGAAATAAACATTTAGGCAGAAAAGCAGATGGTATGCTGTCTGCACAGGCTTATTTTTCAATAAATACAAGCCAGTTCAATTCACTGCTTTCCAGGTAAAATACCTCATAAGAGATAAATGTCTGAGGGTACTCTGTACTAACATTTTGCCTTAATGTATAAATTCTCAGAGGTATGAAAAATGCATGAGGGTTAGAAAATCATATTGAAAGAACTTTAGATCTTTAGCTCTCCAGGAGACTAAATGAGAGGCCACCTTGTTATCCTGTGTTCTAACAAACCCCTACCATATTAAGAGCTCACTTGAAAGCATTTCAGTGTATACTGTGTCATGTAAGCAAAGGGCAAATTTGTACATTCAAAGCATGCGTTTTTGAAAAGCAAAGCACTGCTCAAATATGAGGACTCGTAGTTATATATCATTTTAATAGAGCTACATACTAAACACCATAACTTGTAATTCATGAAAGAACTTAGGGCACATACGGTGAACAGGATTAAATTGTATCCTAATAACTTTCTCGGAAAAGCTAGTGGAAAATTAGCTGCATCCCACCAGGCAATAAATACATCACACTAAACAAAATTTAAACTAGAGAACAATCAACCCCTTTTCTTTGTTCTTTCAAAGGAAAAGCGGATTAGACCCCTGAAGAAAAGATCAAGAGCATTTTATGGGAAATTCAGGGAAAAAAAAAAAAACTATTTGGACTGAAATCAAAATGTTATGAATAGTACTTTCTAAGTAATGACACATATCAGCAGCATTTGTAACCATAAGAACAATGTGATAAATTTTAATCACTTGGGACTCCAGCTCTGTGGGAAGTGCTCACTACACAGACATCATTTATAGGTTTCCAGTTATGACCTACGTCTAAAAGACATTTTAATGATAACCGGAGAAAGTAGATAGATTGTCTTCCTAGAGTGTTGAAGTCCCTGCTTGTTGTCATCCTCAGCTCTATTAAAGAGTAGAGGCTTACAAAGGTACTCTTCAGTCTAGCAATCAGGATGTAAGACCAAAGGGATGGAACTATCTAAGATAAAATATGCCAGAAACGTACACTCCTCAGGATTTCCTGTGGGAGTCTGACCAAAATAAAGCAATATTAATAAATATAAATTCTGGAACACTATTATCAACAGAAACAGAGTCTTGAAATGTACCCTTGAAATTCTTCTAGTTTCCTCAGGCAGGTCAACTATTTCAACGTTATTTTGCAAAATGTTAGACCTCCCTACGGGGACAATTGCTTTAAATTATATTAAAGACTCGAAGATTCTAATAGACATGCTAAAGGAAGGAGTTTAATTTGTTGGATGCTCTAAATCTTTGAGCTCACTCAGGATCTCTCACTCAGGGTCCTTTGGCCTCTTGGCCTTGAAAACATTTGGGAGCAACAAAAAAATGTAGTTTCAAAGCATCTCAACAACAAAAATCACCAATACGCAATTGGTGAATTTGCTTTTTTCCTTTCCCCTGTCTTTACTGCATATTTGGAGAGAAAGGAAGCTCAGGTGATGCAAATGGAATAAGAGAAAGAGAAAAGAAACAACCAAGGAAAAGGCTTGTGTTCTTAAACCATAAAGAATCATCACCCTCAGTCAGATTTCATCCCAGTAATTTGAAAAACATCCCTTTGAATGTAGCTCAAAGCCAAGCAAGATTTTTTGGTCCAAGTTTTCTCATGAGGCAAGACCTTGTGAGTCTTGAGTCTTCAGCCTCTCTGGGCTTCCATACCATCCTGAGCAAGTGAATCAATTCTCACAGTCAGGGAGACACTGCTTTTAACTATTCTCCCTTCAGAACATTTGGTCACCAGCAATGTGGGGGAATGAAATGACTGCTCGCATTTCTCCTTGCATTCTGGTTTCAAAGTATTTTTTTTTTAACCCCCCAGAATATAATTTTCCTTAGTAAACTTAAGAAAGCCAATATACACATAACATCCCACTCAAATCTAGCAAATTTATAACCAACTGGAGAAAAATCTTTTGTTTTACAAGGTTATTTGCCCAGAAGAGCTAACTACAAATGTGCTTGACTTCTCCAGCTTTCAGCAAAATCAGTAGCTACTAAAATCAGAGAGTGCTGAGAATAGAAGATGGGTCAGTAATTACTCATCTTGCCTTAAAGAGTAAATAAATACACATACATCTGAAGAGACTTCTGTCTCCTAGTTGATCAAATTCTAAAGTTTGTTTCAAAAAATCACTTCCTTAAAGGTAGGAATGAGCAAAGTGGTTGCACATCA
Organism: Balaenoptera borealis; assembly: GCF_965194805.1. NCBI lineage: Eukaryota > Metazoa > Chordata > Mammalia > Artiodactyla > Balaenopteridae > Balaenoptera > Balaenoptera borealis. The sequence goes on from NC_138873.1 coordinate 29,588,759, forward strand.
AAGATAATCACCAAATGGAGTCATCGAACATGTCACTGGAGCCATATTTTAGACATCCAGGGACTCTCAGTATTACTATCTTTTAAAATTGTTTACATATTAAAATGTAAGACCTGGTGTTAAGCTGACAAAATAAAGTACTCAGAATCAAGGTTTGTTAGCGGACACATGGAAGCAGCAGGATTCATGTTATTTGTTACTTGTTACTTCTAACGATGAGGCTAGAGGGCAGCTGCTTTCAAGAAAACAGACCTTTCTCAACTAGGCTGAGCTGCAAGCACCAATGATGACCTGACCTCAAATGAAAGGGCTAAAGTTAATCTAAGATGTTTACGTCATAGAACCTTCCAGTTTTGAATGACCTTAACAATCTAGACACTTCCCTCTTCCTCCCATCCTACCTATGAATGGTTCAATGACCCACCTAGTCTTCCAACCCAGGTCTCCAGATTGGTTTATTATGATTATTTTTTGGCTGCTAGAAACCCACAACCATGGTTGATTTTTGTTGTTGTTATTGTTCTTCCTTTCTTTTTGTATTTTTTTCTTTTACTTTTAAATTGTTTAAGGCAGACTCTTTATTTTCATGAAAGTCATGTCAGTGGAAATGTTTTTTCTAAATACTTTGTATTTTCTCTCAATCTACTCTTTCAGGAATGCTTATCTTATGAGAAAAGACCGTGTCATGAATGGAGTGTCTGTAGAGCTGTTGAAAATGCTGAATGATTACAATACAGCAGAAGAATGATATCCAACACCAACTTCTTGGTTAGGTTAACTGATTACGCTTTCTGTGATTAATAAACTATCCTACAGATTAGCAATGAGAACTAGTTATTTAACCACAGTTATGGCTTGGCATAGATGTGATAGGCTATCTACTCAAGGAGCCTTTTGAACTGTAGAATATGTTTAGTATTTTGGTTTCCGATGAAACACCATAGTTCCAACCCTTTCTCTGTTCTCTATTTTATGACTGTGGATAAAGTTTAGACAAAGGAGCATTTCAATTATATGTTTAATTCCAAGACTCTGTGAACCAGGCAAATTCCAGAGCATGACAAATTGGGCTATTTCATTTCACAAGACCTTTATTGCAGATCCTGGAGTTAAGGCTAACAAAGATGTAATGATAATAATCAGCTAACATACAGGATAAGAGGAAATGAATAGAAGGAAGAAGTTACATTATAGTTGATGGATAAATGATATCTCATAAATGACAGAGATTTGTATCCGATTCTTAGGACTAGCGTTTTTATCAATTGTTTTTGACTTTTTCATTCACAGGGATGTTTATTTGTTGAATAGTCAATCTAAACTGCACTGTACTTTTGAACTTCCCATTTTAATGGGAAGGTTTTGTCAGAGAGAAATCTGAATTCACACAGATTTGAGAAGTGATGTATGATACTACATACTGTGTTTTACAGCCTTTGAAGCTCACACCTTCCCCGCATATAGCACACACATCAGTCCAACACTCACAAAGCTCGGCTGGGATGAACAGCTCCACTGAGACTGAAATTATTCCACCAATGTCCCTGCCTCTGCCTCACTGAAAACCTCCACCAACAGGCCCCTTTGAAGACCTCTGTGTTCAGGGGAGAGATGTGACCACATCAAGGGTCAGAGATCAGTCTAGTCTGATTATCTATATAGTATCTATATATTATGATCTGGGAACTGGAACTGAAGTCCTTTTAAGCCCATTGGGACACAACGATCAGGCTTTATAATATGCACATGAAAGCATCATCTGACTTGGTTAAGGTTCTGTGTATCAGAGATCCTCATGTGAAATGAAATTTCTGTTATTAAAAAACAGAAAGCAGAGAGGACTGGGGTTGGGTGTGTGAATACAGCCTGAAGGGGGCTAGTGCATCACAGCTAGCCGGGAGGGAGTCGGGGAAAAAGTCTGGACCTGCCTAAAAGGCAAGAGACCATTGTTTCGGGGTGTGTGAGGAGAGGGGATTCAGAGCACCGCCTAAACGTGCTCCAGAGACGGGCGCGAGCCGCGGCTATCAGCACAGACCCCAGAGACGGGCATGAGATGCTAAGGCCACTGCTGCCGCCACCAAGAAGCCTGTGTGCAAGCACAGGTCACTAGCCACACCGCCCCTCCCGGGAGCCTGTGCAGCCCACCACTGCCAGGCTCCCGTGATCCGGGGACAACTTCCCCGGGAGAACACACGGCGCACCTCAGGCTGGTGCAACGTCACGCTGGCCTCTGCCGCCACAGGCTCGCCCCGAATCCATACCCTTCCCTCCCCCCCGCCTGAGTGAGCCAGAGCCCCCAAAGCAGCTGCTCCTTTAACCCCGTCCTGTGTGAGCGAAGAACAGACGCCCTCAGGAGACCTACACGCAGAGGCGGGTCCAAATTCAAAGCTGAACCTCGGGAGCTGTACGAACAAAGAAGAGAGAGGGAAATCTCTCCCAGCAGCCTCAGGAGCAGAAGATAAAAGCTCCACAAACAACTTGATGTGCCTGCATCTGTTGAATACCTGAATAGACAACGAGTCATCCCAAATTCAGGAGGTGGACTTTGGGAGCAATGACATATATATATATTTTTCCTTTTTCTCTTTTTGTCAGTGTGTATGTACATGCTTCTTTGTGTGATTTTGTCTGTATAGCTTTGCTTTTACCATTTGTCCTAGGGTTCTGTCTGTCCGTTTTTTTTTTTTTTAGTATAGTTTTTAGCAATTGTTATCATTGGCGGATTAGTTTTTTGGTTTGGCTGATCTCTTCTTTCATTTTTTTAAATTACTTTTTAATTTTTTTATTATTAATAATTTTTTATTTTTTACTTTAATAACTTTATTTTTTTTAAGTTTTTCTTTCTTTCTTTCTTTTTTTCTCCCTTTTCTTCTGAGCTGTGTGGCTGACAGGGTCTTGGTGTTCCGGCCGGGGGTCAGGCCTGAGCCTCTGAGGTGGGAGAGCCAAGCTCAGGACATTGGTCCATCAGAGACCTCCCAGCTCCATGTAATATTAAATGGAGAAAGCTCTCCCAGAGATCTCCCTCAATGCAAAGACCCAGCTCCACTCAACAACCACCAAGCTACACTGCTGGACACCCTATGCCAAACAACTAGCAAGTCAGGAACACAACTCCACCCATTAGCAGAGAGGCTGCCTAAAATCATAATAAGATCACAGATATCCCAAAACACACCACCGGACACAGTCCTGCCCAGCAGAAAGACAAGATCCAACCTCATCCACCAGAACAGAGGCACCAGTCCCCTCCACCAGGAAGCCTACACAACCCACTGAATAAGCCTTAGTCTCTAGGGCAGACACCAAAAACAACGGGAAATATGAACCTGCAGCCTGTGAAAAAGAAACCCCAAACACAGTAAGTTAAGCAAAATGAGAAGACAGAGAAATACACAGCAGATGAAGGAGCAAGGTAAAAACCCACCAGACCAAACAAATGAAGAGGAAATAGGCAGTCTACCTGAAAAAGAATTCAGAGTAATGATAGTAAAGATGATCCAAAATCTTGGAAATACAATGGAGAAAATACAAGAAACATTTTACAAGGACCTGGAAGAACTAAAGAGCAAACAAACAATGATGAACAACACAATAAATGAAATTAAAAATTCTCCAGAAGGAATCAATACCAGAATAACTGAGGCAGAAGAATGGATAAGTGACCTGGAAGATAAAACACTGGAAATAACTACCACAGAGCAGAATAAAGAAAAAAGAATGAAAAGAATTGAGGACAGTCTCAGAGACCTCTGGGACAACATTAAACGCAGCAACATTCGAATTTTAGGGGTCCCAGAAGAAGAAGAGAAAAAGAAAGGTACTGAGAAAATATTTGAAGAGATTTTAGTTGAAAACTTCCCTAATATGGGAAAGGAAATAGTTAATCAAGTCCAGGAAGTGCAGAGTCTCATACAGGATAAATCCAAGGAGAAACACACCAAGACACATATTAATCAAACTATCAAAAATTAAATACAAAGAAAAAATATTAAAAGCAGCAAGGGAAAAGCAACAATTAACATAAAAGGGAATCCCCATAAGGTTAACAGCTCATCTTTCAGCAGAAACTCTGCAAGACAGAAGAGAGTGGCAGGACATATTTAAAGTGATGAAAGGAAAGAACCTACAACCAAGATTACTCTACCCAGCAAGGATCTCATTCAGATTTGATGGAGAAATTAAAACCTTTAAAGAAAAGCAAAAGCTAAGAGAATTCAGCACCACCAAATCAGCTTTACAACAAATGCTAAAGGAACTTCTCTAGGCAGGAAACACAAGAGAAGGAAAAGACCCACAATAACAAACCCAAAACAATTAAGAAAATGGTATTAGGAACATACATATTGATAAGTAAATGGATTAAATGCTCCAACGAAAAGACATAGACTGGCTGATAGATAGAAAAACAAGACCCGTATATATGCTGTTTACAAGAGACCCACTTCAGACCTAGGGACATATACAGACTGAAAGTGAGGGGATGGAAAAAGATATTCCATGCAAATGGAAATCAAAAGAAAGCTGGAGTAGCAATTCTCATATCAGACAAAATAGACTTTAAAATAAAGACTATTACAAGAGACAAAGAAGGACACTACATAATGATCAGGGGATCAATCCAAGAAGAAGATAAAACAATTGTAAATATTTATGCACCCAACACAGGAGCACCTCAATACATAAGGCAAATGCTAACAGCCATAAAAGGGGAAATTGACAGTAACACAATCATAGTAGGGAACTTTAACACCCCACTTTCACCAATGGACAGACCATGCAAAATGAAAATAAATAAGGAAACACAAGCTTTAAATGACACATTAAACAAGATGGACTTAATTGATATTTATAGGACATTACATCCAAAAACAACAAAATACACTTTCTTCTTAGTGCTCATGGAACATTCTCCAGGATAGATCATATCTTGGGTCACAAATCAAGCCTTGCTAAATTTAAGAAAACTGAAATCGTATCAAGTATCTTTTCCAACCACAATGCTATGAGACTAGATATCAACTACAGGAAAAAATCTGTAAAAAATACAAACACATGGAGACTAAACAATACACTACTTAATAACCAAGAGATCACTGAAGAAATCAAAGAGGAAATCAAAAAATACCTAGAAACAAGTGACAGTGAAAACACGATGACCCAAAACCTATGGGATGCAGCAAAAGCAGTTCTAATAGGGAAGTTTATAACAATACAATCCTACCTTAAGAAACAAGAAACATCTCAAATAAACAAACTAACCTTATACCTAAAGCAATTAGATAAAGAAGAGCAAAAAATCCCCCAAGTTAGCAGAAGGAAAGAAATCATAAAGATCAGATCAGAAATAAATGGAAAAGAAATGAAGGAAATGATAGCAAAGATCAATAAAACTAAAAGCTGGTTCTTTGAGAACATAAGCAAAATTGACAAACCATTAGCCAGACTCATCAAGAAAAAAAGGGAGAAGACTCAAATCAATAGAATTAGAAAGGAAAAAGGAGAAGCAACAACTGACACTGCAGAAATACAAAGGATCATGAGAGATTACTACAAGCAACTCTATGCCAATAAAATGGACAACCTGGAAGAAATGGACACATTCTTAGAAAAGCACAACCATCCGAGACTAAACCAGAAAGAAATAGAAAATATAAAGAGACCAATCACAAGCACTGAAATTGAAACTATGATTAAAAATCTTCCAACAAACAAAAGTCCAGGACCAGATGGCTTCACAGGTGAAATCTATCAAACATTTAGAGAAGAGCTAACATCCTTCCTTCTCATACTCTTCCAAAACATAGCAGAGGGAGGAACACTCCCAAACTCATTCTACAAGGCCACCATCACCCTGATATCAAAACCAGACAAAGATGTCACAAAGAAAGAAAACTGCAGGCCAATATCACTGATGAAAATAGAGGCAAAAATCCTCAACAAAATACTAGCAAACAGAATCCAATAGCACATTAAAAGGATCATACACCATGCTCAAGTAGGGTTTATTCCAGGAATGCAAGGATTCTTCAGTATATGCAAATCAATCAATGTGATACATCATATTAACAAACTGAAGGAGAAAAACCATATGATCATCTCAATAGATGCAGAAAAAGCTTTTGACAAAATTCAACACCCATTTATGATAAAAACCCTCCAGAAAGTAGGCATAGCTGGAACTTACCTCAACATAACAAAGGCAATATATGACAAACCTACAGCCAACATCTTTCTCAATGGTGAATAACAGAAACCATTTCCACTAAGATCAGGAACAAGACAAGGTTTCCCACTCTCACCACTATTATTCAACATAGTTTGGGAAGTTTTAGCCACAGCAATCAGAGAAGAAAAAGAAATAAAAGGAATCCAAATCAGAAAAGAAGAAGTAAAGCTGTCACTGTTTGCAGATGACATGATACTATACATAGAGAATCCTAAAGATGCTACCAGAAAACTATGAGATCTAATCAATGAATTTGGTAAAGTAACAGGATACAAAATTAATGCACAGAAATCTCTTGCATTCCTATACACTAATGATGAAAACTCTGAAAGAGAAACTAAGGAAACACTCCCATTTACCATTGCAACAAAAAGAATAAAATACCTAGGGGTAAACCTACCTAAGGAGATGAAAGACCGGTATGCAGAAAACTATAAGACACTGATGAAAGAAATTAAAGGTGATACAAACAGATGGAGAGATATACCATGTTCTTGGATTGGAAGAATCAATATTGTGAAAATGACTATACTAACCAAAGCCATCTATAGATTCAATGCAATCCCTATCAAACTACGCATGGCATTTTTTACAGAACTAGAAAAAAAAAGTCACAATTTGTATGGAAACACAAAAGACCCGAATAGCCAAAGCAATCTTGAGAAAGAAAAATGGAGCTGGAGGAATCAGGCTCCCTGATTTCAGAGTATACTACAGAGCTACAGTAATCAAGACAGTATGGTACTGGCACAAAAACAGAAATATAGACCAATGGAACATGATAGAAAGCCCAGAGATAAACTCACACACATATGGTCACCATATCTTTGATAAAGGAGGCAAGAATATACAATGGAGAAAAACAGCCTCTTCAATAAGTGGTGCTGGGAAAACTGGACAGCTAAATGTAAAAGAATGAAATTAGAACATTCCCTAACACCATACACAAAAATAAACTCAAAATGGATTAAAGACCTAAATGTAAGGCCAGACACTATAAAACTCTTAGAGGAAAACATAGGAAAAACACTCCATGACATAAATCACAGCAAGATCCTTTTTTACCCACCTCCTAGAGAAATGGAAATAAAAACAAAAATAAACAAATGGGACCTAAGAAAACTTAAAAGCTTTTGCACAACAAAGGAAACCATAAACAAGATGAAAAGACAACCATCAGAATGGGAGAAAATATTCGCAAACGAAGCAACTAACAAAGGATTAATCTCCAAAATATACAAGTAGCTCATGCAGCTCAATATCAAAAAACAAACAACCCAATCCAAAAGTGTGCAGAAGACCTAAATAGACATTTATCCAAAGACGATATACAGATAGCCAACAAACACATGAAAGAATGCTCAACATCACTAATCATTAGAGAAATGCAAATCAAAACTACAATGAGGTATCACCTCACACTGGTCAGAATGGCCATCAGCAAAAAGTTACAAGCAATGAATGCTGGAGAGGGTGTGGAGAAAAGGGAACCCTCCTACACTGTTGGTAGGAATGTAAATTGATACAGCCACTATGGAGAACAGTATGGAGATTCCTCAAAAAACTAAAAATAGAACCACCATATGACCCAGGAATCCCACTGCTGGGCATATAACCTGAGAAAACCATAATTCAAAAAGAAACATGCACCACGATGTTCATTGCAGCACTATTTACAATAGCCAGGACATGGAAGCAACCTAAGTGTCCATCAACAGATGAATGGATAAAGAAGATGTGGCACATATATACAATGGAATATTACTCAGCCATAAAAAGAAACGAAATTGAGTTATTTATCGTGAGGTGGATGGACCCAGAGTGTGTCATACAGAGTGAAGTAAGTCAGAAAGAGAAAAACGAATACCATATTCTAACACATATATATGGAATCTAAAAAATAAAATAAAATAAAAAGTTTATGAAGAACCAGGAGCAGGACTGGAATAAAGACACAGACATAGAGAATGGACTTGAGGACACAGGGAGGGGGAAGGGTAAGCTGGGATGAAGTGAGAGAGTGGCGTGGACATATATACACTACCAAATGTAAAATAGATAGCTAGGGGGAAGCAGCTGCACAGCACATGGAGATCAGCTCGGTGTTTTCTATCCACCTAGAGGGGTGGGATAGGGAGGGTGGGAGGGAGACGCAAGAGGGAGGAGATATGGGGATATATGTATATGTATAGCTGATTCACTTTGCTATAAAGCAGAAACTAACACACCATTGTAAAGCAATTATACTCCACTAAAGATGTTTAAAAAAAAAAAAAAGAACAGAAAGCAACCAATAAAATTTCTATCCCCAAATTCCCCTTCCTTCAATTCGTTCAGTCTGTCCAAAACAAAGCATGGCTTACGTGAGGTCAACAGGATTCTGCTTTGGAAATAACATCTTTGGTTTTCTAACGTAAAGATATCTTACTTTTTAAGCTGCTATTCTGTTTGTTGACAGTCACCAATGTCAGTTTTAAAAGAACATAGTAGAATGTGAAAGATCTTCCTTATTGTCAGAGTGGAAAGATTGCTATATTCAAAGCACACAACTTCATTTTCAAGTAAGTCAGTTCCAGCCCTCCATTATTAATGACTGGAATTTAAAAACAACAACAAACCATTCAGATATTTTTCCAAGACTACAATCTGAATCCTTCCCGTTTCGCCAAACCTCCCACTAGACAAGTAGGAAAGATAAACAAAGCAACAGACCCCTGGGTTGTACACACTGACAAGATTGCAGGCCCTAGGATTAGAATGTTTCATCCCCGTATCCAATGTCTCCCAGAAGGACATCTAGTAGGAGGAAAAAGGAAGCGTGAGGTTAGGAACTTAGAAAGATTGGGCAGATAGTCAAAGCACTGGATAGATGAGGCAGCCTGTAACTCATTAGCCAAGCATCTCCCAGGGGCCCCTGCAAACATCCTACAGCCGGCAAAGGAAGCAGAAGTCTTCTGACAGTCGAGGCTGGCGTTATGCCTACACCCTCTCCAGATCAGGGCGTTGCTTGCTCAAGGTGTGTTGGGGAGAGTCCAGGACATGCCCCAAGTGTAAAAGCCTTAAATCAATGTTTGCTGAACTGAAGACATGGTAAAAAATATCATGACCACGACTGCTTTCATGCAAGAGGCAGAGTGACAATGGTAAGAGAAAAAGAGCATTGTGACATGTCAAATGCCACTGGAAATTGATCAGATGAGTAAGTGACTGCTTAGCAGGCAAAGGGTACCAGAGGCATGCTGCTTCAGGACACTACAAAGAAAAACCCTTTGTTTTTGGTGAGGAATTTACTGAAAAATCCTAAGGATTTTGTGCTTATATTTACTCCCAGGGTAAATCTTCTAAGGATAAATATCATTCTGTTAGTGAAAGATGGATTGTCTTGACATTGCTCCTTCCATCCATTAAGTAATCATTTACTAATCTATGGCTGTATTTGTTAAGAAATAGCACACTGGGCTTCTGAGAGTTCACTAGACACATCTGAGCCCTAGACTCTCTCACATCAGCAGGATAACAGAGGGTTTGTTCTGGAAGGGGCTTCCAGATCATCTCACCCAGTGGTCCTCAATCCCAGCAGATATAATGCCTCTTTAACTTATAAATATTTTCTACAATCCTCTTGACTAGCTGAAATAAAATTCATAGGTAACTTGTCCACCTGTACACATCATTTAAAACCCTTAATAAATGCCCTAACTATAATATGAAGGAGGAAGAAAAGAAAAAAGCATTTGTAATAAAAGAAGGTGCCTTTTAAAATGTGACAACTTAGATGCAACTACACTAGAAGACACTATGAAGTAATCTGAGGTTTTCCCCTACTTAGAATGAATGAGTTTGGATTTAAATAAAGACAATGCGACTTCCCTGGTGGTGCAATGGTTAAGAATCCGTCTGCCAATTCAGAGGACATGGGTTCAAGCCCTGGTGAGGGAAGATCCCACATTCCACGGAGCAGCTAAGCCCGTGCGCCACAACTACTGAGCCTGAGCTCTAAAGCCCATGAGCCACAACTACTGAAGACCACGCCCGTAGAGCCCATGCTCTGCAACAAGAGAAGTCACCGCAATGAGAAGCCCGCGCACCGCAACGAAGAGTAGCGCCTGCTCACCACGACTAGAGAAAACCTGTGCGCAGCAACGAAGACCCAACTCAGCCAAAAATAAATAAATTTATGAAAAAAATAAATGAAGACAATATTCAAATGCATATTGTCAACACCTTCTTTTACATTGGCATTTTGAAATATGAGCTAAATAATTATATTCTTATAAATACTTAGATTTACCATGAAGGTGACAATTTTATTGGTAATCCAAACACCACAAGAGTGTTACATCTAGGGAAAGCAACTACATTAATATTTAATTAACATACTTTAAATTTTCAAACAAAACAGAATTGGCTTTTAGGCTCAGATAATAATAAATAGGTTATTCCCCTATGCCTGGGGGACATTTGAAAACTGTGTGAACATTTTCTGGTGGGACCGTTCCATGTGTTGCAGAACATCAGGCATTTTTGGCTAGGTCCATTAGATGCTAATATCACTCTCCTTTCCCAAATCTTTAGTTGTTCCTTCATAATTTTCCAAATATTTCTGCGCCTAGGTGTTGAGAACTAGTATTCTATTCTAGTCTTCTCAATCTACAGGTTTAAAAATTGAGGCCCTGGTAGGTTAAATCCTTTGTTCAGTATTACACAACTAGTTTGTGCCAGAATGGGGACAAATCATGCTCATGGATTGATTGCTCCTTAATATAATTATTTTTGAAGTTTCTATGAAATGTCTATAATGGCTTTAACCCTTATGACCAGGCTCCATCCTACTTTTTTCTTATATCCTGTAGTCTTGCCCTTGGGCCCAACCTGTATATTCACTATTTTCAAAATACATTGTCCATTTGCCACTTTGCTATAGTCTTTCACATTTCCCATGCTCAAAGTGTCCTCTCTGATCATCTTTTTTCAAATATACTCTGTTCCAGGAAGAATTTCCTCACATCCAAACCTGAAATGGTCTCCCCCTCTAGTTACATTTTATGGAAGTCCTTGTCCAGCCCTTGTCCTAATCACTCACTGACTTGCACCATTTTAAGAGTGTATCTACCTAGTAAACAACCCAGTGGCAGAGCCTATGGCTCATACTGCTTTGTGTTCTGCCTACCATTTATCACAGCTCTGTAATGCAGAGTAGGTCCTTAGAATCAGTTCTCAATTTTTATTGTTAATCACTGCAGTGCACACAATCTTCAACCAAAGGGATACTTGCCATTCAGGCTAACTTATCTTGTTCATCCCTGAATGAGGCAAAGCACAACTTCAAGTAACATGGTCGTGCTGGGGAACATCTGGGAAAGAACAACAGAGACATCAGTCTGGCTTGCAGTGATCAGGAAATGGAGTGGTTCGTTCCTAGCAACGGCCCATTTTGTATTTTGGAGGCAGAGATATAAACAATGGCAGGCTCTGTTAAAAGCAGCTGCAGTCACAAATCTCCCAACAAGCTTCATATGTGCAAACTACAGGAAGGATTTCTGGTACCATATTGGGCTTCTCAGTCACACACGGGGCTGGAGCAGTCACTGTCAGTCGTGTCATCTTTGAATACGACGCAGAACAACGCGTTCATATCCCACTTGCCATGTGAGTGAAGGTGGAAGAGAAATGGGGTAGGGTCACTGACACCAGCTGGTCATTTGTTAGACTGTTTATTAACCCTCTGCAAAATCACAACAGAGATTTCATCCTTGAACAGAAAAAAAAAATTTTTAAGTGTAAGTAGAAAATAGCCCTCAAATTAAATCTGCACCAATTTTATAGATTATGTCTAACTTCAGGTTTTATTTTTTGCAAGTGTCTGCTGATTCATTGTCAGGTTGTTTGGGTTATCGCCTTCTCATCTGAACGTTTTATTGTGAAAGTGCAAGATGTGAGATCTAACATGATGTATTAGGCATAAAAGTAATCAGGGAAAAATGTAGTTAAGCCCATGTATGCTTTGGAAATGTGCATAAATATTTACAAATTATAGAGTTAAATCCAACTTTTTTTGGTAAATGAAATATATCCCAAATTTTTGTAAATGAGAAACATCAAACTCGGGAAAGCAGTAGAACAGAAAAGCAAAAACACTGGCAAATTGATTCACAACCCCAGCAAAGCCAGTGCATGTCAATTTCTCTTGCTCTAACACCTTTATAGATTTAAGTGTCTGAAATGTATTTTTTTACACTCATACATAATTTTGGTAAGGATTTTGATGATTAGCTGTGCATCTGTACAGAGACCATCTAAAGTCAATGCTTTCTTAAATGTTAACGACACTATCCATCATATTTCTGGCTTGGGTTTGTGTTTCATGGTTCATCAGACCAAATTTCCAAAAAGTGTAATTTTTGATCTATTTTCTTTCTCTTTCTAGATTCTGACTCAATATACAGAAATGAAAATGGATGTTGTCTGTATGTTGGCAGTGTGGGCAATGACTGACCTGGCATAAGTGACCCTCTCTGTGCTAGCGCAGTGATCGTAACACCTTCATTTTTCACTGCTTTGTGTGGTTTGGTTAAATAGCAAATTCTATTTGGAAGAGACACTTTTAGCTTATATTCTTCTATATTTTAAATAATTATCTGTGGCTATTAACATAAGCTTTAGTTAGTGTTTTACATTAACTGACCAATCACCTAAAACACTAGAGAAAATGACACAGAGGATGGGTAAACTCAGGTTGGAGAGGTAGGAAGAAGAAACGTTATTTCAGGAGTACGGACCATGATCTATATCAGTAATAAAAATAGATGATTTTGTGTTATTCATAATTAGAAGGTAAATGTTAACCATGATTGGTAATGGTGTTGTTTTCCATTTTTATCAGTGAACACACAGTAATTCTATTGGGGGGGGGTTCATTTTCACTCATAAGTCTCAGTTAGCTGGAGAGATACACAATTAACATTCAATGACAGTCCCTTGCAGTAATAAGAAACCACCATGCCTATCTTGTCATACAGAGCTGCTTGTAAAGGGCAGGGAGGCATGCAGTAGTTTCCTTAACAAATGATTAAGAATCCTTTTCAAAGGTAGGTATAAACTGTTGGATGATTTTGATTGAATCAGCTGGCTCCATAGAAATGGGCAGACATTAAGTGTAATTTTTTTAAAAAAAGCAACATGAATTCTTTTTTGACCTGAAATAACTAGTCATTTTAGTCAAGACAGGCAAACCATATGTATATTTAGATAGACTCATAGAAGTAGGAGGGTGGATTCTGAAGGAGCACATGCAGAGATGGGTGGAGGTGGATTCTTGTGGATCTGGGGCTGCATGATGTGTCTCGTGACAATTAGCCCCATACTCCTGGGCTTATTTTCAAGAGTGACATGTTCATATTCCAGAAAAAAAGTATCTTACAAGAATATTATGTGGGATGAAAAAGAAAAAAGAGTATCAGTTCTCACTTATTTACCAATAATGTTAACCAGAGCAAAAGAATTTATTTCCTACTCCTTTGACCTACACTACCAATATCGATCTTCGAAAATGATTTTTATGGGCAGAACATATATTAAGAAGGCTTAATGATAATTTCTTTTGTATTCATAAACATTTCCCTGAGTCAGTCTCTGAGACCATCTAATGCCTGAATCCCAGGTTCAGAGTCCTTACAGGGCTCTGAGCATGTGACCCATAACTGAAGGTTAAAGACATTTCCCAGGCTTTGCTCCACTTGAAATACCAATGTGCAAAGTATCCTTATTGCTAGATTCAGACTCCTCATTAGGATGGAGAAGCCTACTTATCTTCTTTATCCCGACTTCCTTTCAGCTTCATGTCTAACACACCTGCTTCTCCTGCTGCTCCTCAAACTGAACTCATCTCTTCTCCCACATACACTTTGATGCCTCCTGTTTACTGCAACTCTTCCACTTAAAATTCTGCCCATCCTTTGAGACTTATCTCGAATGTCACCTCTTTGGGGAAGAGTTCCCTCATCCTGCTAATTAAATTCATCTTATTCTCTTTGATATCTTTATGCTTCATACACTCAAGAAGAGTACAGACATTTAAGGGAGGGGAGAAGGGGAAAATAATAAAGTTTTTATCATGTAATCAAGCTTTTTAATAGTACTTAAAATGACTTCTATCACTTCTTGTACTGTATTAATAATACGTATTTACTGAAAATGAAAAGAACAGTAATTCTATTAATAATTTAGTATATATCCTTCCATTACTTTCATCCATGTGAATGACTATATATGTGTAGATATATAACATTTTTTACTCAAATGAGATCACATGATAAAACTTTTAAAACTGCTTATTTTTTCATAAATGGTTCCACATTTTTAATCAAATGTTTTCAATGGCTACGCAATATATCATTGTAAGGAGATATCAAAATCTATTTAACTAATACTTTATTATGGGACATTTCCATTTTTCCCATTTTTTGCTGTTTTAAATATCCTTAGAGCAAAAGAATTTTTACACATCCCTTCAAAAATATTTATTAGGTGCTTATTTTATCTTGGGCATTTTGTGGTATATTTTCTCTGAAAAAAATTAATAAAGTTTGAAAAATCTAGATCAAATTGTATGAATACATTAAAGTATTGATTCCCTAATACCTTCTTTATATTAGGATATATACGTATTTTTATACCTTTGGCCAACAGGTCGGTGAATACCAGTTTGCATTTACTTGATTTCCAATGGGATTTTACATTTAAAAATATGTTTTAGCCATTTTATTTTTTCTTCTTTTGTGAATAAAGTTACTACCTATTGTACATTTAAAATATCAGGTGTTCATCTCTTTTTTATTAATTTGGAAAGCTTCTTTATATATTAAACAGATTAACAATTTGTCTATCACTACACTGCAAATATTTCCCTAATTTTTTTTCTTTAAATAAAATTAATTACATGTGGTTTTTGTTGTTGTTTTTGTTTTTTTAAACAGACTTAAGAAAAACTTTTATGAAGTCATATCTTTCACTTTTTTCTTTATGCTTTTTGCCTTTGATGTCATGTTTCGAAAATTCTTCTATACCCTCAAAGCTCTATAAGTCACTACTTTCAAAAAGTTTGTATGGTTGTGGTGAGTTTGTATTCTGTCAGTCTAGCTAATTTGCCAGTACATTAAACAGAGTTCCATTCCCTGCATAGTTCCAAGTTTGGCTGGGCCAGAAGAGACATTTTGTATGAGATTTGGCAGGTGGAAGTAAAGCAGGGTTATATGCCTTTTATTCTCAGGAGGTTGGTGCAGGGTCACCAGGCACTGCTGCAGCTCAAGCATGTGGTCATATATCTGCTAGCTCATCTGGTTCTTCCCACCAGATCCTTCTTCACTTTTTCCAACTCCTGGACCAGGTGCCTATTTACATCCATTGGTAAGAGCCCCACTCGTGCAAGACACCCTGCAACACTGAGACTTGTAGTTGAGTTAAACTTGAAAAGCAATTACAGGAGAATATCTTTAAAATAAAGTCTATAATCAGTAACATGGGATATCATTTTATTTATTCAAGTCTTCTTGACATATTATTGTTTTCTTAATATAGATCCTTCATATTTAAAAAATTAATACAAGTAATTTACATTTTTTCTTGGTGCCGCTTAGTGGGATCTCTCTCTCTCTCTCAGTCTCTCCATATATTTAACTGTTAGTTCTAATAATTTTTCAAACCATGCTTTTGGCTTTTCTGATAAGGGTGTGCACGCAAATAACAATACATTATATTTTATTTTACAATGTTTGAAAATGTCTTTATTTCCCATACCTTAATGATAATTTAAAATACACAAACAATGCTAATCTGTTTAACATTTTTGCAATGAATTTTTACTTAATTAGCTAGCATGGATAAACAAGCACTTGGTCTGCTTTCAGGTAAAGTTATATAACTGATGCCAACCAGTGTTTTTCTAGGACACTGGACCAATTAGTTGTTATAATTAAAGACAAATGTAATTAGTTAAGTAGTATTTAGATTTTCTGATCATTTGCATTTAAATTGTATGATGAAATCCATATCATGAAACAGATATCACAAAACAGTGATGGAAGAGGAATATGCATAAATGAAATCTCTAGCTGGCTTTCTCCCAGGAGAGTGAAGAACCTGGTGTTCTGGTCCATGAGGGTCTTGGGAGCCAAGTTTTCACGCAGGAGAAGGTGCGGTTGTTCCAGTCTCTCCATGAGAGTGAGAGACAGAGGGGAAATTGATTTAGTGTTTCTGGATCCAGCCTCATATGTGTCTGAGCGTGTGTGGTGTGTGCAGTGTGTGTGCTGACAGTTGACAGGGGCTAGTCTCAAGTTAATTGCAAAATAATGGATCGTATTACATTTCTCTCCTTCCCCTTCCTTTTGCTCTTTCCATGTCACACTGCAGTCAGTGTAGGAGCAGCTTGGGTGGTAATGAGGCTATCACTGCCCACAGTACAAACGCTGCAGGGAGACCTAGCTATCCTATAACCCTTGTTTAGATCTCCCCACTGTGGGATTTGATGCTAAGCCTTCTAATGGACAAGTAATAAACTCTCCTAGGAAGAGACCTTTTTCCTGCCACCACTACAGCTTGAAAAGTGGTTTTCATTTTGTCCTCTAAAAATGACAACCTCTACATCCAAAGCCACAGCTCACTGGGCTAGGCCTTTTTTGTAAAAAAGATGGAAATTTTTCATTGAAGCATTTTTTTTACCTCCAAAGACATTGACCTGTGCCAAGTCATAGTCTCAATCTTTTCACTCTCAGCTTCTGATGATCTGGAGAGGAGCAGGATCTGATTTCTTTGCATTTACTGGCCCAAATGACTTAATGATAATTAAACTCCCTTAAGTACTTTGCCTGTACTCATTGGCTTGAAAAAAAAAATGTGGGTAGAATTTTGTTTAAATGAGAGGTTTCAAAACAGACTGGAAAATTAAGCAAGAAAATTCTTCTGTGGGCTTATTTCACGTAAATTGTGAATGGCTTTGGCCTGAAGCATAATTACAAACTGGACAAAGATTTTTTGGAGTTAACCAAGAGTTTGGTTGCAGGAGTCTGTCCATATTCATATGGCATACAATTCAGTTCTAACAACACCAAGGTTAGATTTACATTTTTTCTTCTGTTTTCTTTTCACTTCCAGGAATTTTATAGGAACCCTCGGCTTCTTCTTATCATAAAAGAAAAGAATGGAAAAAGTGACAAAAAGGGCGCCGCTAGCCAGTAGGAATGCTTGACTGACAAATGCCGATGCTCAGACCTCAGGGAGAGTTCAATGTGAGACATGTTAGGAACCGGGGCTTTCTCTGTGCCACGAAATTTGTCAATGTGGATTTCTGCCCACATGGGGACTGTTAAGTATAGGAATAAGAAATGAGATTAGCATTTTTCTCCATAACCATAGCACAAAATTCTCCTTGAGTTTTGACTTTTGATAGATCATAGAAGTCAGTTCATTGTTATGGCTGTTTTGGTTGTAATAGGCATACGTGATTAAACTCTCCTGCTCTCAGTCAAGCTGAGTACGGGAATCACATCCCACATGGAAAGCACCGAATACCATGGGTAGATGAGAAGCTAGTGTGCACACCCACCTTCATGCCTGCTCAAACTCACATATCTTCAAGAAGCATCTGTCAAGAAAGATTTCAGGAATAACTTGAAAGTGACCTTCGAGCAAGGGAGTCAGGGGCCCCAACCCCAAAGCAAGAAACACTGAAGATTCCCTTAAACTGCATTTCCTGTGCTTTTATATGAGGGAAGTAGAATCCTTTAGAGAAGACAAAAATTGATACTTTGTTTTCTTGCAGAGCAAGGATATAAGCTAATCAGACCTATTAAATTAGAATGGAAAACCCTAGTGTTCTTGCAAATGCTGGTGGGAAAGCATCAGCGATACCTCTCTTATTTCTCTGTGTTCTTCCTTCTTCTCTTACTTATCATTCGGATATTTCATAATACCTAATATATAACACCCAAACATTTCAATGTCTGTTGATTAAGTCATAACATACATGTGCAGACAAATTAAACAAAATAGTCCAATAGAAGTACTGAGTGTTTGGAGTAAAACTGAATTTTCAGCAGTTTTCATAATCAGAAAATATTTTTCCCTTAAGAATAGTCGCATAAATAATGAAAAAAATTCGTTATTTTTAACTTTAAACTGATGAATCTTTCATTAAAAATGGAACAGTTATTTTTTTTCCTTTTCCATT
Organism: Balaenoptera borealis; assembly: GCF_965194805.1. Classification (NCBI taxonomy): domain Eukaryota; kingdom Metazoa; phylum Chordata; class Mammalia; order Artiodactyla; family Balaenopteridae; genus Balaenoptera; species Balaenoptera borealis. The sequence goes on from NC_138873.1 coordinate 29,607,208, forward strand.
TTGGTTTATCACAGGATATTGAATATAGTTCCCTGTGCTGTACAGTAAGACCTTGTTGTTTATCCATTCTATATACAATAGTTTGCATCTGCTAACCCCAAACTCCCAGTCCATCCCTCCCCCTGGGCAACCACAAGTCTGTTCTCTATGTCTATGAGTCTGCTTCTGTTTCATAAATAAGTTCATTTGTATCATATTTTAGATTCCACATATAAGTGATATCATATGGTATTTGTCTTTCTCTTTCTGACTGACTTCACTTAGTATGATAATCTCTAGGTCCATCCATGTTGCTGCAGATGACATTATTTCATTTTTTTTTATGACTGAGTAATATTCCATTGTATATATACCACATCTTCTTTATCCATTCATCTGTCAATGGACATTTAGGTTGTTTCCATGTCTTGGCTATTGTGCATAGTGCTACAATGAACATAGGGGTGCATGTATCTTTTCAAATTACAGTTTTGTCTGGATATATGCCCAGGGGTGGGATTGCTGGCTCATATGGCAACTCTACTTTTAGTTTTTCTAGGAACCTCCATACTATTTTCCATAGTGGCTGAAAAATGGAATAATTCTTAATCTTCATATGAAGCCATTTTTACTCAAGGTAGAATACCTGTAGTCATGTTGATGAAGCAGAATTTATCTTTTCAGTGACATTTGAGCAGAGGTGTAAATATCTATGTGTGGTTATCATATCAGAAAAATTCTAGAATATTTTTGGTTCATTTACAGTAAAGCATAAGAGAGTCAGTTTCCTTGGAAAGAAAGAATGCAAACACTAATAATTACCAAACACCGCTGTGAAGAACAGAATCAAAAGCAAGTTTTCTGGAAAAGGAGAAAAAGGGAGGAAGCTGAGCATTAGATAATGCAAAGAAGGATAACGTTAACCAGATGCAGGATGCATTCACATTCTGAGTTTCATGGGAGACAGTAAAGAAGGGTTTAAGCAGGGGAAATGAGGTGGTAAAAGAGGAGGAGAAAGGAAGCTGCCGAGAAGTATATCCACTGAAAAACACAGTTCAGTCAAATTGTGACATTTGCAAAATAACATAAAATCTAAAGTCACTTCCAAGTAGGTGAAAAATAATTCAAGCAACTGAGGACCAGGAGACTAGAAATCCAGTTGACACAGAGCCTAAAGTATTATGTAAAAAGAAAAAGAACACTGATGTACTTATTCCCATTATTTTGCTTATTTAGGGATGAGGATTAGAAAAACTAGAAATATAAAAATTGGTTAAAACTGTGTACTATTTATTAACGAAAAAGAAATTCTATTCTTATTACACTTGATATACTTAGAGCTTAAGAAAGTAATATAATATATTAAAGATCTGGGTTAACAAGCGTTAGTATACATTCAGATTAGCTATGATCTTACTAAGTGTTGTTCATCCTAACATGTAGTAGAGGGGTTGTTACCAGATCCAACATAGTCTATTAGGTAAACACAGTAAACTTAATTTTTTTGATTACTTGAGAGAAATAAAATAGTATCAAGCCAAAAAGCTGTAAGAGAAGCAAAATCATAGTTTACCTGTAGAAAGAACATGGTCTCCTATAATAAAAATAATTCAAAGATTCTGTGAATCAAATATATGTGTTTAGATATGGAGAAGTGTTCAGTTTTATTTCATTGCTTCTAAGGACCACATGACTAACAAATATTAATACAGACTGACAAAAATTAATCAGTAATTAGCAAGAGTTAAAACATGTGAGAGGCTAAAGAAATGTATTAGATTAGGAGAGCATGTAACAGAGAGAGAAAGTTACAGAGATAAAGTGATTACTATATTATTGATTATATTACATGTTTGGAGAGAAAGTGAAAACATTTCTTTGAATTATGAAGGTGAAGAAACAAATAGCACTAACTGAAAGCATTTAAATTAATAAAAGTTATGACAATTTAACAGAAACTTCAAAGTATAAAAATTTAAGATGAGTCATTGCTTTACAAAAGGGTTTTTCTCTTAATGAAAAGTTTGATTATAGAACTTCTTAAAATACCCAGATTTCTTCTGGAGTATTTAAAGTGGCATTCAATTTTTAGAAGTTAACTTACTAATTATCAATAAAATATAGCTGAAATTAAGGGGAAAATGGTTGAGGTCAAAACAGTAAGAAAACAGATCATGTGTTGTGTGCCGGGTATTCAGGAACTGTCACATATATTATTTTATTTAATCTTCTTAATATACCTGTGACCTAGGCATTATTGGCATATTTCACAGATGAGAAATTGCAAATCAGTGATCTTAACTAACTTAAGTCCACCAAAGCTAGTAAGTGGCCGAGTTGTGATTCAGACACAAGTCTTGCTGGCTCTATTAGGTTACATTCATTAGACTATAATCTGTTGTCTACAACTACAGTGGACAGGTTCACAAAAGAGTCAACAAACTCTCCTATAATGAAAATACACCTGATAATCTCTCTTTAATGTGTATTCCTTAAAAGCTCCAAAATTTAGAGGAGATTCAAAAATAGTGAAGTGACATGAAATTTAACTGGCTTAAGTAATAATGAGCAGGGACTTCCCTGGTGGTGATGTGGTTAAGAATACGCCTGCCAATGCAGGGGACATGGGTTCGATACCTGATCTGGGAAGATCCCACATACCGCAGAGCAACTAAGCCCGTGCACCACAATTACTGAGCCTACGTGCCACAACTACTGAAGCCTGTGAGCCTACAGCCTGTGCTCTGCAACAAAAAGAAGCCACCACAATGAGAAGCCCACACACAGCAACTAAGACCCAAAGCAGCCATAAATAAATAAATAAATAAATAAATTTATTTAAAAAAACAACAAAATAAAACCAAAAAGTAATAAGGAGCAAAACAAGACGTAGATTAGTATCTTAATATGAAGAATGTATCCAAGTTGAAAAGAGCTTAAAACACAAGAGCTATAATTTTGGTGGTTAGTAAGCTAAAGAAAAAAAATCGTTTATTTAAAACACATATTTCATCATGACATATGGCTGTATGACTAATTCAATTACTTTAGCTGTCTTTATATATGTTGCTTATTGGCTCAGTGTAAGTGATAAATCATAATGGCTGTTCAAATGAATGGATTTGCCATGCTGAAATCCAGATTTCATTAATTTAAACAGGCTGGAAACAAAAGTATTTGTGATATAAGAAATAATCAGAATAGATGGCCCAGATAAAATTCCCTCTCTCATGTAGAAGCTATTTCTCTCAATAATGTCAATTTATTTGTTCATGTAATGATTGAAAGCCTGCCATACATGTGCATTCTTCTAGGTGCTGCCAATATCACACAACAATACAAAGTTCCTGTCCTAATGGAACTTATACTCTAGGCAGAAGACAGACAATGAAAAGTAAATAGAGAGATAAAATATTTAATGTCAGGGAGTGCTATAAAGTTCTATGAAGACAAAGTGGAGAAAAGGGGATGGCGACGGATGAGAGATTATTTTAGAGAGTGTGGCCAGAGAAGGTCTCTTTCAGGTAAAAATTGAGGAGAGATTTAACAAAGGACAAACTTCATTAGAATATTCCTTGTAAAACCAAGATTTGTTATTAATTTGCAAGTATAAGACTCTATGATTCAGTAATATATGAATGTCAGATTAAAGACATGGGAGATACCTGTAATGTGATTGATATTCTTAGCCTCTGGCAAGAGTAATTTTTTTAATTGTGGTAAAAAGTGATAAAATTTACCATTTTAACCATTTTTAGGGTATAGTTCAGGTGCATTAAGTTTGGTCATATTGTTGTGCAGCAGAACTCCAGAACTTTTTCATCTTGCAAAACTGAAACTCTATACCCATTAAACACTAATTCCCTCTCCCCCATCCCTCTAGCTCTTGGCAGCCACCTTTGTACTTTCTATTTCTGATTTTGACTACTTTAGACATTTCATGTGAGTGGGATCATACAGTACTTCTCTTTCTGTAACTGGCTTATTTCACTTAGCTTAACGTCCATAAGGTTCATCCATCTTGTAGCATGTGACAGGATTTCCTTCTTTTTTAAGGCTGCATAATATTCCATTGTATGTATATACCATATTTTCTTTATCCATTTATTTGTCAATTGACATTTGGGTTGCTTCCACCTCGTGGCTATTGTGACCAATGCTGCAATAAACATAGGTGTGCAAATATCTCTTTGAGATCCTGCTTTGAATTCTTTCAGATATATACTCAGAAGTGGGATTGCTGAATTACATGGTAATTCTATTTTTAATTTTTTGAAGAACCTCCATACTGTTTTTTCATACAGTATGATGTATGAAGTGATGATGGCACCATTTACATTCCCACCATGGTGCACAAGGGTTCCAATTTCTCCACATCCTTGCCAACACTTTTATTGCTAATAAGTTTTGTTATTATTATTATTATTATTTTCATAGTAGCCATCCTAACTACTAAGTTGTGAGGTTATATCTCATGGTGGTTTTGAGTTACGTTCCTCTAATGATTAGATGGTGAGCATCTTTTTATATGTTTGTTGACACTTTGTATATTATCTTTGGAGAAATGTCAGTTCAAGTCCTTTGCACATTTTTTTAGTCAGGTTATTTGACTTTTTGTTGTTGAGTTGTAGAAGTTCTTTATATATTCTGAATATTAATCCCTTATCAGATATATGATTTATAAATATTTTCTTCTACTCCATAGGTTGCCTTTTTTTTTTTTTTTTTTTTAATTTATTTTTGGCTGCATTGGGTCTTCATTGCTGCACCCAGGCTTCCTCTAGTTGGGGCTAGCGGGGGCTACTCTTCATTGCGGTGCATGGGTTTCTCACTGCAGTGGCTTCTCTTGTTGTGGAGCAAAGGCTCTAGGCACACAGGCTTCAGTAGTTGTGGCACGCTGGCTCAGTAGTTGTGGCCTGCAGGCTGAGTAGTTGTGGCGCACGGGCTTAGTTGCTCTGTGGCATGTGGGATCTTCCCGGACCAGGGCTTGAACCCGTGTCTCCTGCATTGGCAGGTGGATTCTTAACCACGGAGCCACCAGGGAAGCCCCATAGGTTGCCTTTTCACTCTGTTGATGGTTGTCCTTCGATGCACAAAAGTTTATAAATTTGATGTCCATTTGTCTATTTTGCTTCTGTTGCCTGTGATTGTAGTGTCACATCTGAGAAATCATTCCCAAATCCAATGCCATGAAGTTTTCCTCTATATTTTTTTCTGAGAACTTTAGTTTTGAATCTTACGTTTAGGTCTTTAATCCATTCTGGGTTAGTTATTGTATAAAAGGTAAGATAAGAATTCAACTTCGTTCTTTTGCATGTAGTTATCCAGTTTTCCCAACTTTATCTATTGAAGAGACTGTCCTTTCCTCATTGTGCGTTTTTGGCACTCTTTTTTAAAAATAAATTTATTTATTTATTTATTTATTTATTTATTTTTGGCTGTGCTGTGTCTTCGTTGCTGTGCGTGGGCTTTCTCTAGTTGTGGCGAGCAGGGGCTATTCTTTGTTGCAGTGCACGGTCTTCTCATTGTGGTGGCTTCTCTTGTTGTGGAGCATGAGGTGCACGGGCTTCAGTAGTTGTGGCTCATGGGCTCTAGAGCACAGGCTCAGTAGTTATGGTGCACGGGCTTAGTTGCCCCATGGCATGTGGGATCTTCCGGGACCAGTGTCCCCTGCATTGGCAGACAGATTCTCAACCACTGCGCCACCAGGGAAGTCCAGGTTTTTGGCACTCTTATCAAAGATCATTTGACCATGTATGGGAGAGTTTGTTTCTGGGCTCTCTGTTCCGTTACATTGGTACTGGTTTGTATTTATGATTGTACCACACTTTTGGTTACTGTAGTTTTGCAATATGTTTTGAGATCAGGAAGTGTGAGTCTTCCAACTTTGTTCTTCTTTTTCAAAATTGTTTTGGCTATTTGGTGTCTCTTGAGATTCCATACCAATTTTGGGATGGATGTTTGCATTTTTGTAAAAAGTTGGTGTTGGTCTTTTCATTGAGATTTTATTTGATCTGTAGATAGCTTTGGATAGTATTGGCACCTTAAGGATATTAAGTCTTTCAATCCATGAAGTCGAGATGCATTTCCATTTATTTGTGTCGTTTAAAATTTCTTTCAGCAAAGTTTTATAGTTTCTAGTGTACAACACTTTCACTTCCTTGGTTAAGTTTATTCCTAAGTACTTTATTCTGTTTGTAGCTATTGCAAATGGAATTGTTTTCCTAACTTTTTTTGGCAGAGGTGTTCATTTTTAGTATATAGAAATAGAGCTTAATTTTGTATGTTGACTTTGTGTCCTGAAACTTTGTTGAATTCATTTACTATTTCTAAAAGAATTTTTGTGGAATCTTTAGGATTTTTATACATATGAGATCATGTCATTTTTCAAACAAAGATGATTTTGTTTCTTTTCCAATTTGGATTATGTTTTGGTTTTTTTTTTCCTAATTGTTCTGGCTAGGACTTCCAATACTGTCTTAAATAGAAGTAGTGAGAGCAGGCAACCTTGTTTTGTTCCTGATCTTAAAAGAAAACTTTTAGTCTTTCACCATGGAGTATGTTGTTAGCTGTGGGCTTTTAATATATGGCTTTATTAAGTTGAGGTACATTCCTTTTATTTCTAATTTGTTGAGTGTTTTTTTTTTTTTTACCATGAAAATGTGTTAAGTATTATAAAATGACTTTTCTGCATCAGTTGTTATAATCATGTGTTTTTTGTCCTTCATTCTGTTAACGTGGAGTATTACATCAATTGATTCTCATATGTTGACCCATTCTTGCATTACAGAAATATAACCCACTTGGTCAAGGTGTGTTTAATCCTTTTAAAGTACTATTGATTTCTGTTTGCTAGTTTTTGTTGAGGATTTTTGCATCAATATTCATTGGAGATATTGGTCTATAGTTTTTTTTTTCTTGTAGCATCCTTGTCTGGCATTGGTATCAGGCTAATGCTGGCCTCATAGAATGAGTTTGGAAGTGCTCCCTCCTATTCAATATTTTGGAAGAGTTTAAGGAGTTTTGGTGTTAACTCTTCTTTAAATGTTTGGTAGAATTCTCCAGTGAAGCCATCTGGTCCCAGGCTTTTCCCTGTTGGTAAGTTTTGGATTACTGATTCAATCTCCTTACTAATTATTGGTTTTTTCAAGAGTAATTTTTAAAATAAACTTTAGGGAGATATAATTAATGTGCAATAAAATGTAGCCAAAGTTCAGTGAATTTCCCAATGCTAGTGTTCTAACAGTTCAGTATTGTAGTTTTGAAAACTTTTCTTTATATTAAGAGCATCTTATAACATAGGACAATCAGAGTCTTAAGAGTCAATCAGCAGAATGAATATAACCTCATGATGTAAACCACAAAATAAGTTAGGCCGTTAAATTATGTCCACGAAGTAGAGAGTTTACCTTAGAAATTGAAAAATAATTATAATGCTTTCCAACTTTTGTAAAGAGCTAAGAACTGAAAGAACCCTGATGAGCTCTTAATTTAATTAAATAAGTTCAAATTTGACAGCTATTTGTCAAGTATTCACTATGTCTGAGACATGATGTTAGGTGTCGGCAGGATGAAAGTACAAGAGATTACCTGTATCTTGAAGAAGCTTAAATAGAAAGTGAGAGACAAAAAAATGGTCAACTATAATTCCAGGGAGAAATTCACTAAAGAGGAAATAGTGAGCAATGGTGTAGAAGAGGACTGACTGACTCACGTGTGTGTGTGTGTGTGTGTGTGTGTAAATGTAAGGAGATGTGGATTATTCTCCCCGTGACATCTCTTTTAAGGGCACTTTAATTGATGGACTGCAAAATGGTTGAGTGCTTCTTATTGGTAGCAACCCTGGGAAGGTAATTCTGCTGCCCGGTTATAAAGACCAGGTTATAAATATCGTGCCCATAGCACACGATTTTAGACTAGTACAGAACATGAGCTGCCCTAGAAGATAAGTGGAGTGCCCAAACATGGGCATTTTTGCTTGATACTGCTGAATTCTCCTATTTATGAGGTCTTTCTTTTTCAAAGCTGTACATTTAAGATTCCTTAGTACTGAATCCCATTAGAAAAGCACAGGATCAGACGAGGAGGAAAAGAAGGAGAGAAAACGATTGACAGAAGGAGGGATTTATTTATTTCTCATTGTAGTCATCAGTGGGATTATTGTAAATGCTGAATGCTGAGAAGGTGCACACACCCTAGTGTTTGTGAATGTAACTGAAGAGTCCTGTATGTTGTGGGCTGGAGTCTCTGAGCAGACTGAGCAATTCGTAGAGAAGCATTAAAAACCTTTTATTTCCTTTCTATAAGGGAGGAATCTGCTACTCGGCAATAGGGCAGCTATTATTTGTGTGACTGTTACTAAATTTAAAGGATATTTTATACTTTCCATTTTTTTGTCCTCTCAGTAATATTCAATGCTGTTGAACACTTTCTCTTTCCAACAAACTCTCCTCCTTTGGCTTCCATGATAACACACTTTCCTGGTTTTCTTCCTCTCTGGACGTTTCTTCTCAGTTTTCTTTATCAGAGCATCTTCGTCTCTCCATCTCTGAAATGTTATTTCACATCAGGTAACTATTTTTGGCTCTTTTTTCCTTATGCCATGTGTTCCTCCTCATAGGTCTCATCTACTTCCATAGCTTCAACACATTCTTTCTAATTCATCCATCCATCCTTCCATCCATCCCTCCAACCAGTCCCTAATCCATAAACTGACTTATGTATTTGACATCTTCACTTGGATATCCACAGATACCTCAAATGAACATGCCTAAAAGTGATCTCATTATTTCTACTCCCCAATTCCAAACCTGTCTCTCATCTTTTGCTTTTTCATTCAATAAATAATGCATTGTTCACCAATCCAAAACAGCATTTTCAGCAGTATTCTTCACACATCCGTCTTTCAAACTCCCAACATTTGACCAAACATCAAATCTTGGTACCTCTGTGTCTTTGGTACCTCTCAAATCTGCCCACTTTCCTGCATCCCCACTGCTTCTACACTAAATAAAGCCATGAGCCTCTCTCCTGTGACTTACTGGAAGAACCTTCTAAGCTCCTTGCCTCAGGCTGTGCCCCACCCAAGCACCTATTCACCAGATGGTGATCTTTCTAAAATGCAAATCGGATCATGCCTCTTCTGCTCCCCACTGTTCTCAAGACAAAAACTAGGCTCTATAACATGGTGTACAAGACCCTTTACTAACTGAGTCCTGTTCACCTCTCCACCCTTGATTCTCACCCCATTATCTTCACATCTGCTCTTTATGTCTCAGCCTTCTACACTCTTCCCTGTGTTTCTAAAACAGTTCCTTTAAGCATTAATTCGGTGAAGTGTTCCTTGAATACCCTTCCCCTCAGTTTAGGTTGAGCCCTCCTCCTACATGCTTCCATGGTACAGAGCAGTTCCCTCTCCCTGGCATTGTATTGTATTGAGATTGTGTTCTTGCTTGCCTGTATCTCCCACTGAAATCTAAGCTTCAAGAAAGCAGAAACCCTGTTTTATCAACAATTTTCCCCTAGTACTTATAGTAGGTGCTCAATATAAATTTATTCATTCAATGAATAAATTGCAATGTATTCTAGAAACATTAAAGAAAATGTTCTGTCCAAAAATGCATGGTTATCAGGCACACACACTCACACACACACACAAAATTTCTTGCCTAATTCTTCCTTAAATCTCCTTCAAGATTTTCTTATGGTCCCTGTCCTCTATTCTCAGAACAGATCCCAGGCTAGACCAGAGCCTGTATTGGTTTTCTAAGGGGTAGAACTCTAGTTCTCTTAGTGCTTTCACATACTGATAGAGTCCCCAAACCTCTTTAAAACTCCATCTCTTTCTCTACTACTTTATCACAGTTTTACTTCCCATTTATTCTTTCTCTAACTTATTTGTGAAATAAGGGAAGATTGAGTGGGGATTTCTGCTTCTCATACATTGTTTTCAGAATAATTTCACTTGCCTTCCCTCTTTCCAAAGCATATTCATAAAGGTAACAGATCACACAAATCACTATATAGTAGTAATTTTATAATTCAGAATTACTATTTGACTACTAAGCCAGGAAGCTGAGATTTTTTTGCTTTTTTAAATTTATGAGGTTAGTAAAGCTTTTAGCCACTTGCCTTGTCTATTACATCTTTGTGCCACTTTATAATAATAAACCGCCTCAGCTTGTGTGAGAGTCCTAGACTCATGTTTAGATTTGTAAGGTAATAAGTTCAAGGAAAACTTAGCTGAAGTCTTAATATTCAAACCACTTTGCCTCAGTGTTTATTCTTTATACTAAACATGTCTATAATATTGTACATTTTATACTTTTACATTTTTACAAGGTTTTGATGACAAGGAATGCTACATCTGAAAGTGGCAGTTACTTCCTCACATGTAGGATAAGTAGACTTTTTATGACATTGTCATGTATTTAATTAGTTTTGGTACATCAAAATTCATTCTCCTTAATTGAACATGTAAATATTTGGAGACTGTGGGTTGAATAGTGATTCTAATTCTAATATTTTTGTGATAAAAACATTTCCAACAGAAATAAAAGGATGTCAAGTTCAGTTTATAAGCCAGGTAAATATTAACTGCTAGGAGTTCTATAATGGTTCCAAGTATTTTATTTGTATTAGAAAGAGCAATATTGCATACTGCATATTTATTTCATATTTATAGTTCTCCACCTTGGCATTGGCTTTCTTTCCCTGTACATCATTCTTATGTAACTTAATTAAATATTACTTCAGCATTTTCTGTTTTTATAAACAAAACATCTTAGCTCATCTACAAGAATATAGTTCCTTTCCTTTGCATGTACAATCTGGACTAAAAGGGAGCAAATCCCACCTGGGTTTATTGTCATAAACAAGTCCCCATAATGGTAGTCTCCAGCTAATATTAGTTTGTCATGGCACTGTCTCCCAGCTTCTCAGTACTAGACCCTTCAAGTTCTTCTGTGCCACCTTCTTGTCATCTGCCATGACATTAGTTTCTGGAAGATTCCTTCATTGCTATATTGAACCGTTCTGCAGAGATAACCATTGCTGCTACCAACACTTAAACACAGGGTGGCGAGGGGAGAAGTGGCTCTTATTTATAGTATTTTACAATTCATTTTCTCAGATTTCCACTTCTAGTATGATTAAGTGAGATCCTACTAGACCCAGTATCTTCACGGATAACAATTGTAAACTCTGAATAAACTACATTCAACAACAGGAGCAACCATCTGAAATCACTGAAGAGTGAACAAAAGCAAGAAGATTCTGGAAGGGAGTTGACACTAGGAAGAAAGGAACAGCATAGGGTGAGTTGCCCACTTAATATGACCCTTAGCTTGAAGGCAGACCAAAGTTAGTGTTGTACTGGGTGGCTAAAACTTCAATAAATACATCAAACTAAAAAGCTTCTGCCTAGCAAAAAAAACAAAACAAAAACAAAAATAATCAACAGAGTGAAAAGGAAACTTATAGACTGGCAGAAAATATTTGCAAACCATATATCTGATAAGGTGTTAATTTCTAAAATGTTTAAGGAACTCCTATGACTCAATAGTAAAAAAAAAAAACAAAAAAAAGCAGACTTGATTAAAAAATGGGCAGAGCACTTAAGTTCTCTAAAAAAGATAAATAGACAAAATTATATGAAAAGGTGTTCAACATCACTAATATCAGGGAAATGCAAATCAAAACTACATTGAGGTACTACCTCACACCGCTTAGGATGGTTGTTATCAAAAAAAACAAAAGACAAGTGTTGGTGAGGATTCATATAAATAGGAACAACTGTACACTGTTAGTGGGAATGAAAAATGGTGTAACCACTATGGAAAACAGTATAGTAGTTCTTAAAAAAAATAAAAATAGAATTGTCATATGTTCCAGCAATCCCACTTCTGGGTATTTATGCAAAAGGGTTGAAATCAGGTTCTTGAAGAAATGTTAGTACTTCTATGTTTACTGCAGCATTGTTCACAATAGCCAAGACATGGAAACAACCTAAAGTCCATAGAGTAGTGAATTGATAAAGAAAATGTGGTATATGTATACAATGGAATGTTATTCAGCCTTAAAAAAAGAAAGAAAGAAATCCTGCAATATGAATGAGTCTTGACTATATTATGCTAAATGAATATCAGTCACAAAAGGACAAATACTGCATGATTCCACTTATATAACATATCTAAAATAGTCATACTCATAGAGGCAGAGAGTAGAGTGGTGGTTGCCAGGGACTGGGTTGGGGGAGACAGGGAATTGCTTTTCAGTGGGTATAAAGTTTCAGTTATACAAGATGAATAAGCTCTAGAGCTCTCCTGTGCAACGTTGTGCTTATAACAATACCATAATGTACGCTTAAAATTTTATTAAGAGGTAGAGCTCATGTTAAGTGTTCTTAACACACACACACACACCTCCAATAGAAAATCCACAGTCTTTTCTGCCTTAAGAATCAGAGGCTGACATTCAGGACAACCACAGCTACTGGAAAATGAATGAGTGAGGAGGGAGTCCTGGAAAGTAGAGAGCCAGAGAGATCATCTAATTCTGCATATAAATTCTTCCCAGATCTCTGACTGACCCCCATATCATGCATGCTTGAGACAAGCTGAAAAGTGCTCAAAAAACAATACAAGAACTGAACTGGGTTTTGAGCTGTCATTTGCAGTTTGGGCCCAACCAAGTTAACTCCTTGCTAAAACAAACAGAAAACAAAAATACTTTTTAGAAGACTATAACAGAATCTAGAGTCTCCACAATATAACATTAACTATGCCCAGGATAAAATCCAAAATTATTCAACATTCACAAAACTAGGAAAATGTGACCCATTCTCAAGAGAAAAGATAATCAATAAACTCTGAGATGATCCAGATGTTACAATTTGTTAGCAAGATTTTAAATCAGTTATTTTAATTATGTTCAGGGACATAAAGAAAAAACATGTTCACAGTTAGTGAAAAGACAGGAATCTTCAGTGAATAATTAGAAAATATTAAAAAGAATAACATGGAAATTGTAGAACTGAATATACAATATATGAAAGAAAAAAAAGTAAATGAACTTTACAGTAGAATAGAGATGACAGAAGAAAGATTTGGTAAATTAGATGATAGAAATGGTATAATATAAAGAACAGAGAAAAAAACTGAATGAATAGAATCTCAGGAACTAGTGAAACAATATCAGAAGGTCTGGCATATGCATAATTGGAATTACAGAAGACTATAGAGAAAGAATAGGTGCCAAAAATGATTTAAGATTTCCCAAATTTACACATTGAAGAAGCTCAACAAAATGCACAAAGGATAAATAAGAAGTAAACCATCCCTGGACACATCATATGCTGCTAAAAACTAAAGATAAGCAGAAAATATAGAAATACTCAGAGAAAAATGACATACTTCATACAGGAGAACAATGATTCAAATGACTGTGTCTTATCAGAAACTATGAAGGACAATTCAGAAGAAAGTGGGTAAACATCTTTAAGTTGCGGAAAGAAAAATGAATAACCTCAGAATACCAAATCCAGTAAAAATATTCTCCATGAATGAAAGCAAAGTAAAGATATTTTCAGATGGAAAAATAAACTAAGGTTAAATTTTTTGTTGCTCAGGGGACTTGGACTACATGGAATACTTGTACTTAAACAGTACAAGTAAGATGATGCTTCTATTGGTACTTTACCAAAAGTTAATGATCACGGAAGTAAATTTTAAAAGAAAGTAATTTACCCTATTTTAAAGTTCCAGACTTGTTCGAGGGTAAAGGTCAACTAAATATAGCCTGTGGGCCAATTCTTGTCTGCAGCTTGTTTTTGTAAATAAAGTTTTATTGTAACATTGCCATGCCTATTTGTTTATGTATTGTCTATAGTTGCTTTCTCACTTCGATAGCAGAGTTGATCAGTTATGATAGAGACCATCTTGCCAGCAAAATTTAAAATATTTAATATTTAGACCTTTCATGAAAAAAATTTTCTGACCCCCTGTTCTAGAGTCCTTGACCAAGCTGGCTTCCTGGTTTGTCTTCACACCAGTGTGGACCACGACGTATCACCATACTTCTGAGCCTAGGCCAAATGATACTGGGGCCTGGAGAGAAGAGCAAGTTTTATTCTTACTCCAAACTTAGATCTACCTGACACATACTTCTATCATGCACTTGTACTGACCTATTCTTAGGATGATGTAAGCAAGAATTTCCTTTCCTTTGAGGGGAAACTCATCCCTTACCCTGGAACATGCATGGTCCTACAGACCTGAAGGAATAGTCACATAATGATTCTACAATAGAGTACTTCCTATAGTCTGGTTTATTTGAACTTGAATGTACTGATTTATCAACTTCTAGCCAAGATGAGGCTGCTCAACTTCAACTTAGTCCCATTTCAGTGTGTCCTCATCAAAGATTCAAAAATTCTTGGAGTTGAGGCTCACTCGGGGTTAACCTGTTACACATACAAAAAAATGTACATTTGTACTCACAAAGGCATATCTGTTTATCTTTACATTACAGAAACACATTCATTTACATTAACTTGTTCACATATGAAATTACATGAGTTATTTAACTTTACCTGCAAAGGGAGCCATGGGGTGGTTCCCAAGTAGCTTCTGACATGTAGCTGATCCCTTGGTAAGGCTCTTGGACTTCTCAGGACAAACAAGTTATTTTCCCATGCCTAGCTAGGGCTGCAATCTGTGTTGATCTGATTATATTTGTCATTATACAATATTGAACATAACTCTGAAGAGAGTCTGGTGACCATTTTCACTGCCCAGCCACCCGTGCTGCCACAAACATGGAATGTGGGTATTTATTCTGTATATATCTCCTTTGTTATACACCTGATATGGATACATGGGTCTTGTTACAGCTGCATGGTGTAACTCAGCCCCCAAATAACTCTATATATCTTTAAGGAGAAGGAAATATTATTTCACACATTCCTTGAATTCCTTCATGAAGGAGACTCCTCATCTTAAGTCTACTCCAACTTAGTAGGACCACCTTCACCCATTTATCTTTAGATATCCTTAGAAATCAGGATATCTTAGGAACATTCATTAGGAACAATTAATTTTTTGTTTTAGGAGTAAATAACTGCATTAACCATCTTTCACAGTTCATGGCACAGTTTCATCCTCAGTCTGTGTGGTTTTCTATGTTGTTTTTTTTTTTAATTTTTCCTTTTACCACAGACCATCACTTTGTGTATGATATATATGTGTATGTATTCTTATAAAATATACATTGTTTTTGTATGTATGAGTTTAATTTGACAATGGTATTGTGCTATAGAACTTGTCCATTTTTTTTCAAAGCAGTCAATACAATGTTTTTAAAGATGTATCCATGTCATGTATACATTTAGTGGCATTATTTCTAATTGTTGCATAACAGTATACATTATGAATGTATCTACCATATTTACTTCCAATTTTCTTAGTTATGAACACTTAGTATGGCCCTGAACAGCACCATGATAAATATTCTTGTTTAATTGTTTTAGTTGTATACCTGAAAGTGGGATTCTTGGGTCATCAGATCAACAGAAATTGCTCTCCAAGTAGGCTTTCATCAGCAGTGCATGCAATTTCCCATTTTAAAGTTTCTAAATTTTACCATCTATTGACGTAGAGTGGTATCTCATTATTATTTTAATTTATTTTTCTCCAATATCTAGTGAGACTAAGAATCTCTGTATATGGAATGTTTATGTTTTCCCTTCTGTGAATTGCCAATTTATACTGTCTATTTTTCTTTTGCATTTCTTGCCTTTTCCTTTGGCTTTGTAGGAGTTCCTTGTATAGTCTGGATACTAATCTCTTGTTCCAGATATTTGCAAATGTTTTCTATTAATCTATAATTTACTAATCATTCACATATTAAAACTTTGTATGTAGTGTCTTTTGTTGAACTGAAAAACAGAATTACAATGAATTTGATAAATATCTTTTTTTCAGCTTAGAGTTTATGTTTTTGGAGTCTTATTTAAGAAGTTGTTTCACATACAAAGTTTACAAAGATATTCATTTTTTAAAGCTTTATAGATTCATCTTTCACACTTAAGTATTTAATCTACCTTGAATTCATATTTGCAATATGATGTAATGTTAAAATTCAGCTTCTCTTTAGTTTCAAAAAGCAAGATAATTTCCTGACCCTTCAACTGTGCAATCTATTTTCCTCACTGATTTAAAGTATAATTTTTAATATATGGTGTCCATAAATATATGAGCCTATTGGTGAGTATTCTATTCTGTTCTACTGATCTGATCTTTTTATCTATTCCTCTACAGATATCTTATTGTTTTTATTGTTACAGCTTTCTAATGTATCTTAACATCTCACAGGTTGATTTCTCCCTATTTGCTATTCTTGCTCAAGTTGACTCAGCCCTTCTTGGGTAGTTATTCTTACATAAATATTAGTATATATGTCAGGTTCTTCAAAATATTCATCTCAACTTTTGATCGGTATTATAAAGAATTTTTAGATTAATTTGGGGGCAAAGTCATTATCTTTATTGGTTCAAGTCATGCCATCCATGAACATAGTTATTTTTTCTTCATTTATTGAGGCCTTTTTCTATGTCCTAAAATTGAATTGTAAAAATTCTCCATGAAATTCTTGTGCATTCTTTTTAGATTCATTCTTAAATCCTTTCTGTTTGCCCTTGTTACCATTTTGTGTCAGCTTGATCAAATTGGAACTATGATTTATTTAACAGTAGAGAAATCAAATAATTTGTATCTTTCAAGGAATTTGTCCATTTTCTTTAAACTGCCAGACCAGTGGGCATAATTTTGCTAGTAATAATCTGGAGATAGGGAGATTATCCTGGATTATACCTGTGAACCTAATACAATCACAAGGGTCTTTATAAAGGACACAGAGGCAGGAGCGTCCAGAGAAGAGATGTGACTACAGGAACAGAGGTTGAAGGAATGCAATGGCTGGCTTTAAACATGGAAGAGAACCATGAGTAGAGGAATGTGGGCAGTCCCTAGAAGCTGGAAAAGACAAAGAATTGATTCTTCTCTAGAGCCTACAGTAGGAATAAAGTCCTGCCAACACCTTAATTTTTGCTCTGTTAGAATTCTGACCTCCAGAACTGTCAGATAATAAATGTGCATTTATGTTTGTGATTTATGATATTATCTAACTTTGTGGTAATTTTTTACAGCAGCACTATGAAACTAATACATATGGGTGATGTGATTGGTTTTTTAGCAAGTTGTAATATTTATTGTCTCTTTCTGAATTACCAAAAACATCTATTTTATAATATAGTCTTGGGAATTAAGGGAAGTAATGAATAGAAAAGAACACAATCCAACTCCTGCTACAAAGTAAATGTTCTGTAAATATTGATCCTCTTTGCTCTTTTCATATATTAGGAAGTACAACATCATTATGGAGTTCTAACCAGGTTGAATGATGTAACTGGGCAATTCTTTACAAAGACAAGCCTCGTAGCTACCACAGAGGATAAGCAACCAGATGCTTCTACAGTGATCTGGGAAGCAGATCTAGTTCACTCCTGAACTAGAGTGATTACAATGGGAATATAAAAGAGAAGTCCAAGAGATATTTCAGAGAAGTCAGTGAAATATTGAATGTGGAAGACAAAAGAGAGACAACAGCAAAAGATAACCCTTAGCAAATATGTCTGTGCCAGGGTTAAATTCAAAAGCACCCTTCAAACCTTTAGGATCTAGGAAGATTAGCATCAGCATTAGTAAAGCCCATTGTCACTGGCCCATTGTCATGTTCATGTCTGATTCTGAGCTAATGTGCAAAGTCTCTGTTGCTGGTGCTCTTAACAATCTTCCTCTAAGTTGCTCCATTCTTTTCTGATAAACTCTTGACTGTGTCAATGCATATTGGATACGGTCTAGGAGAGTATTTTCCAAGCTGTAGTTCATGACCCATTAGATATCATGAAATCAAGTCGGTGATATGAAAGCAGTATTTTAAAGATGTAATAGAACTGAATAGAAGAATGGAAAAAACATGTATGTGTAGGTCATGTGTAGTAATGGTAAGAAATATTTTCTTGTCTGTGTGTGTTTGTTTGTGTGTGTGTAAGTGGATTGCAATGTAAAATTAATTTTTTGTGGATCACTGTCAGAAATGTTTGAAAAATCTGGTATAAGAGGCATCAACCTATCCATACCCTTTTTACACCAGGGAGGTCAGACTCCATGGCAATGTGGAGATCAAAATTCCTTTCATCCTTCACTGCCAGAGATTGATCTCAGGCTAAAAGAAGAGTAATAACCACTTAAATTTTCTATTATTTGACTTTTATAACACATATCCACTAAGACTACACGTTTATGAGGTATGCCCTCAGATAACCTATCATTCACTTTGTAAATAACAACCATTTATTTAATACCCATTGGAGACATGCACACTATCATGGATAAAATCATTGTTCATCTTTGATGGTGTCCTAAACCTTTTCATGTACATCTTTAAATTACTCTAATTCCCATATGAACTAGTTCTATCACCATCCAAACTTCAGACACAGTTTAATGATGGGTATTCTAGACCTCATTTATAATGAGCTTTAATAAAGGCTCCAGTAGCCAAAAAAGTCACATGAATTTTGATAAGGCTTTTAATTCATCAAGGATAGAAAATGTCTTTATGTTATTAGGAATTAACCACAAATAGGCATTTGAAGGTATAAAATATACTAAACTTCAGAGTGCCTAAAATCTTTTCATGAATCTTTGGTTCCTCCCTTGAAAAGATGGAAAGATATTTGAAATCAACAACTTATGATTCTAATTACAATCACTTGAGGAATTAATGACAGTATAAAGATTTCTTTTATAAATTGAGACAAAATAATACAGTAAAATTAAAGTGAAGTGAATACCTGATAAAATACTATTCGAATAAGAATTGGAACACTTTAGGGACTCTCACAAACCAAATGACTGATGAAGTGTTAAATTCAGTTTTTAAAGCAGCAAGATAAATCTTAATGAGATAAAATAAGACTAATTCAAAAATTAGTCACTACTTATTCAAACAAACTGTAAACAATCTTGACAGTAAAACAATGCTAGGTAATCCCTGATCAACGTTTATTTATTTTACATTTATATTCCCCAATATGATGTAGGAGATAATTTGTTGCTTTATAAATTATGTTTTCCTTATACCTAGGGAGAATTTTCCTATGAAAGACATTGGATTCTTGGTCATACACGTTGTGGTATTTTCTCATTTCATAAGATTTAGTGTTACTAGTCTTTAACTTTTCAGTTTGTAACAGATTTCAAAACAAATCAACAGACACATTGGGACATTGGTTATTTTGGGCTAGTGTCGAGTAAGTGAATATTCTAGGAGACTCTGGTGCTGTGCCAATGTCATTAAGGCTAAGTTACAGAGTCAGGTTTTTCAAGAAACTTTGATATTTGGCAAGAGGTCCTTTTTTCATATTGTTACCCGTTACTACATTCAAAGGACTTGTCTACAGATAGGTTGATAGAGGGCAGTCAAGTCTTTTGTACTGCATAAATTATATCATTAAGTGTCTGAATATGGATTGACTTGTTCTCAAGACCTAAAAACTAAACACAGCTGAGAGCTAAATCCCATGACAAATGAAAGCTCTGTGCAAAGATCACAGACCGCATATAGCAAATGGAATTTCTAAAAACCACATTATCCTCTAATATACACCTGATAAATGATCAACTACAACTGCAGTTTGAGAGAAAAAAAGAATTTAATGTTGCTGCTTCAGGATAGCAAGAATCAAAGAAAAAATGTAGCATATACATTAGAAACAGAAATGATTAATGCATTCAATTTACTGTTCAATGTAAAAAATTTGGGGGGAGGGTAATAAATGATAAAGCTAGATTAAAGTTAATGCATTAGGCTGTTCCTCCTGAGATTCCTGTTGAAAAAAACTTTTGTGTTATATGAAGTAGCATACTTAATGCTACTTTCAACGTTAAACCAAACAGCTATGGGTTAAATATGGAAAAATTCAACTGTAGTACTCTTAGTTTTTTTGCCTCCCCCAAAATTTCTTACAATTGTATTTTAAAAGTAACTTATGATTATTTTGAATAATAATATATATTTCTTGAATAATAATAATTTGTATTATATAAATAGTATATTATATAAGATTTATATTTTTGTGTAGTAATTTAAATTAGCCATGCTGGTCAAATTTTAAAGAATCATCATTATAACTAATTTCTAAAAAACTGATATCAAATCAATTAACTAGCTGAAGTGGTATTATTACTAAGCAGTCCATTAATCCATAGTCCATTTGATTCTATTTCTTTCTCAGATTTTTTATTGTTTAGTCATGGCTGCTATTTCTGATAGAGAAATCATATAATTAATTTGGAATAATAATATAAAGTGATTGAATTGAGATAAAAGGCCAAATGGGCACCCAGAATTTGAATTGTATTTCATACCATCAAACGAGATTCAATCTATATGTATGCAACTTAGTGCTTTTTTATGCTTTCTCATTTTATATTTACATTGATTGATTTGTGCAATAGATATTTACTAATCATTACTGTGTGTCAGACTTTGTACAACCCACTACAGATACAATAAAGAACAAAGTACAAAGAGGCTTCTTCTCTCTTCCTCTTTTCATCTATGTTTGACATTGTCTTATCTTCCCTTCTGGGGTACAAGCTCCATAAGAAACACTATGAATCTTTTTTTAGAATCTTACCATACTGCTTAGTACAGGATATGCAATAGTAGATGCTCAATAAAATGTAAGTAAAAGAAAAATTACAATTAAAAGTAGCTTTGAAGTCATATAGTCTAATGGCTTATTTCTACAGATGACAAAGCAGTTAGCCAACTTACTACTCAAGATCCATAGTTAGTGCCACAGGCAAGATTGGAATCTAGGTCTCAACTTCAGACCCCAGGCTTTTTACAGTGTCTTGCTCTTCCACTTCTAAGAAGATGATTATCATAGGATATTCAAAGATAAAATGAAACTAGTGTGTTACATCATAAATAATTTTTAAACAGATTAAAATATATACATTCCATATAATTAATTAGAAAAGAATATAGTGAGCAGACTATAGTGGTGGTGAGTCAGGAGGAGTAGGATGATATTGAAGATAATGAACAAGTCTGATTTTGTGTAAAATATCTTCAAAGATGTAGGCAATTTTATTATAAATCTTATAGAGAAGCAATGAAAAATCTAGTACAGAAATTTGAGAAAATCATAGAGAAATAAGAGATGGATAATGTATGCATTATATGCCTCAGATAGAAATGGAGTAGTTGAGAAGGGAGAGGGTTTGGAAATAGACTTTCTCAATTCTATATTTACATTATAGGATTTGAAGTAGAAGTTTAAGGATATTGTAAATTTTTGTTATAAACAGAAATCTTCAGTATATCTAAGTCTATAGAATTTTGATCACTACATGATAAATGTAATTGAGTTTTATTAGAGTAATATTACTTCAAAAGGTGCATATTAATTTTATTTGGGAATAGATTGAATTAGGCTAGGATAAACTATAATATTGAAAATGAAGGAAAAAAGAGAGTTATTCTAAACTTATAAATGTGGGAAGTCAGTATGACAACAATTTGAACTTCTAGTCTCCATAACATTTTCCTCAACTTGATTTGATGGTTTTAATCTTCATATCAGCTTAATGAATGCGAAGGAATGAACTGTGTACCCCCCAGATTCATATGTTGAGGTCCTAACCCACTTGTGACTGTATATTGAGATAGGGCTTTTAGGAGGTAATTAAGATTGAATGAGGTCATAAGGGTGGGGTCCTAACCCATTAGGATTGGTGGTCTTATAAGAAGAGGATGAGAAATTTCTCTGTCTCTTTCTCTCCCCAATGTGCACACAAAGAAGGAGTCCCATGAGCACACAGCAGGAAAGCAGCAGACTGCAAGCCAAGAGGAGAGGCCTCAGAAGAAAACCTACCTTGCTGGCATTTTGAACTTCCCAGTCTCCAGAACAATGAGAAATAAATTCTGTTGTCGAAGCCACCCAGCCTATAGCACTTTGTTATGGCAGCCCTAGCAGACAATGAATAAAGTAAGAATGAATAAAGAATAAGACAATGAATAAAGTAAGAATTTTGCTAATAGCTACACCTGGCAGATAATATACCTGATATGAGGAGTGACGTTTTTGAACTAAGCTTATGTGGTTGCAGGTTTGGGACATAAAACCAGGTTGCTTTAAGTCCATTGTTCATTTTCTTGGTTCATCCATAATTAAGAGTCATTTTGAACTAACCTTACTTAGATACTTTATTCAGTATTTTAAGTCATAGATCAATCAGTAATGCAGACATCAGTTTAAGTTCTGCCAGCAGTAATCAACATATTATAGAGAATTAGTTGCTGAGGAATGCCGTACCATTGGGGAGTGATTTGAAGATTGCCTAAAACCACACAGAACCTTACATTTGCAATCTGCTGAAGCCAATTGTCAAAGGGACAATAATGGCTTTACCTCCTTTCAGCCTGTCACACTCCATGAAAATACCTTTTGTTGGCAGGTCTGCACTGCAATCCTGCTGGCAAGGGGGTCTGGAAGATGCGCTTCTTGGTTCCAGCTCCAGGAATACACAAGACAGAGGGCAATAGGGAAAGCATGCTTTTTACCCCTGAAGAAAATAAATCCATCTCAGTTAAGAAGCATGCTAATTGTCTTCTCTATGCCTATTTGTCACTGTCGTGGACTGAGGAAAATTCGAAGACAACTAAATCAGAGTCAATGACAATGACTTCAGGTCCTCACAATCCAGATGACACACAAGAATAAAAACTGCTGATAAATGCTATAATGCTCTACTGTAATTCTTTACCAGTTATATCATTTATATTATGTAATATCACCTCCTCAGGAGAAGACCCATTCAAAAAGAGTCTTCTCAAGAAGAAAAATGACTGTAATTTATTAATATCTTTTGAATTCCACTCTGACTAGATTTTCTTTTTCAGTTATTATGTTAACTATCTTCAGGAACATCTTTTATGAAAGTGTCTTCAATATTAGTGTAAGCATTATGAATACATTTAAACATAGTCATAACATTTTATTATCTAAAATAGCTATAGTATAACTCAATAAAAATTAGTCTAGATCAAAGACTAAAATTATAGCTCACTTTAATCTTCAGACATTATCACTGAATTTATATATGACTTGGTTCCAATTTACATTTGGTAGAACAACTACAGTTTTCAAAATTCTCTTTTGACAACATCACAGGATTTATAAAAATGTCTAACTACTTTTTTACCCTGCAGAAATCTTTACAATAATATCTCATATCTATGAGTTATATTTTAATATAATTATCCCATTATTATAATAAATCAAATTTAAAAAATACCTTTTACAACTTCCCACGAAGTGTGATTTTCTCATCTTTCTTTCATTAGAAAAAAAAGCATGAAAAGAAGCATATCATTAAGTTATATTATTTATGCAACTTAATATTATCACTTCGTTGTACAAAATGAAAACTAAAGTTTTCTAGTTGCAACTATTGCTAAAATTAATTTTAAGATCACACATGCCTTTCCTTAGAATCTTATCTAACACTAACTGTTCTCTTCAATATGTGTATATATTTTGGAGATTCTTAAATGATTCTATCTCAAGAATAATAAACTGAGGATTATATTTCACAATGCAGAGCTCAGTAGATCCCCCTTCCCCAATGTAGATCAAGGTCTTTGACGATAATTTTAAATTGAGGGTCTTGCAAATGTTATCTCTTTCTCTTTTCCACTAATACATTGTCTGTCAACATATAGCTTATAAATGCCTTAAGAATAAGCTCTCTGTATTCAAAATTATTGTATTAATTAAATTAATTCTAGGCCTTAAATAGACCTAGAAGTTTCCCAAGGATAGTAGGTACTCTACATGTTTATTCCTGCTGCTAATAAAAACATCAAAGTGGTTTTCTGCAACTTGCTTCAGTGTCATATTGCTCTGATACACTCTTAGGAAAATGATCAAACCTGCTCTACATATATTTTAAAAATACCTTTGATTACATCATCAACAATGACAAAGAATTCGTAATAATGGTAATAAAAGTAATATACAAACATTTACTGAGTGCATACTATAATTCTAGTAATGTGCTTAGGTTCTTTACATCTATTATTTCAAATGAACCACAATCTTGCTAGGGCGGTATTGTGAGCGTTACTTTACAAACTAAAACTACTATTTGAAAAAGTGGAAAAAGAAAATGTTATAGAATGTAAAATTACATTTCATAGAAATACAATTCTCACATTTTAAGGACACTCATAGTGTCAATTACAGAACTAATATCTCCTAAAATCTTATTTTCCAGCAAAACAATAAAATCCAGAAAGGATCTTTTGTTTTCTTTCAGTTCTTTGTTTCAGAAAGAGTGACAGGGAGAAATGGCCAGAGGACTGTCGCTGATCTCTTTTCCAATTTTCTTCTTTCTCAAAATGAATTCTTTTGTAGCCAGACCAAGTTATTAGGCAACCACTTCCACCACTGTCACTGTAGGCTTTCCTGAATATTCCTTCCAGACGTTCCTCAGTTAAATTGCATCAATGACCTTCACTTTATTCTGAGAAAATATCAACAGGTGCAGCTGAACTCTGATGCTTAAAATTATGAATTATGAAATAAACCCAGAGCAGAACTAGAAAATTAATAGTGGTTTGGCCACGATGACATAATGGTGACAGAAGGCCTCAACTTGAGCACTTTAGAAGGATCATTTTCCTAGAAGTTTGTAAAACAAAATACTTTCCTCTAATTTTTAAGCTGGGAAATAATTTCCAGCTAATTTATCAGAGCCACTCATCATCCAATTAACCACCAAGTTAATTCTGTTCTCCTTACAGAAACAATTATTTCAGAAAGATATTAAAGATAATTCTTATTATTCAAATTAAAAAACACAAATTATGATCTTTCCCCAAACCTCTATCCCATGACTCTAGTGAATGACACCATGGTCCCTCCAAGTTGCACAAACAAGAAAAGTTGTCATTGTGTATGACATGTTCCTCTCCTTCACCACCTCTGCCCTGTACCCACTCATCAGCAAATCCTATGGATTTTATCTCTGAAACTTTTACCAAATCCATGTAGTTTTTTCCATTTCCCCTCAACCCTAGTCTAAAGCTACCATTGTTTCTCATCTGGACTACTTCTAGAAACTTCTCAGGGACTTATCTATACTTACTGTTATATCATACTCAAATCACCACTGCTCTAGAAGTGATCTTTACAATGTAAAAGACACAGTCACATGTACTCATTTCTCACCAGTTGGTTTCCCATAGCTCTAAAATATTGATTCTTGACAGGGCCCTTCATAGAATATTTTGGAAATATGGATGGAAATATTTTATTTCTAGTCCATGGCAGACTACATTTTCAAACAATGACACTATCCTTAATTCCATATACTTTTCCTACAACATGACTTTGGCACTTATCCCATCAAGAAGTGCAAAAAGTTTCCCTCTCTTTCAATCTAAGTGGCTTGGTGACCACAGAGTAAGTGATATTATGAGACTTCAAAAGTTAATTCATAAAAGGTGATACAGCATCCACTTAGCTCTCTTTCAATGCTCTTGGTACCTAGCTACCATGTTTTGAGGAAGCCACAACCACATAGAGAGGTCACTTGTCCATGTTCTGCTCAATAGTTCCAGCTGAAGTCTCACCTTTCAGTCAAAATCAAGCACTAGATGTGTGTAAATGAACTTTCAGATTATTCAAGTCCCCAGCTATTGAGTCACTCTTAGCTCTCAAGTCTTTCTAATTGAGACCTCAGACATTGTGGCTCTGAGATATGCTGTCACTGTTTTGCTCTTTCTGAATTCTTAATACCCAGAATTTGTGAGTGTAATAAAGTGGTTATTTTACACTCTCAAATTTGGGGTTGTTTGTTATGCAGCAGTAGTAACTGGGACACTGCTTGAATTTATATGTTGAATTCCACATAATTTTATTATAAATTGTTTTTCTTTTATTTACTTTTCTTTTATATTACTGTAAGGGCATTATTGATTTTTTAAGAATTATATGTCTAGGTAGCTGTATTAGTCAGGGTTCTCCAGAGAAACAGAACCAATAGGATGTATTTATATCAATATCTGTATCTTTCTGTCTAGATTTATTTTAAGGAATTGGCTTATGTCACCATGGGAGTTGGAAGACCACAATCTGCAGGGCAGACCCAGGGAAGAGTAGATGTTTAGTCTTGAGTCCAATGGCAGTTTAGAGGCAGAAATCCTTCCTCTTCTGGGGACCTCACTTTTTTGTCTTAAGGCTTTCAAATGACTGGATGAGACCACCCACACTATGGAGGGTGATCTGCTTTACTCAGAATCTACTGATTTAAATGTTAATCACATCTAAAAAGGAATAAAAACCCTGCAAGCTGGAGAGTGTCAGGAGAATCTCCACTTTTCTCTCTTTTTCTCTCTTGGTCCTGCCCTGAGGCCAGCCCCAGGTGTGGAACTGTACAGTCATGGCAGCTGTGGCAGCAGGCATGTGAATCCCCAATGGAAAATCCTTCTCTGGATAAAAGAAACTGAGAAAAAAAGTCCCTATTCTGATTCTAAAATTTACATGGAAAGGGAAAAGAGCTAGAATTGCCAAAACCATTTTGGAAAAGAAGAAAAAAATGAGAGAACTCAGAATTCTTGATTTTAAAATGTACTGTTAATCAACAGTAAGCAAGGCAGTGTGGTATTTGTGAAAGGATACATATTTTTACTGTGTGTAAGCTAAAAATAAATGGTAAAAAAGACAAAATGGTTATATGACAGCAATTTTATATGATGCAATCTAATATACCAAATATTGATTTAGCCAAATATTGTGACATCACTAGATTGGAAGACTAGCAGGAGGAGATATGTCTGTGTTGTAGGTGGTGAAGCTAAAGAGTTAAATCCTGATGTTGAATTGTAGATAGTCAATAGATAATTTCCCATATTAAAATATTAGGAAACATCATTTTAAAGTATGTTATTTGGAAATACTGAGACATACAACAGAAGAAATAGTGGAGAATTGAAAGTGGTTGTTTCTGTGCAGTGGGATTCTGGGCTAGGGAGACAGGCAAGAATTGTTGTTTGATAATATATTACATGTATGATTTAGGGCATAGTTTTATGTAATTGTTCTCTACTATACCATATAAAATAAGTAGGATTTATTTTTATTTATTTATTTATTTTTGGCTGTGCTGGGTCTTCGGTTCGTGCGAGGGCTTTCTCTAGTTGCGGCAAGTGGGGGCCACTCTTCATCGCGGTGCGGGGACCCCTCTTCATCGCGGTGCGCGGGCCTTTCACTATCGCGGCCCCTCCCGTTGCGGGGCACAGGCTCCAGACGCGCAGGCTCAGTAGTTGTGGCTCACGGGCCCAGCCGCTCCGCGGCATGTGGGATCCTCCCAGACCAGGGCCCGAACCCGTGTCCCCTGCATTAGCAGGCAGACTCTCAACCACTGCGCCACCAGGGAAGCCCCAATAAGTAGGATTTAAAAGGGTAGAAACCATTCTGGACTAGGGAAAGATTGAGTGCAAAGACCAGCTCTATCTAAACAGGAGTTCTTCACTTGGAGGTAATGGTGGGTCTAGTGGGTTCAGGAGACAGTAAAGGAAATGAGCTGTTTCCAGCAGGAGACTGTATTAGGAACAGTAGGACAAGTAGTTGGGTCGACCCTGAATGCCAGGCTGGGAGCTTTGGACTTAGAAGTCTGGAGGTTTTGAGTCCAGATGAGAAGTAATTGCCTCAACCTGTGTGACCTGGGACAAATTGTTTATCTTCCTGGATCTCAGTTTCATCACTGTAAAAATTAAATTATCTTTAAGGGTCACTTCAGATTCTATGATAAAACTAAGGTTCCAGGATGGTTAATTTGTGACAGTGAGAAAGGGGGAGACACAAGCAGGCAGTCCAAATTGGAGGCATTACAGTTACTTGTTTTAGAGACCCAGGAGAAAAAACATGGTATTTATTTTGTGAAAGAAATGAAAGATAGCAGTAATGTATAAGACAAAATTTCTCAAACTCTTTGGTCTCAGGACTGTTAAAAAAATTTTTTTTTGAATTATTAAGGATCTCAAAGAACTTTTGTTTATTTGAGTTATATTGATCAATATTTACTGTATTAGAATAAAGCACAAATATATACAATCCCACACAATTTTGCATGCCATTTCAGAAGGCCCCAGGGCTCCCTTGTGGGCCATCCATAGATTACAGGTTGAAAACCTCTAGTATATGAGTTTGAGGTTAGAATAAATGTGCAAGGCAAATCTGATTTTGCTAGAAATTTTTGGATTGGTTCTAGAAAACAAACTACCCAACATTGGTTTTATGTTGCTGAGCCAAAATAGTCTTTGGTCTAAATCATATTGCTGGACTAGTTGACCTTTAAAATCTCTTCAAACCTAAGATTATATTATTCTGTGATTCATCCTTATTGGCTAGTTAGACTGTTCTGATTTCATTGCTTTGTTACACCACTCTTACTTCACTAGGGTTATATCCAACTGGCCTCATGTTTATTCCCCAGAAACTGTAGTCATAAATTTATCTTCCAATTTCCTTTGCTTAATTTGGAAAATGTCTAGTGAATTAAAATGTCTATTTCCAGAGAATAAAAAGCAATGGCAAGTAGCTTATTTATTATACACATACATACTTCTAATGACAAGGAACAAGAGAGGAAGTGTTTTTTGGCCAAAGCATTGCATTTTTACAATTCAGAATCATTTTTAGCTAGTAAATTCCATTATTCTTTCCTACACCACTTTTCCAATAGAAGAAGAGTTCCATTAAAAATGAAGAAAACATCTTTATCCAAGCGTGTATACCAAAGGAACAAGGTCTTCTCTGCTTGGGAAAGGCTACAGTACCATAAATCAGCATGCACAGATATTTTCAAAAATTCCAAGAGCAAATTGTGACCTTGAACATATCATGTATTTTCCAGGACTTCAGAAAAACATTGGAGGCAGAGAGCTCACCAAACTTCAAATTTGTGGTTAAGTAACTTGAAACAGCCAGCTGATCATTAGAAAATGCAGCCCTAAATAAGGATTCTCCAAATACAGAAATGTTTCCAGAGAAAAAGTGCAGACTTTATTTTAAAATTTCAAGTTTATTATAGGACAGAATCCAAATCTCTGAAGAGGCTGAGAGGCAGAGTTTGTAGGCTTGCTGGGAAGAAAATTAAATTCATATAAATGAATAACAAACCTGATTCTCTGCCTAAATTTTCTCAAAGTGAGATTTGGCTTAGCTTCAAGATTAAGTCAACTAATTGGTGTGTTATTATGTTTCCAACTGCCTTTCTGCCTTGTCCTCCTTCCTACCTAGCTTGAAATTCCCGCCATGGGATAGTCCTGGTGAAATACCCCTTTGCCACCTAGACGGGAATGCTAGGCCTCTTCCATCAGTGCAGTGCAGGTCAGAGCTTTAGTGAGTGATTCCTTGTTTCTGAGGGTAACACACATACTCTAATGTTAGTAAGAAGAGAGAGTCGCTGGCCTATATCCCTGAATCTCCCCTTCCACACACACCCCACCCCCTTCCCACAAAAAGCAAGCCTGAATGCTCCCAGGGACAGGAACAGGTCTAGAAGCATCGAGCACAGAGCCATCATCAATACCTGAGCAGTGGGGATGCCCAGGACAAATATCACCTGCCTTATATTTTTTCTATCACCACGGCAAGGGTGTAGGGGTGAGGGAACCCAAGAATTAGTCTTTTTCCGCAAGATAGGGAGCCCTGGGATGGTACATGAGAGAAGGAGATGTTTTCTCTCTGACCCGGTATCTGTGCTTTCTTCCTGAAGGGTGTTGCCAGGCCCCACTCTTAAGCAACGGCTGGATTGACAGGGTTGAATAAAGCATATTAAAAGCAAAAGAAGTGATGTACTCAAAAGTGCGAGCATGGTAGCTAGGAGTACCTTTCTCAGCCTGATTAGCATTAATTAGCTCATCCTCTCAAATTAGGGACAATTCCTTCTCCCTCGCAAAATAAGTCTTCTGTGAAATCAAATATACCAAATGTTGAGAGAAGGTGGATCAAGGGGAACTCATGGATTGCTTGTAAAGTAGAATAATCGTTTTGGACAATTTGACCCTATCACGTGAGATGAAACATGCAAACAACCAGCAAGTCTATTCTAGAGGAAGTGTAGCAGGAGTGCTCCAAGGGCCACGGGCAAGAATGTTCAGAGCAGTTCCGTTCAGACACCTAAAAAACTGGAAACAACCCAAATGTCAGCAGGAATACATATAAACACGCTCTGGTCTAGTCATACAAAAACCTAATATATAGCAGGAAATGTCGACAATCTCTATTCCACAGAACCACATGGATGAACTTTAGAAACATACTGGTAACTGATAAAAAGGTAAGTTCCAGAACACTGTACAGTGGGCTTTGCCTATCTGCAGGTTTTGCATCCATAGATTCAACCAATCCTGGGTGGAAATTTTGGTTGAATCAGCAGATGCCAAACCTGCAGCTATGGAGGGCTGACTGTATACAGTATAATATCATTTTTATAAAACCCAGAAACTAAACACTATGTTGGTTAAGCATACAGACATATGTGAAAGAATTATTTTAAAAAGCAAGTAAATGAAAAACAGATAATGTTGGATACTGGTTGACTTGTGGGGGGCTTGGGGAGGCAGAAGTGTAAGACTAGGAAAAAGCATCAGAGTAGAGGCCAATTATCAGTAGTGTTGCAATTCTTGGATTGCAGATGCTTTATAAATTAGAAGGAGATAAAGGAGAAAGAATTGAAGAGTTATCTTCTTTCATTTTTTCCTGCCCCTAATCAAGGAAAAATCAGTAAATAGCTGAGAGTCCCAGAGAGAGACTGATGGTTGGAGAAGTTGTGCTCATGGCTCTCTTGAACATCTTTCTGTCTTCAACACAATGGTTTCTTCACAGGAAGTGTCCACAGTAAAGCTCACTATCAACTCCAAAAATGAAGCTCTCATCCAACAGCACATGGGAGGCTTTTTGGCTGCCATAAGCTGCCCCCAGAGAATCCACTCATTCTGTGTGCTTGTCGACTGTGTCATAGCTCAGCTTGAGTCTCCACAAGATAAGCTCTTCAAGGCAGAACATTTCCAGCTGTTGTGGTCAGACAGCAGCAGGTTCTTATCTGAGGACAGCAGGGCCATGTGGCACACCGCAGCCGGGGCAGTGTCGGAGAAGCATGTGGTCTCTGTACACAGTAGCAAGGTCCAATAGACAGCAATTAGCACCAGGAGAATGAAGATGAACGGGACATATACATAACCTTCATAAAAATGTCACAGGGAAAAAGACTCACAAACCATATGGATCCATGCCGGGTCTCTCCCAGGGATGGCCTTTTATATTACACTAGTCCAAGTGATGGCTTTTAAAAAGAGATGATTTTTCACTCCCATGTCTTTCTGACCAGCCCTACCAAAAGAAGTAAAGAAATAGGCTGTCTATGTGATGTTGGATGAAACAATCTTGACATTTTGTGGCTTTCTCCACTCCGAGTTTCTGGACCAGCATTCTCATCTGCATATGTTGGTAGTTAATTAAGTGGACAGCCTCCTCTGGTACTATTTTCCCTTTTATTTTTAGTGATGTTGTTCTGAACCTGTGGGTATTTCAGATATGTCCTCATCCATTTTCAGAAGGCCAATACTTAAAATTTCGTTGTTCTTAGCAAAGAAATAAGCCCTCACCAGCTGATTTAAGCAGAAAAAATTTATTCAAAAGGATTTTGTGTCACCTGAAAGATCACAGAGATGGCTGCAGAATCAGTCCCAAGAAACAGGCAGGCACTAACAAGAAGACTGAGCAAAACTGTAGCCAAAATTCAGGCACAGTGATGGTCCAGAGGTCAGTACTGACACTGCTGGTGACCACAATATCATAGGGTGCTGGACACACTGGTTTTACTGTTGCTGCTGCCCTACATGCCCCATCCTAGGAAAGTGAGTGTGGGGCAGCTGACATTACAACTAGGAAGAAAAGTCATTTTGATTTTATCTATTTGAGACATCAACTTCTGATTCAAAATCTGGAGTACCTAAAATGCGCCTCATGCCACTCAGGATGTTTGGGATATATCACTGAAAGAACAAACAAATGCCTCCATCCTCTTAGAAATTATATTCAAGCAGGGGAGAGTGGGGTATCTTGAGCCAGACCATAAACAATAAA
The DNA here is from genome assembly GCF_965194805.1 of Balaenoptera borealis. Lineage (NCBI taxonomy): Eukaryota > Metazoa > Chordata > Mammalia > Artiodactyla > Balaenopteridae > Balaenoptera > Balaenoptera borealis. The sequence goes on from NC_138873.1 coordinate 29,639,477, forward strand.
GTAAAGGATCATGTAAATTGATGTTAGATGATAAAGTGCTTTAGGAAAACAAGTGTAGAGTAAGGGGGATAAAGAGGGTGGGCTGGGTGGGTGCTTGTAGGTGACAATTTTAAATGGAGTGTTTTGGGAGTCCTCATAAAAGAGTGATATTCCAGCGAAGATTGCAGGAGCAGAGGGTTGAGAGATCTTGTGGCCACTACAGAAAATACAGTCTCTGGCATGTGGACCATGAGTTTCAGAGGGCACAGTGAAATGATCTGTGGGACTGGAGAGGTGGGAGAGGGAGACAGTACAGAGGGTTACAGGGAATAAAAGCAGAAGAAAAAACGTTAACTGTGAGCCCAGGTGAGAGATAAAAACAGGAATAAAGGGTTAAATGAGAGTATTTCCCGGGTGAATTCAAGACAGAGAATGTGCATTAGGGGATTGGGAGCAGGGTGAGTACCTGCAGCTCCTTATCGATAGAGGTAAGGAAATTAGGGGTAGCCGGGTCATAGTCTCAGGTTGTAGGTCTTTTCAGCTCCTGAAAATGATGGTAGAAGATTTGGGTACAGAAGTGGTCACAGATTCAGTGCACTTATTGGAGGAGACAGAGCCTTATACTAGATGTTTGGACTTTGCCTTGATATCTGTTAATGGAATGCTATAAACTGAATGTTTGTGTCCATCCAATATTTGTATTTTGAATCCTAATGCCCAATGTGATGGTGTTTGGAGGTGAGGCTTTGGGGAGTGATTAGGTCATGAGGGTGCAGCTCTCATGAATGGGATTAGTGCCCTTATAAAAGAGGCCTCAGAGAGATGGCCATCTATGAACCAGGAAGCAGGCTCTCATCAGACACCTAATATGCCGGCACCAAGATCTGGCACTTCCCAGCATCCAGAACTGTGAGAAATAAATTTTTGTTTTTTATAATCCACCCAGTTTATATCATAACAGTAGTTTATAGTTTATAACAATAGTATTTTGTTATAGCAGCCTAAATGGACTGGGACAGGAGTAGAGATTTTTGGAGAAGCTGATGGTTACTCCCAGTGTGTGATCTTGACTCTTGATGATGGGATAGAAAAGTCTAGGTGATTTCTGTGGAGTTATCTGATTGGCCACACTTAGGTTGGGTGCCTAGCCCTATCCACAAAGGAGCCTGGCAAATAAAATATCTGACCCATATGATGGGAGGAAAAGTGTCAGTTCCACCTTATAATATAAACCCAGTTAATAAATGTAGAAAGAAACAAGGGAATAAAAACTCACCATTTGGCAATCACCACAGTAATAATTGTTGCAGGAAGATGCACTGATTGACCACTGGAAAACTTGAGGAGAAACAGGATATTTACATAGACTCAAAGTGTCTCTCCCAAGATATTTATCAATTGAAAAAGGGAAAATAGTAACTACAGTGGAGAATCCCAGTAGACATCACTTAAGCAAGTGTTCAAAGGTTGATATCACCAGTAGTAGGACATATTAAAAACATATACCCCCTATTTCCAAGACGCATTGAGGACAAAATATTATTTCTGAAGTATTCTTGCCCAAAACTGCATAAATTCAATCTAATTGTTGGAAAACATCGGACAAACCACAAAATAACTGACCAGTACTCATCAAAATTGTCAGGGCCATGAAAAAAACAGAAAGAATGAGGAACTGTCATAGATTGCAGGAGACTAAGGAGACATAACTAAATGCAATGTGATATCCAGAATAAGACCTTGAAACAAACAAAAAATGACATTAGAAGAAAAACTAATGAAATTAGAATAAAGTTTGTAGGTTAGTTTGGTAGTATTGTACCAACGTTCATTTCCTTGCATTGATAATAGTACTATAGTTATGTAAGTTGCTAACATAAGGAGAAGGTGAATTATCTGTACTATTCTTGCAACTTTTCTGTAAGTCTAAAGTTATTTATTTATTTATTTATTTTTTTCGGAAACCAATTGAACTTGTATTGACACCAACTACACGACTCTTCTTAGTAGCCTTACGGGAATGGATAAAGTGGCTTGACCCAAGACAACACTGATTAGACTTAGCAATGTTACTTTTAAATAAAACCAACCCTATTTTCCCCAAGGTGGCTTAGATTTCATAATGGGTCACAAACTAATACTACAAATAAAACATTTAAAATTTTGATCCAAGCCCCTTCTATCCTCCCACACTTGAAAGGGACCTGATGAACACCAATTTCCCAATCCAAGCATCCCTAGCTTACAAACCTTAGGGTTAAAAACTCCCTCCTCATTTACCCAATGTTCAATTTCCATCAGTTTCAATATACACTAGTGTAAATACCATGACTATTTTGCATGAAGTTAAGTATTCTACAGATCAGAGTCACGGGATTGAACCAGGAGCTCCCACCTTTTATGTGAACTTCAGTGGTACCATCAAGGCCAAGGCAATTTAATTTAGGTTAACCAGGATTTGTTTCAATTTGTAAGAGAAACATCTTGCAACAGGTTTATTCAATTCTCTTAAAAAATGGTGGCATTCCTTTACTTTCCGCCTTTTGGCAGCAGCAGTTACATATATGGAATAGCAGATTAAGTCTAAAAACGTGGGCCCTAGTCAACTTTATTTTTCGGCATTATGATCATGATAAAGGATCACGACATCCTTCACATTTCCAAGGAAAACCCAATTTAAAGTTTGTCCTTGCCAAACTCCATAAAACAGCCACTCTAGAGTAAACCAGCAGAGCATTGTATCACCCCAATAAAGCTGTAGGTTTCATCACATGCACCAACGAATCTACATGGCTAGTTTCTGCGCTCCTCTTTTACAGAATTTTACACCTATTGTTACCAGACAGCATTTTAAACACGGACATATCAACTGCCTAATAAAGCAAAAACAAAGACATTTCCCTTATTAGAAACAAGATACACCATCACTTAAAATCTTCAAACATTATTGCACTTTAACTTTCAGAATTTGACAATGCATTCAATGAAGCAATCTGCAGACAACTAGTTTTAACAGACAGATTTAAAAACACTTTTAAGCAGACGTGGATGTCCTAAATTGTTTATTAGGTAAGAATTTTTACAAACATTACTTATATTAGCGGTAGCGGTGGAGCTGGAGAGTATTGCGCCTTCTCCAGGCTGCGCGGCGAGAACCACCGATCGTGTGGTGGAACTTGTGGCCCTTGACGAGGCCGCGGCTCTTCCTGCCTGCAGACGTCAGGCCCCGCATCTCCCTGTGCTTGTGGACTGGTTTGGTGATCCACCGGGTGTCAGGGTTTCTTCTGATAGCTTTACGGAAGGGATCGATGAGGATAACCTCAAAAAACTTGTATGTAGAATCTTCACCCACCCAGTAAGAATTCAGGACCCTCAGGGCCCCACAGTGGCGTCCCGCTCGCTCCTCAGCAACAGACTGCAGGCTCCAGGCAAACTTGAGCTGGTTGACGCCATGGTGGACGGGCTTGCCGTAGGTGGCGCCCTTCGGGACCGGGCGTTTGCGGCCACCGCGGCGCACGCGAACCCGGTATATCACATAACCTTGCTTGGCCTTGTAAGCCCAGCCTGCGCGCCTTGTCGGGCCGGGTGGGGCGCGGGGCCCGGTGCAGCGCAGAGAGCTGGCGGTACTGCCAGCAGCGCACCCTGAGCAGAAAGCGCATCACGTCCGACTGCTTCTTCCTCCGCAGCTCCTGGATGTACTTGTAAGCGCCCATCTCGGCTCACCTGCTGGCTGCCGCCAAACGGAAAGGGTCTAAAGTTATTTACAAATAAAAAGTTGGAAAAAAGAAAATATGTAATTAAAGGACATGCCACAGTGTAAGAGAAAATAGTTCAACATATATAATGATCGAAAGACTCATATCCAGAGTAAATTACGAGTCAATCACAAAAAACATAAATAAAAAACAACAGACAACCCAATAGAAAAATAGGCAAGAGACTTCAACACATACTTTACAAAAGAAGATATCAAAAATTCCAATGAACACGTAAAAAGGTGTTCAACTTCATGAATCACCAAAGCAATGTAAATTAATAACACAATGAATACAATATTAACCTACCAGAATTATTTATATATATATATATATATATATCCTTTGACCTAGCAATTTTACTTCTAGGTATATATCCATTAGAAATGAGACAATGTGTTCACCAAAAGATATGTCATAGCCTACAAGTAAAATCTATTCAAAAGTTCATCAACAGTAGAATGGATAAAGTATGGTAATCATACAATGAAATATTATATAGCTGTGATAATGAATGAGAAGTGAAACAACATGAATGAATCTCACAAGCATAAAATTGAACAAGAGAACCCAGACTCACAAAGCCATGTACTATGATGTCATTCATATGAAAGTCAAAACAAGCGAACCTAGTCTATGATTTTAAAACTTACAATAGTGATTTTATTTGGAGAGGAGAATGGGAGTAGTAATTGGAATGTGCAGGATGGGGATTTCTGGGAATTTGATAAGGTTCTATTTCTTGATCTGGGTGGTCTCATGGGTATGGTCAATTGGTGATCAATAATCAAGCTGTACGGGCTTCCCTGGTGGCGCAGTGGTTGAGAATCTGCCTGCCAATGCAGGGGACACGGGTTCGAGCCCTGGTCTGGGAAGATCCCACATGCCGCGGAGCGACTAAGCCTGTGAGCCACAATTGCTGAGCCTGCGCGTCTGGAGCCTGTGCTCCGCAACAAGAGAGGCCACGATAGTGAGAGGCCCGCGCACCGCGATGAAGAGTGGCCCCCACTTGCCGCAACTAGAGAAAGCCCTCACACAGAAACGAAGACCCAACACAGCCATAAATAAATAAATAAATAAATAAAATTAAAAAAAAAAATAATCAAGCTGTACTCTTAGAATTTTTGCACTCTGATGTATGTATGGTAGATTTCAATTAAAAAAAAAATTTTTTTTACAGTAATTTTAAAACAATTTTATTAGTATCACCAGAAACTAAAAACAACACTAATGTCCCTGAACTGGAGAACAGATAAATTGTGGTACATCCATACAGTGAAATACCATTCAGCAACAAAAAGAATGAACTACTGATACATGTGAGAAATTGATGAATCTGAAATGTATTATGCTAAGAGAAAAAAGCCTTTCTCCACAGGCTATATACTGTATAATTCCATATATATTACCCTCTAGAATAGACAAAGCGATAGGGATAGAGAATCAGTCAGTGATTGTCAGATATTAATAGTGGGGGAAGTGTTTGACTACAGAGTGTAGCATGAGATAATTTCTGATGGAGTGATAGAACTGTTCTGTATCTTGATTGTGGTGGTGTTTGTGCTACAGTGTGCATATGTCAAAATTCATAGAACTCTACACTAAAAAGGACAAATTTTCTGTATGTAAATTTTTTAATTTAAAAATATTCCATGGATGTTGGAAAATAATTTGTTTCCCTATTTGTTGAATGTAATGTTTTATATGCATCCTAATTTTGGATGTATGCCATCTATCGTTTTCTGGAAAAGTTATAATAAAATCTCCTACTACAATTGATAATTTGTCGGTTTCAACCTTAATACTATTAATATTTGCTTTATGCATTTTTGAAGTATTATATGTTTTTCAATATATATACATTCAGGGTTGTTGTATCTTTCTAGAGAATTATGACATCCTTTCATCATAAGTCCTTTTTTGGTTCAAAGTTTATTTTGCCTTTTATTAATATAGCAAAAATGAATTTAGTTGGGTTCATCTTTGCCTGCATATGTTTTTCCATTTCAGTATTTTCTATATCATCATGTTTAGGTACTATTTATGAGAAGTATACCTAAAAAAATTTTTAAACCTTTTTTCTTTGATAGAAAAAATTGTGTTATTTGGAAATGGAGATATGGTTATTTGCAGATATCCTCTCCCCCTTTTCGTGCAGGATGGGATTATAAGCATTCTTTCCAATATCGATACACTTCTGTCTCTAATTTCTTATTTATGAGAAATTCTCTGTCTCTTTTATTTCCTTTTGTTTATTGTTTTCTTTTGTATGTCTCAGGTTGATACTAATGTGGAGCACAGGGTCTTTTCTTTGATTTCTTTCCAAAACACTCCCAGAAAGCCAATGTAGGTCATAGACTTTTACTTATTTTAGGGGGCAAATAAGGCAAGGCAGGAGGCTTATGCAGAAGATCATATGGTTTAAATATAAAGTTCTTAACCTTAAAAGTCATTGCCATTATCCTTATCTTTTCCTCCCCCTCCACAATCTCCTGCTGGAAAAGTTTAACTGCTTACGTCCTCTTCCTGGATTCCCATCCCCATCATGTTTCTTCTCTTCCCCAATCTAATGTTTGTTATTGGTGGTTTTTTTTTTTCCTTTCTATCTATCTTATTGAAATCTCCCATATAATTTTCTTAAAAATCACTTTATTTCATGCATAAATTTTACTGGCAATATGCTGAAAGCTAATTTCCCATATCAAAGATGTCTCATCAGATTAGCCAAGCCAAAATAGTCCTCCCCACTAGGATACGAGTTTGTTACTCTTCTCTAGGCAGAGTCCTGCTGCTGGTCCTTAAACTGATAATCATTCTTCACTTTTCTTGATCCCTACACTGTATTTATTCACACTTATTTTCCTAACCATGTAGGTCCCGGTGCACTGCCCACATTAATGCCATATCTTTTTTTTCATTGAGATATAATTGACATATAACTTTATATTAGCTTCAAGTGTTGTTGTACAACACTTTATCTTTTAATTTAAGAATAGAGACAGCACAGGGCCATACAGCAGCTCAAAACAACAGAACTGGTTTATTGCTCTTTTGTGTCATTTTTCTCTGGGGACTAATTTATTTCTGGAAGACCTTGTCATCCTCTTATAATTTATTGCCAAACCAATATTTTCATGCATATTCATTTATTTTTTACCTTGCTACACAACCATTACATTTGTAGTTGCTTGATGGACATTATTACTTGGAAGTCTGATTATTACAACAATTTTATTATATCTAAAACCCAATTAATATATTCTGTCTATCCATGGCACTGGACCACAATATTGATTATGTCATGCTAACTGCAGAGGATGAACAGGTAGTGGCAAGTGCATTGAATGCCCATTAAGACTGATGAATGGCACAGGAGAGAGAATAAACTCTCAAAAGTTTTAGAGGGTCTATCATATTGATGATGTTTTAATGGGTCCAATGATCTGGGCTATCCTGAAACAAGGACACATTGTTATTTACAACACATTGTAAGGACACGTTGTTATTTATTCTAAGGACACGTTCTAAGGACACGTTGTTATTTATTGCAGCCCTCTTCATTAAGAAAGAAGCTCAATCACTTTGCTGTACACCTGAAACTAGCACAATATTGTAAATCAACTATACTCCAATAAAATTAAAATTAAAATTAAAATAAAAAAAAAGGAAGAAGCTCAATGCTTTGTGGGCCTTTGGATTCTAAGGCAATATATACTACTCTTGGGAATAATGCTCTGACTCACTTATTAGATGGCTCAGAAGGCTCCCAGTTTTGAGTGGTACCCAGAATAAGGGAAAACTTTACACCAGATCCATACTCAGTGAGAGATGCCTGGCACTTGGGCCATTTGCCTGAAGAGCTTAGAGTGCTAGAGGTATCCATGGTGGTTAAGTATGCAAGGTAGAATCTCTATCGAGCTCTACCAGAAAAGTCACAATTCAGACTTCCAGAATTCTAGAGCAAAGTCATGGCTGCTTTAGCAGAGAACTAAGTATCTGCTATTATGAAATAGTTTCTCGTGTGCTCTTGTACTCTGTTTGACACTGAGAGTCTGACTTTGGAACTTCAGTGACTATGATCCAGGGAAGAGCTGGTTGAAACACTAGATGTAGCACAATCCCTTGAGATACCAGATTTCTGGTAGTATATCTGCTACATCAGATCCCTTTCATTCTGGAGGAAGAAGTGAGGTACCCCAGTCAGAACTGACACTTATATTAGGTATGGGTTTGCTGTATGTATAACCCGTGTCTCAGCTAGCACCACCATCTGAGGAATTCCAAAATACCAATCCATTGTTATGGTATCCCATATAACAGTGACTCAGATGAAGGTACACATTTTATGACATGAGACAAGTGGCTCCAGACTATAAACTTTATTGCTTAGAAGCAGCTCAGCTGATGCACCAGCTAGGTGGGTAGCCATAGTCTGGGATGTGGTATATTTGCTTATCCGATACGTGATATTTGGTGCTGAGTTGTCAGAAAAATTGGGTCCAGGAACCAAAGACAGGTAGTACAGAACCATCTCTCCATTAGTGACTGTCTTCTGGAATTTGAGTTTCCTATTCCTGCTCTGCCAGATCAAAAGTCTCAGTTCCCAATAAGGAAACACTTAACACCAGAAGACATAGTAAAGATTCCTCTGAACTTATAGCTCCAACTACCACTCGGTCATTTTGGGTTTTTCATGTCAGCAAAGGAAGGAATAACTTAAAGTAATTGACTCTAATTTTCCTGAAGATCTAGGGTTGCTGCTACATGATGGGAACTTAGGGAAGTCTGTCTAGACTACAGGGTATTTGGGGATGTCTTTTGGTGATCCTGTGGTTAGTGATAATGGTAGATGGATACATAGCAACCACAGCTTGAAAAGGGAAAGGCATTAAGAGCTCAGAGTCTTTGGGAAAGACAGTCTAGGTCACCACACTAGACAAGCAACCTAGACAAGCTGAGGCACAGGCAAAGGATGAAAGAATTCTAGAATGGGTAGGAGAGAAGTGAGATGGTAAGTATCGATTTCAGTCTCAGCACCAATTGTAGCAGCAGGAAACGCAACTTGTTGCACTAAGCCTCTTAGTATTGAGTATTGAGTCTTTATAAATATTGCAAGTGGTCATGACCTAGAAAGGAACTCTGATGAACTTGACTTAATGGAATTAGTTAATGGGGGACACAAGAAGATCTAAAAGGTGCAAAGTTGCAAAGGCTACCTAAGACACTTCTTGAGTACTGCTTCATATCTTCTCTGCGGATTTCTACCAGCTTTGCTCAGGTGCTTCTTAACAACACTTGTGCCAAATAGCCCTCACTACCTGCCCCAGGACACCTCTGATACTGCAACATGGGATTGCATGACCCACTTGGCCTTCATGAATGCACAAACCAGGACTGCAAAGGAGTGAGCCCACCATTGACTAATGAGGTAAATGGAGGCAATTAATAAATATTTCTCTTGTTTTGTCCCCTGGTTTTTCAATCTGAGACATATTCCATGAAGTGCTTGAGAATTCTTGACAGGATGGCGCGCTGGCCCCCATAGCAATATGTACCTTTGGATTAGCTTTCCCTTCCTCCTGGTCTCACTCCCCATGTCCTCCTTCTTTTTTCCCTGAGATCAACTATCTGCATGCAAGACTTTGTCTTAGAGTCTCATTTTTGAGAAATATAGGCCAAATAATTTAGAGAAGAGATCAAAGCTGATGAATGAAGTTGATCAAAATTTTATTTCACTTCACCACAAAGAGATTGTAAGTAAGAAATTTTGTAGGCTTGGCTATCATGCATTTCTTATGTGAACCCCTAGATATGAAGCTAGAAACTTTCAGCTGCCAGAAAGAGATGGGGTCATTATTAGCCTCCAGTTTACTAAGAATACAGTGAAGTTCTAGTGTTCCACCTCAACCCAGTTTACTCCTCAGAGAACCCTCAAGAAATTGTTTTTGTAGTTGCATTACATAAGAAATTATATCTATAGCCAAAACTAAATTCTATGCTCACTTTATCAACATTATAAAACCATTTCTCCTGTGTTTGACAAGCATAATATCAATAAATCAATCTTAGTGTTTTAACATTAAAACCTTGTCTCTTTTTTTGTTGGGTCTGAAAGTGATAGCACATCATCTATAACGTACTCTGAACCAAGAATGCCCTCTTATAAAAGTCCTCAGTTTGTTTTTCCTCTGTAGAACAATATCCCTATAAACTGTAGAGAATCCATTGTTAAAACATGAAATCTGTCTTTGATAATTTTAGCTATACTAAGTAATAAAGTAACTTTGGTTCAAATGTAAGAAAAACCTCTCTACCCTCCTTTTATTTCTGTCTGTCTTGTTAAAGAAGGGTCTAAGAATTAATTTAGGAATTCATCAACTTTAAATAATGAAGGAGATGAGTGTTTAGGTACCAATAATTTCCAAATCTGTCTTGAATATGTCAGCATTTGATAAGAAGAAAGAATGATGAAGTTATTAATAATTCTGCTTTACTCTTACCCCAAATTGTTTTAAGCCAAGGCAATATATCTGGATTTAAATAATGTTGGTCTAAGAGAAAGATAGCGCCTCAAGAATAATTGGAAAATCCAGTGGAAAAAATCTTTTTTTTTTTTTTTTTTGTCCAGTGGAAAAATCTTGACTCTATAATCTCTGTACACCACACCTGAGCCTGTCCTTCAAAAAAAAAAAAAAACTATCAAAGATCTCTCCTCAAGTTCCCATTCTTTCCCCCAGCCCCATCTAGAAAAGATGTGAAGAAATTGCTTCACTTAAAAATTCAATCTAGCCTAAATGTGATGAAGTCTGTTGTTATTTTTGTTTAGTCACAAAAATGTAAATAAAATTTTCACTTGGAAATGAAACTGATAATTTAAAATGGTAGACCAATTTGAATTAGTCTGAAAGATTTTTAGATGCAAAGGAAAGAGCTTTTGAAAGTATAGGAGGATGAGAAATAGAAAATTACATCATTTATATGAAAGAAAAATGGTTTCTCTCTTACATGATTAATGTAAAAATTAGATGTGAAATTTGAATCCTAAGTCAACTGAGTAAGCCACCACATCTAGGCCAACTATATTTCTAGATAAAAAATCAAGATAATGATTTTTATATCAATTCTATGTGTGAGAGGTAGTCCAAAAGGGATTGGTATTCCTAGAATATATTGATAGTTTACAGAGATTATAAACAGCAATTTATATCTAAACTATCCCCAATAAATCTACACCATATGGTCAATGCATTTAAAAAAGAAAATTTAGACACCACTGGTAAATTTTTAAAACACACAAAAACCAGAAATTAAAATAATGAGCATATAAAACTAAATATTTGTTAACATTTTGCCATATTTAATAGATTTGTGAACATTATTCCCACACATATGCTGTGCTTTTACTGCACACTTAGTCATAAACAATACATATTTTTTAATTTTAAAATGTTATGCAACTGACATCATATTGTATGTATTCTTTCTATAACTTCTTTCCTTTCAGTATTATGTTCTGTAGATTTTTTCATATTGAACGCTAATTTTAATGGCTGAGAAGTTTCCATTGCATGTCGTTTTTAGTTTAGTTTAGCTTGTTTGTTTTTTATTTTAACAATCAGTGTTGCAATGAACATCCCAGTACACGTGTCTTTATGCACGTGTGCTAGAACAGCTGGGTTACAGGGTATACAACTTTAATTTTATTAGCTGTAGAGAGGCAGTGCATCATACAGTAGGTATGTTGTTTGTGTGAGTTCAAGTCTTGACTCTGTCGTTTACTGTGTGTGTACCCTTACCATATTTGACTCTGTTTCTTGATCTCTAAAATCATGATAGTAGTAGTAACTGCCTATGACAGACTGCCTGTTGTACTCCAATATCCATTATCCTCTTTGTCCATAGAAGAGTTTCAGGTGCCCAGATAAAGGCTACATTTCTTAGCATTCTTCCAGCTAGATGTGGACATGCGACTACATTCTGGTTAATGGGATGTGAGTGAAAGTGATGTACACTCCTGCGTGTGTTTGTCTGCCTTTCCCCAATTCCTGCTATCTAGAAATGGTGAGAGAGAGAGAATGGTATGTGTGTGTGTGTGTGTGTGTGTGTGTGTGTGTGTGTGTGTGAGAAAGAGAGAGAGAGAGAGAGAGAAGCCTTATTCCTAGAGATGGAATCTCCATCTTGAAATCTTGAACTGGCAGAGTTGCCCTGTTAGCCATCTACTGCTGGACTGTTATAAGGAGGATAAATGGATGTCTTATTTAACCACTGGGTTTTTATTAGTCTCTTTTTTACAGACGCCCAGTTCAGACTCTAAAAGTACATAATTTATGGCATTGTCATAGTAAACACAAGAGTGCTTAGAACAGTGCTCAATGAGTATATCAATTATTTTGTTATCATTCCAACAATTGCCAAATTGCTCTCTAAGGTGTTTCACTAATTTATAAACTTACCAGCAGTGCATAAGTCTTCACACTTCATTGCATTTTTTATATGTCTGCAATTTGATGGATGTAAATTACTTTTTATTAATTCATATTTTCTTATTAAGATTTTTTAAAATGAAGAACAACAAACATTTAGAAAAGTGCACAAATCATTAGTATACAGCTTAATGAGCATTTCTAAAGTGAGAATACATGTATTATCAGAATCAAGGATATCAGACCTCCTCTTTCCTCCTCCCAGTTACTACCACCATCCTCCTCAAAGGTAAACACTATCCTAAATTTTAATCACATAAATGTTATGGGCAAAATTGTACACCCCCCCCCAACTCATTTGCTGAAGTTCTAACCCCCAGTACCTCAAGTGTGACTATATTTGGAAACAGAGTCTTTAAAGAGTAATTAGGTTAAAAAGAGGTCATCGGCGTAGGCCCTAATCCAACATGACTGATGTTCTTATAAGGAGAGGAGATTAGGACACAGATGGATACAAAGGGAAGACAATGTGAAAATACAAGGAGAAGATGTTCTTCTACAAACCAAAAGAGAAAGGTCTCAAAAGAAACCAACCCTGCCAATCTTGAATTTCTAGCCTCCAGCACTGTGAGAAAATAAATGTCTGTTGTTTTAGACATCCAGTTTGCAGTGCTTCGTCATGGAAGCCCCCCCCCCAACAACTAGTACAGTAGATTAGTTTCATTCAGAATGATTTAGTATCAGAATCACTATCGGATTCAGAATCTTTTGTGTTAGATCTGTTCACTAAAGATATTTTCTTGAGATTTACTGCATTGTTGAACATGGTGGTAGTTTGTCCATCTTGTTGGTCTATGGCATTCCATTATGTGTGTGTAAAAATTTATTTCTCCATTTATGTTGATAAGCATTTGAGTCATTTCCAGTGTTTGGCTGCTATAAAGAGTGTTGCTTTGAAGATTCTTGTACAACTTGTTCATATTGGTGAGCACATGTTCATTTTCTAGGAATGGAATTGTTGCATCATGGTAAGTGCATTTGTTCAGTTCTAGTAGTTTCAGCCAAAAACTTTTCTAAAGTAGTTTCACCAATCTACACTCTCAACAACAGTACATTCCAGTTGTTCCACATTCTTTTGGCATGAGGTATTTTCTGTATTTTTTATTTTGGTTACTCTGACGTGTAATAATTTCATTGTGAATTTAATATGTATTTCCTTAACTACTAATGAGATTGAGCACTTGCTTTATGGACTAGCATATGGCCAACTTTATACTTGAAAAGAATGTGTATTCCATGTTTTTGCAGTGTCCTCTATTATTTCAAGTCAGTTAAACTGGTTACTCATGCTGCTGAAATCTTCCATATCCCCATCAATCTTTGTAATAAAATGTCCCAATGATTGTGGATTTGTCAATTTCTTCTCTACATTCTGTCAATTATTGATTTATGTATTTTGAGCCTTTATGAATTGTTATATATGCCTAGTAGATTGGATCTTTTATCATTTTGAAATATTCCTCTTTATCTCTAATAGTGATTTTTGCAGTAAAGCCTACTTCTTCTAATATTAGTACAGTTATATAAATTTTATTTTGGCTAATATTTGCATATGTATCTTTTTTCATTCTTTTTAGAAAAAATTTACTTTCAACATTTCTACAGTCTTACATTTAAGATGCATCTTTTGTGTGTCATAAATGGCTGACTTTAAAAAACATCCAATTCTACAAACTTTGTCTTTTAATCACAGTATTCAGACTACTTACATTTAATTAAATAGCTGTTATATTTGGGTTTAAATCTACCATCTTATTATTTATTTTCTATATGTTTTTCTTTTGCCCTTTCTTGTTTTCTTTTAGATTATTCAAGTATTTTTTATTATTCCATACTTACCCTCTATTACTTTGTTATTCATTATTATACTATTCTTTAGCTGATTAGCCTAAAGACTAATACATGAGTCCTTGATTTGTTACATTTTAATACAAACTGTTACTTTACCACTTCCCCAGTAATGCATATATTCTTTTCCCATATTTTGTTGTTATGTATTTTACATCTTCAAATATTTAAACCACACAATGTATTAGACAATATTTTAGACATTCATTCAGATGTATTCAAATAATTATCCTTTTTTTGTTCTTTATTTTCTCCTGCTTTTCTATGCAGGTTTTCTACCAAAAGAACTTAATAAAATTTTTAGTATATATATTTTTTTATTGTGGGTCTGCAGGTGACTAACCCTCAGTTTTTGTATATCTGAATATATACTTATTTTACCTTAAATTTTGATGGATATTTTTGCTGTGTATACAATTCTAGATTAGCAGGTAGTTTCTTCCAGTATTTAAAAACTATTACTTTCTTCTAGTTTCTAATGTTTGCATTGCATATTTAGCCATTAGTCTGTTTCTTGATTTTTTGAGGGTAACATTTTCTCTCTGGATGCATCTGATATTTTCTCTGTATTTGTATTTGTATGTTTGAATCTTTGGTGTGTCAGTAGTTTTACTGTGATGTGTATCTGTGTGGACTTCCTTTGTATTTATCTCTTTTGTGGTTCATAAAATTTATTGAGTCTGTAGCTTGATATTTTCTACGCATTTATGGAAATTCTTAGTCATATTCTTCAAATATTGTTTTGTCCCACTTTATCTCTTCTCTCCTTTTACACATATTATATATTTATTACATGCTAGACTTTTCATCATGTCCAGTATGTTTCTTGTAATATATTCTATACTTTTCCTCTTTTTTTGTCACAGTGTTTCATTCAAGCTATTACCTGCCAACCTATCTTCCAGCGCACTAATTCTCTCATTAACAGTGCCCAGCCTTCTGTTAAACCAATCCACTGAGTTCTTAATTTGGGTTTTTATATTTTTCCATGCTAGAATTTTTATTTGATTCTTTTCTCTGGACTCTAGTTCTCTGCTGAAAGTCTCTATCTTGTCCTGTACTTTATTTTTTGATCATATTAACCATAATTATTTTTAATTCTGTGTCTGATAACTCTAATATTTGGATCTCCTATGGATCTGTTTTAATTTTACCAAATTTTTTCCTTTTTGTTCTAAGTAATTTGATTCTGTTTCTGGTGTGACTGGTTGTTTTAAATGGATGTTGTCATTGTATATGAAAACGTTTAAAGATAATTTGACACTCATGATATTACTTTCCTACAGAGAGTACTAAATTTTGCTTCTGGTAGACAGACAATTAGAATAGAAGGAGGTCATCCTAATCTATTTTGGGTTGAACTAATTCCAGATATTTTTCACTAGTAGTCTATTTCCAGTTTCCTTAGTCCAAAGCGTAGCCTTTCTGGAGTTTCAGCTGAATGTCTGGGGCATTTTACCATGATCTTCTATGGTAAGCCCTGTATTTCAGTTTTTGTCTCCCCAGCCTTTGTGACTGTTGGAAATTCTGAAGTTTCTTAATCTCTTAGGCACCAGTTTTTGTTTGGCTTTTGGCATCTTGGCTGAAAGTTACAGATTGGCAAATATTGACAAATATTTCAATGGGGCAGGCAACAACGAATATTGAGCTTACTTCTCTGTTATTCCTTTCTCTCTGGAATTTTGGCTCCTCAAGTCCTAACTATTTTGATTGCTCTCTGAAGTCTTAAAACAGATTTTAAAAATTTTCCAGACTTTTTTTGTTGCTTTATATTAAAAGATTTAGTCTTATGCAAGTTAGGCAGCTATAGCCAGATGCACACACCCTCTGACTGTTATTTTAATTTGCATATCCATTTATTATAGTGGGGTTGGGGAGGTCTTTATATATTTACTGATCATTGTGTTTTCTTCTCTGTGAATCCTTTGTCCACTTTTTATTAGGTTGTTTTTTGGTTGCTAACACATGAAGAACTCCAGATACTATTTGGGGGAAAGGAGGCTATAATATGTCTGCAAATATCTTCCTCTAGTCTGTGACTTGTCTCAATTTTTTTATGTTACCTTTTGTCACACAGAAATTTTCAATGTTAATAGATAAATTTCAAACATGTTTTCCTTTATAGTTTGTGGGTTTTGTGTCTGGTTTAATAAATTTTTCTGAGTCCTGATGTTATAAAGATATCCTCTTAAGACTTCTCCTAAAAGTTTTTCAGTTTTATTTTCATATTGAGGCCTTTAATTTACCAGGCATTTACTTTTTCTGTGTTGTATTATGTAGGAATAGCCACATGTTCTAGCACCATGTATCAAATGCCAACCACTTCCCAACTGTCTGGTAATGTCACTGTCAGTGTTTTTTGTAAGATTAATTTTAGTATTTTTAATGTATTAATGTCATTAGTTTCTTTTTTATGTTCACATAACTACTTAAGGACAGTAATCACATCTTATGGCTCTTTGACTCTCCCAAACTTTTTAACTTTTATAAAAATTAAATACAATGAAACATTGTTAATAGATATATTGATCTAAACTGATTCATGCTGTATGTTGATAAACAACATAGCACTTTCTACCTAGCACAAAATGTACACCCATGATTTCTGTTGGATATTGCAACATGTACAACAAAATATTTACTTGTGGTGACTCTAAAATAGAGCTCTAGAAAAATATTATTAGTACTAGCTGAAATTTATTGGTTACTGATTATGTGCTTGGAAATGTTCTAAAAACTATGTTAACTCTGTATGTGTTAACTTTATATATTTAACTCATTTCTAAGAAAACTGTGACTTAGGAACTACTATTATCAGCATTTTTCAGATGAGAAAACTGAAGCACACTGTAGCGAATTTTTACTCAAGTTTATAAAGATAGGCAATGCAGAATCATTTTATTTAATCCACTTCATTTTAACTTGAAAAATAAATGAAGTCTTGCTATTGTATAACTTTCAGGTAAACGATAAATTGTGACGATATTTCTAAATAAATATATACATTTTTCTGTGATATATGTCCACATTTATATTTCATTTTATGAATACAGTTATCATAATCATCAATAATAATTTATTGGAAAAGTACCAATTTGTGGCATTGTACAAGGTGTTAAAATTAACTGTAATTTTCTTGAATCTACATAAAATGTTTGGTATGTTTGACTTTCACTGCTCTTTACTTGATAATGGCTGCATTTCAAGGGATAATGCACTTTATGTGCTGCTCTGGTGGTTAAAAACACATTTCACATAAATGGAATAAAGAACATTTAATGAACTAAGCTCTATGCATGTAAAAGCCAACAGCAATATTAGAAATGGTGTTTATTTTATAGCCCAGAAACTGTATTTTAAATGCTAGTAGATGTTTATATGACAGTTCTATTAAATATAAAAGAGTCCCATTACAAGGGAAGTCCTTTACATAGACTTTTTATGTGGTCTAAATAACATACCCAGCCCTGCAACTCCTCATGTGAGACATTTTTAGAACCTTATTTATGTTAAAGCCATAACAAACTAGCAACTAGAAAACTATAATGGGCACAAACGGCTAATAAAAAGAGATTGTTGAAAATACTTCTTAATAGCAACTTAGGAAGAATCCTGATGAAACAAAGTCAAGGCTCAGTGTCTCTGGAAGCCTGCCACCCCAGTAATCACAGACCACAGGTACTCCCCCTTTTCCATCTTCATTGCTTTCTTGGCTGGAAATTAAACAGCAAATGAACTTTAAGACTGGTATTTGCCCTACTTTTCATCCGAGTGCCTACTGAGCCAGAGGTGTTCTGGAAAAAATCCTAGGATCATTCTTCCTCCCTGTGCTGATTATTTACTAGATGATTCCTCTGAGAAGTAGGGCAGATACTCCAAAACTGGTCAAAGGGGGAAGAATGCCAGCCTGTGTGCACACATGAATCTGTATGTGTGTGCAAATGTGTGCATGTGTTTTATATATGTAAGGCCCAGACACTTGAAATCTGGATCACTTCTCAGCTGAACTGCTGTGTTTAGACAAGCTAGCTAAAATGAACAGGTCAAACCCTTTATTTATAGAGTAAAAACTATTTGATCTGGGGTAGATATCAGCTCTACAGTCAAACATGTGGGCCAAAGTCATTTTTATTGCTACTTTGTGCAAAATTCTGAAATGGTTCCTGTGGTCATCCATGTGAGCAAAGGAAAAGTTCCCACAGAAAAGTGGGCCAATCAAGTGTGAAATGCTGCTTGGATCACTAAAAAGCCAGTACGTGTTTATATAATTGAAAGTGTAAAGCAATGGAAGGAGAATGACTTTAATTTCTGAACTGCAGGAATCTCCTCATGAATTTTGCTCATCCAGGCCCTGGAGGTACACTGCTAGGGCAGTAGCTGAGGTAGGCACCAAAGCAACGCTCTCTCTATGAAATATAGAGAGATGCTGTACTCTGGAATATAGTTTGAAAACTACTCACCTATTGTAGTTATCTATGCCATAGGATGAATTGTTCAAAAACCATCAATTTTTGGAGCTGGCTGCCTCCTTCAAGGTCAGTGACATTTGTCTCTCACCCAGTGAGGAAATTTGCTCCCCAACACCGCTGATGGAGGGCCTCCAGTCTGTTTCTGAACTCACAGTGTTGGGAAGCTCAAGACCTCAAAATCTTTCCAGATTTACTTGTAAGGAAATTTTTTTACAAGACATTTCCCAACCCATACGTACTTAATTTATGTAATCATGTCACTTAAATGAAAATGGCCACCCAAGAACAGCTGGCTTATCTTAGAAGTTTCCCACTGCCATTCTTGGAATTTCCCTTTGTGATAGGGAAAAATTATACATATATACATACATATATATATTGAATATATATATAGCTCTATATATCTCACATATATAAAAATGTGTTTTTAGCCTGTGTCATCCTGCTCAGCTTCTGAGCCTTTGTTGTGCTGAGTGGAGGAACGTGCCTTAAAGAGAATATCTTGAAGTTATTCTAGGGCCCTAAATAAAGTATGTTTGGACTTGGAATATGAGTCAAGTTAAAGAAATTAAAGTGCTTTCTGATTTTCTTATTCTCCACTCACATTTTCATTCTCTTTTAATCAAGTTGATTCTTCCTATTTGCAGACTGTTCTCCTTGATAGGGCTCTTCTAATAATACAGCTTCTGGATATGGTATAACAAGATATTGATATATGAATAACATCAATTTGTATGTGTCCACTTTTTCTTAATTTTATTTCTGATTAAGTGTACTAGCACCATAACTTTGGAGGGAAATATTAGGACTTTTGAAGGTTTTAAGATATCTGATTCTACTGGAATATTTAAAACAACTTTGAAAACAAAAAATAAAGTTAGAGGGAGGACTAACACTATATGTTATTAAGACTTATTATAAAGTTATAGAAATTAAAACAGTGTGGCATTGGTAATAAGACAGAGAAATAAAAGAGTAAAATAAAATAGTTTACAAAATGACCTACACATAATAGACAACTGATTTTCAATACAAGTTCAAAGGTAATTCAATGGTGAAAAAATAGTGTTTTCAACAAAAGTGCTTAGACAATTGGATATCCATATGGAAAAAAATGGATGAATAAACAAAAATTTGATTCATACATCACATTATATGCACAGGTTAACTCAAAATAGTTTACAAACCAAATGTAAGATGTAAGACTATACATCTTCTAGAAGAAAACATAGGAGAAAACCTTTATGATCTTGGGTTAGGTAAAGATTTCTTAGATGCAACACCAAAAGCATAATTCATAAGAGAACAAATTAATAAATGAACTTAATAAAAATTGTTGTTCTTTGAAAACCCAAGACTAGGAGAAAATCTTTGCCAAGTATCACTCTGATAAAAAACTAGTATCTCACACATGTAAAAAACTCTCATAACTCAACAATATGAAAACAAATAATCCATTTTTTTAAAAAGTGGGCAACAGTTTTGAACAGACACTTCATCTAAGAAGATATAAGAATGGCAACTAAGCACAAGAAAAGATGTTCAATATTATTAGAGAAATGCAAATTAAAGCTACAATGCAATAGGGCAGAGGTTCTTTGCAGAAAGTCACTGTGGCTTCCTGTTTCAGTACTCCTTCTATGGAACCTAGCTGGCCTGCCACTTAGGGCCAGCCCTCTGACACCTCCTCACAGATCCCACAGACCACCTCCAGGAGCCCACTGCCTGCCATGGTGGCCAGTTCCCCCTTGCAGGTTTACCAGAATGACTGCCAGGACTCAGAGGTCACCATCAACTGCCAAATCAAGCAGGAGCATCTCCTACATCTCCTATATCTACCTGTCCATGCACCTCTTACTACTTTGACTGTGATGATGTGGCTGCAAAGAACTTTGCCAAATGTTTTCTTCACCAATCTCATAAGGAGAGAGAACATGCTGGAAACTGATGAAGCTACAAGAACCAAGTAGATACCCAAAACTCCCATCAGGATATCAAGAAACCAAACTGAGACCACTGGGAGAGTGAGTTGAATGCAATGGAGTGTATGTTACATTTGAAAAAAAAGTGTGACTCAGTCAGTACTGGAACTGCACAGACTGGCATTGACAAAAACAGACCTACTTGGGTGATTTCATTGAGACATATGACCTGAATGAGCAGGTGAAATCCATTAAAGAACTGGGTGACCACTGTAATCAACTTGCATAAGATGGGGGCCCTGGAACCTGGCACTACAGAGCCTGTCTTTGACAAGCACACCCTGGAAGACAGTGACCCTGATGGCTAAGCCTTAAGTTGGCTTCTCCATAGCCATGGGGGTGACTTCTTTGGTCACCAAGGCAGTGCATGCATTTGGGTTTACCTTTACCTTTTCTATAAGTTGCACCAAAGCACCAACTTAAGTTCTTCCATTTGTAGCATTCTTTCAAATAAAATAATTAGGTACAGCACCCCCCCAAAAAAACTACAACAAAACAACACTGCATTGCATACTTATTAAATGGCTAAAATTTTAAAAGCTGACTATGCTAAGTGTTGATGAGGAAGTGGAACTCTTAATGGTAGAGATGTAAAATGGTAAAAGAGCTTTGGAAAACAAGCAATTTCTTAAAATGTTAAACATACACCTATCTTCTGGCCCAGCACTTCCACTAGATCCTACCTAAGAGAAATGAAAGCACAGGTCCATATAGAGACTTGTACACAAATGCTCATAGGAGCTTTATTTATAATAGCCAAAAAGTGAAAACAATTCAAATTTCCATTAATAGGTATGCATAAACTAAGTGATATGGTTCACCCATTCAATGGAATGCTACTCAATAATAAAAATGGATGAAATATTCATCCATGTTACAGCAGGAAAGAGTTTCAGAATAATTATGCTGAGTGAAGGAAGGCAGAAAAAAGGTCCTGTATGATTCCATTTTTATAAACTTCTGAAAAATGCAAACTAACGTATTCTGACAACAAACAGATCAGAGGTTGCCGGGAGAAAGAAGGTTAGGAGGTCCTGAAGGAAGGCATTATGAAGAAGTGCAAGGAAACTTCTGAGAGTGGTAAATATGTTCATTACGTTGCAGGGGTGGTTCAAATTTTATACTTTAAATATGTGCAGTTTATGTACGTCAACTATGCCTCAATAAAGCTGTTCAAAAAATCTCTGAATGGCATAAACTTAGCACAGGTTTATCTTTAAATAAATCTTTTATTATTTTTCTTTTTTTATCTGTTTTCTTTTTATTAAATTAATTTTTATTGGAGTACAGTTGATTTACAATGTTGTGTTAGTTTCTGCTGTACAGCAAAGTGAATCCATTATACTTTTACATATATCCACTCTTCTTAAGATTCTTTTCCCATATAGGTCATTACAGAGTATTGAGTAGAGTTCCTAGCTATACAGTAAGTTCTTTTTTTTTTTTAACTTTTTAAGTTCTATTGGAGTATAGCTGATTAATAATGTTGTGTTAATTTCAGGTGTACTGCAAAGTGATTCAGTTATATATATATACATGTATCTATTCTTTTCCAAATTTTTTTCCCATTTAGGCTGTTACATAATATTGAGCAGCGTTCCCATGCTATACAGTAGATCCTTGTTGGTTATTAGTTGACATATAAATACATCTTTTAAATGAGGCTTTAAAATGTTAGCCTAGCACAGGGTGAGGACACTGTAAGTAGCAGTGACTGCTTCCCTTGTTTTCCTGGGCTCTTGCCCTCATCCCTTTGGGCATCTTGCTGCTCTCTAGCTCCTAGGTCCAAGGTCATGCAGGGTTGCTACTGTTATTGGCTTGCTCTTTCACTGCTCATCTTTTTCTCTCTAACATATATTTCTCAGACTTAGAGTCTCATAAGATCCTTTAAGAAAAGATATGTGTAAAACTGGTAAACACCCTTCTTTCATTTCCTCCTTTAAAAAAAACCACATCAGCTCCTAAAGTAAATAACATTGTTTTTTGTCTTTTGGCTATGTTTTGGGGTTTTTTGGGGTGGGCGGTGAAAATAAAAGTATTAACTTTAGCTTTCCGTTTGACATTTTAGAAGTGAGAGAATTAGCGAAGTAAGCCTTCTTTCTAATGAAAATTGGTGAAAGCAGATAGATTTTATTAATTTAGTCAAGAAAATTGGAAAGTGAGAGCTGGCCCATGGAGCCCATCTGGTTCTTGACTAAATTTCAGCCCACAGTCAAACAGCCCCAAGTGACAAGGGTGCTTGCTGCACTAGCTTCATGGGCTTTAAGGACCCAAAATGCAAAGTCCACAAGATGAAGGTACTTCTCTGTGGAAATTGGCCCTGCTTCTCTGTTTCTGTGTTAATGACTGTACATCTCTTCCTTCATAGGGCCCCTTTCTTTATCTCTTTCTGTGTGACTGTGTGTGGTCTCCTTTTGTGTCTATTTCTCTTCCCTCTTCTTTGACTCTATTAACTATATCATGAAGTTAAACTTTGTTTTTATTATTTTATTTATTGAATGGAATGTTTGAATCTTCTTCCTTAAAAGCAGATGGATGGCATATTTTTACTCCTCTCCAAAAACCACTCCAATTACATTGCAACTAATAAAATCTAGTTGTTTTTTGCTTTTAGTTATATGTACTTCAATTTGCTTTTTTCTGTGCTACTGGCTCTGCTCTCCCCCCGTCTTTCCTTGACAGCAATAATGCTGTTGTAAGGTCATAATTTGGTGAATTATTGTAGTTTATAGACTTATTTGTAGGTGGTGTCAAGTGCATTACAATATAGTTGACAGTATATGTATTTGCTATTTTTCCCTTTAATTTGTTTTCCCTATTTTGATTGCTAATAAATATTTTATCAGTAAAATAAAACTAATTAAGTATATCCATTTTTTAAAAACTTGCATATTTAACAAAATTGTTATAATCTTCAAAAATGACTTGACAAAATAAATTTTGATTATGAAATCAGTAGGGGTCAATAAGAAACATCAGTTTTCTTATATTGCTTTGGCCAGTTTTCTCATCTTTGTTTTTTAATTTTTATTTATTTATTCATTTATTTAATTTTTGGCTGCATTGGGTCTTTGCTGCTGCACGCCGGTTTTCTATAGTTGCTGAGAGCAGGGGCTACTCTTTGTTTTGGTGCACGGGCTTCTCATTGCGGTGGCTTCTTGTTGCAGAGCACGGGTTCTAGAGTGCAGGCTTCAATAGTTGTGGCGCACGGGCTTAGTTGCTCCGTGGCATGTAGGATCTTCCCGGACCAGGGCTCGAACCCGTGTCCCCTGCATTGGCAGGCGGATTCTTAACCACTGAGCCACCAGGGAAGCCCCGAGTTTTCTCATCTTTGGATGAGCGGGTGATTGTGACCACACCATTTGCGCTGAGAGGGCACCAAAGACTAGTTTTAGATATTCAGTTTCGCACAATAGAAGACCCCTGAACTTCTAAGAAAGTTTACTTCATAAACTATGGCTAATCATCTATGAGTCTGGTATTATACCAAATAAAACATGAAGCCATGGATAATGGACCTTATCAACAATTAAAGTGCAGTGTGAAATACAGAGTGAGGCAAATGAGAGAAAGATTACAAAAGAGTTTTGAAAACATTAAGCAAAAATATTCTAAATTGATTTAGTCAATGCTGTAAGGAGATTAGAAAAAAAAGACTGCTTGAAATCCTGAGCCTCTGATTCTATATTATTTTAATCATAGAAAATAAACAGTACAAGACAGGGGAATTTCCTTTGAAATACAAGTTGGAGAGAACTTCTTTTGCAGTTCCTTTATTGTATCATCATCTCTTTCCAATTCTGCTCTTACTTTGTGACTTCCTGATAAAGAGCAGTTATAAAATTTCCAGAATTACGCCCACCTGCAGCAGCAAGATTTTAAAATGTGAGTATTTCCAGAAGGAGAGTTCAGCCACATTCACACTGACCTCTGGGGATATAAAACAGCCTCGAGTAACAAAGAGAGGCAGGGCTTCTTCAACAATAGACAACCGTTAGAGGGAGCTCTCACCTGTATCCCTCTCTAACCCATGGGTTTCCTGTCCCTGTGAAAAAACAAGGCTGTTTGAGCAATGAATACTCCTCTATGAATAGACCAAGTGGCTGATAGAGTTTACACCAGATTTGCAAGAAGAAATGGCCACCAGTGGTACAAGGAGGAATCACCAGAGCAGCTCAAGTTAGAGCAGATGTTGGCCTTGGTTGTTTCCGTATTGCAGTGAACACACACTGTGCAGTGAGGAGTAGCCAGCAGGCAAGGCACACTGTACCTGCAGTAGCTGTGCAATCTCCCAGTGAAACTCTAATTCCTCACACTTGCCTGGGAAGAGGACCTAGAGCCTGGAGCCTTCCCTAGGATTCTTAAAATACAACCTCTAGGCAGCAAGTGTGCATCTTCTCTTTTGCTGCCAAAAGTCAGCACTAGGCCGAGAAGGCCAGGGCAGAGGCATTCAGGCCTTGGACTCTTGAGTAGAGACTCAGCCAGAATTCTTTACTGTGTAGTCTCGTTTGCCTTTATAAGGTCAAGCAAACAGCCTCCCCTCCTGCTACTGCCATCTAAGCTGCCCCCTTGATGCTAGTGGAGTCACAATGTAAATAAAACTAGAGTGGAATTTTTTTGGGTAGCAATATGGATCAGTCAGGTTTTGGTAAAAGAGCAAGAAATCAGTGTAGGCAGTTCAAAATGTGGGGTTTAATACAAAGAATTTGGTGTTTATAAATTAGTGGAAAAGGCAAGAGGGACAGAAGTCGGGGTTGCAACTGGACATCTGCATTCAAGGTCACACCACTGCAGCTGCAATTTATAGGTTAGGAGACAGCTGCCACTCCACTCCACACCCAGAAATCTGGGGATGAACAGGGGAATCTGGTTTCCTCACACCCCTGGTCTATCAGAGCTCATGGTTGGCCAGTAAGGCCACAGAAAGATGGCCTGTCCCACCCCTACACGTTCCAAATCTCATGGGAGCACGTCGCATTGGTAGAAACTACATCACATCCAGGATGCAAAATCAGCAAGTTGGTTGCAAGAGAGTTTCAGAAATGTGGAGGTAGGGATGGATGTGGAGGGTCTGTAGACACTGCCTAGTATCATCTGTTGCTGTTACACTAAAACCAAATAAAATGTGACTACAAGTGTTATTCTCCACGAGCATAGTACTCCTGGCAAAGTTAGTACATTATCAATAAATAAAAGAAATCAACAGCCAAAAACTATAGTCAACACTTAGCAAACTAACAATGTTAGATAAAAATATATTAGTTTTTTTCTGGTAAATTCAAGTCAGCTCTTCATAAGAAATCGTATGATTTCATCATTTAAAATTCTCACCTCTATGATGCTTATGGATAAAATATTTATGCATGTCTTTGCATATAAGTAACTTGAAAGTTTTAAGCAAAATGTACCGCTAATTGAACTAAATAATTTCAATTTCCATGAACAGTCTTAGACTTAGTTTTATAATCAGTTTAATATAGGTCATGTGGATTAATCATGCTCATGGTGATTTTTATCTTTTATGACTAAAATGTACAATTGCCAATAAAGCTGATAAGTTCAGAGAATTAAATTTTCCTGTGTTTCAATTTTCTTTTCCTTCTTCTGTGACTAGACTTGGTATCTAATATATATCAGAATGTTATTTTCTAATATAAAGCACAAAAAAGTCTAGAGTGTTGAATACTATTATTCAAATAATGTTTAAAAAATTGCTGTGGCTTCCATCTTTCCCAGGAAACAGACTCTGAGACAGAAATTTGTGTGTGAGTGATTAATTGATGAGCGCTCTTGGGAGAAACATCTGTGAGTGTTGAGAGACACTGGGAAGAGAGGAGGAGTTGAACCATGATTCTGTTGTAATGGAGGCCTCAGCAGATCCTCTGGAGCGGAGATGACCCTTCAGAGTTGTCCTGAATCAGGTTGGACGCCTATCTTGACTACCTTGGATGTGGGCTACTCCCAGGGAACAGGTGTTACCTTGGGTGAGGCAACTTCCTTGTACAAAGGGCAGTGTCCACTGGAGATTATCATATTAAGTGAAGTAAGTCAGGCAGAGAAAGACAAATGTCATATGATATCACTTATATGTGGAATCTAAAAAATGATACAAATGAACTTATTTACAAAACAGAAACAGACTTACAGATTTCAAAAACAAATTTATGGTTACCAAAGGGGAAAGGTGAGGGGGTAGGATAAATTAGGAGGTTGGGATTAATATACACACACTATTATATATAAACTAGATAATCAACAAGGACCTATTGTATAGCACAGGGAACTCTACTCAATACTCTGTAATAACCTATATGGGAAAAGAATCTGAAAAAGAATCTATATATGTATATGTATAACTGAACCACTTTGCTGTACATCTGAAACTAGTGCAACATTGTAAATCAATTATACTCCAATATAAAATAAAAAATTAAAAAACAAAATAGATAAATAAGGATCTACTGTATATTCAATATCTTATAATAACCTATAAAAGGTTCTTTTCAGATTTGCTGTACACGTGAAACTAACACCACGTTGTAAACATTTAATACTTCAATTTAAAAAATAGTTTAAGAAAGGTGAATTAATAAAAAAATTATCATAAAAAAGGGAAATGTCCAGAGAGGAACTCACTAAGAACCTTCAGCAGTCAACACCCCAGCATCTGGAAAGATGAGTGCCTCAGCCCTTGAGGGGGATCTAGACTGACAGACCATAACATTCACTATACCTCCCGCAGACACCATGTTGAGAACACCCTAAGACAGATCTAGATCCCAGCCTCACCCTATTTAAGGAAAACATTTGTTTGGACACACTGATATATTCTATATCAAACCACAGTATATTATCTTGTTGAGTCTTAAATACTGGAAAACTTTCTGGTTAGATTGTACCTATAGTGAAAACATAAGTATTTTGGAGTATACATGTGATACAGTGTTTTTCTATGTCAGAAGGAAGTTTTAGTTTATTTTTCTATCTTACAACTATCTTTTGGAAGTTTAATTTTGATTCTGTGTTGTATGAATTACAATTATTGTGAACATTCTCTTATTATTCTAGCATCGTATATAATAGCCTATTTTCCAGGCAACTTGAGATATCTTGTGTGAGAAAAGATTTTATTTTCAATCTGAAGTGTCACATTGTTATAAAACAAATGAGTCTTGAATCTTTGAAAAGCAGTCTAGTTTTATTTGTATTATTAATTCGACACGTCAGAAGCTTCAGTGAACGTTTCAATTTTTGTAAAATTAAATTACAATACTGTCTGAAAAGTTAAAATTAAAGGGAAAGATATGTCATTTTGAATGATATTTGTTTAAGATAACTTATATTAGAAGTCAGTTAGTATATAAAGCAGTGCAAACAAGAAGATCAGCATAAAACAGAGGCATAATGTTGATTTTGTGGAACATCAAACAGAAATCGTGAAGCACGATCATTAAAAGAAGTTACATCAGAATGATAATATATGTGACCTATACAATTATAGAAACAAGCGCACTTAAAAGTTACTATATTTGGTGCAGGATCCAGGTGATGAACATAAATCAATCTGTGTTACAGAAAAAGAAAATTTTACTATTAATTAACAGCAATCAGTGAAGAAATAAAGCCAAAGGGAGTTTTGAATACATATAGACAAGAAGAACATTTCAGGTGAAGAAATTAGCAGTAGAACCTGGGAAATAGAATCCATCTAGAAAAGTCAGTCATGACTGAAGATAAATTATGATTAATATATTTACCACCATAGGAATATTAATATATTAGTGTTTTCTGGTGTTCACTAGACCTTGCTTTTTTTGCCGACTTTATTTTCTTAAAATATATCTTTTTTTTTCTCCAGAGAGATTGCTATTACTGATCCTTGAAAAAACTCATGGGAAGTGGTTTTCTCCTTTCTTAGGGTTGCATTTAAATCATCCTGAGATTTTTCTAATTGGACGCACGTTTTGCTGCTGAACAAAGAACAGGATAACCCATCACCTGAGGCTATAACAATGATTCATTTGCACTAAGATGATTAAGGAATGCTTATATTTTAGCTAAAAGTCAAGAATCCAATGTTGAATATCAATGATTTTTCATGGATCTGGAAGATACTTTACCCACAGTTTTCCCCATCAACAACAAGTAAAGGTTTGGAACACTGGAATTGCCTTGCAAAATTAGTTTTGGGGGTTGGGAGAATATCCATGAGAGAGATCAAATATATGCATCATGGGCTTTTTATTGACTGTTAGTGTTCTTTCAGTGACCCAATGAGACTCACTGCATAAAATCAGGCTATACCATAAGAGATAACAATGAAGAAAGAGCATCATCACTAAAGCAACTTACCTCCCAAAAGCCCTTACCCACAATTTCTCTAGGCTGAACATTCAGTCCAGGTGAACTGATACACCCAGGGTTTCCCAGCACATCTGGTTTCCCACATCAGCATCCCCATGACTGACTTCTGATTTTAGCCACATCTGCACTGCACAGTTCCCGGTGACCTCAGGCTCACCTCAGCTAACACTGTCCTATCCAGGGTACATGCTCTCTACTTATGGGCTTCCTGCACTCAAGTGCAACATAGGGGTTGGAGGGGTAGTTTTAATGCCCAGAGGCAATCCTCAACTGAGGAGGGATAGGAACTGTTGGGTAAATGCCCCATCTTCCTCCAATTCTTCACAGGGGACAATTCTGGGAGGCATTCTGCACATTTCCCAGGCAGTCCCTGAGGAACTAAGCCCATTGCCCAAAGCAGCAACCTTAATCATACACCTTTAGGTCGAATATTCCTCCTTTCCTGCCTCATTTCCCTCTTTTTCACTTCTCCCAGGGACCAGATTCCAAATAAACTAACAGAAGCCAAGTTCTTGTCTCTGCTTTCCTTTTGGGGGAACCCTGATTAATATACTTCTGATTATTATTATTGTCACCATTATGTTATTTATCTCATCTCAAAAATGAGTCATCTCAAAATCCTTCCTGCTTAAATTTGACAAATATTAAGTTTTTATGTGTACTTTTGTCTATTTTGTTCTACTGACAAATTTATATATTGTTTGGAATTGTGTTTGTTTTATAATACATTAATACATATTAAAGCATATTTTCCTTCCATTTTTCCTCCTTGTAGAGATATTTGTGGCTCTTAGTAATTTATTTTTCATAAGAATTCTAAATTAATTTTATCCAATTCCAAGATAAATCACATTGTGATTGCAATAAATGATTTCAGAATTTGCATTAAATTTACATATTAATTTGGAAAGAATTGCATTTTAAATATTATGTTGTTTCATTCAGAAATAAAATATATTTTCTCAAGAGTCTCAGTTCATTTGGGATGCTATAACAAAATACTACAGACTGGGTGGCAACAGAAATTCATTTCTCACAGTTCTAGAGTTTGGGAAGTCCAAGATCAAGACACCAGCAGATTCAGTGTCTAGTGAGGGCCCTCTTCCTGGTTCATGGACCATCTTCTCTCTGTAACTTCACATGGTTACTGGTGGGTCAAAAGGCTAGGAAGTTCTCTGGGGTCTCTTTTAGAAGGACACTAATCCCATTCATGAGGACTCTACCCTCATGACCTAATCACCTCCCAAAAGTCTCCCCTACTAATGCCATCATACTGCAGGTTAGGTTTCAACACATGAATTTTGGGGGAACACAAATATTCAGTCTATAGCACCAAGTGTTCAGGTATCACTATTATATAATTTTCTTTAAATTCCTTACTTTTCTTATATAATATATTCCTAGGTATTATTTCTTCATTTGGGTTGCTATTATTAATTGATATTTGTTTTTCAATTTGGATCTTTAACTGGTTGCTAATATAGAGAAAGTCTGTTTTGTAAATTTTTTTTTTCTTTTACCTGGCTACTTTACTAAATTCCTTATACAGTCTTCTATGTACTCCGAGCATATAACCCTTTCATATGTATGTATAGGTAACTTCGCCTTCTCTCCTTTAATATTGATTATTTCTATTTATTTTCTCATTGCATTTGTTAGAACCTCTCAAATGATATTGAATTATAGTAGTAATAGCAGGTGTCACTTACATAGCTTTTATTTTTAGTAGAAATTATCTCAGTGTTTAATTATTTTCTACACTGGAGTTTTGGTAGCAAGCTTTTTATTATATTTAAGTAGTTATCTTCTATTTCCATTTTATGTAGAGTTTTTATTATGAGGTTTAACAATATTCCAGGAATTGAGGGAGTGAGGTGGGGAGAATTCCTCATGCTTGTACACAGAGGGGAAGGAGGCAGTAAAATGGGGGAGTTTGATGGAAATAAAATTACTTAGCAAGGTTGCAGATGGGAAGTGTTACATATGAAGTTTACATGTGGAGAGACTGGCCTGAGGAAGAGGTAGAATCTCTCTCTGGCCAAGCTGAAAGGAGGGAAGGCAAGGTGCTTGAAGACCCAGAGAACCTCTGACTTGAAGAAAGGAGATGTTTTCTTTCCTTGTAAACTACTTTGTCTCCTTTTAAGAAAAATTTGGGTATAAACTAACATGGGCAGACAAATAGGGCTTATTTTAGGTTTGAGACTGGTGGGTATGAATGACGCTGTATGACTCAGAACAGTGATCACAGACTGGCAGACCGGGAAGCTCGAAGGAATAAAGCAAAAAGGCAGATTAGCGAGAGTGCTTACAAGGGGGCTGATGGGAGTAAAGATGCTATGGTGAGAGAGGGTGATGTCAAGATGCTACATGAAGCTGGGTGTCAATGATTTAGCAGGGTGATGGTGAGTGAAATTAAAATCAGAGGACTCCAAGGCAAGGGTTTTTAAAGAGCTGTTAACATGGAGGTTGAAGTAAATCTAAGTTGAGGGTAGAGACTTCAAAAAGAAAGAACAAAGATAAACCAGGTGCTGAGTCACTGAGGAAACTAAGATGACAGAGATGAGTGTGGGCACAGGTAGTAATACTAGATGATAAACTTAAGTAAATATCAAGCACACGTAGTAATACTAGATGATAAACTTAAGTAAATATCAATAGTGGTCTTCGCTAAGGCAGTGGGGAGCTACTGCGGGGTTAGAGTGAGAATCCAACCGGCTAATAAATGCACAGGTAGATAGTAGGGAATTGCAGAGCAAGAGAGGAACAAGCGTTCAGGAGGAGCCTGCAGGTGGGCAAGGCAAGTGAGGATAAGAAAAAAAGGAAGGAGACAATTTCGAGTTAGTTTGGAGTCACATGTTAATTGTATCAGAGAGTTTAATGATTATGCTGTATGTTACCCTACAGTCCCAAAGATTTAAATAAAACTTTGTGGTGTGTGGCTTCTAAAACTTTGTTTTACAGTAGGCATAGGGGTTTAAAGATTCTTTTACTGGCTCAGTGGTTAAGAATCCGCCTGCCAATGTAGGGGACACGGGTTCGAGCCCTGGTCTGGGAAGATCCCACATGCCGGGGAGCAACTAAGCCCGTGCACCACAACGACTAAGCCTGCGCTCTAGAGCCCGTGAGCCACAACTACTGAGCCCACGTGCCACAACTACTGAAGCCCGTGCACCTAGAGCCCGTGCTCTGCAACAAGAGAAGCCACCGCAATGAGCACTCCCACCGCAACTAGTCTCCGTTCACCGCAACTAGAGAAAGTCCGCGCGCAGCAACAAAGACCCAACGTAGCCAAAAAAATAAATTAATTAATTAAATTAAAAATAAAAAGAAATTTAAAGATTCTTTTACTGGTCTTGTGTGTGTGTGTATGTGTGTGCATATGTCTAGGTGTGTTAGGGTTGCCAGATTTAGCAAATTAAATACAGACTACGCAGCTAAATTTAAATTTCAGAAAACAAAGAATAATTTTTTAGTATATGTATGTCCCATGTAATTGAGCATATTTCATAGGCCATATTTGTACTAATTTTTTATTTACCTGAAATTCAAATGTAACTGCTGTGTGTCTGTGTGCATATGTAGGCAGGTATTGGGGATATGAGCTGAGATATCCTTTCAAACTTAATATCTTAAAAGAACAGCTCAGAATAAGTCATGAGAAATCTTATCGCTGTATGTTTTCCTACTCATTATAAATTTAACAGGCAATGGAATTTACATACATGGAATTTGTTTCTGATTTTTTAAAAAAGGTTTCCAAGGTTCAAGCATAAACAGAGGAATTTGTTCTTTAATAATAGCTTCTATAGTTAAACTTTTCATGTACTTCCTCACACCAACCCCTCTCGAAGACCAACCTAAAAAGAATTTTTTTTCAAAGGAAAATGTCATATTAGGATTTTGAGAACTTTATGACTTTTTAATATTTAGAAACTCACATTGGAATTCTTGCACTTTTCAATGACTATATTGTTGTTATCAACCTATAAAATTCAAATATAAATGAAGAACTACACACATGATTTCCTCATGTGAATGGAAAGGTTATACTTGCAATTCAACCCATTCATTAAAATTATAGTCAAATTTTTGTGAGATTAAAAAAATTCTGTAAATATAATGGAATTATTTACTTAGATTCTACTTTTTAAAAAATTGAAGGCACCAAAAATTATGTGAGTTGGGACAAGACAGAAGCCTGGAGTTTGTTTTCTAACCATGGCTTGCGGTCCCTTCACATGATACTCAGCATCTCTACTCAGAGAAGAATGTGGTTCTGATGGGCACATGGACTGGGGTATCGTCTGGGGCTAGTTTTTAGCACTCCAAACATGTGAGTGGCTGAAGTTAAATCCAGAAGTCCTTAGAATTGTGTTTTGTGTGTTTACAAAGCAGTTCTCAGTGACATCCATCTTCCTTACACCGGATGGTCCAACCCACTGAAGTAGCATCTCTGTGACATTAGATTTAATAGTTTTTACTGGAGATTGTCTCTGTTTCAAGGTCCTGCCTGGTGTCTGCAGCCCTCTTTGCCTTGCAGATGAGCCACTTGGTATCTATATGCCATCACCTCCACTCCTCCTCTTTATTCCCCCTTCCCTGTGGGTTGAGAGCTGTGTCCTGACTCCAGATGGCAGGCAGGGGAACTGCAGGCACTCAAGCTTGGTACTCTGTGATTTGGAAACAAAGCACCTTGCAGCTTATGTATCTTCAACATCTACCATGTGAATCCATGGTTCTTTATGGTTTCACATCCATTGTGAAATGACACAAAACCTCCCACGGTAAATTATTTTATTCACAGATTACAGATAAGCATACTGAGATCAAAATTGAAAAGACAAAGAAACTAACATTTGCTGAGCATTTGCTTTGTGCCTAGCACTGTGTCAAGCATTTTACAAACATCGTCTCATTTAATTCTCACCACAAACCCAAGAATTATGTGTTGTAAGAGGCAGGAGTTACAACATATATTTTACAGATGAAGAAATGTGCTCAGAAGAGTTAAGAAACCTGTCCAAGAACATATAGCTAACAAGTGGTGGAAGAAGAATTCAAATGAAACCTTGTAATTCTAAAGCTCATGCTTGTCCCATTTCACAATGGTTCTCCATGGAAGTCAGTTAGCTTGTCTAAGTTTACTCACCTAGGAAATGGGGGATATAGGATTCAAACTTAGGTAGGTCTGACTCCAAAGCCCATAAAAAATAGTATTTAGAACAAACTTATGGTTACCAAAGGGGAAAGGGGGGGAGGGAGGAATAAATTAGAAATTTGGATTAACAGATACACATATATACATAGAACTGAATCTCTTTGCAGTACACCTGAAACATTGTAAATCAACTATACTTCAATAAATAAATAAATAGCATTTAATGGGGCTGATTAGACCATTCAAAAATTGTTGCTGTCTGTAGTAGATCCAAAAAAGAGCACTACAGCTCTTGTCATTAGTAAGTTCTAAAAATGTGTGTGTGTGTGTGTGTGTGTGTGTGTGTGTGTGTGTGTGTGGTTTTGGGAATACACTGAGCACGTTGCCTTAAAAAAGATGTTAAGAGGTCTTGAACTATGGTCTACCACTAACTTGCTCCTTCCCCAAGCATTAGTGCTTAAAGTCCATTGAGTGAACATTGGTGTTTGAATATAACTACTTCATTCACACAGCAATGGGGTTAGGCTGATGCCATCCCTCTAATGAGTCATGCAGCTCAAGCACAGGCTTAAGATCCTAATGGATTTCTTAAGCAGCAGAACTCAGTGTCCAGAGATAGCACCAGATATGCTTCTTAAAGGATGGAGTATGGGGTTGGTGGGAGTCATTTCATGGGAGTAAAAGATTGGAAGAAACTTGGCTTCTAGTTTTAGCTTTGAGACTAATATACTGTGGGATCTTGGGCAGACTGCTTAACCTCTCTGGGCCTTTAGTTTCTTTATGTAGATGGGGGCTGGGTGGGCCATGTTTTTATGTTCACCTATCTTTAACATTCATGATATTATGACTCAATGATATTTTCTGCATTTTGCTTTTACCTGTTAAG
The DNA here is from genome assembly GCF_965194805.1 of Balaenoptera borealis. Classification (NCBI taxonomy): domain Eukaryota; kingdom Metazoa; phylum Chordata; class Mammalia; order Artiodactyla; family Balaenopteridae; genus Balaenoptera; species Balaenoptera borealis. The sequence goes on from NC_138873.1 coordinate 29,674,401, forward strand.
AAGCAAAATCATCTGCAGTGGCTCTACAGCTATGATGGGATTTCTTTAGAAAGCAGAGTCAGGGAAGTCATGGGGAAAATGGTATGGCAGACAGAATTGACCTTTGAGTCAATCCCCTATCTTTTCCTGGCCTCAAGTACCCAGCAACAGCAGATGTCTTGCCTGCTTTTAGCATATCCCCCAGATCTGCTCCTTTGCAGGCAGCTTTCCATTCACAGACTTTCCTAGTGGGCCCTTGCTTGCTTCTTATACTCCCTCCAAACCAGTCTGTTCTGGGCCTCATCCTGGGTCTCACACAGAGGTAATATTCACAGTGATTCTAGCCCTAGGGGAAAACTATTTGGGTTTTAATCTTGGCCTGATCATCTCTCAGCTGTGTGGCATCTGGAAGATTACTTCACAATTCTGTGCTCCAGTTTTCTTACCTGTAAAACAGGGGAGATGATGGTGCTTACCTCACTAGCATGTCATGTGCATTAAATGTGTTGAAAAATGTAGAAAAATTCAGCAGAATGCCTGACATATAGTAAATGAAAAATATATATTATATAACAAATAGGATTAGAAGCTTCTGGGTGACTGATATAACATGTTAATTAGAACTAATATACTCATGGATGGCTATGACTATACATTTTTCCTATCCCTGAAGATGAATGTGCATTTTCCCATTTTTGTATATTAATGAAATGAATGGCTTCATGGGGATTCCTGGCATTATGGCGTACTATTAAGGCAGACATATTGGGTAAATACCCTTTCAGCAATCCTCAGATCACACCCCATAAGCTCCCTTTGAATCATGGGGCTGGCTCTGAGTGTATAGTTGACAGTACTGGGCAGAAGGCTGCCCACACTTGCCAGCACTCCTGACAAGAGTGATCAAGAGTTACTACAAGAACCACCAGAGATACATTTCTTACCACTCCTTTGAAAAGTTGTTAGAGTAGCACTAGATGTGTTTACACACACACACATACACACACACTAAATATTAGAGTCCTCTCTAGGGCACTGTCTAAAACAACTATGAAAGCATCATAGGGCATTAAGACTCCCTCTTGCGAGAGATCCAGAATCACAACTAACTGATGAACAATCATCGACAGGAAGACACTGGAACTCACCAAAAAAGATACCCCACATCCAAAGACAAAGGAGAAACCACAATGAGATGGTAGGAGGGGCGCAATCACAATAAAATCAAATCTCGTAAACACTGGGTGACTGACTCACAAACTGGAGAACAATTATATCACAGAAGTCCACCCACTGGAGTGAAGGATCTGAGCCCCACGTCAGGCTTCCCAATCTGGGGGTCCAGCAACGGGAGGAGGAATTCCCAACGAATCAGACTTTGAAGGTTGGTGGGATTTGATTGCAGGACTTTGACAGGACTGGGGGAAGCAAAGACTTCACTCTTGGAGGGCACACACAAAGTGGTGTGGGCATAAGGACCCAGGGGGAAGAAGGAGTGACCCCATAGGAGACTGAACCAGATGTACCTACTAGTGTTGGAGGGTCTTCTGCAGAGGTGGGGGGTGGCTGTGGCTCACCAATGGGACAAGGACACTGGCAGCAGAAGTTCTGGGAAGTACTCCTTGGCATGAGTCCTCCCGGAGTCCGCCATTAGCCCCACCAAAGAGCCTGTAGCCCCCAGTGCTGGATCGCCTCAGGCCAAACAACCAACAGGTAGAGAACTCAGCCCCACTCATCAGTAGACAAGCAGATTAAAGTTTGACTGAGCTCTGCCCACCAGAGCAACACCCAGCTCTACCCACCACCAGTCCCTCCCATCAGGAAGCATGCACAAGCCACTTAGATAGCCTCATCCACCAGAGGGCAGACAGCAGAAGCAAGAACTACAATCCTGCAGCCTGTGGAATGAAAACCACATTCACAGAAAGGTAGACAAAATAAAAAGGCAGAGGACAATGTACCAGATGAAGGAACAAGATAAAACCCCAGAAAAACAACTAAATGAAGTAAGGATAGGCAACCTTCCAGAAAAAGAATTCAGAATAATGATAGTGAAGATGATCCAGGACCTCAGAAAAAGAATGGAGGAAAAGATCGAGAAGATGCAAGAAATGTTTAACAAAGATCTAGAAGAAATAAAGAACAAACAAACAGAGATGAACAATACAATAACTGAAATGAAAAATACACTAGAAGGAATCAATAGAAGAATAACTGAGGCAGAAGAACGAATAAGTGACCTGGAAGACAGAATGGTGGAATTCACTGCAGTGGAACAGAATAAAAAAAAAAAAAAAAGAATGAAAAGAAAAGAAGACAGGCTAAGAGAACTCTAGGAAAACATTAAATGCACCAACATTTGCATTATAGGGGTCCCAGAAGGAGAAGAGAGAGAGAAGCGACCTGAGAAAATAGTTGAAGAGATTATAGTTGAAAACTTCCCTAACATGGGAAAGGAAAGAGCCACCCAAATCCAGGAAGTGCAGAGAGTCCCAGGCAGGATAAACCCAAGGAGGAACACGCTGAGACACATAGTAATCAACCTAACAAAAATTAAAGACAAAGAAAAATTATTAAAAGGAACAAGGGAAAAATGACAAATAATATACAAGGGAACTCCCATAAGATTAAGAGCTGATTTCTCAGCAGAAACTCTATAAGCCAGAAGGGAGTGGCACGATATATTGAAAATAATGAAAGGGAAAAACCTACAACAAAGATTACTCTACCTGGCAAGGATATCATTCAGGTTCAATGGAGAAATCAAAAGCTTTACAGACAAGCAAAAGCTAAGAGAATGCAGCATCACCAAACCAGCTCTACAACAAATGCTAAAGGAACTTCTCTAAGTGAGAAACACAAGAAAAGGACCTACAAAAATACACCCAGAACAATTAAGAAAATGGTAATAGGAACATACATATTGATAATTACCTTAAATGTGAATGGGTTAAATGCTCCAACCAAAAGACACAGGCTTGCTGAATGCATACAAAAACAAGACCCATATATATGCTGTCTACAAGAGACACACATCAGACCTAGGGACACATTCAGACTGAAAGTGAAGGGATGGAAAAAGATATTCCATGCAAATGGAAATCAAAAGAAAGCTGGAGTAGTAATACTCATATCAGATAAAATAGACTTTAAAATAAAGAATGTTACAAGAGACAAGGAAGGACACTACATAATGATCAAGGGATCAAACCAAGAAGATATAACAATTATAAATAAATATGCACCCAAAATAGGAGCACCTCAATACATAAAGCAACTGCTAACAGCTATAAAAGAGGAAATCAACAGTAACACAAAAATAGTGGGGGACTTTAACACCTCACTTACACCAATGGACAGATCATCCAGACAGAAAATTAAAAAGGAAACACAAGCTTTAAATGGCACAATAGACCAGATAGATTTAATTGATATTTATAGGACATTCCATCCAAAACCAGCAGATTACACTTTCTTTTCAAGTGCACGCAGAACATTCCTCAGGACACATCACATCTTGGGTCACAAATCAAGCCTCAGTAAATTTAAGAAAATTGAAATCATATCAGGCATCTTTTCTGACCATGCTATGAGATTAGAAATAAATTACAGGGAAAAAATTGTAAAAAACACAAACACATGGAGGATAATCAATACACAATGAAATAACCAAGAGATCACTGAAGAAATCAGAGAAGGAAATCAAAAAATATCTAGAGAAAAATTACAATGAAAACATGACAATCCAAAACCTAGGGGATGCAGCAAAAGCAGTTCTAAGAGGGAAGTTTACAGCAATACAATCCTACCTCAAGAAACAAGAAAAATCTCAAATAAACAATCTAACCTTACAAAAGAACTAGAGAAAGAAGAACAAACAAAACCCAAAGTCAGTAGAAGGAAAGAAATCATAAAGATCAGAGCAGAAATAAATGAAATAGAAACAAAGAAAACAATAGCAAAGGTCAATAAAACTAAAAGCTGGTTCTTTGAGAAGATAAACAAAATTGATAAACCATTAGCCAGACTCATCAAGAAGAAGACGGAGAGGACTCAAATCAATACAATTAGAAAGGAAAAAGGAGAAGTTACAACAGACACTGCAGAAATACAAAGCATCATACGAGACTACTACAAGCAACTCTATGCCAATAGAGTGGACAACCTGGAAGAAATGGACAGATTTTTAGACAGGTATAACCTTCCAAGAAGGAACCAGGAAGAAAGAGAAAATATGAACAGACAAATCACAAGTAATGAAATTGAAACTGTGATTAAAAATCTTCCAACAAACAGAATTCCAGGATCAGATGGCTTCACAGGTGAATTCTATCAAACATTTAGAGAAGAGCTAACACCTATCCTTCTCAAACTCTTCCAAAAATTGCAGAGGAAGGAACACTCCCAAACTCATTCTATGAGGCCACCATCACCCTGATACCAAAACCAGACAAAAATGCTACAAAAAAGAAAATTACAAACCAATATCACTGATGAATGCAAAAAACCTCAACAAAATACTAGCAAACAGAAGCCAACAACATATTAAGAGGATCATACACCATGATCAAGTGGGATTTATCCCAGGGATGCAAGAATTATTCAGTATATGCAAATCAATCAATGTGATACACCATATTAACAAATTAAAGGATAAAAACCATGTGCTCATCTCAGTAGATGCAAAAAAAGCTTTTGAGAAAATTCAGCACCCGTTTATGATAAAAACTCTCCAGAAAGTGGGCATAGAGGGAACTTACCTCAACATAATAAAGGCCATATAGGACAAACCCACAGCAAACATCATTCTCAATGGTGAAAAACTGAAAGCATTTCCTCTAAGATCAGGAACAAGACAACAATGTCCACTCTCACCACTATTATTCAACATAGTTTTGGAAGTCCTAGACATGGCAAACAGAGAAGAAAAATAAATAAAAGGAATACAAATTGGAAAAGAAGAAGTAAAACTGTCACTATTTGCAGATGACATGATATTATACATAGAAAATCCTAAAGATGCCACCAGAAAATTACTAGAGGTAATCAATGAATTTGGTAAAGTAACAGGATACAAAATTAATGCACAGAAATCTCTTGCATTCCTATTCAGTAACAATGAAAGATCAGAAAGAGAAATTAAGGAAACAATCCCAGTCATCATTACAACAAAAAGAATAAATACTTAGGAATAAACCTACCTAAGGAAGTAAAAGACCTGTACTCAGAAAACTATGACACTAATGAAAGAAATTAAAGATGATACAAACAGATGGAGAGATATCCCATGTTCTTGGATTGGAGGAATCAATATTGTGAAAATGACTATTCTACCCAAAGCAATCTAAAAATTCAATGCAATCTCTCTCAAACTACCAATGGCATTTTTCACAGAACTAGAACAAAAAAATCTTAAAACTTGTATGGAGGCACAAAAGACCCCGAATAGCCAAAGCAGTCTTGAGGGACAAAAATGGAACTGGAGGAATCAGACTCCCTGACTTCAGACTATACTATAAAGCTACAGTAATCAAGACAATATGGTACTGGCACAAAAACAGAAATATAGATCAATGGAACAGTATAGAAAGCCCAGAGATAAACCCACACACCTATGGTCAACTAATCTATGACAAAGGAGGCAAGGATATACAATGGAGAAAAGGCAGTCTCTTCAATAAGTGGTGCTGGGATAATTGGTCAGCTACATGTAAAAGAATGAAATTAGAACACTCCCTAACATCATACACAAAAATAAACTCAAAGTGGATTAAAGACCTAAATGTAAAACCAGACAATATAAAACTCTTAGCAGATAACATAGGAAGAACACTCTTTGACATAAATCACAGCAGGATCTTTTTTGACCCACCTCCTAGAGTAATGGAAATAAAAACAAAAATAAACAAATGGGACCTAATGAAACTTAAAAGCTTTTGCACAGCAAAGGAAACTATAAACAAGACAAAAAGACAACCCTCAGAATGGGGGGAAATATTTGCAAATGAATCAACGGGCAAAGGATTAATCTCCAAAATATATAAACAGCTCATGCAGCTCAATATTAAAAAACAAACAACCCAATCAAAAAATGGGCAGAAGACCTAAATAGACCTTTCTCCAAAGAAGACATGCAAATGGCCAAGAGGCACATGAAAACCTGCTCAACATCACTAATTATTAGAGAAATGCAAATCAAAACTACAATGAGTTATCACCTCACACCGGTTAGAATGGGCATCATCAGAAGATCTACAAACAACAAATGTTGGAGAGGGTGTGGAGAAAAGGGAACCCTCTTGCACTGTTGGTGGGAATGTAAATTGATACAGGCACTATGGAGAACAATATGGAGGTTCCTTAAAAAACTAAAAATAGAATTACCATATGACCCAGAAATTCCACTACTGGGCATATAACCAGAGAAAAACATAATTCAAAAAGACACATGCACCCCAATGTTCATGCAATGTGGAAGCAACCTGAATGCCCATCGACAGACCAATGGACAAAGAAGATGTGGTACATATACACAGTGGAATATTACTCAGCCATAAAAAAGGAATGAAATAGGGTCATTTGTAGAGACATGGATGGACCTAGATACTGTCATACAAAGTAAAGTAAGTCAGAAAGAGAAAAACAAATAATGTATACGTATTAATGCATATATGTGGAATCTAGATAAATGGTACCGATTAACCAGTTTGCAAGGCAGAAATAGAGACACAGATGTAGAGATCAAATGTATGGACACCAAGGGGGGAAAGTGGGGGTTGGTGGTGGTGGTGGTGGGATGAATTGGGTGATTGGGATTGACATGTATACACTAATATGTATAAAATAGATAACTAATAAGAATCTGCGGTATAAAAAAAATGAAATTAAAAAAAAAGAAAGCATCATAGGGCATTTATAATGCAAGTATTGCCTTCTACATCAATCTTCAATATTTCTGTTAAACACTGCACTGCATTTTATGCTTCTATTGACTTGACATTGAGGGTAAAAGAGTGAATTGGTGTAATTTTTTGTTTTGTAATAATATTGTGCATATCAGAAGTTTATTATGTAACTGTTGAAAGGAACCACTATCCAAATGTGAGCAGAAAAACCTGGATTTTTTTCAACTGTCATACATTTCCTTATTAATGAAATTTTAGGACAGTGTTTTATCTGGTTATGGTCAGAAAACCACAAAGAATGCAAAGAAGGAAAGAAACTAAACAGAAAAACAAATCAAATGGAATTAACTCTTTACCAACGTCCTGCTTTGCTCCCTCTATTGGGTTTGATATTTGGAAATTTGTAAAAGGTTTGGCATTATGTGTATGAGTATTTTTCCACATGACACAGACACTTTTACTGAGTCCATTTGGCATCTTTAAACATCACCATGCAGTGAGTGCCAAGTGCCAGTATGATTAAACACAGGAATCTGAATTGTTTGGTTGAATAGCTATTGGGGCTTTTCATTATAAAACCTGGACTTGTCAAGGATTGGTTTCAAAAGAAACCATGTATTTTACTGATTAGGATTTTTTTAAAATAAAAAGTTACAGTAAATATTTTGGAAAGCAAAATAGGAAGAAGGCATTTGAGACATTTCTGTATGGACCAGAATAAGATTTAGCCCTTAGAGCAGAGTTTAAAGACAAATATCCAACTGAAGTTACCAAGAGTAGCTGCAATGTGTAGTGGATTTGGACTAATAATGAGAGATACTTTGTATTGCTTTCCTTATAAGATCTGTATTTTTTTGTATTCTACTCTTACCAAAGGCCAAGTGTCCTGGATGATACTGTTTTGTGAATTGAATGAATGACTAGAATAACCTTTATGAACCTCCAGTGAGCTACTAACCATGCACATAGCCACATCTCTTCTGCTATAGGAAAAATCTCACATTATTTACACATACATGCAAGGTATTTCTCCATTCTATTTTTGGAGCTTTTTTTTTTTGCATCCTTTATTTACTTACAATAATTTTCTCTTTCATTCAAGGAACATTTCAATAACTGCAGGAAAAAAAGCACAAGGTAAGATATCTGTATTTGAGATATCAACTTCAAAAAGCACGGGGGAGAAAACAGTATGTTTCCCATTTCTTTTCCAAAACAAAAGAAGTAAGAAATTCTTTCATGGTTTTTATTTGTTTTTCAAATCACATTGTCCTCAACTTTTAAAATAATAATCTTCCTTGACAGCCATTTAATAATTGTGAGTGATCTATGACTTTATTATAAAGTACTCATCTCATCTAATGATCTATTTCCTTTACCCCAGGGGCCAAGTACAAAGCTAAGGAATTATCTTGGTGATACTTTTAATAACTTCCTGTGGGATTGCAAACCTCAACTGCAGCCAGCTCTGCAAAGGAGTTAATCATGTAATTTCACAGATTAGACACCACAGGGTTACTAATGAGAAACTTCAGTTTAGTGATAAACTTTTTTTTTCCAGGAATATTTTGAGAGGCCTGTAACCTTTGGCTGACACCCAGCAAGGCTATTAGTTTAACCATGGGATGCACTACCAAATGCGCAAGAGTCAGCAGAACTTCTTTTCTGGAAAGCTGATTATAAGAATAGTTTTGTTAAGAGACTCCAGAAACAGATGGAATGGGCAAAAAAAAAAAAAAGGGAGGAAGGAGAAAGACAAGCATAAAAAAACTTATCAACTTCTGTTGGTTGGCATTAACTTCAGCTTCTAGTGTCTTTTCCACCATATGCTCAAGATGGAAACCACAGTTCACATTTAAATGTCATGCTGCCCTCTGTTCCATAAACATGTATCATCCATCACTAAATATTTAGATCTGAATTGTTGGAGCTGAGTTCTGTGCCAGGGGTAGGGGGATTAATTCCTTTCAAGGTCCTCACATGATGGATTTTACACTGGAGTAAACATCCGAGAAGAGCTCACACTAAAACCATAAAATATATAAAGTTTAAAGTTTAATTAAGTCAGCATTATTTAAAGTGGTTGCCATATTTTATGGCAAACTTTTCATGTTTATTTTGTATGACTCCTAATAAATAAGCCCCTCCTGATCAGACAAAAAACACAGTTAGATTAAAGTTAAGGGCTCCAAACCTAGGACTGGAAAAAGAGTATTCCTAAATTGGGGATAATACAACCTTTTCCCATTATACTTTTATTTCAAAAACTAACCTCTTAGCTAAACATTGAGTCAGTATCCTGTATAGACAGAATATTTGAAAATCCTTTAAGGCTTTATCAACTGGACTGTGGGGTGACAATAAACTCACATAGAAAGGAGCACAGGCTAGCAAATAATGAAGAAGAACCCATGTAATGAAACAACTTTCATTCGATGTTTTCATCTTATAATAATATATAGACAGCATAAGAAGAAAAATAACTAATTCAAAGTAAGCTCATATTAGCTTGTTAACTTCTTAAAAATAATTTTTCTTAAAAGGTAAATCTTTGAAAGGAAACTAACCCCTCCTCCATAAATCAGTACTCTAGAGCACTAGATTTTCTCCCTTAGTATTAAATAAGGAAATTGATAATGATACACTCTTTCATGTTTGATGGATATGGTATTTAAGGATAAAGAGAAAGTGAAGGACAGAGACCAGCTAAAGCGAATTCCTTACTGCAAAGAGTTGAAGTACGGTTGCCACTCTGTACAGACTTTCTCTTTTTAAAGTAAAAGCTCACTCAGTACAACAGTGAGAGCCCTATTTCTTCCCGTAGGAAAAAAAAAAAAAAAATCTCTGTCCAAAGAAGTAGTTAAGCTTGTAAGGAGAATTTTAGAGTTGGAATAAACCTTTAGCACTTGTTCAAACCTGATGTTTTCTGAGAAGAAGACCAAAGCTGAGAGAAGTTAATCTTCCCAGTTCACATCGCTAACTGGTGGCAAAGTAGGTTTAGAATGTGTGTTTTCCATTGTCCATCTTACTGCTTTCCTATTCAGAATACTGATTTAATAATGTAGATATCTGCAGAGAAAGTGCAAGATAGGTATAACTGATGGTCCTTCAGAAGATGGAGATTGTAATAATAACTTTGATGGTTCTTCGGCTGCATATTTTCAGAAACTAGGTGATTTGATGCAACATACTAATCACTGTAAAAAGTAGCTACAGTGAAAGTAAGAGATACTATTTGTCGATTGTATCCTGCATTTACACAGTAAACACCCATCAATGGTATCAGATATCACTGGCTTCACGTCCGTATTTTAGAAGGTACATATTGAGGGCAAAGTGTCTTTCCAAAATACCAAATTACTGAGAAGGTTGAGGATAATTTTTCCCTAAACTGGGGCTCACATTTTTTGTTTTTGACAAGTCCCTATATATATATATATATGTATATGTGTGTGTGTGTATATATGTATATGTATATGTATATGTATATGTATGTGTATATATATATATATATATATATATATATATATATATATATATATATATATATATATATATATGAACCTAGGTAGATTTCTTTCCTGGGACAAAAATATATATCTATCAAATGAAAAAAAATACATGCCATCAATTTAGCTCGTTATCACTTGGACTAGAGTTTGAGGTTCCAGTGAACTGAAAAAGATTTTTTAACTTATTGAAATCTGACAAGAAAAACATAAAATTCATCTCATTCTTTTCTGCTGAGAAAATGTCTCTTTACATTGCAATGCTTAGCATATTTTCTAAAGTCCGTACATCATTCTTATTTGAATTTTTGGTTCTAGATCATTTTCTCTCCATATTTCTACATAGTTCTCTTTGTCATAAACAATGAAATGATTGTACTGATACACATGAATATATCATAGCTTGCTAAATGCCTCCTCTGGAGATTACATGTTTTATGAAATAAACATGTGATTAAAAGGAAAAGAAATGAAGATAAAAATTATACTTTTGCACTGAAAGAGAACTTCTGATTAAGATTGTGATTACAGAACACAAAAACATTATGCCAAATACAGTTGATTTTGTGGGAACTTGGATGCAAATAATAACTGTAATCAAATTGTTCACTGTTTCAACATCTAATAGATCTATTAAAAGATCTATTTAAAATTCACTAAAGCAGAAAAGGTGAGGCATAACTCCCACTCACCTGCTGGATGCTATGGTGTTTATCTCATATAAAAATTATTTCACTGGATAATTCTGAAGTTTAAAGTTCTTTATTAAATTGCATATTTGAAAACCATGTTTAAATTTTTCTACTGACTTTGAATAATGCACAGGTACAAACTTACACCTACATATATCTAGACTGAGGAAATTATTACTATGTATTACTTTCCTAATGAAAGAAATCAACTCATATAAAGTAAATCTGTATATACTTAGTATTTTCAATACATAAATGAGTAAACTGTCTACAGAGATATTTTAATAACTATGAAAAAAAAAAGCCATCCACAAAATTCTGCTTTCTTTTCCATTGCGTTGCTTGCCAAGAAACCTTTCCTTGATTCAACCTAACCTCATCCTACTAGACTTTCAGGAGTGTGGTTTCTGATGACCAGAAACTGGTGACCCAGCAGGCACACTGGAGTGTAAGTCAGTTTCATTAATGCACTCTCAGGGTAAGTACATGGGCAGCTAGCATTTCCAAACTATTTATTTTGTCTAAACATTTTCATCAGTAACTCCAAAAAATGAAATTAAAAAAAATCAGACTGTGGTCAGAGATATGAATAGGAGAAATAAAATTTCAAATGTTAGTAGCAAGTGTGACATTATAGTATGATTGGTTTGATTTAATTATAAAACCTCCAAATAAAGCTGTATTGGTCTTTGGGAGACACCCCCATTCCACTTCAGAACTGGCTGCCCACTAACAAGAAGAGAGGTAATGCCACTAGAACATCTAATCATTAAATACGTAAAATTCTCAAAGGCACATGAAAAATGAAGATAAACTGTGGAGCGTTTGTACACAGAATTTACTCCATAGTTATTTATTGAATTTTTAATTTTAATCAGCAATTTACCAGATGTAATCATCCTTATCCCAACACTAAGAACTATTAGATACCTACCAAAGCTTGGTGAACTAGGCACTTCTCTCTTGTTCTCCAACAACCCTGAGTGGGAGGTTTATTGTCTTTATTTCACAGAGGAGGAAAGAAATGCCCAGAGTGAGTAAGCAACTTTCTTATGGTCACACAGTATGTACCAAAGCTGTGATATGAACTCAGACTCATCTGATATATAGTCAAACTTGTTCCATCACATTATGCTGTAAACTCTAAAAATATAATATAAAATGTGGTTTAAAAAAATATTGGACTGGTTTCAATTCCATCTCCCTTTCCCCTTCTTTCAGAAACCAAACTAAGCTTTAGCTGACACTCTAAAACCAATCATCTGAACATAAACATTCAAAAAGGAGGTGAAATGGCGAAAGTATTGCTATGAGGATATTAAAGGATGAGGTGTGGTAGATTGCAAAATGGCCACAGATTCTTCCCATCCTAGTACGCATGTTCCTTGCAAAGTGACGTTGCATCTATTTCCATCAGGAAGTCAAGTCTATTTCTCCACCCCGTGAATCTGGTCTTGGACATGTGACTTGCTTTAGCCAATGGAGATAGGAAATGTGACACACGCAGAGTTTACTTCCACCAGAGCATGAGGAAATCCAGTCTAGCTAGCAGGAGAGGCCACATGGGGGAGGACCCAGGTGTCCTGACCAGCTGCCTGCTGACTTGTGGCCTATGAGTGAAGCCCACTGGCCCAGCCAGGTGCCAACGGACTGCAGTGAGCCCAGGTGAGATCAGCAGGGGAGCTACCCAGCTGCCGACCCTCTTCCTGACCCACAGAATCCTGAGAGTAAATATTGGTTTTTACAAACCACAAAGGTTCATGGTCATTTAACATATCAAATGCTACAATAAGTTAATTTTTAAAAAAATACATGGAATTCCTAGTCATTTCCCCCAGAGGTGGCAATGAGTTTGCATTGAGCTATGTGATTTTTTTTCTCATGTCCAATCTTACTTTTTTTGTTCAAGTAATGCTTTTAGTAGATGGCTTGGTTGCTATGAAATATTTTTTTCTTTGAAGAAAGTTAACTGAATTCTTTAGGCATGAAACCCAAGATCCCGGCTTCATTAGCATCCTGCTTCTGGAACTGACAGGCTTGGCTCAGATACTGTTTTCACAAGGGTCTCTACAGCTAACGGAATGGAGCACAGACACCAGGGCCACATTATGACGTTTGAGAGCCCTGGCCCCTTTGCCTTTGTGGGCTGCTTCCTCCAAAAGAAGGATTGATAATTATAGTTTATGACTGTATTGGTATAAAGATGAATATATTATATTACATCTTAAAATGTTTCCTTCAATTTAAAGGTTCATTTTTTTTTCTTCTGATTTTAACAGAAATTAAAATAGTTTCAAAGGCCCTTAAAAGTATTGTGGGCCCTGGGCACTGTCCTTATCATGCTTAATGTATGTCAGCCTAGACAGACATTATGAAGGATAAACTTATTAACTCTTTTCTAGTTCTTCAGAACTACTATTTTATAACCAGATTGAGAAGACATGTGTGCATGTGTTTGTGTGTGAGTGTGTGTGTGTGAGTGTGTGTGAACATTTGGGCTCCTTTTATGGCTAAAGTAGGTAAGTCACCTCTCCACCTTCTCCCCCAGCCACATGTCAAGCTAGGGGCTCCCTGCCCAGAGACAACTACATAGGGATTGCAGAGGACATAACCGTTCATATCCTACAATGACCAAAAAAAAAAGAAAACCAACACTAGGGAATCTTTAATATAAACATTAATAGTTTCCCACATCTTTGTTTAGAGAATAGCCTGAGGATTTCTAAACTTTTAGATCTTGTTCATTCCAGAAGAACTGTTTCACTTATGGCTGCATAAATCTTTGGCCTTTAGAAGTTCCAGGATTAAGACTCTTTGGAAACTAGAGTCACAGAGAACTCACAGGTGATTGTATAGCGCAAATCTGATTCTGGCTATTCAGGAGACATAATATTTGCTAAGATAATTTGAGTCCAGCTCTGACATTAGTTATAGAGAATAGAGATTTGAAATAGAATAGAATGAAATAGAATAGAATGAAACATGGAAAGGAGCATTTGGTAGTAATTCTAGTATTATTGTTTTTTAAATAGGTTGTATTTTTTTCTGATTACAAAGGAAAGATAATTTCAATGTAGAAAATTCAAAGAATTTTTTTTTTAATTAAAAATGAACACCATGAAAAGTGGTATTCAGGACTACCAGGTTGGATGTGACTTGAGAGAATTTAGGATTTTATATATTTTTTCTTGACCTCCAAACATATTTCACTGGTATTTCATTTTTTAAAAATGTATTTCATTTTGAATCTAGTAATGTAAAATGTTCCATCCACTAACATGTTCCAACGTGAAAAAGTAATTATTTTAAATAAAGTTAAAATGAGAACTCCAGGAGCCCATAACTTAAATGTCCAGCCAAGGTTTAGATCTCCACATCCTCTCGTATTTACACAGCATTTCACATCACCTCATCTTTGCTCAGTCCCAAGCCTCCTTGGGGCTGCATTAACGCAGCTCAATCTGCAAAGCTGAGAGGTTGGAAGTACAGCAGAGTGCAGGGCCCACTTCTGACCATTTTTCCTCCCTCCCTTCTGGAGTCCTGGGAAGAAGAACTCAGGAAAGTTCCATATAAACACAAGGACAGGACAGACCTAATTTTATACATTGTGCTATCGTCACTAGAAGCTACAAAAATGTCCCAGAAATTAAAATATATTTATATCCAAATTTTTTTCTCAAGGCTCTCCTTCCCACTTGGGAGTAACTCAAAACCCCAACTCTGGGTTTGGGATGTAGGACTGAACTTTGCTGCGCAGGTAGGCAGGCAGGCAGGCAGGCATGTGTTCTCCAGAAGGAGAGATTCTCCCGGCTGCTTTGGCAGTGCTTTCCAACTGCTGCAACATGGTAGACCCAAACTCACAGTAGGAAGAACAGCATCACCTCCATGTTCACAGTCCCTGCTCAGGAATTGCACTCATCACATGGTCTTCACATCTTCGGAGTTCTCATAAATAGGCCATCCCTCTCATCAAAGGCATCCTCATTGTTCCAGGCAGGTGCAGATGATTTGGCGATCAGACAAGGTGATGCAGCAGAGAAGGAGTGGCTTGTGACTGTGGTCCTCTTGTTCAGGATAATGCTGTGAACTTGCCTCTGAGCTCAGCGATGTATCTCAGTGGTGTTTTCCCCTGACTAACCCCCCTCAATCCGGTCAGTCCCTAACTCCCCATCCCCTCAGCACTTTTCATTCCATTGGAACTGATTTACTGGACTTACTTGTTATGGGTTTATTTGTCATTTCCAGATCATTTCTACAAGTGCATTATAAACTCTAAGGCATTCTGTCTGATGACCTGCTCCGCCTCCACCACGTAACTTCCCCACATATACACTGGTCGTTCCGTATAGGTGTCTAAATTCATGTTGGTCATCAGCACATGGATGCCCCATGGGAATCTCCAATTCAGCGTCCAGAGCAGAACTCACCATTTCTTCTACTCCTGAGGCCCTGCCTTTCCTCCTCTAGTTACCAACCTAGGGAACAGCATTCAATCCAGATTTCTGCCAGTCATCTTGACTCCTCCTCACTACAGAATTCATTGAAATTCTTATTCCCTTAATAACTCGGGACTATTTACCCTTCTTGCTCCTCGTACTGCTAGTATGGAGGAAATTACCCTTTTTGGTCTGGATTACTGCCACAGCCTCTCAACTACTTTCCCTGTCCCTAGTCTTGATTTACCCAACCATACTACACATTGTTGCTAGGTTATTTTTCTCAAACTGAAATCTGATTATGTAACAGTCTTGCTTAAAACAACTCAATGATTCTTTGTTTACCTATGGCCATAATTTACAAACAAGGAACTCCAGGAGGAGCATGATTCATCTTCTTGATGATTAATTGATTTTCAGGTTAAAAATTCAAAGTATTTTAAAATTAATATATTTTAAAGGAGGTTATAAAATTCACATTTGTTTTTAAATATGGAAACGAGGAATTTTAACTTGAGCAACAACAAATTTAGGTAGGCTACATATCTCTGGAGGATAAATGCTTGCTTGCTTTTGCTGTTAGTTGTAATTTGCCAAGAAAGAGAGAGAGAGACAGAGAGAGACAGAGAGAGAGTGAGTTAGTTTAATGGATAAAATGTAAATTCCTTAGTATGGCCCAGAGAACTTATTATGATCTGGCCCTCTTTATTTCTTCAGCCTTACCATGTGCCTCTTTTGACCACATCTAAGCACCCTGCCTAACTCCTACTCATTTTTATATCTCAGGCACGGCTCCATCAGGAAATCTTCCTTTTTCTCTCCCTTCCCAGTCTGGGTTTATACTCCCTTGCTCTCTGATCTCCCAGCATCCTATGTGTACTTCTATCATAGCTTCTACCACACTGCTTTTCCTTTGCAGTTTTTTCATGTGAGTCCTCAATCTGACCGTAAGCACCCTAAGGGTAGGGGTCATATAACTCTGAAAGTCCTGTGCCTAACAGAAACCTGAGCACATAGCAGTTGCTCAGTGAATACTTGAGATTAGTTGAATAATTATTGTCCGCAAAGCAAAGCACAAGAAATCAATAAGTATTTAATTTAACGAATGATAACTAGGAAATAGACATTTCTCAATTATTTTCCTTTTCCTTTGAACATTCATAATTTCTACCTTTGAGTTCATAAACTCCTATCCTATCTTCTAATCACAATCTCCTACTTTCCTGTTTGGTGGACCAGGGAGGCTGCTGAGGGCAGTCAGCATGCAGATTTGTAACTAGAAATTGATCCTTCTCTGTCCCAGCTGGGACTTCTTTGTAACTTGGCAGCCTTTTAAATTGCTCTTTTCCCTCAGTGGATGTTCAAATATTGCCCACTGCTGTCAATTCCATTGTCATTTCAGTATCTGATCTCACTTCCTAATTCACAGACTAACCTTCAACTTCTGCCTTCCATTTAAAACACTGGAAAATTCATCTTTATCTTCTTTATCCTTTTCTCTTCTCTCCCTCTCTTAGAGAAAAAGTAACCCCTTCTCTTCAAGAGCCCCCCATCCCAACCTGGGCTCTAGGTCCCAATAATTTCATAACAGTCAAATACCATAAATGCTTTTCATTATGTAGTCTATGTGGTCATCCTGTGACATTTGACATCATTTCTGATCTCTTTTAGTTGGAAACTCTTTTCTCTTAGAATTGAGTGGTTGATTCTCTTCTACCTTCTACCCTTGACTACTTTTCAGGCTCTTTCTCCTTCATGTACCTCCACTGTCAGTGTTTTCTAGGGTTCCTTCCTCTGTTCTTCTCCCATTAAGCACATTCTATCAACAATCCTTCTGTTTTGGATGTAAGTGCCACCGACATATTCATCATGTTGGTCAGATCTGTACACTCTGAAGTACAGCTCCCAAGGCATCTTAACCTAGAAGTTTCATGGAGATTTCAAACTCAACAAGAAAGAACTTTCTGTATATCTTCTCCCCTCCTCTAACCCTGTAAGTTGCTCTTCTCCCTATGTTCCCTGTCCAGGTTCATTGGTGGCACCATCAAGTTGCCCAAGTTAGAAACCTGGGGGTCAGCTCATGATGTCCCTCTCTTTAATGGCAACTGGTTGATGAATGGCTCTTGACAATTCTTCCTCCAAACTTTAACTCAGTTTATCCCATCGTCTCGAATCCAACTGTCAATGCTCTCATTTTGGTCTTCATCATCTCCCACTTGGTGTGTTACAACAGGCTCTAACAGCTCCCCTCTTGGGCCTCACCTTCTCTCAACCCACACTTCTCATGGCTGCCAGAGTTGGTTCTCTGAGCCAGCCCAGACATTACTTCCTGGAGAACCACTGACACCCTCACCCCCTCCCCAGGTGAAGAAGGCTGCCTTCTTGTGTGTGCACCTAAGGCCTTGCACAGCATCAAGTCCTGCTATAGTTCTTGTACTCTATTGCATTCATTCATCTTCTGTTTCCCTCCCTTTTTCTCTCTTCCACCAAATTTTGAGTTCTTTGATCACAGGAGCTCTGTCTTCTTCAATAGCTCAATAAATACTGTCTTTCCAGTTCAATAAATATTTATGGGGTAAAATGTTTATTGAATAAATTCTTCTAATTCCTTACCCTTTTCCACTTCATATTATTGTTATTGGTTTTTGTTGAGAGGTAGTACAGTACAGCGTTTAACAGTGCAGGTTTTGAACTGAGATTTCCTGAATTCAAATCCCAGCTTTACCACCAAGAAACTGCACTAACTGTGCAAGCAATTTCACTTTTCTGTGCCCAGATTCCTGATCTAAAAATGGAGATAATAATTTCCAGGATAGTATGAGGACTAAATGAATTAATACGTGAGAGACTAGATTCTAGACTATTGCCTGACACACATTGAGCCCTTAATAGATGTTAGTCTTACTATTGTCATATTTTTCTTTCTCTTTCCTTTTCCTTCCTTTACTCCCTCCCTCCCTTTCTTTCTTTCTTTCTTCCTTCCTTCCTTCCTTCCTTCCTTCCTTCCATTTTTATTCCTTTTGTTTATTTGGGATCCAATTTTCTCATTTTCTCCTCTATTTGTTTCATATTTACTAACAACTCATAATGTTCCAGACACAGAGAGGGCCTTGCTCTGGGGAGTCACACAAACAAATACCTCCTCTCAAAGGTCATGTTGATGTGACATTTTGAGAAGGAGTAAACAGTTGCATTGTGGCAGTGATCGTGCGCTGGAATTTGGCTGCAACACAGCCCTCTATAGCATGGAACGCAGAATAGAGATCTCTAGAATCCCATCCAAGGTGGGTAGAGCTTTTCTAGGATATCTTATGTTATGACTCTGAACATGACACTACTGTGGGCTTCAGGATAGTTTCTTCATGGTCAGTATCATCTGACAGAGACCCATTTCAGAACCTTCTCTGAGCTAGTCTTTTCTGCCGGAGAAAAGGGGACTCCAGACTGGATTTTGGTAGCATATGATTTTAACCCTCAAAGTTAGATTTCTCTGGAAATTTGACTGCTACCCCCCTTCCAATATTTCAAAAAGGATAAAAATGAGAACCACTGGCTCTTAAGCAAATGTTTGATTGCTTATGGCCAATGTTATAATACAGGTATTCAAAATGGTCTGTCAGTGTGTGTCTGAGTTCACTCTCGCTCATGAATTTCTAAGGAAAAGTGCAGGTAAGAGTGTGTGTGTGTGTGTGTGTGTGTTTGCTGTAGGGAGAAACCACAAAGGCGATTTGAAAATCTGCTTAGCTTTCTAACTCGAATTTAGAGAAGGAGAAAAATCAAATGTTTATCTGCAAGGAAACACTTAAGTAAATGTGGCAAAGGATTTTATTTTCTGTTTTTGTTATTGATTTTTGCCACAGGCTGACAATTGGATTTGGTCATGAAGAGGCCCTGACACATTGAATAATGTAGCATAATTCCTTGCACACAGTTATGTACTTGGTAACTATTTGAGGGATGATTAAACGAGGAAATAAATTCATAAATATGAATGAAGTGTGATGTAATATAGAATTGCCTAGATACATTTTTCTGGAGGAATA
This sequence comes from Balaenoptera borealis, assembly GCF_965194805.1. NCBI lineage: Eukaryota > Metazoa > Chordata > Mammalia > Artiodactyla > Balaenopteridae > Balaenoptera > Balaenoptera borealis. Next base: position 29,693,965 of record NC_138873.1, read on the forward strand.
TACTTGTGAGTGCATCAGGCAAGAGAGTTAGAATAAGAGAAAGTAAAAAAGATAAAAGACTATGATAAAAAAAAATCTTTGAAGAAAAAAACAAAGAGTGGTTATAAATATAGAAATTTTAGTTCTGTTACTATTGGCCTAGTGACACTTGAAAACCACTACACTCTGGTGGTGATGGAGACAAGGAATAACTTACAAATGGAAGCATGTTAGGAACTTAACATAATTCTAAACTTGAAATACATACTTATTCATACTTGAGGACATATGGACAGACCCTGATTTCAGGGCAGAAGTAGAAGCTTTCAGGCAATTTACACAGAGCTAGAGCTAGAAAGTTGAAGCGCTGAGCTCATCTTTTTGTCCTCTCACTTTGGCCAGTGTATTTGGGAACAACCCGCCAATCCCAACTGTACTCCTTAATTTGACTACAGTGTTCTAAGATATCAAATACATGATCACCCATAACCTTACCTTCTACTGGTATTTGAGTAGGAGTATCCAATGGCAATTTTTTGTGTATCTCAATTGCCACACCAAGTCACGGACTACCAGGGCCCTTTTTTACCAGTGGAAATAGAATTATTAATGCTTTTAAATCTAATCACGTTATAGACCTACTTCAAGAAAACCTAGAGCCAACCCAGAAAACTCATTCTTGAGATTCTGGTCCTCTAGAATCACTTCTCATACCAAAATTTGTATCAGTCATATTTCAACCAGAAACACAGAACTACACGGTCATTATACTATACCATTATCACATCCCACTACACCATTACCTCCTGACACATGTGACTCCATTATCACATCACATCATCATCACACCAAACCATCATCAAACTACACCCTAATCACACTAAACCATCCTCAAAGCAAACTGTATTCACACCACAGCGTCATCTCCCCACATCAGCACCACAGTACATCAGCTTTACCAGCCCAGCGTCATCATCATCATGATCACTTTTGCTACGAAATTAAATTAATGTGAAAGAACATTAGATCATGTGCTTACCTAAAACAGTAAAATTCTGGATGAAAGATCAAAATCAATTTATATTTATCTCTATGATCACCATTCCCACACTACTCTTTTCATTCGAATTAGTCCTACCATCATGAACTGAACTACTACAGCCTCTCAAGTTCTCATACATATATTATCTAATTTAATCCTTGCAACAATCCTTCCAAGGTATTTATTATTACTCCTATATAGTAGATGAGGAAACTGTGGCTTACATAGCGGGTAAATTGTAGATTCAAAATTCTAATTAACGTCTGCTTGTTTCTAAGTCCTGTGCTTTTTACCTTACAGCATGTTGTTAAATTTGCAAATACACATCACTTTTTTTTACCAATAAATGGCTTTTATATGTCTGTGACCTATTTACACAAATAGAAAAATTAACATCAGATAAACTCGTCTCTACAGCTAAATTATGTGAAATAAAGCCAAAAATACTGGTTCTAGTGTCCAAAAACTTTAAGATGTTTTTCAAAATACTAGAATAGTTGGATGACACAGTCCCTTATTTGTTTCTTGTTTGATTCATTTTTACATAAGACATAGTACCACATAATAATTGTATCTTGATAAAGTAAATTCATTTCTCTCAACATTCATATATCAACACAGTACCTGTAGATAAGTGGCATAGAGTCCACTGGCAATTCAGAGAATAGTATTGTACAGCACATGATAATGATATGAGGAAAATGACAGCATATTTCTATTTAACTTTCAGTAGAAAAGTAACGGAAAGAAAAATAAAACTAGACAGTTCAACATGGAAAAAAAATTTTAAATGAGGGTAAGTAAAGTGCAATGAAATAATATGGAAAATAACTATAAACCTTTAAAACAACTAATAATAAATAAATGTTATCTGGATTAAACTGACAGTTTTTAATGAGCCATACGTAATTTATTTGTGTCCTGATGAGACTGTAATTTTCTCCAAAGCTTATATCCAAATATTTTTTTCTTCATGATGAAGATAAAGTAGCACACATACCAAAAATCATTTGAAAGATGCTATAATTTAATCCAAAAAGATAATGAAGGCCCATGTCCATTTTGGGGGAAGTTGTATTTTATTGCATAACATGGTTTACAACAAAAAGTTGGCCATGGAATAGCAGTTTATTCCATAAGCAGCCAATATATTTGCTAAAATGTTAGTTCTTTTAGTCCTAATCATATTGCAATCTTTTGGGACTATTTCAGTAACAATAATTTCAACAATTAATAATATCTAACTGAAAAAAACCTCATGAAGTTGCACAGTTATGTTCTATAGAAACTTTATGGGGTATGTGTTCTACAATCTGATGTTTGACATGCAAAAGGGTTCACTCTCCTGATATGCTACTAAACAATTCATGGGTGGTATTTGAAAACTCTGGTCAAAGGAGATACTATCTAAGTTTCAAATACAAATCTTGCCTAATGCAAAGAAAAGGAAAATCATAAAAGATAAGAAGACAGTTTAATTTCTACAGTACACATTTCAACAGAATGGGCCCACTTGTGCATACCTGAGCTGTTAATAGATGAGCTAAATTCCCATTACAATTCATTACCTCTCTAAAATGATTTGTGGTATTTTAATTTCATACATTATTCTTTGGTCATTTATTCTTAAAAGATAATCCAATCCATGAAATCTGGAATCTTTAGGTAAATGGTATTTCTCTAGCTTTTTTCTTGAAAGAATGTTAGTGTGTTAGTAACATGAATGCCATTATTTCATTAAACAAGTGCTTGTGCAAGATACTTTTTCAGACTTTTAAACTTTAAAGATCAATCAAACATAGACCCTGGCATCAAGGTCTTACCATATTGTGGAAAAGATAGATATGCAAATAAATAAACATAGCATAGTCTGATCAGTGCTAAAATTGAGTAAGAGAATGATAAACTCCTGAGGGAGAATGGAGATGAAGAGTTCTCTATGGAGAACTTCCTCGAACTTCCCAGTAATGTAGGTGTTCCTCAGATTAGAGGAAACAGATATTCCCAGGCAGAGAAAAGAGCTTCTGCTAGAAGCCAAGGAAGGAAACAATATGGCATCCTTTTATCCCCCTTGCAAAAGGTTTAGTCCGTAAGGAGCATTGTATTTCCTAGTTAGTCACAAGCAAATGATACAATCATTTCTGAATAAGATGTATCTCCAGCAATAGAATATCAGGGGACCCATTGATTAGGATGTCAATAATGCTCTGATCAAGTGGCATCCATATGACACAACTCCAGAAACCAACTCTAGTAGATTCTTCAGAAAACTTTATCTGAAAGAGGTAAAACTTTTAGAACAGATACTGGTGGAGAGATTCATGGACAGCTCAGTTAAATTCCTGGCTTCCAATGGTGGGCTGGTAGAACTTAGTTTTGACTAGTTAACTAGGAAGGTATTGGTTTGGAATGGAATAATGTGGAAGATTGAATGTGAAGCGCTAGAATGTTCTTTCTCCTCCTCATCATGATTAACATTACCATCACCACCATAGTCATTGTCGTCATCATCATCATCATCATTGTCATCATATCACAGCATGTTCATACCACACCACCATCCAACCCATTCACACCATCTGGAGTGGATCATGCTATAGAATCAATTCCTTGAAGAGCTGTAGAAGAAGTGACGAGAATGGAATGTCAGACGATCACTGGGTGGGATTCTGTCCCAAATGCTTGCCTCCATTAAGACTTGTCTCAGATGTAGGTCTCTTTCTCTTTCTATTTTTCCTTCATTCTTACTAGTGACCTTTTAAAACCTCTCTTCACTTTCTGTCTTTATTTTTTCTTTCTTTTTCTTTTCTTTAGTTTACTATGCCTAAACAAAGAAGCAAGATTAAAAGAGCATTACTCTGATTATAGTGTCAATTTGATGACATCAATTGATTCAACTGACCAAAGAGCTTTCGATTAATGGTTAGAAGAGCCATTAGTAATCCTTTAGTACATTTCCTTATTTCACAAATTAGGCCACTAGATTCCCAAGAGCAACTGTGCTTTCTCAGTCTTTCTCCATCCAGCCAGTCATCAAATTCTGTTTACCTGCTGATTTTCTTTCCTTTATTTCTCACTTCAATATAATCCTAAAGAAGCAGGACCTGCCGCCAGCTGGAATGAATTCTTCATTTTTGCTGAACTCATATAATACCCATTTTTGCTTTATGACAACCTTTACTTTATTGTATCTTAGAGTCTGGTTAGTCATTTATAAGCTTGATCTTCCCTGTTAGCTGGCTAGAAGACTTGTCTTTATAATCTCCATTCCTGTCCATAGTTAATGCACTGCATGCCATTCCACAGCACTTTATTTCATGTCTATTTATGATGCTAAGCACATAAATAAATAAATGACAATACTATGTGGGAAATTCAAAAATGAAGGTATCTCCGAAATAAAGAGAGAGCCCAGAGAAAGGGAGTGATTAGTTTGTGTTGAGTTATCTCAAGGAAGACTTCCTGGAAGAGGTGATATCAAAGCTGAGTTTTACCAGATGACACTAGACACCCTAGGGAAAGAGTGGATAAAATGGAACAGCACAGGCTATACAAAGGCATGAAAACCCACAGTATGCTTGGCAAAATATAATTTACTTGGAGCGTAAATTTTTGTGGGGAGAAGAATGGTAAAAAATGAGTATGTCAGTTAGGTTACCATTCTGCAACAATAATAGAGAGCCCAAATTAACCAAATAAATGGGGGTTCATTTTTCTCATGTAAGTTTGGAAGTTTTGTTCTAGTATATCAACTATGTCAGGGCCAGTTCTAATGCCCTTTTCCTCATGGTCACAGGATGGCTGCTGTAACACTAAGCATCTTGTCTTTGCTAAGACCAGGAAACTGAAGGAAGAGGGGAAAGTGGAAGGCATTAGTGTATCTGTTCCTTTGCCCTAAGAAGAACAAAATCCTTTTCAGAAGTTCCTTCACTGATTCTGCTTGCAACTGTCTGGAAAGCACTGTGTCACATGGCAGCCTAGGACACATGGCAACCCAAAGGGAGATTGGGAAAGTGACAGTTTAGCTTTTTGTGTTCTACTGCAGAACACTCAGGACGAAGAGCAGTTGAGAATGATTATTAGATTAGCTAACAGCTGCGTCCACTACAATGAGCTTTGAAAGAGAAACTAACTCTATAACATGAAGTTTTGGGTTTTTTTAATGACAGGTTGACAAGCTTTAATTTTTCCTTGTGTAAAATAAATTCCAGTGAACAGTTTTGAGAGGTGTGATCACAGTTTTATAGTAGAATAAACAGTTGCTTAACGGCTTGACAGAAGACACACATAAGTTTTTCCTTATAAATGTGAAAGTAGTTTGAAAGGAAGTTCATATTAGCAAACCATTGTTCAAACTTTGGTGTCTCTGAATCTTGACACACAAAGTGTGAGTAATATCATATTTAAGTATGAAGGATATAATCTCATCTACATGTGCTCAGACACACACATAATATACGTGTACTTCCCATGCAATTTACACGGATAGATCCCCAAACTAATTTCGTTCATCATGATGACTGGATCACCATGCTCCTCTGTTTTTTCTAAATAGTTAATTTGATCAGTTTCCAAGTGGGCAGAGACCACATTTTTCTGCATTTTTATCCAATTCCTTTGGAAGAATCTTTGATTATTATACTGATTTGCAAATTAACTCAAAAATTAAGAATCAAAACCTTCTCAGTTCCCTGGTTCAAGATAGTAGAAGCCAGTCATTGTTATGTTCCATTACTGGGTTATAATTGAATAGGAATATCCGTAACAATCACATAGGAGTAGCCTGAAATCCCATGACCAGTGTGGAAATTGGTAAGAACAAAAGGATTCTGGTATAATACCTGAAAAAAAGGACTTTTCCCAGAACATTCACATTTTTAAAAAAATAGCCATTTCTCAGACTTAATCTCTGAAGTGAAAGTACTCATTCCACTTTCTAAACTGTGGAAGAGCCCAGATGAGTTTAAATAGCAGAGCCAAAAAAACACGACACTTATTGAGTGTATAGGAACAGAAACAGGAAGAAAAAAAGATAGTAAAACGTAATTGCTTCAATATCAAATGAGAGAAACAGAGGTGAAGAATCTCTTAGAGAGTCAGGAGAATGCCAAAAAGAGAAAGCTGATGAACGGGAGGAGCGGGGCAAAGTAGTTGGTGATGTCTCGGCAGGCTTTTCCAGCAGTAACCTTGGGGTGGGAGTTCCTTCCTGCCATCTCCACAGACAGACTCTTTCTGCACCAAGGGTACGAGCAGAATGTGAAGCAAACTGCCAAACTGCACAATGGGTCAAGAGGGAGCTGGACTGATTTTTGGAAACAAAGAGAAAATGCACAGCTGCTCCCAAGATTTTTAAGATGAGGATGAGGAGTTATTGTGCAAATGAACTGGCATTTCCTGGGCAAGTCTGCACTGAGTTGCTGTCTTTTCCAAGTCCCACATGTTTTACCATTTTTGGTTAAAATTTCAAGTCTACATAAACCTCGTGTCTTCCTTCACCTTCTATACCTAGCAGCCAGTGAGACCAATATATCCATATTATTGAAATCTCCACTGCATTTCTTAACTTGGTTTTCTGTCCTCCTGTCTCTGGTCAATCCTCGTAGGATTCTGAATTATAGTCTGGAACTGTGGAAAGGAAAAGAAATTTACTTTTATTGATAACATCTATCTATACTTACATTTATGTCTACATTTTATTCTCAAAGCAACAACAAGCCTATGAGATAGATATCACTATCATTTGTGTCTAAGAAATGATGAAATGGGGTGCAGAGAGGTTAAGTGTCCTAACCAAAACTGGTGGCAAGTCTGCACAAGTATAGAAACCCTGCTTAGGAGGCAAGCTTGTGCTGGGGAGGCATGGCTCAGAACTGTCACTGCTTTACAGCCCTGTAATCAGGCAGGTTCTGGTTATAGATGTCAGTAACTTAGAAAGGGTACATGGGACTTCAGCAAACCAATGATAGTTATTCAGCTCTCAACATGTGTGCAGGACACAATTATCAATAGCTAGGGGAAGAATCAAAATTAAAAGAGAATAGAGCCCCTTCCACCTAACAGCTTAAAATATGAATAATATATAAATATGTTTCAATTATGAAAGACCAAAGATGATGTATTAATTATTTGCAATAATATTAAAGCAGAGGTTGTGCCCATAGGTCCTGAGGAAGGAACACCTTATTGATGCTCTGTTAAATGCGTCAGATTGTTATGGCTTTTTGGAGAATTGACCCCTCTATCATTATGTGATGCCCCTCTTTATCCCTGATAAATTTCCTTGATCTGAAGTCTGCTCTGTCTGAAATTATTATAGCTTCTCCTGCTTTCTTTTGATTAGCGTTAGGATGGTATATATCCCTCCATACTTCACCATCTTGGAAATACCTTTGATCAGAAATAGGTCTGGGACCACCACAGAGTGTCTATTTTTTTCTTTAGAGATTTTTTCTAGATCATTTCTGAAATCATCTTGGCAGTTTGGGCTTCCAGACTTGGACATTCACTCATTAATTCATTCTATGAATATTTATGATACCTCTCTTTTGTCCCATACATGCCCAGTACTAGACCCTGGTGATATAATTGTAAACAAGATAGATGTTCCCCTTAGGATTATTTTTCAAAAAGACTAGAATGCAGATAATCTTCTTTCCATTCTCAACTTTATCATTACAAGATATTTAATTTTCAATAAATTACCTAATCTGGGCCTCAGCATCTGTAAATGGAAAAAAAAAAAAAAGCTATGGATTGGGTTGCTTCTTTCAGCTTTAAAATTCTGTGATTATATACTTCTTTCATCTTTTCCACACTTCAGGAGAAAACAAAAATAAAAACAAAAACAAAAGAAATCAGAACATCTGCTGCCTAACATAGGAATGCCGGTAAAGAGAAGTCTCTCATTCCAAAATGTAATTGAGAATCCTGGAAAGAAACTTGACTCAGGCCAAAGAAAAAAATCAGACAGAGAGACAAAGAATTCAATCCAGATTTAAAAATGAACAGCAATAAACAGTTCTAAAGCTAAAAAAGAAGGAATGGGCCCATGAGTCAATCTGCTAACCACCTATGTGTTGAAAAAGTCATAGGTATAGAGCTTCTAAGACCTTTCCCAAAGCCGTGCCACAGAAGTGATTCCCATAAAGAAATGGTGTAATATTGGTTTATGAAGAGTACAGAGACATGAACATAAATGTACTTTGAAAAAAATACTTTCAAAATTAGAAATTAGGGTAAAAAGATAAAACATGTGCTTCTCCACTTCACCCCAGTGGCGGGTGTACAGCAAAAGCTGCAATCCTGCTCACTTTCTGGATAAGCCTTTCTTATTCTGTATTGTTTTCTCTTACACATGCCAATGCCTACCTCAGATCATATGGTCCCTTAGCCACAATTATCACTTATTCCAAGAAAAGTTCCTTGTGAATTTGAAGAGTAAAGTTTAATCTTCAGTTGTTTCAAGTGTTCACTCTATTTTCCTTATCTTTCATGTCAGAAATGCAAAAAGATTATGACAAATGAATTCTTACATGTATTTCTCTGGGAGATGCTTCTTATCTTTTCAAAATGTAAGGACTGAGGCCAAGTACAAATAGGGAAATTTTCTATAATGCCATCTAGGAGCCTCATATATCTATCTCAAGTAGAATAAAATAACCCCCCTGTCATGTATCCAAACACTTGAAGGGAAAATTTTGTGTTATCAGATATGACACAAGTATATTTCTCGGCAAAAGCTGTCTCATATTCATGGGGAAAGATAATATTTTGAATTTTTTCTACCTTGTCCCTATCTTTTCTTATCACTTAAGCAGATAGCTAGCTCAAGTGTTGGCCTGTGACAAGTACAAGACAGAAACACTTTCTGGTTTGTATTTCCAAAAGCCCAAGAGCATCAGAAAACCTCACTGGGCTTGCAGAAGAGGGAGCATGGAGGAAGGAGAGGGTTGCAGTGGAGGGGGTAGTGGTTAGGGTCATGTTAGGAGGTAGGGTTCCAGCATGGGGTTATCAGCCTTAGCCAAGATCCCTTGCTTCAAGAATAGCACAGCAGCTGACCCCAGCCATCTCCATGAGAACATGGCATAGAAGAATGCACTTATAGCTCAGATGTTCTGCTTACCTAAGGTCAGAGGTAAATGAAAACAATCTAAGGCTCTCTAAAGAAATTCTTTCTTTTCTTTTTTTTAATTTAATTTAATTTATTTATTTTTACAGCAGGTTCTTATTAATCATCCATTTTATACACATCAGTGTATACATGTCAATCCCAATCTCCCAATTCATCACACCATCACCCCCATCATCCTGCCGCTTTCCCCCCTTGGTGTCCATAAGTTTGTTCTCTACATATGTGTCTCTATTTCTGCCCTGCAAACCCTTTCATCTGTACCATTTTTCTAGGTTCCACATATATGCGTTAATATACGATATTTGGTTTTCTCTTTCTAACTTCACTCTGTATGACAGTCTCTAGATCCATCCACGTCTCTACAAATGACCCAATTTTGTTCCTTTTTATGGCTCAGTAATATTCCATTGTATATATGTACCACACCTTCTTTATCCATTTGTCTGTCGATGGGCATTTAGGCTGCTTCCATGACCTGGCTATTGTAAATAGTGCTGCAATGAACATTGGGGTGCATGTGTATTTTTGAATTTTGGTTTTCTCTGGGTATATGCCCAGTAGTGGGATTTCTGGGTCATATGACAATTCTATTTTTAGTTTTCTAAGGAACGTTCATACTATTCTCCATAGCGGCTGTATCAATTTACATTCCCACCAACAGTGCAAGAGGGTTCCCTTTTCTCCACACCCTCTCCAGCATTTGTTGTTTGTAGATCTTCTGATGATGCCCATTCTAACTGGTGTGAGGTGATACCTCATTGTAGTTTTGATTTGCATTTCTCTAATAATTAGTGAAGTTGAGCAGCTTTTCATGTGCTTCTTGGCCCTCTGTATGTCCTTTTTGGAGAAGTGTGTATTTAGGTCTTCTGCCTATTTTTTGATTGGGTTGTTTGTTTTTTAATATTGAGCTGCATGAGCTGTTTATATATTTTGGAGATTAATCCTTTGTCCGTTGATTCGTTTGCAAATATTTTCTCCCATTCTAGGTTGTCTTTTCTTCTTGTTTGTAGTTTCCTTTTCTTTGCAAAAGCTTTTAAGTTTCATTAGGTCCCATTTGTTTATTTTTGTTTTTATTTCCATTAGTCTAGGAGGTGGATCAAAAAAGATCTTGCTGTGATTTATGTCAAAGAGTGTTCTTCCTACGTTTCTCTCTGAGTTTGATAGTTGTCTGGTCTTACATTTAGGTCTCTAATCCATTTTGAGTTTATTTTTGTGTATGATGTTAAGGACTGTTCTAATTTCATTCTTCTACATGTAGCTGTCCAGTTTTCCCAGCACCACTTATTGAAGAGACTGTCTTTTCTCAATTGTATATCCTTGCCTCCTTTGTCATAGATTAGTTGACCATAGGTGCGTGGGTTTATCTCTGGGCTTTCTATCCTGTTCCATTGATCTATATTTCTGTTTTTGTGCCAGTACCATATTGTCTTGATTACTGTAGCTTTATAGTATAGTCTGAAGTCAGGGTGTCTGATTCCTCCAGCTCCATTTTTGTCCCTCAAGACTGCTTTGGCTATTCGGGGTCCTTTGGGTCTCCATACAAGTTTTAAGATTTTTTGTTCTAGTTCTGTGAAAAATGACATTGGTAATTTGATAGAGATTGCATTGAATCTGTAGATTGCTTTGGGTAGTATAGTTATTTTCACAATATTGATTCTTCCAACAATCCAAGAACATAGTATATCTCTCCATCTCATCTTTAATTTCTTTCAACAGTGTCTTATAGTTTTCTGCATACAGGTCTTTTGTCTCCCTAGGTAGGTTTATTTCTAGGTATTTCATTCTATTTGTTGCAATGGTAAATGGGAGTGTTTCCTTAATTTCTCTTTCAGATTTTTCATCATTAGTGTATAGGAATGCAAGAGATTTCTGTGCATTAATTTTGTATCCTGCTACTTTACCAAATTCATTGATTAGCTCTAGCAGTTTTCTGGTAGCATCTTTAGGATTCTCTATGTATAGTATCATGTCCTCTGCAAACAGTGACAGTTTTATTTCTTCTTTTCCAATCTGTATACTTTCTATTTCTTTTTCTTCTCTGATTGCTGTGGCTAGGACTTCCAAAACTATGTTGAATAATAGTGGCAAGAGTGGACATCCTTGTCTTGTTCCTGATCTTAGAGGAAATGCTTTCAGTTTTTCACCATTGAGAATGATTTTGGCTGTGGGTTTGTCGTATATGGCCTTTATTATGTTGAGGCAGGTTCCCTCTATGCTTACTTTCTGGAGAGTTTTTATCATAAATTGGTGTTGAATTTTCTCAAAAGCTTTTTTTGCATCTACTGAGATGAGCACATGGTTTTTATCCTTCAATTTGTTTATATGGTGTATCACATTGATTGATTTCCATGTATTGAAGAACCCTTGCATTCCTGGGATAAACCCCACTTGATCATGGTGTATGATCCTTTTAATGTGTTGTAGGATTTTGTTTGCTAGTATTTTGTTGAGGATTTTTGCATCTATATTCATCAGTGATATTGGTCTGTAATATTCTTTTTCTGTAGTATCTTTGTCTGGTTTTGGTATCAGGGTGATGGTGGCCTCATAGAATGAGTTTGGGAGTGTTCCTTCCTCTGCAATTTTTGGAAGAGTTTGAGAAGGATGGGTGTTACCTTTTCTCTAAATGTGTGATAGAATTCACCTGTGAAGCCATCTGGTCCTGGACTTTTGTTTGTTGGAAGATTTTTAATCAGAGTTTCAATTTCATTATTTGTGATTGGTCTGCTCATGTTTGCTATTTCTTCCTGGTTCAGTCTTGGAAGGTTATACCTTTCTCAGAATTTGTCCATTTGTTCCAGGTTGTCCATTTTATTGGCATAGAGTTGCTTGTAGTTGTCTCGTATGACGCTTTGTATTTCTGCGGTGTTCGTTGTAACTTCTCCTTTTTCCTTTCTAATTGTATTGATTTGAGTCCTCTCCCTCTTTTTCTTGATGAGTCTGGCTAATGGTTTATCAATTTTGTTTATCTTCTCAAAGAATCAGCTTTTAGTTTTATTGACCTTTGCTATTGTTTTCTTTGTTTCTATTTCATTTATTTCTGCTCTGATCTTTATGATTTCTTTCCTTCTGCTAACTTTGGGTTTTGTTTGTTCTTCTTTCTCTAGTTCCTTTAGGTGTAAGCTTGGATTGTTTATTTGAGATTTTTCTTGTTTCTTGAGATAGGCTTGTATAACTATAAACTTCCTTCTTAGCACTGCTTTTGCTGCATCCCCTAGGTTTCGGACCGTCGTGTTTTCATTGTCATTTGTCTCTAGGTATTTTTTGATTTCCTCTTTGATTTCTTCAGTGATCTCTTGGTTTTTTAGTAATGTATTGTTTAGCCTCCACGTGGTTGTGTTTTTTATGTTTTTTTCCCTCTAATTGATTTCTAATCTCATAGCATTGTGGTCAGAAAAGATGCTTGATATGATTTCAATTTTCTTAAATTTACTGAGGTTTGATTTGTGAGCCAAGATGTGATCTATCCTGGAGAATGTTCCGTGTGCACTTGAGAAGAAAGTGTAATCTGCTGGTTTTGGATGGAATGTCCTATAAATATCAATTAAATCTACCTGGTCTATTGTGTCATTTAAAGCTTGTGTTTTCTTGTTAATTTTCTGTTTGGATGATCTGTCCATTGGTGTAAGTGAGGTGTTAAGGTCCCCCACTATTATTGTGTTAATGTCGATTTCCTCTTTTATAGGTGTTAGCAGTTGCCTTATGTATTAAGGTGAACCTATGTTGGGTGCATATATATTTATAATTGTTATATCTTCTACTTGGATTGATCCCTTGATCATTATGCAGTGTCCTTCCTTGTCTCTTGTAACATTCTTTATTTTAAAGTCTAATTTATCTGATATGAGTACTGCTACTTCAGCTTTCTTTTGATTTCCATTTGCATGGAATATCTTTTTCCATCCCCTGACTTTCAGTCTGAATGTGTCCCTAGGTCCGAAGTGGGTCTCTTGTAGACAGCATATATATGGGTCTTGTTTTTGTATCCATTCAGCAAGCCTGTGTCTTTTGGTTGGAGCATTTAATCCATTCACATTTAAGGTAATTATCGATATGTATGCTCCTATGACCATTTTCTTACTTGTTTTGGGTTTGTGTTTGTAGGTCTTTTTCTTCTCTTGTGTTTCCCACTTAGAGAAATTCCTTTAGCATTTGTTGCAGAGCTGGTTTGGTGGTGCTGAATTCTTTTAGCTTTTGCTTGTCTGTAAAACTTTTGATTTCTCCCTTGAATCTGAATGAGATCCTTGCCGGGTAGAGTAATCTTGGTTGTAGGTTCTTCCCTTGCATCACTTTAAGTATATCATGCCACTCCCTTCTGGCTTGTAGAGTTTCTGCTGAGAAATCAGCTGTTAATCTTATGGGAGTTCCCTTGTATATTATTTACCGTTTTTCCCTGTCTGCTTTCAATAATTTTTCTTTGTCTTTTATTTTTGCCAGTTTGATTACTATGTGTCTCGGCATGTTTCTCCCTTTGGTTTATCCTGTATGGGACTCTCTGCATTTCCTGGACTTGGGTGGCTATTTCCTTTCCCATGTTAAGGTAGTTTTCAACTATAATCTCTTCAAATATTTTCTCTGGTCCTTTCTCTTTCTCTTTTCCTTTTGGGACCCCTATAATGCAAATGTTGTTGCATTTAATGTTGTCCCAGAGGTCTCTTAGGCTGTCTTCATTTCTTTTCATTCTTTTTTCTTTATTCTGTTCCGCAGCAGTGAGTGAGTTCCACCATTCTGTCTTCCAGGTCACTTATCCGTTCTTCTGCCTCAGTTATTCTGCTATTGAATCTTTCTAGTGTAGTTTTCATTTCAGTTATTGTGTGGTTCATCTCTGTTTGTTTGTTCTTTAATTCTTCTAGATCTTTGTTAAACGTTTCTTGCATCCTCTCAATCTTTGCCTCCATTCTTTTCCCGAGGTCCTGGACCAACTTCACTATCATTATTCTGAATTCTTTTTCTGGAAGTTTGCCTATCTCCTCTTCATTTAGTTGTTTTTCTGGGGCTTTATCTTGTTCCTTCATCTGGTACATAGCCCTCTGCCTTTTCATCTTGTCTATCTTTCTGTGAATGTGGTTTTTGTCCCACCAGCTTCAGGATTGTAGTTTTTCTTGCTTCTGCTGTCTGCCCTCTCTAAAGAAATTCTTTATTTTTTAATTCAAAGGAGGTGAGAAATTGGTATTCATAAAGACATAGAGGTGAGAGCAAGGGAGTCTTGCTGGAGATGACAAAGTACCTCCAAACTCATTGGAGAGGAGAATGAGGGATGCTGAGCAAAGTGGTTAACATGAAAGGAAAGAGCTAGTCATTAATTGGGTTGAAAAGATTAGAAATTACCTGAGTGGTTAAGCAAAGACTTAGATAATGAAAACTTCGTATTCAGGGGCTACACCTGTTGCATTTGGGTGAATTCAACAGAGGCGCTTGGAGATGGTTCCAAGGAGGAGATAATTTTGAATACTTTTAATTATGTGGTATGTGTATACATACATAAACCTAAATTTATGTTTTATTAAATATGACACTCATTAATTTGAAAAAAAATGTTGAACTCAGAAATAAAATCCCCCTCCAAAATTTTTTAAAATCTAATTATATTTTTGGTGATGCATCAATTTTTCTGCATCGATTTTTAGATTTTATAATTGACTTTTTAAAATTTAATTTTTATTTTATATTAGAGTATAGTTGATTTACAATATTGTGTTAGTTTCAGGTGTACAGCAAAGTGATTCAGTTACACATACATGTATATTCATTCTTTTTCAAATTCTTTTCCCAGATAGGTTATTACAGAATATTGAGTAGAGTTCCCTGTGCTATACAGTAGGTCCTTGTTGATTATTTATTTATATATAGTAGTGTTATATGTTAATCCCAAACTCCTAATTTATCCCCTCCCCCACCTTTCCCCTTTGGAACTTTTTTTACTTTTACCCAGAGACCTTTGAATGTTGCATCATTTAGACCAGTGGTTCATAAGCTTAAGGGTGCTTCAGAATTACTTGGGAGGACTTATCAAAACACCGATGGCTGGACTGCAATTCCAGTAATCCTGACTTAGTATGGCTGGGGTTGGCCCTGAGAATCTGCATTTCTAGTAAATTCCCAGAAGCCGCTGATGTCAGGGGACCAGAGACCACACTTCATGAACTGCTGATATAGAGTCATGGGTTTTGTCAGTCTTGTGTGTGTAAAGGGCAGGAGAGATCTAGGGAGAGAGATTAAGAAGGTGGATAGGTCTAAACAGGAAATAGGAGTGAAAGCAACATACTTGTTATTACCTGGGTGGGGACCTAGATTTCGAATAGCCTTCAATCTGCATTTCTTGTTTTATTCTCCAGCCGCTGTGCTTTCTATCATTCCTGGAAGAAATCTCTAATTAGAGTAGACCCTAGAGCCAAGATCAGATTTCATTCTGTTGGAAATATTAAGCTCTCATTGATAAGAGCCTTTTCTCTCTCTATTTCCAAGGTAGTTTCTAGCATTTATGAATGTACGGACTGAAATAGAAAATGCTGTACTGATAGGTAAATAAGCCATCGTTTCAGCAGCTTACAACAGCTGCCACCTTGTATGTGACCCCGAATCCAGTTTTCTTATGGGGATACAGGCTGTGGCCTTAAATTCCCTCACCACCTACTCGTCTCTCCTTGCTCCTGCTTGCCAACTGGGGTCTAAGAGGCCTCTCAGGGCTGTCCAAACCCATTTGTCAGGAGGCCATGCAGTAAATATGCCACTGATCCCAGCCCATTAGAAGAGCTTCTGCCAAAGGGCCATCAGCACCACAGCTCTCAGGCCTCTTATTTACTTTCAGCTCCCTTTGCATCTTTATGTTTTGTTTAAAGTCAAGTATACAGTTCTCACATAATAAATGCTGACTAATAACTTGACCAATGCCTGCTGTAACACAAATGGGGATGTTGTGAAATTTCAACAGAGAGAGTAAAAACTGAACAAGGGAGGCTGTTTCATAGACAATATCAAGTTTCTGCACAGTAGATCATAGGGTAGCTTATTTTAAAAATTCCTTACATGACAAAAATTCTAAAAGAAAGATACATTCATTGTTTTTATCAAAGCAAAAAGACAAAAATTAAAGTGCTTATAATACCATCACCCATAAATAGGCTCAACTGTGGTTTTGGTGACTGGCCTTTCCAATAGAGGCACACACACATGCGCAAAGACACACATCTGTGATAAAACCAGACATGCTTTCTTTGTGACCTGTTTTTTTTTTTGTTTAATTTATTGTAAACAGCTTTTCACATTTTAAACAAAACAGGCTCATTTAAAATTGCTGCTTAAGTATTCTTTCATCGGAATGCACCATACTTTATGTATTATTGAACCAGTCCCTCTCTTTCTGGACATTTCCACTTGATTTCTTACTTTTATAATAATGCCACACTTAATCATTTTGTAGCTAAATTGTTAAGTTCATCTTTATTAATTGCTTTAAGATAAATTCCTAGAACTGTCATCTTAAAGGTATTAATGCAATATTACTAAATGACTTTCCAGGAATCTTTTACAAATTTTGTTTTCTACAGCAGTGAGACTGCCCATTACTCTAATACTTTTGTAAACTATAAGTATCATCAGTTTTCCAAACACTTTTGTCTTAATTTCCATTTCCTTCTTAGCTAAATGATACAAGGTTTTTTTCACCAAATATTTATTGTTATTTCACATTTTTCTTTTGTAATTTCTTACTATTATTCTTTGTTTAGTTTTTGACTTGTTTTTTTCTTATTTTGAAAACATACTTTTTACATATTAATAATATTTGGTTGTTTTATATGTTGCCATGTTTTCTTGGTTTTCCCTTTGCATTTTAGTTCTATTTATGGATTGTTTTTAACATTTACATGTCTTAGATGTTTGGATTTGTGCCCCTTCAGATCTTATCAATGTTTTCCTTTATTGTTTATGTTTGTGGCAGTATGACAAAGCAATATTTTATAACTTAGGGCTTTCCCAAAGTAAAATTTTAAAGATATTTTTCCTTATTCTAAATAAACTTCTGTTATGCTCTGCCTTTTACTGATTAGATGTTGCCCACCCCAGGGTTTATAATAAAGTTCCTCTCCAACTATGGATTGCTCTGAGATCATCCCAGTCTTTCCAATGAAGAGATGTTGAAAGCTAAAGATACGTATGTCAGCTCCAATCATGAGGTGACCTTAAGAAAAATTGGTCTTCTTTCTCAGAGATGGGGTAAAATAGAAATTAACAGCCTCAGTTTTAAAGCCACAAAAATCAGGGTTCAAAAACTGATTCTGCTACTAACTAGCTGACACTGGGTGAAATAGCTGTGAGAAGACAATAATACTTATCTCACAAGATTATTGTTGGTATTAAATAAGATAATTCCTGTAAGCATCTTGCATGTTTGGTAGGTAGTAAAGAGAAAGTAAATTATTTCAAAAGTTATTTCTAAATTTCAAGTATCTTAAATGTAGTTAGATCAATTAACTTTTGCCATACCATTACACAGAATGCTGATCAAGGTGATGGTCATTCCCAGAACTTGAGTTTGAACTCTTTGAAAGCAGGGACTGTATGTCATTAATATCTTTATTCCCAGGATCTTTTATAGGGACTGACGCATATAAATAGTTGTCAAATGAATTAACAAATTTAATTTATAAGTTCAAATACCTAAAATATTCATGTATGTTTTTCTTCATGAATCATGAATGGAATACTTCAGCTAAACATATATCATCTTATTACTAGGAAAGCTATAACTATTTGAATGAAATAATTCAATCTATTGTTTTGATGAAGGGTTGGGAGATCACGGAGCCTTGGATAAAGAGAAATTGAGCTGAGAGTACCCTACTGTTGGGGATTACAAAACAGAGTGAATTGGAGCATATTTTAAGGAACATCGTATGGTGGGTAGCATGTATTGATAAATGGGTAAACTGATTGTAGCATGTAATAGCTTTTTTGGTAACAAAATGTACAACATTAACGATACCATGATTTTATTCTTATAAACACCAGACTCTCTCTTAAAGGTTTCATCCATGTTGAGGCTATATCAATTCTCTACCTATCTAGCATTCTAAAATCTCTCTCTCAATTTGCAGTTGCTTTGTATTAGTGCCCTTATATAGAGACATAAGTTACTAGAGTTTTCTCCTTCCACTGAGTGTCCAAGGTAATAGATGTATGGTTGATATTGCTCAAAAGAATAGAGAGATTAAAGTAAATGAACTTACATGAAAGCAATTAGTAACCATGGAGCAGATACGAAGTGATATAAGAATAGGAGTCTACAAAGGTTTAACATGCTGGACAAGATAATAGAAAGGGATGATAGGGTCAAAGATTATTTAATTTTTACTTAACATTAATCAAGACCAAACTATGGTTAAGGCACTTGACTGGGTCCTGATGGAGTACAAAGATGACCAAGAATAGGCACCTGTAACCAAAGAAAGCAAAATGTTTTATAAATTGAAAAATATTGTATCATAAAATTTGTTGACTGATCTTTACAGTATCCTTGCAATTTAAGTAGGGCAGGTATTATTAGGCACAGGGTACAGAAAAGTAAGAAAAGTGAACTGAGGCTCAGAGAGAATTTCTTAAGTCATGTAACTTAGTATCAAGTTCCCAAACTCAGACCTTATCTTTTAATCCAATGCTTATTCAACTACCACTTTGCTAATCTCCTAAGGATGTAGGTATTTTGGTTAAAACAAATTAGCGCTGATGACAACTGAATTAAAAAATTTCCCATCACAGTTTTTTTAATAAGATATTGGTGATATGAGGTCAAGATGGGATAGCTTTTTCTGTATCTTTTAACACATCTGTTCATGTTTCAGGATGAAAACTGCATTAACTTTTGTAAATCACTGTGACTGGATGGTTTACTCCTACTGTCTTTCTCAGCAGCTCTTGTAATTGCAGAGGGATCTTTGAGAAATAACAGAGTAAGCTTCTCTGAGACAATCAGCATCAGGAGAAGAGAGTGCTTAGCTTGTCTTCCATGTGCTGCCCTCTGAAAATTAGTAAGGACCCGAGATAACAGGACCTGTGAGTACCAGTACTTAAGAATCCATGAGAAACGGAAGGTGCCTGCTGGATGCAGAGGCTTATGGCAGAATGGGGCTGGAATCCTGAGTAAAAAAGAAATAGAAAAGAGAGAAAATCCAATAGGGAGAAGAATTCTGGTGCTAAAAGTTTTACCGAGTCCAAGCTCGCTCTGCTCGCCGCTGAGCAGGCCAACGAATCAGAGACGAGGTGTTGAGGCAAAGAATAGGACTTATTCGGAAAGTCGGCAGACCGAGAAGATGGCAGTCTAGTGTCTCTGAAAAACCATCTTATTAGGGTTTGGATGCCAGTTTCTTTTATAGTACAGAGAGGGGGAGGAGATGAGGAAGTAAAGTAAAAAGGCCATAAGTTTTGCAAATATCCCCTGGAATGGCCAGCCTCAGTGAGGGGATGTGTTAATTTCTTCTTCCTTGCAGCGATCCACAGGTGGGCGTGGTCAAATTGTCTCCCTGTGAGCTGAACAGAGGCACTTTAGTTTAACATTCAGGCAGAGGGGCAGGGTTCCCTGAGGCAGGCCATGATGTATGATTATAATAACAAAAGCAACGAAAAGCAAAGGTTAAAGTAGAAGAAACAGATCGAACATGGAGTCCGATTTAGCTCTTCCCTGTTACAAAAGGAAAAAGTTTCTTATGGATCAAAAAGGACCATAGGGGAAGAGGAAAGGGATGTTTGCGAAACTCTCTTGTCCCCAAGGATATTTGTAATGAGCTGAAAGTAAGACCATGTTCTCAAAGGGATGGATTAATGAACGGACCCTGCCCGGCTTTTCATTTGTAGCAAACATAATGTCAGGGTTAGTTTACCAAAATTTGTTTAAATGTATTTGTTTAAACATTGGCATTTTAAGTAATTTTAAAGATTTTTCTATTAAAAACATTGACAAAATGTATTAGAAATTGTAGAATATATGATTTGAGCTCTTTGCCTAGCTCACATTGATCACTTTCTCTAAGAAAGGCTCTCTGCAGTCATGGGGTAGGCTTCCCACAGTCACATTTTTGGATGTGTCCCTGTTCCTCTGGCTACAATGAATTAGACATAGGTATACACGTTTCCCAGCGTGGGCCGGGGAATCTGCACAATCTGCCTTTCCAGGAAATTTGCAATTGTGTTACAGTGATGATTGCTTTTTCTCAGGATATGAATTAAATGAGGGTTTTGAAATTGGGAGTTATTGAGTTATCTTCTATACGTTGGAGTGCAGATAAAGAGAGATGTTCAGAGAGGAGCAAAAATGATAGGAAGTCTACTGCCATTCTGGTTTTCAGAGTCATATTACTACACCAAAAACATCTTTTTCTTTTTATTAAAGTATAGTTGATTTACAGTATTACATTAGTTTCAGGTATACAATATAGCGATTCAATATTTTTATGGATTATACACCATTTAAGTTATTACACAATAATGGCTATATTTCCCAGTGCTGTACAATATATCTTTACTGCTTATTTATATTGTACATAGTAGTTTGTATCTCTTAACCCCTTACTCCTATCTTGCCCCTCCCCCACTGGTAACCACTAGTTTGTTCTCTGTATCTGTGAGTCTGTTTCTGTTTCGTTATATTCATTTGTTTGTTTTATTTTTTATATTGAACATTTAAGTGCTAACATACAGTACGTCCTTCTCTGTCTGACCTATTCCACTAAGCATAATATCCTTCAGGTCCATCCACGTAGTTTCAAATGGCAAAATTTCATTCTTTTTTATGACTAATATTCCATTGTATGTGTATATATATATAGATATATGACATATCTTCTTTATGCATTCAACTGTTGACGGATACTTAGGTTGCTACCACATCTAGGCTATTGTAAATAATGATTGTATGAACGTTGGGGTGCATGTATCTTTTCCCTGAATAGACATTTTTCAAGAAATGACATAGAGATGGCATGGAAAGATGTCAACATCACTAATCATCAGAGAAATGTAAATCAAAATCACGGTGAGATATCACCTCACACCTGTCAGAATGAGTATCATCAAAAAGACCACAAGTAACAAATGTTGGTGAGGATATGGAGAAAAAGGAACCCTTGTACATTGTTGGTAAGAATGTAAATTGGTGCGGTCATTGTGGAAAACAGTGTGGAGTTTTCTCAAAAAGCCAAAAATAGAACTAGCATATGACCCAGCAATTCCACACCTGGGTATATATTCGGAAAAAAACAAAAACGCTAATTTGAAAATATATATGCACCCCAATGTTCATAGCAGCATTATTTACAATTGCCAAGATATGAGAGCAACCTAAGTGTCCATCAATAGATGAATGAATAAAGAAGATGTGGTATAGGTATACAATGGAATACTACTCAGACATAAAAAAGAATGAAATTTTGCCATTTGCAGCAACATGGATGGACTAGGAGGACATTATGCTAAGTGAAATAAGTCAGACAGAAAGACAAATACTGTATGATGTCACTTATATGTGGAATCTAAAATATACAACTAGTGAGTATAACAAAAATGAAGCAGACTCACAGATAGAGAGAACAAACTAGTGGTTACCAGGGGGGAGAGGGAAGGAGGGAGGGGTTAGATAGGGGGAGGAGATTAAGAGTTGCAAACTATTAGGTATAAAATAAGCTACAAGGATATATTATACAACACAGCAGATATTTTATAATAACTATAAATGGAGTATAACATGAAAAATTGTGAATCACTATATTGTTCACCTATAATTTACATAATATTATACAGCAACTATACTTCAATAAAAAATAAAATAAATATCCTTATCTTTTATAAATACATGCTAAATTTTTTATGGATTGAATAAGAGAAATAAGTAAACTGAACCAAAACTAGCATCAAACTTAATGGTGAAAATCTCTACTAAATAAGGAAAAAGAAAAAGATGCCCATTCTTGGAATCATCATTTAATATTGTTTTGGAAGTGCTCGATAATTCACTTGGGCAAGAGAACTATATACAGAGTATAATAATTACAAGAGGGAAAGCAACATTATCATAAATTACAAAAAATATTTATAGAGCATGAACTGAAAACCTATTAGAAATAATTTAAAAAATCATTAGGAATACAGGTTATAATACTAATGTAAAAACCATTAACTTTCCCTCATATAAACAACAGAAAACTGTGATGTGTAACAAATAGGCAAGATCTCATTTAAAATGTCAAAAACATTTCAGAATACCTAAGCATATATGTAACAAGAAATACGGAAGACTATATGAAGAAATTTTTGAAACTTTTATAAAGCATGTGAAAAGTACATAGAAGAAATAGATATTACAAAGATATCCATTCCTTAATTTAATCTATAGATTTCATACATTCTCAGACAAAAGTCAATATGATTTGGGGTGGAGAAGAAGTTTAAAAAAATATTCTAAATTTGTTTTTACTAATCAACAGGTAAGTATAACTAGGGAAAATGTTGGTTTGTAAATCTTAGTTTCCCACTCTCCCAGTTTTTGAGGATGAGGGAAAACAGAAGACATCCCTGGATGTCTACTCGTAGTGGGTTCCCTAATGGGGGCTTTGACTTGGCCGGGCGGCCCCACTGGACCCAGCTGAGCAGGAGAGGACAGCGACAGCAGCTGTGAGCCCTCACACAACATCTCACTTAAAATGTCATGTGTGCTACTTGGTTTAAATTGTCACCCCTCCAGCAACCACAAACAATGCAGACACAGCAGATGTGTTTTCTATTTAGAATTAAACAGTTTATCTCAACCACTGTCATTGTTATAGAGAAAAAATAAATAAATATCCATCTTAATGTAAACTTCAAAAGGTACTTTCTGGCAACAGGAGATATTTTCAAATCCAAAGTCCTCTGAGAAAACCAGGATTTGACCACAGATTTTTTTTCAAATTGGGATGCTGGCAGTTCCAAGAGTAGTAAAACACAGCCTGGTCAAAAGATTTCTGGCCAGATATTACATACAATAACTCATGTCACTGATGCTTAATGGTCCAAAACATTAAGTAAACATCATAAATGTCTTTTGTTATTAAATGTTCCATTCAAACATTTTGTTTAACTCTTGTGTCATGGATAGAAAATAAGAAAGCTGCGGGTAGAGATTGGCCCTCATGACAATCTTTGATTCACCTTCAGAGATATTTTTTTAAATGTATGCCATCCTCAAAGTTACAAAAAGAAAATAGCATTTCTAGCCTTTGGTGTATGCATTCTATCTCTGGAAGTTAGACTACTTGTAAGCTTGACTTTTTTAGGTCAAGTTCAAATTACCACCCATGTATTCAGAAGACTATAACTTTGTTCTCTCTAAAGTTGGGAAGTCAGCCTTCCTCTGTGATAAGTAAAGTAGAAATATGGGTGTTTTCTTAATGTGAGGTTACTAAGACAGGGAAAATGCTACTATTCATAGATCATTTTTCAAGAATAACAATTGCTGTAGTAAAAGGAAAACCAAAATTGGTTCGTAAAAAAAAAGCCCTATCAAAACAGTGATTATCTAGCGTACTCTACCCCAGTTCACGTACTTTGACATAAATGCATTTGTGTTTCACTAATCTGAAGGTTCCATTTAATCATAAAAACTTGACTCATTTTATCCTGGATCTACCCTCACCTTTTCTCTTGTAGTGTTGTTTTTTTTTTTTTTTTTTTTTTTTTTTTATCTTTAGCTGAAACATCCGTGAAAAACCCTGTCATGATATTTTACTTGTATTTTTCCATGGAGCTCTTTTTCTTCCAATTTAAGTAAAGCCAGTTGCCCAGCTACCCTTCTTGGATTATATATCCTCATAAGCCCAAAATGCTGAAAGGGTTTTCAGGATGCTTTCTGGTTCTATTAGGGAGGAGACCATCCAAACAACACAAATCAAATGGCCATCCATTTCTATTCTATAATTTTTATGTAAAGAAAATCTGAAACCACATTTGGTATGTTGTATCCCATCTCAGTTAATTCTAAATGTATGTTTTCTATCATATGCAGCAAGCCCTACACGTTTTGGGGAGAAGGGTACCTCCATTGTTCTAAGTAATAAAACTTTCTAAATGAAACTCCTGGAAGTTTGTGTTTTCACAGTATATCTATGATTCATTTGTTTATTCATTCATTCAAGCAATATTTCATCTGACAATTAGTTATTAAGCACATACTATGCTATAAATGAGGAAATTTCATCTTTTCCTTGATGAAATTGAAACCAAACAGAACCCTGTGGGCCTCCTGGGAAGAAAAGCCTTTCTGTGTCCCCCATTTCTTGATTACAGGAAATAGGCTTCATTCAGCCTCTATGACCTTCCCTGAGCTCAGAGGGCAGGTTCAAACAGTTGCTAATTAGGGAAGGGAGGGGGTGCAGAGGCAAGGGAGGAATAGTTGGGAAACAATAGTGCAGCCTTGGGGCAGAGTCCTGGTTCCCCCCTCAAGGGATACACATAACAATATCTTTGAGCTGTTTTGCAGGTACTGCAAGCCCCCCACCAGGTGGGAGAAGTATGCTGCCCACAAGCGCTTAGACCCCAGACTGGTTGGAACCAGATGGTTGATGATGCCGACTTCCACTTACCTCACCACCAGCCATGTAGAAGAATGTCCACGAGCTGATCCCCCATCTTTGAACCATTACTATAAAACTCCTCACTACCCGCTCCAGGTCGGGACACACAGTCTTGAGGGCATTAGCCCGCTGTGGCCCCCTTTGCCTGGCAAAGCAATAAAGCTATTCTATTCTACTTCACTCAAAACTCTGTCTCCGAGATTTAATTCTGTGTTGGGGTCCAGAGACCAGATTCGGCTTCAAAACTGCTACACTCCAGCCAGTCTGCCATATTTTTCTCCCTGCCAGAACAAGTACCATTTTCTCTGTGTGTAAAATTCATTCAGAATCCTTTAGGACAATCACTCCCTGAATCTATTGTAGAATGACCAAGAGCATTTTGTTACACTTTGAACTATATTTATATAGCACCTAGAGCCATAGATTATGCAAATGAATGATATAAAAAGTAACAGGATTGCACAATTTTATAACAAAAACAGTAATAGGAAAGGAAGAAAACTCTTTCACTACCCTCTAAAAAGGAAAAACATAATTGCAGAAATCCCAAGTGATGAAACTAGTTATTTTTTCTTCTTAATAGTACAGAGGAAACAAACATAATGGAATCAACAAACAATGAAATAATGATACATGTTTAAACTAATGGTATACATATTATTATTATTAAACTAATTATTACGCTAGTAATGAAACATACAATTTTAGACACAGTAGAACATGACAAGCCAAGGCAGTGCCTTCACTTCAAATGGAAAGAGTAGTTGGCTATCTTAAGAGCAGTTGGTTCATAAATTGACTTCAAGGTGTTTCTTTTAGCTTTTAGTTAACATTTTTTTAAAGAAAAAGGTATTCAGAGATAAGATATTCTTCCTGGCTCAAAGTGGTCCTGTGATCGCAGGAGAATTTTAGTGTTCACATATCCTAAAGGATGGGAAGAGCATGAGACAGTGGAGAATGTTGGACCTTCATCCTTGTGACCAGTTTTTTTGTGAGAAATCTCTTTCAACACTTTTAATGACTAAATCTCTGTAGATAGTAGATTGGCTAGAGCTTTTTCAGTCGCAAGTGAAATAAATTTGAATGAATTTGAGTTCATATAATCAAAGCAGGAAGAGTAGAACTGGAGCTGAACACTCTGACAATTAATCCTAGGTCCTGAATTCTCTCAATTTCTCTCTCTTTCTCTGTCTCCCTCTATCTCATGTTTAAGTCACTGTCCTACACATTGGGGATACAGCAGTGAATACACAAACAAAGCAACTAGCTTTGTCCTCCCTTATGAACTCACATTGTCTCATAAATCTTTAAGCATGGTTTTGATATAATCACACGGAGATGGGGAAAGGGCATTCCTGGAAGAGAAGGAAGCATGAGCAAACATACAGAGGGAGGGAAGTGCATGTGATGGACATGTCAGTAATAGCCAAGGATGGCTGAAGCACAGATTATGCACAGGCATGAAGAGGGAGATGAAAGCTAAGATGAGTCAAATGCCAAAATACATTGATTGCCTTAGTAAGGAATCAACAGTTAAGATGTCATTTTGAAGATGAATCAATAGAATTTGGAAACACGTAATAGGTAAAGAAGAGAGAATTGTCAAACGGGAGTGTAAAGTTGTTAACTCTAGAAACTGTGAAAGAGCATTCCCATCCCCTCCACTCACCTTCACACACAGCCACACCAAACTATAACGTGTCAGTGGATTCATCAGGATTCTCCAGAGAGACGGGACCAACTAGATGTATATTTATATAGAAAGAGATTTATTACAAGAAATTGGCTCATGGGATTATGGAAGCTGAGAAATCCCAAGATCTGTAGTCAGCAAGATGGAGACCCAGGAAAGCCAAGGGTGTAGTTTCACTCTTAGTTTGAAGGCCTGAGAACAAGGAGAGCCAGCGGTGTAAGTTTCAGTCCATAAACCTGCAGGCTCAACACCCAAGGAGAGCCAATGTTTTAGTTTGAGTCTGAAGGCAGGAAAACACTAATGTTTTAACTCAGAAGTCAGGCAGGAGTTTCCTCTAACTTGCAGGGAGGTCATCCTTTTTGGTCTATTTAGACCTTCAACTGATTAGACAAAGCCCATCACATTAGGGAGAGGAATCTACACAGTCTACAGGTTCAAGTGTTAATTGCATCCAAAATCTCCCTCACAGACACACCCAGAAAAAAGTGCAACCAAATATCTGGGCACCTGGCGGCCCAGTCAAGTTGACACATAAAATTAGTCACATTGGGCTTAGGTACATTTGAGCCTTGTTCATGGGAATTCCTCTGTTTGCAATGCTTTCTCCACCCTCCTGACCTTCCCCACCCCCAGTCCTATTAGCCATCACCATCATCCTTGAGAATATCTCCTTGTCCTTTAAGAATTTTCCCAAATGTAATTTCTACAGTCTTCCCTAAAGCCTTACACCCACACTAAGCCATCCTAGGCATGTTCTAGTTCACTAGTTCACGTAGCACTTTGCACATGCTACCATTATAGCACATATGATATTACTTCAATTATTAGTTCAAATTTCTTTCATCTTCTATTAATCTGTGAGTCCTCCAAAGACACAGACCATTTTTTACTATTATTTTATTGTGTTAAAGTATATATAAACATAAAAATCTGCCGTTTTAACTATATGATGCAGCAATTCTACTCCTAGGTATATACACCCAAAAGAATTAAAAAAAGGATTCAAACAGATACATACCAATGTTCATAGCAGTGTTATTCACAATAACCTAAAGGTGAAAACAACCAAGTACCTATCAAAAGGTGAATGGATAAACAAAATGTAGCATATTGATACAATGGAATATTATTCAGCCATAAAAAAGACAAGTTCTGATCATGCTACAACATGAATGAACCATGAAAATATGCTAATCGAAATAAGCTGACAACGTTTTACTCCTCCTTGTACATATATCACTTAACATGGCTCCTGGCATGTGCCTAGCAAATGATTTCCTGTATAGATTTGGAGCCATAGTTTCTGAGTTCAAATCTTGGAAACTTCATTTCCTAGTTGTTTGATCTGGGCAAGTTATTTAACCTCTTATGTATGCCTCATTTTCCTCATTTGAAAAGTGGGGGTAAGAATTGTGTCTATGTTATATGGTTATTATTTTGATTAACCAAGTTAATCTGTGAGGAGCTTAAAAATATCTGAAACACAGCACTCACAATTGTTAATTATTATCATTATTATTCATGTTATCATTTAACAAACTTGTAGATGAGATGCAGGCTGGGGAAGAAGTTCTTAACATCTGAGAGATGGAGTTTTTAGGAAAGAACTGTTAAGGGTAAGAAGACCGATATTCTTTTTTTTTTTTTTTTTTTTTTTATTTTTATTTTTGGCTGTGTTGGGTCTTCGTTTCTGTGTTAGGGCTTTCTCTAGTTGCGGCAAGCGGGGGCCACTCTTCATCGCGGTGCGCGGGCCTCTCACTATCGCGGCCTCTCTTGTTGCAGAGCACAGGCTCCAGACGCGCAGGCTCAGTAGTTGTGGCTCACGGGCCTAGTTGCTCCGCGGCATGTGGGATCCTCCCAGACCAGGGCTCGAACCCGTGTCCCCTGCATTAGCAGGCAGACTCCCAACCACTGCGCCACCAGGGAAGCCCCGATATTCTTTTTAAAGGCATTTTGTGTGCCACATCACAGAGAGCATAAGAGAATGGGCACTGAAGTCACGTTTCCCAATTATGAATCATGGCTTCACCATGCACTAGCTAAGTGGCTCTGGGTAAACTACTCACTGTCTGAGCCTCAGTTTTCTTTTCTAAAATGGGGTTAGTAAGGGTTGTTATGAGAACTGAATGACATGATGCATATAAAGTGCTTAGCATTGGGCCTGATACAAATTAAGCACTCAGTATGTGCTAGCTGCTATTAATAGTGTTAAATTAGATAGTCTTGATTGAGTTCTTGACACTCTTTCATCAAAAACATGTCTGTGATCTCAGATATTCTATCTGCTTGACTCTACCCACAACTTCAAATCAAAGACAATCTACTTTATATTGGAATTGGATTTTAACCATTTTTCCAGAATGCCTACATATTCGATAATAAACATGACATTCCTCTGAAACTGACCTCAATCATCCATTACTGTCTAGACACAGAGAAAAAAAATTCTTCCCTTTGTGTAATGTCAAGCTCAGTGCATGTCCTAGTTTTAAAAATAAGACAATTATGTAGATGGAGGGAACAGATGGATTGGATCGGTGAGTGTTTATCATTTTTTAATATTTTGAAACCAGATGTGCTACGTACACATTGCTGGTTGCCTCCTAAGGAAGCTTCATTGGTGGGTTACTAATCTTTAATAAGAAATTACAACATTTTCATGCAGCTTAAATCAACTATTTTTAATATACAGTTATACAACCACTGCTGCAATCCTTTAGAAAATAGAAAACAGATGCTTAATAGAAGGAATACTATCAGCCAAGAAATTCCTGATGATCTTTTTATAGAATGTAAACTTACATATTTTATGGGTCTTTTAATGAACTGCTATAGAACAACTTCAGCAGTCAAAACATTTCATGAAAGTAAACGTGAACAATTTGTCACTTGTTACTATGTTCACAGGAAAACCTTCAGTTGCACTCCTGGGAAAATGGGCATATTAGTGGCTCTTACTATGTTATTAACAACATCTGTTATTTACCATAGATCTGATTGGATACAATGGAGAAAGGAGGAGTTAGGATAAACAAACCGAGATGCCTCTATTTCTCTAGGTGTTTCTGCTAGACCTGGCAAAGATCCCTTGCTAGATGTGAATACTTCTGTGCTAATCGTGCTCATGGGGGGGATGGCGCAGTGGAGTAAGACCAGAGATTGTGTTCTGTTTCGGGGATAGCTTTAGTAGAGAAAAGTTCAGTAGAAACTTGGATCCTTGTGAGCAGGACTGGACTAGAAGTGTCTAAAAGGAGACTATCATTCACCCATTGGGGCAACACCTTAACCAGACTTCCCTTGGCTCAGTCCAGATGTGAAACTGATGAAAGGAGGTGGCAAGCCATAGTCACCTAGTTCCATTTCTGAATTCACTTCTGCTGGATGCCCCCTGTACCTCCACGAGGTGGGACACCGAAGCAAGGATTGAGAGAGTAGGAATTTACCCCTCCCATATCTCTACCCCATCACCTATGTTTATCTCATATATCCTTTGCCATCCTATGTGATTTTTAATGCTGGTTTAGAGTATGAGAGAGTAGGGTGAAGAAAAGGAAAATAAAAAAAAGTAGAAGAGATGATAGTAAATTTAAGGAGCAGTGTAAGTACTCTGCCCTCAGCATAATCGCAAAAGAAGAGGGTAGGTTTTTAAACAAAGCAAAATAAGATGAAATAATGTAGAATCCTACCCACTCCATCTCACCACTGTCTATGGGAAAAGATGAAGGCAAATTAAAGTCATCAAGTTTAGAATAGAAATGTATGCAGACACAATTTTCTCTCCTAGAAGAATATGAAAACTATTTCCCTTGTTTAAAAAGAAAAATTTTGCTCTTACAATCTTTTGGAAGCTTAAAAA
Organism: Balaenoptera borealis; assembly: GCF_965194805.1. NCBI lineage: Eukaryota > Metazoa > Chordata > Mammalia > Artiodactyla > Balaenopteridae > Balaenoptera > Balaenoptera borealis. Next base: position 29,724,262 of record NC_138873.1, read on the forward strand.
CCTGTCAGAATGGCTATCATCAAAAAGATCACAAATAACAAATGTTGGTGAGGATGTGGAGAAAAGGGAACCCTCGTACACTATTGGTGGGAATGTAAATTGGTACAGCCACTGTGGAAAACAGTATGGCGATTTCTCAAAAACTAAAACTAGGACTACCATATGATCCAGCAATTCCACTCCTGGGTATATATCAAAAACAAAAAACAAAAAAACAAAAAAACATTAATTCAAAAAGATAAGTACACCCCAATGTTCATAGTGGCATTATTTACAATTGCCAAAATATGGAAGTGACCTAAGTGTCCATCAATAGATGAATGGATAGAGACTTCCCTGGTGGTGCAGTGGTTAAGAATCCGCCTGCCAATGCAGGGGACACAGGTTCGAACCCTGACCTGGGAAGATCCCTCATGCCGTGAAGCAGCTAAGCCCACGTGCTACAATTACTGATGCCTAAGCACCTAGAGCCTGTGCTCTGCAACAAGAAAAGCTACCGCAATGAGAAGCCCGTGCACCGCAACGAAGAGTAGCCCCCGCTCTCCGCAACTAGAGAAAGGCGGCGCCCATCAACGAAGACCCAATGCAGCCAAAAATAAATAAATAAATAAATAAATTTTTTAAAAAATAGATGAATGGATAAAGAAGACTGTATTCCATATACAATGGAATACTGCTCAGCCATAAAAAGGAATGAAATTTTGCTATTTGCAGCAACATGGATGGACTTGGAGAGTAATACTGTATGATATCACTTATATGTAGAATCTAAAAACTACAATGAACTAGTGAATATCACACACAAGAAAAGCAGACTCACAGATAAAGAGAACAAACTAATGGCTACCAGTGGAAAGAGGGAAGGAGGAAAGGGCAAGATAGGGGTAGGGAATTAAGAGGTACAAACTACTATATATAAAATAAATAAGCTACAAGGATATATAGTACAGCACAGGGAATATAGGCAATATTTTATAAAAACTATAAATGGAATATATCCTTTAAAAATTGTGAATCACTATATTATACACCTGAAACTTACATAATATTATACACATAAACTATCCTTCAATTAAAAAAAAGAATTATGTACTAGTTTGCCTAATAGATTTACCACATACAGAAATAAAAATGGTACACATGTTCCAAAAAAAAAATGGAAATACCGTCGCACCAAAAATTTGCTGCCTGTGGAAAAGTTTATACAGACTACCTGACCCTCATAGAAATGAGTGGAAACCTCCATCTTGAAAAAAATTCAACATAAAATACAACATTTATAGCCTAATGACAGTGTTACTATAAAAAGGCACTTAGGATGCGCCATAAGCCTGAGCAGATAGCAGGAAATGAGTAAGCTCTACTTAAGTGGCCTTCATGCATGGTTCAAGTGAATTAATATTTGTTAGTTCATTCATTCAACAATTTTGAGTGTCCTATATGTGCAAATCTTAGTGCTGTATACTGTTCAAGATGCACAGACATAACATGCTTTCAAGGAACTTACAGTCTTCTAAAGGTGATAAAAATGGATATAAAGATGTCAGAGACTATTTACCAGTTAATATTTCTTTTTAACATATAACTAAATGGCTACACACCTGTTGCAATTAGGTGTTACATTTAATTAGATTCTGGTTAATGGAATGTAAGTAGAGTGCTCTGTGGGATTTCTGGAAAGACATCCTAAGGGGAGGTGACTCAGCCGAGAGGTGGGCTCTTTGCCCCTTTCTTTCTCCTACCCTCATTCCTGTTTCCTGGAACACATGCAGCTTGAGCTTTAACAATTATCTTGAACAACAGGTGATCTTCAGGATGGAAATAGCAGAGTGGACAAATCAAAAGATAAGACAAGACTGGGTTTTTTGAGCATACATACTAGACCTAAAATGCCTACATCCCACTGCTTCTACATTAGAGAACAATTAAGCTCTACTATTAACTGATACCCTAAATTACTGTAATTAATGCCAGAAAGTGATAAGTAAATTGTATAGATACAAATAAAATGCCATGAGAATAGAAGAGGGAAAATCTTGATGATCAGAGGGAATTTGTGGAAGAGGTTATGTATTAGCCAACTTGAGCTGCCATAACAAAATAGCACAGACTGGGTGGTTTAAACCAGCGGTCCTCAACCTTTTTGGCACCAGGGACCAGTTTCGTGGAAGACAATTTTTCCACAGGGTGGGGGGAGATGGTTCAGGTGGTAATGCGAGCGATGGGGAGCGATGGGGAGAGGCAGATGAAGCTTCGCTCGCTTGCCCGCTGCTCACCTCTTGCTGTGTGGCCCGGCTCCTAACAGGCCAAGGACCATTACCAGTCCACAGCCCAGGGGGTTGGGGACCCCTGGATTAAGCAAAAGAAATTTATTTTCTCACCGTTCTGGAGATCAGAAGTCCAAGATCAAGGTGCTTCAGAGTTGATTTCTGGTGAGGGCTCTCTCCTGGCTTGCAGAGGATTGTCTTCTTGCTGTGTCCTCACCTGGACTTTCTTCTGTATGTGCTGAGAGAGAGAGATCACTGCTGTTTCTTCCTCCTCCTCTTCTTATAAGGCCACCAGTCCTATAGGATTAAGGACCCGACCATATAACCTCATTTAACCTATATTGCCTCTCTAAATGCCTCATTGCTAAATATAGTCACAGTATGGGTTAGGACTTTAAGAATTTTGAGGGGGCATGTGATTCAGTCCATAACAGGTGGTATGTGAACTGGGCATGCAAATTTGGGTAGAATTTAAATATACAAAGACTGCCAGTATCAGAAACAAGGGAACTGAATAGTTAGATAGGAGTATGCAGGGTGTACACATAAAATAGGAGTGGTTCCAGATGATTGGACTCTAAGGGCCATAAAGGGAGTTGAACTATAAAGACCATAAAGTAGAAGACAGAATTGGAAGCTAATTTGGAGATTGAATGGCTGGTTCAAGTTTGGACTTCATTGTTCAGAGAACGAGGAGTCATTGAAGGTTTATGAGCTGAGGAATGACACGATCAGAGTTGAACTTCAGAAAGATGGTTTGTGGGTAGAATGTAGGAGGGATTCGAGTGAGTGGAAGCTGGAAACAGAGAGAACAGTAAAAAAGACTATTGCAATCGTTCAGGGAAAATATAATCACTTGAAAGTTATATCCAGTTAAATGCAATCATTGTTTGCTTTAAAAGTGGAATTCTTAATATTTTTCTTATCTCTATTTTTCCATTTGGTTTTTGGCATTTTCGTCCTGCAGCTTTTGTCTTGGCATTTTGTGCTCTGAAGACTTAATCTTACTACTGACAACGTCTTGTGAGTTCATGGAATTCACACCCAGCAATTAAGGAATTTTTGGAAATTTCAAAGGCAGAATAAATCACCTGTCAGAGATTCATAATACCCACTATGTAATTGGAGTCACCTACCCATAGGAAACCCTGCAGTTTTGGTTTTCATAAAACATAAATATTTCACAACAAAAAATGTAACTGTGAAAAATGCTAAACTGGGAATTTGAAATTTATTGAGACATCTTTTATTTAGCTACACGAATTGACTTCCAAATGAACACTCATTGTGTTATCCATACCATTCAAAATAAACAACAAAATTTATTACATGAGTGGGAATTTATAAACAAAAAAGCCCAAAAATTCTCAGCAAAACCTCTAGTATAGCAAAAACAGCATATTTTGCTTGCATTTTAGCTACCAAGTTGTTTAGTTTTTCATTTTTTTTCAAAATAACCTTATTTCTTCTCATGATGGAATTCTGCCCATAGCTCTATTCATGATAACCAGAACTCCAATCCATTTGGCATTGACTCAGCTGAATCTTAGTTGAAATAATTTAGTAATTTCTCAGTAGCCCCTCTAGACCAGATAGAGGCTCAGTGGTTTATAACACACCCTTGTATATATAGTTTCTCCCCAATGCCAGAATCACAATTGACTTTCCTAGTTGGCAGAGCAATAAAATATATCATTAATCAATTAATAGCTACAGACTTACAGTCATGAGCAAGGCAAAGCACTGTTGGGAATAGAAATGGAACCCCTGTTCACTGATGCATGAATCTTAGCTCCAGCTTTTATAAAAATATATTTTTTTCAGACTTTCTCCAATGAGAGAATTCCAGGAGCTCCAGTCTATTTGAAATTCCTCTGCAATAGCCTGGGCCTCCCTAGCAAGAGGCTCATGCATGCCTCTTACTGGTGCTTCTCTACTGCCATGTTTCTCTGCCTGCGCTATAGGCATCTCCATGCTCCTGTTCTATGGCTCTGGCTGCCGAGTGGTGCCTGCCATCCACGTAGTAATCTGATGACTCCTCTTCCTCTGTCCCTAGGTGTTGGTTGATCTTCACCCATTCCCAGGAGAGTGTGTACATCCCGGCTTCACCAGACTCTAACAGACCTTCTTCACTAGACCTGCACTGCACAGACTACAAAACAGCGAGTCCTGTTCTAGTAGATTCCCAATCTCAGTTTCCAACACCCCATTGAAGCAACAGAAAATCAGACTTCAAACACAGAGGTGTCTGGGCTTAAGTAATTAGAGACAGATATTATAACAATCTCACATCTCTAGGATAAACTCCACTTGGTTGTTATGCATTATCCTTTCAGATATTACTGGATTCAATTCACTAATATTTTTTCTTATGATATTATTGTTTTTTATACAATTTTTAAAGGTTACACTCCATTTACAGTCATTACAAAATATTGGCTATATTTCCCATGTTGTACAATATATCCTTGAGCCTATCTTACACCCAATAGTTTGTACCTCCTACTCTCCCACCCCTATATTTCCTCTCCTCTCCCTCTCCCCACTAGTAACTGCTAGTTTGTTCTCTATATAAGTGAGTCTGCTTCTTTTTGTTATATTCACTACTTTGTTGTATTTTTTTAGATTCTACATATAAGTGACATCATACAGTATTTGCCTTTCTGTCTGACTTATTTCACTTAGCATAATGCCCTCCAAGTCCATCCATGTTGCTGCAAATGGCACAATTTCATTCCTTTTTATGGCTGAGTAGTATTCCATTGTGTGTGTTTGTGTATATACACACATATGTGTATATATATATACCTCATCTTCTTTTTTTATTGGGTTTTGATATCAGAGTTATGCTGACATCATAGGCTGAGTTAGGAAGGGTTTCTCCCTACTCTATCTTCCAAAAGAGTTTTGTGCAACACTAGTATTATTCCTCAAAAACTTCATAGAACTAGCCAAAGAATCCACTTGATTGTAGAGTTTTCCTTGTGGACAGGTTTTTGATTATGAATTCAGTTTTTAAAAACTAGTCATAGGTTTTCTATATCTTCTTGTGTCAGGTATGACAAATTTTGTCTTTCAAGGAATTTGTTCATTAAATCTAAGTGGTCACATTTATTAGCATAAGATCATTCATAATATCCTCTTGTTGCATTTTTTTTAGAAAATAATATTTTATTAGCTTGAATGCCTCGTTTTTAATTATGTTGTTTATTTTTAGATAACTATAGCTTCCTGTGTCATTGTAAGAAATTATTTAGAGAGCCCCTATACACTTTATCCAGTTTCCCCCAGTAGTAAGATCTTGTAAAACTATAATACAATACCACAACCAGGATATTGATATTGATAGAGTCAAGATACAGAACATTTCCTTCACCACAAGGAGCCCTCATGTTGCCCTTTTATAGACACACCTGCCTACTTCTCACCTCTTAAACTCTGTCAACCATTAAACTGGTTCTTCATTTCTATGATTTTATCAAGAATGTTACATAAATGGAATTAAAGCTATGCAATCTTCTGGGATTGATTTTTTTCACCGTACTTTTTATATCTAAAATTTCCACTGGGTTCATCTTTATGTTTTCTACTTGTCTGTTGAGACTTTCTATTTTTTTGCTGCTACTTTCTATTTTTTTCATTTGTTTCAAGCATATTTGTAACATGCTTGAGAAGTGGGATGGGCACCTTGTTACTGCCTTTTAGAGATGGAAGACCCTGCTTCTCATGTGGTCTCCAGAACATGGCTGTAAGGAGAGCTTTGTTACTGTCCATCAGGCATCAAAGTCCCAGCTCCGTACTCAGTCTCTGATGCCATCCTTGTGGGGGGCAGTGGTTGGAGGGACAGCCTGGGAAGGGTGGGAAGTGTAGGGTCACCACTCAGTCTTGGCTGCCATATGGGAGGTTGGGACTACAGTTTTTGTGTGTGTGTGTGTGTGATGTTTAGAGAGACTGGAGTGGTTATTTTCTAAAATTTTTTGTCGTGCTAGGCTACACATACTCTGGGCCTTTGACTATGGCCAGCAGTCTATGTTGGAGCTATTTTAAAGTCTGTGTCCATCGGCATTTCTGGTTTCTCCAGCCCCTGGCCTGGAGACTAGGTGGCAAAAGAAAATCAGCAAACTCACCAATATGTCATTCTTTAGCTCCCGAGGTCTGTAACTGATCTGCCTTCTTCTTTCAGAATCTTCTTATGTTTCTTTCATATATAATTTCCACAGTTTTTGTTCTACTTAGTAGGAGAAGTAGGAAAACTTACATCTATTCCATCTTCCTGGAAGTGGAAGTCTTATTATCCTTTTACTTTTCATAGGATCCATAGACATGTCTGCTCTTTCATTCCTGATATAGGTCATTTCTTTCTAGGAATCTACTACTTTCTCTCATTTTTCAAACAACATTCTTTTTGTTTTGTTGATTTTCTCTATTGCTAGTTTTCTATCTAACTGATTTCTTCTCTTAGTTTTATTATTTCCTTTCTTCTACTAATTTTGGGTTTAACTTTTTCTCCCTTTTTCTAGGTTCTGAAGGTAAAAGCTTAGATAATTGATTCTAAACCTTTTTTCTCTGTTCATATACGCATGTAATAGAAACAGTGCTTTACCTATATCTCACAAATTTTATGTTATATTTTCATTATTTGGTTTAAAATAATTCCCAGTTTTCCTTGTGATTTTTTTTTCTTTAGGTTATTTTAAAAGAGTGTTGCTGTGTTGGCAAATATTTGGGAAGAAGACTTTATTCATTCTTTCCTCCTGTGTACTCACAGAGAACCCCCTCATCCTCAACCATTGCTCTTGAAAGTGTGGTCCATGGCATAACTTTCAGAGTTCTCAGAAATTCCCCTTTAGGGATGAAGTGGTGAGGAAGTTTGGTTTTGGCAAACCTCTCATTCCCCATTCTCCCCCATTCCCACCACTCTCCCACATTTTCTGGTTACTGACCTGGTTTTCTGATTAACTTGCTCTATGGTTCTAATAATAACCAAATAAATATCCTAGAATATAAAGGAGCCATGTGACATATGCTCATGACTTAGATACATACATTTCATCTGAGTTATCAACTTTATTGGCATAAAGTTGTTCTTCACAATTCTTTACTACCCTTTAGACAGATTCCCTTGCCACCTCAATAAACTTCAGCTTTCTAAACACTTAGGAATGAATTTCTTCACTACTATATGCCTCGTTCTTTAAATTTACTAAAGAACAAGATCTAACAACATAGGTTGTGGTAATAAATATAGCATACAGCAATAAAAGTCCCTTTATGAGAATATATATACTAATCAGGGTATACATAACCATAATAAATTATAAAAAAAATTATTAATTTTATTAAGCATAAGCTCAGAAAAATTTGTTCTAAAAATATACAGCTGCTTGTTACTCTTTTTTTTTTTGAATTTTAGAATTTTATTTCTTTTTATACAGCAGGTTCTTATTAGTTATCCATTTTATACATATTAGTGTATACATGTCAATCCCAATCTCCCAATTCATCCCACCACCGCCCCCCCAACCACTTTCCCCCCTTGGTGTCCATATGTTTGTTCTCTACATCTGTGTCTCTATTTCTGCTCTGCAAACCCGTTCATCTGTACCACTTTTCTAGGTTCCACATATATGCGTTAATATACGATATTTGGTTTTCTCTTTCTAACTTCACTCTGTATGACAGTCTCTAGATCCATCCACGTCTCTACAAATGACCCAATTTTGTTCCTTTTTATGGCTCAGTAATATTCCATTGTATATATGTACCACATCTTCTTTATCCATTCATCTGTCTATGGGCATTTAGGCTGCTTTCATGACCTGGTTATTGTAAATAGTGCTGCAATGAAAAATGGGGTGCATGTGTCTTTTTGAATTATGGTTTTCTCTGGGTATATGCCCAGTAGTGGAATTGCTGGGTCATATGGTAATTCTATTTTTAGTTTTTTAAGGAACCTCCATACTGTTCTTCATAGTGGCTGTATCAAATTACATTCCCATAAACAGTGCAAGAGGGTTCCCTTTTCTCCACACCCTCTCCAGCATTTGTTGTTTGTAGATCTTCTGATGATGCCCATTCTAAATGGTGTGAGGTGATACCTCATTGTAGTTTTGATTTGCATTTCTCTAATAATTAGTGATGTTGAGCAGCTTTTCATGTGATCCTTGGCCATCTGTATGTCTGCTTTGGAGAAATGTGTATTTAGTTCTTCTGCCTATTTTTTGATTGGGTTGCTTGTTTTTTAATATTGAGCTGCATGAACTGTTTATATATTTTGGAGATTAATCCTTTGTCTGTTGATTCATTTGCAAATATTTTCTCCCATTCTAGGTTGTCTTTTCTTCTTGTTTGTAGTTTCCTTTTCTTTAAAAGCTTTTAAGTTTCATTAGGTCCCATTTGTTTATTTTTGTTTTTATTTCCATTACTCTAGGAGGTGGATCAAAAAAGATCTTGCTGTGATTTATGTCAAAGAGTGTTCTTCCTATGTTTTTCTCTAAGAGTTTTATAGTGTCTGGTCTTACATTTAGGTCTCTAATCCATTTTGAGTTTAGTTTTGTGTATGGTGTTAGGGAGTGTTCTAATTTCATTCTTTTACATGTAGCTGTCCAGTTTTCCCAGCACCACTTATTGAAGAGGCTGTCTTTTCTCCATTGTATATCCTTGCCTCCTTTGTCATAGATTAGTTGACCATAGGTGTGTGGGTTTTTCTCTGGGCTTTCTGTCTTGTTCCACTGATCTATAATTCTGTTTTTCTGCCACTACCCTACTGTCTTGATTACTGTACCTTTGTAGCATAGTCTGAAGATAGGGAGTCTAATTCCTCCAGCTCTGTTTTTTTCCCCTCAAGACTGCTTTGCTTATTCGGGGTCTTTTGTGTCTCCATACAAATTTTAAGATTTTTTGTTCTAGTTCTGTAAAAAATGCCATTGGTAATTTGATTGAATCTGTAGATTGCTTTGGGTAGTATAGTCATTTTCAAAATATTGATTCTTCCAATCCAAGAACATGATATATCTCTCCATCTATTTGTATCATCTTTAATTTCTTTCATCAGTGTCTTATTGTTTTCCACATACAGGTCTTTTGTCTCCTTAGGTAGGTTTATCCCTAGGTATTTTATTCTTTTTGTTGCAATGGTAAATGGGAGTGATTCCTTAATTTCTCTTTCAGATTTTTCATCATTAGTGTACAGGAATGCAAGAGATTTCTGTGTATTAATTTTGTGTCCTGTTACTTTGCCAGATTCATTGATTAGCTCTAGTAGTTTTCTGGTGGCATCTTTAGGATTCCCTGTGTATACATGATTCCCAGTATCATGTCATCTGCAAACAGTGACAATGTTACTTCTTCTTTTCTGATTTGTATTACTTTTATTTCTTCTTCTTCTCTGATTGCTGTGGCTAGGACTTCCAAAACTATGTTGAATAATGGTGGTGAGAGTGGACATCCTTGTCTTGTTCCTGATCTTAGAGGAAATGCTTTCAGTTTTTCACCATTGAGAATGATGTTGGCTGTGGACTTGTCATATATAGCCTTTATTATGTTGAGGTTAGTTCCCTCCATGCCCACTTTCTGGAGAGTTTTTATCATAAATGGGTGTTGAATTTTGCCAAAAGATTTTTCTGCAAATATTGAGATGATCATATGGTTTTTATCCTTCAGTTTGTTAATACGGTGTATCACACTGATTGATTTGCATGTATTGAAGAAACCTTGCATTCCTGGGATAAACCCCACTTGATCATGGTGTATGATCCTTTTAATGTGTTGTTGGATTCTGTCTGCTAGTATTTTGTTGAGGATTTTTGCATCTGTATTCATCAGTGATATTGGTCTGTAATTTTCTTTTTTTGTAGTATCTTTGACTGGTTTTGGTATCAGGGTGATGATGGCCTCATAAAATGAGTTTGGGAGTATTCCTTCCTCTGCATTTTTCTGGAAGAGTTTGAGAAGGATGGGTGTTAGCTCTTCTCTAAATGTTTGATAGAATTCACCTGTGAAGCCATCTGGTCCTGGACTTTGTTTATTGGAAGATTTTTAATCACAGTTTCAATTTCATTACTTGTGATTGGTCTGTTCATATTTTCTCTTTCTTCCTGGTTCCTTCTTGGAAGGTTATACCTTTCTAAGAATCTGTCCATTTCTTCCAGGTTGTCCATTTTATTGGCATAGAGTTGCTTGTAGTAGTCTCGTATGATGCTTTGTATTTCTGTGGTGTCTGTTGTAACTTCTCCTTTTTCATATCTAATTGTATTGATTTGAGTCCTCTCCGTCTTCTTCTTGATGAATCTGGCTAATGGTTTATCAATTTTGTTTATCTTCTCAAAGAACCAGCTTTTAGTTTTATTGATCTTTGCTATTGTTTTCTTTGTTTCTATTTCATTTATTTCTGCTCTGATTTTTATGATTTCTTTCCTTCTACTGACTTTGGGTTTTGTTTGTTCTTCTTTTTCTAGTTTCTTTAGGTGTAAGGTCAGATTGTTTATTTGAGATTTTTCTTGTTTCTTGAGGTAGGCTTGTATTGCTATAAACTTCCCTCTTAGAACTGCTTTTGCTGCCTCCCCTAGGTTTTGGATTGTCATGCTTTCATTGTAATTTGTCTCTAGATATTTTTTGATTTCCTCTTTGATTTCTTCAGTGATCTCTTGGTTATTTACTAACATATTGTTTAGCCTCCATGTGGTTGTGTTTTTTACGTTTTTTTTCCTCTAATTGATTTCTAATCTCATAACATTGTGGTCAGAAAAGATGCTTGATATGATTTCAGTTTTCTTAAATTTACTGAGGTTTGATTTGTGAGCCAAGATGTGATCTATCCTGGAGAATGTTCCGTGTGCACTTGAGAAGAAAGTGTAATCTGCTGGTTTTGGATGGAATGTCCTATAAATATCAATTAAATCTATCTGGTCTATTGTGTCATTTAAAGCTTGTGTTTCCTTATTAATTTTCTGTCTGGATCATCTGTCCATTGGTGTAAGTGAGGTGTTAAAGTCCTCCACTATTATTGTGTTACTGTCGATTTCCTCTTTTATAGCTGTTAGCAGTTGCCTTGTGTATTGAGGTGCTCCTATGTTGGGTGCATATATGTTTATAATTGTTATATCTTCTTCTTGGATTGATCCCTTGATTATTATGTAATGTCCTTCCTTGTCTCGTAACATTCTTTATTTTAAAGTCTATTTTATCTGACATGAGTATTGCTACTCCAGCTTTCTTTTGATTTCCATTTGCATGGAATATTTTTTTCCATCCTCTGACTTTCAGTCTGTATGTGTCCCTAGGTCTGAAGTGGGTCTCTTGTAGACAGCATATATATGAGTCTTGTTTTTGTATCCATTCAGCGAGCCTGTGTCTTTTGGTTGGAGCATTTAATCCATTCACGTTTAAGGTAATTATCGATATGTATGTTCCTATGACCATTTTCTTAATTGTTTTGGGTTTGTGTTTGTAGGTCCTTTTCTTCTCTTGTGTTTCCCACTTAGAGAAGTTCATTGAGCATTTTTTTTAGAGCTAGTTTGGTGGTGCTGAGTTCTCTTAGTTTTTGCTTGTTTGTAAAGGTTTTGATTTCCTCCACATGCAAGGGATTGGTTAAAAGTGATTATCCTGTTGCATTTTATATAGATAAGTTTCTTTTATGATTATCAGATATTTACAAGAAATAATCTAAGGTAAGTTTCACTTATGATCATGAAATTAGCTAGATTTAGTTTTGCTTATATGGCTTAAATGGTTTTGTCTGCTTGGGGGATTTTTAAGCCAGGTTTCCATTTTGTCTTATTTTAACAGTATGTTGGGTCATCTGTAATATTCCCTTATTATTCTTTCATTTTCTGAAGTCTGTAGCGATAGGTCCTCTTTCATTCTTGGTGTTGAAAATCTGTGTCTTCTTTTTTCTTTGCCAGTTTAGCAAGGCATTTATCAATTGTACTGATCTTTTGAAAGAACCATTTCTGGTTTCATGGATATTCTTTATTAACTTATATTTATTGACTTCTCCTTATTACACATGATTTTTATTATCGTAATTATATTGTATGTAGTTACGTTTATATTTTATTTCTATTTTTACATTCTTCTTTTGCTCAATTTGGATTTGTTTTGTTCTTACTTTTCTAGTTTTTTAAAGTAGAAGCTTTGTTTGTTTGTTTTTTATTGAATGAAAGATTCATCAAATTCTGTAGTGCTTTACAATTTTCAAAAGTTTCACACACATGCTTTCATGTAATCCCTTAATAACCCCTTTTGCTGTCCTACCCCTATATTGTCCCTCCTTTCTTCCTTCTCCCCACTGGTAACCACTAGTTTGTTCTCTATATCTATGAGTCTGAAGCTTTGATTTTTGATTTGACACTTTCTTCTTTTCTAATATAAGCACTTAATGCTATAAATTTCTCTCTAAGCACAGCTTTGGCTGTACCCTATAAATTTTGATATGTTGCATTTGCATTTTTTTCAGTTCATAATTTTTTCTAATTTCTCTTGAAAGTTCTTCATTAATCTATATATTATTTAGAATGTATTGTTTAATTTCTAAATATTTGGAGATTTTTCTCTTATTTTTCTTTTGGTTTGAAGTTTAATTGTAGTATGGCCTGATAACATATATTGTATAATTTCAGTTCTTTTAAACTTGTCAAAGTTTGTTTTATGACTCAGGATATGGTCAAATGTTCCATGTGCACTTGAAAAAAAATGTGAATTCTGCTATGTTGATTGGAGTGTTATATAAATGTCAATTAGATCCAGTTGATTGAGGGCATTGTTCAGCTCTTTTATACCCTTATTTATTTTCTGAATACTAGTTCCTCCTACTCCTGAGAGGAGAGAATTGAAATCTTCAGCTATAATTCTGTATTTGTCTAGTTCTCTTTTCAGTTCTGTAAGTTTTTTTTTCATACATTTTGAATTCCTGTTGTTAGATGCATACACAATTAATATTATTATGTCTAATTGATAAATTGACCCTTTTATCATATGTAATGTCCCTCTTTGTCCCTGATAATTTCTTTTGCTCTGAAATGTATCTTGACTAATATTAATATAGCCATTTTGGCTTTTTTTTTTGATTAGTGTTTGCACAGTATACCTTTCTCCGTCCTTTTAATTTTAACCTACCAATATCCTTATATTTGAAGTAAGTTTCTTATAGACAGCACATATAGAGACCTATCATTTAGTTACTTGGATTTACAGCTATCATTTTATTACCACAAATCACATATCTACAAATAATTTTTAGCAAGTATATAAAAAACTCTCAAAATTCAATTAAAAATGAATCAAACTGTACAATTAAACCAGTAGCAAAGACATGAACACGTACTTTATCAAAGAAGATATTAAAATGGCAATGGGCACGTGAACCTAAGTGCAACATAATTAACCACTAGAGAAATACAAATTAAAACCACAATAAAATGCCATTACACATCTATTAGAATGACTAAAATAAGAAATAATGGACTATCTCAAGCTCTGGTGAACTATCTTTGCAGATGAGTGGGAAAAAGATGAGTATTCAAGAAATAGTACTGGTACAATTGTTGCAGGAGAAAAAAGACCTGGATGTCTCTTTCTCTCTCTCTCTCATACACACACACACACACACACGTACATGCACAAATACATTCACAAACACAAAATTGCAGGTGTATTAAAGATCTAGTGTAAAAAGAAAAAATGAAACTTCTAAAGAAAATATATGAGAGATACATGAGAATGTGTTTACAATTTTAGAGTGTAAATGATTTTCTAAACAAAATACAATAATCACAAATTACAAAATAAACAAAAAGATAAAAATTAACTTATTTGGACTTCCCTGGTGGTGCAGTGGTTAAGAATCCACCTGTCAATGCAGGGGACATGGGTTCAAGCCCTGGTCTGGGAAGATCACACATGCCACAGAACAACTAAGCCCATGTGCCACAACTACTGAGCCTGCACTCTAGAGACCACAAGCTACAACTACTGAGCCTGCATGCCACAACTGTTGAAACCTGCGCACCTAGAGCCCATGCTTCGCAACAAGGAAGCCACCACAATAAGAAGCTTGTGCACCGCAATGAAAAGTATCCCCCGCTCACTGCAACTAGAGAAAGCCCACGTACAGCAATGAATACCCGATGCAGCCAAAAATAGATAAATTTATTTTTAAAAATTAACCTATTAAAATTTAAATTCTCTGTGTTATACCAAAGGAAAATTTGATCAAGTAGAGGTATTATAGGAAACTTCAACTCTAATGCTAAATATTTATTCTTATGCTGGGTGGTGGCCACACATTTTTATACTTGTTTGTATTTCTAAAATATTACACAATATATTTCAGGGAAAAAAGGAAAATAATTTACATATCAATAGATCAAAAAGACAAAATATCAAACAATTATCTCAGAGGCAGGAAAAGCTCTTAATAGATCCCAACCTTCATTCGTTATCAAAACTCTTAGCAAAGAAGGAGCGGAAGGCAACTTCCATAATTCAATAAAAGAATACAAAAGACTTAGCAAACGTCAGACAACTTGGTAAAATATGTAACGTGTTCACTTTAAATTTACATCAAGACAGAGTTGCCTACTTCTCTTCAACATTATATGGTGGATCAGCTATCCCAACCAGACAAGGACAAGACCTAACAACTATGACTGGAAAGGGGGAATCAAATTGTCACCTGCAGTTCTTGGTTTTCCTTTTTGCTTCTCGGGGTTCGTGGCTGGGCCTGCTCACCTCTCCTTGTCAGCACTGCCCGGGACTGGGGCAAGGGGTCCTCTCTCCAGGAGCCCTGCTGCCGAGTAGGACAGAGCTTCTCAGCTTAGTAATTTGCAGCCTAAATTTGTTATTGCTATTCTCATAGGGAAAAAGAAGTAACAAAACAAACAAAGCATAGAAAACAAAACTTTTATCATCTCTTGAACTAAAATTCCTATCTCCCTTTCTCAAATGCTGAAGATTAGGACTACACAGCCCCAGCATGCCCTCTGCCTTGTATACATCTTCTTCCTAATTTCAGATGCGCCGTCGTTCCCAGAGAATTGTGTCACGATGGCTTTTCCTGAGTGTCTAGGTTCAGGCAATGTCACACTGTGTGATAAGTGTGGATCACCCCAGGGCACGGTTTCCCATTGCTTGCAGTTCTCATGATGTAAAGGCTTGCTTTATCACTTAAACCTGTTTTAAACACAACAGACCAACTGTGTCTTCACATTCTTTTGGGGAAGTCATTCTCTCTTACTCATAAAGAGAAGGAACAGAAGAAAGAGTTTTCTGGGTTAAAATCTTATTAAATCAATCCTCAGTATTAACAAGGGGGAAAAAAAAAGATGATTCAAGGAACTATTCACTGCAGCAATAAAATCTTATACTTACAAAGCATTTTACAGGTTTCAAAGTATTTTTACATCTATTAGCTTGGCAATTCCAAACTCATTTGACCCAGGAGTATTAAGTATAGTTATAGTGGAAAAGTAGATATATAGTGTGCTTAGGTTAATGTAAGCAGTGAAAAATCATCTCAGAGGTTAATTTCCAAAAAAAATCAAATATAATTTTTTAAAAGCCTTACAGAGGGGCTTCCCTGGTGGCGCAGTGGTTGAGAATCTGCCTGCCAATGCAGGGGACACGGGTTCGAGCCCTGGTCTGGGAAGATCCCACATGCCGCGGAGCAGCTGGGTCCGTGAGCCACAATTACTGAGCCTGCGCGTCTGGAGCCTGTGCTCCGCAACAAGAGAGGCCGCGATGGTGAGAGGCCCGCGCATCGCGATGAAGAGTGGTCCCCACTTGCCGCAACTAGAGAAAGCCCTCGCACAGAAATGAAGACCCAACACAGCCAAAAATAAAATAAATAAAAGAACGTGAATTTCTAAAAAAAAAAAAAAAAAAGCCTTACAGAATTCTCATAAAATGTAGTTTGGGAAACAAGAGATTTTTTTAGAAGAATTGACAGGCACAACAAGTTCTATGATGTCAATCATTAATTCTTTCAAATTACTATGTAAAATTATGGTGACAAAAATAATGGGGAATACAATATAAAATATTTAATTCATCTAACCCTTTCATTCTGATGTTCCCTTCTAGACTTTATATTTGGTTTTATATTCAGGGCGTATTATCAGTACCCATTTTTTTATTCAGCAAATATTATATCAGAAGAATTTTCCTAATTGCTTTATTCATAACTCTCATTTTAATAGTTATATGGTTTTACACATTAGGCTAAAATTTAATTATTGCCTTTCCAGTTGTTGGGCATTTAGATTATGTTCAGAGAATATCAGAGAATACGCATGTGGAGACAGCTGTTTCCTTTCAACTTAAAGTAATACCAGACAACAAGCAACATGGGCACAGAGCCAGTGTATCACTTTAGGCTAGCCACTGTGCTTCCAGCTAGCCCCTAAATCAGTGTATTGGAGGTACCCAGTAGTTATTGTTTGATTCTCTGAATGAATAGAAACTTGCCTTTGAACTGTGTTGCAATTTGCTTTTCAGAATGACTGCTTTAACTTTTATTAAAACTAGCTAGGGCTTTCCTGGTGGCGCAGTAGTTGAGAGTCTGCCTGCTAATGCGAGGGCCATGGGTTCGAGTCCTGGTCTGGGAAGATCCCACATGCCGCGGAGCAACTGGGCCCGTGAGCCACAACTACTGAGCCTGCGCGTCTGGAGCCTGTGCTCCGCAACAAGAGAGGCCGCGATAGTGAGAAGCCCGTGCACCGCGATGAAGAGTGGCCCCCGCTTGCCGCAACTAGAGAAAGCCCTAGCACAGAAACGAAGACCCAACATAGCAATCAATCAATCAATCAATCAATCTTTAAAAAAAACCCCAAAAACTAGCTATGTGTGAAGATACTAGTTTCAACACATCTTCATTAAAACTGGATATTTCATTGATTTAAAAATATTTCATTATTTTAAATTTTTTCTTATGTAATATGTAGTAATTTGCATTTCTTTGGTACTGAAGTTGAATACATTTTCATGTTTGTTATTTAATAATATTTGCTTTTTCTAATTGTTGGTTCAAATTTGGAAAATGAGATTCAGAGAAATTGCACATAAGCAACAAATATGGACTTGAACAGAAATTAGGCAAGTTTCTAATCTCTAACCTTCTGATGCATTAAAAATGATCTCTACCATAGCACTTCAAATGCAGTTAATTATTGAAGCAGCAGTTTTGATTAATTTAGCTTACAGGGTGTTATATATTGATGTGAGACTCTAGGTAAAATATTTGTGCCTTGGCATCTCTAAAAATTATGAATACACTATTCCCAGATCCCAGATTTTTATAGAGTTAATTTAATTGAACCTCCAGTATTTTGCTAATATTAGTAATAACTTGGAATCACGGACTATTTGAATTAATAAATTATTTTCTGAATTTTTAAAATGTTTCAAAATGTTTTAGGGTTTGAGAGGACTTTATTTGCAGGTTAAAATGCTTTCAAGTACTTGTATATTTTGAGTCAATTGCATTTTGCACATCCCCTTAACTGTTATTATATGACAAGTCACAGAATCATTTCTGAATATTAAATGCAGCTTCACAGAAAATAAAACTTTGGGGTCTGGGAGAAGAGACAGTGATCTTAGCTTATGGTTCAGAGAGGTTGTCAGGACTTCAGGGCCATACCCTTCTGCAAAGAGATCACAAGAGGCCAGGATGGGGGTGGGGGGCGGGAAGGGGGAAGCAAATTGCTAACCCAGTTAGTTTTCTTTATCACTGTTAAGCTCTCAGGGGAATCAGTATACTTTTATTAATGGATTGGACGGTTGCTTTTAAAAACTCAATTTCTGGTATTTTTTGACAAAGCTGCATTTATATGAAGCATATACAAATCAGGTGTGCTAGAGTTAGCGCGATATCGCCGGGTTCTAGCTGGAGGGAGGGCTGAGATCGCCACTCAGCGGGACCTGGTTTGAAACACATTTCTCAGGATGGCTAAGCCTCACCACACACCCTGCAGATGCAGCCAAGGGGAGACAAGCTTTTAGTCACCAAAGCTCTCATCTCCATTCCCAGTAAAACTGCTATAAATCAGTAGTCAGAGAATGATGAAATGATATCTGTAACGTTAATATTTGAGAGAATATGCATAGTTTTTTGAGGGGCTCAAAATCTGTACAAATATACACATACATACAAATATACAAAACACATATATGCTGCTCCTATGTGTATATGAACTTGTTTTTATATGGCACCATATGTGCTTCCTGTAATTCTTATTGCTTTACCTATAACTTTGTAACAATATACACTTATCAAGGAGGTAGTTGCAGAAAAGAAGCTTATTCCCAGGAGGGGTGCTACCACAGTGTGAAGCAAACTACCGTTTTCTAAAGCTTTAAATACTTCCTACTCTGAACTGGCCCCCTTTCAGACTTCAAATAACCTTCGTATTTGCGCAGTTAGCATAAATTCTGTGTTAAATGAAATATTCATATTGAAGAATAATAACTAACATTGCAGCTTCTCTACAAGTCATGCTACTTCTGACTTTATTTTGTGGACTAGTTCTTAGAGGATTTCCTGCATTGAGATTCGAACTCTGATTCAGAGACTGGATGTTAGAGGGATTCCGAACAGTTAAAATGGATCGCCCTCTGGTGTCCCTTTGAAGTATTGCCAATCAGGAGGCAAAAACCATGTGCGTGTATTATTGAAGAGGAATCAAGCAAAAGTTTATGGAGTTTTTTCTCCTTTAAATGAATACATTGCAACAATTCCATGGAAGCAGCTGTGAGATATTCTTGTGAACCCACCGAAGGAATCGCTTTATTCTTCTCTCCCTCCTGAGGTTCTGTTGATTTTATGTTACTGCTCTTTTCCCTCAGGTCTTAGCCAGTTCTTTCCCCATCAAAGCTTTAGACCCTATATCTTTTGGTCTCTGAGAGTAGTCATTCTAATCAGTTAGTCCATGAAAAAATATTTATTGAGCTTCTACTATGTGCCGGATACTGTGCTAATGGCTAAAAGAAAGATGGAGGAGATACTTTAAATTTTCTCTTTTGCCCTCGAATATTTTCTGGCTTACCAGGTTTTACTGATTATTTAGGGAAACCCACCAACTTGTAGGTAAACATAATATCAGCTTTCTCTTGCTCTTTGGGAATTCCAGTCACCCTCGAATTCTTCCTCCACATTTCTGATAATCCTCAAAGTTGACTCAAATGTGCTTGAGAATTATTCTCTTATACTCAAAGGTTAGCCAACCTTTCTTGGCAGAAATTGAATCCTGGGAGGATGAGGCATTCGTTCATACGGGAATCAAAAACTGGAAAAGGAGGTTGGAAAGGTGGAACATTGGGAGCTGTTCAGAAAATGTTGGTTGGGGGGAAGGATTAAGCGGGTAAGGCAAGGAGCAAGAAAGCCTCCTGAGGATGCTCGACAACTGCAGTGTGAATGAGAACATGCAAAGTGTAGGGAGATGCCCTGGAAAAATGTGTTATTAAACTCTGTGTGCATTATAATTCAGTCTAGAAGTTGGCCTAGAGAGAGGAGGTGGCAACACTGCCGTACCCTGGTGTCTCCCCTGTCCCTCCCCAAGTGATGAAAGGCCAGGGAAGTTGGGCCAGCAATATCCCCAGGCCTGCACTTGGCATTAGAGTATAGTTGGAGTGGGTGATCCTAGAGGTACTCTTCAGAGGCAGTGTATGAGGGGGTTTTAGCTAGCATGAAAGGAAACAGTACTGGACTGGATTATAAAATCCAAATCGCGAAAATCGAAAGGGGGCTGAGATGTGAAACATAATGGATCAGGGACTGAAGGGGAAGCTACCTGAGAAACACAAATGTGAAAGGAATTCTTGGGGTCAGGGTTCTGCATCCCTCATGTTTTATGTTTGTTTTCAGTTTTGTCTTCTTTGGACTCCTCATGGCCTATGCCACAGTCTAGGGAACTGACATGCCACAAAAATTCATGTTGGTTCAAAGTCTGAAGATCCCCAGAACTTTGGGCTGACTGATGGAGGTAGTCTTTTGAAAATTAGTTTGCTTTTTTTTAACCTACATATCCCTTCCCTCTTTGAATCTTGAGGGTGGATAAGCAGTAGTGTACCTGTACAATCCAGAATCTGGAAATTGTTAATTAATTTGAGATGAAGTAAGATCATAATCCATTCTCGTCACATTCTCTGAAACCACGTCTTTTCATCTCTACCGTAGCACTTAGCAGTTGGAGTTTTGTGAGTTGTTTTCAGATCTACATATCCCATTTGTATTAGAGCCCCTTAAAAGCAGAGACTATGTCTTACTCACTTTTGTATTCTTAGCACCTAGCATAGAATGTGCTTGTTTTAAAAAATGAGATTTATAAATATTTTGCTGAGGAAATAAATTAATGAATGATAAAATTACATTCTAATAAATGGAGTGAGTGTAGATTAATTGTTTATATTTGGGTAACCATGTGTGAGGCCTTTAACTTTCTGTATGATATTGGGCCGTCAGGAGCTTGAACAAATGAAAAATAAAAAATAAAAACCAAACAAGCATAATAAAATGTTCCATATTGCTTAGCATATAAAATGCAATTCAAAAGAGGCCCCTGACTTCTTATAAAATTTAAATCATACAATGACTCTATTTTCTCCATAAATCTCAAATGTGACATTTTATAAGAACCAAGTTTTAGTGGTCAGCACTAGGAATGAGGACCGATTTCTGATGATTGGCTACCTAGATTAAGACCGAGATGAATGAAATAGAAAATCATAGATCCCACTTCATGTCTTTCTGGGAGACCCATCTTTCTCATCTTTATTAAAAAATAATAATTTCTCTGAAATTTGTAGACCTCAGGACATCTTTCTGATTGAGCACAAGTAAAAATTGCAATCTAGTCAAATTCAAATTTTTTTAAAAAGCTGAGGTTTTTTTTCTTCTTTTTTTTCTCCCTCCGGTAGATAATTTTTTTTAATGGCTTGTCTGAGTGATGGCCTCTGGTCTTGGTAAACCTGTTGACCCTACTGATTCTGCAGGTACAGTTATTTGAGAAGAATCAATGCCAGTTTTTTGAATGGCAATGTTTCACTTCCAAAATTATAAGCCCTTTGCCTATTGGTGATTTATTATAATTTTAAGTTGGTTTATTTCTTGACAAATTGTAAACCTGGGTTTCTGACATCAATATGTTACCTGAATAATAAAATAGATTCCCATTTAGGTCTTCCATGGTGTTTTTTTTATCATCCATAATCTTCTTTGGGGAGTACATGAGGAACCACCCAAGACTACTCCTTTTGTTGTTATTTTGAAATGTTTGACTCTTTGCCTGGAAATCTACCATGCACAAGTTGTAGGAATGCAATAAATATTCTCAGTAAGATGGCTACTTGGCCGTGGGACCTGCACCTCGATATTACTACAGGAGTCCCCAACAGGTAAGCAAGGCACCCTAAAAATAGAGACAACCCTATTTAAGAAATAGAAAACTAAATTTTTTTTCTGCATACTTTAAAAAAAAATGTGCTCTCTTTTTAAAAGATATCTAATTCGATATTTACCAAGATTTGAGTATAATGGTTCACTTAAAATTTTTTAAATATCAATGAAAAATTACAAACATTCCCAAAAGTAGAGTGAACAGTACAAGGGAACCCTCAGATTCAACAGTTATCAACAGTTTGCTACCTTGGTTTGACTATTCCTTTTTCTTTCCTTTGTTTTCTTTGGTGAAATATTTTAATATTTCAAATCCCACATCATATTATTTCACCTCTAGATATGTGCAATCTCAAAATGGACGCTTTTTTAAACATAAATGCTGTTATCACATCTAAAAAAATTAACAGTAGTTCTTGGTATTATATGATATTTAATTCATAATCAATTTCCCAGATTGGACCGAAACGTGTTTTTACTGTTGGTTTGTTGAGGATGCAACATTCGATGTCTAAAATGTAGTTGAATCCCCACATGTGATACCCATTGATAAGAACATAAAGACAAATCACCTACATGAACTTGATAACACTTTTAAATAGGATTGTATTTTACTATTCTCAATATCATCTACATATACTTGGAAAATGATAGTGCATATGTGTGAGATATGTTTCAGGCTACAGGTAGTACTTGATGACCATTTTGTACCCTCTCCTCAGGCTGTGAGTCCTTAATCTTGACTACATTTATTAAATGGTTAGAGACAATTCTAACTTAGAACAAGATTTTTATCTTATTTTTGTACTTATCATATGTTCTATTTTATTGTTAGTTTTATTGTTAACTAATGGACCTCTGTTGTTGGAATTTTAATTGTAACCCTGGATTATTATTCTAGTGGTTTTCTAAGCTTTTATGCCATAGACTACTTAATAAATGAGATAATTTTAGATCCTTTAGGCATGCTAAAATCTGAGCTTCCTTATACTTGATCCTACTCTTATTTTTATAACATTTATTAATTACTAATATATTTCCAAATACAAATTTTGTATTATTTAAAAGTTATTTCTAATTAAAATAATACCTTATGAATTAAATTCTAAAAATTATAATCTTAAAGAAGTGAAACATATTCATTGTTAAAAGCATTAAAATTAGAGAAAAATTAAAGAAAAAATAATCTTTTATAATCTTGTGACCTAGAGAGAACCTGTGGTAATATTTTGTTGTACAGTCTTCAGTTTTCCCTAACTATTAAAATGTGGCTCTTTCTGCATATATAATTTAGTTTCTACTTTTACACTCAACTTTGTGTTGTGAGCATTTTCCTGTTTCATTATGTTTATAAATGTGATTTTACAGGCTCCATAATATACCACCATATGGATATATCATAATTCACTTAAACATTATGTCTTTGCTGAGTCTATATACTGTATATATATGTATAGTTGATCCTTGAACAACATGGGTTTGAACTGTGCAAGTCCACTTATATGTGAATTTTTTAAAAAATAGTAAATACTCAGTACTATACAATCCCCAGATGATTAAATCTGTGGATGTGGAACTGTAGCCATCAATGGATTCAACTTGTCATAAATTTTTTTTTAAATCTAAAACATTGTCTATTTAGAAGGATGCTTCTTGATATTTAATGATAATTCTTGTAATAATCAGAGCAAAATCTAAAACAAAACAAAAAAAAATTGGCTTTCCTATTCCTCAAAAAAACAGTGTGAGAGTGTGTGAACAAATGTATGAGAAAGGAAGAAATGGAGAAAGGAGAGGATGAGAGGAAAAGTGAAAGAGAAAATGAGAGGGCAGAAACTAGGGGAAGCAAGAGATGCATACACATGCAAAGGAAGGCACTTCTGTCTTTAGCACAATTAATTAAATTATCAGAAAATAATCATACTTTTGCTGACTTAGAAAGATGGCAAATATTTTTTCCCCAGACAAAATAGAGACTCATTGAGTGTGTTCTGATTTAATATTCTATACTTCAGGTCATTTCTTAAAACTTTTTATTTTGAGATAATTGTAGATTCCTGTGAAGTGTTAAGAATAATATAGAAATATTCCATTATTATTTTCCCAGTTTTTCCAATGGTAGCAACTTGTCAGGTCATTTTTGAGGGAAAAAAATAACATAGAATCATTTCATTGGAAAAAAATATGATTTAAGCCCTGGAATACAAGAATTTTCAACATAACAAAAATCAATCAATGTAATACACCACGTTAACAAAGTGAAGTGCAAAAGCCACATGATTATCTCAACTGACGCAGAAAAGCATTTGACAAAATTCAACACCCTTTCATGATAAAAACTCTCAAGAAATTAGAAATAGAAGGAATGTACCACAACATAATAAAGACAATATATGAAAATCCACAGCTAACATCAAACTCAATGGTAAAAGTCTGAAAGCTTTTCCTCTAAGTTTGGAAACAAAGCAAGGATCCCCACTCTCTATTCAACATAGTGTTGGAAGTCCTAGCCAGAACAATTAGGCAAGAAAAATAATATAAAAGGTATCCAAATTGAAAAGGGAGAAGTAAAAATTATCTCTTTTTGCAGATGATATGATCTTATATGTAGAAAACACTTAAGATTTCACAAAAAAAACTGTCAAAAATAATAAATTCAATAAAATTGTAGGATATAAACCTAACCAAGGAGGTGAAAGACTACACATTGAAAACTATAAAATATTGCTAAAATTGTTGTTAAAGGTACAAAGAAATGGAAAGTCATCTCATGTTTATGGATTGGAAGACTTAATATTGTTAAGATGGTCAATACTACAAAAAAAATAGTATCTACAGATTCAATGTATTCCCTATCAGAATCCCAATGGTATTTTTTGCAGAAAAAGAAAAATCTATCCTAATATTCATTTGGACTCTCAAGGAACCTAGAATAACCAAAACAATTTTGAAAAAGAACAAAGATGGAGGACTTACACTTCCTGATTTCAAAACATATTACAAAGCTACAGTAATCAAAACACTGTTGCACTGGCATAAAGACACATAGAGTAGAATAGAATAGAATAGACAATAGAATAGAGAGCCTATAATCAAACCCTTGCATATGTGGTCAAATGATTTTTGACAAGAGTTCTGAGACTATTCAATGGGGAAAGAATAGTCTCTTCAACAAATGGTATTGGGAATGCACATGCAGAAGAATGAAGCTAGGCCCTTATCTGTGTTTCTACAAAAACTAAATTGAAATGAATTAAAGACCTAAATGTAAAACTCAAGATGATGAAACTCCTAGAAGAAAACATAGGGGAAAGTCTTCATGACACTGGATCTGGCAATGATTTATTGGATATGACACCAAAGACACAGACAACAAGAGCAAAAATAGACAAATGGGACTACATCAAACTTGAAACCTTTTTGCATCAAATGACACAATCAACAAAGTGAAAAGGCAACCTATGGAATGGGAGAAAATATTTGCAAATTATATGTCTGATAAGGGTTAATATCCAGAACATATAAAGTACTACAACTTAATGACAAAAGATCAAATAACCCCATTCAAAAATGGGCAAAGGACTTGAATAAACATTTCTCCAAAGACGACATACAAATTGTCAATAAGCATATGAGAGGATGACTCATTATTACTTATCATTGGAGGAATGCAAATCAAAACCACATTTAGATATCACTTCACACTCACTAGCCTGACTACTATCAAATAAACAGAAAATAACAAAAGTTATTGGCAATAAAATGTGTCAGCCAGGATGTGGAGAAATTGGAATCCTTGTGCGTTGTTAGTGGGAATGTAAAATCATGCAGCAGTTGTGGAAAACAGTATGGAGGTTCCTCAAAAGATTAAAAATAGAATTACCCTATGATCCTACTTCTGGGTACATATCCAGAAGAATTCAAAGCCAAGTCTTGAGAAGAGATTTGTACATCCATGTTTAGCCAAGAGATGGAAGCAATCAATCTCTCCATCATCAAATGAATAAATACATACAATGGAATATTACACAGCCTTAAAAAAAGAAAGAAATCTTGTCACATTCTACAACATGTGATGGATGGGTATACGTGGTTGAAGCTTAAGGACATTGTGCTAAGAGAAATAAACCAGTCATGGAAGGATAAATACCATATGAGTCTACTCATATGGAGTATCTAAAGTAGTCAGAATCATAGAAAAAAATTTGAAAGGTGATTGCTAAGGTCTGGAGGGATGTTTAATGGGTTATAGAGTTTCAGTTTTATAGGATGAAAAAGGTCAAGAGATCTGTCGCACAACAATGTGAATATACTTAACGCCACTGAACCATACACTTAAAAGTGATTAGGATTGTAAATGTAATGCCACGTGGGGGTTTTTTTAACCACAAAAAAAAAAAAAAAAGTGATTAAAGCACATTCCTTCTCATCAGTTTCCAAAGTTCAAAAAGCACAGCTTTGCTCAGTGAGTTATTTAATCAATGAACTCTCCGGTTTTCCTGAAAACATTGGTGATGTCAAAAGTGATAGCACTTAATACCACCAAAATTTCACACTTCTGGCCATCTGCTTTTCAGAGTAAGTGAATCTTGAAGACAAATTAACATGTGGCGCCTGAAAGAAAGGCAGAAAAATTGGGGCTCTGCCCAGACCTTCCAAGGCCAGCACTGTCCATTCGGTTTGAGAGCAGTATTCTTACATATGTGCAGGTCCTTCACATTCCAGGCCAAGTTATTTCTTTATAGAAACAATCTCCTGTAGCTCAGTTCACCCCATGTTCCACTGACATAATCATTCAGCCTGAAGCACAGCAACCTGCATACCTGATTGATTGCATCTCCTTTCAGATTCGGCTTTCAAACCCAACTTATTCTTCTTATGTGAGGTAGAGGATAGGTTAGAATAAGCAATATGATGTAAATCCTCATAGAGCCATAGAAGTTGAGTTCTTTTGTCAGGAAATCTTTAGGCAAGCAACCCAGGGCATCCTTGGCATTTTAAAATAGATCAGTGGCTGGATCTGAAAGCAGCTCTTTTGCTCCTTCCCTGTTTACCCATTTCTGTCCTCCTCTAACCTTAAAAGCTTAATTATAGGAATGAGATCACTAAGCAATTGAACCTAAGTAACTCCTGACTTATGCTCTCGTGAATGCACAACATGCCTTGTCTAACTTGTTGATTCCTTTCCTAAATAAAAAGAAGTAAGAATGAAGACATAAGTAGTTAAAGAATCATTAGCTCTCTACCCCCAACAGCCTCCTAAGGAATCCTACAGGCGGATCATGCCAGCAAGATAACATCTGAAGAGCGAGTCAGCCAGCCTGCACCTGATGGAGAATGATGCAGAACCCAACCTCCTGCCTCGATGATTCACTGAGATTCTTCCCCCATTTTTTCCCTTTAAAAACTGCCTTGGCTGAGCAGAATCTTCGGAGTTGGTCTCTGGACACTCATCCACCTTCTCCCCAGATTGCTGGCTTTTCTGATTAAAGTGACTTTCCCTTCTACTGACACTTGCCTCTCGAATTATTGGCTTGTGAGTGACGAGCAGCCGAACCTGGGTTTGGTAACAGACCAGCAGCAGCAGTACCTGGGAACCTAATTAGAAATGCAAATTCTTCAGCCTCATCCGGACCTACTGAATCAAAAACTCTAGGGTGGGGTCCAGTGATCTGTGTTTTTGTAGCCCTCCAGGTGATTCTGATGCCAGCTGAAATTTGAGAGCCATTGCTCTACATTGTCCGCCTCTATGTGACAGAGGCCAAATAAAACCTAAATTTGAACAGTAAATGTGGGAAGAGTAACAGCAGGTGGCAGTGTTTGACTATTTCTGCCTTTTTTCTAGCTACCTGTACTCACTATAGGACAATTCAAATTGTCAGACCTGAAAAATGTATCGCTGGTTACTGGCCGTTTACTAAAAAACAAATTTCATTGCTATTTTTCTTTCCAAAAAAAGAAGACAAAACTTCATTTTTCTGAAAATATAGAACCAAAATCTAAAAATAAAATATATATAGATATATATTTTTTCCTTTTGGG
This sequence comes from Balaenoptera borealis, assembly GCF_965194805.1. NCBI lineage: Eukaryota > Metazoa > Chordata > Mammalia > Artiodactyla > Balaenopteridae > Balaenoptera > Balaenoptera borealis. The sequence goes on from NC_138873.1 coordinate 29,751,961, forward strand.
AGCTTTTGGGAAATTTAACCTGGATGGTTTTTTTTTTTTTTTTTTTGAATTGTGTTACAAGGTAATTAATACATATTAATCAAGATAATAAAGTGCATGGACAGGGACTTCTTAAGTATATTCTCACAGAGTCAACAGAATTTGCATTCTTCCCCTACCACACCCAGCTAGCTGTACTTTTTATTTTTCTATTCTACGCAGTCATGACTTTGACCTGTCCTATTTACATATGTGCCCCTGGTGTGAATCCTGAGCTTAAGGATAATTTAATATTTTGAAAAGGGATGATTGCAGTGCAAGCCAGAGTTTTAATTATAGCAAATGGGACGGAGTTGGAAAAGAACTATCACTGCTTTAAGAGATTATATGACATATGTATGATTTCAAGAGAGTCAGGCTTTCCAAAGTGAATGATTCCTTTTCTCATTACTGGATCCAGCACCAGCCACTTTCTGATCATCAGTGGCTACAGGGATTCAGTCCTGATCTGCCTCAAGCCTTCTGGAAGCCTGCCCTCCCAGTGACCCTACCTAGATCACAGAGACTCTGGCCCACTGCACTGGGCTTGCGCAAAGGAGATCGTCCTAGCTCTAGCCATGGTCTAGTCCCATTCACCGCGCTCTTTAAGCACAAAGGGTTTTTTCTTTTAACATTATTGTACCCTGAAGGGCTTTTCTTGATAAATGGCTCCTTGAATGACACGTATAATAGCATGCCGTGCCTTCTCAAAGACGAATGACTACTGCCAATGACAGCAGATACAGTCAGGGCTACTGCTACCTATTACTGGAGCTCTGTTTTCTATGTTCTTTTATCTTTAACATCAATTTGTTCCTGTCAGCCATCATAAACTATAGAGGCAGGATTCCACGTACAAAGGTAATGTTTGAACTTCTCTAATGGCGGCGTGTTAAATATATTTTCCTGATACCATGTCCCATTAATGTTGTGCTGCCGGGGGAGAGAAATCCATCAGTGCCTCTTCAGATCATAATCCTATCTTGTCTTGAGATCACGTTTCATTATTCCCCAAGCCAAGAATACATGGGGTCTGAGCCCCAGCCAAATAATGTGATTCTGGGACATAGATCGGGATTACTGAAGATAAAGTGGCCTGGCCATGAGGCGTACTGTAAGAACACATGTGCTTATTAGATTGCATCTCATGTCTGCAGCAGACACCCTCCTGCCAAGGCTGAATGCTACTAAGCACCTACCGCCCCTCAGCTCCCATGTGAGTCACAAGTTTGCTTTCACTCCAAAAGCAAAACATAACAGTGAGAGAGCTCAGGTCTGCTCAAGATCGACAAGCTGTCAGCTCGTCTGGGGACAGAGGGTGCCTCCCAGCTGATGCAGCACCCCAATAATGCCAAGTGGCGCCTGAGGCGTCCTCACAGCTGCAAGCTATTTCTTCCAGAATGAATCATCCATTCTCCTCTGAGTTCCTTGCACTACTCACTGTTGCTCACGTCATGCACATACACACGGAGGCTGCAAAGCCTCACACTTTGTTCCAAACATCTAAAAACAGCTTTTGGCCTTGGTGTCCCCTCCTTACGTGGTAATACTAGACCTCTGAACCACTGACAGAGCAGGGCCCTATCTTTGAAGGAACATGGAAGTCAGAGGCAATATCAACAGTCAAAGACCTAGAGTAGCTTGTTTCTGTACTTGATAAAAATGTATTTAAGGCAGATATACAGTCAACCACCTTTTAAATGGAGTTACGTGTACGGGATCACAAGGAACAAGTCATGAGCCTTGGAAGCACTTCGACATTCATGACTGAAATCCACTTGGTCTTAAGTGAAAAATGAAAGAGGCAGAAACGATTGCTCTGTAATTTTAGCCTTCCATTTGCAGACAGTGAGGGATGGTCTCATAGTTTCTGGAAGTGTTGGGTGCAGATCATCTCCATCAAAATCATCTGGAGTGCTTGCTAAATGCTGATTCCTAGCCCTTGTCATCAATCTACTGAATCAGAATCACTGAGTTGGGGGCCTTGGGAATCTGGATTTTAATAAGATTCTTGGGTAATCTTTTTTGACGCTGAATTTTGAGAACCATTTATCCAGGATCTTAAAAGACTTTCAGATTACTAATCACAATGGAATTCTCTGAAGAGTGATGGGGTGTAATGGGCTCCAACAATGCCTTCAAGTAAACTTTCATGCATAATTGCCCGAATGTAGGTGGTTGTTCTCACGATGTATATATACCGCCAACATACAAATCCAACAGGCAATAATCAGGTCTTTTACTTCCTTTACATTTTCAGCAGTGACAGTGGCAATACAACTGTATGTAAACAAGACATACAATCTTGTGAAGCTAAACATAAAACAAGGCATAGAGGAAGTCAAGCAAAACTGAAAAAATTATTTAAATTTACTGTATTATAATTGAAGGAACATCTCACTGGTATTCAGTTGGGTGCAGAATAAGTCTTCCCTGATTGCCTAATTTCACTGAAGCCCACAAGGACACCGCAAGGTTGATTAAAGGGCTTAAGTGGCTGTTGGCAAAGTTCTGGTAAGAGGACAGTGCTTCCAAACTGAGCTGAAACCGGGTGTGATCCAGGAGGCTAAGTGCTAGAAAAGATCCTGGCATGTACTAAGTGTTCAATAAATGCTTGTCACATGAAAATGAGAATTATGATTCCATTGCTTCTCCCTTTTTACTGATTCATAGCTTCCTCCACATTTCTGTCCAGTTATTTTATTCTTACTATCCCACATATTTGCCCTAACGATCGGAGCCTAACAAATAATAGTAATACTTAAGTTGAAAACAGCCAGTGGTATAAATTAAGAGAAATGGTCACAGTGATTTTATCAGACATTACTTGTTACCATTTAGACAACTTCGAGCATTAGATCTAAGCAGAAACTCTAAGGTAATTAAGTTTTAGAGAAAATCAAAATGCCCAAACCTCTAAAAAGACTGTCCTGAGAACCTTTACCATTTCTTCTTTCTACCCATAAACACTGTCTCAAATATGTTAGCTGAAAAAGAATATTTTACATGTATTATTACATGTGGTTCTAATGCCTCCCTCTATTTAGAAAGCTGGCTCTGCGAAGACAAGAACTAAAAATATACTTAATACTCTTTATAGGCACAAGTAGGTTACAGGGTTTAGGTAGCTTGCAGGCAGTTAATAAATACTTAAATACCGAATGAAAGACAGCCAGGATCCTGGCAAAAAAAGTAGCCAGGAAACAGTACTCATGCCAAGAAGGGGCTCCTGGATAGTAAGGAGGATGTCTTAGGGAGAGACCAGTGGTAAGTTCTTGCTAACAACAACAACAACAAAAGATTCAGAGCGAAATTCTTACTTACTCCCAAGGACTAGCCTGACTCTGGATATGCTGTTCTTGGAAAAAAGAAAGAAAGAAAAAAGAAACTCTAAATGGAAGCAAACAGATTTAAGACAAAGGTATTTGCAAGAGTTCATCCAGCTTCTCAGCCTCTCTCCTATGCCTGCTGCAAGAGAATGACCCCTTCCCATCCTTCTCATCGGGAAACAGGTGTCTCCTGCCAATTAGGATTTAAAAATCAACAGGGGCTTCTTAAGAGAATGATGACAAGTCTAATTGCAAGAAGCAGCTGTTGAGACCTTGGCTACACTGGGGCGGGGTTTATTAATACCCATTTTGCTGGGTCCCTGGCACCAAGCTGGGGTCAGCTCCCCTGTCACGGGGTCGAAGCTGTAAAATGTAGGGTGAGGATTTAATGACCTGAGCTAAGCAGGAGGGATGAGAGCACCCCGCACTGATCCTGGGAGTTGGGAGTATACAAGTCAAGTGGACACAGAGGCACTGTCAACAGCAGCCTCCGTTGAAAGGGTTGCCACTGCTCTAGAACGTGAGCTGCATGTTTACATGAGGCCCTGTGAGTTATTCAATCTACCGTTTTTTTCTGGCCTGTTTCTGGCTCATATGCGTATGTGTATATGCTCAAACATCGTCTCCCCAGGAAGCCCTCTCTCCCAGTCCGTCTCCCTGCTTCTGGAACACAGTCTTCAGGGCTGCACCCCACCTCTTCTTTGTGTGCTTTTATTATTGGCATGTACACCTGCCTCATTCATTACTAGAGTGCAAATTTTTAAGGACAGATATTTGTTTTAATTGTCTTTGTAGCCTTATCATCTAACCTAGAACCTGCCATGTAGTAAGAGCTCAATAAATGTTTCTTTAAGCTCCCACCTCCCAAACCAGGAGGTGTGGAATCTATCTGCCAAAGCATTGCTAACAACTGCCAAGGCAAACAGGAGTCTTTGCTGCTGTCTAAGTCATTCCTTTAAAATGACAGTGAAGACAGGAAAGTCCAAGAAACATTCCTCCGGAAACACATGCAAACATTAATTCTGGAATGCCTTGGCATTCTCTCATAAGAATAGCTCAGTGAGAGCCCAGCAGAGACGAAAACGAAACCAGAGACTAACATTTGCTCCTAGAAACTTACAGACCTTAATATAGGCAATGCTGAGAGGTCAGGGTCAAGTGGATTTACACGATGAAGAGTTTTCAGTAGAGAAATTCTACAAGTCCTATGAACACATTAAGGTCAGCTGCTATATTAGTATATAGTCCATATACCAATGAAATCCTTTTTAATTAACATTTACTGGAATATTACTCTGTATTACCATTTTTTTCTCACCAATAGAACCCAAAGAGAAATAAGATTTTGCTTTCATCTTAAGCTGCTTCCAGTAAGGGCGTAAAGCACTGTACGATGAGCATTAATGCACTGAATTCCACGTTCTACTAGCAGAATGAATTGCAAAACATAGGGAGATGATTTTAGTATGAGCAGTGTTCAGAAGACAAAAAGGATTTTTAGGAAGAGGAATTAATTAGCAAGAGCAATGAGAGTGCAGGGTGTTTAAGGAAGAGCAAGCAAGGTCCATGGGAAGCCCCAAATCCAAATGGGCAGAGAGGAGGGTGAGTCAGTAGCATTGGTGTCACAGTGTCATAGTAAGGAGTCTCTACTTAGTCCCTTAAGAGATCCTGGGGTCTTTAAAACAGACTTTCAAACAGCAAGGAAACAAACTTAGTTCTGTTCTTTATCACCCCGGTGGTCTGGCTCACAGGCGATGTATTAGAAGGGTGTGGAGCAACTTTGGGTAATCCTCTTGGCAAAAAGGAGTTGAAATCTTTAATTAGGGCTAGGGCCAGAGGCGTGAGGTGAGGACAGAGGTTTAAAGAACATTTCAGAAATAGTATTGCTAAGCCTGGAGAGGGAAGAAAGAAGGAAGGGTCATTACTAAGTCCAAGGCTTATAGTCTGGAGAACGAGGTGGACAATTATGGCATAAAAAATGATAGGGAGTCCAAACTGCGTGTTGGGCACATTAAGGGCAGAATTTGTAAGTAAAGATAAACTTGTAAAAGACAGACAGATTTTACATAGGGGTGTGGGTCTATACTTAGTATAGAATGTTTCCTAAATAAAGTATTTTAACATCATGGGTCATCTTGTAGAAAAACAAGTCTACGCAAAGTGATAAGTAAAGTTAGAGTCATTTTATAATTTCAAATAATGTGTATATAGCGTCGAAAAAGGAAGAGATCAACACATTGGATCCCCAAAATACAAAGTTGCATTTATTGCTTGCTGAAGTAGGAAGAACTCGGCTAGTCATACTGAGCAAAGAGAGATCTTACAAAGGGTTTGGGGAAGAACTTGTTTTGGGTGGTGTTGGTTACAGAGGCAAGACAAGGTTGCCACAGTCTTGGAAGCAGGGTTTTGCGTTGCTGAGGGGCAAGAGTAGTTTGATTTCAGCCTTAAAGCATGTTCACTAGAGTGTGTGTGCTGCGCAATTGCTGGCTTTGAAAATGTAAGGCTGTCATTGATTAGTTGGTTTTCAGAGTTGCTTCATTGTAGCAAGTTCTCACTGAATGATTAGGTAAGTTTAAAATCAGCTCAGGTGTTTGCTTGTTACCACCACCCTTTAACTGAAATTTATTGATTAAACAGGTTTAAAACAATTTCTAGTCTTTACTGATTAGCAAAGCTTTAGAACTTTCAGGCTTTCCTGGGAGCATGGGGGGAACTGTTGTTTTTCTTTAATTATTCTCAATAGCTATGAGACTGACACAGTAATGACCTAATAGTCCATTTTGCTGCATTACTACTCTGAAAATCTAAAAATAAAAAGCTTCTTCACTTTCGAAACTTCCCGTAAAAATAGCAGACTATCAAGCAATCAAAGATTTCCAGTATTGTCAAGTGTTTTAGATTTGTGGAATTTTACCTATTAATTAATTATTTATTAATTAATTGATAAGGAATGAATTAATTATTAATTGATCTGCCATTATTTGGCTAGCACCTAACACGTCTTTTCATTTGGCTTATATTCATGGTGTTATGCATTGTCTCATTCAATGGAGAAGATTCTAAATTCAGTACTGGAGTGAGACAGTTGAAATTCAGAATGTTCCCTACTGAACTTAGGGGCTACGTACGTCTGCGTGCTGTGGGTTTCCTTTATAAATCATTGGTTGTGCCTGTCAAGCTGTTTAGATACTTTGAATTCTAAGGTAATTTTTGAGAAGACACCATTTGGTTCCCTTACAGCTGATGTCTGGGGCTATATGTGTTTCAGCTGGGGTGCTGGTCCTGACAGGCTGACAGAATGCTTGCTAAGTGGACATCTAAACAGATGTCTCGGAGCACATATGCCATCTCTGCAGCAGATCAACAGAAGGCATGCATTTTTTATATTGTGATGTAAGATTAGGAAGCCATTTTAGTTTGACACGGATGAAAAGTGGTTCCACTTCAAAAACTATTAAATTGGAAATAGTATTCAATTCCAAATACCATCCCATACAGCTCTCATTATAGCACTTATCCCAGGCATTGTAGTTGTCTGTGCTTCTAACTGTATCCCTCTCCAAACTCCAAACGAACACCTCTTGGGGACCAGGCCTCCTTCCTTTGCTATTTTGGCCCAGTGCCTAATAGAGGGCTTGACACATAATAGATGCTTAATAAGTTTTTGTTGAGTAAATGAGTCAGTAAGTTTTTATTGCCAGATGCCAAAATATTTCTTAAATGTAAACAGAAGTCACATACTCCTTTTATTGATATTATGTTCATTTCCAAGTTTCAATCAACTATAAATGCTCAAATCCCCAAATAGGAAAGAATATTGGAAACAATAATTTCCATTCCCCTTATTTTACTTTATAAGTGTTCCTGAAAAACAGAGGGGAAAAGAAAAGAATTTTTTTGATGAACCTTGAGGGCACTATGCTAAGTAAAATAAGTCAGACAGAGAAAGACAAATACCGTATGATCTCATTTATATGGGAAATCTAAAAACAAAAGAAAACCCCCCAAACTTATCGATGTAGAGAACAGATTAGTGGTTGTCAGAGGTGGGTGGGGTGGGGATGAGCTCAATGGGTGAAGGTGTCAAAAGGTACAAACTTCCAGTTATAAAATAAATAAGTCCTGGGGATGTAATATACAGCATGGTTAATACAGCTATAGTTAATACTATATTGTATATTTGAAAGTCTCTAAGAGAGTAGATCTTAAAAGTTCTCATCACAAAAAAAAGTTTGTAACTGTGAGGTGACGGATGTTAACTAGATGTACTGTGGTGATCATTTCACAATATACACAAATAACAAATTATTATGTTGTACACCTGAAACTAATATAATATTATATGTCAATTATATCTCAATTAAGGAAAAAAAAAACCTAAAAGGAAGATCAAGAAATAGGTCTTTTGATTCTTAATCCTGTGCTTTTCTCATCACCCCAAATTGGTCTCTCTACACATTAAAAATTTTTTCCTATCAGTCCAAAACCGTTTCTAAGCATCATTTTTGTATCAACTTTATTGGACTATTTAAATTTAGAGTCCATATTTTCATTACAATCAGATTCAGAGTGCAGAGTTCTTGTGATGGGTTCTTTGTCATACTAAACCACTAAAACATCTCCTCAATGATTGTCACTGGATACTTCAAGCTACTACTCTTAGCTTCTTCCTTTGTAGTCATCATGTTACCAAAAGTGGGGTCCGGCTACTCGCCACTCTAAAGCCAATAAAGAGTCAAAGTTGGTGGAAAGGAAAGTTTGCTTTATTTCACAGGCTGGCAACCGGAGGGAAGGGCAGACTCCTGTCCAAGGGCTGACTCCTCCCGACTGACAATCAATGGGCAAGAGCTTTTTTTTACAGAAGGAGGGAGGGGGCTACATGCAGAAAGAGCACAGTTGGCTCTGACAGTCCTCTTGAAATCGGTCATGAGGTGGTCTGACCAGCATCATCTTGATTGTTTCAAGTACAGTTAGTCTTCAGTGCCAGGGTCAGTTTGTTCCCATTTCTCTGAGGCCAGTTCTCGGAATTGTGGCAGCTTATGTCATGGCTACACTCTGGTCATCATGTAGTTAAGTTTTTCCACCTGGTGGGGGTTTCAGTGTCTAAAAAACAACTCAAAGGATACGGCTCAGAATATTATCTACAGCCCTTGAAGAGGCACTAAAGGTCCTTGACTTTGCTTAACGACTAAACTATTATTAGTTTGTCCTGTTTGACTGCTTTCCTTTGCTTCTCTATTTTCTCACTTCTCTGATTAAACTTATTCTTTGACTACAGTTTTTCTACAGACAAAAGGCAGGTGGAAGATGGGGAGGGGTGTGAGGGGGAAGGACCACAGGATCATGCTCTGTTTCAGTCACATAAAATATATCTCAAAAGAAAGGAATTCTAATGACAAAGAGAAGAAGGGGACAAATGATAAATCATATAATTTAAAGCAGATTTCAAGCTTGATTCAACATCAAAACATCTTGTAAATCCATGGTCTGATATGCTGAAGAGGCAATCTCTTGGTTTTCCTTGACTAGGTTACAATCTGGCCTGTTCAAATCATTCATTCCTTCTTTCCTTAGGCATGAGCAAATATTAACAACTCTTGACCTTAGAGACACTCTTGTTGGCAGGCAAAAAGGGGAGTGTGACTTTAGTAAAAAGGAAGTAAGCTAGAATATTTTGGCATATACGGCTTTTACAAGTTGTTCGTGAAGTGAATCACACTTTATAGAAATTGAAGAGCAATTGCTGCTAAAGAATCTTGGGATAAATCTTTTGTAAGTGAAAAAAAAAAACAATGAAAGTACACATATTAAAATGTCCTTAATGCCGCTCTTAGCTGCTGACACTTGGCTCCTGATATAAAACCAAGTAATAGGCTCATGGCCTCCCTTTTTGCCTTGAAATGGAACACCCACTTGACTTGGAAAGATTTAGGGACATCCTTACTCCATTGCCCTAAGCAATCCAAATAATGCAAAATTGGCAGTGGTAATTACTTGTAGACAGTAGAAGAAACCAACATGACTTTAAGTTTTGCAGCTAAATTTTGGGGTAAATTGTTATACAGCAATGGCTAACTAATACATGGGGTAGACAAGTAAGTCTTTTTCCATCAGCTTTTCTGATATAGCTGGGTAGAGGAAACTTAGGCTTCAAAATCATACCATTTAACCTATTGTCTGCCTCAGCTCACATGAGGATGGATAAAGTCTTCATCTCAGGCTAGAGCACTAGTGTCCAAACTTGCTTCTACTACGTCAAATATGAAGAGAAAAGAGACTGATAACTCTCTTTTTCACAATTTAGCAGTTGTGGTGCAAACATTCCCTCTCAAGCCCTTTACTCTTCTTAAGGCTCTGAGGAGTGGTTACTTGTAGATGATTCTGAGTTATTACTGAATAACATCCCCACATGCAGTTTGCACAGTATTTATTGAGCAGCTTTTAATGATGAATAGGGTGAGAAATACCAGGCAAAGAATATGGTAATAACAGTACATAAATTTTATTTTCATTTAGCATGAACACACCTGATTTCCTTCAACATTGTAAACATGTCACATTATTAGGCAGTGAAAGTCTGATGAATTTAAACATTTATTTAGACATTGTTTTGAATGGAAAAGGTACTTTAATTCGACTTGCCTCCACTACTCCAGATCACTTTATTTTTATTTGTTTTATTTCACTTTGGTTGGGTTTAATTAAAAACAAATATCCCAAGGAGAGAAAGCAACTGGAAAGTTTTCTCAGGATGGGATTGGTTATTTTAAAGATATTTCTCTTCTTATTCTCCTGAGAACAGAGAGAGAAACTCAAGATAAAATATTTTATGGTCGGATTTTGGCAAATAGCTCATGTTTTGTAGTTAATAAATATGATTCAAACTAAGTGTTTAGAAGGAAACTCTGCTAGACCATTTTTTTAAACATAACTTAAAAAATGCACTAATTAATTATGTACAATTTGGTCATTAGTTAAAGAAGGGAATTTCAGGCTAGGAAGGTGACTTATTCCTATACATAATGTTAAAGAAATAAGTACCTACAAGGTTAAATTACTGCCCTGTAAAAAGACCAACAGACAACAGCCTCACAACTGTCAAGGTCATGAGTTGTTTCATTACCATGATGTATTCTCCAGCACTAAGGTTCTGTCAGTTGTTGTAATAGAAACTCTTACTTTTAGGGTTTATCATTCAGCTGTTAAAAAAAAAGGTTCTGGTTGATCTAAAAACAAAGTAAATAAGCTCTCAGGGTGTGTGCCTGTATGAGTGTTTTGGGTTACATGAAAGTAGGGGAAAAGAGAAAACCTGTACAGTCCTAACTATCATGCTAGTTCTGATCATACAGAATGTTGGGGACTTGCTGTGACTTGGCAGTGCCCTTTTTGTTGAACACATTGCATGCCTATCAGAGGGACTGTCATGTGTCAGGGTGATAGGATAAACGTTTTTCCAAAGAAAGAAAAAGTAAAGAGTGGTCACAGGATTTGGCATCCAGTTGACTAAGTTTGTTCTAAACTGCTTTTCACAGATGATTAGGTGATGTGGTCACTGGATTTAGGGCAGGGAGGATGAGGGAAGCAGATGGGGCTCTGAGATTCCAGGCCTACATATCTGTGTTCTCAGGATGTACGGCCAATTTATAGGGTGACATAAAGTGAGGTGCCAGGATTGATCAAGGGCACTGTAATTTAGAGGGGGTAGTATTTGAAAGTAACAATTTAAAACTATTCTGAGATATTTTAGGTCCCTTTCTTTTTTTTTTTTTTTTAATTTATTTTTGGCTGCGTTGGGTCTTCGTTGCTGCACGCAGGCTTTCTCTAGTTGCAGCGAGCAGAGGCTACTCTTTGTTGCGGTGCACGGGCTTCTCATTGCGATGGCTTCTCTTGTTATGGAGCACAGGCTCTAGGCGCACAGGCTTCCGTAGTTGCGGCACGTGGGCTCGGTAGTTGTGGCCCGCGGGCTCTAGAGCGCAGGCTCAGTAGTTGTGGCGCACAGGCTTAGTTGCTCTGCAGCATGTGGGATCTTCCAGGACCAGGGCTCGAACCCCTGTCCCCTGCACTGGCAGGTGGATTCTTAATCACTGTGCCACGAGGGGAGTCTTAGGTCCCTTTCTTTTAGATAAACAGTTCCCCCCCTTTTATTTTCCTGCCGATCCCATGTCTCTTGGCCACAGTGTAACTGGAAAGAGCAGACCCAGAGAATCAGGAGTCCCAAACCACTAAACATACTTTGACCAATTCTAACCTCCTATATTCTCTCAGACGTTGATTGGAGAGCATCCTTTGGGCTGTTTGCTCCAGGAATCACCATTTCCAATTGTTTATTAGTGCACACTCTCTTGACGACAAGTTTAAGGAACAAAAGGAAATGAAAGGAAAGGGAAGGGAAGAAAAGGAAAGAAGCGCTCTTGGCTTACGAAACTAAAAAAATCCAGGCATGGTTGTTGAGTAGAAGTTCTGGCTCCTGACATGCTGAAACTAAATTCTCCAGTAATATCACCAGGCTCCATCTCTCAGCTCACGTGCTGGCTTCATATTCAGGTTCTCTCTCAGCATGGTGGGAAGAACAGTCCTGGTGTTTTAGGCTGACAAAGCCACCAGAGCTTATCATCTCAGAAGGACAGTGCATCTCCCACAACAGATTTGGAGAAAAGTCTTGGGGTGGGCTTCCATAAGCCAAGTTTTGGTCCTATACCTATCTTTGGGCAAATAAATTATTGTGGCAAATAGGATGGAATATGCTGATTGGCTAAGGCTGAGCCCAGAGGTATGGTCGTTCCCTAAAAAGGGGGATATTGAGTACACAGAAAAGCTCATGTTTACTATAGAAAAGGCAACCCATGGAACAGCAGAAAATATTTGCAAATCATATATCTGATAAGAAGTTAATATCCAGACTATATAAAGAATTCCTACAATTCAACAACAATAAAAAACAACACAATTTAAAAATAAGCAAAGGATTGAACAGACATTTCTCCAAACAAGGTATATAAATGGACAATAAGCACATAAAAAGATGTTCACCATCATTAATCATTCAGGAAATGCAAATCAAAACCGCGATGAAATACCACCTCGCACACGTTAGAATGGCTACAATCAAAAAACATAAAAGTAACGATGATGTGGAGAAATTGGAACCCATGTGCATTAGTAGTGAGAATGTAAAATGGTGTAGTTACTATGGAAAAGTGTGGTGGTTCCTCAAAAATTTAAAACTGGAATTAGCATATGATCCAGCAATTTCACTTCTGGGTATATACCCAGCACATAAAGCAGGGACTCCAAGAGGTATTTGTACACCCATGTTGATAGCACCATTATTTGCAATAGCTCAAAGGTGGAAGCAACTCCAATGTTCATCACTGGATGAGTGGATAAACAAAATGTGGTATATGTATACAATGACATATCATTCAGCCTTAAAAAGACAGGAATTCTGACACACACTGGGGCAAGGATGAACCTTGAGGACATTACACTAAGTGAAATAAGCCAGTCACAAAAGGATAAATACTGTACAACTATGTTTATATGAGGTATGTAAAGTAGTCAAATTCCAGGGGCTTGAGAGAGCGGAAAGGGTTTTATTTTTCAATGGGTGCAGAGTTTCAGTTTTGCAAGACATAGTGTTCTGTGGATGGATGGTTGGTGATGGTAACATAACAATGTGAATGTACTTAAAACCACTGACTGTACACTTAAAAATTGTAAAGATGGTGAATTTCATGTATATTTTACAACTTAAAAAAAAGCTATGTCCACTATAGAATTTCTAAAAAGATATGAAGTTGGCCAATCTGTTTCTAAAAAAATTTTCTCCATTTACCCTTTAGGGACTTTCTTCTGAACATCTTCCTTCTAGACACTCTTGGAATCATGCTGATTCTTCAGTGCTCCACCTTGGTTTGTTTCCCCTCATACCAGGTGGCTCTTGAAACTTCCTAATTCCCCACTCTGGTCAGATGCCGATTCAGAGCCCTCCGTAAGGTCATGCCTCAGGTCAGGGAGCCTGTAAGTCAGCTGTGCTAAAAGCTGTTGATGTATGTGTTACATTCAAGAAAGGCATTTTGAAAAGGGGACATCGGAAAATGTGTTTTTAACTAAATGTCAATCAACTCAGCAGCTCTCATTGGATAGTTATCTCTTGGGTTTCCATATAGAACTGGATATAATTGTGATCACTAAGTCAAATCATCAGCTAAGGGTCCTTTTACCATTTATCTGAAAAAGTAACATTTTTATAGCACAAGAGCCATTTGTCACATAGGCAACATAGGATGTTACTTGGATGGCATTTATACCCATGTGGGGAGATAAGAGTTACAGTTAACTCCATTGCTTGCAATCTCACATGCTTTTTAAAAAAACATTTATTTTATTGATGTATAGTTGATTTACAATGTTATGTTAATTTCTGCTGTACAGCAAAGTGATTCAGTATACATATATGTGTGTGTGTGTGTATATATATATGTATTCTTTTTCATATTCTTTTCCATTATGGTTTATCACAGGATTTTTTTTTTAACATCTTTATTGGAGTATAATTGCTTTACAATGGTGTGTTAGTTTCTGCTTTATAACAAAGTGAATCAGTTATACATATACATATGTTCCCATATCTCTTCCCTCTTGCGTCTCCCTCCCTCCCACCCTCCCTATCCCACCCCTCTAGGTGGTCACAAAGCACCGAGCTGATCTCCCTGTGCTATGCGGCTGCTTCCCACTAGCTATCTATTTTACGTTTGGTAGTGTATATATGGCCATGCCACTCTCACTTTGTCACAGCTTACCCTTCCCCCTCCCCATATCCTCAAGTCCATTCTCTAGTAGGTCTGTGTCTTTATTCCCGTCTTACCCCTAGGTTCTTCATGACCTTTTTTTTTTTTTTTCTTAGATTCCATATATATGTATCACAGGATATTGAATACAGTTCCCTGTGCTATAAGTAGGACCTTGTTGTTAGCCATCCTATATATAATAGTTTGCATCTGCTAACTGCAAACTCCCAATCCATCCTTCGCCTCACCTGCTCTTGATTGCACTTTTCCTCAGGTCCTAATTCTGCAAGTTCTGAGCAACTCAATTACAATAGTTGGACAGCCAGATACAGTGCAAGGAGCATGACTCCGCAGCCTAGATGGTCTACCTGATAGACCTACCTTCCAATTCTATTCGTGCCACCCACCAGTCATGTGACCTCCGCAAGTCACTTAAACTATACAATAGGACTAATAATACCAGCTCTCAGGGATGTGATCATTAAATGAGGTCACATAGGGTAAGCTCCTGGCTCATTATATGTCTCCAAATGTTAGTTTCCTTCCTCTTCCTCCTCTGGCACGCTCTCTCCCTTTAGAGCTGACTCCAAAGCTACCAATTAAATCAAAGCAAGACTGCAAGACGTTCCCATTGCTCACCTCACTTCAGTGGTACCCACTGTCTCCACCCAGCTGACACTGCTGAGGTCAAACGAGTAAAACTACAACAATAAAGGCTTCACACAGAGAGGAGCGTGAATGAATATTCACACTCTGCACAGACAGAAAGAAAATGTTCCCTTGTCTATTCTTAGAAACCAATTCTTGAGCCAAGCCTTGTAACAATGCATATTGCTGAAAGGTGTAATAGTATGTGGTAGTAGATTTTATTGAGAAGAGGGGTGGGTCCTCAAAACTTGGAAAATGCACTTGTCGTTTGTAAAACTCTAAATGCAAATTTAAAAACTGATGTGTTAGACCACTTTTTTTTTCAGAGCCCCTTCTAGTGTCTCCCCTACCTCCACCCCCTGCTGTTCCCATAACTAGAAGTAATTTCATGAGCCAAATAGGATAGTTTTGCAGGTGTGTGTTTGGCATTAATTTTAATTTCTGTTCACATACACGTTATTACTGCCCACTCTCATGAAATAGTTTATTCAACCAAAACATATATCCTAATGAAAGCCATATTTTGGGGGAATACATGAATCCATCTAAGAATAAGTGATTAAAT
This sequence comes from Balaenoptera borealis, assembly GCF_965194805.1. Taxonomy (NCBI): domain Eukaryota; kingdom Metazoa; phylum Chordata; class Mammalia; order Artiodactyla; family Balaenopteridae; genus Balaenoptera; species Balaenoptera borealis. The sequence goes on from NC_138873.1 coordinate 29,767,311, forward strand.
CATCTGTCATTTACTGATGAAAATTTCACAGAGGCATTTGAATTTCTCCAGGGTTGTAAACCAGGGTTTATCTTTACTGGAAACTGGGGTAAGGCAGGATATGGGGAGCAGCATGTTAAATCAATTGGTCACCCCCAATAATTTTCCCTGGTGTGCATTGTGCCTACACATTCTACATTACCGCCATCTTTCCCAACTTTCACTTGTGCTGTCTCAAGTTTGCACAAAGCTAAATGCTTCTTAAATGACTAACTGATATGATCAGATGAAATTATTTAGATTTTTGGACTGCTTTCAGAGTAACTCAGTTATGATGCAGTAGGGTGTTTAACAAACCGCCAGGAAGTTGCTGCAAATTCAGCTTCACACAGAACAATTCTTCCAAGTGAACTCTTTCAAACACTGGACTCAGTATCTTCCTTCAATAACTAGCACCACCACCAGCAATAAAAACAGCAACCAGAGGCTTTTTTCCTTCTTTTGTGTTTCTGATCTCTGTGAACTGCACTGCATCTTCCAAATTTCCCAAACCAGAAACACAGAAGGCAGGCTGGATTTACCTGAGAAGCAGTAATGGTTGCTAAGTCCTTATTCTTAGCATCTTAATCTTTTTGAGCCTGTGTACTTCTATCCATATTCACGGCCATCACCTAACTCAGGAATAGATCAATAAATCTCTGGGATCCTCTTAGATCCCTTACCTCTAATGAGTTGCCAGAGAAACTGTTATCAAGCATAAATCCGGACGCATAAATCCTTTGTTTATAAACGGTTCATTGAATACTACTGATCCCAGGATAAAATCAAAATTGATTAACAGTGTATTGGAAAACTTCATGATCTGGCCCTTGTTTATTTTCCAGCCTCATTTCTTACTATTTCCTATCTTTACTCTGTGCCTCAGAAACAGGAATTATTTGCAGTTCCTTGACCACATCATTCTACTTTTCTCTCTCTTACCTACAGTCTCATATATATATATTTCCACTTCATCTGGGTGCTTCCATCCCCTTTTCCCTGGCCTTCTCCATTTTGCCAGTGGAGTTCCAGCTTGGAAATCATCTTGTCCAGGAATTCTCCCTTTGTGGGCTGGTCAGGTGCATATGCAAGTTACTGGCCACGTACCATGTGCTTACCCATCGTGGCGCCTTTCACACACTGTCTTCACACCCTCCGCCACCGAACCGAGGGTCAGGAGTGTGGTGAGTTCACGGTCAGCCCTACCAGCTGTGGTTCTGTGAAGACTGACTTGGTGGCTCTTCCACCTCCTCCAACACATGCTCTCATTCAATTCTTTGCATTTCCCGGAAGGCTCCCCAGAGAACTAGATTGACATCATCATCGCAGCTCCCAGGCACCAAACTCTAAGACTTCATGACTACAAAGGACAATGCAGGGTCCTTTAGCTGTAGAGACAGTGTCCGCACAAGCCCCAGTCAAAAAGTATTTCATGGGGATGCAAAATGAGCATCTGGCTTGTATATATCTGCTTTGTCAGAGATTTCTTAGCACATTATGTCTTCACATTTTTCAAACTCTGTGCTAACACAATCCTGGAAGATCCTGGAGGAGGGTCAGGCATTTAAAGTCAGAGCTTGGAATTATTTTTGCTGTGTGCAAACATCTTTCTTGGCCAGAGTACATCCCCAGAATTGATTTTGGCCTGGTTAGATTTGAGAGGGCTTTGAGAAGTGACCAGTGAATGAGAATATAGGTATCACTACATCCAATAACTGATTTTTTTATAAATAAATGCAAACCATGCACAGATATTAAACAATGGTTACCTTTTGCTACCTAAGGAAAATCATACACTTCTCTTTCTTTCATTTTTTTGTTTCTGGGATTCAGAATCATGAACCACAGAGTTTGCATAGATCTGATTTTTACATAATATTTTGTGGCTTTTTTTTTTTTTAAACTTTTTAATTTATTTATTTATTTTTGGCTGTGTTGGGTCTTCGTTTCTGTGCGAGGGCTTTCTCCAGTTGTGGCAAGCGGGGGCCACTCTTCATCGCGGTGCGCGGGCCTCTTACTATCGCGGCCTCTCTTGTTGCGGAGCACAGGCTCCAGACGCGCAGGCTCAGTAATTGTGGCTCACGGGCCCAGATGCTCCGCGGCATGTGGGATCTTCCCAGACCAGGGCTCGAACCCGTGTCCCCTGCATTGGCAGGCAGACTCTCAACCACTGCGCCACCAGGGAAGCCCTATTTTGTGGCTTTAAGTAATTTAAATCAACTAAATCTACTGATGTTGCATGTTATTTTTTTAAAGAAAAGAGTAAAAGGAAGAGGAAGAAATCATTGATTCATTATGAACTTATTTTTTTTCCTCATGTATAACTTTTCAGCTCATGTATAACTTTTTTTCCAAATACACCTTTGCTTATGGCCATCCTTGCTCTTTATTTTCATGAATTATTAGGTCAGTAAACACTCCAGCTAAGTTATAAAAATTTACATTGGTCCCATCTACACTTACCTGTATGTTTTCTTTTTCTTCTTTTTTTAAAAAATCTAACTCTACCATTTTAAATTTCTTTAATTTCAAACCAGGATCATATAGATGTTTTCCTGTGGTTTATGCATTCACTCAACAAATGTTTTTTGAGTACCTATGATATGCCAGACACTTTCTTAGATGCTGGTTATACAGAAGTTAACAAAACAAAACAAAACAAATGACTGCCTTCACAGAACATACATTCTAGTAGGTGAGTCATCTAATACAAAAGAGAAATAAAATATGTGTCATGTTGGATAACTGTATGTATAAGGACTCAGTATTATTTAACAGTAAATCAGGGAAATGACAGAAGTGTTGGATGAGCATGGGCAGTTTTAGAGATGAGGACCTACATCAGTTTGGAGGGTGAAGTTTTAAAAAGTTGTGAAAGAGGTTGGTCTGAAATTTCCCTTTGGTTTGCATTTGAACAACAGACTTGCAAGTAAATCAATACTATACACAAGGCAATAAAGGAGCTGTTATATCTGTTTCAGGAAAACATTCCTTTATCACTCTTGGAAGTTACTTATAAACCATGTTCCATATTCATCTAAAGGGAACTTGCTTTAAGTATTCTAAATGATATTATTTTATCAGTAATGATACATCTATCACTAATGTCGTCACTGTCACTACATTATGCATTATACCTTAATGTAACTACCTGTATGTAAAAAACTATGTACTCACATCTTTTTCAGTACATCAGCCCACTTTTAGTCTTAATTAGTGACATTTTACTGTGTTGCAGCTCAGCTTGCCTTAACTGCAAACCATGCAATTTAGGGCACAAACAAGGGAAGGTAAGAAGACAGCAAGAAGCCTAAATACAAATTTCATGTTATTTAGAATCAAGCTTAATACACACAACAGAAACTCTACGACATGGAGGGTGAAGAAAATGAAATCATTTCCAAAGGTATTTATTGAGAAATAGTAAAGATATACATATTTTTACAAGCTTTTAATATTAATTTACATTTCTTTAAATTATGTAGGCCCCAATAATCTATACTTTACTAATACGTAACAGAAACCCTTGACTTTGTTAGATTTCCATAATGCTACCATAGTTGGGAGTCAAAAATGCAACTTTGGCTCAAGATGCTTGTTTGTTTTTAAAAGAAATACTAAATGCCATATTCACTGAGAATGCAGGCTTGTCATAAACGAATGTGCATTAAAAAAAACCCAAAAAAACCTTCATACTGAGCATGCTGTTGACACTATTTGGAATCTTAGCTCACCAGAGACTAAGGGAAAAAACATCTTTAGAGTGTTATTATCTACTTTTTGTGCACAAATTGCATGATACTAAAATATTTTTTTGCCTCTGAATTTGATTTACAAATCTTTGCAGGGTATAATGACTTAATCTTGTCTGTGACACTATTGTAGCTGGGCCACCTGTTTTGCTATTCTTCAGGTGTAACACGAGGTGGTTACCTGTCCCGGTGATATCACAAGTTTGTACATATAGGAACCAAAAACCCATGTCCGTGACAAAACATTTCAAATTGGTTTATAATAAGGCACAATATTCTATATGTCAACAGAACATGGAAACTTCCAAAGGGGCTTTTTTGTTTGTTGGTTTATCTTTTGTTTTTAAGATGGGAAAGGAATAGGATCTTGGGTTCCTAGGGGGGGAAGAGAAGCGTTCTAGCCTGAGCATGCTCAAGGTCACAGGACAAACTGTGATGTGGGCTCACTGGCCTGCACCACGGTGGTGCCAGGTGAACTGTTCTCCGACAACCTAGCATTTAGGTTTTAGGCTGGCAGCCTCTTCTGAACACATCATCATCGGCGAAGAGGTCTGTGAGAAATAGCACTGCTGATGTAATCAGTGATTTTTCTCTTTGCCCTGTAAAGGGGTGTTCCTTTCTGTACCTGCAGGTTTAGCAGCATAAGAAGCCTTGCCTGTTTGATATGAAAAAAAGAGTGGAAAATTTCGATGTAATGCCAAAATTCTATCATTTAAAGAACCTGGCTCTACAGTAAAGATAATTTTGCTTTGTTCACAGTAATAAATATTTAAGGTTTTAGTGCACAAAATAGAATTATGTATTGATAATCAATGCAGCTCTTTAATTTTTTAAAACTACTATTTTCAAGCTAAAGGCCAATAGAAATATAAGATTTATTATTATTATTATTATTATTATTATTATTATTATTATTATTATTAAGTATTCCAACCTTAATTTGTCTGCAACAGTACTTGGTGCAGAGGTAGCCAAAAGCTACAAAATTTAAAGATTAAGATTAAGGTCTACATGTGATGAAACCACAACCTTAAAATCTGCAAAATAGGGTCTCAATCTCTTTCTGCCCAATGTAAACATGGCCTTAGCGTACAGTAAAGAAATACAGGTTTATAGCCTGGAAAATAAAATCACATTTCCATAGCAAATGTTGTGATCAGTGTACAAAGCACCAATCATTTGGGAACCACCGAAGCCTCAGATGATGGATTATCATGGACCAGCCTCTGGTTAGGAGCACTGCTTAGTAGCTGGATGGCAAGTTCCACACTGTGACATTTTAAACACAGAACTGCAGGTGTAGACACCTTTAAAACACTCCTAGATCTTGAAGTCTTAAATTTCCACAAGGGAAATCATGTCATACGAAATGACAGGAGAACCTGTATCGTGTTCCTAACATGGGCTACACACCAAGAAAAAAAAACATGCAAACACAACGATGACAGGCTCTCCTTGCAATGAATGAAGTCCATTGTGCAGTAATGGTACAGCCAGAAACTAAGGTACGCAGGTCTGTAATGGAGAGAAACTGGATGGATGTGTTAAGACAGAGAACCAGATACTATTTCACTGTTGTAACTTCAGTAATGCTGCCAAGATCTGGCTCACTTGTTAATTTATTTTATGATGATAGTCTAGGTAAAATTTTCATTGATTCACTTCTTTCCTTAGAAACTGTCTGGGGCATTCACCTTCCACTACTGATGACACTTCATTTTTGCAATGGCATTGGGAATAAATGCACTTAGCTTATTTTAAGCCCTGTTCACCCAATGTGAATTTTAAGCCATGTTCATGCATATTCTAAGAAAGTTTGGGTGATATTTGCTTATGATTTTCATCAGAATATTTTCCTCTATACAACCTAGACGTATCAACAAGTCAAACTCCAAATAGTATAGGTCATCATGAGTATGGCTCTTAGTTTTCTCCAGTAAAACTGTAGAAAGGGTACTCGAGGTTTCAACATACATTTCACTTTCTAAGTAAAGGTCCCACAGTCTTTCCCAAACCTTCTGCTTCTGGTTGGATGCACAAATAGTTGCCTCATACAATTATTGGAATTATTAAGAACCCAAATAAAACACAAGCTTTCCTTTATTATTATTGTTTTCTTATTGCAACAAATACTCAGTTTCTTGCTGATGCATTATTAAGCTTTGATAGCTTGAATTTTAAATTTGGTCATCTTAAGAATGATCACAAAGGTTTTTGTTCTTCATTATCTACAGAGGTTTTAACCAAAGTTACATTGTAACACACAAATGCTGTCTTGTCTTTAAGGCACAACACATCAGTATGAACATTCTGTTTGCCAAACTTAAAAAAGAGACATGATTAGATTCCCATTTCCCCTCCCACTACCCTCCCCGACAAATGAAAGAAAAATTGCATCCACTTTCAAAGTCAGCTGCTAATAAAGTCACAGTAAATTACTTTCATCAATAATTTACACAAATTACAGGTCTAGATAGGACTGTCCTTACACAGTCTGAGTGCATTCCAATTCAGATTTTCTGGGCTAGGTAGGCTAAAGTCAGATTCAAACCTCAGGGCTGAGAAGATCTCCCATTTTGAGGAATGTTGTTGAACCTTGTCAGACGGAGCCTGTGTTGGTGCTTTGCCAGGGTGAGAGCTCTTTGCTAAAGCTGTTATTTCCAGTTAGGACTCATTCGGTGTGTACCAGCAACCTCCACAGATTTTTTTTTTAAACCATTAAAGTGTTGTAAATATAAGACCATAGAGCTTCCTTTCTGTAGCACTAAAGTTTAATTCCATTCAGCAATCTGAATTCTTCATTCTGGAATTCTCATTCCAAATATGATTTCATCCTTTAAGACAATTTGTATGTGTAAAGCCAGAGGCATTGAATCACACATAAAAATTCAGTGTACTTGAAATATAAAAAAAAAAAAAAAAAACAACAAAAAAAAACGGATCTCCAGCTAGAGAACACAGTTACAAATACTCTAATTCCAGTGCTTGATGTAGAGCCAAGAGGTCTGAATGACTTGATATCCTCCAAAAGGGCATATTGTGCTGTGTGGTTAAGAGAGGGAGGGATGGGAGAGAGAAGGGGAAGGGATGGAGAGAGAGCATAACTATTATCTCAGTGAAGCAGCGGTCCACACAAGGAAGTGTAGTTCACCCAAGTTCAAGGGAGGGAGTTTAAGGGAGGGATGATCATATTTGAAGGCTTGGTAGTATCAATGTGGTATTGTCAAAATAATAGAGAAATAGATCTGAACTGGATTTTAATGATAATAAAAGAAAGTAATAAGATTTCTTAAGTAGTTTAATATTTATTTTGGAAAGTATCATTACTAATATCAGCATCCGGGAAAGCAAGCTGAGCATCAAAATCCTATGTGGCTGGAGGAAAACAAATTTTACTTACTACATCACTCCTTAAGGTCCAGCTCTCAGAAAAAATGATAAACTTCCTAAATCCAAGGCTTTTTTTCTCTTTGAGAGGAAGAGGGTGAATTCCTCTCTACATTAAAAAATAATTTGAAGCTGGACTATATAAGGTAGAAAAAAAATGTGGGGATGATCAAGTTTCTTACTTGTCTGGGGTAAGTAATAATTTAAGCCAGCAGAGTTGACCTGATTTATTTCCTTGGTGTGGGATTGAGGGAAAGCACTCCAGAATGCATGCTCAAGGGGGAGATATCACCCCCTTAAGGGGACAAAAATGAGTTTTTGTGGGGAAAAAATTCTTAGATATTACAATGGTTTGTGGCTCTCCAAAGCTATACCAGTAATGGTATATGCGTGGTATTAAAATTTCATGAAGGGTTGTGATTAGGAAAAAAATGTCTAAAAATACTTCATTGTGGACAATAATGAAAAAAAAGAAATAATGCACTATAGCAATTAACAAAATCAAAGCTTTATTTGTAAGTTTGGGCTGATCACATCTTGTAGAATATATATTTGCATGCAAAATGGAAATATATATATATTATATGTAACATGGAAAAGACACTTTATTATAAAAATTAATAATTCAAATAATAATCACTATTGTTATATAGTTTTTTACTGCCCAATATGGTAGCCACTAGCCCAATATGGCTATTGAGCACTTAAAATGCGGCAAGTCCAGTTCAAAATACACACTGGATTTCGAAGACTTAGAATTGTTTTAAAAATGTAAATATCACATGAATAGTTTTTATACTTATTAGGTGTTTAGACAACAACATTTTGAGTATATTGGTACATTATTAGAACTAATTCTACCTGTCTCTCTTTTTAATTTTTTTAAACACAGCTTCCAAAAAATTTAAAATTACAAATATGGCTCACATCATGTATTTCTATAGGGGAGTTCAGTTGTAAACTTTGAAATTTCTTCTTAGATTTACAAAACAAACTATGCTTTTGGGTCAAATTAAAGCACAAAATTCACTTAGAAGTAACTTTTTAAAAATTCAGCTCAGATCTATTTGTAATAGCAAAATAGTACTTTATATTTTTGCACATGCGATTACAGCTACATCCAAAGAAGAGCATGCATTCTGGATACTAGAGAAACCAACCACCTGTGTTTCAAAATAGAATTATAAGCCTTCACCATCACCAAAACTGTACCTACATAAACAACCATTTGGAAATAGCATTCTAACCAAGGTTCTTATCCACTTGGAGTCATGCCTTTTTCTCCTGAAGTTTTGGGTTTAAAGCCGAAGGTGTTAACAACTGGTATACCAAGTCTAGTTTTCACGCCACGCATAAATGGGGTTGACTTTATAAGTTTTAACTTTCAAAGGCATATACTGTTTCTGGTTTGGAAAAGTGAATTTTATTAGCCCTGACCTAGATGTGTGTGAATTTCACATAGGCTAAAAGACATGTAAAATGCTTGCTATGGTGGCCGCACTGACTGCTCTTTGTTTTGTGTAATTATGGTGCCAATATGAAAAATTGAAACAACAAGGACTCAGGACACTGACAAACTCCAGAAGATATTTCAACTGTGTGCAACCGGAAGGATTTCAAGTGGTCGTCAGCTTGGGTCACTGACACTGCTAATTAAGACCGAGGGGCACTGTGGGAGGATGAGTCTGAAACAACTCTCTTAATGTTATGGAAAAGCATGGAATATTTCAAGTATGGCTTCCAACGCGTCACCAAACCTTCTAAAGTGGAAGCTCCTTCTTTTTCTTCATTTTGCATGATTTGTATTGACTACAAACATAAATCATATCTTTTATCTTTCTAGTATCACTATAGACTTTCCTAGGAAACTGTTTTTTTTTGGGAGGAGGGCGAGGGGGGACAGAAATCAGATAAACACTCCAGCACATGCAAGTGTTTAGTGAAGTCTTTATCAGATGATGATTTGAAATCTCCTCAGGATAATAAAGACAATATTCTTTCTATGTAAAACAATATATGCTGACATGTCATTGTTCAACAATACTTATTCATCATTTTGCTTTGTTTTATAAATTACATCACTGTAATCCTGGCTAGATGATATTTTGCTATCAATCAGTGAAGGAAGCAGTAGATCTCAGTGTTGTGTTGATTGATAGTCTGGTATCTGGGGCCTATCTTGATATCATTCTCCTTTTGATGCTGGACCAACCAGTTAATGGTTTTTTAATTGCCTTGATTTTTTCAGAAATATGGGCCAGATGAAAAGGCTGATTTAAATACCTAGGGCCTATGAGATCTTCTGAATATATTCAAAGCCAGGTGCTTGGCTTCAATCAAGTACCAATGACTCACCAAAACAAATAACACTCTTCTAGAAGATGTAAGGGACATTGCCTCTAAGTCTCTATAACAAGTTGGCACAAAAGGATTTGAATAATATATCCCACTCCAATAGCATTTATTAACTTCTCTAGTAAGTTTTTTTCTTCATCTATTAAAGCTACCCTCAGATTTATCATCATGGGGCATAATCAGTACTAGGCACTCGCAAGGACCATATGGCATAGAGGATGGATGGGAAAAGGGTAAGAATTGAGCCACTCACATGGCTTTCTATGGAGCTCGTTAAGAGTCTTTAATCTTGTTGAACTTCATGTGCTCAAAAATGGGTTTTTTTCCCCCATCTTTCTTATATCTGTGTGTATTACACACACACACACACACACACACAAACACACATAAGCACACACACAAATAAATGTAACTAAATGTTCCTACATTTCCTATGAAGTTTCAGGCAAAAAAAATGCTAGACTCCAAATGGTTTATTTTAATGTAAGTACTGACCTTCTCATGCTCTTACTGCTTTGCATCTATAAATTTAAATCATTTGTCAAGCTGCCATTGGGCCAAACTACAGGAATGCAAACAAAAAAGCTTGCATTAGAAGTATCACACCAACATTGTTTGAAACAGGTTACCTTTTTTGCTGCCTGTTCTTCTTCTACACCATCCCCAATTACAACATATACTACTTTTCTGCCAAACCTTTGCATTATTCGTTCAAAGCAACTTTCTTTTCCTGGAAGATAAACAAGATAAAGTTCAGAGTGAAGTTACCTGGTTAGCGGCATGCTCCTCATCTCGGCCATCTCCAATCACAACATAAGTTATGTTAGTGCCAAATCTGGACACTATACGCTCAAAACAGCTTTCCTTGCCTGAAAAACAATGCACTGCTTATTCTTCCAGCCATTGCATTCATTAACCTAAAGATTCATAAAGTGTTAAGTTACTTTCTCTTGAACATCAATCACTTAAACTCGCTTGCAAACTCTGGGTTTATGAAATCAAATATGGTTGAATACTCTAAGTCTTTACTTAAGACAGATTATTAAATGAATGTATTTCACACTCCAAAAAAAGTCAGTAGGGCTAAGTATCTAATCGGAAAAAATGTTTATATCTTTTTGATATCTTTCAGTCCATCAAAAGACTATAGGAACAACTTTACAAGCCACTATCAGTTTTTACATTTATTTGTGTAATTCTACATTCTATCTAGTTTGTTTTAAGTAGTATAGACAAGTCAGCTAAAATTATTACTGTGAAAAATTGAAGGTTCACCTAGAACGAAAGAGGAAATACTAAGATAGGGATTTATCTTGATAAACAATTCCTTTCTTCAAGTGGCTGGGAGCTAGTCTGCTCAGATTAATTGTACGAAGGGTGCTATTTGCTTGGGCCACAGTACTGGTGACACTAGTATCCTCCGATCGCACTGTGGGAATAACACCACAGAATTTCTACATGTTCTTTGTTTTTACAACACTGGCATTATTCTCTGAATTTCATTCCCAGCATGTTCATTCAGTCATGGCTACTTTTTCACTTTTTCTTACTCTGATAGTTCAGAACTCCAAAAAATACTAGCTTAAAGGGAAAAATAGAAATGATTTGTTTTCAGATTAAAGATATGGAACAATTTGGCCAATAAGAAAGAATGTCGTCCTTACCAGAGGAAATGTTTATGCTTGCGTAAAACTACTTGATTTGTCAAAAAGCAGAATCAGGTTCGATGTATTAATCCTGCTAGCATAAATATACTTATATGAAAAATGAATTGGATTGGTACCAGGGCTCTGAATTGCAGTGCTTAGGAGAATGAGGAATTTACTTTATGAAAGCTTGGCTCTCTTTAACTATACTCCCAAAACAGCTGTAGCTGGGGGCTCTTTTTGCCTGTGCCAATATCAGAACTCAGCAAGGCCCAGGGCAGGTTATTTCTGGTAGGGGATTTTAGGATTCTGAACTCTTGTCAAGCTGCCAGAGCCTAAGTTTGTTGACCTTCAGGGCACATTGTACAACCCATCTATTTCCCCAGGCATTTCCTTGACAGATGACAGAATACATGAGTTGTTTTCTTTTAACTCTTTCAAGATGGCAGAAGTTGATGAGCTTTTGTTTTTGAAAGTTTATTAGAAGTCTTAGTGCAGGTGAAAGGCACTTAAAGTCAAAGATGGCTCCACAGATAGCTATGATCTACATAAACAAGGTTGTAGTTCTTTGATTGCTACTGAACGTTTCTGGAAATGTGGATTTCCAGCCATTCATATGTTATGAATGCTCCAATTATGTTTTCTGATTCATGAATTTTTTTTTTCCCCTGGAATTAAGGTTACTAGTTCAATCCATCTGACTCCCTTATAATGCCAAAACAGTATTTTTATCTTAGATCTAGATTATTGCATATGCAAGGATGTAATACCATATACCATATTAGGTAAAATATTAAATACTATAGCTAAAGGTACTGTATATTATTTAGATAACATGTGCCATAATGAAATACAAATATAATATAAATGTATATGTATATATAAAGAGTCAGAACTATCCAGATACTGAGTTCAGAATTTCATAGGCAACAGTTTTCATAAAGTTTGCACATGCTCATAGAGTTGCAGGGGACTTTGTTATTTGAGCTCTATTCAAATTTGCTTGATATTCTTATAGCAAAATTGATGAAAGAGGGAATCATGTGGAGACACACATTAAGAAAATCCCCCAAAACACAGATATGAACATATTTCACACAGAGTTAGAAATAATTTTCTTACCTATTTTAGTTGCACTGTAAATATTCTCAATGGGAAAAGCACCTCCTAAACTATAGAGTAGAACCTTCGCAAGTGCTGGGATCAGTTGGGTTGTTGTTACCAAGACATTTACGCAGTTACTCCTAAGATGAGGAGGAAACAGGCATTTTTGTTTTCTAGTACTAGATAACTTCTAATAGTACAAATTTTAAATTATCCTGCAGTCTTTCAATTCCATGATGAACAGCCCCTGATAACCTACCCTTTCAATATTCAACAGTTGTTTATGGTACCTATCACCCAGTAGGCACAATACCAGATGCCAGAAATACATCCCAAAATGAAGGAAGTGAAGGAAAATAAGTTTGCCTTCCTACCCAGATCACAAGCTAGACAGGGAGGGAGACAAGTAAATAGACCCCTGCGAATAAGAAATGTGTTCTATAACCAAGATCTCCTCAGGTCCCTGTGGAACCTCACAGAAGGATCCCTACCTCGGCCAGTGGCAATCATGGAAAGATCATTAAAGGGGGCATGGCTTACCTCTGAGTTTTACAAGTATGCACATCAGCAGTTTTCATAAAATTTGCACATATACAAAGAGTCACAGGGGACTTTGTTATTTGATGCAGGTAAGGTATTTTTTAGGGTGATAGGACTCCACGTCCCAGAGTTTTTAGAGCCTGGGAAAGTAGAGGACACAGGAAGGGAGGAGGTGATGGGATGTGTAAGAGGAGTTTTTGGATTTTGTGCAAGAAACAGCCCAGAAAGTCCCAATCAAGGTACTGACAAATGGTGCATCCTAAAGAAGTAAAAATAGAGAGGATTCTTATTTAGAACAGAAGGGGTTGAGTCCCTGAATCTCCTTCTAACAACCAAGGGCAAACTGCATTTAATGGGCCTTGTTTTAATCCATTTACTAAGGCCTTACCCTTTGAGAGTGAGACTCTCCCACTCTGCAATTTACATCTGTTTCTTTCACAGTAGCACAGGATGGGGGGTGAGGGTGCAGTGGGGAAGGTGAGATAAAGGAAACACCAAGAGAGGGGAGACTGTTAGCCTGAGTTAGGGAAAAGAATGGACTGTGGCCCTTCCTTCTGGATTACAGGGAAATTGAGCTGTCCCGCCTGGAGGGGCTCAAACCACACACCTGAAACTGGGAATCAGAAGGCATATAGCTATGCACCTTTCTCTACTAGATATTTTGTATCATGAGCCTTTAATACATATTTGTAAGGGCCGAAACAATATTCTCTAGAATTCTGCAGACTGATTTTCAGAAAACTGGTCTCAAGGGCAACTTAGAAGGACAAGTTGAGCGCTAAATTCTCATAGGTATGTATATGCTCAGCCCCCAGTACTCTTCATATTATGCTTTATATTCTTTAGACATATCATGCGTAAAGAAGACTACAATTTATTTAAAAACAATCATAAAACCTTTATAACGATAGCCTTTTAAAACATTTTCATTTCTAAATTATCTCCATAGACACCTGATTTTTGTAATAGGAGCATTGACTCCTAGATACAAATGATGAGGTTATCAATTTATATGGGACAAAGAAACAAAGACTTCTAGAGGTAGAAGTTTAATAAGTATCATGAATACAATATTAAATTTTACTAATAAAAAAATAAAGAGCTAGAAAGTGACTTGCCTATGATCAGACAAAACTTCCCCAAATAATGGCAGACTACTAAGAATAATACACAAACACATTACTGTACTGTGACACAAGGTTCTACATCATATTTCATCAAAATAAGATGCTATTCAATGTCATATATAGATGAGTGTTACAGAATGAAAACATGGTAGAATAAAATAAAGCACAGGCTTTTTAAATTTATAGATGTGGTTTTGAAATCTAATAAATAAATTACAAACATTGCATATATTTATATGCAATTTATAATGCATTGTAATTTTCAATTATAAACATTGCATACATTTATAAATTGCATATATAGACATTTGTAAAATGCAGACAAATATAAAGAAGAAAATGAAAAGCACCAATTATTTAACCATCCAGAAATGATAACTGCTGTCCCCATTTTGTGCATTTATTTTCAGATTTTCAGTTTGCATATAGATTGTTTTCCCATTAGGATCATACTGTATGTGTAATCTTACATTTTACTTTTTTCATTTGTTTTTATCATGAGCCTATTTATATATGTCATATTGTCCATTATTCTCCCTCTCCAACAAAACATAATGTATGCAAACTACTCTATCTTGTGGCTGCACCACCATTTTTTAAAGTTAAGCTTAGTCACTAAGACGGTTTTGATTTCTCAGTATCATAAACAATGCTACCTTACATATACATTTTTCCTATGCATATGATTATGACCTTTGACTACATTCCTAGAAGAGGAATTAGAGTCAGAGTGTACACACTTTGCTACAGACTCTGATATATAATTCAGCAGTGTTTGGTGTAAACATCTGCTTTTCTGACAGTTTGTGAAATTTACCAACAAGGTAATAGATGTGGATAAATTGGCAACTTTCATGGTACTTAAAACTTCAGTGTACAATGATTTATTTTTCCCCTTCCTTTCCTTGTCATACATTTATTTATTTAGTTAGTTATATCACACACCCATGTGTTTAATAATAATCTATATATAATATACAATGGCTACACATAGATAATCTATATAACAATGTAATGTAATACCCTTTGGTTTTTAACTATCTAGGAGACCTCTTTAAAAATAATGAAAGCACCTTCTACATTTTACACACGATTTTAGGGGCTGGAGTCCTCACATCCCAGCTTCCTTGCCCTTTGGTCTCCATGTCTCTGTAACTGCACAGAGCTCACAAGGCGGCAAGTCCCATTTTAAAACAGCTTTAATTGTTAGACAATTCTTCCCACATGGAGCCAGAACCTCCCTTCCCTGGCTTCCTACTCATTGGGACCAACTCTCTCCTTCATAGATGCAGAGGGAAATGTAATTTATTTCCAGCCCAACATCTCAACTAGTTGAAATTGGTAACCTTGTTCCACACACGGCTCTTCTTCAGACTAAGCTCCTTGGTTCCTCCCTCTGACTGTTCCTTTTATGTAGTTTCCACAGCCTAAACTCTTCTGGCCACTTTGCTGGACACAAGATGCTACAAATGTGGCACAGCCCCTGTTGGAATGAGGTGCCCAGAACTGAGCAAAGTACTCTGTTCTGCTTCCCCAGCCTGACCCAGGAATCTACTGCCCCCTCCCCTCTCCATTTAGAGACTCTGCTATAAATGCAGTGGCTTGTCATGCCACAGGGTTAAAAGCCACGTGTGGGATACGGGACACACTCGTTTACTTCCGTGTTCTGATTAGACTCTCCTTTTACTCTGCTAAGGTTTCTCTGTATCTTGATTCAATCAGTCCAAATATTAGCTCTTCTCTGAATTTTGTGTTACCCACACATTTGCTAAGCATGATTTTATTTATTCATCCAACACAGAAATAAAACTAAGGAATAGGATAGAACAAAGATTCATCCCCACCCTACTAGCTATCATGTTCCAGATTTATATTATTAATTAGCATTTATGGCACATGGTACGCAACTAGTTATGTCAATTCAGTTCTATTATCTACACTAACAAGTCAGCATTTCACTGTTTGAACTAAACAACACAAAGGTTACAACTTTTTCAGGAGCTTTCTCTTGCTTTTTTTTGATGTGTTCAAATTATGTATATTCTCTATAATGGCATAAAAGACTTAAAAACATGCACTAATTGTATAAACAGTATTGTGTTTTTTGCCATCATCTTCTGTACTTTGTCACCAAAAGAGTGCTTTTTTTAAATTTGCAAGTCAAATGACATTCCCATGGGGTTTATCAGGGGTCATGAGGAGAGAACGGTAAAGAGATGGATCTGCCAGTTATTCTGAGAAGCAGCAACCCCCATCCTCCATCCCAACACACACACACACACACACACACACACACACACACACAGTGAATTTTAGGTCCCTTCAAACTCTAAAACAAATCTGGGAATTAAAACATTTTGATATATGCTATGCTATTAGAACTACATCTTCAATACAATAAATATAGAAACTGAAACAATACCACTTACCTAGTACTAATAATTGATAAAGATTTAAGTGCATTTGTTAGCCAGGAGTCCGTCAGACCTTCAATCTCAGCCCTCAACTGCAGCCACGCATCTCTCTTGGCGGGGCCAAGAAGTCCTGTAACACAGAAAAGTAGGGCAGAGTCAAGAGATGAACATTTTTCAGGGATGCCTAGTTTGGTCTTCCTTCTGTCTACTCCAGATGATTTTTATTCCCGCCTATATCAAAAAGAGAGAGATTGATATCAACACTGATCTTCCATTTCAGAATTGATTATCCATTGATTCATTCATTCCACAAACATTTATTGAACAACTTCTACACTTCACATTCTGGGCTAAAAATTAGGGATGTAACAGTGAAAGAGTGGGTCCCAGTCTCTGCCCTCACTGATGCTAGAATCTGGCACGGTGGATGCCAATCACCTGAGGAGCTTTGACAACTACTCCAGAAGACTGACAGGATAGGTCTGGAGAAGAAGTAGGGGTCTACCAGCCTAGGGATACAAACCTCAAATATTTTGGTTGTCTGAAAATGTTTAGTTTCTTAATAATCACAACCATTACCACTTGGAAAGAGTAATAATGACATTATCACATATAGCTATAGAGTTTTCTATAATTTGTTTCTAATACTAGTGCTAAAGCTGTCAGAAATACGTTGTTTTGTAAAAAGGAATTAAGAATTTTGTTTAAAATCCTGAAGCCTATGATACAGCTATAGACGATTATTGAAAACTACATTGATGTTAGGATAAGAAAAGAAGTAGGCATACTAATTTTATTGAAAAAGCTGTTGCTTTCATGAGAAAACAAGATCATGTAAATCTATTAAAAAATAAAGTTCCTTAGGTAAATCATATTTCAGAATACTAAGAGTTCATTTATAGGTGGATAACTTTTTTTAAATAAATTAATTAATTTATTTATTTTTGCCTGTGTTGGGTCTTCGTTGCTGTGCACGGGCTTTTCTCTAGTTGCAGCGAGCGGGGGCTACTCTTTATTGCAATGCACGGGCTTCTCATTGCAGTGGCTTCTCTTGCTGTGGAGCATGGGATCTAGGAGCGAGGGCTTCAGTAGTTGTGGCACGCGGGCTTCAGTAGTTGTGACTTGCGGGCTCTAGAGTGTAGGCTCAGTAGTTGTGGCGCATGGGTTTAGTTGCTCCGCGGCATGCGGGATCTTCCCGGACCAGGGCTCGAACCCGTGTCCCCTACATTGGCAGGCGGATTCTTAACCACTGCGCCACCAGGGGAGTCCTCGGTGGATAACTTTTTAAACCAAAATTTATAGTTCCTACTGAGCCTCATTTGTCATTATTTCAATAAAGAGATGCTAATATATCACAAAAAATGGATTCATATCTCATTGTTTAAACTTTTTAAGCTATACGATTATTTACTAGTAATCTTGTTAATTTTAAAATAATTTTAATAATACCCTTTAAGAGGGAAATAATGACACGCCTGAATGATAAAAGTTAATTCAGATTTCCCAAAGGGATATTTATCTTAAAGTTAAAGTTATTACCCTCAATTGCTTTTAAATAGAATACCTATTTATTTGATTTTACAGAAGTGTCTTGTATAGAGTGTTAGAGTGAATTAGGAAACCTAAGTTGCCTGCCTAAACCCCTGGGCAGGTTAGTAGCCTGCAGGAGCCTATTTCTCATTTGGAAATAAAGATCTTCCATATCTAAGCTCCGTTTTGGTTCTAACATTATTACTGTCCATGGTTCTACATGTTTTGGTTCTCTTGTAGTTACTGAACATCTATTGAGCATCTATTATGTGCTTCAAGCTAGCTAGGCACTGGGATACAAGGCCAACAGACACACAGCCAACCTTAAGGTGTGTATGGTGTAGTATATACTTTATAGATGAAAACTTTATTTACTATATAGTATTCTATGACATATATGTAAATATACACATGTATAGCATGCACAAATATATATTTAGCTGTCTTATTTCAATTTTAGATTATGGTTTATACTCCTCAACCATCCCTCTTTTTTTAAAAAAGAGAAACAAACAAAAAGCCCTGAGAGAAGAATCTTAAGTGACCTCATAACTAATCCTACGATCTTGTTGCCCTAAAATTGATCCTAATGATAAAGACCATCAAGGTTTATTATACCAAGAAGCACATCTAAGATCTAAGTTTTGATATCACCTGTAATATATGAATGAGTACAAAATGGTTTAGATACTACTTACAGAGTATTTGAACTTATAAAAACCATGATATAGTTAACACTATACATGGCAAAGATACACTGTCAGATAATATGTAATTTTTGAAAGGATAAATTTAACTTGTTGAAGTCTTCAAAATGACATAAAGCACAGTTTGCATTTATTTTTGATAGCATTCCAGAAAGGTAATGATTGCTAACAACTCTGCTTCACTGACTAGGGCTCTTGTCCTTAGACAGATCTTCTTTCCACAGCCTGTATCAGTTCCTTTGTCTGGTTTACACTGAGAGCATCCCAGCTGAGGAAGGGTAAAATAAATGTCCTGCTATTAATCTTTTTTTTAAATTTAATTTTATTTATTTTTTTATACAGCAGGTTCTTATTAGTCATCCATTTTATACATATGAGTGTATACATGTCAATCCCAATCTCCCAATTCATCACACCACCACCCCCTCCCCGCCCCCCCCCCCTGCTTTCCCCCTTTGGTGTCCATACGTTTGTTCTCAACATCTGTGTCTCTATTTCTGCCCTGCAATTAATCTTGACCAAACATCTGGGCACAAAGAATTCCCAATTCCTTTGACAGTGCTGCACGTTTTATTTTGCAGTTAGATTTTTTTTCCCCCCACTAACTCTAAGAAACTAAAAATTCTGGCTCACTGTCGTCCAGCATGAGCTCTTGGTAATTTATTTTACAGAAGGATAGTCCCTAATATGAAACTTGAAACTACAGTTTAAATTGTACCTCTATCTGCAGTACCTTTATTAAATTGTAAAAGCCACACATACCTCCCACATTGTTCTTGTAGGTGTTGTATAATTCTTTTACTCTTCTGTAACGAAAAGCCAACTTCCTCATCCAGTCAACCCCTCCTCTTACACCTGTTGGCAAACAAAGGTTTGCACTACTTGCAGCTGCATGGAAGCCATCAGTTGCAAAACTGTAGGTACTGCAACACCCAAAATACATTAAAAAGAAATAAAAGAAATAATTACATGTGCAAAACTTCACAGCTGAATTTCTGTAGGAAAGAGCATACTGAAAGGCATGGCTTACCTTAAGTCTTGCCCATTATCATCAGAGGAAACATCATCTATGTGAACTTGATCACACTCCTGTTAAAAACATTGGAAGAGTTGTTTTTCAAATGATGCTTGTCACCATGTTTGAAGCTTTTTCCATCTTTCCACTTGATCAGCCCATGGCCAGAAGAGGGCAGCATTTGCCCACCCATCCCACCCTCTCATGCTGGGAAATGGCATCATTTCTACTCTGTAAAATCTAAATCCAGAAGAGGACCTTAAAAGGGGCCTGAAAACATATGGCATGTGAGTTTTGTTAGAGCAAACACAAAAATAATTTTAATCTTAAAATTATTGATAAGGAATTCTCTTGAATCTTTACGATAATCACTGGTGATCACTTTCAGCCATTTCTGTTATGCATACTTAAGTATGAAAGCAAAGCTAATCTGAAGATACTCAAAACTTCTTTGGGCTGAACACCTCAGTGGTCACTATTATTTATTATTTTTGGAGCAGCAACAGAGGGGCTTGATGATTATGGTGTTCTGTTAAATTTCTATGACTTCCTTTTTGCTGGGCCAGTGATACATGAAAAGAATCATGCTGATGTTATTTTAAAAGTCCTGGTCTTTCAACCAGCAAAAAGCTAATAACTATAGAAGCCGACACTTTTTGTGGTTGTTTTAAATCTTTAAACTGAAAAGAATACTGAAAGTAAAAGGGAGTAATGAATGTGCTACAAATTCAAAGGAAAATAAACTTTAGGTACATACAGCCACATAATTGACCTAAGTTACAGTGTACTCAGAACAAATGGTAACTTTTCTGGAAAAGAATTCATTTCTTCTTTGCTGTTCTAAGGGTCCTTTTCTATCTTCAAATAATCTGCATAGTTCCAATGAAATAGTACATGATCTGAAGGTGGAATTTCGGTAGGGCGTTTCAATAACTAGTTTACTAACCTCAGAGTAAGTATGGTTTAGCCTTTTGGGCCTCATTTTTTCCCCTCAGATAATTACAGTCAAACTCACAGAGTCTGACTATATATATTAAGTGTTCATCATTCAAAATCAATTCTGAAAAATCATTAAATTTGAAAATAAGATGCCATACTAAAGGCTTTTCAGCTACTATTTATAATCATTATAGGACTTGGAAGTATCTGATGGGGAAATATTTAATATCTTATCTCTAGCTTTCCACACTGAGTATATTAGATCCTGTTGCAGTTTGAGGATAAATTAGTTGGCTCAGGTTTCTTTTAAAATATAAAACTTAGTGAGTAGCTCAATCAATACAATTTTAGTACATAACTTGAAAATCCAGGTAAACTAATTTTAAAGGTTCATATTATGTACATAAATTATAGGTTTAGTAATTTTTGAATAAATATATTCATAAGTAAGGAAGGGCCTCAAAAAGTTAATCTGACTGGAAGCTCCCTGAGGGGGGTGTTTGGGTCACCCAGATATGCTATACCCACACTTAAGGCACTCTCTGGCACGAAGTAATCACTCAACACTTCTTTGTTTGAATGAATGGCAGAAGCCTAGACAAATGTAGTTCATGACAGAATTACCACAATCATTTAAATTTTCTAACATAAAGTTAGGTGATAAAAATAATAATATTCTAGATGGTAAGGGCTGTAAGAAGATATTTATATTAAGAGTGGAGGGGAAGGCAAGAGAACAGAGTACGGGCTGAGGCTACAGGAGAGGCATTTAGAAAGGTTCTTCCCCATTTTGACTGAGTGTTTGTTGAAAGGAGCACAGCCCAAACTTTAACCAAAGAAGGCATTATGCTTCCAGAAAATTCTCAGGGAAAAGTATTGCAAGCAACCGTAGTAGCTCTTGGATTGGGCTCTAAAGGAAAGGGTGAAGAGATTTAACTAGTTAGTATGAAAGTTGAAAATAAAAGTTCTTCCAGAATACTGAGGCAGTAAAGTAGTTCTAGATGACAAGGATCATTTCTTGAGTCGGTGACATTCTTGGTAAGTATGAAGACCAAATTAAACCACTATTGAAATAGAATCATGCAAAGCTGCTGATTCCACTGAGGTTCTGAAATCTTTTATCATGTAAACAATTTCCATAATTTTATAATAAACTAATGATATTTAAAAAGGGGGGATCTTATGAATTACACTGGTAATTAGAAGTAATTTCTATATCTAATATCCTCCCATCTAATTTTTATAGAAATTCCTCTGACATTTCAAGTATTAACTCATATGATTAATTTGTACATTTTGCCCCCAAATTTATTTTTTACTCCTGAGGACATCAGTATATCAAACTTATTGGACCGTGAGTTCCATATCTGAAGTTATGTTTGAGGTTTTTCCAAATGGAACTTCTCTTTAAATTTACGCCTAGTTAACTATGCTTGTTGACTCTGGACCATTGCCCGAGGATTACAGTCCAGTGAAAGAAACCTGAACTTCAATCACTTACATTTTTAGAAAAATCTAAATAATTGTTCTTCAATTAGTGTTCACTCAGAGGAACTTTATAAGAAACATTTTGACAAAACACAAAATACTAAAAACAGTGTCATGCTTTGGCTTTAACAAACTTCAGTGAAAGAACTCAAACATTTGGAATAATTCTGGCACTAATCTTAAATTCTTTAATTTTATCTTATAAGGCGACCGCAAAGTTGTCACTGATCTTTATCAGTTATAATCCATAGCAGTCTTCTCTCACTTTTGTTAGCCCAAACTCCCTGGTGCCTTCTCTTCTGGAAGTTATTTTAACTGAAATAACATTTTATTTAAACAGAGAGCATTCACTTCTTAGGGACAGTGGTGTGAGCATTTGCCTTCTCTGCAGTTGGACAGGATGTAGTGAAGTATCTATTAAGAGGATTTAAATTTGTATCTTTTAAGGAATTATGTGAGAGCAGCTGCTACTACATATGTTGCAGTATCTATTGAAGGATTTGAGTCTCAAATTAGATTTTTAGGTTAAGAAAAGGAATCCTGAGAGATTAAATACACAAGGGGAAATCACATAATAGGCTAATGATGAAGTTATTCTCTTGAGGAATTCTCTTTGTCAGTAGAAGCAGACATAGCTTAATAGCAGTTATGAAGCTCATGACAATCTTTGCTTATAAGAGGTTTACTGAAATAAAAAACTGGGAGAAAGTAAAGTTTCAAAATCAGATACAGAAGGATAGTGGATATGTATGTAACTGTACTGAATGATCTTGAAAGCTATTGTTTAGATTTTATTAGTTTTAGTGTTTGTTTATCTCACCTAAGTTAGTATAAACCTCTGAGTTTCCTTGGGCACCTGGATGTGTGTGCACGTGGGTGTGTGCAGGTCTGAGAACTCGATCAATTTATATGCAGAGACTAAATCATTTCATTGATTTAGTGCATTATTGTTGGATACTAAGTTTTAGTGTTTGAGGAAAATGGAATTTTTATCACATTCTAAAGCACAACTAAAAAGCTATCATCATAGAAGAGAAAGTCAATACCAATATTTTCTCAGTTACTATTTCTACCTGAGATCCTGTTGGGTATTTTAAAGATATATTTTATATAGCATCTAACCCAAAATAAAAATTCTTAAAGCACCATAGCCGACTACATGTTTCTGATATGCCAATATTCACATCAAACTTGCTAAAGGTATATTCAAATTCATCATATGCTACTTTCATGTTCTCACTTTAGTGTTCTGTTAGAAGTTGGATGGTAAATTTATTCCATCTGGCTTCTAATGTGTCACTAAAAACCTGAAGAGTTATTTATTTCATTTATTTCTAGTAAAAATAGTAAATGAAATGAAATAAAACTATAAAACTTGGATAAAACCATATCAAACTTCTTTTTTGTGTGTTTTACAGGCTTGAGAGTAGTAATAATCTTAGAATTCTTTTTAGAATGAGACTCGTCCATTTTACCCAACAGAAAAATCAACCTAAAAAGTTATCACCATATATGTATAAAAAATTCAAGTTCCCAAAAGATTAAAGTGTGTTTCCTATTATTGTGTATATATAAAATCATTCTATACAGTAGACAGTAATAAGTAACAAGATTAATTTAAATCAGGTTTCAGAGAGGTGATTATTACTTATAATCTAAAACTGGAAGACTTGCCCAAGAATACTGATCTTCCATAGTGTCTCTTAAAGAAAAAAATAAAAACCTCTTTAAACAGAATTTAAATTTTATTATCCAGTAAAAACAGTGACTCACTGCAGAGAGAACAAGAAAGAAAATGCTATTACACAGATTTCCAACACATACGTTTATGGGATATACTGAAAAACACATCTTTTACTCATGCCTCAGATGTAACTAAAACTGGGTTTAAGACCTTGTCAATTTAAAAAAAACTTATTCAAAGACTAACTTGGCTTATTTTCCTTGCACATGTCTGTTAATTTCAGCATGGTATGGGGACAGGGTATGTGTTCTGGAGCCAGACAGACTCCAGAGTTTCAAATCCCAGTTCTATCACTTAGCAGGTAGCCTTAGACATGATTTTTATGATGGTGAACGTTACAGTTTCTTCTCTACAAAAATAATGTGATAAACATATTTATTCCAAAAGTTTGTTAATTAATTAATGGAAAAGCCCAATATAAAATGTCAAACACAAGGTGCAGATTCAGTAATAATCATCCCCATCTTCACTCATAATGTGATTATAGATAAACACTTTAATTTCATTGTGAAATCATGGGATAAAAAATCAATTTGAATGGGTCATTTAAAAAAAGAAAGAGAAATCTATTTCAGCATAGTTGTTCTTGACAGAGAAGAAGTTCTTTCCAGTGCCCAAGTTACTCAGTTATTTCAAATTTTATCATCTGAATGCCTAATAACTCAGATCATTAGCACTCATATTATATACCTTACTACAGTACTTATTTAGCTTTCCTGAGGCTATTTTTTCTTGGGTTCTTTTAGTTTGTTGTTTTTGCTTTTACTTTCTCTTCATTTGAGGTTGGAAATGGAAAGATGAATTAAGAAAAAAAGAGAAAATAAGTGAAATCAAACCAGTCAGAAGTGCTATGTAAATAGCTCTTGCATCGTTTTATCCAGAAGGGGAAGAAATAGGGAATGATAATGTCTAGAATTAGGTTTCGGATTATGTATATTTACAAAACAGAAGTAGATTCACAGATGTAGAGAACAAACGTATGGTTACCAGAAGATAAGGGTGGGGAGGGATAAATTGGGAAATTGGGACTGACATATACACACTACTATGTATAAATAGATAACTAATAAGAACCTGCTGTATGGCACAGGGAACTCTACTCAATATACTCAATACTCTGTAATGACCTATATGGGAAAAGAATCTAAAAAAAAAAAAAAGAGTGGATATATATGTATATGTATAACTGGTTCACTTCGCTGTACACCTGAAACTAACACAACATTGTAAATCAACTATACTCCAATAAAAATTTTAAAAAAATTAACTATCCACGCTAGAACCAGGAACAGTATCTGCGACTACTGTGCAGTGATTAACCTAAATTGCATCCTGGTTAGTAACCTGGAAAAGCTAATGCTGATTACAAAGATGGAATGAATTGTGGCTGAGACACCAAAAGGACCAGGAGTAGTGGACAGGGGTGTATGGCATGAGACATCAAAGCAGACCTCCTTTTTGGAGACACTTTTTGTTCTAAATATGCGCCAGTAAATATGTATCATTCATTAACACAATTTCGCTTTTGCATATACAATGTCTCCCCTTGACAGGAACTTTACTGTTCTCTTGAGCTAAATTTCTATCTTTCTAGTTTTTTTGAGGTTATCTGCATATATAGAAACCATACAAGAGTTTTAACAGTTTGATACAACTATTCTTAGCTCTTTAAATTCTTACCTCTAAATCATTAAAAAATAAATGTGTATCAGCAAGATTAAAAATCATCTCCTCCATTCGGAGTCCAAGGGTTACAGCCATGGGGGGATCCTGAAAAGGAAATGCACATATAATGAAGTAAATTTTCAGTAACCACAGTTATTATTAAAATTATCTTAAGTGCATATGCCTGTCGGGGGTAAGGAGGTAGAGACTGTTTGGGTTTTTAACCTAAGATGCAAAAGATTTCCCGATTATCAGAAAAGGTGCCTTTCTAAAGGGTTATCTACAACATATTAAATATACTGCTACATCTGTGAACTTACAGAAATTTATATGCACAGAAGAATGACTTAGATACATTTTCACATAAAGCTATACTTTCATAAGAGGAGGAGGAAGGAAGCAAGCTAGTTCACAGGACCCAGTTTACATATACTCCATGGAAAGTCCTTTGGAGAAAGGTACTTGGATGGGACACTGAAGAATGGAGCAGATCTGTTAAAAAGAGAAAAGGACGTCCTTTTAAGAATGACAACAAATGAGTAGAAGAGAGAGAAAAGTAGGTCTATTGGATGTTTGTAGGACGTGAGCAGACGATATTGTCTGCAGGTGCGATAGGAAGAGCTGGCAGAGCAGCTCTAACTTCATTATTAATTGTATTTTGATCAACAGGCAATATTTATTTGAATATGTATAGAGTCTGATCTAACCTGCATTTGACTAGGGATGAAGACGGAAGGGTGGAGTATGGCTAAAGGAACATTAATTGAGTAAATATAATATAGAAATGTATAAAAATAAAATATATACATCTAGAAGTCTAATGAAAGTAAGGGGATTAGTAAAAAGTCAAAGTGACTTAATTTTTGTTTATAGAAACTAAGAGATTACACAGCAGCAAGGAGTTGAGAATGAAGACCAGAGTTGGTACTTTACCACAATTAATTACAGTTGAAAGCCTGGAATAGAGAGGTGTAAGACTTTATTTTAAAAAGTAAGGCCTTTATTTTAGGGCTAGGGAAATAAGTCATGCACAAACCTTGTGTTTAAAATGATCAGAGTTGGAATGATCTCTAAAGGAGAACAGCTCTGGATGTGACTCTGGAGATGAGAAAAGAGAAAACCTGGAAGGGACAAATCCTCAGAATTTGAGACCAGAATGGGTGTTGGCAGGGAGAAGAAAATGGTTTCAAATAAGGCTGACAAATCTAGAAGGATACTATTGGTTTTGGCTGAGAAGTTATTTTGGAAGACCTTAGAGGGTGATTTGGGTTGAGTGGCTGGGACAGGAGCCAGATTGTAGGGATTTGAGGAGAGAGAACCAAACTTGTGTTTTCAATGTTCTAATAAATGGCATTTCAAGAAATGTATTTAAACTTGGGGAAATGTAATGCTAACGTTACTTCAATTTATGATAAGAATATGCAACCCAGGTCAGGTCAAGCAGTATTCATATACAGCCCCGAACTTCCTCGACTTAGCAAGAAGAAGACCCTCTTTATGCCACACCTATACTGCAACAACCAATTTTTTCCCTGTGTACTTCCATAATGCTTTGAGGGGGGAAACCCTAGAGTGTAACCATATTTGAAGTGAATGTCAGCCTCATATTCTGTAGTGATGAAAGAAAACCTACAGAATAGGAATTGAGTGCTGAGAAGGAGAGAGACGAGAAGGTCACAGAGATGTTGAGCAAAGCTAAGACTTGATGTGGGAGAAGATGAGAGGACAATCATAATATGTTGGGTGTCAACATAATTTTCCAACTGTTTACGTCTCTTTCTTGGAGATTTCTGTGGATTTCATAGCTAGACATTCTCTCTTTTCAAAAACAGAGACTCATGGTTCACATATTTGATGGCATCATGGTGTTATGTCCTCCGGTCAGTATGACTCTGTTCTAGATTCATCTGTCTTCCAGTGACAGGATCATTTGGAGCAACGTACCCAAAGATCAAATAAATTCCATTTTATCCAACAAGTATTCATTCAAGAACGAGAACAAAACTATGAAGTGCCCATTTTGTGTCTCAAGGAGTTTCAAAACTCAGAGGGATCTCTTGCTCTGTTTCCTTCAAATATAAAATTCTTTTTTCTTATTTCTTTCTGTTGTTGTTTATGTTTTTGTTGCTGTTGTTGAAAAAAAATCTCTGGAGGTAAAAAAATTTAAAAATATACATTTGTCTTTTTTCTGTAAAAAATTCCTATTTCTAGACTCCCTCTCTCTTTTGTTATGGGGGCGGGGGGGGTGTTGAATAGGCTGAGGACACAGAAAACTTGTAAATATTCCATCTAGTCATGGAACCATGAACAAAAAGCCTACAGAAATATCAGGAAAAATCAAATGTAATTATAGCATGAAAACATATAATTCCATTAGTGACGCTCTATGCTTTTGAGGAATGTTCACTGATGCAAGACAATAAAACTGAGCTCCACAGGACTCTGTTATGTTTCTGATGATTACTGCCCTAAAGATATATATTTCAGATGGGGGTTCAGAAATGTCTTCTATAAAAGGTTTTCCTTCTTGAGACTAGATTGGTTAAAGTCTTATCGTATGATTTGCCAATTTTTCTTTTTAAAGTTTTAGATAAAATTCTTCAATTTCTTATGTTCATGCCTCACATTCTTGGCATTTACAGATCAGATTTATGGGGATGGGAGAAAACGTACTGTTTCTTTTTGATTGTTACTTTCATCGATGCCACGCTTCTGTAGCACGTAACTCTCTTTGCTACCTAAGCAGTGATAGGAAAATCCATGAAGAATGCATTTTGTGCATCTGATAGGCATGCAAACAAATATAATTTTTAAAAAATCAACAAGAATTCTCTAACAAAGAAGCATAGCGTATGACATGATGAAAAGTGTTTTTGAGCACCCCACTGGAATGCAACCCCATGGCAAAGGAAGGGGCAGTTATTTGTTTCTCGAGCTCTGGCGATTCCACATCACACAGGCTCCTAGAGCCAGGACTTAGTAAGCATTTTGGCAAAACTTCACTGGTTAACCGGGAAAGTTTCAGCTTGAGGTTTGCGTGAGTGTGAACTGGCTATATTTTGCTAAGGCCTGTTGAAAGGGAGGCGTTTTGTCACCTATGCCGAAGGCTTGACACAGAAGGGCTAGGAATAGCCGTGCCACAAGCCAAGGAAAACCGTGCTTGTAAGAGGTGCTGATCTTGTTTCTAAGAGAACATCAGGTGAGGGCTTACTTTCAAATATCTGGTTTTACTTTTTTTTTCTTTTTCCAGTTTACTAAGTCACTGGGATAGCTAATTCTAAGTAAGCAGATTCCAGCACCCCATTTTCCAGCTAAAGAACCCCCAGACGTAAGAATCCAAGAAAGATGGGCAGGAATTTGGTGGGTGTCGCTGTCATGTTGGGCACCCTCTCCCTTGCAGACCACTGGGCAGGAGCTGCCAGAGCCTGCAATCCCACGGCTCTATCAGGCATTTGAGAATTAAACATACCTCTGGATTGAAGCCAACTTTTATACAGAGATGTTTGCTCGTTTTCATTAGATGTTTGTAGAATTATGGGCACCTTATGAATCAAGGGTTACTGCCTTTCCTCAGTTTAACTGTAGTGAGTGTTGAGTTTAGGGTCTGAAATGAAGTGACAGTGAAAACTTGGATAGAGGGGAAAAGTGGGATAATAAAGTGAGTAACAGGGTTTTGTGGTAGCTCTGATACGTATTATACATGCATAACAGTTCCAATCGGTTCAAAGTGTCTACAGCAGAGTTTCATATGGGGCAAACTGAACCTCTGCCAATTTAAATTTGCTTTGTGTAGCGTTCTATGAAAATACTGAAACTATTCCCAAGACTTTTGTTGGAGAGAGAGAGAGGAGACAAGAGACACAGAGACAGAAATAGAGACAGAGGGGAGATGAAGAAAATGAGTAACTCTTGGCCCTTAACCGTGTGCTTTTCAGCCGGATGTGATCAGTGTATAACCAAGTCAGGATCAAGGACGGCACTTCTCGATATCAAAATACTAACGTCTATTAGCCATGTAAGCACAGAGCATAAATTGGAGCCAGACAGTCTGTCTATGGGCCTCTGCCCTGCGCTGGGCCATCAGCTGGAATTCCTCCTCTAGGGACACACTGTAAAAATATTTCAGGAGAGGCAGCAATTATGTATTTTTAAAGAAATGGGGGACTTTTTTTTAAGAACTCAAGCTCTTGGAACAGTTACTCCCTTGGGACCTGAAGCATATTTGTGGACATGTGCACACAGAGGCAGAAGATGTGCAAATTCATTACAGGAAAAGAAAGACAAACTAGCTCCACGAACCAAGGTGGAAATAGCTAGTGGGTTTGTTAGAATACCTAAACTCTTTTAATCAGCGACAAGAAATGCCATGACATTCAGTCATGAATCAGAAGGGAAATTTTACAATTGAGTTGTTTGTCTGTAATGGACAGGCAGTGGGCTTAAGCGTTCTCAGGGGGAATTGGAGAAGGGTTTTAGGAACTTTCATGTATTTATTGAGTGTCTACTATGTGTCAGACATGATCAAATTCTGGGCAGAGAGCAGAAAATTAAATAAGCAAACTCCCTGCCCTTATGGGGTTTATATTATTACTGGATGAGCCCTCTGATGAATACATGGACCAAAAAACAAGGAAATATGTAGTATTCTAGGTGGTGAAAAAAATGTCAGCAGACACAGAAGGCTATGGGGATGGGTGGTGATGGCTTATTTAAAGAAAGTGAAGGGAAAGCCTTTCTTAGGAGGTGATAGTGGAGGATAAGAGACCTGAGAAAAGGGAGGGGACTAGCCATGCACAGACACGGCGATAGGGAACATACGCAGAGGCGACAGTGAGGCTGATGTGTACGGGAGAGTGTGAGGCACACTGACCCAGCTGAGAGACGTGAAATGGACCAAGGATTTTAAGAAAGAGGGAGTGATTAACTGGGTCAAATACAAGTGAGAGAGACCCCAGGAAGATAAACCATGAATTTGGCAAGAAGGTCATTTCTCAGACTTGAGGAGAGTTGTAGGGCTGGCAAGCGAGGGAAGAGCAGAGAAAGAGGGCAGTGATTGGAAAACAGCTCAAGAGGCTTTTCTGGTGATGGGACTATTACGATACGTAAAAGAGCGATGGGAATAATCCAGAAAAGGGGGACACTGGGGATTCAGGAATGAAAGAGGTCTTTTTGGGAGGAGATTCACTGGGTAAGTGAGAGGGCCTAGATCCAGGGCATGAATGGGGGTGCAGAGAGCAGGCAGAGAATACGGTTATGGTGCAAAGATAAAGTGATTCTTCCAGTTTGCTTTTTTTTTTTTTCCTTAAAGTGATGGAGGAGGAGTTTTGTGCAGAATTGAGAGGGGGCTTTGAAGGGGGTGAGGGGAGAGAAGGTTTGAAATAATCAGCTGGAAGAGTTAGCCCAGGAGTGCTGGGACCCACTTGAGATTTGTGGCCACGTTCAGCCTGTTGAGGTACAGGTAGAGTGTTGGACAGGGTTTTTTTGATTTGTTTTGTTTTTTTCAAGGTGAGCCTGATGGAGAAAAAGAGGCATAAAGATGATGAGGCTTTATGCAAAAGCGGGGTGACAGCGTCATCCAGGGCTGGGATGATGACGTGTAAGGCAGAGGCTCCCGATCTTGACCACATATGAGAAGCACCTGGGGAGCTTTGAAAAATCCTGCTGTCTAGGTCACACCCTGTACCAATTAAATCAGGTATTCTCTGAGGTGGGACTCATGCATCAGTAATTTCAAAGCTCTCCAGTGTTTCTAATGCACACAAGACCGAGAATCGGTGATTAAGATCTTTCTACTCAAAGTGTGGCTCACAGACCAGCAGCACTGAATTAGGAGCTTGTTAGAAAGGCAGATCACAGACTCTACCCCGGAGATCTACTGAAGCAGAATCTATAGTTTAACAAGATTGCCTGGTGACTCATATGCATGTTAATATTTAAAAAGCACTGGTCTAAGAGCTCTCCTGAAGGTCTGGGATGGTTAGGGAACACCAGAGCTGGCATGGCCTTCTGGTTTCCCAGGAGTTAATTTAAGCCTCTGAGATGCTTCCAAAAGATTCTTATGACCTGAATCAGTCTGATTACTGAGTAGCATGGTGACTCAGTATAATTTCTTGGGAATTAGGCTTCCCTGGAAATAGCTTACAGTTATGAGTAAGAGTGAATTGCCCCACCTTCACCTCCATAAAGATCATCTGTGGACTGAACTTCAAGGACCAGAGGACCCATGGTGCCTCTTGTCTTAGTCATGTAGCCAACGACCTTCTAGGGAGCAGGTAAAGGTGTAAAACTAGTTAATTTTTCCTCTGGATTAAAAGGATTTGTTCAAAATCCAAGTATTTGATGTAAGCATCATATTTGCAACTGAACAGTAGTCAAATTAAGTAATCAGAAGCCATGAAGGGGACATCACACAGCTTACCTACCACTACCAGCTTCTACTGTTTCAATCAGTAGAGAATCCAATGAATAAAGCTCACCCACATTTATTAAACTAATAACAGATTAAATATACTTCAAGGGGAATTACAGCAATAGTAATATGCTACAACTATAGTTGCTATGCTATACTATCTCTATCGTAAAGATTATGGATTGATGGAACTTGCTTCCAGCCCATAATATATCATAAATACTTTAAAAAATAAAAAATAGTAAAGTATCATATTTATATTATACAATATATAATAGTATAGCATAGCAACCGGATGGAAAGGGAGAAGTCAAGAGAATGGTGAGAATGACCATGGGAGGATGAGCTAGAAAGCACAGGACTGACAGAAAAGCGACAGAGATGGCAAATGAACCCACCCAGTCGAGGCCTCAGGACTTGGAGAAAGGTGGGTGGTATATTAGAGGAAGACGGTAGAAAAGATAAGTGAGACATGAATTTAGAAAAAGGAGAGTTAACGATGAGTTACGGAAATTTAAGGCAAGTTAATAATGTAATCTGCCTCCCTCCGACACCCAAGATGTGAGATTGAATGTTTTTTTAAATTTATTTATTTTTCTGTTGTTGTTGAGGTATAGTTGTTTTACAATGTTGTGTTAGTTTCTACTGTACAACGAAGTGAAGTAGAGTTCCCTGTGCTATACAGCAGGTTCTTATTAGTCATCCATTTTATGCACATCAGTGTATACATGTCAATCCCAATCTCCCAGTTCATCCCACCACTACCACCCCCAACCCCTCCACTTTTCCCCCTTGGTGTCCATACGTTTGTTCTCAACACCTGTGTCTCTGTTTCTGCCTTGCAAACTGGTTAATCTGTACCATTTTTCTAGATTCCACATATATGTGGTAATATACGATATTTGTTTTTCTCTTTCTGACTTACTAGAGACTGTCATACAGAGTGAGATTGAATGTTCATAAGCAAAGATCATAAACGGAGATTGAAACTTCAGGGGAGGTTATAAAAGGTGTCTCCAGAAGTTTGTGCTTTTAAGAAATGAATGACCACTTATCTTTCTTGTGTATTATTTTCAAGTTTCACTGTCTCTCAAACTCCCTATGAGAGTTTGAGAAGTGCCACTGTCTTTGATTTAGCTTTACTTTTACATACATATGTACAAGTGACCCTTGAACAACATAGGTTTGAACCATGTTGGTCCATTGATATGCAGAATTTTTTTCAATAAATATGCTGGAACATTTTTTGGAGATTTGCAATAATTTGAAAAAAACTCCCAGACCAACCACATAGCCTAGAAATATTGAAAGAAAAATTTTAAATTAGGTATATCATGAATGCATAAAATATATACAGATACTAGTCTATTTTATCATTTAATACCCTAAGATACACACAAATCTATTAAAAAGTTAAAATTGATCAAAACTTATGCACGCACAGACTGTTCATGGCACTGTTCACAGTCAAGAGAAATGTATACAAACAGGATTAAATGCAGGATTAAATCATAACTGAAAAAATTAACTGTAGTCCATATTGTACTACTGTAATAATTTCATAGCCACCTCCTGTTACTATTTCAGTGAGCTCAAGTGTTGCAAGTATCCGCTTAAATGCCAAGTGACGCTAATCAACTCCTTGTGAGCAGTCCACTTCTCCAGTAAATTGCACACTGCAGTAAAAAGTGATCTCTTGCAGCTCTCGCGTATTTTGCGTTGTTTACTGCAATACCATAAACCTTAAATAACACCAGGGGACCCATACGAAGTGCCCCTAGTGATGCTAGAATTGCTCCCAAGAAGCAGAGAAAAGTCATGACATGACAAAAAAAAAAAGTTTAATTACTTGTTATGTAGCATAGCTTAAGTTCTTCAGCTGTGGTTGCCCTCCATCTCAAGATAAATAAATCCAGCGTAAAGACCATTGTAAAGAAGAAAAGGAGATTCATGAAGCCATCGCTGCAGTTACACCAGCAGGCTCGAAACCTTGCTCTTTTTCAAAAATACCCTTTTATCTCACGTGGAAAATCCAGCTTTGATGTGGGTTCAGGATTACTACAAGAAAGGCATACCTGTAGATTCTAATATGATTTGAGAACAAGTGAAGTCATTAAATGACAACTTACAGCAAAAGGAAGGTGAAGGAGCTAAAGCTGGAGAAATTAATGTCAGCAAAGATGGTCTGATGATTTAAGAAAGAGGTTTGGCTTAAAAAATGTCATGATAACAGGAGAAGCAGCTTCACACACCAAGAGGCAGCAGATGTGTTCCCAGACACCATTAAGAAAATCGTTGGGGAGAAAGCATACCTGCTGAACAGGTTTTTACTGCAGATGAAACTGCCCTATTCTGGAAAAAAAAATGTCACCAAGGACATTTGTTAATAAGGAAGAGAAGCAAGCAGCAGGATTTAAGGCAGGAAGGGACAGTCTAACACTACCGTTTCGTGCAAATGCAGTCAGGTTTATGGTCAGGATCGCCCTTATATATAAAGCTGCTAACCCCGAGCCTTGAAGGGAAAGGATAAACACCAGCTGCCAGTCTTCTGATTGTACAAAAAGAAGCCCTGACAATGAGAACACTTTTTCTGGATTGGTTCTATTGAGGCTTTGTCCCTGAAGTCAGGAAGTACCTTGTTAGTAAGGGATTGCCTTTTAAAGTTCTTTTGATATTGGACTATGACCCTAGCTACCCAGAACCCCATGAGTTCAACACTGAAGGCACTGTAAAGTGGTCTACTTGCCCCCAAACACAACATCTCTAATTCAGTCTCCAGAACAGGGGGTCATAGGGCCCTTTAAGGCTCATTATATATGGTACTCTACGGAAAGGATTGTCAATGTTATGGAAGAGAACCTCAGTAGAGAACATCATGAATGTCTGAAAGGATTATGCCATTGAAAATGCCATCATTGGTATAGAAAAAACCCTGAAAGCCATCAAGCCGGAAACAATAAATTCCTGCTGGAGCAACTTGTGTCCAGATGTTGTGCATGACGTCACAGGGTTTACGACAGAGCCAATCAAGAAAATCATGAAAGAGATGGTGGATACGGCAAAGAAAGGTGGGGGTGAAGGGTTTCAAGATATGGATCTTGGAGAAATTCAAGAGCTAACAGACACCACACCAGAAAAATTAACAGGGGACAACTTGATGGAGATGAGTGCTTCTGAACCAGTGCCAGACGACGAGGAAGAAGACGTAGAAGAAGCAGCGCCAGGAAACAAACTGACATTAGGCAGTCTGGCAGAAGGTTCTGATTATTCAAAACTGCTTTTGATTTCTTTTAAGACATGGACGCTTCTATGATACGGGCACTGAAACTAAAGCAAACGGTGGAAAGATTGGTGCCATATAGAAACATTTTTAGAAAAACGAAAAAGCAAAAAAAGTCAGACAGAAATTGCGATGTATTTCCATAACATTATAGTGAGTGTGCCTGCCTCTCCTGCCTCCCCTTCCACCTCCTCCATCTCTTCCACCTCGGCCGCCTGGTGAGACAGCAAGACCAACTCCTCCTCTTCCCCCTCCCCCTCAGCCTACTCATTGTGAAGAGGCCGAGGATGAAGAATTTTATGACGATCCACTTCCACTAAATGAAGAGTAATCATCATGACAGACAGTTAATAAACTTATCGGTTGTGTGTGTGTGTTGAATGTCTTCGTGTGAAAATCTAGTAACTGTACGGCAAGAACTGTAGGACACGTTTTTGCCCCATAATCATCATCGCCTAAGTATTCGTCTTGTAGAACATCGTGTGCAAAGACTTGTATTGAAGTGAACAGCTTATCCTTACACGTGCATAAGGTGAGCGATATATCATATAAAATTAATAATGTGTTAGTTTTCTTACTGTTTTATACCTTTGCTTTCAAAGAATTACATTACTGTACAGTATGTCCCTCTCTAGTAACTGGAGAAACTGCATATCAGCCTATCATCACAGGTAAGTGTTTTTGGTTTTTTTTTTAAAATGTAACTGTGTCTCCAATACTGTATTAAGAATATGACTGTAATACTGTGTGCCATAAAAATTTTACAATGATTCATTCATTAGTGTATAGGTTAGGCTACTGTGAAGCAAACATATTGATTACACTTAGGCTACCATAAAGCAATCGCATTGCTGCTTTGTTATCAGTGCATGAATCGTTATGTCTGTAAATAAATATGAATTTCTTTTTCACATTATCTTTTCATTTTTGATGTCTAGTGTTAGTAATGCACATCACATCTACAGTGTTTTATATCATGTAAGACAATACTGACATAGGTACTGACAGACAATTCACCTTATAAACAGATGACAAACTTATGGTATTGATAAATACAGTACAGTACTGTAAATGTACTTCCTCTTATGACTTTCATAATAACATTTTCTTTTCTCTAGCTTACTTTATTGTAAGAATACGGTATATAATACATCAACATGCAAAATTCGTGGTA
Organism: Balaenoptera borealis; assembly: GCF_965194805.1. Taxonomy (NCBI): domain Eukaryota; kingdom Metazoa; phylum Chordata; class Mammalia; order Artiodactyla; family Balaenopteridae; genus Balaenoptera; species Balaenoptera borealis. The sequence goes on from NC_138873.1 coordinate 29,803,605, forward strand.
ACCATTTATGTTATCAGTAAGGCTTCCAGTCAACAGCAGCCTATTGGCAGTTAAGTTTTTAAGGCGTCAAAAGTTACTCAGATTTTTGACTTCATGGGGGGTCGGCACCCCTGACCCCCCGCATTGTTCAAGGGTCAACTATACTATGTTTACATGCATACGCATGTGTGCCCTTAAATACATATACTATGAGCAACCATGAAAAACACTAAAAGTTTTTTCACTTTATTTTTCTTTTCCATTATGGTTTATTACAGGGTATTGAATATAGATCCCTGTGCTATACAGTAGGATCTTGTTGTTTATCCATACTATATATAATAGTTTGCCCAAACTCCCAATCCATCCTTCCCCGCCCCCTCTCCCCCTTGGCAACCACAAGTCTGTTCTCTATCACTAAAGTTTTTGAGACTTGTAAATTCCGCATTCATTCATTTTATATGTGCCATGATCACTCTCTAGTCACCCTCTTCTCCTCTACAACATTGAGCTGAGTATCTCACATTATGAGATGAAACAACACATACATTTTTTGATAAAACACCCAGTTTCCCCCAGATTCAGTTTCTCAACATTCAGATTTCCTTGGAACCAAATAAAACAGGTTACACTAATTGAATGTTTGCTCTGTGGTAGGTAATGTGCTGAGTTTTAATGCACGGACTCATTTAACCCTTTTAAGCAAATTATGAAGTTATTATTCTCCCCACTTTATATAAAAGGTAACTGAGGCTCACAAAGACTAAATAAACTACCCAAGGTCACATGCATAGTAGGAAGTGGAGATAGAATTTAAGCTCAGGTCCCTTCTCCCTCCAAATTCAGAATGCTCTAACCATTATGCCCAGAGGGGTGGTCACCTGCATGCTGCCATCAGAGTGGCCTCCAATCCATGGTTCCAACACCTGATTCATTCTAACCACATTCTAGCCAATCATGTTGCTTTTCCTTAGGTGACATACACATAAATCAGTACTTATCTTCACGACAATCTCATCATTTAAAATATGGCTTGTGCTGTTTCAGAAGCCTTTCCACATAAGTGTGTGTAGATGTTTAATATAAAAGTAACCAGTGGATTTATCCTGATGAACATATCATTTCTCCAGTGCTCCTCTTATATAAGATGTTGTCTAAAATGAGCAAGTAGTTTTGGGAGCTTGGATTTCAGTTTCGCAATATAACTGCTCACTTTTCCTTCAGTCTTTTCCCTGACTTGGGCTATGTCCTTTGCATCCTTCCTGTGGAATGAGTTTTAGAGAATCACGGCCTCATAGCACATGACACATTAATGCTTCAAAATAAATCAAATCCCTAAAGCACAATTTATTTAGCTTCTTTCACTCCTCCCTCTAACAAAGAGGAATTACTGCAACTTATCAGGTAAAATACTATATACAATTAATCAGGGAATAGAGATAATCTTCATAAACTCTAACAGATGATGGATGATTCCTGGTCTGCGTCCTGCCAAATTTACAAACTCCTACTTTAGAGTTGTGCAGTGCTGAAAGGTGTACATGCCAGCTGGTGCTCAGCTGCAAAGCCCATCATCAGCTCCACAGGCAGCAGAACTCAAATACCGACATCCCTCATTTGCCATCACGGTAAGTATCCAGGAATAGTTCTGCTTGGGAAAAGAGCATGTTGTGTTGACAACTGAATAGGGTCCAAAAGTGATCACATATTAGGGAGATCCTTGGAAAATTCATAATATTATTTATTTATAAACTGAAGCAGGATTTTTCTAAAGTTTTTTTTTTTAATTAAAACACAAAAGTTAGTTACGCAGAGCAATTTATGAGTAAAAATGGCATTCCTAAACTATTATGTTCCATGAATTTTATTTTGATAGGTGGTGGGGAAAGACGTGAGACCAAAAGAGTGTAGAGATCAAGAGCAGGTGGAAGAGATGTGGGTTCTGGCTGGCCAAACCACTTGCGAGCTGTGTGACATGGTACCGATCACATAGGGTGGTGGTGAAAGCGAAGGAGATAGTAATGCATTTAACAGGACACTCAGAAAAGTGCCAGGCACATAGCAAGAGCTCAAAAATGGTACTTACTTACTTATTTGTTTGCTTGTTTGTTTATTTTTACCGGGGTTGGAGGTGGGGAAGAGAGAGAAAAATAGGTAGATAGGTAGGTAGGTGTGGTCATGGCAGGACATGATTTTACACCGCTGGCGCTTAGATTTCCAGCTCTCAGCTCACTATATTTCAAGCCACTGCAGTACCACTTTGCGCAAACACTGACCTTCTGCATGGGTGGAAATTTCTGCCTTTGTCATTTCCCCTTTTGGGGGAAATAGTGCATTAAATTTCTCCACCACAGGACATGGATGATAGTTTTCAGAGCTAAGTGCTACTTTTACACATTTTTTTTTTTACATTATATCATTTAATCCATCCAGTAACTCCAGGAAGGAAATGGATTATAACGATGTTTAGATGTGAAAACAGGCTCAGAGGTTACATGAGTAGCTTAAGGTACATCTAGGCACAGGACTTCCTCCTAACCTCTAGTTTGGTGCTCCTTCAGCTGGATTACTGTCCTACAGAATGTGTTCTGAGCAACCCTCAGGGCTCAGGAAACCCTTTTGGGGTGACTGAGAACAACGGGGGAAGGGATTGACTACGTGAGGGAAATGGGATGTCTCCAGTCCCCCAACTTCTACATCTCACCTAGAGCAGATCTGCCCTTATATGTTTTATATAAAGATACTCAGCGTGATATACTGCGAACACAAAAGATTCTCTGGTTAAAAGAACGGAAAAATCACTATGTCATACCAAACTTTTACACTCTGAAAGTGCACACTGTGGAAACAAGACTGATCCGAGAAATTAAAAGGACTAAAGACATTAACAATTTCAAGATTAGATAACCTTTACGTAGTACAGGGGTCTTTTTTTTCCTCAGCAGAAATAATGGCCCTGGTCACTTTCACTATTGGCAAAGTCCTTCTGAATTGTCAACTGATCACCAGAAAGACCTCATTTCAGTCGGTCCTCAAGGTCATTACTTAGACACTCAGGAATGGAGGAATTAAACATGGTTACAAAAGATTCTTAACTGTAAAACATCTCAGGACCTTTAAGATGATAATATATACTGAATGGCCATAAAATTCAAGTATTCCTCAAATTTATTTGGCCATGGGTTTTTTTTCCACAAAGGCTATCAATTAACATATTTTGGAACTCGTTTTCCCAAGAAAAATGTTGGGGAAATGCTCTTTTCTAGCGGTTCCCAAAGCATGGTCCATCAGCTTTATTGAAAATTTATTCCAAAGGTGAAATCTCAGGCCCTACCTCAGAACTACAGAATCAGAAACTCTGGGTTTTACAGTCCCTGAGGGTCAGGGACTCACGTTCAAGTTCAAGAAGCCTTTCTCCAGTCAGCAGTCTCCTAAATGGTCTTCTTCCTCTAAACTCCTTTCTCCACACAGCAGTGGATCTTAAACCACCAGGTCACAATTCAACCTAAACCCTACAACAACTTCCACTGCACCTAGAATAAATTCCAAATGCCTTACTGCAGACACTGGACCTGATGCGGCCCCCTGCCTGCCTCTCTGTTTTTACCTTGTGTTACCTTGGGTTACTCTCCTTTGTTTACAACCTCCCAGCCACACTGCTCCTTTATATTTCCGGAACACTGGAAGATTGCTCCTGCCCAGGGCCCTTCTATGTCCTCTGCCTGGAACGGTCCCCTCCACACTCCTCTCCCCGCTAATCTGCACGGCTAGCTCCTTCCTGTAATTCAGGTCTCAGCATCAATGTCACCTCCCCAGTCACCCGGCCAGTCACTCTCCATCTGACCTAGTTTCATTGTCTTCAGAGCAGTTACCATAATCTGAAGCTACTTTGCTTGCTTGTAAGCTCCATGAGAGTAGGAAGCATGTGTACCTGTGCTAAGTGCATATTTGTTGGATGAACACAGTGGTCCTTGGAGCTCTAGTTTATTTATGATGTGTGGTGAAGCTGCAACTACCCAGTGCCCTCTCTGTCCCCTTCAAATGACCCCTGAGCTACATGTGGTCCCCAGCTTCACAAGATGGGCCTCATATAACAACATCCTTTATTTAGCCACTTCTTAACATGCCAAAATATTAACACCTTACTAACTAAAAGGCAACACCAATTTCCTTATTGACATTAAGAAAAAAGTCAATGATCAAATTACTTTAAAAAATAAATAATAATTCAATAAACATGGTCATCTAAATTGTTTTTCATGCAACTCAATAAAGGAATTTTCATTTTGATTAGAAAAAAATAGAGCTTAAAAACATTTTCCCTTTAACTTCTTTTAATTTCCCAGAGGAAACCATTATTCAACATGGTCAACTCCAGCAGGCCCCCTTCCCGTAGCAGAGAATAGTATTAAGGACAAAGCTTTGTTATGAGAATGACCTGGTTTCCAATATTCGTACCAGCATTTATCATTTTGCGACCTTGGTCAAGTTTCTTAAACTCCAATAACCCAGGTTTCCTCATCCACAGAACTTGGATCACAATACGTTACAGTAGAGTAATTATAAGAGTTAAGTTGGATAACATTTGTGAAAGTGACTAATCACAGTTACAATCTTTTTGAGCATTAGTTCACACCAAGTGTTCTGCTAAGCCATTAAACAAGGTATTCTCTTTACTTCTCCTTCACTATAGATAGCATTATTCCCATGTTACAGAAATGGAGACGGAAGAATTAAGTAATTTGCCCAAGGTCAGAAAACTGTAAGCATCAGCACTGGGTTTTCAAAGTTAGGTTTCTCTGACTCGAAGGCTCTTGTCCTTCTCCCCCATCCCTACTGCTTGTGAAATGCCAAACACAGGTGCTACCACATGATAGGTGTTCTAGAAATGTAGGCTTATCTTCCCCACACCCTGCCAACAGTGCCTCTGATCTTATTCCGATTCTGCACCACCATGAGGTACTGGTATCTGTCTACCACACTCTATTTCACTGAACATTTCTTAAGTTTTCCCTTTTGATGGAAAACTATCCCAATTGCCTGCGAGAAGATAATTAGAATCATTCCAACTTAAAGGAGAACTCACACAACTGCTTTCACAGTACCTCACTAATTGTCCTTATTCCTTTCAGGAAATGTCACTTGTATATTGTGTTCATGGTAGCTTAATTGTCTACGCCATGTGATGTTCTATAAGCAGAAACGACATGGGCTTTGAGGTCAAACAGTCCAGGGCCCCAAGAGTCATCTCTACCACTGACTAGCTGTGTGACTTTGCACACATCTTATTCCCTCTCTGAGCATGTTTCCTTACATACAGACTGGGGAGAAGAACCCACCCCTTAAAATTGTTGTGACGCTTAAGGCTGGCACATTGTGGGCATTAAATAAACATTAGTTTCCTTCTTCCCCTCACTTTTCTCGCCGTTTCTGCAAGCTCTGCTGTTTTAAGCCTCTGTAGGCATGGAGAATGTCTCTCTTTTCTATGCGAACAAAGCTTTTCGACAATACTTTAAAATAACGGAACTTGTTTGTGAAATGAATGCTGCATGACCAGGTGGCCATCCCGGGAGGTGATGGGTTATTTCAGTGATGCACCACTGCTGAGGGAAGTAGGAGAACTTTGCTTTTGGAATTGCTCTTAGAGCCAGTTTATCAGTCACTCAAGAAAAGCAGCTTCATTATTTGATGTTGATTTTTTAATGGTTTACCACCCCTCTGCTTCTTATCGGTACCCCTTCATATCCCAAATAGAAGGCCATGCTCAGTTCTGGGATGGTAGAAACTTTAAGGTATTTTTGATAAAAAGAAAAAAAAAATATATATATATATAGTGACATTTTGACCATGCTCTTTATTTATCACCTTGGGTTCAAATCATCCTTTTACTTCTAAAGATCACAATTACCACAAAAGGATGAAGATTTGAAGTCAGGAAATATTTTAAAAATCTAAAGGTAATTCAGAAAGATGAGCCCCACCACTGATTTGGCATAATGGAAGCAACACGGATATTTAGGTATAGCCTCCAATGGTGACTATTTTGATGGGAACTTTATTTGGATTTGTGTGTTCAAGTTAGATTGTTTATTTTAAACATTTGTCTAATATGAAAATTTGCACAAAAATACTGCAATCAGTTCAATAGGATTACTGTGCATTCCACATAAGCCAAAATTATTTCAGAAGAAAATGCTTTAGATTATTATCTGGAAACTTTTTAGACTGTATGCTCTATCAGTAATAGAATTTTGAGTGTGTACCGCAAATTTATGTACAGTTAATTTATTTATAAATTACATACATATTCTTTAAGTTATAATCATTTACATGTATTGAAACAGATAAGAATAGAAATTGCAGGGTATAAATGTGTTATTTTCTCTCCTTATCTCAGTGAAGCACCTTGTGTATATCAGGCACATATGCATACATCCTGCTTTGGAGATCACTGTTTTAGATGATGATGATTGTGATAAAGGAGCTAAGACTCCTTTTTCTAAATGGTCACTAAATAAAATTGTTACCTTTCACATGTTTGGCAACTTTCATTACTTATACTAAAAATCAAATGCAATGCAGATTCACCAAGAGTGCAATTTAGGAGGAAATGCTTGAGTGCAATTAATTCATCACAACTAGTCTAGAAGATGTTAAAAACTGCATGTTGAGCTGACATGAGACCCTATGAAATAATGTGACAGTATAAAGATGAAGGGAGACACTTCTGTAAGTGTTATATGAAAAGGAACCAAAGTTAGATACAACTTTGAATACAGTAATTGAAGGCAGGCCAACATGTTGTGAATTGACTCTGGTTAGGCTGTGAGTCCTACAGAATCAAAGACTCAAATGGCCTCTACAACTGTGTTTCTAGCGAAAAACCTATTGCAGGTGCATCACTCTTTGAAACAGACTCACACACGTGTATAACAACACTGTTACAAGAAGCAAGCTGACTATGAAAATAATGGCAAGAGACAAAGGAAAGTAATGAGAACATCTGCCTCTGGATTTGTATGTGTGACGGGGTATTATTCCCAGTCTCTATAATATGCTTCCTCAAAGTTACCAAAAAATACTTATATTCATAAGTGCAAAGGATCTGTCAGACAAAAGATTACTTCCTTATTTCAAATGGCAGTCTATAGCAACATTTGGTGCAACAAATTAATTCAAACAATTTCTTAAAGTTCCCTTATTAGACAATAATATATGTACTATAATGTTTAAAGTCCATTTCAATTTACAAAAACATTTTCTAAAATAATTACATGAGGGTAATAAGCTTGATTTTTCATGTAGAAAATTCAAAGTTATTATGAAGAAAGGAAAAAGAATATGATTTCTAATTAAGTTCTGTAAAATTTGCCAGTTCACATTAAAGAACAGTGAGCCACTGGAAATAAATAATTAAGAGCAGACTTGACAGACTGCAATAAAAACACTACAAGGTATTTTTAAATGGCTTTTGATTTTATTTAAAATAAAATTCTAACAAGGTGTCTTGGGGTAAAATTTCTTGATTTCTTACCTTGCCATACTTCTGGGCATAAGATCCCGTGAGCAGTGAGTGGAAAACAATGATGGTTTCATCCAGGTCCCAGACAAACACACGCTGGAGAAAAAAGATAAATATCGAAGAATTATCAAGTTCTAAGGAAACAGAAATCTCTTTACAAGTAGAAGACCTCTCGCTTTATTGTTGGACATAATCTTGATACCATTATATGGAAATCTATGCTACTCCATTAATTTTTCCTCCAAATTTGTCAAATCTAACCCCTGTAAAACCTGAGGAGCAAGAGTGACAAAAATAATAAGGCTTAAAAATGCGATGTCCTAATGTGAATGAATTCATTCAAATATGTACTTGCAGTTAATACCCAAAAGACATGTTTGGACTTTATGATAGAAGTGTGCTCTTATAAAATTTTATGTCTCATGAATTCATGAAGTTTTGTAATTCATGCAAAGAATCATATTTTAAAAAATATTTAAAAGAATCAATGAACAATCCCTAAATAGAAATTGTAACGTGTGGACCCTTGGGTCAGATTAAGTCATAAGATGGGTTGTTTGGCCTGCACAGTGTTTTGAACGATTTCAAATTATTGATTAAAATTTCCAGATTAGAAGATTTCACACCAAGTTCAGGGTTCTGACTGCAGTAGACAAACTTCCAGTTTGTGGCAATGGTGGCTGGCAGTCCATGTGGCAGTGATGCAGGGGCCCCTTTAGACTGGGCCAGTGCTCCCCACTCTTCCCAGTCTGCTGGCCCCCTAGCCCAGTTCACTCATTCATATCACCTGCTGGGTTCTTGAAGGCATTTGAATCTGCTACTGTTGTTCACATCAAGGAAATGATCTCTTATGAAGAGGTACAAGGGCTATTACTTGACTTTACTAAATCTGGAGATTTAACTTTTTTTCACAATTAAAATATGCAGCTGTGTAAGAAGTAACACATTATGGTTAAGAATAATTTCTTCTGATGTTTCATCATAAAAACAACCTGCTTAGTATGGATATATCTCAAAAGATCTGTCCCAACTGGAAACAATGACACATGGAAATTTTTACAGGTATAAAAATTTTAACATATGTATCAAATGATTGGAATTTTTCTGATTTTCTGATGACAACTTTTTTTCTCCATACAGATTAATTTTACCTTTTAAAATTTATTGATCCATGTAAACATCTGTCATGACCCTAGTACTCCCAGAGACAGTGCTTGTCAGATAAATACTCCACAAACAATGGCTTTATTTTTCCAATTTCTGCCTGTGCCTTCTGTTTGTGTCTTTTGGATCAAAAGATGCAACTATCTCAGGCCGAGAATTCATAAAGCCTTATGATTTTTAAGTTGCTATTGTTTTTAGTTTTGCCATTATAATGGATGAAATCTCCAATTTCAGAGCTGTGAAATGCCTACTTCATAGTAGGTCCACTCATTTCATGATATATCTTTTTCTTTTAAGTCTGAAACTTTACAGACCTGTACGGTATAGAATATATCATTCAATAAAATGAAACATCACATTACACCTTTTAAGGAGAAGTCAGCATACCTCCAGGTCACTGTCGGGAGGCGGGGAGGGATTACTTTTCCGGCCTCTTCCTCGGGACTTTGACCCAGAACTCCTGCACGTTCTCTCATCAAGATCTTTGATGGGTGTGGAGGGGCTCTGCACGGTATCAAACTCTCCTGTAAATAACGTGAATTGTGTCAAGGATAGCACTTCATTTTTAGATCAGGTATGAGTCTTCATGATTAATGATTTTAACAAATTCTACAACAGAAAATTCCTTATGACAAAAAAGATTTATAATCACAAATACACAAAATTCTAATTCAGTCAAAAGTTTTGCAGGTCACACACGTTTCTCCTAGTTTTGATCTATGTGATCTATTAAACCTGAAGACCGGGCTTCCCTGGTGGTGCAGTGGTTGAGAATCTGCCTGCCAATGCAGGGGACACGGGTTCGAGCCCTGGTCTGGGAAGATCCCACATGCCGTGGAGCGACTAGGCCCGTGAGCCACAATTGCTGAGCCTGCGCGTCTGGAGCCTGTGCTCCGCAACAAGAGAGGTCGCGATAGTGAGAGGCCCGCGCACCGCGATGAAGAGTGGCCCCCACTTGCCGCAACTAGAGAAAGCCCTCACACAGAAACGAAGACCCAACACAGCCATAAATAAATTAATTAATTAATTAAAAAACAAAAACAAAAACCTGAAGACCTTTTGTACTCTAGATGCCCTCAACTTCCTATCTCTATCCCCACCTATGTATTTATCTAAATTTAGATCTGTTCTCACCTCCTTATGTCTGAGGATGAGATCCCATCCCTCCCCCTGCAAACATGACTTCCGCGCCTCACCTATTAGAGAATCATGCTCGACTACTCAAACTCTCTTTTACCTTCCCTTCAACCTCTCCTGTTTCTGGGGGCGGGGGGCACACAGACAAGTTGAAAAGTCCTTCCCTTTGACCTTGCATTTCTATCTAGAAGCTATCTGCTTGCTATCTTTTCTTTTTAAAGGACCCGTCTTAAAAGAACAGCGCGTACCAGTGCTGTCCAACAGAAATACAAAGTGAGCCACGAATGTAACCACGCATATAATTTTAAATGTCTAGAAGCTGCATTAAAAAAGGTAAAAAGAAACATGTAAAATTAATTTCATTCCTATATGCTAATTGCTCTAATATATCCAAAACGTTATCATTTCAGCATATAATAAGTATAAAAATGACATGTTTTACATAATCTCGTTTTCATGCTAAGTCTTCGAAATCCTGTGGTATATGACACTTAGAGCTGACTTCAATCTGTACTAGCCACACGTGCCTATTAAGCCCTTGTAATGGGGCTAGTACAGACTGAAGTCAGCGGCTACAGTACTGGACGGCACATTTGTCTCCACTTCCTGACATTTGATTTGTCATAATCTAGCTTCAGTTCACCAAAACTCTAAGAAAACTACTCTTACCCAGAACCACCTAAATGGCAAATGCAATAATAGATAGACTCAGTCCTTACCTTCCTGGATCTCTATGCCGTGTATGATCCTCTTCAACATCACCTCCTCAGAACCATTAGCAGCTGATACCCTGCATGTTTTAGAATCTTTCTCATGAGTCCTTCTCTGTCTAGGAGACATGGACTCCTTTTCCTCCTCCCATTCCTTACATTCCGGTACTTAGTACTCCCATCCTTTGATCATTTTCCCCACTCCACACCATGTGGGCAATCTAACCCTCTCGTAGGTCAGTCACTTTCTACGTGATGACTCATACAGCATACCAAGTCAAATCTTAAATTTCAGACTTTATGTTTAATTGGGTTCTGCATGTCCCACAGATACCCAAAAGTCTGACACGTCTAAAGCTAGTGATGCAGCATCTTATGAGGTGGAGAGTACACAGCAGTGGCAAGTCGGTAGGAGAGGGTGTTAAGATAAACCAACCGAGGCGACAGCGAGGTGCAGTAAAACTTCACAAGTAACAAGAGTTGGACTTACTATATGACTTCAAGCATTTTACTCAATCTCTCTGAATCTCAGTTTCTTTGTATACTAAAGCCTGGGTAATAGCAGCTATCTTTTTTTTATTACTGAGATAAATCTGATTTATGTTTAATTTAAATCATATGCATAATGTTAAAATGTCTAGGAGAGTCCAATGGCAAACTATATTAAAGTTACACAATTTTTAAAAGTAAAGATGTTATGACTCTCATGCTTTATCATAAAAATTAAAGTAAAATAATTATGAGGACAGCCAAGCAGTTATTAATCTAAATAAACACATCTGAACAAACTAGATCACACTTAGGTAACATTTTTTCTGAGATGTTTAAGGTACACAGTGTTTACATAGCTAACCTCTAATAATTTCTAATGGTCAAATGTTTTCTTTGGGAAACATTTGTGCATGTCAGGACAGCATCAAAAAAAAATGTCTGTGCTCCAAATATTATTTGCTCTTAAAACATTGCTAGCACAGTTCATTGCATGGGTTTCTGCTATCAAATGCATGAGAGAAGAAAGCATAATAAAAGGATCTTTAGTTACGATGCCGAATATAGCCCTGTGCCATAGTAAATCATGTTTCAGCTTACTTGTATAGGCATTAGATGGGGATTTGGGTATTTAAACACACATCTACTTTTTTAAAAATATCACACAAAATGTTTTCTGTTTTCAATTATTTTTATAAGACAGAATTTTTCTAAGGTTACTATGTCCTGCAAATCAAATGTTCTTTTTCAAATAAAATATTGATTCAAATTAACACACATTTATTAAGCTTATAAAATTTTTTTGGTTGACATTCCATAAGACCTATCTTTCTATCCATTATAGATCAATTTTCAGGAGTTAACTCTCATCAGGCAGCTTTGTTCTTGCCACAGTGCAAGAGGTGAAAAGACAAAATCTTGCAAAATCCCAAAGTTACTGTGCTCAGTTATGGGTGGTTGATTGTTGATTGGATCCATAAAGACGGGGTTTGGCAGGAACAACTCAGATACTCGAATGAACTGGAAGTCAGCAGCTGTCACAACAAGGGAGTGAAAACAGTAGAAGGAGGAGGGGAAAAGACTGGTCATAGGAAGTGTCTGGGTCTCAATAAGCTTATTGGAATATGTGTTTGGCTAGAGTCACTGCTCATTATGTCTGAGATTCACTCACATTGTAGCCTGGAGCAGTTGTTTGTTTTTTCCTTAATGTGGCTGGAACTTCATGACATATGTATACTATGCTCTATACATTCTGTTGATGAACATTTGCGTTATTTGTAGTTTTAGGCAACTATGAATAAAGCTGTTACAAACATTCTTGTTTATATCTGTGTACATAAGCTCCCCTTCCTAGCATATCCCTATATGTATATACCTAGCATATCCCTATATGTATATACTAAGCATATGCTTATATGTATACACCTGGCAGAGGGACTGCTGGGTCAAATGGAAGGCAGATGTTTACCTTCAGTAGACACTGAGCACTTTTTTCCAAAGTTGTTGTATTAATTAACTCTCTTACTAGCAATGAGAGTTCTAGTTGCTCTACATCCTCGCCAATACTTGGTATTGCTAGTCTTTTTTATATTAGCGATTGTAGGGGTTGGTAGTATCTTATTGTAGTTTTAATTAGCATTTTCTTGATGAGTAATGATGTGGAATACTTTGTTTCTTACTCATTTGGTATCTACTTTTTATGAAGTAACTGTTTAAATCTGACTAATTAAAAAAAATGGGTTATCTTTTTCTTATTGATTTGTCAGAGCTCTTCACTGTGAAATGTTCTTTACACACACACATATATATGACTTAAACTTCACTTCTACCCAGTGAATTTGGTCCTTTATTAGCCTCTTTTAATAACGGGAGGACTGGAGACATGTGGGACTCAATTAACTAACCAAGATGAAATAGCCTGTATGTGAAATGTTGATATCGTTCCGGAACTCCCGCTTTAACCACTAGGTAATACTTCCTCTCCCAAATAGCACCAAGTCTGTTCAGGTTACAAAAAGGTCAAATGTATATCTGTTTCTACTAATCAAAAGAGTTACACAGACTTTACACAATTTCTGTGAGAGTGAGGGCCAAAGAATTCATCTGAAGAACATCAAAGTAAAAGAGCAGGTCCTAAAGAGGGCATGTGCTGTATTTGGGCTCCTACAGCAACTACCCAGATGGAAATGAACTGACCCATATCTTTTGAAGGTTCTAGTCTTTCTTCTGATAAAGGGTAAAATCAGGAACTTGAGCTCAACTGGTCATTAAACATTTGTTGACATTTGTTTTTAAAAGGAGAAAGATGTTAATTCCAGTGCCTCTGTCAATTTCACTCAGGTAATTGCACGAGGGTACAGTAATGCTGCAGGTAGGGAAAATGCAAATTGGCAGAGAAGTTAAATGTGGTCAGTCCTTTCCGTTTAAGTCCTCTTGTTGCCTTCAATGAAATGAATTAGTACTTTGCTTTCCTTCCTGTCCTCATGTGAAATGTCATGAAGCCTAGAAAGTCTACTGAGTTCTGCCTAAGAAACTGGCTTCTTTTCAAAGAGTGATCTTACCATATCCTTTACTTTTCTGCAACACTTGTAAAGTTTAATTAGCTAATGTATCTGAAATGTTTGCCAAGGTCTCAGACTACAGAATATTGTTACAAATTGCTAGTTATTTTTAATTTTAAAGATGTTTAAAATTTTAAAAAGGAGCTATAAAAATATCACTAAGCTTAATGTGCTATCAGTCATCAAACATTCTGAATGTGAATCAAAAATATAATATACCTAAGATAACCTTTATGTTAAGGGCAAAGAAAGATCTTTTCAAAGATAATGAACTAAAATATCTGTTCTTAATCAGCATGGTAATGTTTCTTTAAATACATTGTCAAATTACCTAATAAGGTAAAATAAATGACTGAATGCTATTTGTAATTTCCAAATAAAATCAGTCATTACCCATTGCCCTAGGCTTTTTCCTGGGCTAACACTATACATGACTGAATAATTATCTTTTAATCAGTACAGTAATGAATAACTGCACCTTCTAAGTTTTGGATATTTACATCCAACTTTATTTCATTAGATTTATCGCTAAATCAGAGCAACCAGCTGTCTCTTATAGAACATAAAGTATGTTTCCATTTTAAACACAGGAGAAGTCAACAGTGAATGATTTATGACAAACTGTGGATTTAACTGTTAGGTCTCTGCTTTAAGTCCAAACGCAGAGCCAGTCAGTGGAAAATACTCTCTGTACCTTTAAACAAAATACCTCAAATTTCATCAATAATAAAGAAAAATCCCATAGTTATGAACTTGTTTACTTTTTGGATGCATGCCAGGTCTGCAAAGGCAAAATCAAACTTAAAACTACCTTGACTGAAGGTCTGAGGTCACAGAATTCCTTAAAGATGTAGACACGTGTATTGTTATGATTTTGGTTGAGAGAATACTATGGGTACAAGTAGAAATAATTTCTTCTTTCAATTCAATGGAAAGTCTCGTAAGATCTGACAATTATGTCAAACTATATTCGTTGGTATTAGCAACCAGTGGAAAGCTGAAGAAATTGCAGCATTCTGATACTGAATACGAGAATGTCACATATGAATGTGTTACATTCAAAGTCACATACTCAGAATATCTACATGTCTGCATTTAGTTTTTTTTGTTTTTTTGTTTTTGGCTGTGTTGGGTCTTCGTTTCTGTGCGAGGGCTCTCTTTAGCTGTGGCGAGCGGGGGCCGCTCTTCATCGCGGTGCGCGAGCCTCTCACTGTCGCGGCCTCTCTTGTTGCGGAGCACAGGCTCCAGACGCGCAGGCTCAGTAGTTGTGGCTCACGGGCCTAGCTGCTCCGCAGCATGTGGGATCTTCCCAGACCAGGGCTCGAACCCGTGTCCCCTGCACTGGCAGGCAGAGTCTCAACCACTGTGCCACCAGGGAAGCCCTGCATTTAGTATTTTTAATGCAAATAAAATAGTTATTCTGAAAATTGATTATTCTTTAGCTAATAGAGAGTACCCATCTGTGTCTTTTCTGCATAGAAACTCTTGTGGTCATATTGAAATTAGATTAAAACCAATCTGCCACCCAAAGTTCTACCCAGCATAAACCATTTTTGGGTATTTGAATGGTTTTCATTCCTGGTAGCTCAATTCTAGTAAATTCCAAAACACTTTGCCAGTCCTATCACTCGGTCTCTGATATCTCGATGATCAAATATTTAGTCTGTGGTTTTGCTTCTGAACACAGTCATTCTACTTTGTTTTCCCCGTGCATTCACCAGTGAGAAACACCTTTCACAGTGTGATGAGGACATCAAATATCTCCCCACCTAAAGTGCTTCCACCACTTGTAAGCAAGGATTCTGAAATCACTCATTCTTTAAATTAAGATAAGATTCTTAATGAAATGTAAGTGTTTACTCAAAGAGGATCAGGACAGAATTGGAACATGGGATTTAGGCTGGGCGGAAGTTAAGGCAAGCAGTGTGCCAAGGGTACAAAATTTAAGGGCCGTGAGAATGAACTCCCCCTTACATTCTGCACCCCAGGCAGCTCTTGCCTTCCCTTCATCCTGGCCCTACATAGGATACGGCTGCTAAGAGAGGGGGAGGTTAGGTGGAGAGCCTAAAAAGAGGGAATGAGGACTACAGGTTCAAAGGGGCTATGTGTTTACAGGAGGGAGGGTCTAAAAAGAAGATAAGGGGAAAGAAACTGATAGTAGGGTCATCAAAGTCTAGTACACCTATTAACAATTTTCCCTTCGGTCCATAGTTAGATTAGAGCCAATATTTTGAGATTCTTTTTTTAAATATTCTCTTCCATTATGGTTTATCACAGGATACTGAATATAGTTCCCTGTGCTATACAGTAGGACCTTGTTGTTTATTCACCCTATATATAACAGTGAACCAAAAAGAATGAATGTTGCCATTTCATGAATATAATTGCATTTTAGCTGTCGCTTAAAGTATGTTTCATTGTCACTTCTTCATGTTCAAATTAGTTTTCTCGTGAATATTCCCCACATTATCTAGCATTTTCCTTTTCTCAACATTCATACTATTTTAATTATTTGCTTGATCTTTGTCTTGCTTGTTAAATGGAAGCTAAATGAAGCTAAATGTATGCAGAGAGCATATCCACTGCTGAAATACCAGCAGTGCCTGGTACCTAACAGGCACTCAATAAATAATTGTTTAATGGGCTTTTTGTCTTCTTGGAACCACTGGTCCAGTTAGAAAGAATTTACAGTATTGTGGCCATGTGTCCCTATTTTCTTGCCCTTCCAAAGCAGGACAAAAAAGAAGCAGAGATGAGTTTGGATCTTGCAAATAACTGGAAGTCAGAAAAATATTCTTGAACATACTAAATGGTATTTACAAAAACAAAAAAATTTCTTAACTTTGATTTTCTTATTGAGTTTTGATAGTTCTTTATATATTCTGGATACAAGTGCTTTATCAGATATGTGTTTTGCAAGTATTTTTTCCCAATCTGTGGCGTGTCTTTCTATTCTTGTGATGGTGTCTTTTGAAGAGCAGAAGTTCTTTGTTTTATGAAGTCTAATTTAGCTTTTCTTTTCTTTTATGGATTGTGTTTTTAGCGTGATATCTATTAAATTTTTATGTAACCCAAGGCCACAAAGAGTTTCTCCATGTTTTCTTCTAGAGGTTTTAGTTTTAACATGTTTTGTATATGGTATGAGTTACAAGTCAAGATTCTGTTTTATGTTTTGTTTTGTTTTGCATATGGATGTCAGTGGTTCCAGCACCATTTTCTGAAAAACAATTCATTCTCTCTAATTGCCTTTGCACCTTTGTCAAAAACCAAACTTTTAGTATATGTTGTATCATTGTATATGTTGTATATAATATATACAACATATACTAAATATATCCAGAAATATATATATTTCTGGACTCTTTATTCTATTCCATTGCTCTATGTATCTAACATTTTTGCCAATACCAAACATTCTTGATTACTATATTTTATAAATTTTGAAATCAGGCAATGTGAGTCCTCAAACTTTGTTCTTATTTTTCAAAATTATTTGGCTCTTCTAGTTCCTTTGTCTTTCCTTGTAATTTTAGAATCATCTTGATAATTTCTCTGAAAGGTCGTGCTGGAATTTTGATTGGGATTACAATGAATCTCTGTTAAACTTGCTTTTAACTTTAAGTTCTTCGGCTGTGTTAAATATGTGTCAGTAAATACAATTCTAATAAGAATACAGACAAGCTTCTGGCAATGAAGACTACGATGGATTTTAAATATGTGTTGATCAGACAAAGATATTAAACTACCTACCAATGATCCTAAAAATCCTAGGAATGCGGGAAATGTTCACTGGCTGGGGCTACTGATTACTCGTAAGGTGAAAAAGTTATACAGTTTCTCAAGCATAAAGGAAATATTATCAGTTTTACCCAAAGAAGATAATATTACAACTTTTCTATGTTGTCAAGATCTCCACGAAATAATTAGTCTGGCAAAAGATCCACTTACCTTTTATCTCCATATTCATATGTATTCTGTCATTTGATATTAAAATCTCCTAACTATCCCACATCTAAAAGAAAGGTTTCTGGAATGCCAGAAAAGCCTCATCTAAATCAGTGGTACTAGCACAGATTAAACATCAGCATAATTATCTGGAAGCTTTCAGCCTTGTTTTTAAAATGCCCATTTTCTCCATATGATTAGATACAGCAAAACATATAAAAAGTATTTCACCTGGATGAAGATCTGTACCTGGTTGGCTAGTCAGTCCTGTGAGAGATTCCTGCAACTGGTAGGTTGAGGTCGAGGAGGACGTGCCATCAGCTGTGTTATTTGATGTCATATATGCTCCATATGTTGATGCAGAGTAATACTGTGCATACTGGTTTTGGCCAAAGGCTGTGTAGGATGGATAATCCTGAAATAATAATTGACATGTGTGTGTGTTTGAAAGACAGATTACCCTCTAGTATACTCCAAAGAAAAGCAATCACAATGGCAATGGAAAGATTAGTATCTGGCTCCACTGGTTCTGGAGTCCACAGCTATGAGGTGATCCTAATAAGCAGAGACCATTCTGTGGGCATCTTCTACACGCACATAGTAATGAAATACCTTGCGGATTTTGCAAACCAGGTCCAGTACACAAATTTTAATCGGTTTAAAGGTTGTATATGCATCACTTTCCCCCCAGAATTACATTTCCAAGGATGTACATCCTCAGGTCTTATGCACTTGAAGAGGAGAGAAGGAGATGTTTGTATTCACAGCATTCATTCTCATCTTCTAATATCACCAGCAAGGAGGAGGTGTGCCCCTCCCCCCGCTTCCATACAGACCTTGGGCTGCATTATTGTGATTTTTGTTCCCTTTTTAGGCTACCCTCGATAATTTTGTTTTCTTGGCAGGAGGTAAACAGTAGAGAAAAGAAAATCAATAAAAGATATTCTTACCCAGTTTCTCATAGGCTACATGCCACCTGAGGCCTTGGCCTAAAGTCTTTCATGAGGTTTTCAAATATTTAGTTTGCATCATTTGTTAGAGAAAAAAGAAAGCCATTGGGTCAATTCCTTTCACCTGCTTTTTATTAAAAAAATTTTTAATAATCTTAAAATGATGTAAATAATCCTTCAAAATCCTTTTACATATTAAGATAAGGAAGAAGTATTTGTGGCAATAATTGGTGTTTAATATATCTGACATGTTTTAGCCCAAATTGTTATCGGTGATGACAAATCCTTGGTCAGGATGAAGATTCCCTAAAGCACGTTTCTAAGGGAAACAAAGATCCACGGTTGATGTGGTTTCCAAAAGAGGAAATTCTCTGCGTTCGTAAATATATGTATAAGCAAGTATACGTATCATCAGAAAGGGTTAAGCAGTATGGCAGAAAATGAAAATTCTATTTGTCTGTTAATTTCAGGATCTGATGTTCCCTACTATTACCTGAGAGTCAAAAAAAAAAAAAAAACAACAAAAAAAACCCCAGAAAACTCTTGGCAGTATTTGGACAAAGTTCCTAGTAACGTATTTTTCTCAGAGTAAAACATGGATCACAAATATTAACACAGTGCTTTATTTTGTGTCAGGCACTCCTCTAAGGCCTTTAGGAGATTTACTCATTGAATCCTCACAACCTCCTATGCAGTATTATTACTATCTCTATTTTACACTGAAGTAAAGGGATAAAGGCACAGAATGTTTAAAGTGATTTGCCCAAAGTCAGACAGCAAGTTTCAGGGCTCAGACTGGAAGCCAGAGAGCCTGACTCTGTGAGCATCACAGAGAGCATCTATCTGTGTGGGAAGCTCTCCACTGCGCTGCCAGTGCCCGGAGAGGAAGATGAAGTTACTCACTGGAAAGGTCCAGTCTACCAGCTGCCAGTGATTATAGTGTCTTTTTGCACTCAAACATATCTCAAAGATTCCCCCTACTCTTCATTTCCACTCTTATCACCTTGTCCAAGCTACCTTCACTGCCTGTTGTAGCCAATGTACCAGTTTTCTAACTGTTCTCCTCATTTCCATTTTTGGCTTTTTCCAAAGTCTCTGAAGCCAGAGCAATATTTTTCAAAAAATAAATTACATGATGCTATTCTCCTGCTAAAAAATTCTTTAACAGCTTCCCTTTGGGCTTGGAATAGAATTGAAGTTCCTTATTACAAGCCACGGGGCCCTACACGAGCAGGCCGCAGACTTCCTCCATAAATGGATGTTTCCCCATCTGCCCCTCAGGTGTAAACTAACCTCCAGCCTTCTTTGAGTTCACTGACACCCCAAGATTTTCAGCCCTCAGGGATGTGATACATGCTGCTTTCTATGCCTGAAAACCCTTGCCCTCATTCTTCACCTAACTTTTGGAAGACTTGGCCTAAATGTCATTTCCATGGAGAAGCCTTCCACAAAATCCCCCTTACTCAAAATTAGCCTTCTCAGAACATTTTTAATAGGACCCTGTTCTCTCCCTTCATGTTTTCCAATTCTATGTTTACTCAGGTGTTTACTGGCTTATTGTCTGCTTTTCTCAGTAGACAGAAAGCTCCCTGAAGCAAGAAACAGGTTCCATTCACCTTGCTCCCACCTTCAGCTCCCCAGGATACAGACCAGTTCCTAATATCTAGTAGGTACTCAGTGAGTATTTGCTAAAAGAATAAATTAGTCTTCAGACCATGGTCCAAAATACAGATTACACATTATATTGGGGCCACTGAATTAAATATACTGCTAGTACTGGATGTATTTTATGATATAAAACTGTTTGTCAATAAATTTTCTTCTCCTTATTAATCAGTTTTTTAATCCCCCCAACAAAGAACAAAGCAGTCTTTCCCTTACGCTACCACTCTGCCTAGTGTATGTTTCTATTATTATATTCCAAATATTCCACTCCCTGTCCATATTATTTTCATGTCTGTGTCTTCAGGAGGATTGCATCCTTCCAGAGAGCAGGGAACACCGACTTCGAATCTCCAAAGCACAGTCAAAAAATCTAATGGCTAACAGGTGCTCAATAAATGTTTACTGTATTAATAAATATGAGCGAGTGAAATTAAGCTACCTGGATTATCAAAAATTCTCAATTTTTTATAATAAAATATGCATACTGACTTTGATGTTTACTGTTTTAAGAAACCATTTTTCAAACTAATGCCAAATTATACAGTTTAATCCTGTCAAAAATATTATTATTCCACTGTTTAATCATCAAATTTTCCTCTTTGCCTCTTGTTACCTTAATATAAATTGAAAGGAGAAGGCAATTAATATAATTCCTTCAGTAAATCCAAAGAGCAAACACTTATTCAGTAACTTATATTTTCGAATGTACAGAAGTCCAGCGATCATGTTAAATAGTGTATTGCTTACCCATGAAATCAGCTACCCTTCCACCTCTGCTACTCTGAACATGACTGAGAAGCAGGAAATAGGGACAAAACTTTCTGAATATATCACAAATTCATGTCGTTCCATGCTAACTCACTCATTCAGGCACAGCCACGCTTGCTCCACACATAATTGTAACACGATTCTAAAAACAATCGCAGGTTTCAAAACACACAAAAATATTAAGCAAACATCACTATGAGGACTAAGGAATTCTAGGAGCACGTATAGTGGGTGACAAAAGCAAAAAATTACAGCTGTCAGGAGAGTAGGAATTTAACAGTTATCAAAAAAAAAAAAAATCATAGAACTAAAAAATAAAAGCCAGTAGTAATTTGAGAGATATTTTGTTTAGGAACAAATGATTTGGTTTTGGACCAAGAGTGTTTTATAGTCTACATCATAATCTGATTATTGATTATAGTTCAACTTATGAATTTTCATAATAACTGTTTTATCAAGAAAAAATAAAATTATGTTTAGTATAGCTTAAGATAATAGGAAAATATGCAATAGATTCTGTAATTTCCTGTCAAATGACTAAAACAATCATGGCTTAAATGTTTAAAGGGCAAAACTTTAGCAATCAGGAAAACTGAAACATCCAGAATTACACAAATCCAAAGAATTCCAGATAGCTAATTTTTACTACCCTGAAATGCCATCTTAATTTTAAATACATAAATCTTACTAACCTGATACTATTCTTCAAAAATCTGAAACATATATAAAAGCATAAACACAAAAAGCTACTATACCTGTTGTGAACCACTGAAGTTCGTTGAATTGGAAACTGAATTATTTGCATAAATAGTAGATGATGGTGCAAAGCTAGAACCTAGAGGTAAAGAACAAATTGCATTTTAAAAATATTTCTTGAAAAATATTAACAATATTTCACTTCGCAGAATTCAATGAAATATATTTTAAATTTTGTTGTTGAGGCAGTGAGATTTAAAATTGAGAGATTTCTAAGGAAAATGTCCTTAGCTCTGTCTTGTGACAACAGGTAAAGTCTTTTCTTTAGAAGTCTATAGAGGTAAACAGGAGCTTGTGGGAACAGTCTTACCAAGGACTCGGCTAACCTTCAAGGGTCAATATCTACACGTACAGAAGTACTCAAAGAATAAGCTATTATCCATACTGAGACTACTTCCAGGAAACTACTGGAACTTTCCAGTGGTCATATCAACTGCATATACATACAAAAACTACTCAAGTTTAAACATTTGGCTGGGGTTAGCTTAGGAAATAAACACATGGAATCCATTTAGAGTTCATGCTTCCAGCTCCCCATCTTTTTGTTCCTCTATGTCCTTTCTTTAGAACAAAAAATGCTGTGAGCTAGGGCTCAGACCCAAGGGAGAACTGTTTATACTGCAATCATCTAAGGTTTGACGACCTTCTAAGATTTTACGACAAGGTCTGAAAGTTATTTAATTATTTTTTAAATTAGAGCAAAAACAAGTGAACTATCAATTTACAGATTCAAAAAAAAATGTTCTCATGGAATGTACTTGTTAAGGAATAAAATAAAAGACTATTGATGCAGCTGATTATTTGTTTTATCAATGTGTCTTGAATAGCAATAGTATTAGGTAATCAGCACAAACTGACATGGCCTGGAATATCCGATATGAAAGTATTCTGGGGAATAAATGGATATGCCTCTATGGCATTTTCCACAGTGGCTTATTGTGGTTGAGGCATATAGATACATATATGTATCTACCAACGTTATAAGGAAAAAAGAGACCAGTCATTTCAGCCAAAAAGGTCTAAGTAATTATTTCATTTTAGTCAGTCAACTAAAATGGCAATATTAGTTGGTTCGAATAATGTTAATATAGCCCCCAAACTATGACGAACCATATAGAAAAAATGACAGACAGGAAATAACCTTTGAATGTTTTTAGTATGTCACTAAATTATTTTCTGCAACTACTACACGATGTTCAAAAATAATTTTTAATTGGAGACAAAAACAAAAAGAAAAATTAAATAATGATCGTACATGGAGAAAAAATTTTTAAGGCGGAGGTACAAATTATCTAAATATTCCTATTCAAGAAATATAGTATTAACAGGGGAGAGGTATTTTAGAAATGAACAAAAAAATCTTCAATTATTCAACAATAAATGGGACTTAGAGAAGTGCTAATTCAATTTTAAATTTAATCAAAACAGCATTACGTATGTAAGGAATCCTGACAAGAAAATACTGGGTTTTGTCATGTATCTTTGAAATCACTTAAATAGATGCCAAACATGTGACTGGCGTGGCGACTGGCTTGGTGGTTGCTTTGCTTGGACTTAGTTTCCTGCCAATTTTATGCAACTTAAACTTAAATATTTAACTTTGATAAGGGTCATGTTTCTTGATGTATACTGAACTCTTTTCATCATGTTTCTTCCTAGTTATTTGTCTTTTCTGATGATGTCGTGTGAGCAGTGGTAAGATTTAAAACTGTCCTCATGACTCTGTATTCCTAGTCTGAAGCCAAGGAGTCTCATTCACAGCATTCTTTCTCACATAACATGTTCCCTGTGTGGTACTTACCTGGCATCTGGTAAGAATAAGGTGTCTGGCCTGGCTGTGGGGTAGAAAACCCTGGGCTGTAACTGAGGCACCCACTCTGTAACGGCGACTGAGTTTGTGAGAGTCCGCCCTCTGTCTTGATGCCTGGTAACATCACGCCCAGATCTGTTTGGAAAACGCCATGTGCAGCCCATTTCATTAGTAAAGTGATCTTACTTCTGAGTTGTAACATATCAATATATTAGACTATACAACTACTAGCCAGCAGGATTACATGCTTATAACCAAAGAAGAAGAGAGAAGATGTGAAATACCGTAAGTGGGCAGACTATAGGGCTGTCCTGTCTGTGAGTACGCTGTGTAGACGGCTGGCTGCTGCATCCCCGAATACTGAGTCTGGCCTGCATAGGCAGACATTGTTTGAGCTGCTGGTGTAGAAAGAATGTGTGGATAGGGCCTAAATATCAGAAAAATAGCATTACTGTGGCAACAAAGACTGCATATTAATTCAGACAGCTTAGATTCAGTGAAACCTGATAATAGCCCGGAAGTAATCCTCTTCTTTATCCATAATATCATTTTAACAATATGGAAAAGGACAGGAGTCTGAATGTCAGGAGCCCAGGCTCTGCTACAAACCAGTCTAGTTAACCTTGGACAAATAATTTAAACTCGCTAAGTCTACACCTCACCTGTGAAAAGAAAACTTTGGTTTAGATATCACACTTAAAGTCTCTTCCAGGCCTATATTGCTTATATTCGAAATAGTATTCCAACTGATATGTAGATGAGGAAAGTGAAGCCCAGGCCAGTTAATTAGTACAATCATGAGCATATTTCCTGTTACCATGCATGACCCAATGCTATGTAATGACTACAAAGGTCATTAAAGGCCCTACCAAGAATTCTCTACAGAGAACTAGAAATCGTAAAAAATAAATAAATAAATAAAATTTAAAAAAATAAAAAAGTAGGCAGCTTCCCGAAAAGAAATGGAATGCCATTCCCTTCATCATGCCACATCTTATGGAATGTTCCCAAAATGGATATCCAATCTCTAGCCTATACTTAAGGATAAACACTCTAGCTGCTGTGGAAAATAACTTTTAAATGTACATGATCAGGAATCCAAAATCTTGACACATCTGGCTGATGGCAACCAAATTCAGATATACACCCAATGTAGTTAAACTTGAAATTTCTACCACTGCCCTCAGAAAGTTGACCACATTAGTTATAAAAGCAATAGTGCATATTTTTCAAAAATGTGTATTAGAACTTGAAATCCAATAAAAATATTGTAATGATGGAACAAATTATGAAGTGTTGATGTTTGAATAAAATGTAATCTTTTTAGATTTTCTTTAAACTAGTCAGCATTTTTGATTTTCATTAAAAAATCTGTGTATTCCGGTTTGAGCTTGATGCTTTCCTCAAAGTATATAAATATCCAGAATTAAAGCAATTGTCTAGATATAAGTGAGGGTATTCCTAGACTTGTGAAGGGTATTTACCTAATGTCTAATCTATCCAATGAATCTATCCAAGTATCTATCAATTCAACTGCTTATCTATAACATTTATATACATAAATATATCCTGATTTAAAGTTGTTATATTGTGTAAACATGATTAATCAAGATAATGCTGGAAAATTATTCTAACAAATCTGAAAGACTACTGACCACTTACTTGGAAGGATACAGCTGTGGGGAATATTGATGCGCTGATCTGGGGCTATAGCCACTACTTGTTATTACTGTAAGACACAAAAACCAGTGCAAAAAAAAGGTTGCTTTATAAATATATTTCACTGGAGTGTGCAAAACTTATTTCAAGAAATGGCTATGTTAGAGATATGTTTCAAAAAATTCATTCATTTTCTAAACAGAAAATTCATTCATTTTCTAGACAGAAACAGATGCCTAAACATTTTCTTCTAATTAAGCTGTTTCACATATGTGCTAGGAGCATGACACGAACTTTTTTCACAAATCATTTCCCTTCATCATTTCTCCATTTTCTTAAATCCGTAGCATGCTCTTACATATTAATATGCTATGAATAAATATCCTTGACTATAAGTAATTAAGCTTTCATAATATAAAGGTAAATTTTTTAATTTGCAGACTTTATGTTTTAAATTCCAAATATATTGCTCTTCCTGTGTATTTATTCTAATAGAAATATAATAAAAATTAAGAAAAATATGATGTTTCAACCTTCATTTTCAAGTTGTAAAATGATATCGTTTTCTCTTTCCTTTCATTTTGCCAATCCAATGAGTAGTTAAAAATGCAGGGTCCAAATAATTCTAATAATAATTGGAATGTACACAGAAAGCATGGGTGATAATGCAACATTAAAAAAAAAAAGTAACTGCAAGAAGCAGCAGCAATCATATTTATAAATATATTTTGAACTATCAGAGATTGTACTTTTTTGAGAAGAACTTAAAGGTGAAAATCAGGTCCTATTAACATTTCAGCCAAACATGCAGTCCCAAACTGGAATGTATCCAAAAGTTTGGAAGTTTCTCTTTCCTTTAACCATCTGCCTTGACTAAGACAGATGTATTGCAAATATATGGACCCTAAAGTGTTAAGGCAGTCCCTTCAGAGCCAATCCATACTGGGCAAGCACACAGAGTGTCTTTATTAGGCCATCTGCTGTTCATTCACTTTTCAAAAAGATTAAAGTAGTATACAATGCAGTGCTGGAATTAGTTTAGTCTAATCAATCATAGTTATACTTCAAAGTACTATGTCTTTTCTAAGTTGTTCATAATAATTCTGGAGCTAAACTTTTAGAATTGTAAAAGTGACAAATAGGCTTAGGTTGCTAACT
Organism: Balaenoptera borealis; assembly: GCF_965194805.1. Taxonomy (NCBI): domain Eukaryota; kingdom Metazoa; phylum Chordata; class Mammalia; order Artiodactyla; family Balaenopteridae; genus Balaenoptera; species Balaenoptera borealis. The sequence goes on from NC_138873.1 coordinate 29,829,878, forward strand.
ATTTTATGAAACATGATATATTTCTATATCCAAATGCTATTAAGTACCCTTGTGATCTATTGCTTCATAAACACATAGAATTTAATGTATTTAAAATGCTATTGAGACTGTAAGCTCTGAGTATGGAGAGTATATTATAGTTTTCATAGCAATAATGCAGAGAGTATATTTTCAAGAATATTATGAATCAATTTTGACAATCACTGAATATGATTAGAGGTGTTATGTTCTAAATATATTCAGCAACCAAATTTAAGTGAATTTGCTATGCATATTTGAAAATACATGGACCACTGAACCATTCATTTTCTACTTATTTATTAAAAACATAAAGAATGTTTAAGACTTTCAAATCAACTCAATGAGAACAGGCCTTTTCTCTCACACTATGGGCACGAAACATACACTACATAATAGCAACAGTGTACTGCACAGGAAATTCAGTCTGATTCATTGATTCGCAATAATTATACTCTATTTAGCAGAAATATACTTAAGTAAGGCTCAATTCCACATTTTTTGTTTCATTTATAAAACTTCATTGTGGTACACTCAAGACTCAGACTATATTAATCAGTTATTCTCAAGACTGTGAAACTCAAGGCTTTTCTAAAGAAACATCAAATAATGAAAAGAAACATTCAGCTTTTATTGAATTAGCCAAAGAACAAAATTATTTCAGAAGAAAAGGCTCACATATATGAACACAAATCTGAATACATAGGATGCTTCTTCCCTCTAATGAATGAATCTAGATATCATTAGAATAATGTATCCATAACAGTATAAAGCCTCAACCTTTAAAATTTCATATTAATGTCTATATGTTCATTTTCTAGGTAGAAAACAAAACCTTTGACTCAGAAAACTATGTTTACATAAAACTTAGAAAGTTTATGCTTCTTAACGAAGCTGTATATATTTTATTCTAACTAATAAATCTGCAGATAATTGAAAACAACAACAAAATTGGATTAAAGTGATCTGAGATTATGCTGATCAAAGTAAAGACCGTTCCTACACAGAACAGTCTAATCTTTCCAGTATGATTTCTGGAATACCATGTACACATTTAGGAGACCTTCCTTTTATTCCCCATTGTCATTTAATTAATCAAGAGATGTATGCAAAGCACTCAACTCATTATACTCCATCATTTCTGCATACAAAAGTTAGCAAAAGTGCTTGTCTTCAAAATGTCCTGAAAATTAATTAAAACACATTTTTAATGAATATTATCAGATTCTCATATGGTGGTGTCAAGCAATTTTGAGGTTTTACCCTTATTACTGTAACACCTTAGATTAGTGACTCTCAATGGGATGAGAGGTGGGAGATGAAGTTGGGGGATGGGTGGAAATTTTGCCTGCCAGGGAACATTTAAAATGCTAGAAGACATCTTTGGTTGTCACAACTGAGGAAAACTACTGTTAACTTGGGATAGATGCCAGGGATGCTGCTAAAAACCTTACAATGCAGAGGACAGCTCTCCCACAATAAAAAATTAGCCAAGTTTTTAATAGTGGTGCTGTTGAGAATCCCTGACCTCTGTCTAATTGAACTTGGTCCATGGCGTTGGAAATGTTCTATATCTGAGTTGTCCAATATGGTAGCCACTAAAAAACCCCACATACAACTATTAAACACTTAAAATGTAATTAATGTGACTAGATAAAAAAATTTTTGCTTTACCAAACAGTATTTAATTTAGACTTAAATAGCCACATATGACCAGTGGTTACTTTTCTGGACAGCACAGCCCTAGATAATTCTTAAAAGAAAACTGGGAAACTATTTGTAAATATAATATGAGTAAATTCCAGACGGCTTGACAGTTCACACCTGTTTCTTTTTCCATCTTTATATTTTCCAGTGGAGTATTAAAGAAAAGACTGTTGGACTGACCAGGACATTATTCTAGAATCATTTATACAAGTGACCACCTGTGAGGCCTTGACTGTATGGCCTTAACCACCTTTAACTTCTCTGTGCCTCCATATTCTTGCCTATAAAACGGATCATTGCAGGTCTCTGAAATTCCTTCTGGAGCTAACATCCCATAATTTTTTCATTCAGCTTTCATTAACTTGTAGTGTGCTATTTAAGTATGTCAGCGATCACTTAATTTCATTCCTATCCTTAAAAACTGTGTTCATACATGCATTTACTTTGCAGAAAGTTTACAACAGTTATGGTAAGTAATATAAATGCTAGGGTAAGTTGGTACCTATTTATCTGCTAAGAGGCAAGAGAATTGCTAGAGAGGATGTGAATTAGGACACATGCTTCTCTATACAAAGTGTATAAATTATTATATCTTTCTGTTTGGAGTACTAATATTTATGTGAATACATGGCAGCTGCTTCCAATCAGTGTGAACCAATGAAACGGGATCATCTGTATCTATAAAAATCAAATATATGCTATAATGACATTATAGTCAAGGATTTACCTCAGCTCTCTTTACATGAGAAGCATACCCACATAAAATCCTTGTATATGAGAACATGAATAAGTATAAAATATATTAGAGTAGAATAACAGAACCAAGATTTAATTATCACAAATACTTTTCTAGGTTCAATGTTCATCTTTCTGCTATACAAATTCCTCCTCAGGTTAAAAAAGTCCTTTCACCAGATAATCAACCAAACCAAATATAGTAACGAAAAAAAATCTTTAAGTCAACTTATTGCGTGTCTTTGTGCCCACCTGGGAGTTATCAGGTATTTATATTTAAAGAGGATTGATGTTTAAAGACACGCTATTGTTCTCTTTGAAGCATTTGAGCGAAAGTCGTGCTCTCAGAGGCTGGGTTCTAATGCGACCAGCATGTGCTCTCCTGCAGCCCATTAACCTTTAATACCTGTCACTCAGCTGCTTACACAGGAAGGTTTTTTTTTAAACCCAGAGAGGAAACAAGGTTATTTAGAAAGAATCAAATGGATAGTTTTACATCTCGAATGCTGGAGAGAAGGCAGTTTTTATGTCATTTAAATGGGTAAGTTGAAGGAACAAAGTTAACAATTACAACCTAATAATTAAATTAAGCACTGTATAAAATAATTATGAAAGAAGTCAGTTCTGCTTATTTCTAATAAGAAAGTCAGGGGATTGCTTTGCTGTCAACTGCAGATGCAGCAAAACTATTCTAAACATCATTTCTAAAAAAAGCATAATTTTATGACAATGAGTTTTCCAAAAAACGAATTTATTGCTGAATTTATAAAAATCCAATTCTCGCTTATTCACCAGGAGGATGAGGTGGACCCCAATGCGTACAGAACAACACACGAGCTTAAGGCTTTACCTGACCCAGTAAAAGTGTCAAGCGCTCCATCTCCAGTCGTGGTTGTGGTTTCACTGCTGTTCAAAGGCTCTGTTTTGACTGCAAGGAGAGACACTACGTAGAAGAATAAGTACATGTGAGTTTTATTTCTAACTTTATATCGAAGATGCTGACTGTACGACTAGTGGCTTTTCTAGCTACCATGGGCATGCAAGAGAAAACTTGGGAAGTCGATGAGGAAAGTTTTGTTAATTTAGCTTCTAAATGGACATGCATTTATAGAGGATTTAATCTAAAACTCTTCTGCCTAAGCTGGTTCTCTCGAATCTGGCTTTTAAAGGCAGTCATCCTTACACAGTGAAACAGCAGTACGTGTATTTGCATTTTTAAATCACCTAAGCACACTCTGGTATTATAGTCAAAAGGCAGAAGAAAGGCATCGTCAGTCAGTCTTTAGCACATTTAATCCAAATCGTAACAAAGAGATTTACTGCTTATATTTTATTCTTCCCAAGATGACATTAAAAAAAAAAGATTGCTTAAGAATACAATGAGGCATATGCAAATACAGAAACCAGGGGTGTATTCATATAGTGGGTGAAAAATGAAGCACTCAGTAAATTTCTGCTCTACGAAAGCCAAAAGAGCCATAAGGTGTTGGGCTTTTTATTCTAATGGTATAACAATTTTTAATACATTATAGACATAAGCATAGAATAAGAGATGGTTTCTACAGCAGTAATTGTATCTTTTGAAAACTCTTTCATATATTATTTCTCCTTTGAGGTGGTATATTTTGGCAGAATCCTCACTTGGCAATGATGTAGCCACTGAGGTATACATCGCTGTCGTTATTAGATGCAACGAGTTTGGCAGGGGCAGTGAAAAAGCCTCTACCCATTTTGTCACACCATATTTTCCCTTTGTGGGCAAAGCTCCATGTATCACAGCAGCAAGGGAATAAACTAAATTATTTTCTGCTTAACACCTCTTATGTTTCCTGGTCATAAATGGAATGACACAGTTCAAAACTTCAGAAGCAAGCAGAAAACTATAAAGAAGAAAGCTGAAGACTAGCCAACCACGGACAAATATGGCCAAAAGAATAGTGGGCTCAGAGCGTACCCACCAAGCAAGCAAGTCAGCGACGTTACTCTGTTAGAGAAGCAATTAATGATGGAGAAACATGCAGTAATGATTATGTTCCCTTTCCACATGAAGAGAATTGGCTGGACCCTCCCTCAGTGAGCTCTGGGGTTAATTTAGCATCCGGGATTTAACTATGTCATGAAGATTTGCTGGAAGATTCAGAGTCGAACTGTAAAGGTTGGAAAGAATCCAAACTCTAAACCACACTGCCTCACAGGCAGCACTAACTAACCAAGAATTCCTTTCATCTGTATAGTGATGATCCAGAGTAGGGTTTAGAAAGGTGTAAAAGCTACTCTCTGTGATGCAATGTCCCCATCTGACTTCTGACATATGACAAAAAGGAACCATCCAAAGCATCCAGCAAAACTAAGATAAGAGACAGTTTGTCAGAACTTCCAAATTCTAATCATGGCTAAATTCCTATTTAAACATGTCTAAATCTATAGCAATATTTGTAAAATAGATGTATTAATACTAATGGTTATATATATTTCACTTGTGAAATGGGGAGAGGGGAAGCAGAATGTCTAAAAAACTAACCAAGCTAGACATGAGGTTTAGTTTTGTTTCTTTGGATCCCAACTTTGAGATTTGATTTCAAAAACTTAGTATTGGTGTTGATTATAATCTCCTCAATTTGAAAGTTTCAGGTGGTCAAAAGGAGCAGGAAGAAAAGCCAGAGAGAGAGTTTGAAAGGAGAAGGAAGAAAAGCCAGAGAGAGAGTTTGTGGTTGCATTCATTATCCTGGAATCATCTCTCATTAAAATTTTAAAGGTCTGCTTTTAGTCAAAGACAAAGGAGGCTCATTTAACTGAGAAAAGGCATCACTAGAAAGTATATAAAGAGAAGCATACACATCAAGATGTGTTCAGTGGACTAAAACACATGGATTTAAAAGTAATAGTTAAATGGATGCTAACATTTGGGGGAAAACATTACACATTAATCCAAATTTATTTTTCATATGTGGTAAGAGTTGAATAATAGGGAAAAGGGAGAAAATTAATCATGCTGCTACAGAAAATAATTTATGTTCACAGGAGGGCAGCATCTGCAAACATCTCTTGAGTAAGATGCAAAGTTATTTTGATTTGATTTTTATAGAGAAAGAAAGTAATATTAAGTAATAATAATTTTTTTTCAGGAACAGAAAACTTAGAGAAGTGAAATGGGCATTCTTTATATGATTAGCTGATTTATTAAAAAGATGTTAAAATACAAAGAATTGTCTTAATATTTAGAAAACAGGTAATGACTATAAAGTCAACATTATGATAATTATATAGGTTTGAAAAATGGAAGTCGTTTTCACTACAGGTCTGAATATATTTGAAATGTTTTCCATTTTCTTTTGTCTTGCTTTTGTTTCCACACATTTAATATGTGCAAGACAGTATTGGAAAGATGTTCATCAATGAAACAAATCTAGTTTTATGCGTCTATTTTCTAAAACTTATAAAAATACTCATTCCAAAAGTTTATGAGTGTATATTCACTGTCATGTTCAAATGTATTTTGTTTTTTTTACTGTATTCTATTTTTCTTAAGTTAACACAGAAGTTAAACAGGGCTTTTAATTTATTTTAAGGACTGTGTCCAACATCATTACAGTTCATGCTATCAAATGGAAAGAATAACCTTCTATAGAAGAAAAGCATCCTCTTCATGAACAAAATTCAAACTTACAAAATAAACATTTTGATTTCAAAAGCTGCAATCATTTTTTAATTCTTAGGTTAGAGAGTTTTGTGGTTTTATTCTTCTACATGCTCGAAATACGTGATTCAAGGTTCATTTCCCAAAAGGTGGGATGGAAAATCTACATACATATAGCACTTTGTACAGAACCATTACTTTGAGAAATAATTATATTGCCAGGCCCCCTCCACGCTAGTTATCCACTTGCAACTTAGATGTTTTTCATAAAGCCAAATAGTAAAAAAAAGTCAGTCATTTTATTATATTGATATGATTGGGTTTTATTTTTAACCTTCAAAAATAATTGATCTCTGTGGACTAAATCAAGATTGTATGAGATTATTGTCAGCTATGGCTACTAAATCACTGATTTTCTCTCTTTACATCCCAACCTTCTTCCATACCCTCATACAAGTATTTTCAAAGCAAATTTAATCTTGTCCCCTCAGATTATCTTTAGAACTCAAGTATAACATTAATATATATTAATTATTTTTAGAGGAAGTCTGTGTTATTATCATAACTTAATGCTAATGTTCATTTTTTGCAATATTAGGCTTAATTAACCCTTGAAAGAGAGGTAACCCAAGTACTTTACATTTTACATTTCATCTTCAGAGATCTGTGTTTAAACTGGTGTCCACTTAAAAGACTATATATATAATTCCAAATATACTCCTTCCTGAACCACAAAATCTCACATAGCCACCTCTGACAACTTAGGTTCTACAAAGAAGTTCAGGAGGAGTTAGATCAGGAAGGATACAATTTACAACACTGCAGGGAGGAAAGAAGTATTGCCTACTAGTTTTATGATTTATGTTTTTCTAAATCAATTTTTTCACTCAGAAACCTATGAGCACCAAGTGTCTTTCATTTCTAAATATCCATGAAGCATTTAGTTTTGTAAAATAATTTGATGATGCTTCCAATTTATGGCTTTCATTCCAAAAAGAAAATCTAAAAAGAGTAGAGCCACAATAGTAGCTGGTTCTACTGCACAGACACATAATACTCAGAAACAAATTCATCCCATGTGAATCAATCATCTATATATTAAAAACTCTGGGAGATTCTTTTCTATGCTCTACAGATTTCAAATATAGAAAACACCATAAACCCAATCAGAATGTCTGATCTTGGTTCCCCCAAATCAGAATGTCTGATCTTGGTTCCCCCAAATCTCCTCTTTGAAGTATTTTCTTAATCTCCATGTAGAATCAAATATTCCCTCCCTCTGCTGTGCACCCACCTTGAACACATTATGCACTCATTATTTTCTTTTCTGTTTCCCTCTGCTAGACTTTTGGTCCCTTGATGGCTAGTATCATGTTCTATAGGTCATTGGGTTCCCATTTCCTAGCACAGAACCTGGCATATAATAGGAACCTGATACATTTTAAGTTAGAAAGTGAAAATTCACATTTAGACCCTATCCTAAGCACTTCCAATAAATCTAAGTATTTTGTATATAAAGTATAGCTAATCATGTATCTTGACACCATTAGGGAAATTAGAATCTTACTTATATATGGAAGTAACTTTTCACATGACAGGCATGCATTTACATGCATGTATATACATATACATGAAGTAGCATACATGAATCTATATCTGGGTTGGCAAACTACATCTCAAGTGCCAAGTCTACCCCACGGCCTGTTTTTGTATAGCCCGTGAGCTAAGAATTACTCTTGCATTTTTAAATAGTTGAAAAATATCAAAGAAGAATAATATTTTGTGACATAAAAATTGTACGAAATTCGAATTTCAATGTTCATAGATCAAGTTTTATTTGAATATGGTCAAGCTCATTTGTTTAAATATTGTCTATGGCTCCATTTGTGCAGTGAAAGCACAGTTGAATAGTTACAACAGAGACCGTATGGCCTGCAAAGCTGAAAATATTTACTATCTGACCTTTTACAAAAAAAAGTTTGTTGACCACTGATCTGTATGCTAAGATATGATTGTATTTATTATATTTTTATTGACAGTTCTTCATTTTAACAATTTCACAAGTGACAAAAATTTGAAAGGAAAATCTAGGTTCTAATATAAACCTGCAGATGTAATTACAGAATTAGGATTAAGGTGATGAACCCCTTTAAAAATTACTTTAAGGAGTAATGTAATATATTTAAACAGCACCAAGGTAGTAGGGTAGGATATTAAGGTGATACTATTAACTCACTCATATCAGTAAAATCTATCAAAATTATCTTTTTGAAAATCTAAAGTTAATGGAAAGATCTTGAAAAGCCACTAAATTAGCTTTTGCTTTTGTCTTTTGTTTTATTATAATAATTTTATAAAGTGATCAAATTCCATCAATAAAACCCAGAATTATAAATAAAATAGTTTAGTCTCAATGGGAAACATTGTGCATCAAATGCTTAGCTTATGTTATAAACACATGGCATAAAGAGTCATTAAAATTCATTAAATATTTCATGTCATTATGCCACCGAGACTATATCCTTAATAATCAAAGTACACTTAACATTTTATTACTAAAAGTTTGCCTCTGTAGCCAGTTTACATGTTCTAAATGCAGAAAAATGTATTATCTGACCAAACATTGGAGAGTCTTTTAACACACTGCACGTTTCCATTTTCCTTATAAAACTGTTGCCTAATTATTATTGAATTATTAATTAAGGAAAAGGAATTATATTGGTTTATATTGCCCCAAATTTACATACATTATATGATTTAAAACAAAAGCTTTGCCAGTAACGTATTATTATCCTTCTTTTGTAGAAAAGAATTAAAGCTCAGAGAGGTTAAGTAACTTGTCCAAGATGACACAGCTAGTAAATGTAGTGCCAGGTTTCAGATCCATGGTCTTCTTGACACAGAAGTCCTTTTTTTTTTCCCACATGGTCACAAAACTCTTAAACATTAATACTAAGAACTAGGAAAACTTGATGTTTTACACTTAAAAAAATTTTTCTGTTGGATATTAGATGTAAATTACTAAATATTGATTGTATATATTCACTATTATAAAGTTGCCTATGTTACATTAATATGTCAGAATAGAACAACAGCCAGTGAGCTAAGAATGCTTTTTACATCTTAAATGTTTTTTAAAAAAATCAAAATTAGAATATTTTGTGACTTGTGATAATCATATGAAATTTAAATTTCAGGGTCCATAAATCAAGTTTTATTGGAACCTGACCACTCTCATTCATTTATGTATTGCCTATGGCTGCATCTGAGCTACAGTGACAGAGCTGCATAGGTGAGACGGAGAGAGACAGCATAGCCTACAAAGCCTAAAACATTTCCTGTCTTGTTCTTTGCAAAAAAAAGACCCTTGAGTTAGAATTAAGAGGAACTAAATTCTGGCAAAGTATTTTTTAAGTATGAAAAGTATATTTTAAGTGTGGAATTAAAAAAAAAGAAAACTAAAATGATAAAAATTTAAATAACGGGCATAATGGAGTACTTCTCATCCACTGGTCATATATTCTAATTTAATCTACATACAGCAAGGTCCAGGCAAACTGTGCCTATTCTAACTGCTTGCTTGGAATGAACATTTCTAACAGGTTGTGAGCTCTTCTTTTTAATCCTAGAATTGGGTGGTTCTACAGAAGTTTTATGTGGTTTTGTTTTAATTTTTAAATTTTGATAGCATGTTAACTTTTGGTTTGGGAGAAAGTTTATTTATATTATATATATATAAATATAGGAATGTAGTTAATATCTATAGTTCAAAACATTTTAAGAGATTTAATATTAATTTATAATTTTAAATGTATAGCTTTCATCACTGGTAATTTTTTAAATGGTGGGTTTTTAAATGTTAATATTACTTTAGGTATTTTAATTGGAATATTTATTAAAGTCTGTAAAATAGGAAATATCGTTTTGCCATGCTATGAATTTAATTTAATTTATGAAAGGCTATAGGCTATGGAGATTGGGTTTGTATGTAGGCGCAATCTGCTTCAACTGCTCATTGACGTGACAGTTGTGTTGAATTATCACTTAATAAACTGATAGTCAGAAAAATAATAGATGCACCCGTTTGTGCAAAATTATGAAAAAACTAAGAAAAGAATACTACTGACCTAAGATTAGAATACTAGTTGATAAGAAAAACATAGCCAACTGTTATCAATAAACAACTAAAAGGTGTGTTCATGTCTCTTTTTTTATTTTTTTATAACAAGTACTGAGCACAGAAAAGGGAGTGCAAACAGAAATAGCAACAGAAAGCAAACCAGAAGGGCAAATCCACACACCCAAACACATGCAGTGTACCATCATCTCTCATACTTGTTGCGGAGGAGGGGGTGTTGCAACTCAGCAACCAGTCTGCAGTGTTTAAAACAGTCATGTTGTCCCCTGAGAACAGGAACAGCATAAGCGTTCATTGTCTGAATGCCTGCTCAGTGTACGAGAATAGTCTTCAGTGCTTGAACTGGTTTCTGACCCTTTTGCCAAAATTATAACTGCATGGTATGACTTTTACATTTTAGTTTATCAGGTATGTTTTAGTTCAGTTAAATATACATACATGGTGATTAGTGACCTTCAAAGTCTGATTTCAGAGTGCATGTCTTTGTTTTATTTTAAATCTTATTATTTGCACCCAAGTTAAGGTTTAAATATAAATGTTCTTACTCCACAAGTTATCACTAAACAATTTTATAAATTGGCAATCCTATAATTAATTAGCCAAAATTATAGATGCATGTTTAGAGACAAACACTATAAACAAGGAAAATGTTAATTTACAAAGGGTTTTATGTAAAACATTATTAAATACAGGCAAGTTGCAATCCACACAACTTTACAAAGAAAATTTTAGATTTCACAGTTACTCTAAAATAAATGGAAAGAGGTGTATCAAATTCATAAATATTTACTGAAACTTTAAAAGAAAATATGATGTGGCAAATGCTGATATCTAATAATATGAATAGCTTACAAATTAAAGCAATTTTCAAGTAATTTTTCACTCGACGAAAACAACTAAATCTACAAAACTTCAAAATAATTGTGAGTAATTTAAAATGCAGCTTATATATGTGTATATATGTACATATATATATGTATAGGCTTTCTACGTATACATATTCTGATGCAAAAATCAGATCGTATTTTCTGACAGGTTGAATGCATTTTATAAAAACAATAGGATGAAATATTTGAAATAGTTATTATTGTTGCCATATGTTGTGGCATAATTATGAGCTAATCATATGAAAAGGTATCTAGAAAAAAATTCAATTCCTATTTTAAATACATGTTAGGTATTTCTCTCTTTGAAAAGAAAATGCAGCAGATATGGACATTTTTCTATTCCCAAAACCATTTTTAAGAAACACCATTTTTAAGAAAAACTTTGGAGTAGGCTTTCTCTTAAAATTCAAAATAAAACCAAAAACTAGTGGAATTTCTTTTCTGTTTTCTATATTTGTTGTTGTTAAGATCAGAGAGTAAATCCTTTGGCCACATTTTTTACATTTTGAAAAATATTTACAAGGGCAAATACAAAAAGAAAGCCTTGCTAAAGGCCTTCAAAATGTTGCTCGGGGCTATCTATTCTTTCTGAATGTTTCCAGCTATAGAGGAGGAGCAAAAATTTCAAGAAAATCAACAGAACAATAAATAATCCATTAACTATATATTACTTGAGTATAATGCTATGATGTTATTGCTTATGAGATATAATATTTATTTACTAGCAGATCCCTAACATGTAAAGCCACAACAGAGTCTGAAATGTGATTCTGCGTGTCTTCAGGGCTGTACACTTACCTCCTGTCCCATTTGTGGTGACCGATGTGCTGCTGAGATTAGCTTTCTCCAGTTTGGAGCTACCAGGAGTATCGCCACCGCCAACAAGAGGATGAGGACTTGCTAGGTCCTGCATTTCCATAGACCTGTTGGAGCAGGAAGCAACAGAGAAAAAGTTGAAATTTCAGCAATGCTTTCTTAATAAACTATGTATATCACTCTACTGAGCATGCAGGTGATCTCACAATAATAGGAATTGAAACCCACAGCTAAGACTTTTTGGTTAATCAGGTGAATGTGACGGTCCATTAAAAATTAATAAATAAGTAAAGCTTCCATGATAGTTAAGTTTCCTCATTTGTTTGTTATTTGTAATAACCATACAAAAACTCAGATCTACAGGAAGGAATGAAGAGTGACAGAAAGGTAAATTTGTAGGTAAATACAAAAGATTATCTTATTTTTCTCTTAATTCATGAAAGACAGTGAACTGTGTAATTTATGATATAGGATAAAAGTAAAATATGTGACAACAACAGCACAAAGAATAGTTGCCAGGGGTGGGATTGGGGCGGAGATGAATAGGCAGAGCACAGAGAATTTTTAGGACAGTGAAAATACTCTGTATGATATTGTAATGAAAGATATATGTCATTATACATTATGCAAACTCACAGAATGTACAGCACCAAGAGTTAACACTAAGGTAAACTATGTACTTTCAATCTAGGTTCATCCTTGGTAACAAATGCAGCATTCCAGTGAGTGATGCTGATAATAGGGGAGGTTATGCATGTGCAGGGCAGGGGGTAGATGGAAAATCTCTGTACCTACTGTTCAACTTTGCTGTAAGTGTTAAACTACCCTAAAAAATAAAATCTTAGGAAAAATCAAATCAAAATTGGTCGTATGCAAATAAAGCAGTGGTTAGTGAGAAATTTATATCTTTAAAGGTTACATAAGAAAAGAAGGGTTTAGAATCTGTGATCTAAGTTTCTACCTTAAGAAACCAGTGAAAGAAAGGCAACTGAACCCGAAGTAAGTAGAAGACAGGAAACAATAAAAAGCAGAAATCACTGAAATAGAATATCTATGAACAACAGAGACAATTTACAAATCCAGAAGATGATCATTAGAGATACTGAAGATATTAAAAAGGATAATAAGAGAATATTATGAACAATATTATGCCAAATAATTCAATAATTTAGATAAAATCAGACTTTCTTGAAAGACACAAACTATAAAAACTTATAACAACTTTTAAAAACTGTCCTATACCAATTAAAGAAATTGAGTTCATAATTAAACATTTTAAAAAAACTCCATGGCCATATGGTCACATTACTCAATGCTAGCAAACATTTAAGGAAAAATAAAAGCCACCTTTTACAAATTCTTTTAGAAAAAAATAGGAGGTAACACTTTTCACTCCACTGTAAGAGACCAGAATTACCCTGATCCAAAGTCTGCCAAAGGCAATTCCAAGAAAAAAAAATTATGGATTTATATTTCTCATGAACATAGATGAAACAATATTTCAAAAACTATTATCAAATAAAATCCAGCAATGAAAAGGGTAATATATGATGACCAGGTGTGTTTTATTCCAAGAATTCAAGTTAACACTTAAAAATCAATAAATGTAATTCAATGTATTAACAGAATATACTTTCAATGGGTGTAAAAAGCATTTGACAATATTCATTATCCATTCATGATACAACTCTCAGAAAACTAGGAAAAGAAGCATTTGCCTCCCATATGATAAAGGCCATTCTTGAAAAATCTACATCTTACATCTTATTTCATGATGAAATATTGAATGATTTCTCACTAAAGAAAGATCAGAACTAAGGCAAGAGTATCTCTTTTTCCCACTTCAACACGACATTTTATTGGCACTCAGTCAGTGGGAGAAAACAAAAATGAATAAGTAAAAAGGGGAAAGCTTAGAAAGAAAAATTGTTAATTCAATAAAATAGATAACTAATAAGGACCTGCTGTATAAAAAAAAAATGTTAATTCACAGGTAACATAATTGTTTATGTAAAATATTCTGAGAAATCCATTAAGAAAAACCCTACAAGAACTAATGGGTGAATTTACCAAAGTTACAGGTACAAGGGCCTTGCCAATAATAAATAAAAACATGAACCAAAAATATCTGAAACATCAGTCAATGCCTTTCTAGTTCAAACACTGAACTACCAAAACAGCAGCTGTTCAGGAGGTTGGAAGCTGGGTTATTCACAGTCCCGCTCCAGCTCAACTCAACTCCAAAAGGAATCTGAATGCTCAGACCCTTGCTTTCACAGCCAGCCAGAACAAATGACTTAGACATTTTCGGAAATAAAACAAAATAAATACCATGCTTCAGTCTCTACTGAGTTTCTGTACATAATCTTCAGAAAAGTACAAATACATGATGTTCAGAATACTATAAATTATTTTGTACATAATGTTCAGAATGACATCTTGAGTCATAACAAGAAGCAGGAATATATGACCCATAGTAGAGAGAAAACACAGTAAATAGAAGCAGACCTGTAGATGACTCAGGATTTGGAATTAGCAGACAAGGATTTAAAAAACTATTGTGTATATGTGAAATAATTTATAGGAAAAGATACGTACACAAGGTATAAACATATAAATATGCCACGTATATAGATAAGTACATATATGGCATATATACATATGTGCCATATATATTTTATATGTATGTATAATTATGAATATAACGTGTATGTATTACATCTAAATATTGCATATAGAAAAAAATGAAAACTGCAAAAAAGAGCCAAATGAAAGTTCTAGAATGAATATTATAATATATTAAATAAAAAAATAGTCTTTGGATGGACTTTAAGGCACTGCAAAAAAAAAAAAAAAAAAAATCAGTAAATCTGAAACTGGGCCAGTAGAAGTTATCCAAACTGAAGCAGACAGACAAAAAATTGGGGAAAAATATTGAATAAAGTAAAAGTAACCTGTGGAATATTATTAGAAAGCAAGAAAGGGAAAGAGACAGAATAATTTCAGAATAAATAATGGCCAAATTTGATTATAAACAGCAACCCATAAAGCCCTGAAACACAATAAATGAGAAAAAGAAAAAGTAAACCAAACCTTCAGCACATTACAGTCAAATTCTTAAAATAAGATAAAGAGAAATCTTTATAGCAATCGGATAAAAAAGACACAGAGGAGAGGAGAATAGTAGGAACCCCCCAAAAGTATTATCAGTAGCACACTCCTGATAACAGGCTTAATTACGGTAAACAACAAATGCTCATGATTTTATCTTCTTCTACCGAACCCACCTGACATAAATATTTTTAGTTTAATTGAACTAATAAATGAATAATTGCTTATTACATGCAAAGTACTGTCACAGGTGTTAGGCTTGCTAAATGGAGAAACCATGGTCCTACCCTCAAAGAAAATTATGATCTAAATGAGAAAGCAGATCCTGTGCATAGAAAACTACAGTACATTAAGTATCCAGACAGAGCCTGGGGGCACATCCTGGAGAAGGACATTGAGAGCTGCATTCCCTCCCTCTGACCAGAGGCGTGTGGGGCTTGGGAGACATATGAATAGGTTTTTCCAGCTTTACCACGTGTCCACTACTAGGTTATGCCTGAAGGGGTTGTATAGAAATTCGATAAGTAGTTGGGATAAATGCTGCATATAAGGTAAGAGGCTCTATAAGAGTTAGGAGGTGGATGGGGCCCTCAGAGGGGAGCACTCAGGAGCAGAGGCCAAAGCAAGACAAAAACCTTTGGCCAGAGAGGTTTCATCACACTAAGTTCATTTTAGGGTTCCAGGGGAACGTGCTGTCAAACTTGAGGAGTTTATTCCTCTATTTTTTGTTTTTTTGGGTTTTTTTGACCGTGCCATGCGGCATGTGGGATCTTAGTTCCCCGACCAGGGATTGAACCGGCGACCCCTGCAGTGAAAGTGCAGAGTCTTAACCACTGGACCGCCAGGGAGTTTATTCTTGACCCATAGGCAATGAGGAGGCATCGAGGGTTGTTGATCTGGGGAGTCATGAAAAAAATCAGTTGGAGGATTGATGTTAGCAGTGGTTGTTGGCACGCAGGGTGCCTGCGCCACAGGATTAGTAAACCCAAGATGGGTCGATGGGAGATTATAGAGGCGAGTTTTCCAAGGAGCGAGGCAGGAAGTGTTGTTACTATTAATAGTGTGAACTTACTTAAAGAGTCTAGAAAATTTTCTCAGAAATTGTTAGCTGGGTTTTGATGAATTCAAAGAAGGGGTTCTATGGGAAGCATCTGGTTGGTAGTATTACTGAAACTGCAAGGTAGTGTAGGGGCTCACAGCCAATCTGAACCACATGCAACACGAGGAAGCAAGGAAAATCAGTCAGGAATGAAAGGATGGAGCCCACACTACAGAGAGGAGCAGGAACATGTCACTCCTGCAAAACAAAACAAAAATAGCCTTTGTATCTTACATTCCAGTTTCCAGGAAACCAAAATGCGACTATCTGGCTCTTTACAGTAAGTCCCCTTTGCTTGAATTTATTTTAATGGGTTGATATTTCTTACAATTAATAGAGCCTTTAGAGAATAGGCATGCATTATTGCTATAAACTATACATTATTGCTATAAACTATAAACTATACAGTAAGAATATCCCTGTACTTTCTTTTGTATGTTAAACTTCAGATTCTTTTTAAGTCTAGTTCATACAAAATGTAACATAAAATATAAAGTTTACCTTAGAGTTCAACAGCAGAAAATGTTTAACAGCTACCAGTTTTTACTGAGTACATATTGTAAGACACAGCCTACGCTTGGTACTTCAAATATATCCTCTCTGTTAATCTTTACAGTAACACACTGATGTGCATATTATTTTCCATATTTTATAGATAAAGAAATTGAGACTCAGAGAGGATATACAGCATGCCCAAGACCTCATAGGTTGAAAGTAGCAGCACCAAGACTTGAACTCAATTCTATTTGATGCCGGAGCCCAGGTTCTTTCTGTCACATTATATGTTTCCCATTTTTAAAAGTGACTTTAATTTTTTCACACTGTGAAACCACAATTAGGAATGCATATTCTTGCAATAAAACATTTTGAGTGGTTTTCAAAAAATACTCAACTCAATATAAGCATCTACTCTGACAAATCTACATTACCATATTTAAAGGAGACCCGTTTCTAAATAGCACAGAGGACTATATTCAATATCCTGTGATAAACCACATGGGAAAAGACTTTTTAAAAGAATGTATATATATGTATAAAGGTGCCCCTTTTTTTCTTCCGAGAGGTCACTTTCAACCCATGTCATAAGGCCATGTGAATACTAGCATCTTTCTGGACAATATAAAAAACAAACATATCCATAAACACAAAAACTCTTTAAAAAAAAAAGAAAAGAAAGAAGACTTGCAGGTCACGTGCAGCTCCTTTCTTGGTTCTTGTCTGCATTCTTCTGTAGCATAGGTGGAATTTATTTCTAGCAGACTTAAATATCCTCTTCAAACCCAAGGAAGAGCATGCTTTATATTTGTGCATTTAGAGTCTCCTGTAACTCAGAAACCATGATTCCTTCTGCACAGACCCTGGTAATGAGTCATAGCCTGTTTATTTACAGGCTGAGATTCCATCAATTCTTCATGACCCAAGAAATGCTAAAACATCCTAGACTTTCAAAGGCATTCACTCTCATGCCAGCTTTTCTCGTTGCATAAAGTGGACAGTATGTATGCAGGGCTCTGTGTCCCAAGCTCCTAGAGTCTACCTAACTAGCCAATTTTCATTTTGACCGTCAGAATGCATTTAAGGGCAAGAGTTCAGGTATTTGCTTTACTCATAACTTCCTTTTTTATGTAATATAAGCCTTTTCATCCTCCTTAGCTGAAAAATTGGAATAACAAAATCAGCTTTTACTTAAATAATGAGAGTGTAGTTGCATTAGGGCAGGGATTATTTTCTATTCATTGCTTTTTTCCTCTACACTTTGAATTGTGTGGGGGTACTTAGTGAGTGCTAAGGATGAATAATAAAATAGGAATAGGAAAAATGCTGATGAAGTGATTTGAATTACTTGGAGTCAAGAGTACTCTGGTTCAACAAACACTGCTTGAGCATCCAGGAAGTTCAGGGACATTTCTAGGAATCCAGAAAGTATCTTCTGAGAGCTTGGAGGCTAGTAGGAGAGCAAAGGGATGGGCGGAGGGAGACGGGGCTTAGCAGTGTGATGTCAATGTGTATGGAAGGTTTCATATCTGCATGTGCAATGTTAGAATTCCCAAGTGAGTGAGGGGTGTGTGTGTGTGTGCGTGTGTGTGTGTGTGTGTGTGTGTGTGCAAGAGGGTGGGGAGAAAGATGCTCTGCATGGATACAGAAAACCACTGTGCAAGAAAAAATATAATAAAGCCATTTGGTCAACTTAGATCGGATGAAAGTCGTAGGCATGTTACTACTGGGTACCACTTCCCACTCTCTGGAGAAAGCACATCCGTCCACCTTAAACCAACACATTTCAGAGTAGGAGCCAAGAAACCCTTGTCCCAGCTGCAGTCCTGAGCCAGTTTCTCCCCTGGCTCAGTTAGGCTGGGAGATGTGGATGCTGTCTGCTGCACGGTGTCTATGCCACTGACCAGGTGGCCAGACAGTCCCAGAAGGAGGCCCTCACTAGCCCATTTCAGCAGACAGCATCAGAACTGGGCTCTGCTGCAGAGAAAAGGAAATGTTGGAGGAAGAAAACCCCTATCAACAAGGATCAGGGAAGCGGGCCATGAATAATGGGAGCTATTCTTGCAATTTGCCAGTGACCTCATGCCTGTCCCTGAGGCCAGCCTGAATGCTTGCAGTGCAAGTGACCCGTCTGCCAGAGTGACCTCAGGCCCTGGAGTAACAGCAAATAAAGCCATGGACACACTGTTCTCTGGACACTTTTACAGTCCTTCCTTTCCAGGGCTTCCTTACAGATCTAGGCGAGTCCTACAGCTCTGGCCCTTTCTTCACTACGACTCTTAACAGATTATTTAGATAAAACATGGTCTCCCCACCCAAGAAATGTGAGTAAATTTAAAAAAAATGTATCTCTAAAGCATTTCTCTAAATTTAGGTTTTCAAAGCCCCCCCCCCTTTACTTTGAAAACAAAGGAAAAAAAGCCCAATGAATTCTCCGTTATTTGAATAGTACAGGACTCAAGTTTCTGTTAGATCAGTTACAAACCATGGTTAATGAAGCAGGAAATTATTTCCCTCCAGTAAGCAGAAGAATAAAGCCATACGGCCACAATAAAAACATCTAATACCATTAATTATACCAAGAACTATATAGACTCTTTTTCTAAGGAAAAAACTCTACCAGTAAGGATCAAACATTTTACTGGATGATTGAATGAGGGTTTTTCAATGCTAGAATGTTGAATTGAAAAGAGCAAAGCATTAGCGTAATGTACACAATAAAGATAGCTCCCTATGAAAATGATGGAATTTCGGAGTCTTGAGGGACATTCAATGTCCTTGAATGCAAAAATACCATTTTATGCACAAGGCTGTGAGTGCTATGTTAAGGGCCTGTACTATAGGCTGAAACCTGGGTTTTAAACTCCATCTCTATCACTTACCAGTCAATGGACTTTAGGCTCAAAAATGGAGTTAATGATACCCACCTGAGGGTTACTGGGTGAATGAAATAAGATCACGCACGCAAATTACACAGAATTTGGCACACAGTGTATCTTTATGAATGTTAGCTCTTACTACAGTCACTTCTACAATGCTGTCAGTAAATGCCTGATTTGTCTGTTTGAAAACCTGTAGTATCAAGAAAATTGTTTTCTTAAGACGCAGCCCATTTCACTTTCCGCTCACTTATTAATCAGAAAGTCTTCCATACATGGTTCCCATGCAACTTTGGTCCTGGAAGAAATTTAACCCATTGACATGGGGCAAGTCTAAACTTTCTTTCCCATAACTTCCCTTCAAACCTCAAAGAGGAATGTCCCAACTCAGAGCCTTAGAGGTGCAAAACATGGCAGGAATATTAAAAGGATCACTCTGGACCCATCAGTATAGTCTGAAGAGTACACTAGCTTTGCTATCAGACACTTTACAGTATGAACATACACTGAAACCCAGCCAACCAAACCCCTATGATTTGTCCCATGTGATGCTCTAGAGCCCTGTTTTCTCTCAGCCACAACACAGGCCATTGGCATTTGGAACCTAAGTGAACAGCTCTTCATATGTTCCTTTTAAATGCTATCTTGTTGGATTGAGTCCACTGGTTCATCTTGCCCTGTCAGATTCTGATTCTGCTGTTCCAAGTATTCTTTCCCTGTGCCACGACACCCATAAACTTTCCTAGCATGCACTCATTGCCAAATCACAATAAACATGTTGAACAGGCCATTGTCAAGGACAGGTCTTGAAGAAGCCACTAGAGTTATATCTTTAGATCTATATCACTGGGAAATAGTTATTGAGCTAATAGCAGTACTATCTTTCAGTCTCTATTTTTCTGTATTTTCCGCATAAATATATCAAGAGCCTTTGAGACACACGTTGTTGAATCCCATATGTGCTAAGTATAATGCAGGCCTTTGTCCCTCTTTTCTGGTATTGCTGTCAGGCTATTCTGGCGTGGTTTTTGCTTAGAGAACTTATGCTGGATTCTCGTGACCACAGCCCTCTTTCTAATTATTTATATTTAGTTATCTAAGAAGGTAATTTTATTGTTTTGAGATTGATTTAGAACATTTTATTTTAATTGTTTAAATTTTTATTGAAGTATAGTTGATTTACAGTGTTGTGTTAGTTTCAGGTGTACAGCGAAGTGATTGAGATATACATATATATGTATATATGCACCTATATATATGTGTACAGTGAAGTGATTCATATATATATATATATATATATATATATATATATTCTTTTTCAGGTTATTACAAAATATTGAGTGTAGTTTCCTGTTCTATACAGTAGTGGGTCCTTACTGTTTATCTATTTTATACATAAAATATATAAAACATCTATTTTATATATAGTAGTGTATATATGCTACTCTCACATTCCTAATTTATCCTCCCCACCACCTTTCCCCTTTGGTAACCTTAAGTTTGTTTTCTATGTCTGTTTCTGTTTTGTAAATAAGTTCATTTTGTATCACTGGTCTAAAGTTTATTGTGTCACACAATGAAACAATGAAAAAATGATTTCTCTTTAGAAATCTGATCTTAAAATAACCATATGACATGTGCTTTATTAGATAACAATATGGATTGGGAATCAGGAACAGGAATCTAAGTCTATGATCTACTACTTAGAAAAAGTTAATGGGTGTGTGTGTAGATGGTTTTCCGAATATCTTCTCAGGTTTACACGGCTCTCGAAATAACACTGTGAGTCTTCCACAGACAGGCATTCTGTACTCTCTCCCTTTCCATGCCAAGACATTCTGTATCTTTATGAGGTTACTCAACCCATTCACTTTGAATGCAAGGAAGTTAGCACCTGCCACGGGGGATCAGAATGTGAAATGTGAGGAGGGAGCCCTGTGATAAGTGCCTGACCTTACCAAACAAAAATAAAACCTCTAAGAAAACAATGAAGAAAATGCAGTAATATACCAATATACCAACCAGAGTGTTGTGCGGCTCTTAATACAAGCAATTAAAGTTCCGCTCCACAGGAGGCAATGGTTGAGGCTGTGTGTAATTCACAGAGCAGCCAGCAATGCCAGGAGACGTCAGGGAACTCCCCCACTGCCCCATCCTTATGACCCCATAACATGATAGTCTCCACTAAAAAAAAAAAAAAAAGTCAAACAGCCATCTTAGTGATAGGAACTTGGGGCCCATTGCTCATCTGACGTAATACTTCACGGAGCAGGTCCAAACACAATGCAGGGCCCTTGAAATCAGCAGGAGCTCAGCACTCTGATCCATGCCAAAGAGCAAGACGAGAAATGGGGCTGGTATAAATATTCATTGGGAAGTTACGGCCAACCTCCTTGTGCTGTGTGTTTAATGCAACTCAAAACTGCTCCACCTGGCCCCTTCTGGCTCCCTCATGTCTACCAGGGGCTGGCAGCTGGAAGGCAGGCTGAGCTTGGAGATCTTTTAATTTGCTGCAGCACCAGAGGGACAGGCAGGAGGGATGACGATGCATACGCTGGGATTCAATTACAGGGCTGTCTTTTTCCCAGGTGGGAGGTAACACTGACTGCAGAGAATTCAATGCTTCATCTGTTAAGGTCCCTTAGGAAAAGATGGGTGGTTTGCAAAAGCCGGGGGTGTGGAATAATGCTCTATGGTCGGCCCTCAAGACAAAAATCTTGGCAAAAATTATCAGGCAAATTGAATGGTATTTTGTTAGGCTCACGTGCAATCTTTACTTTTCTTGTTTTCCAAAGCAAAATCATTCTGTAAATTCTGCCTAGAAAATACAGACGGCTGCTCCTAAATTCTGAAATCAGTTGCTGTGTAGCCTATAAAATGTAGGATGAGAGAAGCTTTGAGATCACTGTCCCATGAGTCTCACTGCCAAAAAGGTGTTTCAATATTGCATAAAGTTAGATGTGTTCCAACCATGAACATTTAAGGGGAACACACACTATTCTTAATTTAAAGCACTGAACAGTTCCTAAAAGCTTGACAAAAATACCTACAATGTAATTTTTTCTTTACGATAAAATGGCATAATGGCATTACTCTTTAGGACCCTAAACTCAATAATCTGTTGTAGTTTGTTGGGGCTAAAGGGGGAGGGTGTGCTTCTTATTCTAACTGCTACAAAGCAAGGTTCACCAAATACCTAAGTGAGGTTGACTAGTGTCTGCTGGATTATTCCTCTATGAATAGTTACTGCTACTAATTACAAATCAATACTATCTATTTCTTAGAGTAGGTCTATCCGTGCTATTACTTGGACAAACTTCCTAGGTGGATGGCTTCATTTTTATTCTTATTTAAAAGGAAAAAAGGAAGCTGCATTTGTTTTTATCTCTCAGTTTCATGCTTGCCCTAGGACAGCCTTTCCTCCCCATGGTAGTCAGAGTGGAGCTTTGCAATAACCAACTCAAACCAAGTTCATCTTCTGCTCAAAACCTTCTAACGCTTTCCCATCGCTCCTAGAGAAATTCCCCAGTTGCTCACCTGGCCTCTCAGGTCACTTCCTTATGTGATACATCGATGCACCATTTCCCTGACCTTGGCTCCCAAGTGATTCCCTCACTCATGGAGATCCTCCAGCCCATGGCACACCATCTCCCCAACCCTGACCTGCCCATCTTCAAACACACCCAACAGGCTCCTAGAACAGGCTCTTTGCACTTGATGTTCCCTTTCCCTGGAGCACCGTTCCCTCAGCCATCCTCCTTGTCCTGTTCCTCTTCTCAGAACCCCTCTATTCAGAGAGCCTTTCTCTGCCCTCCTTATAAAACAGCAACAACCTCACCCAATAATTACCCACTATCCAATTTATTATAATTGTACCATTTATACTGCTTTATTCTACTTCAAGGCAATTATCTCCCCTGACATAGTATATATTAATTTATTAGTTAATTGTCTCTCCCTCTAGAATGTATGCTCATGACAGGAGGGGAGTTTTTATTCATGGCTGTATCTATAGTGCCTAGAACTGTGCCTGGCATATAAGCGTTCAATTAATAGTTGTTGAATGTGTGAATAGATTTTCCAGTAATTTCAACTGACTGACCTAGTTAGTCCTAGTTACCTAGGCTTGATCACACACCTCAATATCACTAGTTTTCTGTGACATAGTTTTATTGTTTTTTTAAAATCAACTCTCTGATAAAAAAAATACAGTTCAAATATAAAGAATTTTACAATTTGATTGACAGAATCTCTAGTATTTTTTCGTCTTTAAATTTGAAGAACAGAGTAAATTAATAATTATTTAATGAGTGCCTAGCATGTAATCAGGTACTACATTTTCTGTATTTTTAGTAAAAACATAGTTTTACCTGAAATTAAACATTTTCTTATATTCTTTGCAAAATCCAAATTTTAGCTTAAGATCAAGTATCTTAGTATGTTCAGGCTGCTATAACAAAATACCACAGGCTGGGTAGCTTATAAACTACAGAAATTTATTGCTCACAGTCTGGATGCTAGGAAGCCCAAGATCAAGGTGCAGCAGGGTTGAGTTCCCGGTGAGGGCCCTGTTCCTGATTCATGTTTTCTGCTTTCCCACTGTGTCCTCACATGGTGGAAGTGGCAAAGGAACTCTCTGGAGCCTCTTTTATAAGGGCACTAATCCCATCCATGAGAGGGCTCCACCCTCATGATCTAAGCACCTCTCAAAGACCATTTCCTGATACTATCGTTTTGAGGGGTTAGGATTTCAACATATGAATTGTGAGGAGACACAAATATTTAGACCATAGCACCAAGCAATGAGGTTGAAAGTAAAACTGTTCTATTTTCAGTCCCCAAATATTTTTTGAAGCCTCAGTAGAGTATAACATTTAAAATCTCTCCTAAACACACATATACACAGACACCTAAAATTAAAAATAATATTATTTTCTTCTTTAAAATATTTATGAAATTTAACAACTCTGTGAGATTAAAAACAAAAACAAAACAAAAAAACCACAGCTTTGTTTTTCTGCCTTTAAAGTGATTGGGAACTCAAGAGGGCTTGACAAGTTGACTAGGTTCGTACAACTGGTCACTGGAAGAGCTTCAACAGAACCTAATCAGCAGCCATAGACTAGACTTTGACACAGGAATAGGTGGTTGCAAAAAAGCACTCCTCTTTCTATTTCCCCCCTCTAGTTGCTATATAAACATTGCTCTTCCTTTCAAAACCCAGAATCTTCAAATTAGAGTCAATGCTTCATATTTTCTTTCTCACCTCACAGCAATCTTCTTTCCACTTCAATCAGTTTCCAGAGTCTATCTAGATTCACCTCCTCCCAATTCTTAATATAATGGGCTTTTTCTTTAACTCTTAGTTTGGCCCCTCTTTGGCATTTCACATTGTTAATGACTTCTCCTCAAAATTTCTTCCTCTTAGGCTTATCTAATAATTTTGTAGTGGTCCTGTTGCCTGGTTATGGGTTCGCCATTTTTAATTCATTCCCTTTTACCTAAAAGAATCTTAATTTTTGTTTAGGTATTCATTTCCCACCAAAAAAGCTCAGTGTCTTAGAGAAAGCTAAGTCTACCCTCATTTCCAGGAGATGGCAGCCTAGTTCATCTTCCCAGTTAATGATTGTTTCAGGAATCCTGAGGTAACCATATTTGTGCCAACGAGACCCAAGGGATATTTTGCTGGAGACTTGTGGGTAAGTTCCTCTTCACACTTCTCAAAGAGCTTCCAGATCCAAACTGAATCTTCAGCTGGATGTGAACGAGGGAGCATGGAGTGTTGATTTCTACCCCCGGTCATTTTATCCCCAGTGGAGAAATAGCCTTAGGGCAAATCCAAAACTGTGGAGGGCAGAGCAAAAGGAGACAAAGGAAAGTGATTTCTCCATGAAGTTACTGAGCTCCTGGATCAACCACTCAGAGGCCATTCTACCTCCGGAATTCCAGTTATGTGAACCAATAAAGTACCTTATTGTTTAAAGCTCCATGAGTCAGCTTCTCTATTACCTGCACTTGAAACCATCTTAACTGATACAACTACTCTTTCCTGGTTTCTTGACGTCACATCTGGCCATCAATTTTCAGATGTCTTCATGGGTCATTCTTGTCCTCTTAACCTTTTGATGCCCGTAATCTTGCAGCCTGAGCTCTCATCTCATGTCACTCAGGTAAACACCCTTCTGGGGAATTTCCACACATATTTATGTCTTTAACAACTATTTTTTGTTAATCAATTCAAAATCCCTCCCTCCTCAGCCCTCAAATCTCTTCTAAGTACCAGATCTTATCTACAATGTTATACTTGTCATCTCCACCAGGATCTCTCACAGACTCTTTTAACATTCTCTGTCCACAGCTAAACTCATCATCATCGCTTTCACACCTATTCGTGCTCTTATCTCTAACTGTACTATTAAATTGGTCACT
Source organism: Balaenoptera borealis (assembly GCF_965194805.1). Classification (NCBI taxonomy): domain Eukaryota; kingdom Metazoa; phylum Chordata; class Mammalia; order Artiodactyla; family Balaenopteridae; genus Balaenoptera; species Balaenoptera borealis. The sequence continues at coordinate 29,855,829 of NC_138873.1, forward strand.
CAAATCAGAATCCTAGGCGATATCCTCAAGCCTTCAGTCTTTAGCAGGTTCACCAAATATTCTCAGTGATTCTGCCGAAATAGATTCCAAATTAGGAATCTATTTAGTTCTTAAATTAGGTCTTCATAATTCTTCATGTAATCTTTGCTACAGGCTCTACATATCACACAGAATCTTAGCAGTTCACTCATTCTTAAGTGTATATCAAGTAGGAGGGGCTCTGACCATACCTTGATGAATGAACAAATAGTTTCCTGGTGTTTCTATCCTCTCTCCAAATCATCCTCCAGACAATCATCAGAATTATTTTTCTCAAATACAACTATAACCATGTGACTTCCCTTCTTAAATTCCCTTCCCTCCCCACTACCCCTCGGGGGAAAAAAGAGTTCTCTAGTGGCTTAAGTTCAAATATTTAACAAATATGTACTACACTTAAGATTCTGGGTTAAGAGCTTTGAAAGAGTGTGTTATGATTTTCTTCTTTTAACAATTGCATAATTTAGGGAAGAGTTGGTAGATGACCTTAGCCATGGCAAAATATAAGTATCGTCATTCTACTCTGAATCCAAGAAACTGCATCAATTTACTCTGAGCTAGAATATTCTCATATCATTTTTTTTAATGCTTCTTTAACTTTTTATTACAGGAAGTTTCAAATTTATATAAAGAACAGAGGATAGTGTCATAAGTTCCCAAATACCCATCACCTAGTTTCAGCCATCATCAACTCGCCATTGGTGATTTTAAGCCAATTTGGGAGCACCTATCCTCCTATAAAGGGCTGTGGCAACAGAAGCATCTACATCAGGGTATAAGTCAGTCTATCTCACTTGACTCTGAGCTTGAGTCTGTGGCTTATTTTTGCATAACACCTCTTCTAATTTTATTTTATTTTTTTATATTTTTAACATCTTTATTGGAGTATACTTGCTTTACAATGGTGTGTTAGTTTCTGCTTTATAACAAAGTGAATCAGTTATACATATACATATGTTCCCATATCTCTTCCCTCTTGCATCTCCCTCATATCATTTTTTATGCTCTATCTATCTAGACCTAGAATGATCTTGATCATTCATCTTGATCTTTCATCTTATAGCAATGTACAAGAATTCCAGAAAACACATGATTGACTAAGTGACACTGTCAGGTACAGAAATTGCTACTTTTCGGAAGCTGTATCACATTCTTTAAAATTCAGAGATCACTCAAATTTGTTCATATTTCCTTCCAAGTTCTTCTTCTGAAGAAAGGACTATTGTTTATTATCCCCACCATACAGTAGACAATTTCGTACCTTTATTTATTATTTGACAACTATTTAGGTACCCAGGTGCCCTCAGTTTTCTTTTATGAAAAAAAAAATTCTGTGCTTTTGTGGAGCTAACTTTCTAGAGTGGGGTAGGAGAAGAATATACATCCCCTTATATTATAACCATCATTCACTTTGAAATGTTGCAGTGGGTTATTTCACCTATTTATAAGACTGGCTACAATGCAGTTAGATTCTGAGTGCTATAGATCAGAAACACCAAAGGTGTCCATGGGAGATGTGGCTCAGCCACACAGGTGTAACTTTAACAAGACATAGATTATTAGTATAATTCAGATACATGGAGGCGAGAAGAGAGGGTATTCTGGTGAGAGGATAAACTTGAGCCCTGGAATACAGCTGGAATGAACACACCTTGGCATGGGGAAGTGGGAAGAACAGGCCAGTTAAAATGGAGAATGTCTGTTGGAGAAGAGAAAAAAGTTTGATTACTAGCATAGCTAGAGCTTTTAAAAGCCAAGCAGTGGGATCTGACGAGGGCGGGGTACTGTAATTAAAGCAGTCATTGTAGGAGCTTAGTCTGGCTAATCTGCATTAATACGGTTTAGAAAAGAGGGAGAAGTTATTGACACTGGCAGGTTTGGACGCCGATGCAACAATTCAGGCAGGAAGTTAAATGGATTTTGACTAAGTTGGCGATGACAGGATTGAAAACAAGTGAAAGGCATTAAGCATATTTTGGTTGGAAAATTACAACTTGATGATCAGACATCTAAGTCAAACGTTCATTTATTCATATGTACTGAGCATCACAATTTGAGTTATTAGTATTTCTCGAGTATCCAACATATTTACTGAGCACCCAACATATTTACTGAACACCTGCTAAGTAACTACCATTCTACCTGTTAGTGGCTTCAAAAGAGAAAAAAGGCATGGTCCCCACACTCTGTGACTGTGGTCACAGTCTAGCAAGGAAGCTGGAACAACAGCACAGAACAAGGGCAGTGCTGTGGACATTGGCAGCAGAGATGAGAAGTGATTAACTTTGCTGGGGTTTTGTAACTGCACGTGCATGTGTGTGCAGACATAAAAGAAGGCTTCATGACTGAGTTCTGAGTGATTCCCCTGGTCAAAGTTGGTGAGGGAGTTCAGAAGATGGGAAAACAGGTTTATTCAAAGGCCCGGAGATAGGAAATGGCCTAGTGTGTTGAGATACCTGCAAGTAGTAAAATATTTCTGCAACCTAGAGATTAGGGAGCAGGTGATGAAGAGCACACAGAACTCCGTCACCTCCGTGATGAGGGCTGTGAGTTGTAGTCTGCCGGCAGGAAAGAGCAAATGGGGAGCTGGCAGCGACAGTGCGGTGTGGTCAAAACGACATTTTAGAAAAATATGCGATGACCGCGTCGAGGCTGAATTAGAGAGGGGAAAACTGGAGTCACGGGGGGCCCAAGATGAGAGACGACTGACCTGCTGAGGCAGGAGGTGAGAAGAGACTAAACTTGAGCATGATAGGGGCAATGCAATGACGGTCACGCAAGACGCTGGATTACCAGAACCTGGAAACTAATTAGACGTGAAGAGAGGGAAATTTCAGAGATCACTCAGGCTTTGAACTCACTGGTTGGAGGAAGGATGGAGCAAAAGAGGAAAAAAGAATAGAGATTGTTTTCAGTGAAAGTGAGTTGATGTGTTGCTTTGAAGAAAAGATTTCCAAGTAAGCAGTGCAGGACCTTCTGACCTCGGGGTAAAGGAAAAATACCTCTGATTTCAGTTCTTCAACTGTCCCATGATCTTCTACTTAGGTTTGCCTGCTTTGTTTTCCTCATTAGCTTTTAGATTTGCCAACAGATATCTAGTTCTCTCACCACATAATTACTGAACACCTATACATGCCAGACACTGTCCCAGGCTCTGATTAATAACAGGTATTCTTTCATGTTTAATGTTTTGCTTATGAGAAAGTTTATGAATATATATTTTTTTCTCTAAAAAGGTCAATCAATTCAATAACTGGAAACAACACAAATGTCTGTCAAGAAGTGAATGGCCAAACACCAACCAATACAATACAGCAACACAAAGGAACGACCCACTGATAAATGCTCACAGCATGGAGGAAAGTGAAAATAAATAGAAAGGAGATCTGTGCTTGCCGGAAAATGAAGGTGGGGGAAGTGGAAGGGAGATAGGAAAAATTATTGAGAGGCAGGAGCAAAGTTTTGGGGTGATGGATGAGTTGATAGATAATTGTGGTGATGGCTTCACTGGCGTACACATACGTCAAATCATCAAATTGAACACTTTAAATATGCATGTTAAGTATACCTCAATAAAGCTGTTTTTAAATAATAAAAATCATAAGTATCTTTATGTGTGGATTATGCACTTTTTTTTTCTCAATTCTCCTTTCAACTTTTTAACAATATGTCTGTAGCCATACAGCAATATTAAAATATTCAGTAGCTATATCAGTGAATCTTTCTGTTTTGTATCTCTTTAAAGACCTTCTTTACTAAATACATATATATATGTTCAATATATATCAACTGAATCACTTCACCGTACACCTGAAACTAGCACAACTTGTAAATCAATTATATTTCAATAAGAATAAATTAAAAATAAATAAATAAATAAATACCTCTGAGGAAAGTTTTCTGTGTACCTCACAGGTGGATAGTCACTGCCACAAAAGAAGTTGACTTTAATTTTCATCTTTTGCTTTCTTACATTTTAAATGTGATGCTATAAAACCATATCATCTTTGTAATAAAATTCATTTCAAAAATTGTAAAAATTATAAACAAGCACACTGGCCAGGCACACAATTACTCTCCTAATAATCAGGGAACCGCAACTTTAAACAGCAATGAAATACCGTATCAAACCCGTCAGACTGGCAAATACTACAAAATCAGATAAGGTCAAATGTTGGCTAGAGTGTGGTAAAATGGGTAAGTCTCATGCTTCTGGTGGAAATGTAAATTGGTACAGCATATTTGGAAAGAAATATTGCAATAGCTAATAAAGTTGAAAATGTGTTTATACCATTAATGGTTGCAGAACCATTTTTCAATTTTCCATTATTCTAGCTACTGGTGCCATTTTTAAAATACTGGAATACTTTTTTGGTGTATTTTGTGTAAATATTCCACAGCTTAGTTCATCCCTCTTAGATTTCTCTCGAATGCTCTCCTGCCCCTGTCCTTCCTCTTTCTCCTCTCTGACAGCCTCACAAACCCTCCAGTCACTTTACCATTCCTGGAGACCCCTTGCCTCATAACACCTCCCTTTCTTTTCCCCATCCCAACCTCCCCATTCCAAGCCCACATTTACCCCCCAAAAAAGGCTGAGCAGGGATCAGAAGTGCCACCTGAAGAAGACACATCTCTCTGCTGGGATGGAGACAGTCCATCAGTGGGCGAGGTGGACACAGCAGGCAGGTACTGAAGCCCTTATAGCAAGTCAGAAGAGGCTATTCCAAGGGCGTCTGGCTGAGGTAACGACACCCAGGAGTCAGCAAAGCCAATAGCAACAACAGAGATAGTTTCTAATTTTATAATTCGTAGCTATTAATTTTTTATTGATATATTTTAGATATTTAGTGTCATAAAATGCTTTTATTGATGCACACACTCTGACACTTTAAAGTGCTGTTATTAATACTTGTATTACAAGATAAATGCTGAGGTGCTGGCTGGCTGCCATTTGCTCTGATACAGAAAGCACCATGCACTCAAATCCCTCTTTTCTGTTTCAACTCCCAAAAAAAGTACTCCATAACATTGTTTGTTTGTAAGAGTAAACAGTTAGAAACAATTTAAATGTCCATCTAGAAAAGAATGCACAGATCATTAGGGTTATGTAAATACAGTAGAATACTATACAATGTTTACAATAAATGAGCTACAGCTACATATATTAATATAAATAAAGAATGTAACCTGAGAGGAAAAAAGTCACAAAACAATGCATATTGTTTTATAGTCACATGGCATTTAAAAACTGGCAAATGCATATTATATACTGCTTTTGAATTCCTCAATATGTAGTAACATATAATACACTCACGGTAATGATAATTTCTAAATTCAGGATTGTACTTTCTCAAGGAGAGAGGGGGTTGGTAGCTCAGTACACAAGGATCTTCAGCAGTGTCTGTAGTGTGTATTTTTTGATCCAAAGTGAACATAAATTGATGTTAAGATCTCATATAGAGTGTGTGTACAAATATTTATAAGTGAATAAAAATTAAACAATAGTTTTATTCCCTTTTAAACCAAAAAGATTGGTACCAAAACTATTTCATATTTTCTATTATACTGTAAAAACAAAAACACAGTCTTGTAGACCTATGCTACCTTTAAAACCCCTTTATAATAGAAAATAGTGAACTATTAAGATGTAACAGAGGTGATGAAGGCTGATTAGGTTTCAATTCCAAATTCACACCCCATCTATGAATTTATGAACATGAGGAAAGTGTCTTGGTTAAGCTGATCCTGTAAACAGTTCAGCTTTTGATGCTGGAATGTTCTTCTAGGAAAACATCTTCTAAAGCTGAGCGGCTCTTGTGCAAATTTAGCTTTAAGCAAAATAATAAACATGGTTTCAATCCTTTCCCATTACGTGATGCCCAATTTCAGAAAACTCTGGATTTTGCAATTCAATTAGTATCACCTCAAAGTGAGGTAGAGCTTCGGGAACACCGACGGAAATATCTCCTAAATCCAAAAACATTAAAATGAAGACTGTCTAGGCCACTCTTGAGAACCATGCTAAACGAAACCTATTGTAACCAAATTTCAGGCATGTGGAATACATTGCAAACATTGTGGCTTGCCACAAGCTCAGTATATTAAGCCTTATCCCAAATGAGATGTGCCTTGATTTATTTAGACTCCTTGGCATGTCTGGATTCATGGGCTGGCAGTTTGAGTAGCTCTTCTTCCTGGGTTCTTACAAGAATTCTTGGAGAGAAGAGCTAAGCTAATTTGAATGACATTTATATGGAACCCGACTCCAGGTGCAATTATAATCAGCATGCGGGGGAGGGGAGTGGGCGGGAGGGAGGGGGGGAAGCGCTGCTAAGCGCATCTTGGGGAGGGGTGGGGGAAGCAGATAGCTCCCTCTGACCTGCCTCTTGCACGAGGCTGCATCTAGCCTCGTCTTCCCCGGAGAAGAGGTACCGTCTAAGAATGAGCCAAATGGGAGAAAGAAGGAGGGAAGGGATTGTTTTTGTTGTTGTTGTTGTTGTTTAGGTGTCTCCATCTCCTATCTGCAGAGAAACTTGACTTAGAGGGCAGCGTGCAGTAACAGTAGGGAGAAGAAAAGTGAACCAGATAAAAGGCTGTGAAATAGTGTCCTCTTCTGTACCAAGGATGCAGCGACTTCTTGAACGACTGTGGAGTCTGCTCAGTTTGCATTAAACTGAGTGTCAGAGTTTACAGAGCTGCTGTTGGATTCCTCCGGCTCAGTCACCACCATTAACTCTAGCAGTCTGCCAGCAGCTCAAAATGCAGTTATGACTCAGGGTGGGCCCTTCCGCTTCCAGCCACTGACGGGCACACCGCAGATTGGACCTGGATCTGGCAGAGGAGGTTTGGCCCGTGCTCACACAAGTGTTTGTTAGAGCTCTCAATGTCATCAAGGTCACCCCTCCTTCGAACATTATTTAGCAAAATGTAAACTCATGAAGACGCTTTCAGAGTTCTATTTTAGAAGTCCAACTGGTCTGGATGGAAGAATGGCATGTTTACAAGGCCTGGACTCTAGTCTCCATTCTTTTCCGAGGGAGTGGCATTACTTCGATTCTACTGCACCTCTGTTTTCTCATGGAGAGAACCAGGAAAACAGCACTTGTCCTGCGCAACAAGGTAGACGGTATAAAGACGATAGAACATGTTTGGGAAGATGCTTTTAAAACTCTAAGTCGTATGCAAATGCAAGCGGTTATTTGTAATTACCGCAAAAATAATCAGGAGAGACCTTATATTTACAAAGTTCCCCTTCTTTCCATAGTCTTATAGTGTTAGGTAAACACTGGATGTTTATCAATAGGCTATCAGCTCTGCCCCCAAGGGATGCTGATTAAATGTTCATGGACTTCATAATAAATATGAAAGCAAGCATGAAGATATGATTTTCCCCTAAAAGAATGCCTCTCAAATTATGAGAAATTCCTACATGCTAAGTTGTGGGTGATTTTTGATGATGTTCCATAGACTAAAACTACAGATCTCATTAGAGCTTTCCTGTGCGGTGCCTTCCCTAAATACATTCCTGTAGCTTCTCCACTACAGCAGGTCACCTCAGAAATATGCTTCCCATGTTTACACTGGCACTATTTCCCCAAAACACACTAAACAGGACCCCTGATCAGTGGTATTAACATGAAACATCTCTTCTGATTTTTCAGATGTGAGGCATTTCATTCATTCATTCATTCACAAAGGTCTTTCTTTGATGCCCGCTGTGTGCTGGGTACTGAGCTAGGCACTCCATACACAAGATGAAGATGGACTGTTTGTTCTGCATAATGAGATCACACCTACTCACACTGTCATGGCTGATACATTGTTGGACTGTATTGTACTCCTTTTTAAATGCAAAGAAACCTCTTTTGTTTGGGTATTATGATGTTTTGGTTTGTTTGAGAACGTGCACATAGAAGAAACATAGTATTTATGGAGTTTTTGCATGTTGTCTTCCATTTCAGAATTATTTTCGTATAGGATGAAATTATCTCATTCACTCACAAATATTTATCTGAAACCTACCGAGGTTTGTAAGTAATAATTCATTTCCTACAAGAGTTTAGAGTTTAGTTAGAAAGACAAGCCATAACAATCATAAATGAAAAGCCAATACCAGGCAGGGTATCACAAAGGGGCAGTGGTGACACACAGGTAAGATGTGCCCTGAGGGGCCCCAACACATAAGACCACTGACATCTTGTGAGGGACAGGGATATATCTCAAAGAAGGAACTCTGATGAATCACAAATGAACTGCAAGGGATATTATATCTGCGTGCAAACGAAATATTTCCATTTTGATCCAGGACTAACAACATCTGGGCAAGCATTGCCCTGTCACACAGCGTAAAGCTGACTGACACACAGGTTCATGAGTTTGTATAAGTGGAAATCATGCTACTGGACGTTTTTTCCCAAACTCTGTCCTGTCTCCTTTATTTGTAAGGCTAGGCAAATTCTGCACTTATTGAAATCACATCAGAAATTAAAGAACTTGAGGAATTTCTGGAATGAATATTGAAATACTATTGCATAATTCCACCCTCTATAATGAGAGGAAAAGACCATCCCATGTCCTGTGAGTGGATATGATTCGACATAATCTAACAGTGGCCCAGAAGCAAGAGAGAGACAAACTCAAAGACACAGAGAACAGACTTGTGGTTGCCAAGGGGGAGAGGGGACTAGGGAGGGATGGATTGGGAGTTTGGGATTAGTAGGTGCAAACTGTTATATATGGAATGGGTAAACAACGAGGTCCTACTGTATAGCACAGGGAACTATATTCAATATTCTCTGATAAACCATATGGGAAAGAATATGAAAAAGAATATTTATGTTTAACTGAATCACTTTGCTGTACAGTAGAAATTAATACAACACTGTAAATCAACTGTACTTCAATAAAATAAATTTTACAAAAGAAACAAAAGAAAGAAAGCAGGGAATTCTATCACTCTATTTATGCTTCTCAACCACAGGAACAGAATAGAATGCCGTGGCAGTAAGTCTTCATCAATTTAGAAATTATTGCTCATGGCTTAGCTATTTTCTCTATTTTCAAGTATATATCAAAGAAAGAAATATACAGTTTTCTAACCTGGAAATGCCCAAATTGTAAACTTTATAAAACCATAATTTTTCTTTCGATCCCTGATTATATCTGTTTGGTTAATCTGTCTATCGGGTTATGCTGAGCTACTGTACTACCATTTCCCCAGCTAATCTGTCTAAAATATAAAGTACTCAGGTTGAATAAAACCTTAAGTTCATGTATCAGACTTCATACAATTTATCTGTGTACTGTCTTAACAATTATGTGTATTTGAAATATATTGAGAATAAATACAGATAGTTTACATTTGTGTATGTGTGTGTGTATATATATAAAAAGGTATATAATGCATGTGTGTATATGTATATATGTATACATTTCAATGTTAAATGTCATAGTTAGGAAAAAAGTCCAGAGTATAATGACAGCAATAACTTTCATTAATCATGCATTCAACAAAGATTCTTGAGCAATTAGTATATGCAAGGTGCTGCGCTGGGCAGTGTGGGGAGAAGAGATTTACAAGACGTCTAACAGTCTAGCATATACATAACAAAGCCCAAAGCTCAGCCACAGCTGTCACATCCACTTTGTGAAAAATGTGGGCTGTTACTCAGGCACCACCCCTGAGAGGCAGGCTCTTATGAAAAACACTCCTAGCATACAGTCAACCGCAACATAGACATTACACATTTTTCCTAGGTAGTACATAGGTTCACAATGTATATTGCTTTCCCCCAACTGGTGAAGGATGAAAACCTAAAGTGGGAAAACTGAAGACCACAGGCAAAACTAATGCCACAATGCAGCACATCATGGGGTGAGCTGTCAAACACAGGGAAAAGCAGTAAAAGCAAAACAAATCTGGAAAATCAGAGAAGAGGGTGTGGGATATACTTCCAAAGCAGGAATACTATGCAGTGCATACAATAAAGGAATAAAATGACATACCTGGTTTAAAAACCAGCCATGGCAGAAAAAAACAGAATATTCCCTATATATTTTGGGTAATTAAAAAGTTCCTGTAGAAAGATATAGGTTTTCACTCAAGAAATGTGTCTTCAAGTCTCAACTCAGCTCCTCACTGTACTTTGTGATTTTAGGCAAACATTTAACCTCTCGGAGACTTATTTCTATCTATATATTGGGAACAATATCTATTAGTGTTATTGTAAAGATTAAAGGAAAAATTATTTTTGATTGTTGTTTTGTTTTTTTACTAATATGAATGAAATATCCAATTTAGAGTGTATTCATGATATGTATGAGGGCTGTGTATATACACACGTGTATACAAAGATAAATCCTTATTCACTCAACATTCTACAACATATATATTCTGATTGTCTACCATGTGCAAATACTGTGCATTAACCAACTCATCACAAGTCCCATGAGTTTATCTTGAAAACAGGCCCCATATTCACCTTTTATTTCTTATTCCCATTTACTTCACCCTAATCCTGACCCTCTCTCTGTTTCAGGTGTGCATCACAATACTGTCCAGACCTCATTGCTTCAACCGTAATTCCCGACCAATCAATAGATCCACCTTCCTAAAAGATGGCTTTCCTTCCCCTGTTTAGGTACCACATAGCTTACAAAGTGTAGTGGAAAGAGAACTGAAGTATGAGCCAAGAGGTTAATATCTAGTCTTGGTTCTTCCTCAAACTCCCCAAATACTGAGCAAATCCTTTAACCTCTCTGGATTTCAGTTTCCCCCTCTATAAACTGAGTAGATTTGAGCTAAATGATTTATGGGTCCCTTCCAACTCTAATATTCTTAATTTTAAATTTAGTATTCAAATGACACATCAAAAGCATCATTGTAAAAACCTATAGTCAAGACAACTGTTCCACTGTACACCTGTCAGAATGGCTATTAATAAAAAGACAAGGGGCTTCCCTGTTGGCGCAGTGGTTGAGAATCTGCCTGCTAATGCAGGGGACACGGGTTCGAGCCCTGGTCTGGGAAGATCCCACATGCCGTGGAGCAACTGGGCCCGTGAGCCACAACTACTGAGCCTGCGCGTCTGGAGCCTGTGCTCCGCAGCAAGAGAGGCCGTGATAGTGAGAGGCCCGCGCACCGCGATGAAGAGTGGCCCCCGCTTGCCGCAACTAGAGAAAGCCCTCGCACAGAAACGAAGACCCATCACAGCCATAAATAAATAAATAAATGAATTAAAAAAAATAAAAAGACAAGAAATAACAAGTGTTGGAGAGGATGAGGAGAAAAGGGAGCTCTCCTGCACTGTTGGTAGGACTAAACTGGTGTAGCCACTAGGGAAAACAAGTATGGAGGGTCCTCAAAAAATTAAAAATAGAACTACCATATGACTCAGCAATTCCACTTCTGGGTATTTATCCAAAGAAAATGAAAACACTAATTCAAAAAGATATATGTACCCCTGTGTTCACTGCAGCATTAGATGCAATAGCCAAGACATGGAAGCAACCTAAGTATCCACTGATGAATGAACGGATAAAGAAGATGTGGTATTATGTGTGTGTATATATATATATATATATATGTGTATATATATATATGTGTGTGTGTATATATATATATATATACACACACACATATATATATATACACACACACATACATACACAATGGAATGCTACTCAGCCATAAAAAAGAATGAAATCCTGCCACTTGCAACACCATAGGTGGATCTTGAGGGTATTAATCTAAGTGAAATAAGTCAGACAGAAAAGACAAATACCATAAGATTTCACTTTCATGTGGAGTATAAAAAGCAAAACAAATGAACACACAAAATAAAACATAACTAGACTCATAGATACAGAGACCAGATTGGTGTTTACCAGAGGGAAAAGAGGTTGGAGGGCTGGTGTAATGGGTGAAGGGGATCGAGAGGTTCAAACTTTCAGTTATAAAATAAATAAGTCATGGGAATGTAACGTACAGAATGGGAAGTATACAGCTGACCCACGAATAACTCAGGTGTTAGGGGCGCCAACCCTTTACACAGTGGAAAATCTGAGTATTACTTATAGTCAGCCCTCCATACATGCAGTTCCTCCATACCTACAGTTCCATATCCACGGATTTAACCAACCTCCCACCATGTAGTACTATAGTAATTACTACTGAAAAAAAATCCAGGGCTTCCCTGGTGGCGCAGTGGTTGAGAATCTGCCTGCCGATGCAGGGGACACGGGTTCGAGCCCTGGTCTGGGAGGATCCCACATGCCGCGGAGCCACTGGGCCCGTGAGCCACAACTGCTGAGCCTGCACGTCTGGAGCCTGTGCTCCGCAACAAGAGAGGCCGCGATAATGAGAGGCCCACGCACCGCGATGAAGAGTGGCCCCTGCTTGCCGCAACTGGAGAAAGCCCTCGCACAGAAACGAAGACCCAGCACAGCCATAAATAAATAAATAAATAAATAAAAATTAAAAAAAAAAAAAATCCACATATAGATGGACCAGAGCAGTTCAAACCCATGTTGCTCAAGGGTCAACAGTAGTCAAAAATATATTATTAATTTTGTATGGTGACAAATGATAGCTGGACTTGCTGTGGTGACCATTTCACAACGTATATAAATGTTGAATCCCTATGCTGCACACCTGAAACTAATATAACACTGTATGTCAACTATACTTCAATTTCAAAAAAGACAACTGCCCCCAATTAAATAATGATCAGGACAGGATGTCCTTTATCAGCATATTGCTTTATCCTGATCCAGGTAGGCAGCAGGTGTTCAGCATGCTCCCACAGCCGCCATTGCACCCACAGCGGAATAACTATAGAGGTCAGCTGGCCCCACCATCTCTACTCATTTCTGTGAAACTAGAATGGACGCTGTGAGGGAGATGGTGTTGTGTCCTACTCTCGCATTCATGTGTGAGCCCCGGTATCTAAGGAGTAGAGGGACCTAAAGGGAATGTGCAATTTCACCTCAAGGAACATGGGTCTACTGCTTTTTGCCAAGCAAGCCGGAGTACTCAGATTTGGGGCCTTTATTCTCAATGCAAAAGTCCGATTGCTCTGAATGCAAAAACATAGGTGTATAAATTCTCATGCATGTATAATTTTGTTTATCGATGATATCAACGTACTATAAGATATACATATTGCTTTATCTTTCCTATATGATGTTGAAATACTCTCTGAAGCCCCATCTCCTAATGTCAGATCCCTCATTCACATTCCCCTCATAATCTTCCTCAAATATGTAAAAATGCATGATTGCGTTTCAGCCAAGATGGAATAACATGAAGCTGACTTACTCTCCCACCTGAAAAACAAGCAAACACAACACATAGAACAATGGTTTTCAAGACACTGAACATCAGGCAACATAGAACAGTGATCCCTGAGAGATGGGGGGCAAATCAGATGAGACCTCCAGCCTAGTCTCTGGAGAAAAGTTTCAGGTCATGGTGAAGAAAGGAAAAACCCAGGTGGAGCCCAGTGAATTGATGAGCTAGCACCTGGCACAGCAGGGGGCCTGGCCCCCTTCTTATCGGACCTGTGCAGATGCTATATCTGGTGTTAACTACTTTGAATATCATCTATAGATTCAGAGAGGAATAAGACAGAGTTTCTGCCCTCAAGAAGCTCAAAGGCCCACTATGGAGAACAGTATGGAGGTTCCTTAAAAAACTAAAAATAGAGCTACCATATGATCCTGCAATCCCACTCCTGGTATATCTCCGGAGAAAACCATAATTCGAAAAGATATATGCACCCCAATGTTCATAGCAGAACTATTTACAATAGCCAAGACATGGAAGTAACCTAAGTGTCCATCAACAGATGAATGGGTAAAGGTGTGGTATATATACACAATGGAATATTACTGAGCCATAAAAAAGAATGAAATAATGTCATTTGCAGCAACATGGATGGACCTAGAGATTATCATTCTAAGTGAAGTAAGCCAGACAGAGAAAGACAAATATCATGTGATGTTGCTTATGTGTAGAATCTAAAAAAATGATACAAATGAACTTATTTACAAGACAGAAATAGACTCACAGACATAGAACACAACTTATGGTTACCAAAGGGGAAAGGGAGGGGAGGGATAAATTAGGAGTTTGGGATTGAAATATACACACTACTATATATAAAGTAGATAACCAACAAGGATATACTGTATAGCACACGGAACTATACTCAATATCTTGTAATAACCTACAATGAAAGAGAATGTAAAAAATATATATATATATTTATATATATATGTATAACTGAATCATTTTGCTGTACACCTAAAACTAACGCATTGTAAATCAACTATATTTCAATAAAAAATTTTTAAGAATAAAGGGGTTGGGGACTTCCCTCGTGGTCCAGTGGCTGAGACTCCACGTTCCCAATGCAGGGGGCCCGGGTTTGATCCCTGGTCAGGGAACTAGATCTCACATGCTGCAACTAAGAGTCTGCATGCCACAACTAAGGATCCCGCATGCCGCAATGAAGATCCCGCATGCCGCAACATACATACCTACATAAATAAATAAATAAATAAATATTAAAAAAATAAATAAAGCGGCTGGAAAAAAAAAATAAGAGCAAACACACAATCATTTGGTAATATACAAGAGGGATTCTTCACCAGACCTTGGAGGGAGCAGATCTGAGAAAGGTTCCTAGCAGAGGAAACCATACGCTATGTTCTAAAACCTAAACAGGAGCTGAGCTAAACAAGGGAGGATAGGGCAATCCAGCAAGAGTGGGGAACCCACTTAAAAGTCCAGATATGGGAAGGAGAATGAAGGCAAGGAAAATAAAAGGGGCAAAGAAAGAGAGAAAGTAGTGGAGAGGTCAGTAGGTACTAGAGCATGAAGAGCTTTCCATTTCTGGCTAAGAAAAGTGGACTAATACTGCAGGCAATGGGAAGTCACCTATCGTTTAAGGAGGGAATAATTAAACTTGTAATTTGTATAAATCATTCTGCTTAATGTGGAAAGCAGACTGAAAGAGAAAACCAGATGCAGAGAAATTATTAGGAGACTGCTATTTAGGTGATAGATTATGGGTATGAACTAGAGCAGTAATAGTAGAGATCAGTACAAGGCAATAGATTCTAGAAACTCTAGGGGGATAGATTTTATCATTGATCAACTATGGGGGGAAAGCATGAGAAAAGAATCAAGGGTGGATATTCGGATTTCTGTGATAGAGAAGGCACTATTCATTGAGATAGGAAGCAAAGAAAAAGGAGAAAATTTGAAGACACATGAGTTCAATTTTGGATATGTTGAGATTAAAGTGGCCAAGGGACATGCAAGTAGAGACACCCAGCAGTTAACAGGGAGCTTGGAGGAGAGATCTGTGCTGGAAACAGATATAAGATTCATCAGCCTAAATATTTATCAGCCCTGCTTAAGGAAAAAGTCACCCAATAAACAGTGGTAAATGAGAAGATAAAAGTGGTAGAATCTTGGGAAGCACCACTGCTTAAGGGATGGGACACGAAAGAGGAACAAAAAACAGACATCAGAAAAGAAAGAATGAAGAGATGGCAGGAAAGCTAGGAGAGTATGGTCTCAGGATAGTTAAAAAAAATTCATTGGATTAATACTAGAAGTTATTAGTAAACTCTGAAATTGTAGGGGACCCAGAATATATATGGGGAGAATTGGCCTTTGACAGCATAAGAGACAAAGAAAGATGAGATGAGATACAGAGAAGAGGTAAGAGAGGAAGCAAAGGAAATTCCTGGCCTGCAGTTTTTAGTTTATCTGTGAAGTAGGAGGCAATATCTTCAAACATGGGAAGATGAAGTGGAATAAGGTTAAGGAGAGTGGAGAAAGTTTTGAATAAATATTACCAGAAATGAGAAAAGGAGTTATTTGTGAAACAGAATAATTGCCAGGAAGGATTAAAATCCTAGTTGGAGAAAGAAGGATGAATTGGTAGAGTTTTCTGGCATACTTGTAGTTATTCCCCAATATTTTGTGATTCCCTTCTACCTTTGTAATAAACAGGATTTAGTTATGGTCATGGCCACCCAACCATACTTCTGCATTTCACAACCTCTCTTATGCACACATGGTTGCATTCTATCCAATAGGACTGAGTGTAAGAGATGTGTCATTTCCATTTGGGCTGATTTTCCCTATCCTTACCCCTTTCAGCTGCTGTGAGATGTAAGAACTAGAACCACCACTTTGGACCCACCAAGGGAAGTCAAGTGAAGAGGAAACCAACCACCAGTTCTTGATCACCTACCAACCTCTGGAATGTTACATGAGAAAGAACATCTATCGTGTTTAATTTGGGTGCTCCCAGATTTCTTTGTTAGTCTAACTAATACATAGGGTAAGTCTTAAAACACTCGGAAGCCATGAGTATATGAGCAGAGAGGGTAGACAGTTTTGATTTTGCTAAAGGGTATGATAAAGAGAAAAAGGGATAGGAAACTAAGACTCCAGGCAGGTGAGTCGTTGAAACAGTGAGCCATGAGATCTCAGACAGACAAGAAGTGATGATCATTCAGAGCTGACAGACTGGGTCAAGAGACTGGGTGCCTTAATGAGGTCTCACACATTAGGGTCACTTAACAGGAATCAATGGAGACTAAAGCAAATATAGAACCACAAATAGCAATACAGATGAATTTTTTAAAGTACAAAGTTAAGCAAAAGAAGCCAGACACAAAAAAGTATATATAGCACATATATCATTCCACTAATACAAAGTAAAAAACAGGTAACATCAAACTATGATGTTAAAGGTAAGAAGGGAGGATTGTGGCTGGGAAGGGAGCATGAGGTAGGCTGCTGGGAGCTGGCCGTGCTCCTTGTCTTCTTTGGTGCTGAATACATGGTGTGTCCAGTTCTACGAAAATTCACGAAACTGCCCATTTATAAATGTGCACATTTCTGTATATATATTACACTTCAAAAACTAAATTTTAAAACTACCCAACTGAGAAAAATACATGCCTTTTTTATTTATCAATATAGTAAAAGTTATAGTTAAAAAAAAAACAACACAGTAATTCTCATTGCTGGCAGGCATGAGACAAAAACTCCTATGCCTCCTGGTTAGACTTTCAAATGGCACAAGATTGTGGAAAGCTATCTGGCAAGATGTTTCAAGAGCTTTAAAATATGCATGGCCCTTGACCTAGAATTCCATTTCTAGAAGTTCATTCTAAGAAAATTAGAAATATGAGGAGACTTCCACATAAATATATTCAATGAATTATTTATAAGAGGGGAAACTTTGAAAGGAACACAAATGTCCCCAAATGGGAAAATGATTACATAAACTCTTATATCCTGTGATGTGATAATTATGCAAATAATTTTCAATTACATGGTGAAATGATTATAATGTAGAGTTTTTAAAAATGCACGATAGAAAAAGTGAATATACAGCATTACAATTCCAAATACACATAAAAAATATGTACCAAGGTGTGGTTATCTCTGGGTAAAGTAATTTTGGTTTTCTTTTAATAAATTTTGTAGTTCCTAGATTTTCTAAGAAGAGTTTACAATATCCTGATCACAGATTTAAAAATAATCATGCTGGTATTGCATTTTTATTTGCTTTTCTCATGGAGTTTCACATTTTTATAACAACACAAGTAACAACTGGGTTCTGTTCCATAAGAACTGTATTAACTATTTGACTCTGAGCTGCTTGAGGGCAGGGTGTATTTTATTCATCTTAACTTTCCTCTACAGTACTTTGGAAAACAGTCTATATGCTCAAAAAATACTGAATCAAACACATGTTAAGACCGCATCTGTTACTTTCTATTTATACGGTTGTACTCTACCATTAAACAAACATCATGAAGCACTAAACCTTTTGTTGCTTGTATTCAAAAGTAAAAATAAAACACTTCCGGGCTTCCCTGGTGGCGCAGTGGGTGAGAGTCTGCCTACCAATGCAGGGGACACGGGTTCGAGCCCTCGTCTGGGAAGATCCCACATGCCGCGGAGCAACAAAGCCCGTGAGCCACAACTACTGAGCCTGCGCGTCTGGAGCCTGTGCTCCGTCCGCAACAAGAGAGGCCGCGATAATGAGAGGCCCGCGCATCGCAATGAAGAGTGGCCCCCGCTCTCCGCAACTAGAGAAAGCCCTCGCACAGAAACGAAGACCCAACACAGCCAAAAATAAATTAATTAATTAATTAAAAATAAAAAAAGGAAGACATTTAAAAATAAATAAAATAAAATAAAATACTTCCAACTGCACGATTTATGGTTTAGCCACACACCCCACTGTCTTCTGATTAGGCTCAGGAGGGCAGAAGGTCCAGAGCTGGTGTGGGTAGGGTTAGACAGGACCGAGGGCTCAACCCCACCTCAAATGCTCCCACTAGAGCACCGCTACTTTGATCTTCTAACTCCCTTCCCCTTCCCCCAGGATTCACGGCTGAAGGAGGTAAAACCCAGAAATGCCAAGGGTGAATTAACACCTGGGGGTAATCACTTAACTGGCCCAATGGGGGACCAGAGCTCTGTTTGAAGTGGACTGCAGGGAGCCTATGGAGGGGAGGAAAGCCAGGTCAACAGGAGAGACTGCCCGGCCACAGGAGAGTAGGGAGCCTTCAAGGGGAAGGGGGAGACTCATGATTGATAGAAGAAATTAAGATCTCAGTTCAGTGAAAAAATACGGAGAACATTTTTTTGAAGGATCTCCTTCACAGTCAAACTGTAATCTTTACTCTTGGAAGAAGTTGCTCATTTTTATACTAGGTGATACTTTTTTGAAAATTGATGACCTGAATATTAATTACCGAATGCCATTAATTAAGCTGGATTTACACCAACTTAATACTTTCTCAAAATGGGTTTTCTCTCTCTCCTAAGTCTTCAGACACTGCTGTTCACTGTAAAGTGTATATCAAATTTGGAGGAAAGGCAGCATGTAACTTATATTTAAGAAACACCAATAACATTCCCATTTTTAAAAAATAGATTTTTACATGAGCATTTTACTCATATCACATTCCATAGGAAGCTTTCTAGGAGGCTAACTTCTCCATTCACTTAGGCAAGTTCTAGTATATACCGCTATTATCTCATTAAATCAATGAAAGAGATTTAATCAACAGATGTTGGTAGCACATAGGATGCCAAGGTCATAACCTGGCTTTGCAAATATTAGTAAATTTGAAAGGTTAAACTTGTAATAGACGTGCTTTGGTTGTAGCTGTATTTGAAGTGTTTCAAAAGCTTAATAGCCCTCTACTTCTTTTTTTTAAGTCCACTCAAACAACCCTGAAAGAAATGAATATAAATTTTAATGCTTTAATTTTGGTTGGGAGAGTAGATGTTTCCAAGTTATCTTGCCAATCCAGCCTCAAATGTCATCTCTGACAGAACCCAAGCCTTTTCTGTGTTCAACAGCAGCTAAGGACCCAGGACCTTAGGACCACTAACTCACCACCTACGTTTCACTTATAATGAAATCCAGATTGAGATAGGGGTTTTGCAAGATCAAAGTCTAGTTAGTGGAAGGTGAACTCTTTTTTCACTACTCAAAAAGGAACTGAAGTTGCTCTCCACTAAATATGACCACACATCTCCATGAGTTCCGCCAAAAATTTAAAAATAGCCTTAAATCACTTCACAGTTAAAACCAAATTTAATCTTAAATCACATAAAATCAAGAACACACTCTACTCTGATGAATTCCATGGACAGACGTCACATCATAACCAACACTCACGGAGTATCCGGTATACGCCAGGCACTGTCCTAAAAGCTTTGAGGGGTAATCTCATTTACCCCTCCCAGAAGCATCTGAGGTAGGCACTGCCTGGATGGGGAAACTGAGGCACTAAGAGGCTAAGGAACTTATCCAAGGCCTCACAACTAACAAGTGGTAAATCCAGGTTTCAAATTAAGTCAGTCTGGCTCCAGAATCGACATTCTCTACCATTATACTAGATTACTGTAAAAACAACTTTTTTGGTTGTTTTTTTTTTTTCCTGCTGAGATTCATTCAATCTTATGCATAGATTCCAGAAATAAGACACAGGTTTTTTTTCTTTTTTTTTTTTAAACCTCTACACAAATCGTTCAAGAGGACAAGACTATGCAGACAGGCCATCTGCAATGTAACCACATGAAAGACTTCCGGGCAAAGTAGAGCCCATTAACTGAAGTGCGCATAGGGATCTGCCCAGGAGCCAGATGCCACCCTCGGAGGAGGGATATCTTCCCTAGCTCACCATCCAGGACTTTAGCTGGGCAGTCACCAAGAAGAGATGAAGGCGGGATGGACTTTTCATCATGTAAAGCGTCCAAATGTAAAATGCATAATGTCTTTTGTAAGAACCATTAAATCCTTAGTAATAACACCCTTTAGCAAAATCCAAACTGCAGCACCCACAGTAAAAGAAACTCTACAAAGGTATGCATTATAATTCTGGGAATGTTTGCATAATTAAGTTAAAGCTCGTCCTAATCCCCTTTTCATGTTGAGCTCTTAATATAGGTCAGTTTTTTTTGTTTTTTGGTTTTTGTTTTTTACCCCCTACTTTAAATCCTCCAAAGAATGCTAGAGAAAATCAGGCAACCAAAACAACCAGCTTTTGATTTTCTGGCACTCTACCATTTGGAAAATAGCTTTGAATTGCATGATAGATAGTGGTCTAGGAATTTAAGAACTATGAGTTTGGTTTCAATAAGAAATACCTTTACAAGGAAGCTGAGAAATGGAAAACAGCAGCAATGCTTTTTTTTCTTCTTCTTCTTTCCTGAAAAAGAAAATCAGTAACAAACATAGGAGCCCTAAGCTGGATTTGAATCTACATAGAGTTCACTATTTGATTTACAAATTCCTACTAAGCTCAACTTAATTGAATTGAGGAGACTAAAATCACTGGAGCTAAGAAGATTTATTATTGCATTTTATCTGTGGCACAAGGGGTCTTCAGATTATTCAAGAGTCAAGGGAGCTGGCACCCTATGAACTGCCTCTGTTAAGCTGGCTGTAATGTGACGCCACTGCGGGGGGAGAAAGCAGTCTTCCAGGGCAGGGAAGGAAGTGAGCAAGAACAAAAGTTCTGGTGATTTGGGAGAGTTTGATACTATAGGGTCTGTCTCCTTTCATTCCCCATCCCCATTCCATCCCCATTCAACATCTAGTACAATCGTCTTCCAATTTAAGAAATACTAACAAATTCCCAAGATGAAATAGAATGATCTAAATAAACCTCTTATGATGAATCTTTCCTTCAATTAAAAAAATGCCTCGACTAAGTTACTTAATGATGTTGGTTGATAAAGCCACGTGATAACACGATTGATAAAACTGAATTAGCATTTAAACCATTAACTTAAACAGTTCAATTATAGAGTTATAAGTAATCCTTTCACTAATAAAAAAGTGGTAACAAAGTTTTATTTTTCTTTCTAAATTCAAACACACAGTGTATCACACATTGTTCTGAGATTTTACACCAATGGCTGTAGGCAAAATTGACTAAAGAGAACAGACAACACATCTGAAAGTTGAAAGTCAAATAAGTGAAGAAAAGTGAAATAATAAAAAATTGCATATATTTCATTTAAATTTTGATGGAAAAAAATTCCAGAATTAAAAAAAATCATAGTAGCATCCTGGAAATTATATATTTGGTTATAACATAAAAACTGGTTTTATAAAACTTGTTAATAGCTTTCAACTTGAAAATGTATACGGGCTATGCAATCTAACTGATATATATTGGCATTTAGCTGAGGACAACAGAGGATTTTGAAGACCAAGGTACTCAACGTCATGATAAATCTTAGCATATTTTTAATGAAGAGAACCCAAAAATATATATATACTCATTCAAAAAGCTTTCTGCTTCACCTCACCACCCCCCCACCATATCACCTACAATTCTCTCATCTTCACTGCTCTCCAGCTGGCCCCAATGTCCCTAAAACACAACAAACATGCTCTACCCCAGGACCTTTGTACATGCTATTCTTGCTGCCTAGAACTCTTTTCCCAGATACGGCCCACACCATCATTGCCCCTGTCTGATGCTCTCACTGAGGCTTCACGCAGTGCAAAATTATCACCCTCTGTCCCACACAATCCCTCTCTTCTTTTCCGGCTTTGTTTTTCTACAAAGCATTTATCGTCACCTAATACACTATTCTATGTTTTATATTAATCTTGCTTATTTTTTACCTTCCTCCAGTAGAATGTAAATCCCAAAGAGGAAACTCTTGTCTGTTTTATACCCTGTTGGACCCCCACCTAAAGTAGTGCCTGGCACATTATTGGAATTCAATAAATATTTGTTGAATTAATGAACCAAGAGTATTTGCATTCCTTAGATAGGTAGTAGAATATAAAATATTGAGAACAATTTTTCAATGAGACCTGTGGAAATTAGTAACCTCACTGTGACAAATGCAAGAAAAATAAGAAAAAGTTACTAGACAGCTTTGAGTTTTTCACAACAACTGTGCTTTCTACCACCAAGATAATCATTACTTTCATTCAGAACCATTTAGGCTATAAGAAGTGTGTTCCATTCTGGCTTTTATTGGAAAAAAGAGGTTGCCAAAATGATGCTGATCCATTCATTCATTCACATATCCAGTAGATATTTTATGACACCCACTTCCACGTCCCAGCAGATGGCTAAGTCCCTTGAATACAAATAAAAGGTATGGTTCCAACCAACCCAAAGACCAGTTAGGGTGGCAGGGCGTCAGACAGTATTCTAGCACAGTATGGTAAGGCCATGGCTGTGGCGAGCATAGGAGGTGGATAAGAAAGGCGCCTAGGGGCTTCCCTGGTGGCGCAGTGGTTGAGAGTCTGCCTGCCAATGCAGGGGACGTGGGTTCGAGCCCTGGTCTGGGAGGATCCCACATGCCGCGGAGCAGCTACGCCCGTGAGCCACAACTACTGAGCCTGCGCGTCTGGAGCCTGTGCTCCGCAACAAGAGAGGCCGCGATAGTGAGAGGCCGGCGCACTGCGATGAAGAGTGGTCCCCACTTGCCATAACTAGAGAAAGCCCTCGCACAGAAACGAAGACCCAACACAGCCATAAATAAATAAATAAATAAATAAATGGATTATCACGTTTAAAAAAAAAAAAAAAAAAAGAAAGGCGCCTCAAACACATACACTGAGAAATGATTTTCAGAAAGTGGGTTCCTAAGTGAGAAAGAAAAAGTAAGAGTTATTTACAAGGAGAACGAAGGGAGTGTGTTCAAGCAGAAAGAACAGCACGTTTAAAGGCAGCTAAGAATGAGTGAACAAGTACAGTTAGGGGAGAGCCTGAAAATAGAATGTAATCGTAGATGTTGAATCAAGTGAACAAGGAATTAGGGTTTCTCATTTCTCCCTCTTCACATGAAGAGCAAGGGGACTATAAGTTGAATGTAAGCAAACTGCTTTGAGGTGGCCGATGAAGCAGGGACACAGGTAGACCAGAAGTCCATCCCAAAACCAAATGAAAATGCTGTTACTCATAGATTTATATTACCTGATAATTAAATGCATAGGAAATTATTAGTCTCAGGAATTTTATATTAGGAAAAGCCTTTAGCAGTCAAGCCAGTAACTGGAAGAGGATGTTGAAGAAGAAGAAGAAGAAGATCACTACAAAATGGTGGGAGCTGGAAATATAGATGATTTTTATTTTATTTAGTATGACTGAATGTTTTTCCAATCTAAAGGATCTACAATGTATTATATTTGTAATATGAAAAAATCAGTTCTGAATGTTTTAGGAAAAATATTGAACTAGGAACCACTACTTGTCAAACCCATTAAGAGTCTGTACTGTCTTTTCAGAAGGAGCTCAGTGACTGGGACAAACATAGGTCATCAATCAATACTGGTTAAATGGATGTGAATGAATTAATGGAATAAAGTCATTCATTGCTTCAATAACTAGGGACCTTATCTGTTCTGCCTTCATTACTGAATAATATCAGAATTAGGAAATAGACAATGTGCTTTATATTTTTAAATCTAATCTATCTCTTTTTGGCAACACTCACTTTGAATTTTAAAAAGTGAACAAAGGAAGCAGCCCAAAGAAATCAAGAGTTTAAATTCCCAAGACATTTTTATTAAGAATATGTGATAGGGAAAGATATCTACCTCCCAGTTCTGAAGTATTAGTTATGGAGCAGCTTCCTTTCTTTTATGAGACAGTATAAATTATGAATGTGCAAATAGAAGGTTATTATCACTGAGATTTGAAAAGATTATTTAAAGGAGATGAGTTCAATCATAACAAATAAATAGTTCTTGATATAAAGGAAAATCCTTGACGTTAAATGTAATGTTTCTTAATAAACACTTTCATCAAATTGTCGTTTTAATATGGAACTAACATTGTACACTATACTACCCTTGACTTAAACATACCAGAACAAAGTAGTATTTATTTTTCCACTTCAGTTAAAGAAGGCATTTTGGGGAAAATTGAAAGATTATTTTATATCACTATATGCTCTATGAAACACTATTGTTTAGGCTAAGTCTTTAGGACTTAAAGCCTATGGAAAACATCAATAAAGCAAGGCAGTTAGCTTTTTCATTCTCTATCAGGCCAATTTCTGCTTTTCTTTATAAACAAATTACGATGGTCTGAAACGACTTTTTTTTTTTAACTTTTCTGCTTTCAGAATCTCAGAATCATACTTATCTTCAGGTACACTAAAAGCACACGAATTCTAATTTAGCAAAACACTTTTTTTCGCTCTTTGGCCTGCACGATACTAACGCTTCCTTTTACATAAACACACGCACACAATGGAAGTAACAGAAATAATAAAAAAGGCATTTGATGCTGTTCTAAGTGCTAAATTCATTACCTAATTTCATCCTCACAGGACCTCAAGAAGGAAGGCGTTGTTATTATCCCCATGATAAAAGTGATGACGCAGAGTCATGAGAGGTTAAGAGAAGGGCTTCCCAGGTGGACTTGCAAATGCCAAGGAGCTGGGCTCCACCTCAGACTGTCTGTCTCCAGGGCCTATGCCCTTCACCACTGTACAATGCCATTTCTCAAATATTCAATAAGAATTATTTATTAGCATTATCTTCTCAATTAAAGGAAGCATCAAATAATTCACCATTCTATAAACCATGCTCCTGCCTAATTCTTACTGGTCCTTCCTCCTTGTTACCCTCTCTCTTATTTCTCTACAAACATGAGATTTTATTATATTTTCAAATGGATTCATTCTATTATTCTTTGGGGCTTAAAGTCTAGTCTTTCTGGTTTCATATGTATCTAACACAATCCTAATTATTATTGACAGGCTAATATATAAAGACCATACTTAGTGATGGCTCAGGATTTTTACACAAGGGATTAATAGGGAGCAACAGTTCCTGCTAGTCAAACCTCAACAGCAACTTCATATTGCAGTGCTCCCTGAATCACTAGACTAAACAGAGGCCAGCATACAATTCCTAATTACGGTCAAAAATTCTCACAGTGCTTCATCAAAATGAATTTGCTCAGGGAAAATTTGACTAAACTGTTCTAGTACGCATTTCAACATCTGTGTTGCTAAGTAGTCTGAATTAAGCTTCTAGATACTTACATTTTCACTTTGGAATGCTTTTTATAGTACTGTTTTATTTTATGAATGCTACCTTTTTAGAAATCTGACAGGGAATTAAAAGGGCAGGTATTGTATTTAGAGAGCTATTTACTAAATAATGAGCAGCTAATTAAATAATAAAGATAACACAGTAAGAGCCTGCCACTCTACAACTTAACAAAGGCACCAGAGTACTTCTCCCTAATAAGGGGAAGTTTTAAGAGTTACCATTAGACATCCTTCTGTGTTATTACGCTGTCTGTGGTAGGTGTGCATTCTGGATCCACAAAACCACAATGATAGAAACAAGATGTGTGTGTGTGTGTGTGTGTGTGTGTGTGTGTGTGTGTGTGTGTGTGTGCATATACACATACACATATGTAAATCCCCCCTCCCAAGAATCCTATAAATATTTTTGAAAAAAAATATGTTTTGGCTGAAATTATCTAGACATCACTTGGAGCAGAAAGGTCAAGGAAAGTCCTCCCATACACAGTGAAGATGGCTGGTCATAATGGGGTGGTGGGCAACTCCCCAGCTCTCCTCCCTTTTCCTCTTAGTTCACTATGGTTACTGCTCAAAGGATAGAAAAAGCAGTACATTCTCCTGTGGCACTGCTGCTGTCTGTCATTTTTTGCTGGGTCTGCTAAAATACTGTGTTTCTGGTATTAGAGAAGGTTATGTAGAAAAAGACCCTCAATCCAAGGCTCCGTATTTCTAGGAAAGCTGAGTCCTGGATTCTGCCACATTTAAAACAGGTCAAGTCATAAGTCCCCAGGGTCATCTGTGCACACATCTTGGGAAGATAACTACCTTTCGTTGAGTGTTTACTATGTGTCAAACATTAAACATAAAATCATCTAATTTAGTCTTCATGAAAATAAAAGAGGAAGGCACCAGATTTCTGGGGTAAAAGAGGAGAGGAAACTTAAATGTTAGTAAGTAGGATGATGACACTTGAACTCAGATCTTTTTGTGTCTAAAGTCTATGCTTATTTGATACTATTTTTTAAGAAGAGAGTGATAGAACAAAGTAGAAACACTTGAGCTGTGCCCCTCAGTTTAATTCCAAAAGTAAAACTGCCCATATGAGTCATTTCAAACTCTTTTCCTACATTCTTACAAAGAGGTTAGAATTGATTAGAATGTATGCCAAGTGAGTAAGAAAAGGTGTACAGCTTAACATAAAAGAAGCAGATGTTAACTGAAGTCGGTTGGAAACCAAATCATAATTTAGAACACCTCAAAGGTATATAGAAAAATAACACTGTTAAAAGAGGAAGTAACCAATAATACTTTGTGTGCTATATTACTATCCTTGACTTAAGTGTGATACCTTTGAACGACGTCCAAGGGCAAAAATGCGAAGTCGATTTTCATGAATTTTGCTAAATAAAGTCCTTATATTGGTGCAGACTGTTTACACAAGGGGGCTCGCATGTAATTTTCTCACTTTTATCTGGATAGATTTTGGTAATGATGTTGTTTTGCACATAATATGTAGGTGTGTTTCATTTTTATATGAAACTTTTAAATAGAGAATATATAAGCACAAAAACCCTATAAATAAGTAGATAAATGCACTGCTATTCTGATGTGCAGATTCAGAAACGTAAAAAACTAAGCAGTGTCAGAGAATGAGGCACGGAATCCTTATGGATATTACAAAATTTGGAAACCCATGTTGCCATTTTTTCAGATCTAACCGCCTAATTGTTCCTTCCATCTATGTTTTTCCAGTAATTATACAAAACCCCCTCTTTGTATTTTCTCTCATTTAATTTTGTTTAAACTGTGGCAGAACTTTATACACTGTCATTAAACAATTATCTTACCATCAAAATTATTTTAAGAAACCTACTCTGGAAATCAAACGGGCATGTTGCCAATTTATCCATATAATGTGGAGGAGAAAAACAAGGCTGTGAACATTTTTAAAAGTCAGAAAACTACTTTGAAAGCCAGAAAAATAAAAAGTATTGTCATTTAATGGGAACTTTGCTTCATGTCACAGTATAAACTCCTGCCAGAATTCAATGCTATGTAACTACTTATATTTTGATTTTCAGCAGATGTAGTCAAAGTTGACAACATTCTTCTGTGAATCATTAGAAAATATTTTCACTGAAAACATATTCTTGATTTAAAACATAAGTGGTCTCATTTGATTTTTTTTTTCTCAACAGCTTGTATCAACCTGTTTTTAACTCCCTAACTTTTGCCATCTTTCTACACTACACACGGACATCTTGATCTAGTGAACCAACCAGATAATGAGTAATACTGAATACCGGTTTTTCACAGGAATCCTCTACTTGAAAGAGGGAGAAAATATACCAAAGTACTTGTTTAACAAAAGTAATTTCCTTCTGTCCCTAATGCTTCATTAGGAATAATTTATATTTGCTCCAAATTAAATGAAGAATAAATTATAACATAAATACGCTTGGTCTGACACTGAAAAAAAAAATTGAGCATGTATAAATTATGCCCAGAAAATCCACTAGCAAAGCAAGCTGATTCCTTTCAGATTCTGACCTGGATTTAGCATGACCTGAGCTGGCACTGCTCTAAACAGAAGCCTGAAGGACTGCAGACCTTGGAAGGCACACATTTAGCCAGAAGATAAATAACCATGTAGTGATGCTATACCTTATTCTTATTTAATTAACTTTCATCCCCATGCTTTATGATTAATCTGTAAACAAATCAATCATCCCGCATCACGTACCAAATGTATCAGCTATAATAACCCTGTGCAGGTTTCTTGTTTATATACACATTTTACAAGTTAACAGTTGGGGGGCAAGATTTTACTAAATACAGTTTTAATCTGCAAATTGGCCTCTTTTCAGAGAAGTCATTCCAGGACTTTCTTTAGGAAACCGCCCTCCCATTCTACAGTATGGACAATTTACCCAAGAAAATGTCCACAGTTTCATCGAAATTTTGGACTGTGCTAAAACCAAAGTTTTCAAATAAACCTATAGCTTGCATGCAAAAAGAGCAATTTTAGGAGAGAACTTTGAAATAAGAAACACATGTCAGACTCAGAAGTTAACTCTTACTACTGACAATATCAACAGAAAAGCCCGCTGGGTAAAAGTAACATGAAAATATGAAGAAAAAAAATAGCAGTTGGATAAATCTGACTCCCTAAATAAGAAGAAATGGAAACCCGCCCTGATAGTCATTCAGTTAGTGAGAGTTCAACCAACAGATAT
The DNA here is from genome assembly GCF_965194805.1 of Balaenoptera borealis. Taxonomy (NCBI): domain Eukaryota; kingdom Metazoa; phylum Chordata; class Mammalia; order Artiodactyla; family Balaenopteridae; genus Balaenoptera; species Balaenoptera borealis. Next base: position 29,884,677 of record NC_138873.1, read on the forward strand.
GCAGCTTCACTTTGGAGGTGAAAATTCAATTTAATGAAAGTCTATTGCATAAAATTCCTTCCCATAAAAAAGAGGTAACATTATTTAAAAAGTAGAAAACTCAAAATATTTCAAATAAACTAGTTTAAACAACCCCCTTGCCCTTCCCAAGACACAGAATCAATTCACATGGTTTGTAAAACCAGTTTGGTTACTCTCGGGAATTGCAGGGATGGAAAACAAGCATTCCTTTGCTATTCATCTGATTCTTGACCTGAAGATAAGCCTCCGTTTTGCCTGTCTTCTCTTTTTCCCAATTTTATTTAGCAGCCACTCAACTGCTTTAATTAAAAAGGACCCTCAGTGCATGACCATAGGGGAAAGGATGTACAAAAGAATGCAATGTAAAGAACGTGGGAGTATATTGCACGTGCAAGTAAGATAAATTAATTCCACAGACTTTCCAATCCCTTTTTAGAGCACTCATACATGAGAAACCAAGGAGAGGTTATCAGTACTTATAAGCCAACTATTCCTAATATTCCTCAAAGATCACTAATTCCCCTTGCATGAAGAAAAACATTTCCATAAAGTAAAATTCGATTTTATAAAAATTCATATGCCCTAATACCAAGAATTTGTCAGAAGAAATTCAATAGATTGGAAATGGAATAGAAAGATTAAAAGGCACTGAACATACAGAAATTTTGAAAATAATTCTGAAACCTTACATTGCTCTTTCCCGTTGTCAGGAAAAGACCTTGAGTTCTGACTCTGGGGCTTATTGACTGTCTAAGTAGCACCTACAGTCAAATGATGTTATTGGGACACCGACCTTGAGTTTTTTTGCCAAGTTATTGAAGAGCTGTGTTTTGCTGTCTATGCTCTCACTGGATGCCCTTGTTCCAATGTCAAGTGTCTGTGAGAGCCACAGCTGGGGTTAACTGTCAGAGGCTATAGAAGAGAAGAGAGCGCTTTTTCCAACAAAGTTGAGTGACTCATTCTGGGCTTCTGGAAGGCTGGCTTCCCTAGCATCATTTTCTAAACCTTGTATTTCCCAAATCTTTAAAAAAAAAACCTCCAGGAGACACATATGAATTTTTTAAGATACATAGTAGCCTCCTCTGATCACAATCAGCCATCTATTGGGTACCTGGGGAGCGTGTGAAAACACACCAGGGAGTTAGGGGTTCTCACAGTGACGGGGCCGCTACTGAGATTTGGAAGAAGCCAGGTTCCGACGGTCCAGCAATGTGCTGGACAGTCCCGCATAGCAAAGAATCGACTCTTAAAATCCCCTTTGGAGAAACACTGGTGGTTCATCCACACAGTGGGTCATCTCGCCATGTACACACACAGCTCATTCTTTCTCTCCACCATGGTTATCAGCATTGCTTCTCTTTTTTAAATAAACAACAATACATAATGAGAAACTTAGAACAATAACTACCCCCAAGAGCACCTCTGCAACACTATGATTAAGACTATGTAAAAATCCATGTCTGAGCTACAGCAGCCGGTTCTGTTTCATGCCGGATACCAGGCACGATGCTCCCACAGCAGCTGCTGCAGGAGGGTATGTTGCTCCCTCGGCATCCTGCCAAACCACATTAGTCATCTTTTTCCCAAGCATGACACGTAACATCCCCATTAGCTGGGACTCTGGATCTTCCATCAGAAGAATAGTAGAAAATGAAAAAATGGGTAACACGGGGGGAGGATAAATAATACAGGATTAAATCACGTCATGTCATAAGACTGGGTATGTTCTTGAAAAGACGGTATTATTCTTGAGAAGCATGGACTTTCTACAAATTAATCACATGACAGAATGCAACAGACAAGCTCCTATTTAAGTCAAGCCTATAGAACAGAACAATCATTTCCTATGTGACCTTTTGTTTCAAGGAGCGTTTTCACATAGTGTCACTTTAAAGCTAAAAGTGCCATGTCCCATGATAAAAGTCACCCCTAAGACAGGAAAGAGAAGAAGACACAGAGGAAGGGGAAGAAAGAGAGAAGGAGGGAGGGATGGAGAAAGAGAGATTGATTGTCACATTTTCTATCTCAGAAAGTTTGGTAAGGGCATGATGATCTGAATTAGAGTGATCATACTATTTATCAGGCAAACTGGGATTTTTTGAAAGTCAAGTGTCTCTAACCAGAGGGGACACTGGGACAGCCGGAGTTAACTGGGATTGTACTTGGGGCAAGCTGGGATGTAGAGTCACTCTCCTTGCTACAGCAAACCGAGGCCTCTCTTGGATTTGCCCTTGTTTACAAATGACATTTAAGCCTTATCATCTATAATGCAGCATATCGTGGTGAGAATAGTGTAAAGGCATGAAGAACTTCTCACCAAAAAAGAAACAAAAAAGTAAAAACTGGCTGCTCATTCATTCATTCATTCATATAATAAATGTTTACTCGTTTCCTACTATGTGGCAGGTACTGTGCTAGGTACCAGAACTGGACTGAAAAAAAAATCTCTAAATGATCCAGACACTTGAGTTGCTCCTATTAGTGGAAAAAAGGAATAATTCTCCAAAATCTCAGCTATCAAGAACCTTCAAAGAATGCTCGTTAGGGTTTAGTCAAATTCTCGCTGTCGCTAAGATGTACACCATTTTAAGCAATAGCACATTTAAAAGGAAATCACTTTATATAGAAATAATTCTAAAATGTGTTATGATGATAAACACAATTTAACTTTTACTTATAGAATCAAGGTGATCAACACTAATGAGAATCAGTACACTGTACGAAGGCCTGCCCTCAGGGGTTACTAAAGCATACAGGGCTTCTAGCGTTAATAGCCAAAACATCCCACATGATTAAGCATTTTGCTTTCTTACATTTATGTTTCATTATTTTCCTGTCTCTTTTTATTGTTACACTGTCACTTATCAATACCAACACTACGCGTATTTGTAATAAGAGTCGTCATTTAAATTCACCTAATATGTAGCAGGTATGTCTCTAAGTGTTTTCCCTATATTGCTTCATTTAGTCTTTAAAATAACCCCATGGGAGAATATGGTATTAATCCCATTTTTCAGGTGAGGATATGTGAGGCACAGAGAAGTAAAGTAGCTTACAACAAGGCCAAACAGCTGGAATCTGAACTCAGGCAGTCTACCACATTTGCCTATTATGCCGTGTAAGCATGCCAACATCCACTTTATTACGGTATGAGCTCGAAAATTAGAGATATACATAAGGTAAGAGAACATACACTCCAAGACAGCATCAGAGAGAAGCAAGCATGTGATTTTGGGGGACTCGACTCTATGACACCTAGATTTGTCATCAGGCTTTTTTCTTTCTCTTTAGTTCACAAATATGCCTGCATGTGTCAAATCTGCTGGATAACTGAGTTTGCCAAGTTTGCTGAGCCTTGAAAATTAATTATAGTTACAACAAAAACATTTTATAATATAAGCTTATTTATGTTTATCTGAGGTTGGATAGTTTCCCATTAGAAATTTAGTTTTTTAGGAAAAACAGAGTTTAATTTTGGTTACATGAATTTTAAGAAAATAGAGACAGTTATCTGGCACAGTAAGCATGCCAGAAAGACATCAAGTATCAGGTGATAGAAATTCATAAACTCATGAACAAAGAATCCATTCATCCTTTGGCTTATTGAAAAGCAAATGAGAACATTGTGTAGGTTGCTAAGACAACTGAGATGTGATGATTAAATGTGAGATAATGGCAGAATCCCTGCACCTTTACGAATCAAATGTTTAGAATCTTTACTAAGCCCTCATCTATATTTACAGCTGAAACTTTAGGAGCATTACTTAAAAAAAAAGAAACAAACAAAACAGGCTTCAGGCTTTTGAGCTCTGCTGATGAAGACGCTTGAAGCCTTCTGATCAGGAGAGAGCCCTGGTCTTGGAGAATGTGTGTGGTGTGGCAAAGAGAGGTGTTCCTGGCTGTGGATCAGTCCCATCTGGTAGCAGTGATGGATGAGATGCCTGCCAGAGACTATTACCAATGAGTCAAGAACAAATATTTGCAACTGATTTATTTAAATTCCAAGTAAATATTTTCAAAATATGGGAAAGACTAGAAATAGTAGCTTTTTTTAGAATGTTGCTATTTCAAATTTGCAACTCTGGGCTCTCTCCATTTTGGCCACACTATTCTCCCCGCTGTTGCTTGAACATGCCAGGCAGGCATCCACTGAAGGGTCTGTGCATTGCTCAACCTGAAGTGAATGCACTTCCCCCAGCCTTCTTCTTGACTTACTCTCTCATTTCCTTCAAGCCTTTACTTAAATATCATCTGATTTAAAATCACAATCTACTCGCCCCAGTACTCCTCATCTTTCCTTTTATCCCTAGAATTGATCGCTTTCTAACATACTCCACTATTACGTATGCTCCTATTTTGTTCACTGAAGTATCTCAAGCTTTCAGACCAGTGCCTGACACATGGCTGATACCCAATAAATGGTAACTTTAAGGGCAAGAATAAATGTTCCTATAATTGAACTGCTGAAAAGAAAACTAAGCTCCTCCAGTTTGTTCTCATGTTAAGTCGGTCCAACATAAAATGGGACCCCCAATGTTTCTACTCACAATGAATAACAATTTTAATTATTACTGTGATGCAAAGTAGAGTCTTATCTTAGCTCCTCTGATCCTCTGGATAAAAATCACTAAACAAATGCTACTTTATGTGATGTGTTACTCTGACCAAATTAATTCAAAGCAGCTAACAGTCTCCGGAAAGACTGTTTTAGATCATTAACCATAAAGACTTCAGAGGAACTCAATTTAGTATAGAAGAGGCTGACCAGGAACATAGCCATTCTCTGGAATTCATCACTAATACATGTGAGGAAATCAGGAGTTTTCTTATTTTGGGAGGATAATGCAGGTTGTCAGAAAGAAGAATCCAGATCCTTCCACTGCCACCATGACGATTTCAAGCCAAATCCATTATTTCACCTTCTTAAGACAAAAAAATAAATACATGATGTAGAAAATTTAGAAAATATGTTTAAACCATGAAAAAAATGGTGTATAAGATCTTCTCCAAAAATAACCACAATTTGCTAAATGTGTCTCAGGCCTTTTAAGTAAGTCTCACTGTTGGTTTCCTTGCCTCCATGGCACCTGTGCCCTGGCTGATATGTCATCGCAAATACAATTTTTTTTTTTTTAATTTATTTATTTTATTTATTTTTGGCTACGTTGGGTCTTCGTTGCTGCGCTCGGGCTTTCTCTAGTTGCGGCGAGCAGGGGCTACTCTTCATGGTGGTGCGCGGGCTTCTCATTGAGGTGGCTTCTCTTGTTGCGGAGCACGGGCTCTAGGCACGTGGGCTTCAGTAGTTGTGGCATGTGGGCTCAGTAGTTGTGGCTCGCGGGCGCTAGAGTGCAGGCTCAGTAGTTGTGGCACACGGGCTTAGTTGCTCCGTGGTATGTGGGATCTTTCCGGACCAGGGCTCGAACCCTTGTTCCCTACATTGACAGGTGGATTCTTAACCACTGCGCCACCAGGGAAGCCCGCAAATACAATTTTAATAATATTATTATCTGATCAGAAATTCACTGGTGACCTCCTAATACCTGAAAGAGAGGGGGCCAAAATTTCAAGTTTGGACTACAAGTGATTGATGGCTGATTGTATTTCTTTAGGTAGGTTTGAGAGTTGGTTTCAAAAGAAAGAAAGTCCAAACCTAGATACTCATTTTGGCAAATTTACCTTCAGAAAAGTAAATCATTTAAATTGCAGCATGAAGAACATTCATCAATTATCTAACAACTGGATTAACCACAGGAAATGGAGAAAACAATTTCTATTTGGATTGGTTTTTGAGAGCAGAAAAGGAGATTGGGTTCATTGAATAGTAACTGGTCAGTTTGAGGACGGGGACAGGAAGGTCAAAAATTGGTAGAAGGGTTTACAGAAAGAGGTGAATGGAGCTCCTCTTACTTTGAAGTCCGGCTGTCACTCCACTTAATGCTCTCGCAAGAGATCTCTACTTTGCAGATCATAGTTTGTAGACACCTGACCTAAAATCGAGCTCCAAATCGCCATACTAGTGAAACAGATAACCAGTGAGTTATATATAATTAGGGAAGGAGCGAGTGATATATGCTGGGTTACATAAAATGAAGGGCTTGGGGAAGGGGTGTTGGAGGAAATAGATGGGTTGTATACTCTGGGTAGGGAAGAGGTAGAAAGCAGACGGCACCTGAGGGGTTATCTGCTCAGCATCCTTTTCTTGGAATTTGTTCTCACCACTGATTCATATGCTCCTAAAGTGGCTCCTGAAAGCCACTCTGATACCATTCCCTTCCATGGACATTTGGAACTGAGATAAAGAAAAAGAGAGAGAATCTCTTATCTGGGTGTCTGAAGAGGTAAAAATTACAAAATCGGGAGCAGTGTCACATGGATATTTTCCTCCTATTGTGGGTCCTGGAGAAAAAATAAGACTGAGCAGCCAGCCAGCCGTCATAAAGAGAGATAAAGACCCTGAAGCAGCCAAACAGTGAGGACACAGGTGGGTAAGAGATGAACAGGAAATCCAAGCCAACCACAATCTATGCGAATTTACCTATTTTCCAATCTCATCGACTATTTCTCCATATGAATCAAATGAGACTACTCACCAACCATCCATAAAAGATACCTTTCAATTTCAGTTTCTAGTCCTTTTTTCCCCCTTAACCTCACTGTGGATTCTCTTTCTCCCATTTCTTCAAATCTTACCTCTCCTTTGATACCCAGCTGTAGCCCTAAATCTTCCATGCAACTCTTCCTAACCACTCTGGCCCACCGTGTTCAGAATTCAGGCTACACTCTGGTGTATCATTCTTGACTATTCCTCAGTGAAATGAGCTCACCTGTAGAACTAGCAGGGAAGTACTCTCCTAAACAGATGCTCTCAGCTAACTAACTGTACAGTACACAAATATCGTATTTCACTCTTATGTCTATGTAGGTAATGGTGACAGGAAAAGGGAATGAAAATCAAGGTACCTATGTGACTGGTATATTTTTTTTTCTGGAATTTACTTTCTAGGGACGATGTTAAATTCAAAAACTCTTCTGTCAATCTAGAGCTAAAGGAAGAAAATGAAATGAGACTCAATGAACATCTAACACACCAGAATAAGGGCAATAAGAAAGTGGATAACAGGTAGCCTAGGTAATCCTTGACCTCTTATGGGCAGCAATTAGGCATGAATAGTATATGTCCTTATTTTTACCTCTTGCACACACTTTCACTTTTAAAGTTATTTGTTCATGCTTCTGTGTATACTCTAAATGTCTACTAAATACTGTCTGTCTAATAACGAACAATCCCATATGGAAAGTGTATCATTTAAGAAAGGCTCGTCCCACAACCTGGCAGACTAGAAAGGCAAGGTCTATATCCAAGGAAGCCATACGGGATTTGTTGTATCAGTTCAGAGGTGAGGTGACAAGAGCCTGAACTTTCATAGTGGCAGTGGGAAGGGGCAGGATAAAGAGATTCAAAACACAACAGAGGAAAATTAAATACAATTTGATGACCAACGGGATTTGGGAAAGGAAAGAGAGAAATAAGTCAAGGATTATTCTGAAGTTCTGAGGCAGGACAACTGAGAGAATTATTACTGGAAAGAAAAGATCCTGGGGGATGGAAAGTAATCATTCTATACAAAGGGAGTTTGAGATGGCCGAGAAAAATCCCTAATAAAGTTACATTAGGACTTTGTGGTTACAAGAGAAGTTCCAGGAGAGACTGCAAGCTGGATTTGTGTATTTGGAAGTTATTCATTCACTTAACGGGTATGTATTGAGGACCTGCTTTGTGCCAGGCCCTGTGCTATATCCTAATGTTACAATGGGGAGCAAAAGAAAGCAGAGATGATCCCTCACTTTGTGGAGCTTATAGTGTAGTGCGTGAAGCAGGCATTAATCAAACGAGGCAACTGTGAAGGAGAAGGCCATGAGGCCCTGATGACGGTGGGACCAGAAGCAGCAAAGGCTGCTCTGAGGAAGAAGTACCGAGCAGAGATCTGAAGGATGAGTTGAAATTCAGCAGGTGAGCAAAGCTGGGAGGGGGAGGGTAGTGCAAGAGGGGAAGAAGCAGTCCAGCCTCTGTGGAAGGAGGAGCACAGCATCTGTAAATGCACATCTTCTTACAGGGGAAGGCTGATTGACACTGAGGCTAGAGTAATAGGAAGTGGCCAGAGCATTCTAGATACGGTGGGCTACGCCAAGAGTTGTGAACAGAGATTATATGTGAAAAAAAAAAAATGAAATGGAAGGAAAGCAAAAATTGATCAAGAATAAAATCTCGGGATCTGAAGATAGTCAATAATGTATTACTAAGTCAAAGAAATGGTTAAATAATTCCATGGACTATACAGTTAGATTGTGTTACTGAAAGGATCGAAGTTTATTGGAACTACATCTTGAAATTTTCAGGTTGGAGGAAATGCAACCTGGTATTAATAATTTTTGATGCTTCTTGGAGACAGAATTTTGGGCTAAATCGACCTCTGATTTGACACAGTGAAATAAAATGTGTGTTTTCACCAAGGGGCCCTCAGCTTTCACTGCTATGAAAAACAATATAGCATTTAATTTTTTGACAGGCAATTATATACAGATAAACATTTCAGGCTTCTGGAATTATTGCAATAATTATTTTGCTAGAAAATAATCATGTATAACTTAATACTTTAAATATAACACTGTCATATCATAACTATTTACATAAGATGAATTAGTTGCATTTTTTAAGCTTTTACACATAAACATTGAATAGATAAACTTCCTAAGGCTCAGTTAAATATTATGATATTAAGCTGAGATTAATTCCAATGCTTCCTTAAAAGCTGGAGATTTGTTCTGCCTTTCTCTTGATAATTGTAGTTAGTATAGACTAGGGTACCCTCACCATTACCCACAGAATCTTTTTTATTCTCCATGTGCAAAAACTATGATCTTCATCTTAGCTCATATGTACCATAAGTACTTCCTATATATATATTTTCATATTCTCCTTTAGATCTCTTTACTGTAATCTGCTGGCAATACTGTAGCCACAGTGAGACAGAGCAATAATAGGAAAAGAACTGGTATAATTCCCAGAAGCCACTTCAGAGCTCAATTTCACCAAAATTTTTATTTCCATTTACTCCTTAATTAACAAAACAAGTATATAACAAAACTGTCTGATTTGAGTTTTATCTCCTTTCTAAGTTCTTGATCTCTTCTTGGTGAAAATGCTCTACTAGTTAGTGGCCCAAAAAGGAAAAAATAAAGAGAAACAGAAGTTTACCAGAGAAATCATTCGGGTATTATGGGGACTATTTTAACATATAGGCACTCTAAGATATTTGCCAAGAATGCAATTAAAGAATGAGATAAATTATTTCCTCACCTCATATCATAAATGAAAAGTAGAAGAGTTAAAGAAAAAAAGTGAGACTCATAGAAACTTCTAACTTCACTCCAGGAGATATCTATTATTTTAAATTAAACAAAAACCATGTATTTTCAGGGATGGCTCATGTTAGACACAAATCTACACAAATAAAGTCACCATGAATATAGAAAAAAATCAACATAAAAATGATAACTCAGATTTCATTTTAAGATCGTCTGTCTAGTAATAGACTTAAGTTGAGGGAAAGGTAAAGCATGAGAAATATAAATTTTAGTTTTCTCATGTACCCATTTAAAGGTTAACATGGGTTTTAGGAACAAAGGCCAACAACACTACATTCTCAACATGGTTACGACACAGAGGAAAGTTAAAAAAAAAAAAAAAGTACATTTAAGGAATGTCAGTTTTTCCATGAAGCACATTCTATCCCTTTCCATATGACATCAAGTTCAATACAGTCTTAAGAAATTGAGAGAATACTGTCCCTAACGTCTGACTTTCAGTATATACACATAATATTATTTCTAAGAAGATATTTTACCTTCCTTATATTCTATGGGTTTGTAAATTCTCTTTTTTCTAATCTATCAGTCACATCTGCGGGCCAAGCATCTCTTTCCAAAAGAGGAATTAAGGCCAAGCAAGACAAAGAATTCGCTGATACACATGTCACTCCAAAAATTTCCCTGGCAAAGTTTCCACGCCCAATTTAATTACTTCCCTACTGTAAAAACACTTTCCATCTGCATTTATTCTAATCTTTTCAAATCCAAAACCAACATACTATAAAGCTAGCTAAATAAATGAATGATATTAGCTTTAGTTTCCAAGTGAGGGAGCATTTTATAAGGCAGTGGGTCTCCAGCTCCCATGCATTTTATGCTGATACCGTATTTCATTTTGAGCTCAGTTCTTTACTATAGATTTGTTTAGAATAGAATTACCTAGCCCCAGGCCTTAACTCTCTTTCTCTTTCTCTCTCTCTCCCCGGCACCCCCCCACATACATATACACACACACAGAGGGGAGGGAAGGAGGGAGGCATGGGGGAGAGAGAGAGAATACATGAATGTTTGTGGTTCTTAATGAGCAGAAAAGAATGTACCCATACATGTATATGCTAAAGTAATGCTGCCCAGTATCTATAATAAAGGCATCTTCATGTTTTTTCTGGTTGTTTATAAAAACTGAACCTCAGTACATGCATATAATAATTATTAATTTTGGCATCCCTTGATTCGTTGACTATTCAGTAAGTTATTGTATCCTTTTTGTGCAAGATGTTCTTTAGCGTATCTTTATTCTCTTCTTGGTGTTCCATCACTGTACTGACTTAATGCTATTTTGCCACTCCCAGACCTAATATCTGTGAATAAATAGAGAATCCAAGAATAGCCACCTCTTTTTGTTACTGACACTATGAGGGTGTAGAGGTTGTCATTTGCCCCAGAAGTTAGGAGAAGGGACCAGACACTATCAAAATGTCTGGGCAACACTGAATCAATAAATGATTCTAAGTTTTCTTGAAGGCCTTTCCATCTCCGGTTTTTATAAACAAGGTTGCTTTATGTGTTTGTTTTTTATATCACAAAGCTTTAGAATCCTTAGAAATTGATTTGCCTAATTTTACCCATATATTGCAGATTAGGAAACTTTTAGAAGCAGCTAATCCATGGCAACCAACTAGTAGTTTCCAAGAAGTCAAGACACTTTCCAATTAGTTTCTATTATATAATAATAATATATAACAAAATATATTTAAAACAATCTTTTAAAAACAACTGTTATTTACCTTAAAAATAAAATTGCACTTTTAAGGCCATATGGGCTGGGATTTGCTAGATAAATGAGAATGATCTAATTCCAGGTTTAGATACATTGAGATCTGAATTCTCTCTTTCTTTTCTAACTTATTGATATAAATTGAAAACACTGAATCACTTTGGTGGCTTTCTGCTTGTTTAAAATTTGTTCAAGCACAACACTATCTGTCCAAAAATCCTGAGCAGCCTAAAGAGTAAAACATTTTGATATACAATATTAATAAAAAATATAATTATATGTTCTGTTTTCCCTACTAACCCTCAAGACCAGCTACTTGCAAAGATTATCTAATTAGTTAAACTATAAGTCATAGGTGGGTTTCTCATAGAGGTCAGCAAAATGGTCAGGAAGGAAATGTCCACAAGGAATAGAGCTTGAGTCTCCCCTCTCCACGCATCCTGGAATTCCTTTGCTTTGTAGGAAAAATGTAATGGTTCATCCATTTCCTAAAGCTCCAATAAGCTAAAACTATTTGGTTCTATTTTGATATCTAATCGTAAAAGACAAAGATCATACGTGAAAAATCCTATATCATATTATATACTTTTGATGATCCAAAAGAAAAGACCACACACAATCATTTCACTATAATATATATAGGAATTAATTATAAGAATATCATATTACATAAAACAAAGGAAGATTTACTCAAACTGTGAATGGACTGTATATAACATATACTTGCTTTCCAAAAGGAAAACATGGTGGTCATTAACATTTTACCTAGCTCTGTATTGTTTTACGATACCAAGAGACTCACTACATACATCATAAGCTGCAGCAAGTAGGACAAAATAAACTAACACCCATCTCATCGTTAAACACAAATTTCTTAATGCAAGAAGTTAAATTATATCATTTATATCATATGAAGGATATGCATTTACTATTGTTATGATATTTAAAATACTTTTACTTACCCATTTAAAATTTTGAAATAAAAACAGTGAAAACATATAGACCTAAAAATGTCTGTTAGGCATCTGGTCCAACCATAAACAACTAAATGGGGCTAAATTCCTGTATGTAGTGGCCTGACCACTTTAATTCATCATTTCTTCAAGCTCTATATAACCATAAAGAGAATGCCAAGTTAATTTTTATCTTTTCTCTTTGACGGCATTCTCAAAATCTAGCAATGTTTGATTAAAAAAAAAAGGTAGATTTTTGGTAAACACAGATTTAAGAGGCATTCAGTTTCTGGCAAAATTTCAAATGTGAATACGTTATAAGAAGAGATTAGAAAGAAAAATGAGGGTGAACTTAAAATAATGAATGCTAAGGGAATATATTTTCAAGTGTTCCTAGAAATGTTCCCACTATTGTTCTTTAAAGTTGACTTCAATCAGTGTCCTTTTTATTAATATTATGATTAATGGCATCCTAGCCAGTCTAATGTGTAATTTCCATACAGATAAGTTCTTCAACTCAATGTTTTAAAACACAGTTGTATCTGGAGTCTAATGTCTTATTAGTTCTCCAAAATTGCAATTTTTCTTAGTGAAGTCTTGGCCTCTATTTTACTGTACCTGGAATTCTGGGGTTCTGGAACATCTGATTCTGTGCACGTTTTCTTTACCTGTAAGAAAAGAGTACTAGTTAGTCTCATATGAAAATACAACTTCCTCATTCAGGTTCACACACTTGTTAAAGTGGCTACAGCTCTGCTCACCAAGATCTCTATAAAATACTCCCCACATTTTACAGCGGTAGCATGCTGTATTAAATAGTGTATTTCATTATTATCCTATGAACAGCTGCCAAAGGCACTTCCCTAGACTCCATTAGTATGTAAAGTGTTCAGCTAAAATAGCTTGGGACTAGCTTAACTGGGAACAAAGAAACCAAAGAACCAGGTTTCCCACTTAGGAACTGGAAAGTCATACTGCTCTCAATTCACTAAGAAATGTTTTTCCAGTTGATACTGCTTCTGTCTCCTACTAAAGCGCACAATAATAAACACCAGGTTCTGGGGGCAAAGCACAGTGCTAGCTAAAACATTCATATATTAATTTTCATTTTCTCAATCCAGTGGCTGTATGTTTTATATATTTCTCAGCATATCAATTAAGTTTCGGCATTGCTCACAGACTTCTCATATATATTTAGAGTATACTTTGCAGACTGTATTTCAACTTTGTGGTTTTTAACCCACAAAAGGTAAAGAATGAAAATAACTTTTACTTTTAGGACACGCTCTCCATTTCTGGACAAAAAAGTGTGATACATCCTCTAAAATAAGGTAAAGCACACATCCATTGCCTTTCACAATTTAACTTCAAGCACAGATAACTATGTCTGATTATTATGGTCTTAATGGTACATTATATGCAAAGTAAATTCCGTTTCAAAAATTCCTTAGTTAATATGGAGTGTAAACAGTATACATTAACAAGTCCATTGTCATACGCTCTGGGTGTTTACATTGCCATGGTCTATTCATGCGACCTACAGAATCCAAGGCACTTTAACTTCTAATATGTAGCTTGGAAGTGAGAATAAGTCTACTGAATATACACCGTGAGTATACTACATAAGTGTAAACTGTGATACAAACGGCACTACTTAAGAGTAAGTTTTAAATGTTAAAGATACAGCATTGTCTTTCCAGCTCACAAGGTAACTCTTTCCTCTTCTGACTTAAAAATACAAATACAAAAAAAAAGATCCTTACACTTTCAAAAATCCATGTTTTTGCTTTCAGTTCTAAGCCTAGACATTTTACAAACGGGGAAATCAAGTATTTGCTTGATTAACTATACTCTTTTTTGCATCCTGTGCATACATTCATACAGTATGAAAATAAAACTGATTAGCAAAGAAATTATTATCTCTGTCCTATTATGTAACATCTTCTATGCTCTTAATATGAAACTTAGCACCAAAAGATGGAAGGGTGAAGAAATATTTTTGAGTAATTAGTTTAAAAAAAAAGAAAAGGGAAAAGGAAAACTTTTCTTAAAATGTAAGCATAAAATTCACTATGAAACCCACAAAAGTCTATTAAAAATCCCAAGAAAAATAAGAATTAAAAGGGAAGGACATGATAATAAAACCCTTCTTTCCCACTGGTTCTTTCCTATGATTCATCACCAGAAACTATATGAACTGCCCAATGAATATGTAGAAATCACCTCAAAGTGAATGTCACTTTCTGAAAGACTATGATAGCTTGACTTTGGGACTGACTAAAGAAGCTCCAGATCACACAAGCAAACTAGACAGATACTTCCGAGCAAGAGTCAGAATGAGACAAGCTTTCTATGGTTTAGAAAACAAAGATTTTAAAAAATCTTTAATACCAATGGCTTTACAAAACATCTTTCTCCAAATAACTAACCAGAAAGTTCTTATTATTTTAATTTATTCTTAAAGTAGTAATTGTAATGCCAGAGAACACATCTATTGATTACTTACTATCTAGTTTGCACAGTCCCAGATTCATAGCTTATGCTTAATAAGAATATGATGAAAGATTGAAGTAGATATAGATATTCTTTTAGATATTGTTAGAAATTTGCATTCTTCAAAGTAATTCTTTTTAGGGGTTTTATTAATTTGTTCATGGTCGAATGAGGGAAGAATAATATTTAGGATACCATGACTACTATAGGAGAGGTCTATACAGTGAGGTCGATGTCCAGAGGACAATCTACTTGTTCAGAGGCAAGTGACTTCTGAGCTAAGTCTTAAAGGACATAGGCTTCAAAGACGAAATCTAGAAAAAAGTAGGTACTTCAACATCATGGGGTTTGTCAGAGGAACCATATTATGAAGACCTTATAAATGGTAAAGAATTTGGAATTTAATCTTTGGACAATGAAGACCAATGAAGGATTTTAAGAAACAGACTGGGTAGAGATGCTGCAGGAGGTAGTGTGGAAGGGGACAGGTTGAGGACTGAGAGACAGATAAGAGCCTAATGCAGCAAGAGAGAAAGTATACATTCCATGAAAGAAGACATGGCATTGATCTTGTATATCACTAATCCCTAGCCTTGAATAGATGCTCCTTGCTATGGTCTGAATGTTTGTACCCCTTCAGAATTCATATGTACAATCCTCAACCCCCAGAATTAGGAAGTGGGGCCTTTGGGAGGTGCTTAGATCATGAAAATGAAGGCTCTACAAATGGGATTAATGCTCTTACGAATGAGACCCACAGAGCTCCCTAGCCCTTCTACCATGTGAGGACACAGAAAAAGTCACTGGCTCTGAACCAGGAGGTGGGCTCTCACCACATACAACCATGCTGGAGCCTCCATCTTGCACTTCCCAGCCTCCAGAATGGCAAGAAATAAATTTCGGTTGTTTATAAACTACCTGTAGTATTTTGTTATAGCAGCCCAAATGGATTAAGAGAGTTCCCAAATACTAGTTCACTAAGTGAATCATTCAATCCATCGGTGAGAGATGGTGAAGACCTGAATTAAGACAGGAGCCATGGGGAGAGTTGAGAGGATGTTTCTGATAGATACTTCTAAGACAGAATTGACAGAATATTGTTATTGATTGAAACAAAGTATAAAGTAGAATATGATGTGACCTTTTAATCTGTCCTTGAAAAAACTTTGGTAATACCAAAGATCAAAAAAAAAAAGTTAACTTATGACTTCTTTAAAATACTTCAAAACCCTATCTTTCCTCTGAATTGATGGAGAAAATTTAGATGGTCATTAAGAAACTTGTTTTGCAAGTCCTGATTATGCAGAGATGTTAATCACGAGTCATGCAAGCTCCAATCATCATGTTCTATTCTGCCTTCCAAAAAGGAGAACAGGTAAGAATTATCCTACCTGATGAAAAGACAACCTATAGAATGGGAGAAAATATTTGCAAATGATGTGAGAGACAAGGGCTTAATCTCCAAAATATACAAACAGCTCATACAACTCAACAACAAAAAAACAAACAGCCCAATCGAAAAATGGGCAGAAGACCTTAATAGACATTTCTCCAAAGAAGACATACAGATGGCCAGTAGGCACATGAAAAGATGCTCAACATCACTAATTATTAGAGAAATGCAAATCAAAGCTACAATGAGGTACTACCTCACACTAGTCAGAATGGCCATCATTAAAAAAGTCTACAGATAACAAATGCTGGAGAGGGTGTGGAGAAAAGAAAACCCTTTTACACGGTTGGTGAGAATGTAAGTTGGTACAGTCACTATGGAAAACAGTATGGAGGTTCCGCAGAAAACTAAAAATAGAATTACCATATGATCCAGCAATCCCACTCCTGGGAATATACCCAGATGAAACTATAATTCAGAAAGATACATGCACCCCTATGTTCATAGTAGCACTGTTCACAATAGCCAAAACATGGAAACAACTTATCCCATTGACAGATGAATGGATAAGGAAGATGTGGTGTGTGTATACACACACAAACACGCATGCACACACACAATGGAATACTACTCAGCCATAAAAAAGAATGAAATAATGCCATTTGCAGCAACATAGATGCAACTAGAGATTATCATACTTAGTGAAGTGAGTCAGAAAGAAAGACAAATACCATATGATATCACTTATATCACTAAAATATGGCACAAATGAACCTATCTACAAAACAGAAACAAACTCATAGACATAGAGAACAGACGTGTGGTTGCCAAGGGGGTGGGGGGAGGGAATGGGATGGACTGGGAGTTTGGGGTTAGTAGATGCAAACTATTACATTTAGAATGGATAACCAACAAGGTCCTACTGTATAGCACAGGGAACTATATTCAATATCCTGTGATAAACCATACTGGACGAGAATATAAAAAAATGTATATGTGTATAAATGAGTCACTTTGCTGTACAGTAGAGATCGGCACACCATTGTAAATCAACTCTACTACAATAAAAAATAATAAATAAAAATTTTAAATAAAGAAACTTGTATGTTCACAGTGTCTTGATCACAGAATTAGAAGCCAAATGGACAGTTTTACCTAAATTTAAACACACTGTCCCATTTGAGAGATCAATACTTCATTAAACAGTGACTGCTGAAATATACACACTATTACAGGAAGACTATTCTTACAAAATACGTAGAATTTTGTCTTTAATGACCGCTAATTTAGTTTTGAATTTGTTTTGAATAAAGCTCAAACAAGCAGGCCAAGAAACGAGGCAGAATTTCATGCCCATAATTTAAATCCAAATCTTAGTTTTCATAAGACACACAAGGAAATGAGCCAAAAATATGCCAAGAGAAAAAAGACAAGTAATGTTAAATGTATTTAATTGGTGGCAAAAATGTGAATTTTAACCCTACTTAATGTTATAAAAGTACATGCAAAAATCAGAGCAAGATGAAAAAGAATTGAGTTTATTTCAAGAAAATAACTATTAGTATGTAATGAAGATACAAACATCAAACACTGAAATTTTTGGATGAATGAACAACAGCTAAAATATTGGAGTGTTTATCATATGCCAGGCACATGCTTAGGTAGATACTACTTTTTATCCCAATTCACAGACGATGATGCTGAGAACTAGAAAGATTAATCTGCAAGCAATTATGTAGTAAATTTTAAATCCTGATCTCTGAGGGCATTTTAACGAGTAAATGTTAAAAATCTAAAATTCATAAACATATAAACTAATCTTTTTAAAATGAAGATCAAAACACCTTAATATTTAAAAGTTCAATTTTTAATATATATAATAATGATAATTGCTGCCATTTATTAAGTATTCTTTTCCACTCATTGTACAGGACTACATATATGTAATATCACTTCATCTATGAAGACGGGAGTGATGGATGAAATCCTCCTACAAATGAGAAAACCAAGGCTCAGAGAGCCTTAAACAACTTGGCAATGTTGCACAGCTAGCACTAACAGGGACAGAATTAGAACTGAATGGTCCACAGCAAGCCTTTCTCTCCGATGCTAGATTTGCCAGTTGCTTTTATCAGGTTGTTTTAAAATTAAGAGTTGAAACTAACATTCTGTGGAACAATTTTTGATGCTACTAGTTACTTCTTGCAATATATTAACCATCAAATAAACCTTTTAAATTAGACTACTGAAGTAATCTTTTTTTTTTTAACCAAGCACTAGTAACATGTAAAGTCCATCAGCAAAGTGAAATGGAGTTTTGAAGAAATTATCCAAATACCTCTAGTGCCTGCCATCACCACCAACACCCTAACAAGTGCAAAGATGGTCTAATGCACAAAACAACGTCCATTTTGTTGCCTTTGCTGTTGTCATATGCCTGAGGTATCAGGATCCACTCGTTCAACAAGGCTTTACTGAATGCCTTGGGGTATACGAAGCACCCTTCTAGGCACGGCGATGAACTAGACCCGAACAGTCCAGCAAAGTAGCCACTAGCCACACTGTGGCTATTTAGAACTTGAAATGTGGTTAAGTCTAAACTGAGATGTGCTGGAAATGTAAAAGGCACATGGGATTTCAAAGACTTAGTATGCAAAAAAGGGAAAATATCTCAATATTTTTTATACTCATAAATAAAATGATATTTAGGTGTACTGGGTTATAATCACTTCTTTTTACTTGTCTAACAAAGCTAAGATCACAAGTGGCTTGGACTGTATTTCTGTTAACAGCGCTGACTTAGACGAACAAAAACCTGCCTGCATGGATCATGCATTCTAGTGGAGGAGCTATAAAATAAAAATGTAAGCAGATAAGCAATGAATATAAAGTCAGCAGCAACGATTGCCAAGAGAAAATGAAGCAGAATAAGGGGTTAGAAAAGACTGGTCAACAATATTACATTAGCTAGCCACTTATAAAAATCTGATGTTCTTATTTCACAAAACCATTCACTCTTCAAATTTTTTAGGCTGTTATGTGCATGAGTAATATAAATTGTACTATTTAAACAATTATAAAGAATGTGGGATCTGGTATTGAGAATAATGAATATTTCCAATGTCTGGAAAATATATGTATAAAATATAATCTCTAGAATGTTTTGCATTATGACAATTATATTCAAGTATAAAAATCAACTTAAAATTTTTCACATTTTATAACACTAGGTACTTTGAGAGGCTTACAGTCTTTTGAGGGAAAACAGAATTAACTTGTAAAAAAAATTGCAAAGAAAAACCAGTTTCTTTTATCCCATCCACCATCTTCTAAAAAAGCTGGAACCAATTATCCCAATTATTTTGTACTTAATCTTGCTGTTTATAAATCCTGAAACATTAACAATAATAAAAAAATGTAGGACTTCCCTGGTGGCGCAGTGGCTAAGAGTCCGCCTGCCAATGCAGGGGACATGGGTTCAAGCCCTGGTCCGGGAAGATCCCACATGCTGCAGAGCAACTAAGCCCGTTCACCACAACTACTGAGCCTGTGCTCTAGAGCCTGTGAGCCACAACTACTGAGCCCACGTGCCACAACTACTGAAACCCGCGTGCCTAGAGCCCGTGCTCTGCAACAAGAGAAGCCACTGCAATGAGAAGCCTGCGCACTGCAACAAAGAGTAGCACCTGCTCGCTGCAACGAGAGAAAAGCCCGCATGCAGCAACGAAGACCCAAATCAGCCAAAATAAATAAATAAAAAACGTAAAGGATGGAATAATGGAAGAAGACATTTTAAAAAGACCTCTTTCGTAACTTTATTTTGTTTTGAAGTGAACTTTAACGATTAGGCCTTAGAACGTACTATACAGTGTTAATAAAAGATCAA
Source organism: Balaenoptera borealis (assembly GCF_965194805.1). NCBI lineage: Eukaryota > Metazoa > Chordata > Mammalia > Artiodactyla > Balaenopteridae > Balaenoptera > Balaenoptera borealis. The sequence goes on from NC_138873.1 coordinate 29,904,569, forward strand.
TTCTGAAACTATAAATCCAAGATAAAAACTTTATAAATGAAAATTTGCTGATGTAATGAATAACTTATACATATTTTTGTGGGTGGTATGTAAGACAATTTTTATTTCTTCACTGAACTCTGTAGAGAATCTAATAAAAAATAGATTTGAATGCATTACTGTTTAAGGAAAACAATGGATAAAATATAGATATAAAAATAAAGTTCGTTCCTCCAATACAAATAATATTGTAGGTTATTGCATGCAATACTCTTTGGAATACAGAAAGTGATACAAAATTAATGTTAACAATAATTGTCAGCTTTGATTATATTTCAAGTGTGAATAGTACAAAATGTGCATGACTCGGTAAATAATATTTATACAAATACTGTAGTGTATCAATGCCTAGAGTCTTGTATTAGTACACACTTTATAAAATGTATTTTATGACTGGGTTAGATAAATTATTATAAATAATTGCTGATAAAGCAGAATGGTACCTAACTTTAGTTACCATTAGGTTCTAATTTAGTAATAAAAAAGAGACAGAGGTATAGATTGTTATGTGCCATTTTTTTCATATTTTCTAATACTTAGAATTTGGTCATATTTGAATTTTAAATTATGTTAATGGAATTTAAAAGTTTTCCTTATAATTATTCCAGCTTTATTCTAGAAATGTAAATTATCCTCTCAATTCCTACATCTCCATTAGATGACCTTTTTAACACATTTAATTTTTCAATTAGTTGAACCAAGCTCAGAGTTTGATGTGCTTCCCCCTGAACATCCTGTTCTCTAATTAACAGCATTAAATAAATATGAATTAAATGATGTCCCCTTCTATTTTACTTCAGAAAGCACACAGTAATATAACTAAGAAAATATAAAAGTAGGTATATGAATTAATTTTAAAATTGAGTCAAAATAATAACACTTGGCATACTCAAGTAAACATGTATTTTTTGCAATAGAGGCTTTTGCCGAAAGTTATTCTAATGTTTATTTACTTAGAGTAGTGAAAGAAAATATATGTTCACTTTCTAAATATAATATTTGCAAGTTAATACCACTTTAGAATTTACCACAGGAGGTACCCTTTAATGTGATAACTATGATTATTTGTGCAGCCAAGTAAATATAATTTATGTTGAGAAGATCAGCATAGAATTGCTATTCTGCTATTCTTCCATACAAATTTACACTATCTAAACTGGCTTCTATGAAAAGGTCTCCACATTTCTCAACGAGACTTATTTTACATTTTTTAGGTATGTTACAATTCAGTTCTTGACTTCTAAAAACTCAGTGCATGAAAAAAGTATCTTTGGAACACAAAGGTCATCACACAGAGTTTTAAAAAAGATATCTCTGTATGGGAACATACGTATATGTATAACTGATTCACTTTGTTATAAAGCAGAAACTAAAACACCATTGTAAAGCAATTATACTTCAATAAAGATGTTTAAAAAAAAAAGATATCTCTGTTTTAATATGCTCATACAAATTTGAGAGGTTTTTCAAAAAAATAAAATACCATTTTGCCAAATAGTTGTCAAAAAATTAAAGTTTTGGAGACAGACTTTGTGAAAATCTAATTACTAAATAATCTAATAGAACTATTGTTATAATGTGTCATTCTTCCTTAGAAAAAAAAATCTTGTGGCTCTATAATTCACACATTTCTGAAATTCTTTTCATGGAGTTAGGGAAGTTTCTTTACTCCTCCCTTTTCTTATTATATCCCTCTTTGATGTTTTTATCATTGCTTACTCGAGCTTCTCCCTGCAACACCAAGTATAGGTTTCCAAAAGCCCAAGGTACCACTTACTTATTATAAAAGTGCACGAGAACTCTACTGCATCTACTTCGGTCCAAAGGAAAATTGCCATAACCCTTCTTTAACTGCTATTCATGGACAAAGTATAAAGATACAATTGAATATTCTGTTATTAACTGCAACTGTAAACAAAAAAAAAACACATAAGACGCTCATAATAGTAGGATTAGAGGGTTAATAAAAACAAACCCACAACCGAAAACCTGAAGTGGAAATTATTCTACCCCTCTAGTATTGGACTGTCATGGCAAGATCTTACTTGATTTCTGGCCTTTAATGCAGGAGCCTTCCAGGACCCAGGTTTGGGGGAGGGAGGTTATATGAAATTACACTCTGGGGAGGAATTATGTTTTAAAGGTAAAAAATCCTATAGGCTATAACTCTTCATCAACTACAACTGTCACAATAGGGTTCAAATTATTTGAGAGTTCATTGCAAGGTTGAAAATATTTAAAAAGCAACTTAGTAACGACTCAGGGAAACAAAGCATAATTATTCACATACAGTATATATGTATTAAATCAAATGTCAAGCCACATGAGCTTTTAAAATTCTGGAGTACATTTTCTCCTTAGTTATGCCATAGTCTTTTGTCACCTGCCATAAACTCCATATATACTGTATAAAGTATTCAGGAAAATTTCAAACTCTTTCTAACAGTATGTTTTTTCATTACTACCCACCAGGGACTATATCAAAAGTAATACAGTACTTAAAATACCACAAAAGGAACCATAAGATGCCTTAACATATCATGTTACAGTTCATATGAAAGTTGGTCCCCTCTTAAGCCTGGAAACGAGACTAGATTGACATGATACTCGGTATAAATATGACAGATAAGTGTTAAAATGATTTTTTTTCTCACAAATGTGCACTATAAACTATAAGAGATAGCTACCTATGTATGTATAGGTCTCTTTATACTTTTGAACATGTATCTTTGCAATTCTGGGTGTCACAAGATAGATAATATTAAAACAACAAAAAGGAAAATGGAATGTGCAATTCTAAACTAAGAACTAAATACTTAATGAGCATAATGTTGACTTGGTAGAATCCATTGCAGTTAAATTCAGATTGCTGACTCTACTGTACACGTTCTCACTGAACGAGGAAAGAATAAATCCACCAGGGTTAAATATGAAAATCTTTAGCTTTAGATTTCCTTCCATTCAAGTGCAGATTTATGAATTCACACAAACAACACTTTAAAAATAATCTTAAGAATTGATCCTATTCCCCTAAATAGAGACATCTTGCTAATGTTTTTTTTTTTTTTTAATGTATTTATTTATTTTTGGCTGTGTTGGGTCTTTGTTTCTGTGCGAGGGCTTTCTCCAGTTGCGGCGAGTGGGGGTCACTCTTCATCGCGGTGCGTGGGCCTCTCACTATCGCGGCCTCTCTTGTTGCGGAGCACAGGCTCCAGACGCGCAGGCTCAGTAGTTGTGGCTCACGGGTTTAGTTGCTCCGTGGCATGTGGGATCTTCCCAGACCAGGGCTTGAACCCGTGTCCCCTGCATTGGCAGGCAGATTCTCAACCACTGCGCCACCAGGGAAGCCCTTGCTAATGTTTTTGACAACGTTTTTTATATCTTTGTTTTCTTTTTCCTTTTTAAGATATTGGAATGTTTTGGCCACAAGGTTAAGAAAAACTTCCCCATTTATCATGACCTGCCAAGCACAACTGGCCCCTAGACTACACAGCCCTCTACCACTTAACTAATTCAGCTCATCTTAATCATGAAACTTCAAAAGAATTTGGCCACAGGCGTAGACTAGCTATCATTTGTTTTAAAGTATAAATATCAGTCATTGTGCAACATATTCTGGAGCACCTGATATCATTTGTATACTAGGTACAATTGATAACTAACCTTTTCAATTTGAACAATAATCAATATAGAGATAATCTGGTTTATTAATACATAATTGTTGAATTTTAGTAAAAGTTTCTGTTAAAACCTCTCTTAGGTTTGAATACATATATGTAAACTTTAAAAAATATTTTCAATGAATATTTGAAAACTCTCCTAATGTGCCCAAAGGTATCACAATAACTAGTAAGGAAAACTGAGAAAGTCTTTAACTTTAAAAACAAATTGACAGGTAGAATGTAAACAATAAAATGTTAAAGACAATTTTAAATTGAACAACATATACCTGTAGATTGATCTGAATATGAATTTACATATGATATAAATATTTCTGGCACAGCGTGTTGATAAAAGAAGTATAAATGGACAGCTATATTTTCAAATTTTGTAAATTTTAAATTGTTGATCTTCCATTAAAATAGCAACTTTTAAAGAGAAAATCCTGGGGTTCTGGCATCATGTTCTTTATTTTTAAAATTAAACTATACCTAATAAGCAAAAATGTATTTGTAGCATACTGCATTTTAATTTGATTTTTAAATGATATTCTAGCAACATTTTGAGTTTCAAAATCTATTCTAAAGTAGTTTTATATGAAATCCATCTTGCATAACCATTGTTGTAAGAAGCTTATAAATCACCTTTCCTCAGGTTTTAATCCTAAAATGAAATTCTTCATTAGCAGAGTTAATAAAACACAGAGTCTGTGGCATAATTTACACACTAAAAAAACACAAATTATGTTTTGAGTAGATTGAGTAGATTTTCTATCAAAGTAACATTTTGAATTACCTGTAAGCTAAGGGCAAAAGACAAAATAGTTCCATGTGAAACATATTTCGCACATACAAATTTGTGGTCAGAAAAAACAGCTCCATTAACTGTGTAACTCCAGGTAAAAATGAAGCAATTTATTGCAAGCCTTTTAAAATGTACAAGTTGATTCTTCAGATGGAAGTGAAATTTAGTCAGGTAATTTCAAAATTTCTGTGACCCTAAATATTTGTCTGTCATAAAGAATGAAGTACCCTCTGCAGTCTCAATGTAAAGTAGACCCCCACAGTGGTTAAACTCAAGGGTTAAAGCGTAAAGGAACTATAAATTAGGTTTATCTGTCGTGAAGGTCTCATTCTAGGTAAACCTAATAAATAATTGAGATATACTTACAATTTCTTCCTCTTTGACCTCAATTAAAACGGCTTTCTGAGAGCGGGTTCTAAGGACAATTTATCGTGGTTTCCTCACTACACACTTATGAAGTCATCTGGCTTTTGTATTTCTTCAACAGCTGCATTACCTTCGAAATTGGCTTATAGTATTTCCCCAAAGCAAAATGTGAGACTGCCCCTGACACACACAACGACCTTCCTTCTGCGGGTGGCTGAGTTCAAAAAGTCAGATCGTACAGTTTCAAAAATTCTAACAACAGTAACTCATAAAGAACTTGGAGGAGGAAAGAGAGAAATCAAAGTAGAGATTTTAAAAATTGGCCTCTCTCTCGCTTTCTTTCTCTCTCTCTTCCTCTCTCCCTCCCTCTCTCCCTCTCCCTAAGAAGTTATAACAACACATTATATGATTATTAGTATTTGCTTTTGTTGCTATTTTGATAAGTAGTATTTTACTAGTTTAGGAAAGGTTGGGTGAAAGAACAAACAAACAAGCAAAAAGCAAAAATAAGGTAGTGCAACATCATTATTCAATTACACAGGATTCCAGAAAACAGTAACTGCAGCTAAGGAAAGGAGCAGGAAACTGGATAGCGCTGACTGATGCTCAGTAGACCCTGAAAACCAAACTGGAAAACTTATTGGCTGTGATAATTCATCCTCTTCTTCAAACAGGTCCCCTAAACAATCTAACTCTGGTAGTAAATCAGACACTTCGAATTAGAAGACATTTTCTCCTCCAGAATCATGTCTTTCTCACAAGAATAATAAAACAGTACCAACAGAGCAAAGCTTTCCTCAGTTGTCTTGAATGAAAGAAATCTTTAAGATACTGTAATTATTGTGACAATTCACCCACAGCTTAGCTCCTTGATGCAGCAAAACACCAATTCACACTCTTTCTTCGTTCAAAGATAAAAAGAGATTCAAAGATCAAAAAATATGTTTAAGTAATTTAAACCAAAGCATTCCAAAGGCTTCCACATCAAGGTTTTAAATCAAAGCACGTGCTCAAGTGCACATCCAAATGAAGGTTAAAAACCAACTGGAAGCTTAAGGTATCGTGAAGAAGTTAAAATTAAACTTACAACCATAGTTTTAGGAAAAAAAAATAAAGTTCCATAAATAGAAGGAAATATTTGTTCTCACAAAAAATATAAAACACATCATTGTGATGACTACATTTGAAATCTAATGAAAAATCCAAATTCGGCACAGAATTTCAAAATAAAAGTTATCCAGAAAAAAAGCCTTTCATTTAAATGGCTGGTATTAATTGTTAAAACCCTGCAGCATGCACCTTATTATAAGGGAAGACCCCTCAAAGTCAACTATTAAAATTTTCTAATGAAAGCTAATCTATTAATTATCAATTAATGTATCACCTGCATTTCTCCCAGCATTAACATAAGGTAATTACAGAGGTTGAATTTTATGAAGTAAAGACAAAATGTATTTAAAAGTTTCAGCATGGGCAGACTAGGGATTTTCTCTGTAATGACCTACTCACTCAATTTTTATGTACATATTTCTTCTCTCATCCTGTGCTAAAACTGAGAAAAATCCAAACTTATTTTACCTAATATTTTTCTCTGAGATAAAACTGCTTATACTTAAATGACTTTCTACATAACACAATAATTATAATGCCTCAATCAGAAGCTAAATACAACTTACCTCATTCAAAGTCCAAAAACCTGAAACTAATTCCAGTTTTATTTGGAAGGAAGTTTTGTGTGTACGTGTGAAGTTCAACAGCCAATAAATTCCACTCTCCAGTGTGAGTAGGATGAAACCCGGTTCAAGGATTACAGAACAGTCTGCACGGTTTATAGTCTCAAACCAACATCCAGGTAGCCTTAAAAACACCTTGCTCTGCCGTGAACCTGCAGGCTCTAGAAGCAGTGCAGTTATTTAGGTTAACTAGGAGGAGACCAGGAGAGTAAACACTCTTGGCTCTGACCAATGGCTTTCCACGCCTTTCTGTTTATAGTAAGATGACTTGTCGTCAGAGGTCACCCCCATCAACAGCTCCTGTCTTTCACTGGGATCTTAAAGCATTTATCCTGATTCCTAGGCTGTCAACCTGCTGTCATGGGGACACCTTCATAACCCATTGGTGTAGCTACTCGAAGAGTTTAAATCCCTGCATTAAATTTTCTAAAAGCAAATTTTACTTGAGTTTCTTTTGAAGTGAAACATTTCTGCAGGAGAAATACCTCATGGCAAGTTAAGAACTGGTACTCATTTAAATAGGGATTAAATGAGGATTGGTATTCATTTAAAGTCCCAACCAACACTTTATGTTTTTTGTTCATTTGTTTTTTGTTTTTGGTTGAAGCAGAAGGCTTGTAAGATTTCACTTTCATTATTACATCTCTCCATTAAGCACAAAATTTTCTTCTTCCCCTAGGCATACATACGTGCATGCTGACAAAATGGAAAGATAATTACAGGCATTTGTATTTCATCCATTTTTAATGTATTTTTATTTGAGGTAGAGGAAGGGATGAACACAATTAGAAATGCTCACACAGAGGTTATCATTTTATGTAAAATATTTTCTAAAATAAAGCCTTTTGTGTTTTCAAAAGAAGAGATATGTTAAGTTCTAATGAAATGAAAAGGAAACAAGAAGAGCTAAATTCAAGAGATAAGGGTAATGCAAATAAGCCTATTCTCTGGCGTTGAGGTTCCCCTTTTTTCTAAAGGTTTATAAAAAAGAATTGTTTTCTTTTGGGAAAACAATATTATGCAACTTTCCCCATCTAGCCCTTTTAAATATGTCTCACAGATCTCAAAAAAAAAAAAAAAAGCTAAGCTCATTTCATAAGTTCCTCCAACAATATTTCAACTTAGCATTTACAGGCATTATGGGAATTACTGCCTCCAATTTGTCTGTGTAATTCTGGGACAGTTTCTTTTTCTTTCATTTTTCTTGGTCTCTACAGTGTGACTCTTTGATACAGTGAGGCAAAGCGTTCAAAATAAAGACCTACAGCCAAGGATTCAATACTTCATTCTGAGTAATTTGTAGCACAAGTGTTTCTTGAAGTCATTTTCATTTTCGAGGTGGAACTAAGTGAAGAGCCATTACCTATTTCAGGTCTGGGCTGCACTACAAGAAACCCCAGTGCCCTTAGGAACTGAAGACGGCGCTATCTCCCCACAGTACTGGCCACGGATGTTGCTGCTGAGAAACTGGATAAGGGTCCATATCCCACCCACAGCACACATTAGCCCAGGTTTTGATGCCACTCCAATACTTACTTGACAGAGAGCTGCCTGGGTCTATTAGAGTTAATAAAATGTGTTGATTAATTATTTTAGAGACCCCATTTTTGACAGATTCAGTTCTTTGATCTTTGTATGGTTAGGATCACTAAAAGCAACGCCTTCTTTGCAGCTGAATCATCTTAAGTAGTTAGAGCTTCTTGAGTATTGTGGTATACATCAGAGTTGTTAAGTTCAACAGAATATGCTTCTGAACTGGCTACTTTTTAAAGGGATTATAAATTATTCAATATTTTCTAAACTCTTAAGAGCTCAAGAAACATTCATGGAAGTAAAAATCTATGTCTGTCCCAATTACAACAGAGACTCAACAAACCATACCCAAAACCCTGAGGAGGACAAAATCAGTTCATAAATTAAAGAAAGTTGGCTGTATGGTAATTTTCTTTCCCAGTCTCAGTTGTGGGTTGGGAAGTGGGGGGAGGGCAATGAGCCACGCGTGGTGAAAACTTTGAGATAAGGAAAAGATAAACATGAAAATAAATGCCATGGGTGGAATAGGGAGGGTGGGAGGGAGATGCAAGGGGGAGGGGATATGGGGATATATGTATACATACAGCGGATTCACTCTGTTATACAGCAGAAACTAACACAACATTGTAAAGCAATTATACTCCAATAAAGATGTTCAAAAAAAAAAAGAAAAGAAATGCCATTTGTAGTTTCAACTCTTAAACAGTACAGATAAATAAAATTTTTCTGAGGAATGTAATCTTTATCTCAGCTTACATTAAGGCATCAAAGTGTTCCTTGGATCATAAAAGTAAATGTAAATTTTACTTTAGACCGTTATGACTAAGTAGGAAAATTACACTGATGGTTTTTTAATAACATTTTATGGACACAGATTGTTGGGATGCCCTTCTAGCCCCAGTGTACTGCCACCAATTAATTATGTGACCTGGAACAAATAGATAAACCGTTCTTTCTGAGCATTTGTTTCCCCTTCTGTGAAATAAAGGTTTCCACCTCAGAGTGTCAGTGGTATAGTATTTATTTTTTCAATGCAAACCACATACTTTGAAGACTCCATCCACAAAATAGATTTTATTTACCTATAATTGCTTTCATTACCCATGCTTAAAATCAGGCTTTATAGCTGTCAATCAATGCTGCTAATTATTATGACATACACTCCAGGTACAAATGAGTTAATAAAATAGCCAAAATCAAAGGTACTAGATGTTTTTAAAAGCCAGGAGAGCCTTATTATGAGTAAATGTTTGGTTTCCCTTATGTATTAAAATACAAAGTAATAAATACATAAAATATAGACACAGAAAACAAACTTCTGGTTACCAAAGGGGAAAGGGGGATGGGGGGTAGGGATAAATTAGGATACTGGGATTAACATATACACACTACTATGTATAAAATATATATAACTGAATCACTGTGCTGTACACCTTAAACTTACACTATAGGGGCTTCCCTGGTGGCGCAGTGGTTGAGAATCTGCCTGCCAATGCAGGGGACCACGGGTTCGAGCACTGGTCTGGGAAGATCCCACATGCCACAGAGCAGCTGGGCCCGTGAGCCACAATTACTGAGCCTGCGCGTCTGGAGCCTGTGCTCCGCAACAAGAGAGGCCGCGGCAGTGAGAGGCCCGCGCACCGCGATGAAGAGTGGCCCCCCCTCGCTGCAACTAGAGAAAGCCCTCGCACAGCAACGAAGACCCAACACACCCAAAAATAAATAAATAAATAAATTTTAAAAAAACAAAAACAAAAAAATTACACTATATTGTAAATCAACTATACTTCAAAAAAAAACCTTTTTTAAATACTGAAAATGGCACCTTGACCTCCAAAACCTCTATTTAGTCCTTCAATTCCACCTTTCAGTGATGTAAGTACTATCAGTGAGGGCCTGTCCCACATTCTGATAAAAGTGAAGCTATTATGAACGGCTGGCAGCCGGTACATTACAGCAGTGACTTGCATGGTGTCCGTGCTCCACTGGTTATTTCTTAAATGCAAGAGTATCTTTCCAAGCAACATGCAAATCAAGATTAAGTTTATTCAATCATGACAACTCTAAGGTTTAGTAGAAATCACATAATTTTTTTAAATCAAGAAAATAAATCAGTTCCTGCAGTTTCATGGGGTGCATCCTTGACCACCCACCCTCCATAAACTCTTACACAGGTTGGTTGCCTCTGTGCCCCCTGCTCTTCGTGTCTCCCCCACTCAGTGGCATCATCTCCTCTTTTGTACACTGTCTAGTAATCTATCAAGCACCCACCCTCTTCAGAGTTATAAGATACCCGCAGGCTCTTTTACAGCATTTCCCGCCACTTTTCATTATTGCCTAATTAATTATAAGACAGCTTTGTGAAAAATCCCTAGGAAGGATATTAGAAATTAAGAGATAAAATAGAGCCAACATGAGGGGACAAAAGAACACCAAAAGTGCAATCATATAATTCTGACAACAGCTGAAAAACCACGGAGAAGGGAGAGAAAAACAATTTAAAATTTCTGTGTGTACAATAAGCTCCCAAATTGCTGGTTTGAAAAAGGCCACATGGAATCAAAATTAAACAGCCATCGCAAACTACAGCAGCCTCTTTAGCCAGGTTACTGATGTGGTATCTATATTAGAATATAAAAAATATAAAATTCAAAACCTAAGAGCCTATTTTTAAATAAACATTTAGCAAATTATGTCCATGACCTTGTATAACAAATACCACCTAGTAATCAATGCAGTAATTATAGTCATCGTTTGTTTAATCTTTTTCCTTCTTTTTCTGATAAGGCTGACAAACTCAAATACATTCAGGAGCCAAGTGGGTAATTTGAAGGAGTGAAATGGGTCAAACGGAGGTGAGGCTATTGGCAAAATGCATGATCTGCCCAAAACCATTCAAATTCCACACTCCCTCTCATCTATTCTCATGTCTTAAATACTATCCATATGTTATAGATTCCCAAATTTTCATCACCTCTTAAGATCCATCCTCTAAGTCCTAAACTCTTACTTTCTCCTAATTTATATCTCTATATAAATATCTCACAGCCATATCAAACTTTAACATGTCCAGTGTTAGGTTCTATTATAATTCTTTTTCACCAAGTCTATTTTTACTGTCCCATATTTTCCATATAAATAAATCTAGAAACCAGAATCACCGGGTCCTCAATTTCCTCAAACTCTGCATCTAAACGCATCTAAGCAGCAAGATTAGATCAACTTGAAGAACCATGCCCCCCCAGAGCACTAGATGAAATTAGCGGAACAAATCTCAGAAACCGTCAAAGTCAACCAGGTGGCTTTATCCTTAAGTTTCTGTATCAACCTTTCTACTTGGTCTATATATACCAATGTGCCTCACAAGAGGAACTCTCGGACAATTCTTGGACAGCTCGGACAGCTGTCCACAACAAGCTGGTCAGTGAGTTGAGTCTTCTCTGAATGCATTCCAGGACCAAGCTCGTGTCACTGATCACACCAGCTAAAATCAGGAACAAATTTCATATTGTCTCTTCTAATTGGAGACAGAGATAACGTCCCACAGGGCACACATAAGTAATAAGTCAATACTCCTCCATGAAACTCCCGAGTGACCAAGGGTGGCTTCATTTTGGATGGAGTTCCACATTTGATGATATATGATCTATAATCCTTAAACATTTGAATGTCTCTTATGTCAACCCTAACATAAAAGTCATCTAAATGACAAGGACAGTTCCAAGATGCACACTGAGCCACCAGAAAGAAAGTGGCTTTTACATTTGATGGTACCCCACAAGTGGGAATGGCATTGGTGGGGGAGGCACAGGTACACGGTGCCTCCAATGTGGCTTCTAGGTCAGTTGGTGGGCCTGACGGTTCCCAGGGCAGCTCCAATGATCGAGTCTAGTCTTGTTTTGCAAACTAGTCAGTTCGATCTCTGTTTGCTCATACCACTAACCAGTGGCATTTGCTTGCTCTATGAATGAATGAGTAACAGCTATGGGAATGATGGGGAAGACATTAAAAGGTGTTCAGAGGCTTTTTGAATGAGAGGTGGAGCTGGGCCACCTTCTGCTGTTATGATAGACTTGTTGGTAAATTTAAGGGAAATGGTGTTCCAAACATGTCAGAGATGTCTGGCAGGGGGATAGCAGAGCCAGGACTCAGCTAACTTGAAGGTGCTTCTAACAGATGGGACTGCCACGCTAAAGCATTTTCCTCCAAGAGGAAGATTCTAAAGGTGACTCTGAAAAACAAAAAAATCATTAATGTCCTTCCAACTACTGCACCTCCCAGACCTAAAGTTTTCTACCCACAGCCTCAGAGTCGTTGCTCTTCCTCTGTCCCCACAAAATCATGTGTCATGTTCCAGTCACTACAACTTCACCTTTCTCCAATCATTTTTTCCTGGCACACACAGATCTCTCATCCTGAAAGGTCAAGAGCAAGAGGCCAAAGCCATTTTTAGAAAACGTACAGAGGCCCATATGTTCCCCACTTTGACCCACAAGATCCACTCTAGGGAGACTCTAGCAAGCAGTTTACTCAATCAAGTGATCGACAGCATTATAATCTAGGATGATTCAATCCAACAAGAAAATTCAAGTGGCTGAAGCACAGTAAGTCTGAATCCTCTGCTTCCCCTTTAACCAGGCTGCCACCTAGAGGGTTTACCCAACAGGCTGTCTACGGTAGCTTTCAGGGGAAAGAAAGACTCATCATGTCTAGGAATGGTCAGGATAATATGCCAACTTTTCAAAATATAAAATTTGATATAACCTCTCACACCTTTCATCTTGACCATAACCCAGGAAGTAGCCAAGAGATGATCCCTTACTGGGGCCAGTAAGATTCAGTAACCGAAGTGTTTTACTAATGTACGTGGACCAGAAGATCAGGGAGGCAGAGTTATAAATCTTTGGAGTTGATTTTAAGGAGGCTGTTCCAATGTGCAACAATACAAAATGTTTGTGGATGACAGGGGGCATGAAACCGCCACTAAATACCTTGCCTATCAGCCCTGGCTTCCGTGATAGAAGGTACACCATTGTCAGATTTATTGAGATTAATTTCAATGGCCCCAACAGTGTGGCTGGAGTTGGCTGATTGGAATGGACCAGCAAAACCATAACCTGAAAAAGTGTCAGCAGCTGTGAGGCACCACTGACAGTCCCAAGAGGGTGTACAATGCAGTCAATCTGTTAGAAACAGCAGTGGTAAACCCCTATAAAATATGTCTTCCCTCCCAGAGACAAACAGATCAACTATTAAGAGGAGTCATCGGTCTTCCATGCCAATCATCTCTATACCAGAAACACAGAGTGCTTCAGCTCCTGCCCAGTCTGTGACCCTGGCTGTGCTGCCTGTTCAGGACAATAATGAATCTGGGTGGCAATGGCGGCGATCTGGGTGGTGCAAGCTGAACCAGCTTGATTCCAGTTGGTGCTCGTCAGAGAACATGCCCTTATCATAAGCGTCTTCATGAATGGCCCTGACAGCTTAACCATGTCCACAGCTTGTGGCCCCCAAGAAGGATTTTCTAATCTGCCAGTTGGCAGTTTTTCAAGTGGCAGACCATACAACTAATCATTGGCAACTTTCCCTAAAATAACTTATTTCCCTAAAATAACTAGATTCATTAATGGAGTATTGGCCAACACTGTGAGAACTGCCTTGAATTCTGCACATCAAACAGAGACAATATCCACTTTTCTACATAGTTGATGGTGAGGCTGAACAACCATAGCAGTCCAGTGGATATACCATTAGGTTTCAATTTAGCTAATCCATCAGTGAAAAGGGAATCTTCTGGGAACCAGGAGGATAAGGTTTTCCCCAAAGGGAGAGCTGCCACTTTTTCATGGGAAGTTAAGATTCTGTTGGTGTCAGATCAACTGCATTCCTCACTATACTATTTCCATTTGACAACCAAGGCTTCTTGGGCCCTTCCTACCTTGCTATTCATTGAGTATGAGTTGGCCCACTCCAAAATGGGAATATCAAGCTGAAGCATTCAGTTTGACTCAAAGGAGGGTACCTGGTATCAAAGTCAGGGATATGATGAGTCCAGAACCCCAAGTGGTACCTCTGGGCGGAGGTTGCCTCTTTTGCCAGAAGCTTCGATCAGCAAAGTCATAAAAACTTGAAGCTCAAAAGAAGTCATTAGGATTGTGGGGCTCCAAAGGTACTAGCACTTCTCTATATGCAGCTCTTTCAGATTAGGAGAATCCCTCTGGATTTTATAAGCATTCACAGTATAATCATGTAAAATTCAGTAGTGGAAGCTATAACAATGATACACTGAATTGACCAATGTGCCCCACTCACAAGATCTGTTAGCTTCCTTCCCCCATTGTAAATCCTGCTCAAGCCACATTCGCTAAATTTCCTCCATGGGATGGGTAAAAATTGAGTACTTCTATCTAACGTGGCCAGAAAAGTTGAAGTCCCTCCCCTCTCCAGAGTTTCCCAGCGTATTACATATTTTTTACACACCATTTGGATGGATGTATAAGATTTTTGGTCCTCCTCCCAGACAGCCTCATCCCTAACCATCTTTCTCCTTAAAGAAGCTGAATTTGGGATAGAGGGGGAGGGAGAGATCTAGGGGCACAGAGGGAGAGAACAGCTCCATGCTAGTAAACAAGGTGCGTTTACTTTCAGTTTTGATTGGCAGCTGGCTTAGAGCTCAGTCAAATGAACTTCTAATGCCTTCAGTCCATGCAATGTTCCGTATTGGGCAGCAAGATCACCATCACTGACATCATCTATTTCAGCTTGGGGAATCCCGAGACTTAGTAGCCATAACAACTCTGGCTGTGGCTACCGTATTTGTCCCTTTGGTTGACTAGGGCTTGATCTGCACAGCAACGGTTGTTTAAAGGCATCCTTTTTAATGGGAGGCATTTACTGCCCTATTATTATAACACTTCTAACATTCTATCCCTGTTTCAACATAAGAATTACAGGAGTTTTCCAAGGCAGAGAGGATAACTGCAAGAATTTGCCTCAGTTTCTTTGGGTCAGTTTCTCGTTTTCCAATAGATCATCTTTGTCAGCATTCCAGGGTAATAAGAGCCCAAATACTAGTCAATACCTCATCTATGGTTTTCCATGAAAGTTTTTTGTTTCAGAGACAAAGCTCCCTTACAGCAGCCCAGCCACTGCAAGAACTCTAAGACCTTTCACTGTTGTCTCCTAGCAAATCTAAGATTGTATGACAGACAGCAGGAGAGGCTAAGCCATAAAACAGACCAACTATTGCTATTCTTCCTTAACAAGTATTATACACCCCACACCTTCATCTTCCAAGTGAACCAGTCAAAGTTCTAGCCATTTGTCTAGTTTCTACCCATAATGGTTTCAAATGTCCCTCCACTCCTGCTTAGGGTGTGAAATTATAACTGTTGTTTAGAGAGGGTCAGAACATTCCTTCAGACTAGGACGGGTCATTGTATTACTTGTCACAGTGGGGTGGATCTGACACTGACCCCCAGATTGGCAAGGAATTCTCCATGCCTGGAATAGGGTTAGCAACAACCAGGGTACGTTTCAGACAGATAACTTTGAACCTACTTCCGGGTACTTGGATTACAACTACCTCCCCAATTCATCCTCATTAAAAGACAATAAAATGGAGAACCATTTATTCCTAAACTGACCAAAGAAGTTGGTCAACATGTTCACTAATGTTGTCCATGAATTTCCATCAAATCCTATCAATTGGTCCATGAGATCCTCCTCATCCTTCCTCTTCCAGAAAGCCATGTCTTTTTCAGCATCCTATCCTCATGATAAAACTGCCAAGAATGCGAAGGGTCTGAGGTTTTACCTTATTTACATGCTAACAAGTTAACGTGTCACAACTTCACATATGCTGGCAGAATACAGGAGACTTCTGGGTCAGAGATAAAGGACCTCATTACTCATAGCAATAGCAGAAGCCAGAATATCAGCATTTCCTTGTGACCGCTGCTGAGTTCCAGTTCTCACAGAATGACATGACATCTGCATGTGCTATGGGCTGCATTACAGCAAAACTACTCTGAGCTTAGGGAACCCAATTTTTTTATAATGGGCAGTAAACATGCTGCCTTTTGCTACAGAGGAATGTGTTTTATTTTATAGGCAAATATTTCCAAAGTAAAATCCATTTTACAATTAAGAATAATTATACATCACTGCCTGGACTATTGAGACAAAACATATTGGGAGATACACAGTTTCATTCCCAAACACCAGGAATGCCTCAGCTATACTGAACCCTCAAAACTTCATCCAAAGAAGACCCAAACAAAGGACAAACAAACTTGACTTCTGAACAGTCAGAAATAATATCAAAGTGCACACACCTGAGTTCATGGACTATATTAATAAGACAGTCCAATGGGCTCTTACTCAGAGCCTATTTACTATTACTTTACACATGCCTAAGAAACTATACACATGCCTAAAAAACTAACTATACTAATTCTCATGTCTGCAGCTCCTCAAAAATAGAAAAGGGAATGAATAGCTGGCATCAACTGGGGAGTAACCCAACACAGAGAAAACAAAATCATTCAAATGCAAGAATCCAAAAGACCTTTATATAAGGGCAACTGGCCTTCCATACTCCAACTGCCCTTTATTGTTACCGTTCATTAACTGGCTGCAAAATGATGACCTTGGCCATTGGGAAAGTATGAAAATGTTCAGCCAGGAAATTTTCACAGGAGAAACAGCTCAGGACTAGGTATCAGAGACTGGTGCTCTCACCAAACCTACTAACAAGGTAACCTTGGGCAAGTCATCCTCCTTAACCTTCAGTGTTTGTTTTTGTCAAACAAAAAACAATGTCATATATCTCAACTGGTTGCTATAAGCTATTTTTTATATTGTGCTTTCTAAAATGTACAGGACTCTATATCTATGTCAGACAACTCTTCTCCATGTCACTGTGTTCCAGCCACCTTGGGTTTCTGTCAGTTTCCGAAAAACAAGAAAGGCCCTTTTTTTACCAAGGCTACCTATCCATGTGTCCAGGGCCTGGAATGCTTTCCCCCACGTTCTGTAAGCTTAGCTGTCTCTCATCCTTAAGATCCCAGCTTAAATTTCACTCTCTCAGAGACACCTTTCTTGATCACCCAATCTAAAGTAGTTCTCCCCTCTTCTTTCTTGTAGAGCCCTCTTGTTTTCCCTTCTTAGCACTTATCATGATTTTTATGCATTTATTTGTTTGTTTTTACCTAATTCCTGTCTCCCTACTAGTTCAAACTCTGAAAAATGGACTTATGTCTGTTTTTCCATTAGTTTATATACAGAGCCTAGCAGAGTGCCTGGTACAGAATAACACTCATCAAATTTTTGCTAATGATCTTGATGAATATGTAAATATAAGGTAATATTAGCCATGCATTTTAACAAACAAATACATATGAAATAATTTTTAGAAAAATGCTCAATCAAAATAGTTCGACTAGAAAAAAGGTTTGGTACTTTAAATGGGTAAAACCTAGGTTATCTGAAAAACCCAACAAAAAATGGGTGATTCTTTTTCACTATGTTTTGTATGGGAAAAGTATGATGCTATAGATGCATTTTCCAGTCCAAAAAAAGAGAGTTTTTTTAGATTCACCTATTCATTTTCTTATTTGATCCTGTGAGATAGTTATAATCTCAATTTTACAGAGGAAAATAATAAAAAATTCATATATTTAGCAACTTCCTCATGATAACAAAAATAATACTTGATAGTTGAAATTCAAATTCAGATCCATTGCTACAAGTCCAGTACATTATGATACCTCTGCTTTAAAGAGAAGGCTCTGATCAGAGGGTTGAGTAAGAACATTTTGGTTTCTTACTACCAAATGAGTTTCAGGTAAGTGAGCTTTGCAGTGTTGAAGTAAGAACTTAAATAAAAGTCAACAGAAGCTGTGAAGTTATCAGTGGGGTTCACTCGAGGGTTTGCTTTACCTTTAACAATTGCTTTAATTCAAACCATATTGAAAGGAAAATATTATGTAGTAGCAAGACTTAGTAATACTTTAGGTAAACTGGGCCTAATGAAACATATGTAAAATATATATAACATTTACATAATTATTGTTCCAAATAAAATATATGAATAGATAATTATATATAATTACTGTTCCCCAAACAACAATAAGAATTATCATAATATGAAATCTGTGCCCTCAAGCAAACCTATCAAAAGACCACTATACCCCTCTTCTTAATTACAAAACAAACGACCCTAGTGATGAAGCACACCTCTTTGTGTGAATACATTCTAAAAGAAATTAAGTGTTAATAAGGAAACAACTGCTTCTGGATAATGGACTCCCAGGTCTTTGAAAGCTACTGCAAAACAAACAGTTTAGACTTTTTGACATGACCTGGAAATGGGAGTGTTTGGATTTATGTCAAATTCTGAAATGTATGGTGTGAGAGTGGAAAGATATTTTAGGAATTTTTCCAAATGATTTCTGCAGTTCAAAAATTATCTTACAATTAGATCAGGTACAATCATTTAATTAGAGCTTTAAAAAACTTACCTTTATAAAATTCATTTTACTACTTTAACCACATTCAGGTATTTCTGCAAAATAGGTTTTGTAAGAAAAATACAAACTAATGTTTCTGCTCTTACTATAATAGGAAGTAAACTCTTAAAATAGGGTTGCCTCAGTTCAGAAAGGCTCAGGTTAACCAAAAGAGAAAAAGTGAAGAATAAAAGACCACTTTAGGGCCCTTAAATATACTGCAATTATAACTGTAAATATACAGGAAAAATAACCAGTTTAATTTTAGACATATATAGCTATTCTTAACCAAGTTTATCATGAATCATGAATGCAAATAGCAATTGGAGCCCAGATTCATGGTTTAAATAAATAATTGTGTTCAACTGACAGAAGAACTGCCGCCTAAATTTGAATTAATTTTTCCTAAACTACTCCCTACACATTAGTTATAATAGTAGATAGTTAAGATGATTACTATATAGGTATGTACCATTTCCTTATTATATATCTTCCTATTAGTTATTATGATGCCATAATATGATAGAAGCTCTTGCATTTAAAAAACTCACAGGCTTTACCAGTACTCTTTACTACCTCCTTATACTGAATAATGCTTTGATACTTTGAACGCTAATAGTTAGTAGACTAATCTTCAGTAAGCTCATTCTCAAAACTCTTTCACATTCATGATCTTGTTTGGTCCTCATAATACCAAAATAGCTGGCTTCATAATAATAGTCATCATTTCTAAATCTGTAACTGAGCAGACATCACCATCACCTCATGAGCAGTCAACTTCTCCTATACTCTGCCTAACTTTCTTAATAACAGCCAAGAACAACAATCAATAACCTCAGAAATAAAAAAGTTTTAGGGAAAGTACCATAGATAGTTATGGTCAAACACTGATTTATTTCCCTAACATCATCGTAACAACCATCAAAATGTGCATTAATACAACTTGAGTAGAATACATCAGTTTCAATAATTCACGTTATTCCCTTCAAGTGAAAAACTGTAAACAAGGGACTCTTGACTTTAAAGCTGATCATATGTGTTATGGGCTAAATGTCTGTATCTCCCCAAAATTCATATGCTGAAGCCCAACCTCCCATCAATGTGATGGTACTCAGAGATGGGCTTTTCGTAAAGTGATTACAAAAAAGGGTTAGATGAGGTCATGAGGGCAGGGCCCTTATGATGGGGTTAGTGCTCTTACAAGAAGAGACACCAGAGAGCTTGCTGTCTCTCTCTTTCCACCAAGTGAGGACACAGGAAGAAGGTGGCCATCTATAAGTCAGGAAGAGAGCTGTCACCAGCACCAACCATGCTGGTACCTTGATCTTGGACTTCCCAGCCTTGAGAACTATGAGAAACAAATTTCTGTTGTTTAGGCCACCAGTCTATGATATTTTGTTTTGGCAGCCTGAGCTAAGACAATGTGCAACCATATCATGTAACCCTATTGAGAATTATTTTTCAAATAAAAGCATGCCCTTAATTAATTAATTAATTAATTTGGTTTTTACATTCAAGATCCTGAATTCTTGAAGCACATAAACGTAAAAAAGATTTTTCAATATAAAAAACTTAACCTTAGAACATAAATAATGACACAAAGCTCTTAAGAGATCTTATTAAAGATCCTAATACAGCAACGATTGAGAAAAAGCCATTATACGTAAGCTTAGGACAGGGGTTCATTCTCAGGAAACTTTAAACATTACAGAACTATTTTACATATCACTTGCCTGAAACTTTATTAAGATGTCTATGGACCAAAAAGGCCTATTTGTTATTCTATTTTCTAAAAGCTGCTGCGGTAGTCTTAATGAGAAGCTGACCATGCTCTGGGGAAAATCGAGGATCTACACAGAGGCTCTGTTTCTGTGATCTCCCATAAACTTTTATGTGAAAAAAAAAAAATGCATCTCAACCTATTTTCAGTGGTCTGAATCATATCTTTACACGGAAGCTGAATGCCTTTATGAACAGAAATAAAGTTTCCCCCTTTTTTTTTTCCGGCACAACTTTTAATAAACTGAAGAACTCTAGATCCTTTCTTTCCCTATAAACTATTCTTGTTCCAGAAATGTCTCTAAAAATTGTTACAAGAATCCTTATAAAAGATTTGACAAAAAAGAAGCAGTCTAAGGCTGCTGAAATGAGTACATATTTTAGAATCTGAGAATAAGGAATTTGTGATCTATATCTGCTGCTTAAAAATTATGTGAAATTGTTAATTAGAAAATTTAAGATAAAATAACAGTGCCCAAGTCATTGTGTGACTGAATAAGGACTATAGCACAGAATAAGCACTCAGGAAACACTGGCTAGTCTTCATCTTCCTCCTCTATTATGACTACTATTGTTGCTATGACTTTTCAATCCACCATGAGCACTATTACCCATAATAACAATACTAGTAACTATTATTATGACTGGTGGTATGTTCACTTCTGATAATGAAAAATTACAACTTCACCCCTCTGGAGTTCATTGCTATACACGGTTCATTCAAGAATTTAGGGGACATTTTGCCACAGAAGCTGTAACCAAGGACTTCTAGAGCATATCTAACCTTGCCCTTAATATTACAAACAAATATGTTGTCACGACGTCTACAAATTTTTCTTAAAATACTGTAGCATATACAATGTATTATTATGAGTGGGTTACTAACATTAAGCTATCATTTAGGTGCTTTAATCATTCTATTAAAAAAATGCAAGAATAGAGGAGTGACATTCTGCTCAGGAAACCCATACTCCATGGGGTGACTGCTAAAAGTCTTCTGGTATCCTTATTTTCATCAACAATGAACATTCGGAAAATTAAAATGTTTAATATCAGAAATGGGTTTTCACTGATGAAAACAGTGGCCTCTTGACTAGCACTGTGAATGTCAGAAATGAGCTCCCATAGATGAAATTAAAAGTATTCAAGATAAGTGGATTGCTAACATATTTTTGCAATACTTCCCACCCTTACATAAAGTGAGTACAAAAATCAGAGCAGCCTGCAGCCTTTACTTTTGAGATGATGATTATGGCTAACTCTTTAAGCTGAGTCATGAACTATAGAAGATTCTGATTTTCTGATACTGGCCATAAGGTGAGAGAATTCTGCTTTTGAATTTTGACATTTGCCTTAACTGAAACATTCTTGCAAGATGATAATCACAATACCTAGAAGGACATTGAGCTAGAACTTCCTTGAGCCTACAGAACAAACTCTAGGGCATCTTTTTTGTGCTTGCTTGCTAATAAGTGTTTAATACCATCTTTATTTAGAAGGCAGAATTTGGTCTGAGGCTTCTTTCATTTTTATTCAGGAGCAAGATTTGGAAGGGAGAGTAGATAACCTTCATTCATCTCAACATCAACTATCTTACAGAACAAATACACACACAGAGACACACACACACGGAAGCACAGGCACACTCAAACATTAGTGCTGCTCATTGGCAAGATGTTAGAAATGGAATACTTGATTAACAGATAATTGAGAAACTTTATGTAAAATATAGAGGAATAACTCAATAACGATCATGATGCATGATTCAGGAAAAATCTCTCCATTGTTACAGAAAAAAACATTCTCAGCACAACTTACAGGCATGACTTTTAAAAATGCATGTGCAATTTATTCCCAGGTAGAGAAAATAGTACCCACAGTGGGATTTTTATTGCAATATATACTTGCTTTCATTGATAATAAGCTATGAACTTATTATCATTTGAACTTGTACATACTTGTCCAAAATATCTTTAGTGTTGGGACAACAGGATTATCAACTTTGCACAATTGCCAACCATGATATTTTGAGCTATGACACAAGGAGCTTCACTAATGGTATTAAATCTGTTGGTTTAGCTATGGGTGATTGAATTCCCAACTTTTGGTGTCTTGCAAGACTTACTTACTCCCTCATCTGGGTGCCTTTGTGCAGTGTACAACCTGCACGATTACACACAGTGGCCCTGAGAACTGTTATAACAGAGGTATATGCCAAGTGCTAGGGGTCTGTAGTGGTAGGAGGGACTGAGTTTCACCAGGCGAATGGCATTTCTCCAAATTATAGATGAGGGAGAAAGCACTAGGATGTGTCCAAAGATACAGAGGTCTGAAAGACCTGGGAGGTTAGGGGAATAGTGAATGTTCCTACTGGATAATATATTTGGACTGCTTGTTTTGAAGAAAAGGATGCCAATGTAAGATATATTTACAACCTCTCTAAGTAGACAGTTTACAGTCATTACAATTAAATATTAAAACTACTATAATGCAAAAAGAGTCATGTACCACAATGTTCATTGCAGCTCTATTTACAATAGCCAGGACATGGAAGTGACCTAAGTGTCCATCGACAGATGAATGGATAAAGAAGATGTGGCACATATATACAGTGGAATATTACTCAGCCATAAAAAGAAACGAAATTGAGTGAGGTGGATGGACCTAGAGTCTGTCATACAGAGTGAAGTAAGTCAGAAAAAGAAAAACAAATACCGTAGGCTAACACATATATATGGAATCTAAAAAAAAAAAAAAAAAGGTTCTGAACAACCTAGGGGCAGGACAGGAATAAAGACACAAGATGCAGACGCAGAGAATGGACTTGAGGACATGGGGAGGGGGGAAGGGTAAGCTGGGACAAAGTGAGAGAATGGCATGGACATATATACACTACAAAATGTAAAATAGCTAGTGGGAAGCAGCTGCATAGCACAGGGAGACCAGCTTGGTGCTCTGTGACCGCCTAGAGGGGTGGGATAGGGAGGGTGGGAGGGAGGAGATATGGGGATATATGTATACATATAGCTGATTCACTTTGTTATAAAGCAGAAACTAACACACCATTGTAAAGCAATTATACTCCAATAAAGATGTTAAAAAAATAAATAAAAACAACTAAAAAAAACAAAAAAAGACTCTTCCTTTTATTGAACTTGGCTTCAACTATATGTTTTTTTTTCTTTCTCCTTCTCATGCAGTTGCCATTCTAGTCTCATTATTATCATGTTTTGTAAATTAAGTCAACTTATTATATTCATTAATTATAGGTCTCCAATTATTTTCTTTTCCATTTATTTTAATTTGTATTTATTGATAAACAATAATGGAAAGAAAAAAACATTTCCACTAATCCCTCAAAAAAACTATTCACATTATTTATTTCTTCTAGATTCCTTTAAGATATCCACCACATTATCTATATTATACCACTTTTATATGTATGTATATATTTTAACCATTTATGTAAAAGATGTAGAATAAATACTACAAATTATAATGTACATGAAAATACTGCACAGTTTCTTTCACTTAATATATTATATTAATTCAAAACATTTCCATGTTGTTTCATTGCTTATCTTTTTAAACTCTAGACTACACATCATAATAAAAACAATCTCAAAACAAACTTCCTCTCAAGCAAGAGATTACTGGTTATTCCCATGGCAGCCACTGAATTGCAAGATTCTTATACTTTTATCAATTTTAGCCAAATTAGATCACATTTTGTACAGAAGACAATGCTTATACATAAACTATTAAAATTCTTGCCCTAATTGTGATGCTTCTTAGCAACACAAATATAGGTATATTTAAAAAATACCCGGCTTTGAGTGATAATGATGTGTCAGTGTAGGTTCATCAATTTTTATCAACTTCACCACTGTGGTGTGGATAATGCAAGAGGCTGTGTATGTGTGGGAGAGGGACAGTATGGGGATTCTCCGTATACATCACTCAATTTTGTTGTGAACCTTCTCTAAAAAATAAACTACTTGAAAATGTGAAGTGTGTTAATTAAAAAAAAATTAACAGTCAAAAAGATTAAATTAAGCTGTAAAGTTTCTGAGATTAAAAAAAAATTTAGATCTATAGTTCAAGAATGAGTACTAAATAAAGTAGAGATTCAATAAATATTATTTTCTCTTCTGTTATTTTTGTCTTTAAATAGAAGTAAGTCTTGCCATTTCTTGCTTTAAATTCTTCCTCATAATTTGTTTAAAAATGATCTAAGGTGGGTGAGGGGACCAGGAAGAACGTATAGGTGAACATGTTTGGTATTCTGTTAACGATTAAAGATGGATGAAGGGTATAAAAGTTTCTCTACTTTCCTTTCTCTACTTTTGTAAACGTTTGGAATTTTCCATAATAAAATATCATAGGAAAAAAAATCTTTCTCATGGACATCTGTTCCTGACCATATTAAAGAACTTGTAACATGGATAAACAACAATGTCCTACTGCATAGCACAGGGACTATATTCAATCTCCTGTGATAAACCATAATGGAAAAGAATATGAAAAAGAATGTATATATATATGTATGTATAACTGAATCACTTTTCTGTACAGCCAAAATTAACATAACATTGTAAATCAACTATACTTCGATAAAATAAATCAAAAAAAAAACTTGTATCAGACTCTCCCCACGTCCCTGTAATAAAAAAACTAGAAATCCAGGTAGAATATATGAAATGGTTGATTTTTTTTTTTTAACATCTCTATTGGAGTATAATTGCTTTACAATGGTATGTTGGTTGATTTTAGATACTAGACAAAGTCAGCAGAGTAATCCAGGAAAGCAGGGAAATAAAAAAGACAAGCTTTACAATCGTAACAGCTTTCTGTCTAGAGTCATTTTCTTGATTGTAATGCAGCGAGGGTATACCTTTAGATGAGAAGTCAGATAACGGAGTTCTCCAAGGTTAAGAAGCCTTGAATACAGGGGGCAGGACAATGGAGATAACAGAGCTATGCAGACAAATTGCTCCAGAAATCTAGATGGGGTCCCTTTATATTGCTGCTAAAACTAAACTGTACAGACATAGATTGAAACTCCACTCCACATGACAGGTGGAAAAAATGACCAGTTGATAAACTCCCATCCTAACTAATCTAATCTAAGGTACAGCGTTTACAGAGAGCTAGAAGACGTTCGTGTTCCATCAAGTGGTAGTGGAAAGACCTCACTGAATATCTGGGACATCCTGTTGAGACCCTTGAAGTTCACACCTTAATGGAAGGCAAAACTCACACTAGATTAAAAGCTACAGTGGACTCACCCTAATAACACTTAAAAACAAGCCTCTAAAATGCAAGTTCCTTAATGGCTTTCTAAAACACGGTTTAACACTCCAGAAGGGAAGACAATAAAATCCAGACACTCAACAACATAATACTCATTATGTCCAGCATTTCATAAAATGTTACTAGCCGTGCAAAGAAAATATAAATAGAAGAAAAATCAGTCATTAGAAATATATACAGAAGTAACAAAGATAATGTAAGTTGGAGAAATGGATATTGAAACCATTATCATAAATGTGCTTGAGAATTTAAATGAAAATGGGAATATAATAAAAAGAAATGAAATGTGTAAAAAAAGAATGAAATGGAACTTCTTGAGCTAAAAAATTGAATATTTGAAATAAAAATAAATTCACTGGGTTGGATGAACAGCAGATTTGTCATTGAAATAAAAAGATCGGTGAACTTGGGGACATAGCAAACTGAAACACAGAAAGAAAAAAGAAAGAGATAAGGAAAAGCAATAGAGCCATAGGGACTTGTGGCACAACATTAAGCAAACATATGGTGGAATTGAGAGGGGGGCAGAAAAGCATCTGCATAAACATGTCCAAAAATTTGGTGAAAATAAAATTTAAAAAAATAAAATTTTAGAATTTTAGAAAATTTTTAAAAATAAATTTTAAATGACACCTTGAGTCACAATCTGGGAGAAAATATTACCAATATAAGCATCTGATGAAGGACTTTCATTCAGAATGTATAAAGACCTCTTACCCAAGAATAAGAAGATAAGAAATCCAATAATTAATGGGCAAAGAGCTAACCAGACAATTCACACACACACACAAGATACATCATGGTTAACAGCACGTGAAATGATGCTCAACAGCATTATGAATAGGAATTGCAAATGAAAAAATACAAAGAGATATCACTATACACCCACTAGAAAAGATAAAATTTGAAAGACAATACAAATGGTGAGACTGGAACATCTAGAACTCTTAGGCATTTCTGGTAGGAATATAAAATGGTAAAACCATTTT
Source organism: Balaenoptera borealis (assembly GCF_965194805.1). Classification (NCBI taxonomy): domain Eukaryota; kingdom Metazoa; phylum Chordata; class Mammalia; order Artiodactyla; family Balaenopteridae; genus Balaenoptera; species Balaenoptera borealis. The sequence goes on from NC_138873.1 coordinate 29,931,296, forward strand.
GGAAAATAGTTTGGGAGATGCTTATAAATTTAAACAGACATTTACCATATGACCCAGCAACTCTATTCCTATATATGTATCCAAGAAAAATAAAACCATAAATTCTCACAAAGACTTGTATATGAATGTTCATAGCTTATCTATAATAGACCCAAAAATCTGAAAACAACCCAAATGTTCACCAAGTGCTGAAAGGATAAACAAATTGTGACACAGTCACATAATTGGATATTCTGCAGCAATAAAAGATAAATTTCTGATGCTCACAAGAATTCAGGATGCCCCAAAGCATCATGCCAAGCAAAGAGATGCCATTCTGTATGAATGCATTCAAATGAAATCCTAGAAAAAGCACAACTAATCTATAGTTACAGAAAGATCAATGGTTACCTAAGCCTATGGACAGGAGATTTGCCAATTGCAAAGAAGAACGAAGAACTTTTTGGAGTGATAGAAATGGTCTATATCTTAATTACGGTGGTAGTCACATGGATGCATACATTTGTCAAAAACACATCAAATGCTATATTTAAAATGTATGCATTTTTCTGTAGGTAATTTGTATCTCAATAAATTTGATTGTTTTTTAAATCTCCCTCAGTTTCAGTACTTCTCCATTACACGTCTCTCTACCTGCACAATGTCAATCCTAGTCCAAGACAGCATAATTTATCTCATTTGCTGTTGCAGATGTCTTCTTCGTGTTCTCTTTGCTTCTAGTTTTGACCTACCACAATGCGTCTATATACCAGTGAGGGTGCTTTAAAACACACTGTTCTTCAAACTGTAGGATATGACTCTTTACTGGGTCATAAGATTGAATTTTTAATGCAATGGAATAGAAAAGCAAATATGAGAGTGTCATGTGTGTAATAAAGTTAAGTATATTTTCATAAAACTTGAAGTGTGTGTGTGTGTGTGTGTGTATGTGTGTGTGTATGTGGGGGGTAGTTATCTAAAATATTTCTGACCATGAGTCTAAACCAAAAAAATACGATCTCTGCTTCAAATACAAACTAGATTATACTTAAATTATCCAATGCCTTCCCATTAATTTCATTTCATATAAAATCTAAACTCCATGCCCTGGGCTCTAAGGTCATCTTTATAATCACATTTTAATATGGTCCCTGCCTACTTCCCCATCCTCACCTAGCACAGCTTTTTTCTTCACTCACTGCCCTCTAGCCCCTCGGTCCTGTTTGCTGTTTAAACACAGCAAGCTCTCCTCTGCTTTCTGGTTTCTTCATTTAATATTCCCATTATCTAGAAGCTCTGCCCCAGATCTTTGAATGTTGCTTTTTGTGTCAGTTTGGTCTCTGCTCGGATGTCACCATTTCAAAGACACCTTCATTAATACCCTGTAAATTAGCCTCCACCCCAACCCCAGAACTCTCTATGGGAACATTTTGTTTTATGTCTTTAAGTACTTAGGTCTACGTAAAATTGTTTTCATTAGCTAATCTGATGACTGTGTGCCACCCTCTCCCCCATCAAATGAACTGGAAGTTTCACGCGAAGATGTACCTTTGTATCTTCACTCCTGTAACTCCAGCACCTAGAACAGTGTGTGTGGCACATAATGGGACTTAAATCATTTTTGTTTGCTTGTTTCTTAGCTAAATTACACTGTCAACATCATAGACCAGACCCCTGTCACCCTGAATAGCAATCAACAGAAATGGTAAAGGGAATCAGAAACACTTCAAAAGATTATAGGAACTATTTTTTTGATCCAATATTCTTGATTTGATGAGTATTTAATGTCTTAAATATTTTCCACTCAAGTTATTTTACAAACTTTTCTGATGATATTTTATACAGATAAGGTTTGCTAAAATAGGTAGATTGCTGTTATTTTTACTTCTCTTAGAAGAGCTCCTAAATTAGCAGCCCCAAGTTGAATCTGGCTAGAAGATACGTTTTGTTTGACCTGCATGAAATTTTGATTTTGAAGTCAAAAAAGAATTCTCTGGAGTACAGAATAGTCACTATTTATTGAATGAAATCAAAGTTATGACCAGTTCATAAATTATAGATTTCTCTCGAAGCCAAGAGGCCACAATAAAGTAAGGAGTACAGGCTTGAGAATCAGACGTCATCCCAGTTCATGTTTTCACTCTGCCACGAGCTAAGCATGTGACCTTGGACAAGTTATTTTAACCACTCTGTGTTTCAGTTTCATCATGCCTAAAATAGGCATGATAACAGTTACCTAAGTGTAGAATTGTGGGCATCAAATAAAATAACCTACAATAAATGCTGACAACTATGCTTGACATAGAGTAATTCATGATAAAGTTTAGCAATTATTATTTCTAAACACGATGCTAAATCTGGGCAACCACCTTGCCCTTTTTAGTATTTACTATGAGATACGACAGCTCTAAAACCGAAGGGCAAGAAATGGGGAGGCATGTATACTCACCATTTCAAATGAAACATCACCACTGTAATTCTCCATTTTAAGTGCATAATTTACCCATTGTACTCTCAGAAGTTAAAAAAGAAAAGAGTTGAATACATTTATATTTTGAGGGAAAAAAATGAAAAAATAGAATAATCATTATCTTTCTTTAAGAACATTATAAAGTATGCATTTAAATACTCATAAAGAGAAACTGAAAAGTATATGAAAACCAACTACAATGAAACTGTAGAGAAATGCATCATTTGGAATAAATGCCATGATCAGAAATTCATGTGAATTGAAGCATGAAAAGAGTATCATGAAATCCTGAACAAAGTTGCCATGAGAGGGTCATACAAAAGAACAGAGAATTTTGCTCCCACTTACTTTGAAGTATCTCGTCTTCTCCAAAGCCCTCCTCACTGCAGAGTTGTCAGTTTCTTCTTTGACACTTGTAAAAACACCCTGCAATTATCTGTTAAACTGTCTATCTTTCCAGTAACCATGAACTCCTTAAAGGAAAGGCTGGATCTTCATCTTTACAATACTGTATTACTAGTAAGACTTTTGAAACATAATTTGGTCATACCTCATCACTAAAATAATGCTTATGTTTCTATAAGATTCATAATTGTAGCAACAGGAAAAGCTTTTCTGCATCATGTGTTAAGTTCATGTCCTGGGTGCAGTATGGTGTGGCGGTCAAGACTCAGCAGCAAGTCAGCCTGACAGGACAAAACTCCTCAGTCTTAAGGTACTGCTCTATCACTGGAAAATGGGCATGCCTGCCAGATAAAGCCAACTGAAGACAGAATGGAATAATACATTCTGAGAAGTATTTAGTTCCTAATGACCCAGGAAGCACCCAATAAATACTAGCCATTAGTTCATAAAAAGGCTAATAATTAAGGAACTGCACAAATAAACAGAAAAGAGAATAATTCTAGAATATCGTAACTATAATTTTGAGCCCCTAAGGTTTCTAACCATAAGATTTTTAAATATAATAAACATGATATCCTGGGGAAAACCATTTTTGATAGATATTTATTCTATCCAAAAATCATAGACCATGTCTAAGATGCTCTACTGATCTGAGTAAGCCTTCCTCTGACTACTTTAATGCTAATTCTGATTATTTATTTGTACTTTTTCAAGCCCATGAAACTGTACATTCTAAGTACATGTCAAAAAAAAGATTAGGTAACTATCCCTTGGGGGGGAGAAAAACTTAATATCTATATCAATTTTAGCCCAAAGTTTGACCAAAACTAAAATTATTTAAGCCTATGATTAAAACAAATAAACTTCCATAACCCTGGAGCACATTGGAGACATAACCTAGAAAGCCCAAAAGACTAATGGATAAACCCGTCACTTCAATCATATCAAGCAATCATTTCCCTAAAGCAGTTTCCTCTCAGAATTACTCAGCCTGACACAGTCCCCACAGCTGGGCTGTGGTGAGTGCACCTAACTCGAGGAAGGCGTGAACAGGTGACATGTCTGTCACCCATGCAATCTGTACCTTCATGCTTTTTGATTGCAGGTCGTTACGCTCTCAAGTCTTCCATTCCAGGTAACCCGTGTCGGAGTAACTCTAAATCAGAAACACTCTCTTCCTCTAAAGATGCCCTTACCTGCTCTTAAGTATTCCGTATTGTGCAGAAGTAAATAATAAAATATGCTTCAAAATGCCTTGAAAATTGAGGATGAATCCAATGAATAGACTATTAGTTTCACCCTCTGTGCAGAATCACTTTTCTTATAGTTAACTGAACTAACAAATTCATGATTTACTTACTATTATTCTCAATTTCAATTTTTTAAGATACAACTAAAATGTGATTTAGAAATGGGAGCACTGTCACTTATTACTAAAACATATGATGAAATAAAAATGCCTGGCCATTTAAATCTGCTGCTTTCATTCCATTTCATTTGTTTTATAACAATGTGAGTGATATAAAATTTTTATGGCATCTATATAATATTACTCCATATATCAATATCATCAGAACTGAGAAACTTACTGGCTTACCTTAAAAAGGCCACTAATGGAGGATAAGATTGGTAACACGCAAAGTTGATAGCATATTTGGAAGTTAGAAGTTGAGTATGCAGATTTTGGATTTACATATTGAATTAAAAATACTTTAGTAAATCTTCAATGACATGTATATATATGCAAAGATGTATCATATACATCATATTTAGTATCCATATGGAAAGGTTTAGTTTGTTAAGAGAGATTGGCTAAATAATCCATGCCACAAAGTAGAACTCTTCACAAGACACAAGTGGCCAAGTCTACATCTCATCACCTCTGCCACTTCACTTCCATGTAACAGCTGCATATCTAATTAACAAACTATATGGAAAGAGTGTGCTTAATGATTTTCTTTCTTCCATAGAATGACTTTACACAATTTTTTCTTTTAAACTGTTTCATTCTATTATTCATTTTTAAAAGCTTGATAAAATCACAGCTCCATATATACACACCATTATAGAACAGCATGTCAAGAACTAATAATTTTACCTAATTAAAGAACCTTGAAGGAATATCTAGTCTCTTTTCAGAAATGAGACTGTTTCTTTCCAAGCCATCTATTTAACCAGATTAAGTAGAGAGGAGAAAAAACCCAAGGCATTAACGGCATTTTTAGGAGATAAGCAAATATGTTTCTCAGTTCTAATGATATTGATAGATGGAGCAATATTAGATAAATGCCATAAAAATTTTATATCATTCATGTTGTTATAAATCAACTGAAAATAGAATGCGTAAAGGGAGAGATATGACTTTGATATGATTAAAGAAATACTTATCAGAATATATACTATGTTTCATTTATATAATCTACAAATACATATGTAAAAATATAATACTTATAACAAAATGATCATTTCAAATGTCATCTCATTCAAAATACCAACTTTCTCTAAAGGCAGTTTTCTTCCTTAATTGGTTTACTACCTACAGTTGATCAGGTCAAAATAAAAGTAGAACTAAATTTTAAAAACCTGTAAAATTGACCTGAAAACTCAGCCAGATAAGATTGAAATAATTCAGTTAGTTATTATAATCATAAGCAAAAGCAAAATTCTCAAAAAACTAAAACATAGTTTTGGATTCTTAAATTTGTAAAATTGTATTTCTCAAAAATCAAAAAACAACAGGTATCTTTTCAAAAGGAAAAGGGTCATGGACATCCCTAATTACATATACTTGAAATCAAAGGGTCATAGATCTACTCCCGTGTACTCCATATGTGGAAACCAAAGACCTGAGATAAGTCAGAACTGTCACGTAATCAAGGGCCTGGGTCTCCTGACTTTCAGTCCAATATAACCCTGCCTAACATTTAGCAAGTGTTGAACACAAGCTAATTTCTTTTCCTATCAGGCCCTGCCTTGCTACCTTCATCTGTTCCCATACATACAGTAGAATGAAGAATCTACTGCCCTTTCTTCTCATCTCAAGAACAAGAGGTCACTTTCATATGACAAACAAGGCCAAAGTAATGATTTCTTTAATAATGAATAAAATTTGTAAGACTTTGAGGGCAATATTTTTCTGATGAACAAAGAAAACTTTGCACATATAAAAAAGTCCATAATATTTGATTTTCCACTAAAACAAGAACATATTTATAGATAACCTGTGTGGACCCTTTCCTACGTATATGTGAATATGTATAAATATTTATGAAAAAATATGGTTCACCTTTAACTCATACAAAATTCTTCCTTTTCTGTTTTAAAATAGCAGCCATGATCTCAAATAAGAAAATGAATGTGTAGACACTTTGTAAATGGTACAAAGTGTGTGTGATTTGTTATCATTAGCCTTTGTTAAGTTAGGTCATCAGAATACAGTTTACCTGTGTGTGTAGGGGCCAACGCGGGGGGCAGGGGTGGTTGCTGGTGACGGTGGTGGAGATGGAGGGATTGTTGGGCTAGGATGGGGCCACTTGCTAGGGAACAAGACCAACACTGACCCAGGACACCAGCTGAAACTGAGTTCAAGTGTAGGATCAAGGTCTATGTCAGAAAAGCAAAACAGATGGAGAGGCTGGGACTCAAGGATGGCATATTAGGGACAGAGTAAAAGAGTGTACAAGTGAGTAGGAAATGAAAACCAATAACAGAGCCATCCCAGTAAGTTCAGCTGAGGAGTCACAAGTAGGAACTATATCTGCTAATGTGGACAATTTGTTCTGATGAATTTCTTCACAACTGAGTTGTTGTTAGGCTGGCCCAAGGTCAAGCTCTTCTCAAAGAAGCCCACTCCTTCATTTTCCAGCATATCTGCATATATTCTAGAATAGTCCATAAACCATTTCAAAGAAAAATCAATTTACTTTCCACCTCCTGAGCAGAAACCTTTAAAGCTAAGAAATGAAATAACTCAAAATAGCCACTGATCAGTAAATTTTCATATTTACGGCAACTGTTCACTTTTCTATAACTTAAAAATAAATTAAACACAAATCATTCTATTGAAATCATAAAGATAAATAAGCCCATTATAGATAACAGTGTTCAGAGTACAGAACTATTAGTAGAGTACACAATTAAGATTCAAGGCCGTACAATTTATTTAAGAAACATTAGCATCAAAATATAAGGAAATTTTCACCATTAAAATTAATCAGCACTGTTTAGTTTCTATCAAGCCTACTTAATGGCTCAGGTATACTAAACAAAGATATCAGAAATCCCAAATTCTCTCATCAATACCAGTTTATCCTAGCCAAATCCAGATATAAAAATGCTAAAGAATTACAGTATGCAGAAGAAGTTCAATGTATGCCTTAAGCCAAGTTCAGTTAAGTTCAGAAAAGTACTAGAAACCACAGGTATTACAGTGGGTGTCTTAAGCTGGAGAGCAGCGATGTACCTTGTTCAGGAAATCCTCAGTAATGAAGGACCTAAATTTAGATGCTTACTATAAAACAGGCTTTCCTTGCCCTTTGATTTGCCTGCTGACCTGTGTCTGTCTCCCTTTCCCCCAGATGGGCCCAAATCATTGTCTTGAAATTCAGTCCATTTGACCAAACCCTGAAAATGTGTCCAGGCTTCCTGAAACCCTTCTGGGGATTGGATCTGCCTTTGTACACCACTTACCTGCTGGGCTAGAATTAATCCTTAGACTTATATCAGCCCAGATCCAAAATGACTTCATGGTACCACCCACCTGATTCCACCCTGCCACAGAAGAAACCCAAAGGTGTTGGTTCCAATCTAGACTGGTCTCAAGTTCAACTCAGTTTCTGAGATTTTATGATCTGGATTTGGGGCTCAGTCCTATAGTCAATAAATTGCCCCTAAGCCCTGACTATTGTGGGTTAACGTCCCTAGGTCAGTCAGCCCATTTAGGGTCCCAGCATGTTTCAAATGACCCCTCAGGATATCTTTGAGAAAATTCAATAGCATTAGACCACATACTGTCATATAATTAATCCTGAACTTGACTATGAGAAGACATGTTACAAAAGTAAACAGGTTGAAAAAATGTATTCAGTCACTTGGGGAGACTGCTGAAAATCAAATTTCAATAGATGCTATCCGTTCCGCACTAACTATTTCACTTGTTGAATGGTAAGCTTTTTTTTCTCCTTAAGTGGTAGTTGGCTTAAAGCCACCATCCCCATTAGCTACATAGTTGGTGAGAAACAGTGGAAATTTTTTGTCCTGCTTATCTAGAAATCCTGCTCTCCCTTAGCTAGTCATTTGTGAGTCGTTTTTTTTTGTTTTTTTTTTTATTCAACTAATGCAAAAGTCCTTTGTTTCAATGATAGAAAAGAATTTTCTAAATTCTGTTCAATCTACACCTCTAAATTAGAATTTATTAGACTATTTTTATTTGAAAGTCCATAAAGCTAAATCCAGCTGGAATTTACATTTTAATGTTATAGTGGACTCTACAAAAGGCTTCATTGTTAATGTTTCATCCACATTTCTCAGGAAAGGATCCTGATTAGTTCACATGGTAAAACAGAAAGAATAGTAGCTTTGACCAAAATGTGGCCTGAGTGTCAATCCTGGCTTTACTACCTACCTTTATAGTTTAAATTACCGTATAGGTTAAATTCATCCACATGTCCATCCAATCCGTTATTTATTCAACTAACATTTAATGGGTACCTACCATGTTCCAGGCACTTTGTAGGCACTCCCAGATAAAGCATGAACAAAACAGACAAAAATCTCTGCTTTTTTGGTGCTTGCATTCTAGTGAAGTCAAACAGACAATAAATAGGTGAGCAAGGAAAATATATGGCATGTCAGATGGTGATAAGGGCTATGAGAAATTGTAGCTGGAAAGGAGATTCAAGAGGATGGGGTGGAGGAAACAAGTCCCACTAATCAGGTGATATTTGTACAGCGACCTCATAGACATGAGAGAAAAAGTCTAGCATAAATGGGAAACAAGCATTCAGGGTCTGGATGTGTACAAGTCCCAAGGCAGAACAGTGCTTTGAGTGTCTGAAAACAGCAAAGAAGCCAAGTGGTTGCAGAGGAGTGAAAGAGAGGAAAGGCCCTTGAAGCTGAAGTCAGAGGGAGCGGTGAAACTGATGATATTGAGCCCTGTAGGCCAATAAAGCTGTGGTCTTTTACTGTTAATCATATGGGTAACCACTGGAGGGTTAGAGCAGAGGAACTGCATTGCTGATGTCAGCTTTCAAAAGAACCTCTCTGGCTGCTTTGTGAAGAAAGAAGCATAGAGGGGTCAGGGAACACACAGGAAGATCACTTCAAGCCTGTGCCACTAATCAGCGTGAAATTCAAGGGGTGAGGGGGAGGAGTAGTTAAAAGTGTGGATGGATTTCGAAGACTTGGCCAATACAATCTACTGATGGACTGGATTTTCAACAGAAGTTACTTATCATGGAGCCAAAAACTTAGGAAATGATAAAGTTTAACTCCTCCTACATGTATATGTGCCGTGATACAGGCCCTGGACATGAACCCTGGATCTGAGCACCCTGAACACACATTTTAAGAGAAGGTCTTCCAATCCCCCAAGGAAGATTTGCCAAAAAACAGCACTGGATAAACACAGGGAAGAGATGCCTAGCCTACCCAAAGGACCCACATTGTGAAATGTGAAGAAAGGAATGAGGGTGACCTTGATAACACTCTAGGTCAAACTTGCCCATGCCCTTTTGAATGGCACAAGTCAGGAGTGCAAGATGTGTGTGTTCAAAGGGGTAAAAGCAGAAAAAGAACTATTCTTTTATCCAGAGGAGTGGTCCAAAACCAATCTGTCAAAGAACGGGACGTGAGGCTTTACAACTGCTTCCTGGCTTTTAAATTCTGTTTGTCTAAGTCTATAACCACAATCCCTCCAGTAAACAGAAAGGGTGTGGAATAAACTTTTGCCCATGATTGAACACATTAAGCCTATGTACAGTCGTGACGTTGGTGACAATTTTTTTAACTCACTTCAATGGATATGACAAATCCTGATATTGTGACTTAACATCCCCTTCTCTTCTAAGTCTTTCCCACCACCTTATACCCATACTGGTTGCTGAATTTCACCAATCCCAGGATCAATGTTCCAAATATCTTTGTTGGTTTCAGCAACTATTTTACACCCCTCTGTAACTCATCCCAGGCCTTCATCCCTGATGACTCACTGTCATGTTACTAACCTTTTCTGCCCTCTGGAAGCACAGTCCTTCACTGCCTCAAAGGCAGTGACCTCCCATTTCTTCTCCACTTCAGCTACTTATAAACAATTACCTGGACTTTATCATAACTTATTATTAATCATCCTATCAAAACTTGAACTCTCTTTAAGCCGTCTCCAAACACAAACTCTTCGTTATTATCACTTCAAAAACCACATGACTACTGAACATTCTACCCTAACTACAGGATATAGGTCCCCTTGGCTTTTGTGTTTCATTAGACAGCCAAGAATCCACGATCATCCTTTCAGAGGATAATCTTACCAACAAGCAGGAATGACTTTTTCCCCTCATTTCTCTTGCATATTTCCATTTAGTCTCTAGGGATGACCTCTGTTTTGCAGACACCCATGATCACATTTTCCCAATTCTAAAAACAGATAAATCTGATATATTCTTCCACTGATGGCTCTGTACCACCTCTGCCCTCTGTACCAGGTTGCAGTCTGATTTAACTGCAGCCATGATATACCTGCTGGTCTCTAAAGGTAAATGTGTTTACAGCAACTGCTTTAATGCTCTGAAGCTTCAGCTCCACTCAATTCCACCGGCTCTTTTGACTCAGTATCTGAACTTGTCTCCTTCAGAGACCTAACAAAATGGAAGTGGATCTATCCTGATGGACTCACTACCTCATGCTGCTTCAGCAGAAGTCCAGAAAAAAGTCCTTTTTCCTGGTCACTTAGTCACTTCCCTTAGACTATCCAAACTCTCACCAAATGATGATTTCATCAACAATGACTTGTACAAAAACATATGACAAGTCTGTGACCCAGCCTGCACAGAACCCGGGTCTCCCAATACCCAGCACGATGCTTTCCTTACCACATCCAGCATTTTCAGCACTGATTTCAGCACCTAATAAAGTCTTCTGATAGTGATAAAAATGAGTATGGCAATCAATTTTTAAAAGAGACCAATGATGACATCATCTTCTTCAAAAGATTCTTAAGGATTTGTATTTTTAGTACAGAATATATCTGCCTATTTCTGAGATGACAAAAAAAAAAAAGAAGCAATTGGTGATCATTCTCTAAATTTTATCATGTGTGTGTGAGCGCACAAGCACATGAATGCATGCATACACACAAGAACTAAAGTCATTACCTCTTCTATAATCATCATGCCACAGTTAAGTTAAACACTTCCAAATGTGGCTGCTATACCGTTTCCTAAGAAATTCTCTTAAGGCACAAATGTGGCACTGAGCAAAAGTACACAACTGAAGTGTTGTATCAGGGGCCATGGTCTTACGTTAAACTATCTGTCATTTGTTTATAGATAGAGCTTTAGTAGAGGCTAAATGGCTATGACATCTAACTGACTTCTAGAGGTAAAAATAAAAGGCTTTCTTTTCTATGATTTACTGTCAATGTAAATTAAGTAGAGATTTTCCTGAAAGAACCATCCTGGAATGGAAGTACACATTCAGGTGAAGTAAAACAAACCATCCAGTTACCTCTTGTTGAATAAATATGACAAAATATTTGTGGGTGGTACCAAAAAAAAAAAATTCCCTCACTATATATAAGGCACAAATAAAATTTTAGTTTAAAATGAACATACATTATCAACATAAAATGCTAGTGAAATTATGAACTTTTTTTCTCTTAACTTACGAGAACTTTTCTCGTGTTTCTAAAAACGAGTTATCTATTATTTGTGGTAGAAATAATTTGGTAATTTTTTTTGGCTAATGATTAGACAGGTCAGCCCATAAAGTAAGCCCTAAAGTATTTGACTTTTTCTAAACCCTATAAAGAATTAATGTTAACTTTTATATTTGAAAAAATTCTGAAAAAAGTAATAGCTTATATAATGTTTTTACATAGTATAGCTTCATAGAGAGTAAACAGTGGAGAAAAGTGACTTTTAAAATGTTACCACTACTTGAGGACACGGGGAGGGGGAAGGGTAAGCTGGGACGAAGTGAGAGAGTAGCATTGACATATATACACTACCAAATGTAAAATAGATAGCTAGTGGGAAGCAGCTGCATAGCACAGAGAGATCAGCTCAGTGCTTTGTGACCACCTAGAGGGGTGGAATAGGGAAGGTGGGAGGGAGACGCAAGAGGGAAGAGATATGGGGATATATGTATACATATAGCTGATTCACTTTGTTATACAGCAGAAACTAACACAACATTGTAAAGCAATTATACTCCAAAAAAGATGATAAATAAATAAATAAATAAAATGTTACCACTAAAAAAGAATTTATCATTTAATTGTCTGAAAACCATTTTAAGCAAGAACAATTAGAGAAGTATACCAAATGTGTGATATTTTGTGCAAAAGAAATGCACTACAGTAATTTCTAAAAGTCTGTTTTTCCAACCAAACTACTTAACTACCCTGTATAATCAAATGATACATTTTCACTTTAATTTCTCAAAATATCTCAAACCCATTATGTCTAAAACCAAATCAAGGGACCAAGTGGTGACCCTCACTGGAAAACTACAAATTTTCTTCGGTAATTAGTATTCAGTCTCTAGGGTGATACTCAGAGATCTCTAGGGTGATACTCAGAGATCACTAGGGTGATCTAATGGTTTTAGCTTCTGTTAATGAAACCCTAATCAGTTATTATATTAGGAATTGCAAAATCGTGACTTTCTATCATTCCTCTACTTATAATACCTGGCTTTTTTCTGTGAAGAAGAGCTTTTCTCCACCTCCCCCTACCCCCAGAGAATCACTATAGTTCACAGATTTTCATTTCCTCCATTTGTGTTATAATAAATCACAATCATTACTTTGAATCCTCTATTAATGCCTCTAACCCATGTTTTACAGTGCAGCCAAAGTCATTTTTTCTAAAAGCAAATCTTTTTCTCACCCTCTCTCTCTCACACACAGACAAAGACACGTTTAACACTTTAATGGCTTCCCAATGCTCTTAGGAAAAAGACAAAAATAATCACCCTTACCTTAACAGTATAAAGGCTATTCCCCTACTGGAATGTTCTCCCCAACCACTTCTTCCTACTGAACTCCTATTGATCAGTTTTAGTCTTCAATCAATCCCTTTCTCTGAGAAAACTTTTAACTATTTAACCTAACTTTGCAGTACTTAAGACAGTTGGCTTTTATATTTATTTGCACGGCTACTGGCTCTAGCCCTCCTTTACTAACTTAACTGCAAGCAACATGAGGGCAAGAACAGAATCTGTTATTGTTTTACCCAGCACAGTGCCTGCAACATAGTAAATGCTCAATAAATACCTGTTGAATAAATAAATAAGTGAACCTAATGCATGGTGTCACTAATTATTTTTATTTACCCTTAAACTATTTAGAGACAGAATGGAAGTGTCTGTAAAAGATGCATAAACAATCAGAGTCCCCAGAACTTATCATTGAGTACATCTACAATTAGCTAAAAAGGAAAAGCAAAGCCCTAAGCATTACAAAGGCAATACTGCTGAACCACTGCTGTAGTTTTCCTTTTTTTAATCAAAAATATTTTTTGGCAATCTGGATCAATGGATCAATGGACTATCCTGAAAAAACTGAAATGCAGGAAGGCCTTTACCACGTCATTGGTCATGTCTAAAAATAACTTTCCTTTCTTCTGTAGAATAAAGAATTCTCTCTTATAGCAAACACTTTGTGTCATAGCAAAAGCGACATAACATGACCCATTAGAGCTTTGACAACTTTCTTACTCCAAAAATTAGCTAAAGAGTATAATTTTGGCTCGATCTATATGTAGTTGTTACTGACTGGATTTTGAAATTTCAGCAGCAAAAGCAAATTCTCAACACAAGATAAATGGTTGCTAAGTTATTCTTTACAAAGGTACTATTTCTAATATTTATGCTAATACTCATCAACCTTCAGACTACATAATAGAGCCTTAATAAAATGAACCTTAATCAAATAGACTATTTTATAAACAATTTGGTAGAGGTCACTAGGGTGTTTTTTTTCCTGGCTAAGAGTGATCAAATAGATAGCCTGGCAAAGGCATGCTCATGTAGGAAAACTACTGAAACCCAATACAACCTCTAGCTTGTGCTAAAATGTTCAGCCCTGCGGACACATGCCAACTAGACACATGGTAGCAGAGCCTGCTAATCACAATTACTAATACAATCTCCAGATACCACTTAAGAACAAAAACTCCTGCTCTGAAAGTCTTACTATTACTACCAACCTGCAAGCAAACAGATCATGTTGAAAGAAACGTTCCATTCTAGGCTGGACTATTTTAAATTTCTGGTGGCAAAACACTGCAGGCTTGAATCTCTTTTCTTAGACACAAGGAGCATGAAGAAATAGTTACATGGAGTGTCTCCCTACATGCCTCTGAGGAATATCATGGACAACTTAACGCTTGTAAAATCAAAATTTAAAAAAAATGATGTTTTGCTTTTAGTATGTGTATCTGCTAATTCAAATTTCTGTCATATTATAAGTTGAAAGCTATTAGGTGGGATATAAGATATCCTTCCCAAAGACTGATTCATTGTCACTGAGCAAAACAGCAAACTGGGCTGGAAAACTGTACAGAGAGGCTCGATGTTTCTTCTGCTCTGTCTTTGTAATTATACTAAGTAGTCAAGATTGAGAGATAGCTGAGAGCAGTGGAATTTTACCAATTAAAAAGAGTTACTTCGTGTGTGTGTGTGTGTGTGTGTGTGTATATATACATATATATATATATAGCCCACCTGTAAAGTTCCTAATCATAAAGAAATTTTCCAGAAGGCAAGATAATTTTATTACCTACAAAATTTTGTCATTGCATAGTAATAACATTCAAAACGTATAGGACAACCTAATCAGATTATAGAATGTGATAATACTTTCTATAATTCTCATGTTATTTATTTTCCCTTTTTTTTTTTACACATTCATCACTATTTTAATATATTAAGACAGGTGTTCTTGCTAACACAAGTGGTAGGAAATAAAGGGAAAAAAGAATCATAGGGGATTATTTGGTGTTGGACACTGCTGCTATGGCTAAAATATTGAGCCTGTTGTCTCAGTTTTTACACAGTATTCTCAATAAATATGTAAAGAATAAATTAAAACATGCTCAATTTCTTCTATGAAGTGAGCATTGAGAGACTCTCACCAGAAGTAATAATGTCTTAGTCAATTAGTAAGCAATTATTTATTGAAGGTTTCCTAGATGTTAGAACCACCACTACACAGAATTAGAGTTAAATTTTATGGTCATCTATATCAATTTCTTTTCTGATGCTTAAATTCTCTTTCTCTTTCAACTCTAACACAAGTTATCCAGCCTCTTTTAAAATATTTCCAAGAATGGAAAGTGCATTGTCTCTTAAGGAAGCTCATTTTAGTATCTAGATTAAATTGTTAAGAAGTTCTCATCTCTGTTCTCATTTATCAAGTATTCATTAAGGAAACACTATGTACCAAGTATCGAGCCAGGGTTTCAGCATGGTCCCTGCTTTCATGAGGCTTACAGTCTAGTGGGAAAGAGAAAAAATCACAGAAAATGACTACAAAATACACATTTTGATAAGTTATTGGAATGAAAGCAAAAGCTGCTTGGCACATGGTAAGTCCAAAATAACACAATATTAAATGAATCAATGGAGAGGTGATGAGAGTCTATAAAACAGGAAGAGAAATGATTTAGACTGAGGAATCTGGGAAGGCTTCTTGGAAGAAGTGGCATTTAAGTTAAGATCTGAAGGATAACTAAGACTTCATCTGGAAAAGACCCAGGAAAAATCGTGGCCCCTTCCATTCCTAAAATAATATGACTGGGACTATACTGGAATGAGCATGTGTGTGGTGGCGGGGATGGGGCATGGGTGGACTGAAGAAAGCTCAAGAAGTTGCAGAAGTTTTTCAGGCCTAGTAAGGATATTAGATTTTAGTCTAAATAAAATTAGAAATCTGTTGAAGAGCTTTAGTCAAGGGGGATGAGATGATCAGTTTTTGTTTTTGGTTTCGTTTTTAAGTCCCTCAGTCTGCTTTCCTGTTAATTTGGCCCTCACCCTGATTTCTACGGCTGCAAAGAATAGGTCTCATTCCTCTTTTTACGACTGTCCTCCATTCAAGCAACCGAGGGAAAAAGAAGCCCTAAGACCTGAGCAAATGTGGCCAGGGTTTCAGGGGAGGCTCTGCGTGGTGACTATGCAGATGCCCAGTACTCCCAGGGCACTGCTGAGTCCCCAGTGAATTCTGATCCAGTCAACTGACCCACACGCGGTTCAGTCAGGATGGGTGTAAGCTTGATTGGAGGCCAGTACCCAACTACCCAACATGGACAGATTTGTCAAGAACTGACAGACCATTCATAAGAGAGCACAGTTACCTACTTATAGTTGATCGCAAAGTGTGACTTCAATTAACTACTTTTAACCATTAAAGGTGACATTTTCCAAAGGTACAAACTTCTAGTTAGAAGGTGATTAACTTCTGGGGATCTAATATGCAGCATGGTGACTATAGTTAACAGTAGGTTATTATATACGCGAAAGTTGCAAAGAGAGGAAATCTTAAATGTTCTCACCACAAAAACAAAAGAATGTAATTATGTGAGGCTATGGATGTGTTAACTAACCTTACTATGGTAATCACTTCTCAATATATACGTGTATCAAATCATCGCATTGTACACTTTAAACTTACATAATTTTATACGTCAATTATATCTCAGTAAAGTTGGGGGAAAAGGTGACATTTTCATACCTGAATTAGGAATTTAACTCATATTATTTTGTAAAGATATTTTGTGCCTTTGACATATTCAACACACTTTAAAAACTAAAAATTGCTTCAAGTAAAAAATCAATGTGTACACTGAAAATGCATAAATTTGGAATTCAAATCTGAAAGTATTGACCAATTATCCTCTCTCTAGGTTCTGAAATAAAAATCAAGCCAGCCTCTTGGACGATCACATTGCGAGGACTCAGCACGGCTGGATAAAAAGCACTGTTGCAGTAAAGTAGGTCCTTTCTTAGAAATGGAGCAGACAAAGCCTTTCATTTATTATTTATAGTGCCTTGTGCCCATGTCAACTCCTGATTAATAATTAAAATTAATCTCATTACAGAAGATTTCATTACAGGATAATTTAATTAAATGATGAATTGGCTCCCAGATGTTACCTTCTGTGCCATCTTTTAAATAATGCTGATGATGACACAGGGATTCGCTAAGTATCAGTCTGGCCTTAAGAAAATGAATTATTTATAAGGTTCTGCCATTCTGCCGACAATAAATGATACTGATCACACCTATGCTGTATCCTTCTCCAAAGTCACATTTTCACAAGATTTCTGATATTTTCACAAAATTTTTAATGTCCATTGGAAATTTAGGGCCATCATTTTGTCAGTCATAAAAATGTGTTTATTTGGCGAAAATTCTAATTCACAGAACCTATTCATTTTAAAGGAGAAGTATACAAAGGAATCTCAGAATGTAAAATCTGAAATTTCAACTTCAAAATAACAATGAGGAGGAATATATTAATCAATTTTTGCACTTCTGGAGCAAAAAAGTTCAATTATGCAAAATAATCAAGCAACATTAGTAATCAAACTTCAAAATTTTGGTTGATTTCTACACAATGAAAAAGTCCCCAGTAAAAAGAGTCTCACGAAGTCAATGTATTTTTTTCAATTTGCCATGAACCAACATAAAGCACTATTTTTAAGGGCTTCCATACCACATACTTCACTGTTATCCTGCTTTCACTGCACTTTGCAGAAGATACATATGCTGATAAATCAGCATAAGAAGAAATGAAACCCATCAAACCAGACTTTTAAGGGGTGAAAATATTTAAGAGACATTTCTGTATTAACTTGGGGAAAATCTGAGCTTTTTGAATGCCACAGTGCATGACAAAATCTAGGCCATTTCAAAAATTATCAGCCAAACATATAGGTTTTAATTATTCTGCTTGGTTTATTTTAAGGCTTTTGATCCAAAATAAGATACTTATACATTAAAATCTCAGTCTAAGACAGTAGTTTTGGATTTTTGTTATTTCTACTAGCAGAGGACAGATTTTTCTTAAATGGGATTTAGAAAATTAAGTTAGAAAATGTGACATAATCTTCCTATAAAGAAATGTACTGCTCAAAAAGATACATGCACCCCAATGTTCATTGCAGCACTATTTACAATAGCCAGGACATGGAAGCAAGCTAAGTGTCCATCAAAAGAGGAATGGATAAAGAAGATGTGATGTGTGTGTGTGTGTGTGTATGTGTATATATAATATATAGTGGAATATTACTCAGCCATAAAAAAGAATGAAATTATGCCATTTGCAGCAACATGGATTGACCTAGAGATTATCATACTAAGTGAGAAAGACAAATATCAAATGATATCAGTTATGGGTGGAATCTAAAAAAATGATACAACTAAATGTATTTACAAAACAGAAATAGACTCTCAGACATAGAAAACCAACTTATGGTTACCAAAGGGGAAAGGGAGAGGAGGGTTAAATTTAAGAGTTTGGGATTAACAGGTACACACTACTATATATAAATAGATGACCAACAAGGACCTACTGTATAACACAGGGAACTATATTCAATATCTTATAATAACTTATAATAGAAAAGAAGCTGAAAAAGAATATATGAATATGTGTGTGTGCGTGTGGTATGTAACTGAATCACTTTGCTGTACACCTGAAACTAACACAGCATTGTAAATCAACTATACTTCAATTTTTAAAAAAGGGATACGCAACGTTTTAGAAGTGTAACATACAACATACATACAACAAAGAACATAAACCTTAAAAAAAAAGAAATGTATTGCTTCAGTAGTGTTTTTTTTTGTTTAAAAACTCATTAACAGAGTGGGTAATTTATAATTACAGAGCACTAAATTGTACTGTCATATCTTTGACATACACTATTTGCTGGCTAATCAGCAATATAACTGCTATAATCAAAGCATCTCAGAGGTGGATCGTATCTTGAAAGGCACCGTGTAGAAGTCTCTTCTATCCAATGTATGAACTCCCTCAACATTCAACAACAAGGAGATGGTCTTGACTTGAGTATCTGTACCAGAGCCACAGTCACAGTTTTTCAGGGCAGCCTATTTCATTTTCAGTCAGCTGATAAGATTAGAAAGTTCTCATACAGGCCCTGTCTGAATCACTTGAGATTTTCCACTTTTTTCCCTTTTTCTCTCCTTCATACTATACATTTTTCATTCAACGGGCAAGTTCCCATCTCTGGCCAAGCTGACCTACCTTCCTTGGATAGCTCTTGCTTATTCCTTTGCATTTTGATCTCCTTATCTGCCAAATCAGATAATTTCTTCTTTAGAGTTGATCCCAAACATGTCCCATTTACTTCAACAAGTAATCCTTATTAACCCTATTGTGGTTTCTATCATGTGGATTTACATGCAGGTATATACTCTACAACAATGGCAGGTCTCAAGCAAATAACACAGAGAATTGTGGGAAAATGTTATGCCTTTTGAGAAATACCAAGTATTTAATTCTACCAGTATGAACTGGTAACAGTGTTACAAGAAGACATATGACTACTTATGCAATGTAAAATCAGTCATAAGCATACATAGTTCTCACAAAATTATTTAAGTTAATAACTCACCCAAGACTGGATGTTTCCAAGATTTTCTATTAATTGATGTTTGTGACTTGTTCTTTCATAGTAGACAGGCTAAGATTTTATAAAACTATAAAAAACATTTTTTTGCTGTGAATTGGGAAAAAATTATCATTTCACTTCCAATTTCCCAGCTAGAATTTCAGCTCTTTCATGAGGGGTTACGTTGCCATTTTTTATATTCCTCTTTAGTATCTGTAAATGTTTTATAGTAGTTACTCAACAGGTATGGGCTCTAGACTGGGAATGGATTTGCTAGTGCAGAATAAGACTCTTAGGGTAGATATTATGTATATTGGGAAAACAGAAAAGGGAAAAATAAACTCAAAAATGTTTTAAAACTTCGAAAAGTTTGGATGGTATAAAAACAAACCCAATCATTGAATCACAATATACTAGAATTAATTGTCACCACTCCAAGAACTAGGAGAGGCTGCTGCTTTAGGAAGCAACATAAACATCCACTGATGGAGGAATGGATAAAGAAGCTGTGGTATATATACAATGGAATATTACTCAGCCAGAAAAAAGAATGAATAATGCCATTTGCAGAAGCATGGATGGACTTAGAGATTGTCATACTGAGTGAAGTAAGTCAGACAGATAAAGACAAATATCATATGATATTGCTTATATGGGGAATCTAAAAAAAAATGTTACAAATGAACCTATTTACAAAACAGAAATAGAGTCATAGATGTAGAAAACAAACTTACAGTTGCCAAGGGGGAAAGACAGGGGGAGGGATAAATTGTGAGATTGGGATCGACATATACGCACTACTATATATAGAATAGATAACTAATAAGAACCTACTGTGTAGCACAGGGAACTCTACTCAATACTCTGTAATGACCTATATGGGAATAGAATCTAAAAAAGAGTGAATATATGTATATGTATAATTGATTCACTTTGCTGTACAGCAGAAACTAACACAACATTGTAAATCAACTATACTCCAATAAAACTTTATTAAAAAGAAAATAAAAATTAGGCAAATAAATAAGATACTTTGAAAATGACAGAGTAGAAAAATTTCCTTACACTCAAGTGGTCCTCTGTTTTTTCTGAACTGAATTAAATCTTCAAGTGTTTGAAGTTGATATCAGATGAGACGCTCACGTAAACATCCAGTACCATTTTTATAAGCCAAATGTTTACCTGTAATGTCTTCTGCAAACCTGTGGATTTATCAAAACAATCCATCTTCAAGATTTTAAAATTCATCAATATTGAGTCTTTTTTTTTTAATCTGTGAATGTCTTTATTTTCCTTTATTTATTTATTTATTTATTTATTTTTCAATATTGAGTCTTGAGGGACAACTTTCTATATACACACTTGTCTGGTATTTCTTGCCTATTTCTCTATCCATACAAAATACTGAAC
This sequence comes from Balaenoptera borealis, assembly GCF_965194805.1. NCBI lineage: Eukaryota > Metazoa > Chordata > Mammalia > Artiodactyla > Balaenopteridae > Balaenoptera > Balaenoptera borealis. Next base: position 29,952,417 of record NC_138873.1, read on the forward strand.
TGGATTTAATAGTGACTACATTTGAAAATATTTATCAGTGGAGGAAAACTAGAAGTTAATTTTAAATAAATGACATATAGGAGACAGATTTTATTTCTCTATATATTTCATTTTCTCCCTAAAAGCAGATTATTTAAACCAGGTATTTTATCTCTTTAGAGAATGCTAATGAGTATTATCATTTATTGAGCATTTAATATGTGTCAAATGATCACTACCAATATTTATCTAAATAAAGCCCTAAATCCATTAAATGAAATAGGTTAATTTCTCCTACAGTAAAGATAAAAATAGTTAAACAAAGGTAACTTAATTAATTTGCCAACAGTCATACAGCTAGTAAATGGTGGAATAGGGATTAAAACCTATGTCTGTGTGATTCCATATAATAATAATAACTTTCAAAAAAATTTTTAATAATACCATTTTTTAAATGTTGTTAGTGTCTTGCATGTCTTATCTCATTAAATCTTTACATAACCAACCCTATGAAATTGGGTATTATTTTTTTAATTGAGGTAAAATTGCTTTACAATGTTGTGTTAGCTTCTGCTGTACAATGAAGTGAATCAGCTATCTGTATACCTATATCCCCTCCCTCCCACCCCCCAATCCCACCCCTCTAGGTGGTCACAGAGCACCGAGCTGAGCTCCCTGTGCTATACAGCGGGCTCCCACTAGCTATCTCTTTTACACATGGTAGTGTATTTATGTCAAACCGAATCTCCCAGTTTGTCCCACCCGCCCCTTCCCCCCCGCTGTGTCCACATGTCTGTTCTTTACATCTACGTCTGTACTCTCAACAGCACTAGTTTTGGGATGAGAAAACTACTCATAAAGAGGTAAAATTATTTTCCTACTACTAAGGTGGAGAACCGAGCTGTAATATCATATCAGGCAGTCTGACTGCTTGGCATTGCTCTTAACCTCTCCTCTAACATCACATTCTCAAAGCCTCTATCTAACCCCTCCTTTCCCCCAAATGGTTACACTGGTTATGTATATGATCCTGAACTTTATTAAAAGTCTACCAGCTCGACCCATATGGAAGTGACACAAACCAGATTGCAGTCTCTAGGAACTTCTTCCATCTCACATCTCCCAATCCACACAACCTGTCATCTATGTCATTTAACACATATTAAATGCTTAACACATATTAAATGGACAACTGCAGTGGCCTCCTACCTGGCCTTTAAGCATCTAGTTTTTTCTCTCTCCAGGGCATATACCTATGAAACAGTCTCTTTAGATTGATTTGTAAGAAAAGAATGACTACTGCTCAATATAATTTCTAGAAATTTTCTGATATAGAAGATAAAGAATCACTAGTTTCTTGTGCATGTCCACTTACTGAATTGTATCCAGAATTTTGACTCTAGAATTGTAAAAGACAATTTAGAAGCAGAAAACCTCCTAGTACATTTTTATCACTGAGGGAAACCAATACTTTTAGCCTTGTTTTTTTTTTTTTTTTACCTCCTGTGAATCTCAAATTCCTCCCTGTGCTGCTCCCTATGTATCATGACCAATATGGGATCCCACTGATCTTTTCTCTGGTTTTAATTTGTTTTTAATTTATTTGTAATATCTTTGAGCACTAATTTTAAGGTTCTGTGAAAAATAGCTCTTAAAATCAATATTAGTGTTTTATTAGTGTTTAACTAACAATAACTGTAAGATGTAGGGATTTGAACAAAAGATCAAATTACATATCACTGCACTGAAAAGAAGGAACATAATCTCTATTTTGACATAACTCATGCTGGGCCAAGGGTGAGGCTTGAGTCTTCAGCAACAGGTACCCTTGGGAGGTCAAGAAATAGGGAGGATGGAGACAAGGAGAGAGCCCAAAGAGGCTTGGTTCAGGCAGGCACTGAGAGCCCGGAAAGGCCAAGTGATGGAACAGGCAGAGCCACTGGAGACCACAATGCCACCTGTTTTTAAAGAACAAAGGGAGTCAGCTAGCTGCCCATTAGGCAGCACTTTAGCCACAGTGAAGAAATGAGGAAGATAAGTCAGATCTCTAGAGAAGAGTGAATCACCAAGTCCAGCCAAGCAGGCAAGATCTCAATCCCAACAGAGGATCAGAGCCCTCTAAACACAAGGGGGTGGACGGGTCCAGTTCTGCAGCCGCAAAGCCCTGCCCAATGTTGACCCACCCTACCAGACACCACTGACGGCAGCAGAACTCACCCCACTCTGCCAGCTTAAGGGGCTGAGGTCCCCCAGCACATGTCAAGCTCTAGTCAAGACTGGCTCTGGATCTGGGCTGCTCTGGGTATCACTGCCTCCACATGTGAGGGAACAGAAAAGAAGGCAGAGGCTGCACCTATCTTCCCAAATCTGAACCCGCAAAGAGGCATGGAAGTCCCCTCAGGGTCTTCCTAGGAAAGGATCTATAAAGCATTACAGGCAAAGAGGCAGACCCTGACACAGGAACTGGCAGACACAGCGTTACGACAGAACTAACTATAAGGCAGGTGGGTGATGTTAGAGAGGGCTCTGTTTATCACTTGTGAAAAGCTAGTGGCTGCTGGGAGAAAGGGAGTGTGGCAAGGGTTGAGGTCAGCAAACTTACTTTCTGCCTTCCTGTAGCTGAGCCAGCCGGAAGCACACAGCCACACCCATTCCTTTACCCATTGCCTATGGCTGCTTTCTCCTGCAGGGGCAGACTGAGTCATTGAAATCAGGACAATACGGCCATAAAGCCTAAAACATTTACTACCTGGCCCTTTACACAAAGAGTCTGCTGATCCCTGTCTTAGAGAAATACCGGTCTATCTATATGCAAATTTATACATGCAGATAAGTGCACACAGTGAAAATTTAGAATTTTAAGATTTGAAAGAACAGACCATAAAAACATCATAAAGTCAATCTCCACAGCTAACCCACACTAATAAGATGGATCACACAGATGTGGATATAAACAGTAGTAATTCTGATCATGACAAAATGGTCCACACCAATAAGATATGCTATTTCAGTTCTCTGTCTGTCTGTCTGTATGTTTTTTCCCCACCCCATCAATGTTTGCCTTCCACAATATGCTCCATAAGTTTCCAGGAAAAAAACTAACAAAACTTGAAAGACATTCATTTGATTTTTTTTATATTGGCTTATTTTTCTAATAAAAAGTTTTCTTTAAATTTATTATTATTACCATCATTATTATTAAGATCTATATTCAAGAAAGCCCATGAAAATTTTCATTCAACAAGTATTTACTGAAAACCTACTCTGTGCCATAAGCTATGCTGGGATCCAGTTTGGACCAGAAAAATAACCTAGCATTGGTTTTCTAACTTTTCCCTTTCACAGGAAACCTCTATTTTCCCAACACAGTAGAAGGATTTTGTACATTTATTTTACATAATAATAGTTCATAAAACCAAAATAATAAATACCAGTATATGAAAGAAGCACTTCTAAATTGAGTTCTTGAAAAAAGTTGGTGGTCAGGTATTAAGTTTGACACTTCTCTCACCACAAAATACCAAAAACAAAACCCAAAAAACCCCAGAATTTTAAATCTTCAAAGATTTTAGATTTCTTATATTTTCTTCAAAATTACAGAAGCTGAAATATTATTATAGACACTGCTTGAAATTATCCTGGGGGAGAGTAGAATACAGTATAAATTTTCTTTCATATGAAGAGATGCAGTGTATAAAAAATAGTGCACTTTTTCAAATTTAAGAGTTTTAACTATGTTTCTAATATGAAGCTACAGCAAGATTTGTCATCAGTTGAGAGGTTATATGAATTATATATGAACTGGTATCCAATTTTCAAGTTGCCTTTGAAAACCTGAGGAGCTTATTTTCAAAATTAGAAAAATAAATCAATAATATTTGAACTTGTTCAGATGGAGGTAGAAATTTCTTTAAAAGTTAATGGATGAGTTTTAACCCCAAAGAAGTCCTTTTATTATCTGAGAAATAAGAGTGGCTACCCAGATAGATCCAGATACTACCCCCAAGGAGCTTCTTGTAGATGTGTTTGTACCACCTTTTCCTGATGTGTGCCTTATCACCTGAGGAGAGACTATGAAACATCTTTAAAATTACAGAAATAATGGTGATAATTTTATCATTTTTGTCTATGTTAACACATAAAACCTAGTTATTGGAAAATAAGTTTTTGAAAGTATTGACCCCTGATACATTCACTCCTATTCCTCTTCCTGCTCTCTCTCTCTCTCACACACACATACACACACATACACACACGTTCACATGCACTAATAATCCTTGATTATCCACTAGAACCACATTATCAACTATTAAGTTATTACATACTTGTTAAAAAATGCACATTTATACTGAGCCATTTGGGGATACTAATAATGATAGTTTTAGTAAGAAATGAAAGCACTGTCTTTGAATTTTATAACTGTTTCTGTTAACCAAAGTTTATATACTTTTTCAGCCTCTAATTCAGATGGATTACACTGCATCTTTATTTTTTTAAAAAATGGAAAGAACCAGTAGCAAGACCTTTTCACTTTTGTTGAAATTCAAACTCAGAAACCTAGGCAACACTCTGCAGTTCAGAGTCTCAAAGCTCTCCTTGGAGTCACTTTAATTCTTAATGTCTTAATTACTTGCACTTATTAAATAATTGAAACTCTCTAGCAAACAAAAGACGAGATGGCTATCCTTCTCCCTGACCAACATGATGGCATGAGCTTATTCGAAAAAGAGAAAAACAAGAATTATGGTGGCTTGGGGAGATGTGCTAATGAGTAGAATAATGTAAAGCCTGTAGTCATCATGGGTTTTTTGATACACACACACACACACACACACACACACACACACAGATTTTGTACTGATATATATTAGATATAGATATATAGAATGGAAATGCATTTTGTCCTGATCAATAATACTTACATTTAGAAACAATCACTGGAATCATAGGCTCTCAAAGATAGCAGGTTAGTTAGAGATCAACTTGTTATATTTCATTAGCAGCAGGCATGTGCAGTGCACATGCAAATTTTGTAAGGCACAAAAAGTCTAAAATGTATTTGTAAAATATGATCATTTTATGCTACTAGTTTTAATTAAAGTTCTGTATATTGGTTCATTCAGTATTCATTCAGTATTTGTAAGGCATACTGCTTCTGAATTTCTTTTATATATGTCTATTCACAAGATTCATTGGCAATTATAGCATGTTACAATAGTCAAGATATAGTCACATCACATAATGTGTATCATATAAGTCAATGCAACTTTACCTCAGAATCAGCCCCTACTACTGACATTCTGGTGTCTGTTCCTTTGGAAAACAGCCTCAATTATCATGAGGTTCAATATTATATATATTTTAAAGAGGGAATTGTAAGCATTTGCTAAATAAATTAATGAATAAAATTAGCTTCAGGTTTACTCATTCACTATGCTTTCTTCTCAGTAGCCTTGTATTCCAAGTGTTCAAAGTCTTCAGGCTTTTATAATTATATACTAATCATGTGTTTCTTGTAGGACAAGCCATCTTTAATTCTGGGTAGAGTGCAGACATCAATGGAAGGCTGTCTATGATACTAGACACAAATATTCATATCTAAAAATTAAAGGAGAACAGTCTTTTATAGCACAATGATTATACAACTCAATTTTCTGTAGAGGCCTTGGTTTACTTATTGTCCTATATTACTACTTGTAGTGCCTTTTTCTACTCTCAAAAGTGTCTCCGTTTAAGGAATAAATAGTAAAGCCATTCAATCTAAAGAACAAATGCTCACCCTTTTACCCTTCAGTAATTATTACCTATGTCTGGTCTCAACTTCCAGTCAAGATGCTTCCATATTGTCAATCACTGACATACCTCTGGTGGCTCAAAAAACATAACAATAATAAACACAATAGGAAAATATAAAGTCATAAAGCTGTAATTGAGATTTTTAAAAAATATGGTAATTATCTTTAGGCAAGAAATGGAAAAGTAGTAAGGGAGGCAGAAGCCATGGACCTCTATGTCTAGAAGCAAGTAGGAAAACCTATGGCCTCTAAGTCTAGAAGCAGGTGGGACTTAGGCTCCTAAGCATCATGAGATCAGGGACCACACCCAGGATCACTAATTGAAACTAAGTTAAATGAGGCTTGATTGCCTCTCTCACACCCAATTTAATTTCATTGTGAAAGACTGTGTGGAAAAAAAATTTTGCAAACAACAACTCACAGAAATTTAAAAAGAACAGAAGATATAAATATTACAAACTGAAAATATTGAAAGGAAATTTAAAATTTTGTTGAAATAAACAGACGTTGCAGAGCAATGAGAGGATCTACCACATATCTGATAGCAGTTGTAGAAAAGAGATTATAAATATATTTTATAGATAAAGATATACAGATTATGGATAAGATGATAAAAAATACTTGGAGATATAAAAGTAAGAATTTTCAAAAAGTTATATCATTCTTCAAGTCAATAATTTACTCTGATATCATACAGGATAAATAAAGCTAAATCTATACCTACATATAACATAATAAAATTGCAAACAAAAGATTAGTTACTGTCAAAAGTCATTAGAGAGAAAAAGAAATGGCAGATTATTAACAAAGGAGCACCCATTGGAATGACAGGAGTTTCTAATCAGCAACAGAGGTCCTTCATTTATTCAAAAATATTTTATTTTTTATTGTGCTCCAGGCAGAAGACAATAAGATAACATCTTTTAAGTGCTAAGGAGAAAATAAATGTTAATTTAGAATTTTATACCCAGCTAATTTATTATTCAAAAATGAAATTTTTAAAAAGCCACCCTTAGACCAACTCTGAGTCAATTATTTAAAGATATACTTTACTATGTAGAAAAATAAATCCATAAGGATGCAACAGAAGAAAAGAGAAAAATATATTGTAAATTTAATCAACTATTTACAGTAAAATAATAATTAGATTCCATTACAAAAACGTAGAACTGAAACTTTAGTCAATATTAACAATGAGAATTATCACTGAGCATTTATAACGTGGCAAGGTATATTCAGAAAGAGGATATAAATACAGATTAACTCCAGACTTTAAAATGTATAATAATTTATGTATATTTAAAAAGTAAAGTGATTCCTAAAGAAGTAGAACTACAATATAACTTTCTAATAAGCAGAGTAAAAGTAAAACAAAATACAGAAAGCTTTAGCAATCCAGTAGAGCACAGGAAGGGGGAAGAAAAAGAGCAAAACAAAAGAATGGTAATTGAAAACTCAAAAGAAGATAACAAAAATAAATATAAATATATCTGCAAACACAAGAAATGTTAACAATAAACTTCCTAATTCAAAGACAGGAATTATCAGAGCTATCTAAAAATAAAGAAATCAAGCTTGTTCTGCTTGGAAGAGACACCCCTAAAACAAAACCATGCAAAACAACTGTTTTAAAAATGAGAGTATGGGGATGGAAAGAGGAACACTGAACAAATACTAACCAAAAACAAAACTAATATAGTAATGTTATGAAAAAATAAAGTTAAAGTAAAAAAAAAAAAAAAAACAATAGGAGTAAAAAGATGCATTGTCTACTAACAGAAGGGAAAGTCCAGCAAGAAGATAGAATAATTACAAACTTGTATGCACACACAACATAATCTCAAAACATACAAAGTAAAAACCGAGTCACAGAGTAAAAAGAATAATAATAAATAACAGACACAATCTTAAAGGGAGATTTTTATTCATCTAGCTTCATGGCAATTGATATCTAAGTTCTGACTGCTAACTCTAAACACAGAAACACAATCCCCCAGTTGTCTCTAGACTTGAAATTCTCCACCATTTGAAAGATATCACCATGTGGATATCCTCAAAGATTTAAGCAAATCCCTGAGAATAAAAAAACCCCACCCAAGAGCTGTGAAGAGAGGCTTCCCGGGGTCTAAAATCCGGTAAGGGAGGTTGAAGGGGGGAAGCTTGGATAGGGTTTTATTATGCTCTAGGCTCCCTCAGAAGGAGGGCTGACTAGATGGCATAGCCTTTGAGCTGCCTGCTGCAAGTGCGGTTAGTGAAAATGCTTTAAATGTGGTCTCCTGTAAGTAGATTCGCTGCTTGGACACAACTCCACAGATTCATACAGACTTTAGAAAAATGGTATTTTTTGTTCAGATGATCACATTCATACAGTGTTGACTGCCTTAAAAAAAATAAAAAGTGAATGATGCCAAAGGAAGTGAAAGAAGAAAGTAGAAAGTGCAGTCCAGGACTCAACAGGGAAACCCGAAATTAGAAACACTTAGATAAAATGAGAGTACAATAATAGGTAAAAATAAGCACAAATAATATCCGTAAGTGGTGTTGATAGTGGTACAGAACCACTTCTTACCACCGTAAGTGGTGTTGATAGTGGTACAGTTGATATGTTCAGGTATCCTGGGTGTTTAAAAGGGCAGTTAAAGCTGCTGAAGTAACTAAATTAGTTCAAGAGACTCTGGATGGTGAAAAAACATTTGTTTACTTTTTGAACTGGAGCATATGGACAGCAGAATAAAAAGAGCATCCAGAAAGAATAAACCAAGTGCAAGTTTTATCAGATGAGAGACAGAAGGCATGAAGGTGAACACAAAGGTGCCACAGGAACTAAGGTGTGAAAATAACTAGGAGAAGCAAAGAGATGCCATTAGCTTTTGCTTACCTCCACAGACAAACCACAATTTTCTCTAACAGTTTATTCACTGTCAGAAAAATCTTTACATCAAATTCTAAACAGTCACCAAAGAGTATTTGGCTACAAAATTCTGTTTCTAAGTTTGTTATAATTCTGCTCACATCTTCCCCTTTCTATGTTCAGTGGAGCCGGCAAACAGTAACCAATCACACCCACAGAAAGTTCCAACAATTACCACAAATCAGACTTAAATTGCTCACAAAGTGTCATGCTTCAGAAAAAAAGCAATTCCAATTGAACAGCCACATGCTAAGAAACAAAGCACTAGGACAGTCATCACCCTGAACTATATAGATCAACAAACAAATACAAGTTAATTTCCACAAAAGTATATATTTTTATCTGAAAAGCTGCAAGAATAAAAGCAAGTGTCATTACAAGATAAATAGTGTGGTTCCACTTGTATAAGAGATAAATGAGGGACTTCCCTGGTGGTCCAGTGGCTAAGACTCCACGCTCCCAATGCAGGGGACCCAGGTTCGATCCCTGGTCAGGGAACTAGATCCCACATGCCGCAACTAAGAGTTCGCATGCAGCAATCGAAGATCCCGCATGCCGCAACAAAGATCCCGTGTGCTTCAACTAAGACCCAGTGCAGCCAAATAAATAAATAAATAAATATTTTTAAAAAAAGAGATAAATGATACATGGATGGATGGATGAATGATTAAGGGTGAGACTGAGAATGGTTATATAAAAATTCAGATGGATACACACAAAACTATTTATGTGGATATCACCTAGGGATTAGGAGTGTCATGATGAGAAGTTGTCATTCTTTTTTATTTCATATACTTAAGAACAGTTTGACTCCAGAAATTGAATATGGGTTATTTATCATTATTTTTATGTTTATTAATCTAAGCAAATTATTCTGAATAGTGGTATAACAGTAATAAATATAACTTAGAATTCTGTTAAATTAGGATTATTCCAACATAAAACCAAAGAAGGAGACCAGAAATACACTGTTATTATTAGTACTTAATACAAATCGTTAATAATAAAATCATAATTACTTTGGTCCCAATGCTTGCCCAGAACTGATGACTGGATTTGTTACATGAAGTTGAGATTCTTTAGAGCATTATGAAGATCTGCAGTCACTTATTTGGTAGTTACAGGTGTGGACTATTAGCTGTTGAAATGAGCTGCCTCTGAGTGTTTCCATTTCTCAAGGTCCCAGAGCCTTCTGACCTTTTGATATACCAAGAGAATGAACAGAGCTGTACAGTTTTGAGCAGCTGCTTGATGGTGATAACATCTCCTAGGGTAGACTCTGTCTCCTAGCCCCATTTCTGTCTCTCTTTATCATTTTCTTTCTTGTTCCAAAATGAACAAGGAATTTAGATGAGGCCCCAACAGTCTAAAATGAATAAAGCAAGCTTAGGCTTCTATGCAGGCCAAAAGAAGAAAATGCTGTTAAGCTACTCGGACACAGGGAAGGTACCAGAGGGCCTGAATGTTGCATGGAGAGCAAGATCATCAACAGTTATTGATAGTTAGGAAGTGGTCAGAGCCTTCGCTCCCACTGACAGTACCTTGAACTAATAGGTACAAGGCAAAGGAAGGCTGTACCAGAGGATCAAAACAGTGATTTGAGGAAAACACTGAGATGAATACTCTATGTATCTGTTGTATGGGGTAAGAGGCAAAACACACTATTAATGAAGAGCCATATATAAGTAAGGAAGGGCCAAAGAGGGGTAGGGTAGAAATTCAATGGAAAGTAATTAAACAAGAACATGACAGTGGTGGAATTGGCAGGCTAAAGTAATATTTCAATTAGCACTTGAGTATTAATTTTCTGAATTATCAAATTACCTAAAAAAGAGTATCTACCAACAAATAACTTCACTACCCAGAAAAATCTGCTCTAGCATACGTTACCTTAACTAATACCCATGGTAAAACCTATTTACATAGCTGATTATAGAACTATATTGGTTACGGTTGTACACTTAAGGCTATAAGAGTTTTACCTTGGGGCCCATAACCATGTGAGGTGGAAGGATTATACCTAAGAATTTAACAGAACAAATAAATGCAGCTTATTTATTTTTTATATGTTCATCTATATACATTCTAATATTAAAGAAATCTCTCTTTAAATCTTCACTATTATTAACTATTTGCTGAGAAAAAAGTAAAGCAAGCTGCGAGGCTTTGGAGAGAATTAGGGAGTTTTCAGTTCACTGAAGTGAGAATTAGAGCCTCTTCAACAGGAATACAAATCACGTACCCACCTCCACTGTGAGATCAGCTGAAAGGTGTCCTTGGGCCCTACGAGGCTTTGCCAGATGCTCTATGGGAAAGCAGAAGTGCTTTCTGGAGTGTGTGTTGCGTAGTCCCACAGCTCGGTCCCGTTAGGCCAGACCTTTCTGCTGACACTTCGAAAAACACTCTGGTTCCTGTTGATTTTACATCTCCCCCTTTTTAGAAATTACCACACTGTGGCTGCCACTTTATTTTAATAGGAATTTCTACCAGAAGATGCAAACCAGCTTTTTATTAACACAAATCTTAGCAGTGGAAAAAAGAAAAATGCTTTCAAAAGGAACTAAAATAAGAATCAATGTACCTTCCTGATCATTACTACAGAATACATTTCTTACCAAAATTTAATTCTACAAGCTTCCTGCTTGTGTCATGACTAAGTTCAAATTTTTACTTCTATTTAAAGACCCTATGAATTTGCTCCAGTCACCCTAATCACTTCTGTTCCTAACATTTATTTAGAATCTTTCCACTTTTCTATCGGTGGCACTTAACTTTCATTAATCTCCACTCTGGGGGAAAATTTTCAGCAAATTTTCTGAATTTAAGAATAGTTGATAAATTAGGAGTTTGGGATTAACATATACATGCTAATATATATATTCGATAAAATAGGTAAAGAAGGGCCTACTGTATAGCACGGGGAACTATACTCAATATCTTGTAATAACCTATAATGGAAAAGAGTCTGAAAAAGAATATATGTACATATATATGTATATATATAAAACTGAATCACTTTGCTGTATACTTGAAACTAACACAACATTGTAAATTAACTACACTTCAATAAAAAAAAATTTAAAGAACAGTTGATAACCAAATCTGAAATTAAAATAGATTTTTTTCTATTTGCTCAATAATGTCCCACAAATTATTTTTTTACTGAGGTATAGTTGATTTTCCCACAAATTAATTTTAACATAATTTTATCAATTAAAAATACAGTTTACATAGGATTAAAGAAATATCTCAACCTTAAGTTTGAAATCACCAAGAAGAGGAGAAATAAAGAATCGTCAACTTTCCTAGAAAACACTTAGTTTTAACACTCGATGGGTTTCCCAGAGCATTGGGAAAATACTCTATAAAAAACAGACTCTGTGGTTGCTGCCCTGAATATTATCTGCAGCCTTCCCTGACGACACAGCTGTACAAGCCAAGTGTGATGTAGTGGCCTGAAAACTGAAATTCTGTGCCGCTTCAGTAATCACAGATCCTTACTGTCCCGGGGCTCCATTAACCATGCTCCAGGAGACTGGCTCCCGTCCATGCAGGTGGATCTCCCTTCGGCTTAGATACGTCCTTCCACCAAGGAGAATTAGGGGAAGTAAAATATTATACAGAATGTTCTTTTAAAGTGGTATTAGAAAATCAGCCACCACCCAAAATTACACACCCATATTAGACAAGTAGGGAAGACAAGGTGATCCTGACATTGGATCATAATGGATTCCAATTTCAGCTAGAAATTTCAATTGATTTGCAGCTCCCATCACCAACTACTGAAAGGAGAGCGCTATAGATTACTTTATAGTACCATATAAAATGCTTTATGGGCTGAAAAGGTTATAACCGTTAAGGATGATGAAGAAAGTAAAATCAAAATAAAATTAATCATGTATAATATTTGCTTTTGATTAATATGATTGTAATATTGCTACGTTAACTAGATGTTAGTTCTTGAGAAGTACGGTTTGAGAAGCTGAAATATTTTCATGCAGAAGACAAGTTATATCAGTGTGCCTGGAAGAAAAACAGTACTTTATTACCATTTGTGAGAATTAATCCATTCAATAAAGCAGAATAATAAAAATAAATACATTGTATATTTTCATGTTTCATATCAAGAATAGCTAACTTTTCATCATTCACATGAAAGGAAAGAAGGTATGCATGGCTAATCTAAAATCAAAAATACTTGACTATGAAATGTTTCTGATAGATTATTTTTCTGCAAACTAAAATTTCTCAGTAGGTTTCACTTAAGTACATAGTTAAATGGTCTTTCTAAATCAAGTAAATGCAAGTTAACGGGTAAAACTGAAAATGGTGAGGTAAGTTTTGCAAAAGTTAACAAGTTTTGTGTATAATATACAAGTTTCTATATAAAAATATGCAGTCAAACCTAAGCACCTACTGTGCTACTTAGTGTTCTCATCTATATTTTTCTTCTAGCATAATATTGAATCAGTAATGCTCAATGTATTTTTCAATTTTTGAAGTACAACTCAGATGTCATAAGTAATCTGTATCAAATGAATGATTTGGCCATATTTACATTTTTATGGCTCTCATAACCACATATGCCTCTGTCCATAGAATTTACTCAGATACTAATGTAGAACCTATAAACTTTCTACAACTTAAAATAACTTTTTTAAGTATAGAAATAGTTTTTAAAAATGAAGCTTCATGCTAGGATTTAGCCATTTTCAATTCCATAAAAGGTATTTTGAAAAGTTAGCATTCTAACTTTTCAAAACACACAGCCTGCCTCAGAAAAATAAGACATCAGAAAGAGCCTCATGGAAAGAGAGAAATAATTCATACACATTCTCGAACAGGATCCCTTTGTAGCAGCTTAAATACAGAGTACAATCAATGAAGGTAACAGAAAAGTCCCAGTCTAACAATTATAGAAGGAAAAGAAGCCAGATAATTATTGCAGATATTTGTGTATCAAAGAATGGAAAAGAAAGTTTATAAAAGTAAAATAAAAATAAATTATATAACATATAGATTCAAATTTATCTGAATAGTTGATCGTGCTTAACATATTTTGGCAATAAATAAGTAAATCTGGTTTGATTTTTTTTATTGAAATAGCAACAGTTAACCTCACACAGATTTCATGTTTCATTAAATTATCCTGATCAGCATCTAAATCTATTATCTCCTAGAAAAAAGATTGTAGACCAACTAGGGTAGGGAGACAAAATTAAAAAGGGAGAATTCTTCAATCTAAAAGTTTTTTCCAAAATAAAGACAATAAATATTAAATATGAATCAGAGTAAGAAGCACATAATGTGCGTAGATCCACAATCTCCATCTATCTGAGAACTTTTTCCAGGTAATCTGGAGAGCAGACACAGGCAGAGGGCCATTCCTCATTCCCCAGGAAGGAGATATGTTTGGCTTGGGGCAAACTTCCTTTCTCCCGAGGGAGAGTGACAATGTCCTCCAATCATAAAAGAGAGCATCTCTTTCTCCCTAAACCAAAATGTAGCAAATAGAACTCTCCCACACCCATGTATACTCATACATACATATTTATACATACTTATACATATTAGACATATATATATATTTATACATACTATAAATCTAATATGTAATTTTTATCTTTAAAAAATAATAAAACGTTATAGCCATGAGTTTTGAAAGAGATTTTAAAGCAAGAAAACCTAGTCAATAAAAGAAAATGAAAATAAATATAAAGAATATGAATGATCTTAAAAACTGAATATTTCTATACTTAATCCTAAACTCCTCTTTCCCATAAGGGAATATGAAGTAAACATAAGCGGGCATAGTCTGACTCAATGCTATAGGAGAATGGAAGAAGGTCATATCCTGAAAGTGAAATATAGACAAAGATGGAAAGAAGAGTAAAAGAAAAAAAATGAGGAGGATACGAAAGAAACAAAAAGGAATATAAATTTAATAGAGGCAGGAAAAGAGGATGGAAGCAAAGAAGCTATTACAGAGGGTGATTTATAGGGAAACAATCTGCTTTGGGTGAAGATAAAGGTTTGAGCAAATTCTTCCAGTTTAGTGAGGAAGAATATCTAAATGGCAGTCTAGCTGGAGAATGGCTGGAAACTAATATTTGAGGAATACAGGGAAATATTTGAGAAATAGTAACAACAATAATCTATGTATATACCAATTTATAGTTTGTAATGTACTTTCACTATTTCATTTGACTTTCACCACAATGAGTTAAGTATTTTTATTACAAATAAGACGAGGAATCTGTGATTCAGAGTATTAAGTGATTTGCCTAACATAGGCTGCGCTCTCTCTCTCTCTCTCTCTCTCTCTCTGACACACAGACACACACACACACACACACACATCCACAGCAAGTTAAGTGGTACCACCAGGACTTGAACCTACATCTCCAAATGTTTTAATTATATTTCCCAACATCCACTCAAGCATTTAACCAAGAACCTATTAATTCCTCCCTTTTCCCCCATTATGTTTAATCCATTAGAAAATCCATAAATGAGATCCACAATATTATATGGAATGGTCACTTCTTATGCCCTCCAGCCATGGTCTGCCTCTGCCACCGCAGGCTTTTGACATACTACTTCTTTCTTCTGGAAAACTCTCCCCTACACCTCCTCACCCTTCCGCCTTCACACAATCACCCATCCTTCCACTCAACATAATTAATTCCTACTCATGACCTCAATCACAACTCTCTCAGTACAACTTCAGTGTTACTTGCTTTCATAAAACCATGAACCTATTCTCCATAGTATTGGTCAGTTGTACTTTTACAGTTTTTTGCTTGTGATTATTTGATTAATATTTGCCCTACCACTAGACTCTAAGTTCCATGCACACAGGGTCCACGTGTGTTCTTTTTCTTTTCCTTTTTCTTCTCTCATTCTTATTTATTTATTCATTAATTGATTGCTAACTGTGTCCCCAGTACCCAGCACAGCACAGAGCCTATGTTGTACAAAAGTCTTATAAACATTCCTGAAAGAGAATGAATGGAGTTTACATTCTAGGGGCAGCAGATCATACAGGGCTTGTAGATAAGGAATTTGGCTTTTTAGCTGAGTGCAGTGGGAAGCTACTGAAGGATTTTGGGAGTGAAGGGGGTATGATCTAATTTTAAATTTTTAAAAATTTACTCCTTCCATTGTATAAAGAAAAGGCAGGACACAGAAAAGAGAATAAGGAAGGGATACCTGCTTGAAGCAGCAACAATGGTCCAGAAGACGAATTACCACAGCCTGGCAGGGGCAAAGCAGTAGAAACTAGAAAGATGTGAACAGACGGGGCACATATTGGCCGATAAATGGACAGGCCTTGATAATGGTAATGGGCTGTATATGGGGAATGAGCAAGAAGAAAACAGTGAAACTTAGTTTTAGGTTTGAGATACTCAAAAGACAGCTAAATAGGGTAACTAAATTCAAATACAGGTAAAGGGAAGAGCTCTTATGGCAGAATCATCAAAAGAAAGATTCTAAGAAATAGAAATTTTAAAATAATAATATATATATATATAACCTTCTAGAAATCTAATATAAAGGAAAATTTAAAAGATAAAAATCATAGTCATTTCCTATAAAATTAATGCTGGTCACATAGTTTTTAAAGTATCCTAACACTTTAATATTTAAGAATCTATTTTTGGATTTTGAATCTGGTAAACATGAGACACCTAAATCACACAATTGTGTTATAAACTGTGATGCTTCACATTTCTTTTCAGAGACATTTATTTATCCTCAGGACTCCTCCAAATACAGTTCAGAGTCACTAAAGTTTTGAAACCAATGGAAATATCATTAATGAAATCTTAATGCCATATCCAAGTACATAAGTCCTCAGAAAACTATCACCAACTGCTTGATAACCATTTCCTATGTCAATTATATGCTACAGTTTTGCTTTACAATGACAGTGGTTTGCTCAAAGTTGGATTGAAAATGTTAAAATTCAAACTAATCAAAGTCATATCCTAGCATACTATACTAAAATTATATGATAAACAACTAATGGATGACAGGGAAGGAACAGGAGATACATGTTGCAATAACATATTAATAGACAATAAATAAAGAATTATTCAGAATCAGAACTATATATATATATATATATATATATATATATATATATATATATATATATATAGTGAAGTTAAATTGTTTTCAAGTCAGAAGAAGACCTATATATAGCTGATAAATAACAAGGCACTAAGATCCTTGTTCACCAACAAGTGTTCTGCTAAGAAAAAAGCTTTTCCCCTTCTGCAAGTAGACATTATTGAAGATCCTATAAAGCAGGAATTATCAAAACACAGCACAGTGTTTTCACACAGGCTCTCCACTGTAAATTGCCAAATAAGTAGACTGTACCGCTTCACTTTCCAGGCTGTGTGACCACTGAGGCTACTGGTATGAATACAATGCTCCCTCACGCCATCATCATAAAACCTCACGCTGAAGGAAGACTGTATTTAAGACCTTGCTAATTAGCAGCGAATTACAGAGGCTTTTCCAGGTATCTTTTTTCCTAGTCCCCCTCCAGTCCCCAGAACCTTCTCCCTGCTACTTGCTTCATCAATAGAAAATACTGTCTCATACCCAAAAGAATAAGATGAAGCTCTCACCCCCAAGATCTATATATTACCCTGGGGTTGGATCTGCTTTCTTCTTTCCACAGACTAACCTCACTTGACTCCCTTGTGCCAGAGAACTTAAAGACTGACAAGTTTCAAACCAGAAAAGGAGATCCAGTTTCAAAGCAAATAGGCATGTTAGAACATTATCTTATTACAGTAAATGGTTTTATTAGACTTCTATTGAGGAAAGAACGGCAGAATGGTAGGATTAATAGTAAATTAATGAAAATTACTCCCAGCATTGTGGAGTGGTATGACCTTAATCAGAAAAGGGGACAAAGATTTGTTTAAAAATGTCTACAGGGCTTTAAAACAGAACATTTTTATGGAAAAAAAAAAACAAACTTATGTTTTCCTATCACATCTGAGTATATTCATAAAGATATTACTAATAAGTTAAAATTAGAATTTTTTAAGAGTATTTATCTCTGCCTCATTTATTTAAGAATCTTTTTATTAAATTTCAAGGTTTCAGTCTGTCTAAAATTACTGCCCTTCTGGATAATCATGCAACCATTATCAGATTCCACTTAAACTCGACTATATTGAAATTTGTTCCTGAAAACAAGTGTAGTATCTCCATTAAATCTTAGTTTAATACAGAGTGAATTAAGTCAGAAAGAGAAAAACAGATATCGTATATTAACGCATATATGTGGAATCTAGAAAAATGGTACAGATGAACTGGTTTGCAAGGCAGAAAGACAGACACAGAAGTAGGGAACAAACATATGAACACCAAGGGGAGAAAGTGGGGAATTGGGAGATTGGGATTGACATATATACACTAATATGTATAAAATAGATAACAAGAACCTGCTGTATAGCACAGGTAACTCCACTTCGCTGTACAGTACAAACTAACACAACATTGTAAAACAACTACACCTCATAAAATCAATCAATCAATCTATCTATCTATCTCAATTTAAGTCTCCTTGATTTCCAGAGTTTGGTGATTTTTTTTTCTCATTTCCCATAAAAGAATATTATGGGTACTTGATTAAATACCTACCTGTTATTATGACAACAGATTCTCAGTTCAGGTGAGTCTACTCTGAAAGGAAGACTGCTCCTTTCAAACTGCCAAATCCCACTAAGAACTTTTCTCATCAGATGGGACATTCTGCTGAAGCTTTCAAAAGACACAAGCCTGAACTTCATCTCTCTGGAATAAAAGGAAACTTAAATGCAGGAACGTTTAACTGCATTGATTTAGTTCCTTATGAGGCCAGAAAATAATGTCATGATCTATTAAAAACACTCAAAACCTCTGGGAGCTAGGACGGATGTTGGAATTCTTTCAAACCATGGAAGAAATGATTCAGGATGCAGGGACGTGCTAGGAGGCTTCTAATGAAACTCAGCTCACATTCATCATGTGCTGGATCCTGGAACAGCTTTTGCTTTGTCCCAGATGGTAGTTTAAATACGTTTCAAACTATTGTTGGTTTATATAGTACATGACAGAAGATAATTTAAACACAATGTCCCAACTGTATATTTGTTTTGGTTATAACACTTACTGTGTGTGCAATAAATGCCCCACTACAAAAATAATAAAAAATGTTTTTCTTGTGCATAAATCATTCCCTGCTTGGTTGCAGTGATTGGAAAGTGTGGATTAAACACATGTCATACATTTTTTTCAAGTTCCTACTGAGGACCTCTGTCCAGTTGAGTTCTTTTATGATTTACATTTATGTGGGTTATAAATAAGACATATTTTATCCCTTATATTTGATTTATAGAAATAACTATGTAAACATGGCTATAGTGTAAGTTTTTTTAATGTTAAATATTATAAACTAACAGGCAACAAACAAGAGAGAATCTGATTATGCTGATCTTTCAATATCATTAAACATACAACATAACTGAAAGATACAAGTCTGGTTTTCAAATTAAAGATTCCATTTTTAATAAATCTCCACAATGAAACTAAGTGGCTCAGAAACATTGAGAGAATAAAAGAAGTATTTGTTTTTCCCCTTGGAGAATACACTTTTCACCTGGAAAAACAGCTGACCAAATTAAAGCCATGCAGGGTAATAGAAGTGAGAGCATGGACTGCTTCATGGTACTGGCTCTACCCATTACTGGCTACGGTATGTCGTTCCACTATCAGGACCCCACTTTCTCTACATGCAAAGTGGGGAGCGCATTCTATAAAGTCCCTTTAACACTGTATGCCTGTGACTCTGCCTTTTGGTGCTTTTATTCCATAAGAATATGGGCTCTGGGCCAATCTGTTCAGTTCGAATCTAAACTCTGCCACTTACCTAGACAAGTATCTTTACCAAGGCGTTTAGCCCCTCTTTGCCCTAGTTTTCTTGCTTTTGTAATTCATGATAATAATCATGCAGTATGAAAACACTGTCTATCTGGCAGAGAAAAGGACCTAGAAGCAACATAGAATTTTACAACACCATTAAAACTGCTATGGAAAATGGTTATTTGGCCCAATGTTTACTGTGATTATGTCACACATACCTTCTAGAAGAATAAATACACATACCACACACTCACAGGCGCACAATAACATTAAGCACATTTATAATCCTGTTACTTAAGAATTCTGAATAATGGCAGAAATATAGATATATCCTCCATATGTTTATTTACTTACATATTTTATTCTTTTGTATAACGTACTTGAAATTTTGAATAGATATGAGGCAATCTAACCTAGTTGACAAAGACAGACCTACTTTCCAAACACAAGTCTGCCATTTCCCAATTTCTATGGTCTTGAATAGGACGCTCAACTTCCTCAGCGGCTTCATCTGCAGCATAGATACTGGTATAACAATAGCTACCACATTAAGTTACTGAGAAGATTACAGGGAAAAGAGGTTAAGGAGCCTGCAAGACGCTGGCTCACCATGAGTGCTCGCTAAATGGTAGCAGTTATCTTCTTGGTTGGCTCAGTCCCTATGCTTAACTCCTTATGGCAGCAATTGGCAGGTAAGGCTGTCATGACTCAGCTGTAACTGAATATATGTTTTCTCACTCAACTTCCAAAAAAGGCATGTTTAATCTGCTCATCAACTCATGGAGGGCACCGTGCTCAGCAACGCAAAGTAGAAGAATATGCATTGAACCCTCTTTGCTGAATGTCACTAGAGGTTTTAACAATCAACTAATCGCTAACATTTACTGTGTGCTTACCATGTGCCAGGCACCATTTGAAGTGATTAACAAGTTGTTCAATCCTTACAAAGACCACTTCTCACCACTCCTCTCCTATCACACCTGCCTCTTAGCTGGTCTTCCTTCTTCTGACATTGCCCTACCTAGTCTATTCTCAAAATAGAAGCCAGAGTGTTCTTATTAAAACAGTCAGATCATGTTATTGCTTGTCCCCAGTTCTCCAATGCTTCATCTCACTCCAAGTCACAACAATGACCAACAAAGACCTACAAAATCTGGGCCCCGTTACCACTCTGACCATCTCCTACTGCTCACCTGCCCTGCTTCTGTCACAGTGAATCCTTATGTTCCTCAAACACGTCAAGCACTTTCCATCTTGGGATCTTGCATTTGTTGTTCCCTCTGCCAGGAATGCTCTTTCCCAAGTCACCCTCACTGATAGAACCCCTACCTCCTTCAGGTCTTCACTCAACAGTCATCTTCTCAAAGAGGTCTTCCCTGACAACTTTGTTTAAAATTGAAATCTCCTCCATTCCCCACTTCTAACCTGGCCCTATCCTCCTTCTGCCATTTAACACACTACACATTTTCCTTATGTTGTTCATTGTCTTTCTCCCCACTCCACTCTACCCAGAATGTAAGCTCCCTGGGATAGGGATTTTTGTTTATTTTTTAAGTGTTATATTCCCAGTGCCTAGAATGTCCTGGAACACAGTAAGTATTCAAAAGTTAACTCCTGAATTAATGAACAAACCCTAGAAGATAGATCATTTGTATCTCCACACTTTACAGATGAGAAAAATGGAGAAGGTGCCTGAACTTGCAGTAAAATGCAGAGGCAGGATCAAAACTCAATCTGTAGAATGCACACTTGATCACTATGCTATTCTGCCTCTCAAGATAAATTCATGATTTCTTACCATGATGCACCTAACTCTCCATAATCTGGGCCGGCCTACTTCTCCAGACCTATCTCTTAGCCCTCCAACAACAGAGCTGCTTGTGGTTCCCAGTGCAAGCCACAATTTCTCACCCACTTCTACCTTTGCTATAGCTAGTTCTTCTCCTAAATGTTCTTGCTTTCTTCTTCTGCTATTTCCCAAGCTTTCTTGTACTCACATTTCAGGATCTATCTGGGGATGTAGGAAAAGGAAGGAATGTCCACCTTCCTGAAGGAGATTCTTGAGTGGGGTGCCTTCCCTTGGACTACCATAGACCACTGCATATGTTCCCAGAGATGCATGTCCCACGTGTTATTAAAATAATATATTAATGTTTGTCTTACCCATTAGATAACTAATTAAATGATCAAATAATTAACTAATTAATTAATTATCTGTATCCCCAGAATCTAAAAATGAGACATAGCATAGGACTGATAGTTAATCAAGTCTGAACTGAACAATGGCCACCGAAGTTCACTGGAAAGTTTATGTGTTAGGGTGTAGAAGGGAAATCCCTGCCACCAACAGTATCAAATAGCACTCTTGTTCTTTCAAGGAGAATATATCCATTTATTCTGAAAGAAAGAAAGAAAGAAAGAAAGAAAGGAAGGAAGGAAGGAAGGAAGGAAGGAAGGAAGGAAGAAGGAAGGAAGGAAGGAAGAAGGAAGGAAGGAAGAAGGAAGGAAGGAAGGAAGGAAGGAAGGAAGGAAGGAAAGGAAGGAAGGAAGGAAAGAAAGAAAGGAAGGAAGGAAGGAAGGAAGAAGGAAAGGAAGGAAGGAAAGAAAGAAAGAAAGAAAGGAAGGAAGGAAGGAAGGAAGGAAGGAAGAAGGAAGGAAGAAGGAAGGAAGGAAGGAAGGAAAGGAAGGAAGGAAAGAAAGAAAGGAAGGAAGGAAGGAAGAAAGAAGGAAAGGAAGGAAGGAAGGAAAGAAAGAAAGAAAGAAAGAAAGAAAGAAAGAAAGAAAGAAAGAAAGAAAGAAAGAAAGAAAGAAATATCCATTTATTCATTCATTCAGCCAACAAACTTATTTGAACCTTCTGTGTGAGACTCCATGGACACCATGAAGATTGAGAAGCTAAGCCTTCCCCTACCTGAGCCCTGTACCCACTCCACCACTACCTCCAACTAGGAGCTAACATTCTCATATTCAATGTAGTGCCACATAATTTCACATGAGTGATACAGACAAGGTGCTACCAGAACTGTGATGTACGAGATAGCACTTCAAGCTGGGGGGATAGGAAAGACAATATGAAGGGAATGATATTTAGCTCAAACTAAAAGAACTGGTTGTACTGTAATATTCATATTTTATATAGGAGGAAAAGAAGATTTCTCCTAAACCAAATCTTAAAAGATGGGATAAAGTGAAGTATCCTTTGTTACATCCAATTATAAGGACTGAAATAATTTAGGTGTTTCTAGGAGAAAATTGTACTGGATCCTAGGAAAGTATTCAACATCTCTACAGCTGACCCCAGGCATGAGGAGAGGCAGAAACGACAGGGAGAACAGAGACCTGTCATGGTCACCATCGTGGAGGCAGCGCAAAGGGAGCTTATAAACACTGGCCTCTCCAGTTTTATAACAGTGTCTGGAAAATACTGGAAAATACTGGCCTGTCTCTCTGTTTAAGTAAATATCTGAAATAATTAAAACGAACAAACCATAATCAAATCACCATGATTTACCAGTTTCAAACAGAAGAGAACATGAAAACCAGCACAAAAAAATTAATACACCTTGTTCTACCAAATACAAAACTAATCTATGCTGCTAAGGCAAAAAAAAAAAATCACTGAGAAATCACCGAAAACCAATATGCTTACGCTAAGCATTTACTAGGACCAAACACACACACAAATATTGTTCGGCACAAGCCTACATCTTATAGTAAAATTAAGAATCATAAACAAGCAAATAAACAAGCCAAACTATAGAGCAGGAGTCAGCAAACAAGGGCTTGTGGGCCAGATCTGTCTTGCCATTTGTTTTTTGTAAAATAAGGTTTTAGTGAAACATAGACACATTCATTTATTTACATACTGGCTGTCACTGCTTCCGCCCAACAAAGGCAGAGTGAAGTAGTTACAACACAGACTGTATGGCCCACAAAACCTGAAATATTTACTAACTGGCAGAAAAAGTCTACAGACCCCTGCACTAAAGTAGTAATATAATCTTTTATCTGTGATTAGTGTAGCTGATGTAATATTTCCTGATTATGGAAAAGTTTTAATTCTACAAATTTTCAAAAAGCTTTTCATTTAATAATATAAATTTATTATCATCATATGGTGATAATGCTCACACCTGTTCATAAATATTTAAGATTTTAGTTTTCATAATCTATAGCTACTTGGATTTTACTATAAATAGTAAGTTGATGTGTAACCGTGCATTTGTGTGTAGTGTGTATACATTTTCGTAAAAGTTTCAGCTTCATTGCAGAACATAACCACTACGCTAAAAAATTAAACCAAGCATAACTGACCATTTGTTATGAAGAATTTGTTTATAGAATGTCAGGGTTTCTGGTTGAATAAATTCCAAATTCATTCAGTTGTGAAATAATTATTTAATGAATAAGCTGTAAAAAATGTTATTGACTTTGGTTCATGGGAATACATAGTCTAGACTCTAAAAACCAACTCAATACACTACAACTCTAGTACTAATTGAAATCTCGGGCACTCAGGTATTTTTATCTCTGCCTTATTCCCAAAAGGACTCAGGCCGTGGAGTCCTGACAGCCTTCAGTTTGGCCTCCCTAACTGCACACTCCCTGACTGTAACCAAACTTCTACTTGGCTGCTAGAGGAATCTTTGTAAAAAAGCAAGTCTAATTCTATTACTGCTTAAACTCTTATAATGGTTCCCCATAGTTCACACCACAAAAGTTCAAACTCTTTCAACAGGCATTCAAGGCCTTTCAAAATCTGGCCTCTGAGTCATCTGCAAAACCACCATCTTGCACATGCTGTCTTCCCTTCCTGGAACACCCTCTTCCCCTTCTATGCCAGTTGACCCTAAACATTACCCCTCAGAGAAGTTAACCTGATGCTTCCCCTGTCTTCATTCCAGGCAGATTTGGTCATGCTCTTTTGTATTTCCTCAGTCCCTGGTCCTCGGAGCTCAATGACTATCACCCAGTAGACTGTGCACTGAGTTTCTACATGGATATGTCACTGTCATCTTTCTGCTTCTGAAGTCCAGCACATTCCATCATCCAAAGTGCAGACTGACCAAAAATCTGTTGCATGAATGAATGTATCAATGAAAACCAACACAGAAAGTCAAGTAAAATAGTGAATAAGAACGTGAATTCTGAAGACCGATCTGAATCCCAGCTCCACCACCTACTGGCTTTTACATTATTATTTTGTTTCAGTTGAGTAAGTATATTTGATTTAAAATGTTGTGTTAGTTTCAGATGTACAGCAAAGCGATTCAGTTATACACACACACACGCATATATACATACATATATATATATATGTATGTGTGTATATATGTATATATTCTTTTTCAGATTCTTTTCCATTATGAGTTATTACAAGATTCTGAATATAGTTCCCTGTGCTATACAGTAGGTCCTTGCTGTTACATTATTAAATATCTGCAAGTTCCAGTTTCCCTCATATATAAAACCGAGTTAAAATAGCATCTACTTCATACGGTTGTATGAAGATTAAATAAAATAATGCACATAGAATACTTGGCACAGTGCCTGTTATGCAGTAAGATAGCTATTATTATCATATGTACAGCTATTTTCATTTACTTTGTATTAGGATATTGCTTTTTTCACAGAATTAAAAAAAAATAACCTCAAAAGGAATCCAGGAACCCACTAAAATCTTGATAGTCATAAAAGTCATACTGTTGCACCAAGGGAAAACCTGGAAATTCAAAACATACACAAAGGAAAAACCTTACCAGCCAAAGACAATGGTGGTTAGAATTTTCATCATGTGTTATTAATACAATAGTATAATAGTTAAAAGATAAACACATTCATTTGTCATGTTTTCCTTAAGGAATTTCTCCTTAAAGGGTTATTTTAATGAATAGTTCACATATTTAAAGTTTCTTATGAAGATGGTTTAATAGACTCTTATGACTGTAATAATTATGCATGTTCCAGAACCCTCTTACAGGGCATGAACACAAACCACGTGTCCTATTCATGGGCATGACCCACACAGATATGCCAGTCTCATCATAGTCAAAAGCGTACAAAATATGAAGAAACATGTGCTATGAAAAGTCAAGACTCAACTAGAGTTAGCCTTCAGCAAGATGAAGTTTCTTAGGATTTTACAAAAACTTTGCTTTTAATTTTTTAAGCACTAGAAAATTAACTGGACATACAGAATACAGACGGCAAGCGGAACAGAGTGGTAACGATCCAACCACTGTGCTCATTAGAAGTTTTAAAAGGCGATTTTGTGAGAAGGTACTCATAATACTCCTCCACTTCCATCAATTAAAGCTCATCTGAAAATGATGGCAACCAGTATAAGAATGCATCACTCCTGAAAGACACCGAGTTACAACATATTTTGTACAAATATGTGTGATTAACACTGAGATTAACTAAATATTGGCCAATAAAAGTCACTCGTTCCTGAAGAAGGATCAGTTATTTTCAGTCACATATTTGTGCTAAATTCTGTGTTATTCTTATTACATTAACATTTTTTTAATTGAAGTATAGTAGAGTATTCAATACTGAATTGACCTAATATTGTGTCAGTTTTAGGTGTACAGCAAAGTGATTCAGTTATTTTTTTTCAGATTATTCTCCATTATAGGTTATTACAAGATATTGAATATAATTCTCTGCGCTATACAGTAAATCCTTGTTGCTTATTTATTTTATGTATAGTAGTTTGTATCTGCTAATCTCATACTCCTAATCTATACCCCCTTTCCCCTTTGGTAACCGTAAGTTTGTTTTCTATGTCTGAGTCTGTTTCTGTTTTGTATACAGATTTATTTGTATTATTGTTTGTATTTTTTTATGACATTACATATAAGTGATATCATATAACATTTGTCTTTGTTTGACGTACTTCACTAAGTATAATATTCTCTAGGTCCATCCATGTTGCTGCAAATAGCAATATTTCATTCTTTTTTGGCTGAGTTCATTACATTAACATTTAATAAGAGATGATGAGAGAATGAGAGAATAGACTATTAATATTCATCACATTAACTTCTATTTGTATCACTATTGTGAAGGTAACCACTTGTTAGCTTGATGTTAAGTATTTAATGGCACCATTTCAATGATAAAAATATCACTATGGCCTTGGGTTTGCATTGAAAGGTGGAAAGAAAATTTTCTAAAAAGAGTTAACAAAGGAATAAGTAGGATTCTAATGTATATGTTCATTTTTTTCATATTATGGAAATAGGTTCATGATTATGAGACTTTTTATTTGCAAAATTGCACACACATTACTGCACCCATGTGGTTTGTTTTTCTAATTCACTCCCTGGGACATCCCATAGGAGTTCCCACCTTAAGTCTGGGGTCTCCAATCTACAACCCCACCCTTCTTGTTCTCTAGATTTCCAGACTTTGTCTCCTGCACCCAATTGACACATGATCACCTAAGAAGAGTCCTGCTTCACTCTCCCACTACATAAAAAGCACCTGAGAAACCTAATTTATAGCTCCATCACTTCTCTGTCATCTCTTTCAGGTCAGGGACTCTTGTACTTACCTTTAAGTGTCTACTGCAGAGCCTGATGCCCAGCCCCTAATAGGCACTCAGTGAATGAAGGTGTTCATACATTTATTATGTTGAACCACATGAAATTATCATTTTTGTAGGTCAAAAATGGTCAAACAGTGGTAGTTCTACAAGGTCCAACCTAATATTTTTAGCAAATGACTATAAAGTGCATACTCTGAGGCAGGGACAGTTCTAACATATATCAACACACTTACTTCTCATAACACCTCCTAAGGTAGTACTTTTATTATTCTGATCTTGTAGGTGTGGAAACTAAGAAAGACAGTATGGTTAAGTAAACTGCCCAAGGTCAAAAGGCCAGTGCATTTCACTATGTTATTGTTCCTGACATTGATTTTTATAGAGCAAATAAACTCTTATAGTTGAGGATATCAGTATAAACTTCCGATTTTAAAAATTAAGACTTTTTAGTTGTTTCCACTGAAAGGGCCTAAACACAATGACACTCCAGAAGCAATGAGCACATCTTGGTTTATAATTGCCATTCCCCACCTAAAGAAGGAGGATTCCTTGGGAAAACTGGCTGATTTGAGAGCCAGTGAAATGATAGCACAAAGCAAGCCTGGGACATCTTCTTGCTCCAAAGACTAAAAACGGACTCGAAGATTTAAGTGGGGCATATCAAAAGGACACAGGAGTTGGTTTGAGGGGCTCCCACTTAAATTCAGGACAGTTTGAGGATCAAAAATAATAACTTATAAAGGATTAATATATATTTAGTTAAAAATAATCCTTGAGACCACAATAAGAGAAAAAAGGTAGACAGGTCAGAGAAGAAAGCTCTTCTTTACAGAAAAATGGCAAATAATACATATAGAAGAAATAATCGACCTTGGAGATTGCCATTTTGCAGCCCTCAGCATCATAGTTAATTCAGGCAATAATCATTAGTGGATGCTAAAACCACAGAGTGAGAGGTTGAAGAAGAGGATCTTCATGCAACCTGAAGGTATTTACCCCACAAAGCTGGGAAGAGCCACCTCAATGCTGGGCTTGGACTCAGACCCTTGTGAGTTTACAGCCCTCTGTGCCAGCAAGAACTACTGTGGACTAGAGAAACCCTTCCTGGTAAGACAGATGTAAAAATGCTGCATAAAAATCAAATATCTTTTAAAGCATGGCAAGAAAGTAACGAAATTCCTCAGAGGACAAAAATTAAAAGACTGGAAAATTCTGCAGGGTTAGTGAGCACAGGCTGGGGTTTGCCCTAGAATCAGTCCCCATTGGACTCAAACTTGGGTTTGAATGAGGCAAAGCCAGGAGTTCAAACAGGTGAGATATTAAGATCTGGACATTCACATCAAGGTGGGATCCTTGAATGGCTGCACCCGCAGAGATGAAGCAGAAAAAGCCCCATCTTGCGTAGGATGATGATGGGGCCACATGTCTGTCTTGACCTTGGCTTAGATGGGAAAATAAGAAAACACTTTCCTGAGAATTCCTAACCATAAGCCCACAATCACTCAATCTGGGAATCAAAATTCATGCTACATGGGTTGCCAACAAAATTTAAATCAAAATTTAGTTTAAATTAACCCCAGATGATAGGGCTTCCAAGCATCTGGCAGAAGCAAGTACGAATTCTTTGTGGAGGAACATATTTTAAATCCAGGTCCCACAGGATTCCCACAGATAAAGTTCAAAACAACATGAGCTCAAAAACAAGAACACAAACACTAACCAAAAGAATGACAGCTAGATTAATAAAAACCCAAATAGATTTTAGATCAAAGAGCACTTGATAAAGACATTAACACATACTGATAAAAGCTAATTCACCAGGAAGAATGCAGAATTCTAAATTACTGGGTGCATGGACCCAGTAACGTAACTTAAATATATATAAAGCCAAAATACAATTGTGAGATAAACCAATAAATCCACCATTACAATGAGAGATTTTAACACACCTATCTCAATAATTGATAGATCCAGTGATGTCCCCCCCACAAAAAATTGATAGGTTAAGTGATAAAAATCTGTAATATGAAAGCTTTGAACAACACAATTATGTCTACTTTAATGGACATAAATGGATATCTGATAGATGATAAATGGAAAAGAGACAATAAATGAAAAACAGCGAAGGCCAATAAATGTGCTTGGAATGATGAGCCATTTAGGAAAGAAAAAAACCTACTCCACATCATACAAATACTGAACTCTTGATTTCTTCCCAATCTTCCTTCCTGAAAATTTTCTCATGGTAATATTCATCATAAGTCAAAAAACTTACGGTCATCATTGACCCTCTTTTTTCCTCTTAAACACATCCAATCCTTTAGATTATCTTGTTGGCTCTACTTTTGAAATAGATTCTACCACTTATCATCACTTCTACAGTCACTACCCTAGCCCAAACCACCATCATCTCGTGCCTAAACCACTGCAATATCCTCCTAACTGGTCCTCAAACCCTTTCCTGTGTACTATGGTCTACTCTTCATCTAAAATATAAGCAACTTCATATCAGAAACACATACTCAAATCTTTCCAATGACTTCCCATCTCCTCCTGAGTAAGAGCCAAAGTCTTGACCAAGTTTTGGCACCAAACCACCTCTCTGGTCTCTGATCCTACCTTCTCCCCTACACTCACTTTGCTTCAGGCACACTGGTCTCATTTTTGTTCCATGTTCACGCCAAGCAAGTTCCCATCTTCACAGCACTGCACGTGCTGTTCCCTCTACATGAAGGCTGTTCCTGCATATATTCCCATGGCTCATTCTTTCACTTCCTTTACACCTCTGCCCAAATGTCAGTTTTACAAAAGGAGTTGTCTCTGCCCATCTCTAACCATCAACCTATAGTAAAACAGTATACACACCTCTTCCTCTATCACTTTCTATCCTGTTACACATCTTTGCTCATTTTCCATAGCATTTACCACCACAGGAAAAATGTATATACTTTGTTTCCTTTTTTATTTCACTAGAACGTAAAATATTTGAAAGCAAGAACTCGGTGTCTTTTTTTCCACTGCAGTATTTTCAGCACCTATAACAGTCAGTACCTATCACAGAGTAAATACTCAATTAAACTTTGTTTAATAAATTCATCAATAAATAATACATATGATATAGCAGAGTAAACAAGGACCCCGGGGTCAGACAACCTAGATTTGGATCCAGTCTTTGCCACTCATTATGTGAATTTGGGCAAAATCATAACCTCATTAAGATTCCATTGTCTCATCTTCAAAAAGGGACTGTAAATATCTAAATTGTAATTATAATTTTTGCAAAGATAAAAATTACATATATACACATAAATTTAATATGTGTGAAACATTAATCATATATAAATCACTGTGGTTTATAATTAGTAGGTGCTTAATAAGTAATATGCGTCATTATTTTTTATTTTTGGAGACACCTTTCTACTATATCTCTCTCTGTAATGACCAAGCTGGATATCAGTGCAAGGTCCTAGAATATTGCACCAGTAAGACAGTTGTCCTGGTGAGGCTAAATAAAATTCTTTGAATACAGCTTCAAATCTATTTTTTCTAGGTGCGTTCAGAGTCCTAGCATTAATCAATGATTCCATTTGTCACCATGGTAGGGGACCACTTGTATACATAATCAGATGAAGAACTTATTTATATAATGATCATTTAAAGAATCCTTTGAAACTCAGATATCACTTGAAACATTAATTTTGTAAAACTTGTAAAAAAAACTGTGTTAATCACAAACAAGCTCTGCACGCATAGCATATTACAACTCACGTATTAACTTTGATGTAGCAGTAAGAAAACAACCAGTTTTTAAAATGGATCAAAGACCTTAATAGATAGCTCACCAAAGAAGATGTACAAATGGCAAATAAGCATATGTCATGAGAGAAGTGGAAATTCAAACAACAATGAGATACCACCGCGCATCTATTAGAATGGCCAAAATCTGTAACACTGACAATACCGAATGCTGGCTAGGATGTGGAGCAACAGGAACTCTTTCATTCATCTTTGGGGAAAAGGTAAAATAGTACAGCCACTTTAAAAGACAGTTTGGCAGTTTCTTACAAAACTAAATATGCTCTTACCATACATTCCAGCAATCATATCCCTTGGTATTTACCCAAAGGAGTTGAAAACGTATGTCCACACAAAAACCTGCACTTTATGGCAGCTTTATTCATAACTGCTAAAACCTGGAAGCAACCAAGATGTCCTTCAGTAGGTGAATGGGTAAATAAACTGTGGTACATCCAGACAATGAACTACTATTCAGCACTAAAAAGAAATGAGCTGTCAAGCCATGAAAAGACATGAAGGAACCTTAAATGCATATTATTAAGTGAAAAAAATCCAATCTGAAAAGGCTACATACTGTATGATTCTAATTATATGACATTCTGGAAAATACAAAACTATGGCAACAGTAAAAAGATCAGTGGTTGCCAGGGATAAACAGGTAGAGCACAGGATTTCTAGGTCAGTGAAAATACTCTATAAAATCCTATAATGATGGATACATGTCATTATACATTTGTCCACACTCAAAATCATGGTACTGAATATAGCTCATCTTCCTGGAGCATCAATTTTAACAATGGGGCTGGGAGAGAGAAACAGTGCTTGAGTGAGATAATTTGACTACGTTTCTAAAATGTATTTTCTATTTTAAAACATAAAGATACATTACAGAGGAGAATGTAAAACATGAATAATTCTTTTTTCAAAATCAATCATAAGCCTCCCAAGAAGTTTCATTTGAGACTTTCTATGGACAATTACAGACTCCATCCTCAACTTGATGTAAAGAAATATAAGGGTTCTGTTCTCTCAACTGCTCTTCAACATGGTACTAGAGGTTCTAGCCACTGCAGTAAGGCAATAAAGAAAAATAAAAGGCATTTAGACTGAGGAATGGTAAGGTAAAACTGTCTTTATTCACAGACAATTTTATTGTCTATACAGAAAACCCCACAGAGTAGAACTAATAAT
Organism: Balaenoptera borealis; assembly: GCF_965194805.1. Classification (NCBI taxonomy): domain Eukaryota; kingdom Metazoa; phylum Chordata; class Mammalia; order Artiodactyla; family Balaenopteridae; genus Balaenoptera; species Balaenoptera borealis. The sequence goes on from NC_138873.1 coordinate 29,984,572, forward strand.
TACTTGGCAAGGTTGCACAATAAGAGATCAATATACAAAAATCAACTTATTTCCATATACAAGGAATGAACAATTGGAAATTGAAATTAAAAACTTTTGCAATAGCATCAAAAATATGAAAGACTAAGACATGGATCTGACAAGCTATAAGACCTGCATACTGAAAACTACAAAACATTGCTGAGAGCAATTAAAGAAGACATAAATATATGGGCAAAAGGGCTCACGCTGATTGTTAAGATGTCAATTGTCCCCAACTGATCTGTAGATTCAATGCAATGTCAGTCAAACTCCCATAAGGTTTGTTTTCCTTCTCTTTTTTTTTGGTAATTAACAAGCTAAGACCATGAAAATGCATGACAGACTGGGAGAAAATATCTGAAAGTATCTGTCTGATAAAGGATTTGTATCCAGAATACACACACACATACACACACACACACAAACACACATGCAGTTTGTTGTATATAAATTATACCTCAATAAAAGTTCAAAAACTAAAACAAATTAAATAAGGCAATCTCTTGTTTCTGAAGGATTCTTATGTCATTTCAAAAATCAGTTTTAAGAAGCACAGGATTATGTGATCCTTAAGGTCAGGGGCTATGACTTCTGTTTTTTCTTTCCTTTCCACCAGGGTCTGGAACCACACATACAAGTCTTAACAGAACATCTCAATTTAAAACTATAATTGTCTCACAAGCAAGAAGTCTGGAAGGAGGATGTGCCAGGCTTGACAGCTCAATAATTTCATCAAGGATGCAAGTTCTCTCTGTCCTTCTGGTTAGCCATCTTTAGCATTTTGGCTTTTCATTCTTAGGCTTATCACCTCATTCTCAGAGAATGGTTAAGGCATCATATTCTCCAGCAACAGCCTCCAAAGCAGTAATCGATGAAGGGGTGAAAGAAAGGAGTCCTCCCTCCTGCAACACTCTATTTAGATGAAATAAGACCTTCCCCAGAAGCCCCTTGGGTCACCCTCCCAGCACTTGACCAATCACTGTCAGGGCAGACTAAGATTACCATAAATCTGCCTTCAACCAATTCCACATCTAGAACAGTGGGTGGCCCTCAACAAAATCAGGATTCTGTTAACAAAGAAGAAAAGAGGTAAATGACTCGTAGGCAACTGAAAAAGTCTTCTACCAATGTTGAGTTACAATATAAATAGAAACCCTGAACTGTTTTTACTATTAGCGATATACTTAACTTCCTACCCTTTATATTCCAGAAAAAAAGCATGAATATAAATGTTTAACTATTTACCCATAGATAAATGGGTTCAAAAAAGCACTTCTGGGGCTTCCCTGGTGGCCCAGTGGTTAAGAACCCGCCTGCCAGTGCAGGGGACACGGGTTCGATCCCTGGTCCAGGAAGATCCCACATGCCGCGGAGCAACTAAGCCCGTGTGCCACAACTACTGAGCCTGCACTCTAGAGCCCGCGAGCCACAACTACTGAAGCCAGCGAGCCACAACTACTGAAGCCCGCGAGCCACAACTACTGAAGCCCGCGTGCCTAGAGCCTGTGCTCCGCAACAAGAGAAGCCACCGCAGTGAGAAGCCCGCGGGCAGCAACGGAGACCCAACACAGCCAAAAATAAATAAATTAATTAATTAATTAATTAATTTAAAAAAAAAAGCACTTCTGGTAGTTTATAATACAATATGCTTTAAAATAAGGGTTAAATAACCTACACCCAGTTGAAAGAAAAAGAGAGAGGGGGTATGACATAGGTATTGGTAATTGCAAAATATACTAGAACACAGGGTTTGAAAACCTGCTGCTACCATTGATTTCTGAATCTCAAAGAAATAAAAACAGAAAGGAAAACACACTAATAAAATCGATCTTGACATGGACAATACAGAATATGAAATAGTAACTTTCTTTGTAATGCTTTAGTCATTTCCTATGATCATTTCATTTCTACCAATGTCATTTTCTTCAGAAACAATTAAAATTAGTTCATATTCTCTGTGCAGTAGAGCACTGCGGTTGGGTTCAGTGTGAGAAGCCTCAGATTTATTCTACTGAGGATAAGAAATCCTGGCTAAGGGTTTTCAATGTGTTACAGAACACTGGGAATTGAATATGGTAGGGATTCATGTGGATTCAAATCACTCTGAAATTATCAGTAAAGCTTTACCCTGTGTGACTTCAAAATCCATCAGTGGAAAAAAAAAAAAAAAAAATCCATCAGTGGAAGTTCTCTAGACTCAAAACTTCAACAAATGTCTGAAGTGAAAGCTCTGGGACATGAAAAAAACCAAGCATGCTTGGATTGTAAAGAACACTGCCTGGGACTCAAAAATCCAGGTATGAATCCTCTATCATCCACTGGCTGTGGGTGACAACCTCTTTAATCTCCCTGGTCCATAGTTTCATTGTATCTATGAAATGATAGAGTTGGACTGTTTGGTCTCTGCTGTCTCGTCAAGCTTTAAAATACAAAGATTATGCCAAAGGGGCAACATTTAGAAAAAGGAAAAAGCTAATTAAATAGGCATACTTAAATTTCCAGGAGCTTTTTCATAAACATCCAGATGTCAAAGGATATTATTTAATAACATTATAAAGTCTGAAAAATGTTTTAACAGCACAAAAATTTTCCTTTTCTATCAATTCCTAAATTTGTTACTTGTCCCAAAGACAGAGAAAATCAGACACTGGGAGCACATTTTTCCTCCCAATTCCTTGCATAAAAGTTGATACACTCAATCTAATCGAATCTAACAGCAAAGCAACTTCCGGCTTAAGAGCCCAACAACAACATTCAATCCATCTTCATGTAACAAACACCAATATCCTGAAGACCTTCAGTTAACTCCCTTACATCTCAAGCTTAACATTAAGGGCTCAAGAATGGACATAATGTACATACAATTCCAATGACAGTGCAAGAAACAATAAAATAAACTAAGGGGAAAAAATTAGTCTAGCATTAAAATATTAAACCTATTAAACCAGAAACGCTCAGTGTAAAATTTACTCCCTTGAAGTTTAGCAAATTCACTTAACATTCTAAAATAATTACGCGTAACCTGAAATTATCATGAATGATTCCTGATTTACTACTGCAGAATAACTTATGCACAACGGAATGTGTCGGAATCATCCAAAAAGTAAGCAGATACCATTACAGAAAATACCATATAGATGCTTAGCAGACAAGCACTCCAGAAAGACATCTTATCCAACCATTGATAACAAGTTACTGAACAAACGTTTAAACACCTCTTAGGATTTTTCACAGAGTTTCAATCACAAATTATTTTCCTAAGATAATATGCAAGTCCTTTTATTTTGAATGACTTTCAAAATCCAAGGTGTCAAACAAACAAAATGAGGGAAAAAAGTATCAGTCTAGCTGGGATCCCAGCCTATAAAAACCTTGCTTCATGGAAAAAAAAAAAAAATAAGAAGTCCACAATCTCACAGTGAGGATGGAAACAATCATCCCAAACAGGAATCATTATGGATATTATTATGCAAATCACAGAGGATTGAAGAAAGGGGGAGCCTTCAGTCCAGGGTGAGTGAGCAGAGGTAACTACCTTTACAAGAGTCTCATTGAAGGATACCTGCACTGCTAGAAAGCCCCAGTTAGTAGTGCCCTGACATTGTCCCTTTCATCTTATGAAAGTGCTCTCAAAACTGAAGTCATAAAGGCTTTTTACTTTAAACTTACGGACCTCCAGACTTACTTCCCTTAATATTAATATTTGAAGCATTGTTATGATCTGTGACATCTACTCTATACTTTTCATATCTGAGTAACATAACTAAACTGTGGTCATATGTAGTTAAACAATATACAAAAGCATACAATGTATATCAATTTGTCAAAGTTATGCATTTAAAAATCACTGATTATACATAGTAGTTATCAAATACCTATGTGTTATAAGATTTGTAAAATAAACAGAAAACTTTGAGGCAAGGGCTATTCAGACAAAAGTTAGCTAAAATAAAGGTATAAAGCTATAAGGTATAAAGACATCCTAAAAACAACCATAATATACTTTTAAATCTTTGTTGAATAAATATTTTAACTTCCTGTGCAAGACTTTAATCTATTGTTTAATTCCGGGTCAAAATGAAGTAACCCAATTATGCACTCTGTTATATAAAAGGCCCAGAGGATGAAATTACATCTCTCTTTAATAAGATCCTCTGAAATCCTATCCTAGAGTAACTTAGCAGCCAAATTATTTTTCTTCTGTTAATGCTGATTGAGCAGTAAATAATAACTAGGAGAAAAACAAACACGTAAAATAAAGTGTTTCACACCTTTGCTGGAGAGTTCTTAAATGACCCTGAGCTACCAACAACTTCAGTATAAGCTCAAATGCAATTATTTTATCAACCTCTAAATAAAGCAGTAATTCAAGGCAGTTTTCAGGGTGTTAATTTTAATTTCTAGATGTTAAAAATCTGTATACAAAAGTATTCAAATTTTAGTGCTGAGGTTGAAACGAATAAAAAAATTTTGTTTCAAAACACAATGCTGAACTGATACAGCCACTACGGAGAATAGTATGGAGGTTCCTTAAAAAACTAAGAATAGAATTACCATATGACCCAGCAATCCCACTCCTGGGCATATACCCAGAGAAAACCATAATCCAAAAAGACACATGCACGCCAATGTTCACTGCAGCACTATTTACAATAGCCAGGACATGGAAGCAGCCTAAATGCCCATCGACAGACGAGTGGATAAAGAAGATGTGGTACATATATACAATGGAATATTACTCAGCCATATAAAGGAACCGAATTGGGTCATTTGTAGGGATGTGGATGGACTTAGAGACTGTCATACAGAGTGAAGTAAGTCAGAAAGAGAAAAACAAATATCGTATAATCACGCATATATATGTGGAATCTAGAAAAATGGTACCAGTTTGCAAGGCAGAAGTAGAGACACAGATGTAGAGAACAAATGTATGGACACCAAGGGGGGAAAGTGGAGGTGGGGGTGGTGGTGTGATGAATTGAGTGATTGGGATTGACATGTATACACTGATGTGTATAAAATTGATGACTAATAAGAACCTGCTGTATAAAAAATAAATAAGTAGAATAAAAAAATTTTTAAAAAGGGTTTAAACATTAAGAACAAAGCAAAAAAAACAAACAAAGAAAAAAAACCACAGTGCTGTTGCAATGGCCTTAGCCCGATAAGGTGCTTAAGCCCTCCCAGCCTCCATTTTTGCATCTATAAAATAAAGGGTTTGGAAAGAGCAATCTCTAAAGTTCCCTACCACCTCTAAAACAAGCCCACTAGCCCTCAGTATCAAGCATGGCCATATAAAAAGGAGATAAATTAGGCGAGACATTTAATATAAAGGAAACATGAGTGTGCTTTTGAATCTTCCGAAAGGCCCTGGTATAGAAAAAACAGCAGAGACTCCAAATTCCACCTACGCCCATTTTTTAATCAGTAGACTGAAAAATAAAGAACCATCTATTTTATAGTCCTCCCTCTGCCCCTTTCACATCATCTCTGGTGTGACCTGCGAATTACAGAAAATGTTAATATAAAAGAAATGGACACAGATCAAATTGTTTTCTCCTTCAGTATGAACACTCAAAACATTTCAGTGTCGTTGTTGCTGCCACTGTGGTTGAAGACACACGTCAGGGTGGAGGACTGCAAAATCAAGAGCGCATTTTCCCCGGGGACTCGCCTAGCAGTTAATATTGGAGCCAGACTGCCTCGGTTAAAATCCTGCTCCCTCACCCACTAGCTGGGTGGCCCCCTCATCTATAAACTGGGGGATAATAATAGTGCCCGCCTCATCAAGCTGTCGTGAGAATTAAACGAGCTGATATACACAAAGCATTCAGAAAGCCCACGTGAGGACTGCATAAATGTTAGCTGTGAGCATCTGGGGCTCACAATCTAGGTATAATCCGCTGTCCACAGGTGTCGTCCACAGCAGTTTGGGGAAAACAGTAAAAGTTAAACGAAGTAGGCAATGTCTGTCCCTTCTTTTTGAACTCTCTTCTACTTTTTTGGCAGACCTTTCTCCACCCTGCCATGCTGGCTCCTGCCAAGAAATTGAACGTGAACTTCTTCCCATGTGAACACTAACAAGGGTATTTGCATCCTAAAGAAGTCTGAGCAGAGAAATCAGTCCTCCGTCCAAGAAGATATGAAATAATAGGATTCCACGTACTTTGAGGCAAATACTTTCTCAGTCCGACTCTATTGTCTACTTTGACACAATCCCATCTAAGTAAATAGGCTCTTCTTTTTGTTAGATGTACTGATATCCAAAGAAAACAGAGAAAGCAGTTTCTTCCAAAGATGAGAGGCATTTTCATTGACCACAAAAGTGTTTATTTTTCTCTTGTCTCTTCCTAATGGTTTTGATGCAATAAATAAATAAATAAATAAATAAATAAATAAACTTTCCATGCTAACACACAGCCTCAAGTCCTAATCAGTGTGACCTACTTTGCTAAAAGAAGACTGAAAATGTCTCACAATATTGAGTTCTAGGAGATCTCCTTCCATTTTTTAAAATAATGCCTATTGCTGATCCTCTTAAACATTTAATACTAATTATACTACCTAAGCATTTAATCCTACCATGCTTCCATTCACTTCCTGACCTTGTACTTCCCTCCTATGGAACTAAATAAAAAAGAATGTCATCCAGGGAGAGCACCTTAGAATATCCACGGATACGGGCATTCTCTAACATTTTCAGTCAGAGGGTGGATCCCTCCCTCATCCCACCATTATCTTCTCCATTCTGACCTCCGCTGACCCCTCCTCCCTCTGTGACAACTTGAGTCAATTCTCCACGGGAGTCCTTTTCCCCCCTGTCACCAACCACACACAAGCTTCCCCTTGTTTGAAAAAGGTGCTCCCTTCAATCACTCATCTGCTTCTCTTCTTCCAACATACAAACTTCCTCTTACTTCCTCATCATCTTTTCTGCATTGAACCTCTGAGATGTCTCTACATCTTTTCTGTGTTCAACCTCTGTGTTGAACTCTAAAAGGACTGTGTCCTGAGGGGCCACCAATGGGCTTCTAATCAACGAATGAAATAGCCTTCTTCTTAGCCCCCATTCTGCTTGCCTTCTTGAAATGTCAGAAAGCAATGACCAATTCCTCCTGAAAGTTATTCTTGGACACTAGCTCTGAAGACAGTATTACCCTGACCTTCCTTTCTTTTCCCTATCTCAGTCTCTCCTGATCCATCTTCCTCCTTCCACTTCATGAACATAGTATTCTTCTAAGTGTATCATCCTCCTGCCCTTTTGCCAGCTATAATTTCCCCTTATATACAGCATCTTAAAAAATACTGGTCTGCTCTACGTGACCAATCTAGACATCTCCTCCACGGCACCACAGAGCTTTACCAGTTGCTAGTTTGACGTGTTCTCCAAAGTTCTAAATTCAAACACATCTCTCTGATTACTGAAGTCACTGACACGTGGTCCTGAACTCTTACTGGTACCCCCTAAGCTTGAAACTCCAGGATAATCCTTGCCTTTTCCTTCTCCATATCTACCATGCACCTTCCTCCCATTAACCCTGTTGGTTAGTTACCCAAGTTCAGTAAAGCTTCAAGTTCTTTACATTGATTCTTTCCTAGCTTTCTTTCCACTGTCACACATTTAGGCCAGGAGTTGGCCACGTGTGATCCACAGCCTGCCACCTGTTTATGTAAAAAAAAGTTTTATTAGAACACAGCCATGCCCACTCACGTATGCGTTACCTATGGCTGCTCTCACACCCCACCAGCGGAGGTGAGGAGTTGTACAGAGACTACATGGCAAAAGCCAAAATTATTTACTGTCTTGACTTTTGCCAAAAAAAGTTTCCTGCCCCTGGTTTAGCCCTTTTCAGCTCACACAAAAACTGCTTCAAGGGCGCCTAAACCATCCTCCGTGCCAAGTTGCACACCTTCATTAATCTTCCTACCATCTGGTTAATTTTCCTAAAACAACATTTTTAAAATGCTATTCTCTTGCTCAAAAATTATGGGACTTTCCATTACGTCCAAGATAAAGGTCCAAAGATAGGGCAGCATCTTATACATCTCTACACTTCATGTCATGACAAGCATCATGCTGGTAACCAAACACCTTGTAAATACCGAAACTTGGCTTCAAAGACCCTTTCAGTCTGGTCTCAGGACTTCTCAGCCAGTGTCCCCACCACTCTACATCTTCATCTCCACAAAGCTTCTCATTCAGTCATTCTAATCCATCTACAGTTCCTGGGCAGGCTTTATTGCCTTATATTTTGCACTTTTGAGTTTTCATTCCTGCTATTCACCAGGCCAGGATAGGTCCTATTGTGCCCATACAGTTCCATCTTTTCTTTAAAGATCAAGTTAACGTATGACCTAGCCTATCTAGAATGCCTTTCTTGACCTTTGTTGAACAGACTTTCCCTGCTGATAGCATAGTACTTATTATTCTATACTGTTAACTTGGCAATGTTGTTTTGCTTTCTTGCTTAGGTTCTGTTCATGTGTTTGTCTTTTCATCCCAGTTCCCTCAATAATTTAATATAGCATATTATATTAATGTTCAGGTAAACTTCCTCAAATATTTCGCAGGGAATAAATATATAAACAAATACCTCATTGAAAGTAGACATAATATAGATCAATGATGCTTGCCTCCCCCCAGAAGACATCTGTCCATGGCTAGGGACATTTTTGATTGACTGTCACTAAAGAAAGAGAGTGGGGGAGGAGGGGAGGAAGGTACTACTGACATCTCATGGGTAGATACCAGAAATGCTTCTAAACATCGTCCAATGCACAGGATAGCCCCCCACTACAAAGAATTACCCCACCCGAACGTCAGTAATGCTGAAGCTGAGTATCCCTGATGTAGATCAATTCTTTGCTAAGCTGGGATGAATAGAAACATCATATCTACAAACACAGCAATAAGAAAGTAATACTTGTTGACTATTTTCTTCTAAATATTTATGGCTTTTTGTTACTTTGACAGAAAATGCAAAGAAGTGAGTAATGTTTGAATACCTATATGGCTGTATGCTGGCTTTTTCTCTCGAGAGGGGTAAACCCAGTAACCAGTAACTCAGGCATAATATATGATCGTTAGGAAATTTGAAAGAAAGCACATCAAAGGAGAATTCACTGACTTTGGCAACATATACTAGCTGCGGCATACCTCAGGTGTGATGGTAGCAGGACAAAGACGCTGTCTTATGTAAACTGTCATCTCTTTAACCTCTAAATTTGAATGCCCCAGAGCTCAGTCCTTTCAATTTGTCTCTATCTAGACTTCATCTCTTGGTGATCTCAACCAATAATAGTTCTTTAAATACCATCAATATACTGAAGCCTCCCAAATGTATTTCAAGTCCAACCTTCTCTCCTGGGTTCCACATGGTTACAACTAACTGACTCCCCCAACATTTCCACACATTTTTCAAATATCAGGTAAAACTTATTATGTCCCTATTAACTCAGTTGCTTAGTAGTCTCCTGGGAAGCTGTCCTCCATTCAGGGTCTCAGCAATTCAATCTTCCTCCATCTTGGAGCTCTGCCATCTTTACCTGTAACCCTCCTCCTCATTCTCCACACTAGGCAAACATAGAGACTAAAGAATCATGCACAGGCTTCTCACTGGCTCAGCCTGGAAATAATGCAAACATCACTTCCCCTAAACTAGCTATATCATCCTGTCTAAATGTAAGGAGGCTAGGAAGTGTAGTCCCGGGTGCACCAGAAAAGAGAAGTATGAAACAGGGTTGGTGAAAACACGGCAATGTCTCTGCTACCATGTCTAAAATTGAACTCCTGATCTCCACCCTCAACCTGTTCCTTCTAACTCATTCCATCTCAGTAAATGCCCAACTCCATCCTTCCCACTGCTCAGGACAAAGACCTGGAAGTCAAGGTCTTTCTTTCTCTCACAATCCACATCTAATCCATCAGCAAGTCATCTTGGCTCTACATTCAAACCATATCCTGAACCCAGCCATTTCTCAACATTTCTACTGCTATCTTGTCCATTTCACACCTGGATACTTAGAATAGCCAAGTTTCTACTCTTGACCTCATATGGTCCATTTTCAACATAGCATACAGGATGATCTTTTAAAAACTTAAGTCCCATCATGTCATCCCTAAGCTTAAAACCCTCGAATTGCTTCACATGTCACTCAGAGCAAAGCTCAATCTCTTACAGTGGCCTAAAGACCTCTACACAATCTGTACTCCTCACCTCCACACTCCCATTCTGATCACTTCCTTATCTCCCCCTTGATTTCTCCACCACTGGCCTCCTTTTTATTCCTTGACTGTACCAGACATGGTGCCATCTCACTTTTTTCACAGTTGCTGTTCCTTCTAACCAAAATCCACTTTCCCCAGATACCCACATGGCTTCTTCAAATCTTTGCACGATGCCATCTTCTCAGTGAGATCCTCCTGACTACTCTCCCAAAACTGCAACTTGCTCCACCCATACATCTTAGCTCCAGAACTTCCCATCCTCCTCCCTGCTTTATTTGGTTTTTCTGGCCACACTGTCACTTTCTAGTATATAATACTGGTTTCCTGTTCATCTCTCCCCACTAGAATATAATAAGCTCCATGAGAATAATATTTGTCTATTTTGTCCACCAAGTATTTCCACCATCTAAAACTATGCTTCAAATATAGCAGTTCCGCACATATATTCACTGAATAAATTAGTAGCTACTGCCCAAATCTCATTTTAAAATAACTCTAGAACATCTTACAATCATATATTAAACTAAAAGTTTGGGCAGGACAGAAACTGTAATATACTCATCTTTTAATCCTTAGTTTAACAAATTTCCTGACAGAGGGTGAGAAATTTTTATTGGTTTAATTGCATTTGTTGAATTATCATCAAGTTTCATATACTCTTCTATCTTACCGCTCCCTGTTCTGAAGATTTAGTGACGACAATTGTGCAATTGATTTGTAATCGTAGTGAAATAACTTACATTTCTCTCCACAATATTTAAAACTTTTGCTCTTTGTTTAAATAAGTTGAGATCAAGTTGAGTTTCAATCCATACTTTAAGATACCAAATGTATTGAAGGGTCTGAAAACGATTTAAGTTGATGAAAGCAGGCAAGATAATGTGTGCAGCAGCATGGATTCTGGAATAAGACTTGGCGAGCTCACACTCCATCAGCACAGCTTTCTAGCGGTCACAACCTTGAATGTGGTCTCTAAGCTCAGCATCAGCGTGCTCTTCTGTCAGTCAGGGTTATGACGGAGCCTGCCACATGGGGCTGTTGTATGGTTTAATGAGATGAGTCACACAAAGCACTTAGCAGGACAGCTATCAGTGAATGCAAGCTGTTTTCATTAGTGAATGTTTTCCATTTGGCATATACCTTATAGCAAAAGTTACGTTACATTAATTTTCCCACTTCTCAAAATTATTGAAGCATGAAAAAAACAGATTGTATTTCTATCATAAATAGTTATTTTTATTTTAATTCATAAGGTAGAATTACTGGACAATCAATATACCATATGTAAGTTGTAAATTTAGATAAGAGACTTCTGGTACCCAAAGATATCATCGCTCTTATTTGCACCTATACTATGCAAACAAAGTGCTCAAAGCTGGATAACTACCCAGCTCAGTATCATCAAGTATGAGCTTTGGTGCCACCCCTCCTCCCTACCAAGTTCACGGCAGATTGCACTCTACTGATAATGTTACTCTTCCAGTGAGCCAGGAGGTAGCTTTAGGGTTCTTCTCCACATAGTTGCCGCAAACTGATCGGAGTTGACAGAAGAAAAGTCTAATATTTACTCTCTAGATCTTGACAAATGGTATGCAATTACAACCCGTATTCTGTATAATACAGAGCTTTCCTTCTCTCTCTCTTTACATATGTGTGTGTATTCTAAAATTTGTTGGAAAGTTTTACTAAATTAAGTTATAATTTTAGAAGGTCATAGAAGATAATAATTCATGGAATCTTCCTGTGAATCTTCATAAGCTCATGCAAAAATATAGAAATTCAAAGTTAGAAAATTGCTTAAAATGAAAGAGCAAGTCTCAATGACTAATAAAAATTAAAATATATTTAACGTATCTACTTGGTAATTTCACCGTTTAGGTACTCTATTATCTAAATGCAAAGCAAAGCCATAATTGGCAATTGGGAGTTACAATAGTTCTGAAATTGATTCAGCTTTAAGCAGAATTCCATTGAATTCTGAAGTATATTGTCCAGTTGGGTGGTATAAAAAATACATGTTGTAAATACGGTTCTTTTGACTAGTTAAAAGGACAAGTTCTTCCAGATTTGTAGCCTCAAAAGCAATAACTTGATTTCGGTTAGATCTGAATAAAATACACTGTATGCATGATCTAAAATCAATTAGACTATCCAAGAAAAAAGCAATAGAAGAGTAATAGGATTTCCAGATATTGATAATGCTACATTATCAAAAATGAAATAGTGATTTAAACTGAAACTAATAAAAATAATTCTTTTCTACATAGTGTTGAAACACTGATAGAAGTTGGTGATTCTTAAGCTCTACATCTAGATGATAAGTTTGTTGGTATATTCAATTCCATACAACAGCTAGAAAACTGTCTAAATGGCTCAGAGAGCAGCTCAGGTTTTAAAGATGTGCTAGTGGCTATAGTCAAAAATGATAATATGGAATCTCTAAGAACAAACAGCTGAGGAATAATCTAAAATCATTTGGTATTCCAGGGGTGAAAAAGAGACAGAAAAGAGATTAATTTATTAAACTAACTAGAATTTTAATACGCATTATTAAATTAGCAGGTTTGATGCAAGAAAATAAATACTATTAATATCTACATATATATGAACTTCTAAAAATGCTGCTGAAATATACGATGTAAAATATGTATCCAATGGATGTGACTTAATTTAGACATCATTAGTTGAAATATGTCATCAGTAATATAAATTAACTGATTCAGTAACAATGTTTTACATATGTAGGAAAATTCAGGCCCTTAATGTTTTAATATTAGGGAATGCAACTGTACCATAAACTGTAACTCATTTTACCTAGTAGCCACTAATATTTTATTGTATAACATATACTACATAAAATTAACAAACAACATATTTTTTCAAACCTTCTAGCTCGACGATTAATTTAGGCCAGACTCCCTCTCACTTTGATATGAATGAATCAGACCAGAAAAAATCTGTGGGAATCTTTAGCACCACCAAAATAAGACTTTAAAATACCTCAGTGTATAAAGATACTATAGAAGCTATAAAAACATAAATATTGCTCAGCCTTTATTTGAATACAAGGAATATAATATATTTCAGAGTATCAAATGAACTTCTGATTATCAGTATAAATACTGTTTTGTATAATCTAGATTCATATTTATTAACAAGAGCAACATTTCCTTAAAAACTGTAGCAAGCTATAATTGGATATAACAAACTGCTTCTAAATAATTATGAAGTTCTAATAAAGAACTTCAGACAAATATGAAAGTTAAATCTTAGTTTAATTGCTTACCTCTTAAAATTTCCTAGATTCTCTAAGCCAGACTGCAAAAAATGATCCAGATATAATGCAAAAAAAAAAAAAAAAAATTAAGGACCAAACTTTGTTTTGATCACATGCTGTTAAACTAGTGTTACATGTTATATGCAATTTTTTTTTTAATGTTAAGTGATACATGAATTCATGAGTCAGTGATCCATTCTGAGAATAACATTTTGGCTTTCTAAAATTTGTCAGGCTGTTCATTAACATACCTTACTAACAGTATATAAAAGCTTTTGAAGAAAACATTTATTGAATGTCAGCAAGAATTGTGCTAAGAAGTAAGGATACAAGATGAACAAGACCCACTATTACTCTTAAGTAGTTTATAATCTAGTAGAGAGGCAAATAAACAGATAAGATTTCAGTTCTGTGGGGTAAGTCCTGGGATAGAGGTAAATGCCAAAGGGTATGGCAGCACATTGTAGAGGCCCCTGACCCAGCGTGGCTGACGGCGCGGGGAAGAAGGAGGCAACCTGAGAGCCTTGTTCAGAAGGAGCAAAGCCCTCAGTGAGTCTTCGAGATTTACAAGTTCTCCGGTGGGGAAGAAGCCCATATGGGAAGAGGCTATAGTGCTAGCAAATGCATAGAAACCACAGAGTCTGCAAGATTCAGGGAACTGAAAGAAGCCAGAAATAAGACTAGAGATACAGACAAGCAATTAAGTCTGTGTGCTTTACTACACACTTGGGATTTTCTCTTGAAGGCAAGAAAAGGCCTGTGAAGGATATTAAGTAGAATAATGATGGGATTAGGTATGTAAATTAGGAAGGCCACTCTAGAAACAAAACAGAAAAAGACAGTTAAGAGATAAAAATAAAGATCCAAAATAAGGATATAGAGATAAGAGAACAACTTTGAGAGATATTAAAAATTAAGAATGGATAGGACTTTGAGATGGGGATGCAGGAGAAAAGGATGACTACCTGTTTTCTGAATTAACTTACTCAGTAGCTCATGATGCCATCCACTGAGATGGGAAGTAGTGGAATAGAGGAGAAAGGGGGGTAAATTGTGAGAGGAGAGCTGGTGAGTTCAGTTTTCATCTGCTGAGTCCATAGACCTCTGTGCTTCCAGTCAGGGATGTCTGCCAGAAGGTAGTTGAATATGCAAGAATGAACACACATACTCATTAAAGACCATATGAATATATCAGGCTATTGTAATATTTGCTAACATTTATTGAGTTTTTACTCTAAGGAAGGCATGTGCTGAGTCCTTCTTATAACATCTTTTTATTATCCTCCCCACTCTACAGATGAGGAAGAGTTTGAGAAATTTCCCAATGGTATTTAAGTGTCAGAGATGTCTGATTTCACAACTCAAGTCCTTACCTTACGTTGTATCATGCAAAATCCATTCATTACAGGTTTTAGGACCAGATAACAGTGGGTTCAATTCTAATCTCTGCTACTTAAGAGTTGTTTGAGCTTAATATTCTCTAAACCATAGTTTCCTTATCTGTAAAATGGTGACCATAACAAACACATTGCAAGGATATGGTAAGGATGGGAGAGAGTATACAGAAAATGCTAGATGTGCATTAAGTGCGCAAACTGGCATCTATTGTTATGTCTATGCCTAGAGAAAAAAAAAAAAAAACTCTTTCCTGAAGTAAAATAGCTATGATCTAAGTAAATTCCCTTTCATCTTATTATGAGCTCTCTTTTAATTTCACCCTATTTGTTCTATATCTTAATAAACACTAAGTATCATTTTTCAAAAAGCTTTGAGACATTAATCAACATACTCTGGAAGATTTAAAGTCATTTAAAGATTTCGTTCAAATAGGAATCATTTCAATGTAATGGGAGTTGATTCTATAGTGAGGAAAGTCCAAATAAGAAAACTCAAATGCGATAAGGCATGGAGAGAGCTTTGGACTTGGAGTCAGAAGACCATTGCAAAGTCCCAACTCTGACTTGGGACTTAATAGACTCAAGCGTCCCTTTGCACATGGACAAGATGAACAGATGAGCCTGTATGTTCTTATAAGTCCAAGAATGCTGAAGAAGAAGGCTTTATGATGTTTATAAAAACCAAAGCAATTAAGCCATGAACACTTGACGCAAACTTCAGGTTTCCTGTGGTTTAAATCAGAAGTGCCCACTCTTGATGGCCTATCAAACCACTCCACAGGTCAGGAGCTGTCAATTTGACTCTGACGGGCTCATAACCCTCAGATGGAGAGTTCAGTGTTGGCAAAGGAAAAGAGAAAGGGAGGATGGAGAGCACTCTTTCCTTCTCTCAAAATCTCTCCCATTCTCACCACCGATTCAGCAGCTGGGTTTGAGCTGAGGTCACCCAAGACTTCTGATTCTCAAACCTGGCTGAACATTAACAACACTGAGAACTTAATTTTTTTTTAAAATACTGAGTTCCACAGCCCTAAAATATCACTGGAAGGAAACTCTATATGATTTACAAGTGCTGGGTTTCACTTTGTAAAAGGTGGTATGAAGCATTTGGGGTAATAACCTCATTCTAACGGTAAACCTAAAACTATATTCTCTTTAACTTCTTTTAACTGTATTGAAACAAAAACTTTTTCTTAAGTATATACACACCCTAATGTAATTAACTGGATCAACCATCCCTGTTTGCACAGACTCTACCTGCTTTAGCTTTGAAAATTCCATGTCCCAGGAAATTCCTGGGTCTCTGGAAAACAGGGACAGTTGGTCAGTCTGACACAGACACACACACACACTCATGCATACTTGCACACATGGACACAAACTTTTAAGTAACCCTCAGCGTGTTAGACAAAAGTACAGATAGACAGTAGTCCTCTCATGAAGCATCGCCACTAAGATAATGTCATCATACACTCAGGTACGTATATGGTCACAGTTACAGACCTCTGACGCCACTGGGATCCAAAAACATACAATGGCATGGGCGACATATCATCATGCTGACTATCGTCCCTTTTGCTAGAGTCTATACTACCAATACTTATAATTCGATAACCAGAATTTTTAAAAAACTACCTTGAAGCCCCTGCCTCCCAACTGCCTTTTGTCTACTTTTGTAAAAACTTGAGCCATTTTTGAGGAATAATATCTCTACTATTTGACAGATTTTTTAATAGCCTTATGGCTTTGTAATTTTTTGTTACATTTTTCCTGTAATGATACCATGTGAAATTAAATAATAATATAATATACAAAGAAATTAGATAATGGTCATGATGTCTGTCTGTAAATTAAAAACTTGATTATCATTTCATCTAAATGAAATACTTAATAGAAAATAAATTAAATTAACTTAGAATGCCATGTATACACCAGAACACACATTATTCTGAATTTTCAAATTGAACTCGTTATAGAAATCGTTTCTAGAACCACATTATTATACACCAACACACTGTCCTCTATTGCCTGATGGAAACATGAGACTTTAAGTTCAAGTCATAATTATACAAGCTAATGGAGACTAGCATCAGTCTGCGTAACACACACGTAGTAAGTACACGTATCTCCTTACTTGTGACATCACTAGTTGTCTGTGGGCAGAACAGCTTGGGCCGCAGTTGGCAGAACTGTGGGATTGTGCGGGAAGATCTCCCACTGACGCCAGTTCCACACACTAAAGAACTAGTGTCATGGAGACACTACTAAAAGTTAGGAGGAAAGCCCATATAAATCCTTTCCCTTTGAGAAATCCGAATCTTAAAATGGTTGCCACCAATCTTGTGCATTCTTCACTCTGCAAAGAGCTTAGCAAATACGGAAATCCCTTCAGGACTGTGGTCACCATCCTTGAAATGAACAATAAGCATGCTAGTAATATGCTTCTCCTTTCATGCTTCTGACATTCAACAACACATGCGCTATCCAAGCACATCTGGAAGAAAACCCAACAAAGGAGGTGTGTAAAGTTGTTGAGACTGTCAGAAACACTTGGCATGATTTCAATGCCCTCATCTTTCTACCACTGGCTTTACAAGTAGACAATCAAGGAAGACCTCAAAATATGATATCATAAATCAGAAAGAGTATACATTTCCAAAGGTCTGTTTTATGATCTTGAAAGAGAATTTAAAAATCAAATAAAAAATAACAAAAAACTTGCTTTTTACAATATATTCTTTTTAGTATGATTTTGAGTAGTCTTATCACAACATTTTTCAGCAAAGCTGAGATTGAGTTAAGACTTACTGATTGTTCATTTAAATCCTGGGGGTCTTCCATGTGGTTTTCTTACTTCTCCTGCCACTCCCAAGTAGAAGCAGCTTCCTTCAATCAAAAATGGACTATCTAAAACAAAAAGATGAAAACAAAGTGGAAAAATGAGAAAGTTATCTTGTGAAATTATTTGTAAAATTACCAAAACTTTGATTTACGTGATAGTTGCTAATCTGTAGAAGCATTATTTTTAAAGAACAAAATTCATTATCCCCGTATCTGATAGAAATAATGATCTTGAAAATCACATCATAGTAAAACTGAGATATATAAACAGCTACTCAGGCATCCTGCAGATAAGCAAAAACATCTGAGGACAGCTTCAGAGACCCAGGCTGTAATAAACACCTAGGCTGCTATTTTGCTGAGAGAGGTCTGTCATTAAGCAATTGACAGATTAAAAATTAAAAGTCTGCGTTAACCATTCATTTTCTAAAGTACATAAAATTGAAAAAATATAATGTGTATTTTAATATGACAGCTCTCTATTACAGGAAAATTTGTCTTAGTCGCCAGACTCAGTCTAAAACATATAATGTTATAAAATGCACGCCCAATTTTAAAAAGAGAATGAAAATAAGACTATTATGCTAAAGAAGATATTACAGAAATATGTGGGAAGGACAACTGGTCAGTAAACTACTAAAAAAAAGTTCGTCTTTACTGCATATCATACATTAAAAATTTTCTAGGCAAACTGAAGTTTAAAAAACTCTAAGAAAAATAGGCATATATATTTTTAATTCCCAGATAGAGAAGACTTATATAATAAAAGCAATGGAATATAAAACAAAAAAGCCAAACACTCCCTTGAGTTCCCCCCACACACAAATAATCACAATTAAAAGATACATGAAAATATAAAAAGAAGTATCTCCGCAAATATCAAACTCAATGGGTAATGTCCTTAACATACAAAGAGCTCTTACAATCCAAACAGAAAGGCACACACACCCCTAAAGAAAAATGGTCAATCACCACAAAACAATGTTCAGACTCACGAATAAATGAAATGCACTTTAAAATAGCAACGATACATTTCTAGCCCTTCATATTCTAGTGCTAAAATAAAATTAAAAGAATATGAGAGATTAAAAAAGATTTATATAAAAAAGTGTTCATCATAGGCATAAACACAGATATAAATTATTAAATGCACGTTTCAAGGAATATTTGGTGACATCAAAAATTTCTGAGAATATAATTTCAGTGGAAAATAAGTATTCCAATCTGCAGAAACAATATGTTCCCAATTCAGTTTATTGAACATTCAACATATGCAAGCGTTTTGCTCAGTTTTACATATTCCCTACTACAACCAGGTAGGCATGGTTTTAATTTCTGCTTTGCATTATGGTCTACAATAAACCTGTTACTTTCCTTATTAGAACACAAGACATTTTAAAGTGTAAATTGTTTTATGCATACACAAACACAGAGACACAGATCAAACATTTTTTTCTAATTTTTTTCTGATTTTCTCAAATTTTTTCTAATTTTAATTTTTAAAAGTCATAAAATGGTAATGGTAACATATGTAATGTAATAGTCTCAGTAAGATACTGATTGAGAATACTGCAAAACCAGAAAAGTGTCATTTTAAAGAAAAGCACAATTTTAAAGTGCATTTAAGATGGGAAGGGGGAAGTGTAGATATTAAGGCACACTGAAAGGTGTTGCAGTATACATCTGAATTCAGGAGGATAGGTAGGCAAGAAGTTCTAGATTTAAAGATGTCATTCTTTGTGTTGGAGGTGGACCTGAGAAACGGTGACTGGAAAAAGACCAACTCTTTCCCTTTTACCTCACACCTCCATCTTTCTTCTCCCATTCTCCCCCATCTCCTCCTTATGGACCCTCATATCACATCTGGGTCTCTCTCTCTGTTCCTGCTTCCTGCTGATCTCTTGCTTGCTCCTCCTATCCTAGCAGACCTCCTGATCCTTGGCCCTGCACACTGTCCCCTCCCCTGGTGACCAGGACCTCCCTGGCTCAGCCTCACCCTGGATATGGTGCACACCTTAGGATGTATGGCCACCAGTCTAATTGATGCTGACCTGCTAAGACTCAACACCTACCAGCATGAGCCCTTCCTCTCTCCTCCAGGAGGGAATCTTGATGGATCATCTCCTTTTGATGGATGGTCCATCACACCATTTTCTCCTCACTACCTGGAAAACAAATTAGCCAAATACCCTCCTGAAGAGGAGAATCTGATGTTCCTTTTCATTCTAATAGATGGGTAAGATGAATGGTAAAAACACTGTACCATAGTACAAAGGGAAGGGACACTATATTCAGCTATGTAAAAACAAAACAAAAAATTTGTATTTCTGAATAGAGAAAAACAGACCCAAAAGTGAAAGGACACAACAGATTATGAAAAATATCTTCAATAAATATTATAAACTTTGTGACCTTGAGAACAAAGAAATTGGTAAGGAAAAGTTTAAGGACCTTTTAAGGTCCTTAAGCAAGGATGCGAAAATACAGATCATTATTTAAAACGTAAATAATAAATAAACATTTGGAAAAGTGTTCACTTTCACAGTTGCCAAAATATGTAAACTTAAGCAACAAGCATACATTTTGGATTCCTATATACATCTTCAATAACTAAACCATTTTAAATATTACTAACACCCAGTGTTGGAAAGGATACAGTGAAACAGGTGTCTTCATTCAACTGCCACTGATAATGTCAAGTTTTCTAATATTTTTAGAAAGCAGTCTGTCACTGCATTTTAAAATATGCTTAAACTTTTTTACCCAATGACTTTCCTAAGGAGTAAACTATTCCACTCCAAAAGTCACAAGGTATTCACTACAGTGTTATTCATAATAAAAACTAGAAGCAGCCTCAACTTTGTAGAGCATTGATTAAACAAATTATGGTCAGTAAATTTAATATAATATAATTTAAGGATCGAAAGTATAATTATAAAAATGACATGGAAAAGCAAAAAACTACTTATTGTATATTAAGTGAAAAAAATCAGAACACAAAATTTTAGCTATGCTAACAGTAATGTATAACTAAGTGTGTGTTTGGATATTGATTAAAAAGAAACATTAAAAATAAAAATAATTTGATAAAGAATTATATATTTGGCTTCACATTCTTTGATTACTGTTGATTTTATTTTCTGTGCAATAAATAAAATTTTATTTTTTTCCACCGTAATACAGGAGCACAGAGTAAGTAAAACCAAATGATGCTAAAATGATTTTACAAGATCAGTAAAAACCACAGCAAACAATGAAAGTGAATTTTCTAAGTAGTAGACACTTTCTCCAAGTGACCTCTGTGGCTTTCCCTATGGAATAAATGTCAAAGCCAGAGTAATCTCTTTAGGGCAGGTATTCTTTATTCTATTTACTAGTGTCATCTACAGCACCTCGCTCAGTGCCTGGCAAGCATTAGGTGATTAACAAATATTAATTGAATGAATGACAAAATTAATAGTGGATGAAATCATACATAATGTACTTGATGATGTGAACAAAAAGTGTAAACAGCCATATAATTTAACCTTTGAAAATCCTGTCTCAAATATGTGGCTATTTTAAGAAAAATGTTGACCTGTCCTGTATTTTTCAGGTAGAGTCTTGTAATTTTTCAGAAAATTTAATGTTGAGATTAGTCCACCAGGTATTTTCCTATTCACCTGACCTAGCAATAAAATATACATACAATAACATGACTATTAATACCAATGTAACCTATTATTTACTTACAACATAGCATGCTATTTTAGTTTCCTAAGGTTGCTGTAAAAAAGTACTACAGACTGGGAGGCTTAAACAACAGAATTTTATTCTGTCATAGTTTTGACAGCAAGAAGTCCTAAATTAACATGCTGGCAGGTCCACGCCCTCTCTGGAGGCTCTAGAAAAGAATCATTCTTTGTCTCCTCGTATTTTCTGGTGTTTGTAACAATCCTTGGCATCGCCTGGCTTGTAGCTGCGTCCCTCCGATCTTGCCTCCATTGTCACACAATATTGTCCCCGCCTATCTCTTCACAGGGCCTTCTTCTGTGTGTGTGTCTCTGTGTCCAAATTTCCCAACTCTTACAGGTACACCAGTCACTGGATTAGCACCCACTCTAATCTAGTAAAACCTCATCTTAACTCCATTACATCTGCAAAGACCCTATTTCCAAATAAGGTCACATTCACAGGGAAGAGGGTTAGAACTTAAACATATCTTTCGGGGGACACAATTCAACCCACAACACATGTACAGTTATCACACTAAAATGATTATTAAGATGTGATCAAGGTTTAAATGTAATATTTCCAGAAAGAATACACAAGAAGTAAATTAAAGATACTGATCATTAGGAAAGAAGGGATCCTCTTCCAGAAGGGCCACCATCTCAGGGCACTGGTGAAATTTCAAGTGAAATTAAAAATTAAGTCTTCAAGAAAGATGTTCAAGCATAAGAGAATTTAGCAAAAACTAGCCTTTTTCTGTTAACCACTGGTTCAGAATCTATTTAATGTTCCAGTTGGGGAGCTATTTGCATCAATGTTCCATGTAATAACATAATACTTTGCTTTATAATTCCTTAAAATTGAGATTAATTGTTACTTAGTTTAACTGTTTTACTGTAACATGAATTTCTTTCTTTGCCAAACACACTAAAGTACTAAAATATTATGAGCCCGGTGGTTTTATATTATTGAACCAAGTAAAACTACCTGGGCTAATTGTAGACACAGTATTATTTTACATCATAATTTAGCAATGGTTGTTATGCTAAATCCTTTAACATTTAGTTTTCACAAGTATATGAGAAAAAGACAAGAACCCTCTTCGAATCAAGTAAGAGAAGTATTGCCTCTTAATAAAGATATAAAATTAAGGTATAACAGTAACCTCATGCCATTTTATGAGGCAATAATCTAGTTCCCCGCTCTACTTCAAAGCCATTCCCCCAGAAAAGGTGAATTTCAAACAGGAATAATAGCGACCTCACCCATTCTGTGTTAGATGATTTCTTCTGAAGTTAGGTTTTCAATACACAGAAAATTGGTCATATCCTTTTCTTGAACTCTGCTCTAGACATGAGTTGGAAACGCCTATCTCTTAGAATATCAGAATTAAAAAATCAACAATTCTTCAATTTAAATAGTTAATGAGATCTACACATCAAAAATGTTAAAAACAATTCTCAGAAATGGCATGAGGTACTTAGGCTTGATCCAGGTGGTAGACACAGCAAAGGACCCTGTGCCTTCAAGAAAGAGAAGATGTTGAACGAAGTCAGAGGAGTTTGGGGAGCCTGTGTGATGTAACCCTAATCCTGTGTCTTTCTAAGCAAACCTCAGTTAAAATTAGATTGTCCAGGCATGCTTTACCCTGGCTGAATAAATGCAAACCTGAAGGAGGAGTGGGTGGTGCTCTCTGTTCCAGGGCTGGCATGGGATGAAGACAGAAGCTGTACCACCAAAAACTACACCTCTGGATTACGTACACATGTGGCAAGGCCGTCCACTGGTCTTTAAAGCTGAACACCTGGGCTTTGTCATCCACTCCTTGCCCACTACGCTCCACATTCAATCAATTACCTAGTAATACCTCATAGAGTTCACTCCAATCTCTCCATGTTTCTCTCCTCACTGCTACCATAGTAGTGCAAACCCTCGCCATCCCTGGACTGGAGCAGCGCCCTCCAAAGGGTCCCCTAGTCTTGTTCCCTGAACCTCATTTCTTCACAGTGCAGTCAGAGTGATAAGTTGTAAAATAAAGATATGATTTTATTCTCTTGAAACAATTCAGAGGTGTACCCCTTCCTTGGGATAAACCAGAAATCCTTTCATTGGTCCTACCTGCAGCTATGGCAGTACATCTCTCTGCCAAAATGCCCCACAACAAGTAATCAGAAGTCAGATGCTTTTGCTGCCTGGGACCATGGACCAAAGTGGGAGTTCTGAGGAAGACCTCCACCTTCCTTCTCCCTGTGGTCGAGGCCTTATTCCATTGTCCTCACCATCCCCTCATTCTTCGCTACCATCACTCTGCCCTGCAGCCAAAGACTGGGACTTCCACCGGGAGTCTCCGGTGAGGGTGCTTACACAGTAGAGGCTATGTTTGCTTCTTGCTGCAGTGCAAAGAAAAAAGAAGGGGGAAAGAGACTACATTCCCCCACCCATGTTCCAAATGTCTAGTATATTCCTAGGGAAAGATGTAAAGATTGCAGGCCATCCAAACTCTTGTTCTAGCCCCTGTGCAGACTCTGCAGTGGGGACAGAGGTATGTGGATAGTCCCATCCGTCACCTCTGGCACAGCCCCCTTTTAACCCAGGTGGGAGCTTTGGAGGATTTATTACACGTGCAGAGTTTCCTGGGCCAAGGGAGGTGTGACTCCATTGTATTCCATCATTCAGACAGCTAACCTATTGTTTGACTTGCAGATTATCAAACTGCAAGTTAATTTTCAAAAACATTTGTGTACCAAATTAAGGCTTGCTTGCATGGGGTTATATATACACCTATTACACTGACCCATATTCAGCTTATAACACACTAGGTCCGCCAGGGCTTTCCGAGTGACACCAAATTACCTCAGTCTAATGACTCGTCACAATCTTTTCCAATGGCTTAGGATGTGGGCTTGGGAAAGTACCAGGCTAGTCCTCCTTCAGTGGTAAAATCTCTAGGATATAGAACTTGGGAGCTCTTTACTGCCATGAGTCCCTAGCTGATCTGCTAGGGAGAGACAGGAAGGAGCTGACCCAGAAAGAGAATCAAACGCGGGAGATGGCAAGAAAGTCCTGGCGGAATTGAAGCCCCTGGATCCTGTTACTCCTGAAGCCTCACTGTCTCTCTTGCTCTTCCTGCTGCTTCGTTGTTCAATTCTTCCTTGGATTCCGTGAGCGATCCTCATAATCTTCAATTAAATTCTCTCCTTTACTAAGCATATTGTCTCACATAAAACTGCAATTGTATAAGAAGTCTAACAACTTATATTCCCATTACATTCTTGAGATATTATAGTTGGGTCAACCGTCAATAAGGGCATTGCTCTCACATCCTCTGCACCAATATCCCATCATTTCCCTACAAATTTCATTAATGGGTCTGTAAAGCTGGGTCAGGCACCGGCTGGTTTCAACTGCTCAGGCAGCATGCCAGAGAGGGAAGCCAACAGCACAAAGAACACCTAGCTCCAATTCTATGGCCATCTGTTCAGAGAGGTAAGATGGGCATTCTGTGACCATGCACATGACTCTTGTCCCTGCTTATACAAAAGGAAAACAGCAAAGGTGTCCAAGAAGCAGATCTGGGTGAACAGTAATGCCTGACTTCAATCGCCTTAAATGAAGCCAAGCTACAAAGTAGATGCTGAGCTATTTTTGAACTGTTTACAAAGATAGGGCATGGACTTTGCAAAATGGTCCACTTAACACAAAATGTTTAAAAATAATGTGGTTAATTTCTCATGCTAAAAAATTATAACAAGCTGAATTTCATGATAGTCATTTGGGTCCTTAGTGATAGGTGCATTTGATAGCAGTAATCTTCATGGAATTATAAATTACCATCACTTGGTTTTTGACAATAAGGGCCAGCCAAGGTTTTCTATTTTGTTTGTGTCTGCTAACTGTTGATGGTTGGCTAGTCAACTTAGAAAACATAGACGCAGTTGTAACCAGCTGGTCTCAGAGAAATGTCTAAAAGAATTCTGAGCTTGGGCAACTTTTGTTACACCTACAAACTCAGACTGACTCTGTAAACCTACTTTCCTTTTCACTTGTTGCCCCTGTTGCTCCTCCCAAACTACACTTCACACTGACTCTTTCTGCATGCACTGTAATAGTTCATCTAACTGGCTCTCCTGTAGCTTGGCAGAAAAAAACTATCTGAGCCCTTCTTTATAAATAGTCTGATTTTTTCTCAGCCATAAACCTCTCTTCCATATCTAGGAACCCTTTCTGATGAAGAATATAGTACCACATGCATTGCTGAACACATATCTGCTGCCTTTACACACTTCTTGAGAAAAATGTGTTGCAAATTTAAAAGAATTGAAGAATACATCTTCTAAGTTTAGTATTCAGCTCTTGAAACCCTAGAAGTCTAAAAAATGGCTTGCTGGAGGAAATATAGATTTAGTGATTCCTAGTAAAGACTTTTGGAATAAAACAAGTCTATATGTGAGTCCTTGTCCTTTCAGGACACCTGAAAGTCCTACTTTTCATTTTAAGGGTAGAGGATCCAACGTATAACAAAGTAAACATGAGAGATATAAAATATAGCAGTAACTTTGACTTACTGAAAGACAAGTTACATGCTTGAATTGTGTCTATAGTGAATAATAGTTAAGAATTTAATTAAATATAATGCTATTTGCCTTCCTAAAACTTGGGACACCTAAGGAGAATTTTATTCATCTAGATTTTTTAATTGAGGCATCTAAGAAAGTTTGAATACCTTCTTTTCTCTCAATAAATTTCCCTATAGCATTGGAGTATAAAAGAATCCACTGACTTTGTAACTGCATTAAGAGCAGGATCACATTTACAAAATCTGCCATTATAGCTTCTAGAAATCCAAAGAATTTCCTAAAGGCTAAAGCTGAAAGAATTCATAAAATAATATCTCAAATATATTTGGTGTTGCTGTTCAATTCCATGTTTTGCTCCCCTGCAATATGTTTTGACTTTAAGAGCAAACTTAGAAAGAAAGAAAGAAAGAGAGAATATGAATGAAATCCATAGCACCTTATTTCTTTGTCTTGGGATCATGAGGAGTATAGAAGTAAGTAGGGTTTAATAGACTGATCATATGAGTTTATAGGTACAATACTTAAAGCTTCTTAGCTCCATTGAATACAACCATCTACTTCTCTTTCCTTCTGTCAATTCTTCCTTATATATTAGTTTAAAAAATCTACCTTTCAGAACTTCTACTCTGGTCTGCCCACCAGAACCACAAAGCAGAAACTGAATCCCGCTTTCATATGTATAGCAGGCTATTAGACATTAAGAGAGTGCTATCATTCATGTCACCCCTAAATCTTTTTTTCTTCAAGTTAAGTACCCCTAGTTAATAAGACCACATCTTTAATTTAAAAAGTCTTTGTTTCCCAACGGGAATTAGGGAGGAATTCAGTCAGCCACAAAAGCATAACTGCATAGGAAATGCATTAAACAGAAGGTAGATATGAAGTAGGTCATAGTACATCATTATTTTAAATTATAAATTGACATTAAATCAATACAGATCAGCATTAATGTATAACAAATATTACATTCATACCCAGACAAAAAATGGAAAGGAAATCAAACTAGCTGAAATGGAAATTAATAACAATAAATTTTCAAAGCTGTAAGAATGCTCCTTTGAGAAAGGCCCTAGGGGTTTTGTTTGCTGGTTTGTTTAAGACTGAATTATTCTCTGGAAAAATTAAAGCAGAAAAAAAAAGACTAATGTTTAAACTGCAGGAAGGTTGGTTTGCCTAGCACTTGGCCATAGCTGAGCCTGTTTGTAGAATCTACAGGTTTGGTTCCCAGGGCTCCAAGTGCTCTTGGGTCTCAGGACTGTCTTGGGAAAGAACTCTTCCACGGGAAGAGCTGGTGAGCCATAAAGCCAGAGCCAAGTCTGAGTCCTAAGTCTCAGCACTGCAAGAAAAGGACAAGAAAACAAACCAACCAAAAATGTATTAAGTGAACTCTCTGGAGAAAAGGTGAAGGACAGATGGCATCCCTCTGTCCTTTGGATTCTCTGTTATAGGGTGCTGTGCAGGGGGAAGATGCAATATTTTGCTGATTTGAAGCTACCTGTGGCACCAGCTGTTCCATCAAGGAGAAGTGAGGTCTGACCCAGAGAAATACTATTTGCTTTTTTAATATGACAAAGGGTGGAGGAGAAAAAAAAAAAATGAAGCGGGTGAAGAAAACTTGGGAACATACTGGTTAAATGAGTATGAAAAAGATCACAATGAATAGGAATTTAAAATATGAGACTTGAAACTCAGGAAGATGAGAGAGGAGCAGAATAATCGGCCCCCTCCTGATTAAACCAAATATAAAGACACCGGTTATAAAGATGTGGACGCTGGTCTTTCTGTACTTTTGATGGCTGTTGTGGTTTCTCCTGGTCATTACCCTGCTCCAGAGCTACCTGGGGCTTCCACCAAGTTCTTGTTCAAACGCTTGAACAAACTATATTAGCCCTGAAGAAGCTTCAGATGCTTCTCATAGACACTGCTGTGGCCTGAATATAGACAATCCAACTTAGGTTTTAATGCCTTAATATTTTTTCATTGTCATGAAAAAGAAAAATACAATGAGTTTCTTTAAATAAAATATCCAAGATATATAAATGCACAATATTATTTATAGTCCCTACATTAAGACTGTATCTTGCAAAAACATGGTTTCCTGTATAACGTATGAATGAATGAACAAATAAATAAGGAAACACTCTTAAGGCACTGTCAGGAAATAGAAAACTTTAATTTCATGAAGGTTCAAACTGAATCAGGCAAACAGAATCGTAGATTTCCGCGTCTGCCATGATTCAGTGTAAGGCTTTGGGAAAACCTTGTAATTTCTCCATACTTCAGCTTCTCACCCTATAAAAGGAGTATATGGCTTGAAATTTAATTCCCTCACAGCAGTGAGAGTTTTGATTCAACATTTATAAAAGGCTTTTTAGCTTCCCAGATTAATAGGCAAAATACTGTGGTAGCTGTATAATCCACTTTCCAAAAAGTATAAAGGTAACTGGTCAAATCTGAAGTAAAATAATACTTGACTTGAGAAATAAATACCAGTCATATTTATTACTTCTCCATTCTGTTTTCTAAGTAATAAAAATTATTTTTAACAGAAAAAGTATCAAATTAATATTCAAGCCAGTTGAAGTGTTATCATCACAAGCTTACCTACGTTTGGGAGAAGGGGAGTTGTTTTGTTTTTCCAGACTGTCCCGCATGTTTATATGGTAAAGTCAGGAATGCCGGGCATGGTTTTGAAGGCCTCTAGCGTATTCGTTGGTTTCTGGCATTCTAATGCACTCTACTCTTATAACCATAAAAGTACTCTTGAGTGCTTCTGGAAATATATAACAAATGCTTAATCAATTTAAGAGTGTTTTAACTGCATACATGAAATTTCTTGGGAGGAAAATGTTAGCTATTCTACACGCATATAGTACTTAAGTTAGCAAGAGTTCCTTCTCAAAGGCACAGAGCAGTTTCCCCATAGTAATATAATTTTCAGTTTTATGTGCCTAAGTCCTATTGAATCCCTTAGAATAACAGGAAATTCTGCAGGAAGAAAAAACTCACAAAAATTGATAGCTGTATTTACCCAATGCTGGAGGAATAAGTTAGCTATTTTCAGTTGGATTACTCTTTTAAGGCACTAGATAACCATTAAAGGTTAGCCAGAATCTTAATTAACCAGAAACTATAAGAATTGAATATTCTGGAGACAGACTTTTGTACATATAAGACTCTAACAGTAAAGCCAACTGATTAACATACTTCATTTTAAACTTCATGTGTCGTGATACTTTAGCCAGGACTCGAGTAGCAATTCTCTGGATTTTGATGCTTTCACTTTAATTTTCATTAAACAGATTATGACATTTCACAAATTTACAAATCAGAACACTGATAAGATACAGTTGGTATTTTGGTAATATTTAATAACATTCAAAATGGAGTGATCTCCTTTATAGTAATACAATGTCTATGCCTTTCATCTACATGTTTAAAAGCTATAGTAATATATGTAAGGTGCTTAGAACTGTGCCTGGCACATAGTTGGCTCTTAACAGAATAATAATATACAATTCCTCACAAATTCTCAACAATATTAGAGTTTCTCTTAACAATTCTTATAAATATTTTATGGTGCAAAGTAAAAACATGTCATGAATATTATATACACTGAGTTTTTTTCTTCCTACCAAGTGGTTTAAGAACTATGAATATATATAATAATCATTCATGTAATGGAGTAGTAACCATTCTTAAATGAGATATTAACTACATATAACATAGATTTGTTATATATGTGGTTAGCAGAATTATTTGCTCTTATCAGTGAACTCTTCCAATTAGTGTGTGAGTCTCATTATTAACCAGAGCACAAATAATTACAGCGTCAACTTAGCATAAAATTTTGCCCTTGGCTTTTACGAGAAAAATGCAAGTATCATCACAGGGGCACAAGGTGTTACAACCTTTTTGAAAAGTATTTTGGCACCATTTATGCAAGCTGCACACACTCTTTCATCTATTATTCCTACATCTAGAGTTTTACCTACAGGAATTTGGGTCAGTTATACAAAAAGATACATAAAAATCATGATTGCAGCAGTCTTTGTAATAGTAAACACCCACAAGCAACCTAAATATATACCAGGAAGGGAACAGTTAAAGTATAAAACATATTCATACATTAAACAAAAGTACCCCAAACTATATGTAATGATATGAAAAAATATCCAAAATACAGCCAATCAAAAGCAACTTTAAGATAACTGATGATCCAATTTGGCCTAAAATGTAAAATAAAAATAAATTACATCCCCATAAAATTCTTACATTTACACATGTATAGGAAAAAATGTCTGAAAGGAAGCACACTGAAGTACAACAATTTGCCCTGATTTGTGGGATGTGGAAGAGATGGATAAAGTGAGGGATATCAACTTATTTTAAATATATCTATTATCTTTTTTAATTTTATTGAAGTATAGCTGATTTACAATATTGTATTAGTTTCGGGTGCACAGCAAAGTGATTTGGAGATATATATATATATATATATATATATATATCCTTTTTCAGATGCTTTCCCACTATAGTTTATTATAAGATATTGAATATAGTTCCCTGTGCCATACAGTAAATCCTTTTTGTTCATCTCTTTTATATAACTATATCTGTATTTTAAATTTTTTAGTAAAGTATAACATACACACAGTAAAATATGCAAATTAAAAGTTGACAGCCGATAAATTTTTATTACATCAACACCCCCATCTCACCATCAATCAGATCAAGATAAAGGGCTATATCAGCATTCCAGAAGCCTCTCTCCTTGCCTCTTCTAGTCAAGCCCCTTAAAGGCACCTCCTATAATATCTGTTTCAATATGTTACACAAGATATAAATGACTTTTGTTTAAAAAAAAAGATTGATTAAAAAAAATCTTGCTTCAGCATTATGAAGAGCCCTTTTTTGAATATTAAATATGCTCAACAATTTATTCAAAGAAATCAATTCAACATACGTAAATATTGAGCATTTTTAGTGTCTTTCTGGTATAAACTCAATTATTCCTTACAACAATTCCACGAGGCAAGTACTATTATTATTCCCTGTTGACACATGCTGCAACTATGGCTAAAGCAGGTCAGTAAATAACTTCTCCAAGGTTACACCGCTGATGAGTGGCAGCCCGGAAGGATACATACAAAGGAAGTCTGATTCCAGTATTTGTAACTCCTTGCGGAATTCAAACAAAGAAAAATACAGGCAGCAAGTTGTAGAGGTGGCAGCACTAGGGTGTCTTCCAGCACAAGGTTCTCTTTTTAGCTTCCTTTTGACTAAATTACTTAACGTCTCTAATCCAGTATTCATCTGCAAAATGGAGAGTTAGGCTAAATTCCTCTCCTGATCTGATTCTCTGATAAATAACATGACCTACGAAAACATAGAGCAAATAAGGCTTCATCACGATTTAGTACAATCACATACTGCATTCAGAAATGACTCATACGAGGAAATAAAACCACAATTTTTGAAACTATTGGAAACAATCATTTTAATTTAATGTTATTTTTGGACACAGAAGGCTTTTTTCTCCCCCTAAATAGCAAGTTGGTGGTTTTGAAGGGTCTTGCTCATCTTTTTGTGGAAAAATGCCTGAAAACAAACCACTAGAAACTAAACAAATTTTTCTTCCTAAATTATGCCTGAAAAAAATGACCAAATTTCTCTCACCAAATGGCCACATATACTTCTGACGGACACCTCTAGGATTTTTGGTCCCCATATTTTGAAACATTGACATAAACAAATACAGAACATACTTCCTCTCAGATGAAATCCATAATTCTGAGGGTTAAAAACTCTTCAAAATAACATGAAATGTATCTCAACAGAAATCAACCAAAGAGGCTGAAGTTTGTTTCTAGAGAAAACTGGAAGTAGGAAAACCATAAGTCTCCACTAGAATCTGCCTTTTTAATTTCAGTTTATTCAAAATACCAGTTCGTGCTGGCCATATCTTTTCTTCTGCTAGAATATCAGTAATACTTTGGTACAAATAAAGCTTTAAATAATTTAGAATAGAATAGAACCAATAAACTAGCTTCAGTGACGATATGCAAAAAAGAAATCAGTTTCCAAAATGTAAACAGGATCCATTCTTTGTAGTTGTCTGGCTCTGGATGTATGTCCTTTGAAGACGTGCAGGGAACAGGGTAGCTAGTGAATTTCCATCACTACCCCAGGCACTGGAGCTACGGGGGAGGAAAGATATGGTCTCGCCCCTCAGTGAGTTCAGAATCTCTCTAGAAGATAGATTCACATAAAATTAGCCCCAGCACAATGTGCTCTTATACCAATAGCCCACATAAGGCGCT
This sequence comes from Balaenoptera borealis, assembly GCF_965194805.1. NCBI lineage: Eukaryota > Metazoa > Chordata > Mammalia > Artiodactyla > Balaenopteridae > Balaenoptera > Balaenoptera borealis. The sequence continues at coordinate 30,016,947 of NC_138873.1, forward strand.
ATGGTATTACAGAGAGAAAAGAATTAATTCTGCCTGAGCCTTGGGAAGGCTTCCCAGAGGAGGTGACATTTGAGCTAAGCCTTGAAAGATGAGTAGATTTTTTTGTCCAGGTAGGCAGCAAAAAGTAAGAGGCAAGGAGATTAAGGGAGTTGGGGCAGTGGAGGACAAGGGTGGTGAGAATATCCCAGGGAGAAAAAAGGAAATGCCTAATTGTATTTTATGCCATGGAGCGTTCATAAAAATAGGTAAGTCTTACATTCATATCCACGGTACAAAGAAATAAACCTGAGAAAGTAGGTATGTGACTTGAATTCTCTGGGGGGGTTCCCTGATTTATGAACCCAAGAAGTGTTCATTTGGAAAAACAGAACTTCTGGTTTACTGGCTATTCTCTAATGACTAAAGGGCTACCAGGCTTCCTGTTCAATGTCAGGCATAAAGTGCCTGGATGGACTTGAGGTTTACTACGCCTTCTTCAGACTTGCTGTCAATGCATGGAGCAGAACCCGCCTTCACTGTCTGAAAATTCATGATTTAAGCCCTTGGCCTATAACCCCCACCTAACTCCCCTGGAAGGGCCCCCATCTGTCATTGGGTTGCCCAGCACCCACCTTATCTCTCTGCTAACAAGTAGCTGTGAGGAATCCTTCTCTTCTTAGAAAACAGAAGTACTGATACATTTGATCACATACAGTATGCTGTATTTGAAGCCACTTTTTCTTCTTAAGAATACATTTCAAAAATTAAAGCATAAATCAAAGGAGAGGTAATAGAGAAAGAAAGAGAGACAGTGAGTTTGTTTTCAAGTACCTCTGCCCTGCCTGCTTGAGCATCAATTAGTAAATGATGTGAAATCCCTAGGTCTGTTTGACTGCTTCCACGTAACATGATTACCTGCCTAATACAATTAAAGTAAAACCACTAGACAATATATATATGTGGAATTTCAAGTATCCTTGCAATTACTAGTGAGATTTAAAATTTCTCTACTGTTTAGACCTCATATGAACATTAGTCTAATCATATATTTATAATATTGTTTGATACTCCAAAATAATTTTCACATCCAACCCAAAACTCATGTAGGCAAAGTTATCCCCTCTCACTTTAACATTATATCTTCCCATTTTTTTCTGCTCAGTAACTTTTGAAGCATCTTTCATATATACCTAAACTAGGCAAATGTCAGATATAGCACTCAGACTACATCACATTTACTTACAGTCAATTGCAGATCAATTCAGAGACAAAATGTGTATGTCCTATAGAATTAGAACATAAGGTCTGGATTTGGTAAATCAACAAAGGAGTTTTTATGTTGATTTTTACTTTCTTCAGACTGTACCAATATTATTAAACTCAAGACCCTGAAACTGTGGTACAAACTGAAAGCTAAGACTTATTTCGTTTGCAACTTTCTTGCTACAAACAAACAAATGATTTAACTGATAAAGTTTTTTCATCGTAGGCAGCTGTGATTATAGATAATACTTTACTTTTTCTGACACTACAGACTAAAAAAAGTAAAAGTTCCTTACTGCTGAATATTTATCTATGGGAAAAGATAAGTAACTGTCATTATCAAAAATGAATCAAAAGTATCTGCTAACAAGTAACAGTAAAGGTAATTTTTCTAAAATAGACATATAGGTGATTCAAATAAACATCTACTTCCTACATACTTTCCTAAGTATTCTGCTCCCCCTACTCATACACTGTTTCCCGAAAAGGAAAATACGCTGACGACAGTCAATCTGTGTAAAGCTATATGCTGACCATAGTCAGTCTATGTAAAGTTTATCTATGAACACAGACTAATAAGAGTTGTTTGATTTTGTGTTTAAACTTAGGAGGAAGGTATGAAGATTCTCCACACTTGACTGAAAACAGAACAGTCCTCTCACGCAGATGCCTGGGAATCTTTTGATTTTATCAAGTGATCTTAAGATCTACTCTGACTATGGGCCCTCAACTGAGGGCAATTTTGTTTCCAGAGGACATCTGGCAATGTCCGGAGACACTGTTAATACTCGGGGGAGGGTGCTACTGGGATCTAGTGGGTAGAGACTAGGGACGCCACACAACACCCTACAATGCACAGGACAGCCACGCACACACCTCCAACAAGGAATTATCCAGCTCAAAATGTCAACAATCAGTCTTTGAAAAACACTGGTCTAAATATACTGAGCGAATGTTATGTGGCAGCCTGGATGGGAGGGGAGTCTGCGGGGAGAATGGATACATGTATATGCATGGCTGAGCCGCTTTGCTGTGCACCTGAAACTATCACAACATTGTTAATCAGCTATCCTCCAGTATAAAATAAAAAGTTAAAAAATAAATAAATAAATTTTATAAATAAATAAATAAACTGAGTGATTCAGGCCCAGCATTAGTAGTAGCATCATATTTTTCATACAGATGCACCTGGCAGCGATTCAAAGTAAGCAGTTAAGAAACAGAACCTTGACAATTAATATTTTAACTTCCCCTTCTCCCTCAGCCCCACTTTGCCATATAGTCATTGGATCTGAATCTAAGGACCAAATGATCAAGTCTAGAAACGGAGATGCTAATGACCTCCTACTGTCTCTGCAAAGACATGAGTCATAGTAATCTTTAATGTTATCTTTTAAAAAGTTTACACTGAGCTCATCAAGCTCACTCAGTTGAAAATTATACAAATTCTTATCATTGGTGCCTTCAGGCTGAAGAAAAAAGCAGCTGGGGAAACAAATATTGGCTATAAAACAAAAGTACCATTACAGGATGTTCTTACGGTGGCTTCGAGTAGTTGAGGAACCACACAGATGAAAGCCTTTAAAAAATCTAGATAACTGTATGTGAAAGTATTTGTTAAAAGAAATGCCATGCAATGTAAATGGCCAAAACTAAGTTTTCTAATGTCTTTTCTTCTGGCTCCAAATAGAGCCTCAGATTTGCCAAGATCACCCCTGGGTATTAAATTTGTACTTGGGGGTTTCCCTGGTGGCGCAGTGGTTGAGAATCTGCCTGCCAATGCAGGGGACACGGGTTCGAGCCCTGGTCTGGGAGGATCCCACATGCCGCGGAGGAGCTGGGCCCGTGAGCCACAACTACTGAGCCTGCGCATCTGGAGCCTGTGCTCCGTGACGAGAGGCCACGATAGTGAGAGGCCCGTGCACCGCGATGAAGAGTGGCCCCCGCTTGCCACAACTAGAGAAAGCCCTCGCACAGAAATGAAGACCCAACACAGCCATAAATAAATAAATAAACAAATATTTTTTTTAAAAAAAATTTGTACTTGGACCACTGGGGACTCAGCTTATGATCCCCAGTCTATGACCCCAAAAAGGACTTTCAGCTCTAAATATCTCTGGAATAGCTAGCATACTCCAATGGAGGGAACACAATCATATTCATAACAGCTAGTACTCATATCAGACACTATTCTAAATGCTTTACGTATATTTACTTGTTGAATTTGCATATGAACTCCAAGTATGTTCTACTACACATGAGAAAACCAAAGCAAAACCAATTTAATTAACATGCTCACCATTACAGATCATTAGTGTCAGAGCTGTGCTTCAAACTCAAGGAGCCCAGCTCCATATTCTTTGTACTTAATCACTATGCCATAAAAAGAAGTGGGTCCCTCAGATTTCAAGTGCTAAGAAATACCCATTTCTCCAAAGATTTTCGGGATCTTCAGCTTATCCACTAGATCACTGACTTCCCAATGATCATGTGTGAAATAAATACATCTCTGCATCATTACACCCATACACACAAGCTGGGCCTGAATTCAGAGATGCAATTCTACTGGATTAATACCAAAAATCCCTGAGGTCATTCTTAAGGCTATCCTGCCTCGTAATGGTCACAGCTATTCCCACTGTTCCCAATCTTATGGCAGAGGGTGTCCAGTGCCACCACCACTGCCTTCATTCCCATTTCCTTCACTCACTCACTTGAAAGGAATTTACTGTCCCCTACCTACTGGGAATAGCAATTTACAGAATAGCAAATACTGGTAATAGCTTCAGTAAATTCTCAGTCTAGCGCAGAATTTAAACTCATGTTACCTATTACATTTCAATGTGGCAACTGCTATACCAAAGGTGGAAACTGGGTGCTTTGGTAACAAAGAGAAAAGAAACATCGAACTCAGCCTCTGGCAGTGGTCAGAGGAGGTAACACTTTGCATCCTGAGTCTTGCAAAAGCAGCAGATAAGGAAGTTTCAGGGGGAGGGGCAAGATGTCTTCCAGATAGAAAGAACCACATGCACAAAGCCATGAAGTGGAAATGACCAGGGTGTATTTGAGGGCTGCACTTTTCCATACAGCTGGAGAAGAGATTTCTTATGAGTGGCTGGTGAGAGGTGAGAAGGGAAACTTGAGCGAAGTTCTCAGCTTCAAGGGCCTTGTAGATCCTGCTAAGAATTTTAGAATCTGTCCTATAGGCAACAGGGAATTTTTTTATAGATTTTTAAGTCAAGAAGGGACCTGATAAAAATTGTAAACAGATGTGGTTGAACAGCCTCGGGATGGGAGGAGATTCTTGGAGACAGATCCAGCATAGACCAGAGTGGTCCCCGAAGAGAGACAGTCAAGATACCATAACTATACTTTTAACGACAAAGACAATATGACCAAGCATGTATAGGACAAGTGTCCCCCTACAGCCAACGTGGTAATCTGAGGATTAAACCTGTGACCTTGGGTACCATAGTTAACTCACTTACCAAGCTAACCATTCCTATGAATGGTATATGCCAGGAAAAAGTAGAACGTATTATAATCATAGACTAAAAGTCCCAAAGTCTTCAAAATTATCCAGAGTAGAAAAAAAAAAAATCTATTCATCTCACTATAATTTTGGCATCTCTTCAGCAACACAGACAATGCAAAAAGCATTTAATAAGCATTTATCATATGCCCAGAACTTTGCTAGTATTTTCATGAATGAAGCCTTTAAAAACTAAAGTCAACAACGGAGAAGACTAAACAGACCTAAATGAAGTCTTCTTGGGTTGACTAAGAAAAACAAAATAGTAGCATCATCTTAATACCTAAAGTTCACGTACAAAATTTTGGTAGTATTGATGTTCTTGACCGACTCACTGAGGTTTGCATTCTAAAGTTACCTACTAGAAGCACAATTTGAGATTACTGAAAACCTGCAAAAGGAAAATTGGAACGTGACTTGCCCACTTTGTGATTAAATTTGGCTAGAATTACTTGAGTCAAAATCATATGTGAATACACATTTGCATTAACATATAAAATTTGAAGTGAAAAGAATTAGCTAATTCAGAGACCTGTGAACTCTGCAAGTCATCGTCACTTTCAACATACTGGACACATTAAGTTAGAAATATTCAATCTCTTAGTCGGAACATTCAGGTCTTTTCAAATCCTCTAACATGAGGGAGTTCAGAGTCAGAGGTGAAATGTAATGAATAGATCCCTCCACTGGGTATATGCAAAGGGCTGTGAATTGTGTATATGACCTTGCAGAGCATAAGCCCTCCTGGTATGTGGTAGACCTTCTTGATTAAGGATAGAATTTCAAATTTAATGCTATTGCTTTTGTGAGCAGAATTAAACTTAATGGTTTATGAACATAAATTTTTATGATTCAACTATAGCATTTCACAAGACATGTCCCTTTCATTTTAAAAAGGAAGGAGGAAAGAATAACAGAAACAGTAGCAATAATTTATGTGAAAATCTAAGGTCAAGTCAATTTACGCCACTGCTGATGTGTCTTCATAAAGTCTTTAAAGGAAAAAAAGATATTCTAATCAAACAAACCTTTGCAGAAACAAATTCTATGTGCCTCATTCAGACCTGTAATTCTATGTGAGAAACATTTGGACTACTTTTTATTTTCTCAGTACTAAACTGAAAGAAAGTTGCGGATCAGTTGATAAGAACATTCACGTTACACTAGGGTAAACCGACACAACTTTTGCCGATGTGTTACACTGTGTTTTGGTTTGTAGTGGATGACAGACTCACAGACAGCAGCAGGTATTCTGAACTGACCCCTTCCGTCGGAAGACTAGTTTTTTTGCAGCCTGAATGACCCTTACAGAGACGTTGGGAGGCCAATGGTCAGAGGCAGGGCTGATGAGTGATTCACAGGCCACCCACGCCCTGCTTCACGAAGGCAGTGGACATTTCTCTAGTGGGCATAGTGTCAGCTTTCACTTGAACAAAGGGTTCTGTGGCTGAACATGTAAATCAAAACGAAAGCCACTGCTTCAATGGAAAACACATTAAAGTTATAAAACATTATTAACAGCAGAACAAGCATGTTCACCTAGAGAAAAACCTTAAAAACGCGAAGTCTGATATCCGTGTAAATGGAAAGTGTCTCCGAAATAATAAGTGAGCCCGTTATCATTTAAACTTGCCTCTAGAAATTCATTACACAGTCCTCATCCGTTGGTTCAACAGAAACGTGTAGATCTGAGATTCATAACCAGCATTCAGGCTTAAAGCAACGAGAGAAAAACTGTAAAATTGATAACATCTAACTAAAGGATGAGGCTTGAAAAGTAAAGGAAGAGTCTACATGTAAGTCAAATATTAAAAAGATCTGGACAGAAGTTCTCAACATTTGGGAAGCATTCTAGAATACCAGTTTCTCCCAATGTAGTCATTTGCCATCAACCTTCATGATTTTGGCTATTTTAGCCAAGCACTTGTTCACTGTTACTTAATATGGTTCTTTAAATAGGTGCTTTTAAATTTTCTTCTGCTTCAATCCTTTTTTGGTCTTGCCTTAAAACAACATTATCCAGGAAATTATAGGTTTAATGTGAAATTTTACATATTTTCCTAATATCCTTAGAAATAAATATATAACTAATAATATAAAAATAAAATGTTTGGGTGCCACCTAAAATGAACTCATGTGTGACAGGTGGCAGCAACTGCCTAGGACAACGTTTAAGGATAGGGGATCTGGGTTCGGGGGGCAGAGCTGAAATCCTGGCTCCACTCTACTGCATAATTCTCAGTTTTCTCATCTGTCAAATGGGAATAATAAAAAAGGCACAGTTGAGAAGATTAAAACTAGCTAATCCACATAAATAAACTGTTTTGCAAAAAGTAAATAAATCCTCAGTAAATGTCAGCTGTGATGTGATGATGATGATAATGATTGATGATGTAATTACTGATTACTTACACAGACAGAATGATTACTACTATACAAAAACTGAACTGACAATTTTTATTTTAAAATGTGCCTTAAGGTCTCCATATACTTAAGAACATATACCTTAGATATGACATTTCAAGATGGCTATTCTATATTGCTTTAATGCAAGTTCACTTTGAACCTATTCAGATGTGATCACAGTAATCAGACTTTGCCTAAAAATTTCAATTAAAAAAAGAAAAATCTACCTGTGGAAAAAAATACTTTAAAAAGCTTAACATGATAATACAGGTCTTTCTCTCTCAGAAGTACATTAAAATAAATTTACTTACTGTACATACATAAAAGCTTAACAATATCAGCTGTTTTATTAAAATGTTTTACATGGGGAAAAAAATTAGAATTCCTGACATTTTAACATGGTGTTACTCTTCATCAGCCATGAACCGAAATCTCAGGGTGAGAAAAGGGCCAGACCAATGCTGAAAGGTTTCAAATATCAAACTATACTATTATGTCAGTGCCCTAAGATCAATTAGCACCTTTCAACGACAGAAAAGGTTACAGTGAGACCCAGAGGTACACACTCTGCAACTGTTTTAAACCACCATGTAAATGTGGTTTTGATAACTCGAAATGGTTTCTATTTTTAAATTCATCTGTTTCATCTCTTCTTCTGGAAGAAAGAAAAGGAGCTAGGGGGTTAAGGATAGTGGTATTTATTTTCAGTACCACTCTCCTAGTAGAAACCTGGATGGGACATGGTAAGAATCACAGACTTCACCAAGGCATATCCTAATGTGCAGAGCCACAAGCAATATTAGGTGACAGTAATGTTTACAAAGTCTTCGAACCTCTTAAAAGCAATCAGAGTTGCTTATACTACTTCGGAATATGTGATTCTTGTTTATTTCTTCCACTCAAGTTCAAACTAAGTGAAGCCAAGTTCCCTCCATGTACAACTTAATATTCAGTGTCTCCCACGATAAAATTCATCTAACTGCAAAATGCAGTCTCATGCTAACTGCAATGAAATACACCACTGCACCTCACCCATCTCTAGAACGAGTGCCTGAAAGAGCATGTCATTTCTTAGTTCACCGGGAAAAATTCATGACAGGAGCAGGTACACTGAAAGTCATCCTATTCCTCCTGGTGTGGATTGCATTCACCCAGTAACTGTTGTAATAAAATCCCCCGACGGTATTTCTGAATACAATTAGTTTAAGATACTCTACAGGGAGACCCATTAGAAGAGTTTAGAATATGTAAGAATAATGTCTACTTGAAAAAGAAACTGTCATGATTATATTCTCACTGAAAAAATAACAAGGTGTTTCATAGATGTTTTGTTCAGCTCTTCAGTGAGGGGATTCAGAACATCTACTTTTGATAACACATTCTTCTGTTTGTTTCTTAGATGAGTGATCTGAAATATTTACAACGAGACAGTACCTAATTTTAGGTTTTAAGTGCTTTAACAGCTCCATGAAATATGACCAGCAGCTGCAATACAGAACTATGGTGAATAAACTTCTTGTAAAGGGGGGCCTGTTTTTACTGAATGTTCAGTGTTCCTGCATTTACCTAACAGAGGGGAAAAAAGATAATGAAAAATATAATAAATACTTGCACTCTTCAATTACTTAACATTTCACTAAGTCTTGAAAAGGATTATCTCCCCTCTTCTTGAATTCTGTATAAAGAGTGCGAGCTTCCACTGGGTGAAATAAGTATAATTTTATTATTTGTGACTTAGAATGTGAACTTTCCAGCATCCTAACTTTTCATAACAGTAGTCATGGTTTTTCTATCATTCTACTTTTCTAAAACTTCAGGATAATTTAATTTTAGTGCATAAAATTTTTTTAAATGAAATACCAAGCCACATAAATATATTTTTAGACATGGCATCAGTCATTTAGAGCTTGCAACAGAGATTGAAAACATGAAATGGGACACCTTTTTTCCCGTGGCTATGTAAAATTTATTTACACCCCAAATCATAATATAAATAAAAAGAAAACTCTCAGAAATGGAGGTCTTATTTTTCTTTTTTGTTTAATTCAAAGAGGTTTTTGAAAGAAAAAATAAATTACAGCAAAATGGCAACCTACTGATCCACCCTCAAAAAAGAAACTTTCATGAAAAGACAATTTTTTTCAACTGCTTCTACAAATCCTCTAGAATGCAGCATCTGTATTTCTTAATAAGAGTAATGATTGTTTTTATACAAATTTCTTTTTATACAAATCTTAGGGGTTTTTTAAATTTTTAAACTTGAACATAAACTTAAATATTCTCTAAATATATATAAAGAACTTTTCATTCTGTAAAGAAGAAATATCAGTCTAATATCAGTAAAATACTTACTCATTAAAAAAGAATAATCAAGTAAATCTTTTAATTTCAGTTATAATCGTGAAACAACCTCTAATTACGGTGGCCTTAGGTTGACGCATACTATTTTCAGATAATTGGCAAAGGAAAACTGGCTTTTGAAAACCTATTGATTTTAGACCTTTACCTATTATGAAAGGCAAGGATATATCTCTAATAATCAGGAAAAAAGGAACAGTTTTCAGACAATCTAATTATGTTACTTTCAAAGCTATAACTGTCAAGGGTTTTAACTGTCTTCTACAGCCATTTCAAAAAAAAAATGGTTTAACTCTGAATGGCTTACAACTTTTAATGAGGCAGAACAAACTATTTTTATGGTTTATAATAACAATAAAAATGAGTGTAGTTGTATCTGCATCTGGTACTGTTGCCATAAAGATCAGATTCTGGCAGTCTAGCTCTACACAAAATAGTTTCCCTCTTCTTACTACTGCTATTTCTTGGGATACTGTTATACCACACCCTACTATGTACCAAATATTTTGTTTTAGGATTCTCTCCCGGCCCCACCCCCTTCCTAGCTTTTGGGTCTTCAGCTATAAACTGGCCAGAAATATCTAAAAAGAAAAAAAGTTGGGGGGAGGGAGGGCAATGTTTCTGCTTAAAACCTAATTTTACCCGTGAAAGGTTACGTCTCCGTCCTGAGGAGGTTTTTAAAATAAAACCAAAAACAACTCAACAGACAAAAAAAAAACCATCCTCAGCTTTCAAGACTGTCAGTCACCTACGTGTAAATCGAACTTCAGGAGCTGTAGAAGGGGAGCCCGCGGTGCTTAAATGCTCCTAAGACTCCCACCTAAGTCCAGAAGAAGGAGCGCCCGCTGAAACGGACACGCCCGAGGGTGCAAAAAGTGGCCGCAGAGGAGAAGAGGAACAAAATGCCATATTCGAGAAGATATGTTTCGCTCCATCAATTACGTTGATCCCAGGGTGCCAAGCCAAAACCGGTAAGGGAGAAAGAAAACTGTTAAGTATGAGCTCTTAATGTGAAACCTAACCTGTTGGTTCTCTTAGGTATCAGATTTTGGAAGTGTCTGTAATGACAGCCAGGAAAGCAAATTAATGGCCAACGGCCCACTGGGTTTGAACACAAGACTCCTGTTACCTCCTCACAGATCAAGTACACAACACACACGCACACGGAGGTGCTCCACGTGGAACTGCTCTGAAACCAAAACACACGCCCCGTCGCTATTCTGCACCTTGGCAGAAAGGTCTGAGGGACCTGCACCTTCCTCCACTGCCCTCAGATTAGGATTCATGAATGACTGGGCAGTGCAGGGCACAGACGCCGGCGGCGAGGGGAGAGAAGCCCGACTCCAAACGACACCCTCCCACACACGCGCTCACCCCAAACACAAACCCCATTAAGCATTCAAAGGAAGGGGAAAGAGAGGTGGTGGTGAGTGGAGACGGTGCCGCCCCAACTATGAAAGGGATGACAAAAATTAAGCTGCGCTCTCCGGTTTCGCCACCGTTCAGGCGCGGCACTCGGTCGGCAAATTCCCTAATGGCTCCAAGCTGTTCCGAACACTGTTTACAAAAGAAAGAAACATCTTGAAAGTGCTACTAAACGAAAGTTCTGGCTGCTGTGCGGCGCAAAATAAAACAAGCACACACACACGATCTACTTCCAAATCTCGCTTAACGACGCTGACGCAGCGAGCCGTTTCAAGTCCCACAGCCGCCCAGACACCAAAGACTTTGGAGCGAGTAAACCTGCTCCCCACGGCCCCGGCCGGGTCCCTCCGTTTGGAGAAGTTATCACTCCTCCACGGCACCCGCGCCCCGGGCCAATGAACGCGAGTCCTCTGAAAAGGCGCCTCTCGTTTCACGGACCCTGGCAAACGGCAGGAGACATTCGGCCCACGCCACATAACTGTTAAAGTGGGACGGCCGCAGCTGAACAGCCCGGTTGGTGCCTCGAGATGAGAACACAAAGCATTAAACGTACACACGCACCCAGCACCGTGAAAACCCCAGGCGCCTGGGGCCCTCCATGGGGCCCGGGTCAGCATCCTTGAGTCTGACTTATCTAGGGCGTCAAGGCAAAGTAACAAATGTCACAAGAAGGACGCAGGGGCTCGCGCCTCTGCAAGGCGGGGACGGAGTGCAGGTACGGAGCGGTGCAGCCTGTTCCGCGAGGGCTCCGCGGGGAAACAAAGGCTCGGCAGGGACCTTCGGGGCGCCAGGGCGTCCTCCAGGGCAGAACACACCGCGGCACTCAGAGCGGCCCGGGCCTTTGGGCAGGCGGCACTCCGCAACGAAGCGCCCTCGGGGACCCCGGCTCCCACACACCTTCCCGCAGTGCGCCCACTGTTCCCAGCGCCTGGCGCCCCCGGAGGAGCTGCGCGCACTTTCCGGAGAGAGTCTGCGGGATCCCTGAAACCTGGAGCCCGCGGGCCCCGGAACGGGGCGGGGGGGAGGGGGGCGTCGGAAGAAGAGGCACTCACCTCCTGCCGCCCGGACCGTCTCGGGATCCCAAAGTTCAAGTGTCTCCCCCAGCAGCGGATCCGTGCGTCCGTAATTTAGGTACTTATTCTCGTGCCTTCCAGTGTTGAAGTTTCCCCTTAACGCTGTGCCTCTGGTGAAAAGAGGACATCCCCTTCGGCCACCCCCCAACAAACAGCTTACACCAGTGGGGGAGAGACGGGGCGGGGGGAGAAGCCGGCTACGAGGGGGAGGAGGAAAGGAGAGGAGCCAAAACTCCGGATCGACGACAGAAAAAAAAAAAAAAAAAAAAGCGCGCGCCCAGCCACCGCGGTCCTCACTGCCCGGCTCTTCCCCAAGCTCTTTCCCGCTCCGAAAGGGGAGCGACAACTTCACGCGGCCCGGCTCGAAGTTTTGCGCGGAAGCCGGGAGCGGCAGAGCGTGAGCCTCGCCGCGGGCAGCCTCGCACTTGCGCGCGGGGCGGGGGCGGGGGACGCCGGCGCCCGCGGCCACTGGAGGCCGCCGGGGGGGCCCCCCCCCGGGGCAGGCAGCGGGGGGCGGCGGCGCGCGGGGAAGCGACTCCTTTTTATTCGACCTCGAGCGATTGCCTGTTGTCATCGTTTGCGGTCCCGCGTGGGGACCGCTCGGGGCCCTGGGCGTCCCCAGTGGCGCCGCGGTGATCTCTGCGCCCTCCGCGCCGCCCCCACCCCGCCCCCCTGGCCTGGCGCCGGCCGCTGCCACCTCCCGGCGGAGGGGAGGGACCCGCGGCCGCACTCCCCTCCCCGGACCGGGGAACGGCTCAGTCCCCACCTGCTTCGGCCCGGCAGCCCCCGAGCTGTCTGTAGCTCGGTCGCTACCCGATCCCTGGGTGTCGGCCACTGCGGGCTCCCTGCGAGACTCCTTTCCACTTACCCCAAGGGAGGAGAGAGAAGGAACTTCTCCTACTTGCAACAACGTAAAGTAAAATCCACCCCACGTCGGACTGGGGAGCTTTCTCTGAAGGGAGGAAATACCCTTTTCGGTGAAGATGTATGCGAGGCACGAGTAAGCAGTCTGGGGATAGGCTGTGCGCAAAGGGCCTGGGCCCCTTCCAGCGCTGGACGCAGGTATAGGCATCCCTCCCAGACGCCCAAAGGTCGGGCTGCGACGACCGACTTCACAGGCAGCGTCAGAACTTCCCCAGGCACATTGCTGAAGGGACATTTCATGCGTAAGCCTTCTGCGCATGCAGTATGCACCCACATAGGATCTAATATTCTACATGCACACACGTGGATATCACAATCAGAGATGTGAGCAAAGTTGGCAATAAACAATACATAAATTTTGCATCCATTTAATCACCTCTTCGCAAAACCTATTATCAATGTTAGGAATATCTTTTTTAATTGTCACGTTGATTATAAGTGTTTTAATTTATTGAGAATTTACTGAGTGTCAGTCATTACACTGGTCACTTACGGTACATGTGAGTTCATGTAATTTTCACAACTCTATGGTGGTTATTTAATCCCGTACAAGAGATAAGGAAAGTGAGGCCCAAAGAAACCTAAGGGATGTTCCCCAAGATAGACCCAGTGGTCTCAAAACACAAAGCTTATGATTCAACAAGCAGCCACTTATACTGCCTTAGATGTGGCCTGAGAGATTACAAGTTAACTAGTAGAAATTACTCCCAAAGAAAATTTAGTTCTAATATATTATCAACTGAATTATATTCTGTACAAAATTTAGAAAAAAATTTCACCCTCTGCTTTACCTTAGTCTTAAGCAATGGAACACCAACACTGTCAAGTTCAAACACAAAAACAAGTATTGAATACTTGTAGTTCCAACTTATTTTTTGATTGGTGGGGCATTATCTACAATTATTAATAGGCAATGGGAAAGGTGAGGCTGTAAATTTAAACTGATAAACGTGCTCATTGTTGTTCTCGTCACTCACTGGGTGTTCTTTCCTGCAGATTTATTTTGGAGGGCTTAGGCACTGCCAGGCATGTTTCCTCTTCTGACGCTCAAGGTAGAAAGGGTTCTGGCAGTGGGTTTGGCGCAAAGGGGATTTGGACCATGATCTAGAGCCACATTCCGGCCTGAAGAGGATGCCAGTTATTATACACTTAAGAGGGAAATAGCAATGGGCAGATTTAATTAACTTTGCAGGTCTTATTTTCCCCATTTTACAGGTGAGAAAACTAAGGGCTCAGAATTTTTAGCAACTTGCTAATAAATGGCAGACCTAAGCTTCAAACAATTGCTAGCCACTGTCATGCTATTATTATTAGTGGTAGTAGTGAGAAAAAGAGTAACTATTTTAGTACAGTTTATATGTTACAGGCAAAGTATGCAATTTAAATGTTTTGTCAGTCATTCACTGTCTAGGAATGCTCAGTGGCTATAGTAATTATCATGTAAAAATTGAGTACAATGCTGAATGTAATACTCTCCTCATAAGGCCACAGATTTTTAAATTTCGTTTTGGTATGAAACATCATGTGTTAGTTTGACCTCTAATTAAAAGTGAGAAGATGCATGATTTGGATAAAATAAAAATTCATACTTTAGTGTGGCATATTGTTCACACAGATATAGTCTTTTAGCATGTTTCTTTACTCCCTTCTAAAACCATATTTTCAGCAATACTGATCTTGCTTTCAAGTTACTTTTCTCCCACATAATTTTTTATAATCTACATAAGAATACGTTTACAGAAGTTATCTCTCCCTCAAAAAAACAGAATCACATCACAATATTAGTTAACTTCTTATTACTACTTTCAAATCCATCTACATAGCCTTAAATAAACATATATTACATAGATGCCACTAGGACTGATATAAAATCTCACATTTTCAGTCCACCTTTGAAATAAGTTGAGCACAAGAAATTTAAGAATTTTAAGGTTGTATAGGCAAAAATGTATTGCATATTTAGACAAGGCATTATTTCCAGCATTTCTACTGAATACCACTTTTATAATTATTGCCATATCACCTTTAATATTATTGACTCAATATTATGCTTTAAACAAACTATTTTTATTATATAATTTTATATGATAAAGGAAACTTTTTATCATCATCATAAATGGAAAACCAATATAATTTGCCACAAATAGAAGATGACCTTGCAAATAACTCTTTATTATAGAAATAAAAATTATCTTGTACCACCTAAAATTATCTGACACACCAGTTTGAGAAACACTCGCTTAAAGAATTATACTCCTTATGTCCCCTGGGCTTTCCAAAACAAATTTTCCAGCCTTCCATTTCCATTACTGTAGAGAAATGTTGAGTCCCAAATTATTTTAGGTATTGCATTTAAAATTATGGTATTAGTCAATTGTTGATTTCCGTGCCTAAAATATACTTGAAGTATCTGCAACTGAAGTGTCTTCTTAAAATTAATTTAATTCTTTTTTGAATTTTATTTTATTTATTATTTTTACACAGCGGGTTCTTATTAGTTATCTATTGTATCCATATTAGTGTATATATGTCAATCCTAATCTCCCAATTCATCCCACCACTACCACCCATCCCCGCTTTCCCCCCTTGGTGTCCATACATTTGTTCTCTACATGTGTCTCTATTTCTGCCTTGCAAACTGGTTCATCTGTATCATTTTTCTAAACTTAATTTAGTTTTTATTATTTTTCTTACTAGTAAAATTCAAACAATTCATAAGCCCACAATTTAAAAGCAAAAAACTCTCATGGGAGATCAGAGCAGCTACTCATTACCTTCTGCATTGTTCCTCAACAAACACTTAGTCTTAGGACTTAGCCACTGAAAAAGAAACTTAAACTGGCAACATCAAGAAGTGGCAGCATCTATTGGTGCAGTCTGGTACTGCAACAAAGTTCTACAAGGCAATGAGAAGGAGAGGAGAAAGTAGATCAATAGAGAGAAGCTAAAAGAGCCTGAAAGGATATGTAGGGAGGAAAATTCTGAAGTCAGAAATCTGCTGCAAAATTCTGGAAGTGATTCAGAAACACTAGCAGGTCCGATATGACATGAATCAGACCATCAGAATAACCATGAATGTTCAACTTCATCTAAGAAAGGACATTGGTTGTTGGGGGGAGAAAAAAAATGTGACTTTACAGTGAAAATCAGTGGAAATAAAGGACTCACGTATTAGCAATTCCTTTAGCCAACCCCTCCTGCAGGTATCATCTACTATTTATTTTGAAAGTGTGCATGGCACCTTTTTGGCATTGGTTAGTGTGTAAGCCAAATTAAACAAACAAAGCCCTCTAAGAGCTCACAATCCAAAACTTTATTTTTATTTTAATTTTATTTTAAAGTAACCTTAAGGGAAAACCTTTCCATCACTTTAGCAAGAGCAAACTTTAGGCTAAAAAAATGGAATAAGACTATTTCTGAACACAAGTTCATGTACCCAACGCCAAACTAACCAAAACATCAGAGTTTGGAGTAGAGAAAGGATTATTCCAGGGCCAAGCAAGGAGAAGGCGTGCTTTGGAACTCAGGAAACGTTTTAGGAGACTGAATGAAGCCTGATTCCTACAAACAAGAAGCGGGGGACACGGAAAGGATTTGTACCCGGGAGTGTACCACAGGGTCCTGCTCCGTCCTCAATCCTACATTCACTAAAAGAGAAGCCAGAAGACTGGATGCTTGTGGAAATAATCCTCAAATAGATCTCTTAAATTACTCGTTTTTGGTACCTTTAAAGTCCAGCTGGAAGTATACACAATTCTTAAAAAATAAAGCCATTTGGTTGTCTCCCAATAAATTCTAAGCCCAACCCTTTGAGTTTTGGGAGAGTGGACTTCTAGAGGCCAGTATCAATATGAACTAGGTTTAACACTGTTTTCTCTACTACTCTGCCAATGACAGAGCAAATGAAGATAAAATATGATTGCCCAGGAATCTAAAGTGCTGTGCTGTTGGTTTTCTAAAATCTATAAATAAACACACTTTCTGAGTAATTTTTGTGCAAACATATCAAGCTTAAAAAGGTTTTCTACTGGTTAGTGAAAGTGAAGAAATCAGATCTGCAGGGGACCTGTTGGGTCATTCTCTTCTGCCCAGCTCTCTGCTAAACTTCCTCATTCTTGGCTCAGTCTCTAAAGAAAAGGAAATGCATACTCTCTGGGAGACAGCTTCATTATATTTACTTTTCAATTCTCTCTTGAAATTTTTTTCTCAAGTCAAATCCTTTTAGTACCATATTATGCGATCCTACTCTATCTTTTATGTTTACACCCAACCTTCAGATGTTTATAAACAGATATCATGCCCACTTTTAGTCATCTGTTAGCCACGTTAAACAAATGTAAGGCCTTTTAATCGGGTTTCAGTTCAGTCTCTCCAAGCCCTTAATCATTCTTATTGCTTGTCTCTGAACTATTTCCAGTTTCCTAGATGCTCATTTTTGTTAGGGGTATCCCACATTGAATGCGTTATTACAGGTGTGGTCTCATTAACATAGTAGAATAAATCCTACATTGTTTTTCTTCTGTGGCACCATGTTTTGGCTGCCCTGCAAATTCCCGCCAACTCATGCTACTTTCGTATTCTGACAAACTTGGTGTAATTTTTTTCTCTATTTTCACCTCACATGGTGTTTTTTTTAGCATACTATAACAATCCTGATTTCTCTTCCAGTATTTCAAAAGCACAGTTTTAAATGATAGCAGTAGTCAAAATATGAACAAGATCACTTTGTTGTCCTTTTGGTTTCATTGGTTTGTAACTATCTACATTTTAAAATAGGAAATATCCAATTAATCTCTTTTTTATACAACTCTTTACCATATGTCTGTATGATATGTATCTGCTTGTGAAAAATGTCCACTGATTATAATTTGAAAGTCCCCAAATACACAATTCAATGAAGAAGTTTACTTTATGGATGGCAAATAAATTGACTTGACAGTTTTAAAGTAATGCGTATTATAAGATCGCTGAAAAGTATAATGAAAGCTTTGTAATGTCCATTCTTTCCACTGTATTTTATAGCACATTTAGAAACTATTTATACAATGTTTTTTAATTTGAGGCATATATTCTCAGTACCAACTCCAACACCCATTAAAATGACTGTGCTGTTCATCTGATTTCTTTATTCTTCCACCAGCCCTCTCAAAAATCGTGGTCAGGACTAAGTAGATCTACTTGCAGACCTAGTAAATCCTAGAAATCTGACTTCCACTTCCATCCCTTTACTAACCTCCTTTTCAGAAGGCTGGGAAGCCTCAACTGCAGGTCCTGTTGGCATCCCAAGGCGAACATACTCCAAGCTGAATGCGCCAGCCCAGCCTCTCCCACCAGCCTCTCCCACCAGCCTCTCCCACCAGCTCCTCCTCTTGAATGAATTTTGTCAGTGGCACCACCTTCTTTGACTTTGAATTCATTCTTCACCTCTCTTTCTTACCTTTCATAGGCAAGAAGTCAAGAGGACAGGTTTATTTTGCATTGGCAGTGTCTCCTCCTCTATCCTTCCCTTTCTTTATCACGGCTACCTCCCCAGACCCAGTTCCACATTTACCTCTTCTGTCACCATCAGCCTCCCCCTCCTGTAGGCTCTTTTCTGCCAATCCATTAGACAGAGATGAGTTTTTCTTTCTCTAACGTACGGCTCTTCTCTCAGTTAAAAATCTCCAAGAGGGTCCAAACCTCTATTTAATAAAGTACAAACATCTTAATCCAGCTGTGACAACTGTCCAGAGCAGATGTGGCAGAGCAGAACCTTGCATCTTCCTTTCCTTTCCATGCACAGTACCTTGTATCTAGCACTTGATTGCTAGTTACTAAAAAAATAAAATTAGATGCTTAAATGAAGGATGAACAAATACTCCAGTTGATAACCTGATTGCACTAGAGCAGAGGACATCCAGTGTGATGGGGACCCTCCTCCTGTGTGTTTAATTTGTGTGTTTCAATCTAACTCTTGTAGGATCCCCTTTGGGCAATTTGATATACCCTCTAAGCCCAAACCTATTCCCTGTTTTGTATTCTACATTTTACTCTTCTACATTAACAGGGATAAAATGTTCTGTGCGTATCCAGGAGTTCAGGATCTGTGATGAACCATTCCAGCTTCATGATGGAATTTCCAAAGTAGCCTATGGGTTCAAAAAACAGAGAGATTGGGGCAAGATTTCAAGATGAAATGAGCTACTGCACACGTGAGACTCTTTAGGGAAGCCTTTGCACTGGTGCTTCTCCATTCTGCCTCGTCTGAATATTTGAGTGCTGAAAACACTGTAGCCTTCCTCTCATTACCCTTTAAGTAAGAGGCAGTCTAACTATAAGAATTGACCCTTTGTCCCCATGGGAGCCAGTGAAGAAGCTGTTTTAATTTTGAATGAAAAAAAAACCCATAAACACTTAATATTTTTATTTTTTCCCAAGTTGGCCTGATTGCCAAAAGAATTGTTCATAACTACCAGGACTAAAGCCACCCAGGACATCAATCCAGAGAAACTCAAGGGCCATGTGGCATTGCTTAGTGTTCATCCTGGGCTTCAGGATCTCAAATTCCTAAAACGCTCTTCTTTCATTGTCAAATCCTTCTCTCAGTCTTCCTATTCGAGGACCTGTTGTTTGGTGAATGGCCCCACTGACATGCTCCTTGTTGGAACTTTCTTCTCCTTTGGCTTCTGTGGGTCTGCCCTGGCCTCAGTCACCTCCACCCCTCTCATCACTCCTTCTTTATCCTTTCCTTGAATCCCCTCTGGCCACTTAAATGTGAATGTTCCTCGGCATCTGCTCTTAGCCTTCACGTGTGCTCACTCAATGTAGGGAGGGACCGAGATGAGCCAGGCAAAGTCCCTGTCCTGCAGGAAATTTCAGTCTAGAGCAGAAAATAGGGCATTTAAAAATAGTTATTACATGCGAGAGAAAATGTCAAGCTCCTTAAAAGAAACGTTGACAAACAGGCTATTTTAGTTCAGAGCAGAGAGTTTGTTTCCAGCTAAGGGAACGAGCAAGGTAGTATTTGGACCTGGCCTTAGATCATGAAGACTGTTTATGCCTAGGAATGTGTATAATTCAATACAACTAAAACAGAAGCCATTGTCTCTCCCTTTCAGCCTCCCCCAAAACAAGATACGCCTCTCCCTGTGTTCCCTTACCTATTCATGGCACCAGTGCCCTCCCAGCCACCTAGAGGTAGAAATGAGTCCTTTTACTCCTTAGCCCTGTTCATCCAATCACTTACTCAGTCCCATAGCTTCCACTTCTGAGATAAGTTTGGCTTTCTCCCCTCCTTTGTAGTTTTTTCAAATTCTAACTTAACCTGGGCCTCATTTACTCTATGCAGACTATCTATATAGCCATGTAATTGGTTTTCCCATTTCTAATGCCTCTCCCCACTTCTCCTATCAGATAGTTCACTTTACAACATGGTTCTCTTCACATTACTCCCTTAATTTGGGGAAGGGAAAAAAAAATCTTGAAATAGCTTTTAAAAGTGTTCACACTATTTTGCATGACTATGTAACAAAAAATAAGGCAAAGATCATCCAAGTATATCCAGGGTTAGAATTTTAGGAGTCTTGCAGTTTTTAAATGTATCATTCATTTTTATGTAATTCCTTCCACTGTTTCTCTAACTTGCTTACTCCACCCTTGTCAGAAACCCACCAAAGAACTTCAGATAAAAAATTTATTTTCTTTTTTCAATAACAGTAAGATAAACATTGTCATAGAATAACTGATTTTATAAGCCTATAAATAGGTTTGATTGTAATCTGGCCCAAATTTCTCATTCTGTAGCTACAAAATGCTAGTTGCAGAGAGTTTAAGAGATTTGCTCATTAATTGTTGGGGAAAGGGAAGTGGTATACAGGTCTCAACTCTTCTCACACTGGTTGAATTTTCTGAGTACATAACATTGTGTGCGTTGTTGTGACTGTGAATAACAAATTTTTAACAGGAACTCTAAATATAATTTTTTTATAAAAATATGCAACTAATTAAGGAGTAAAACAAGTGCCCAGACTCACCCTGATTATGCCCCCTTTTTTTTCTAACTGCTTTTCAGATTTATTCTTTGTAGCACCTTATATTTGCTGGCTAAAACTGGAAACCTATAAAACAATTCTTTAGTATGGGTTTCCTGTTGCATAGAATTCAGAATATTATTACAAAGACAGAATGAATGAGATCCACTTACCATGGTTATCAAATTTCAGGAGTCAAGAGCACATGACCTACCCCCTTTAGTAATACTCCCTATAGAAGCTGGATGTCAATTCAAAGGCAAGTTATAACTGGCAATAAGAATTGCCAGTTATAACCATAAGTGTCGTGTGTGTACGTAACACTGTTTTTTAATTTAAATTTTATATTACTGCTAGAGTGAAGCAAGTCTTGTATTTACAGTTTTATTCTTAATATCAAAACAAAATTCAAAGATATTTATGTTTGAAAAGGTGAGTACTCTATCAATATTAATATTATGTTACTTTCTCAAAACAATGCTAATGCATTTTGAACACAACACTGTGATGCTTAACTTAAAAAGACTATCAAACTAAAAATGAAGCATAATGCACGTACAACACACCAGGACTACCCATGTAGGCTAAGGACACAATCAAGCACGGATTTAGGTACCCATTGCCAACAACTGAAAGTATTTCATTTTTATTTTTAATATCAGAACATTTAAAAGTACGTTTGTTGGATATTTTGCCATAAAACTTCATACCCTATGACATATAACTTTTAAGACAATTACTTTTACACTATCATTTAAATTCTTGTTGAGAAAAATCTCAAACTTTAAGCTAATTTGGGGAGTCTACATATTTTGCGTCAATCTTCAGATGAATATGAAAAATTAACAGCAGTTTTCTATTTCTAAATAGCAAAGATCACAGCTCATCAAGGCTTACACTCATTTCACAAATTAAACCCACAACGGCATTGTTTATGCATTTAGTTCAATATGCAAACAATGCCTCATTGAGGGTTGTATTTCAAAACAAATAAAAACTTGCTTTAGTTCCTTTTTCATTTCATTGTAACTTTGAAGTGTGTGCTTATATGAAACAGTCAGCTTCTCATGGCCATCACTGGTCTGTATACCATGAGTAACTAGCTGGATTAACTCCTAGTTTAACTTTACTGCTTGTTATGGAGTCTACAAATTGTGCCTTGGTGCCATTCTTGATCAAACATAAGCGACAATGTTTTTGTCGCTTCATTTTTTCGATCTGCATTTCACTTAGATCCCTCAAATCATTAAACAACAAATCTGTTATTTTAATGACATTAGCGTTTCTGTTAAAGTAGTAATGATGAATATTTTTTCACATTAAAACTAATATAGGATTATTCAACTCAGTACTTATGGAATTTTGTACTTTCATAGACTGTATACCAGTTTGAAAATTAGTGTCTGCAGCTTTCTTCTTGTTTTAAAAATTTATATATAACCTGATATTTGAGATGGCCTAACAAATAAAAGTTGACCCCAAAATTCCAATTTTTCTTGATAACCCAGTGTTATATATGAGTTCATCTACACTTTAAAAAAAAACCTTTCTTGCAAAGATTTTTTCCTTGTTTAATATTCCTAAATTCTTCTTCATAACTTCATGACTTGATGGACCTCTACTAAAAGGCTTCTAGAATTTTCTTGTGAGGAAACTGAAGAGTTACAATTGTCTGATAAAATGAAGAAATGAATAGGCACAAACCTTGACTGCAATTTGCTTTTTTTTAATGGAATATAGTCACCAAAACCATAATCTCATTCCAGGTGCAGATGAATCATAATTCTGAGCAAAGGTAGAACCACCATTTCTCTTACATTTCTAGTTAATGTCTAAAGAATGTCAAAAAGGTAACAAAATATTTTGTGATAGTCTCACCATAACTTAGAACAATTTCTTCAGAAAAAAATCTAATTATAATAGTTATCCCTCAGGCATTGTAACCTATAATTTAGAAGTCATCATCTCAAGGTATAGTTTGTGGTACTTTTTGCTAAAGTCAATTGCATTGCAATCCACATCCTGAAATTCACCTTTCAAAAGCTGTTCATGCACCCATCCTTAAAACATGAATGTTTACTTGACATTTTACAAATTGGAATGGCTTAATGTCATCTAAAAGATTAGACAGTTAACTGAACATTTCTCCCTCTAGATCATCTTCAAAAATATTAATTGTCTATTCTCTATTTAGTATCCTGGTTGATACTAAAGCTCATAAGTGCCTTTTTATCCTATTCTGTTTTCCAGCTGAAAGTCAGCTATTGTCTATGTCAAAACCAGACCTTTTATTTAAAATACATTTTTGCCACTATCTTACACCGTACACAAAAATTAACTCAAAATGGAATAAAACTTGAATGTAAGATCTGACACCATAAAATTCGTAGAAGAAAACATAAATGGTAACTTCACTGACGCTGGTTTTAACAATGTTTTTGTGACTCTGATGCCAAAGGCAAGGAAAATAAAAGCAAAAATAAATAAATATGACTACATCAACATGAAAAGCTTCTGTACAGTGAAGGAAACCATCATCATTTGAACCATGCCTTTCAAAACGAAAAGGCAACCTACTGAATGGGAGAAGATATTTGCAAATCATATATCCAATAAGGGGTTAAGATCCAAAATATATAAAGAACTTATACAAGTCAACAACATCAAAAAAAACAACCCAATTAAAAAATGGGCAGAGGATCTGAATAGACATTTTTCCAAATAAGACATACAGATGACCAAAGGCACATGAAATGTGTTCAATATCACTAAATATCATGGAAATGCACATCAAAACCACAATGAGATACCACCTCACACCTGTTAGAATGGTTGCTATCAAAAAGAACAGAAATAACAAGTCCTGGTGAAGATATGGAGAAAAGGGAACGCTTGTGCACTCTTGGTGGGAATGTAAATTTGTGTAGTCACTGTGGAAAACAGTATGGAGATTCCTCAAAAAAAGAACTACCATATGACCCACATATTCCACTTCTGGGTGTTTATCCAAAGAACATGAAAACACTAATTTGAAAAGATATATGTACCCCTATGTTCATTGCAGTATTTTTTACAATAACCAAGACATAGAAACAACCTAAGCGTCCACTGATGAATGAATAATAAAGATGATGTGATATATGTATACATATATATATATATATATATATATATATAATGGAATATTACTCAGCCATAAAAAAAGAATGAAATCCTGACATTTATGACAACATGGTTGGACTTTGAGAGCATTACACTAAGCGAGATGTCAGACAGAGAAAGACAAATACCATATGATCTTACACATGTGTAGAATCTAAAAATCAAAAACAAAAACAAAACCAACCAACAAACAAAATAAGACAAAAACAAACTCATAGATACAGAGAACAGATTAGTAGTTATCAGAGGGGAAGGGAGTTGGAGGGTGGGTGAAATGGGTTAAGGGAGTCAACTGGATGGTGATGGATGGTAGATTTGTGGTGGTGACCACTCTAGTGTACACAGATGTTGAACTATAATGTTGTACACCTGAAACTTATATAATAAAATTATATATATATATAATTTTTTATAAAGGGTTTAATTCCTAAAATAAATAAAAAGCAAAAGCAGTAGCAAAAAAGAGTATGCTTTTTCCAAAATAGTTTGTATTTCAACATTTATTCAACATTCAAGACATTAATCTTACAGCAATTTTATATGCTATTTATATGTTATTTTTGCTCATGTAATATGGAATTGAGATTCATCCGTCTACTACAGATTAGAGTGTCCTCTCTGAAAACTTTTGAGAAATTGAGAGTCCTATTGAAAATCTACCAGATATCAGGTGCCTTAATTGCTTGAATTTATAAATCATGCATTGTGTCCAACAATTGCACAGTTTCCTTTAAGTTCCTTTAAATCTTTCTAATCAATTCTATGTGGTCTTGGTAATTCATTCTTATGGGTAAACATCAAGGGAAAGAAGAGAAAAAGAGTTGGAGAAAAGGCTTCCTTTATACTTCCTAGGAAGTATAAAGGGAAGAAGATAGAGTTAGATAAAGGAGTTACATGTTGATTTTAGTTGCAGTCATAAAGATGTCACTTCCCACTCTCATCAAGAACCCTTTGAGTCATCCACAATCCATAGTCTTAAGCACTATCTCAGGACTTGGCACATAGTAGATATACAATAAATGTTTGTTACATAAATAAATTAATTCAATTTCAAATTTAGAGCTTGATACTAATGATATTTCCTTATGTTTCCCTAAAACCACCTTTCCTGAGTTTTCGAGCAGTCATGGCTGTAAGAGTTTTGACACTTCTGCATCACAAAAACAAGAAAATTGCTGTTATACCTCATTCTGAAAGATAGTGTATCCTGGGGGGTTCTCTCTCTCTCTCTCTCTTTGGGATGTGTGTGGGGGGGGGGAGGGGGGCGGGTGTGTGTGTGTGTGTGTGTTGGGAGGGGTTATGTTCTTTAAAGCAAGTTTTAAGTTTAAGTAATATCTCTTAATTGATGTCACATAGATAATGAGAGAAAAGGCCAGACTAATTACAGAATTCATACAGAATAATCAAAGTTTTAATGATACTTTCAGTTTCTCATTAAAACATCCTATTTTGAATGTGCTGATTTGGCAAAGAATGACCTTTTGGCTCTGAAAATTATTTTTCCTGTAATGCTAAATTAGTGTCAAGAAATTAATCCTCCCAGCACACTTATAGAAGCAATAATAGTATGAGTTGGTTAAGAGCTGCTTTGACAGGGTACTGTAAAGCCCTTTAGTCTTTAAAGAGCCCTGGCATTAGGTAACTTTAATTGTTGGTTTCAGATGTCAGTCTCCATCAGGAACACAGCTGGAGACTGATAGGTGTCGCTTGGGAATAAGCATTTTGTATTACTTTGAAGTCAATTGGACTGAACATGAAAATTTTATAGTTAGTGGCAGATTTCTTTTTAAGATATTTAAGTAAAGTATCCCTTAAACCAATTACATTAAAAACTATCCAGAATAAGAAACCTCAAAAGAAAATTCCCCTCAGTGGCAAAGTGTTAATCAAATGAACTGAGAAAACAGTTTTCCCAAACCCATAATTTCCATGCTTGGGGGTGTCCTCATTTGGATGCAGCCCTTTTTAACTCTTTCCGTTTCGTTTCTGAGCATCTTCTGTTTTGAGTAGTTATTTTAAAAAGTTGCAGAAAAGATAGCACGCACAGGACAAGGGCAAATGTTATGATGGTCAGGTACGGCAGGGAGCACTTTGGGAATTTCATCTGTGCCCGCCTGTGACTGATCCCTCATGTTTTCTTTGAAAACGTGAGTCTCTCTGTCCTCGGAGTTGTCTCCTTCATACAGAGAGGGGCTTTGGACTGACTCATTTCCCCTCTGATGTGTGCAAGCAGACAACAGGAGTATTTTCCCTCAATGATTCGAATGCTTCAATTTTGTTTCCTACTAGAAGGATTATATATATCAGTTTTTAATTAATTCATGATTTATATACTTTTCATGAGTCAAAATGAAAAGTAACCTAATATTAAAGTCCATGGATTCCAAATTCACAGATGGGCGTCTACATGTGCTAAACCAGGTGCTGTTCTGACATGAGGCAATGAGTTGCTATTTGACAAAAAGAAAAAGCAGAAAAAAGAAAACAAAAGAATAAATAATGTGTAATATATAAATTGGTTGACTTTAATGTTTTATCCAAAGTTATTCCCACCATGCTCTCAAGTTTTCCAGCTCTTGTTTGACTCCGACTTCAGTACCGATAACAGAGTATTAACATCAGACTAATCACTTCACACTTTATTCCCTCAGTTTTCTGACTCTTGGCATTCCCTAGCATGCCATTAGACAGCGTCTTCTATTCTTTGCTTGAATCACCAGAGAAACTCTTGTTCTGGACACTTCATGTACTGTATTTACTGGTTTACATGAAGAACAGAGTGATTCTGGGGGGGGAGATGACTCTTTTATGGGAATATCTGCCACGGCAGAACGTTTGGGTTTTCCTCATCGTGCAGTTGTTGAACCAGCTGCAAACAAATGCATTTTCAATTCTTTAGATTTAAAGACACAGTGATTAAGTATATAAGTGAAAACTCCGTAAGAGTGGAAGCTGTCAGAAACATTATGTAGTCACGGGGTTGAAAGAGTAACATGTATTTTAAGGAGTATAACAGTCAGTGGGATAGGTAGTTCTTCCTAACAGCTGGTGATAACACTTTACAACGTCGGCATCACACTGCGTTTTATGCCCCTAAGTTTTCCCCTTTGACATGCAGACCAGAGATCATAGTGCAGGGAGAGCTACATGAGAAACCCAGAGCCTGGGTACCAGGTCCATTTGTGCCAACATATGTTGTCACGACACCTGTGTTCATTTTTCTAATCTGCAGTAAAAGGGGATCCAGTGCTTAGTGATTTATCTCTAAGGCCCACTCCAGGGTTAATATCGATTCTGCCACCTCCCTTTTTTAGAGTTGATTGTTTTCCAGCCAATGAATAAGCATTTAATTGTTGCCTAATATGTACCTAGGTTGGCTGAATCTCTTAGTAACTAAATAAATCTGTTTTCCAACTGAGGGCAGGTGTATAAATGGTAAGTAAATTAAACCAATAGTATAAGGGCTGCTCTACCCAGATTTCTGCAGGTTTTCTGTGAAGAGTAACTGAGGGTCAGGGAGCAACTGCATGCACGGATCTGGCTGCTACGTTAGCATCAGAGGACTTGTGCTAATCCAGGATAATTACTTTCCAGGCCCAGCTTATCATAGGTGTGTGAATATGGCTGTTATTCAGATGGTGTCCCGTAACAACTTTCAAGTGATGGGAGATGGGCAAGATGTGAGGTATATTAGTAGACATATTTACATGTAGTAAAAAAAAGTATTGGGAAGGTTCAATTAAACCTACACAAATATACATATACATAAGTAGATGTGTGTAATCAAGGCTAGAATTGCCCACAAGGCTGTATAGTCATTGAAAGGTTGACTGATTTATCTATTAAGAAAATTAACTTTCTTCCAAGATGTCTCACCCACAGCTCTGTAGAGGATTTCCAACATTCCACCATTAAGAAATAATTCTTTTGAGTTAAACCAAGATTGCCTGTTCCCATGGACATTTCTTTGGCTAGGTGGTCCCATAATGTTTTTAAACTACCTTAGTGAGACTTTTCTTTTTCCCATGCCATAGCAAACTGGGTCACACTTTAAGAATGTATCACATAATGAAGATGTTTTGATATGGGCTAGGGAGATACGATGTTTGAGTGGCCTGGGAAGCATAGGTCTGGGAGAAGTGTTACAGTGGAGATAAATGGGAACCAGAAGGTTTCAGGAGGGGACCTCTTACCCTAGGAAAACAAAGTGAACAAAAAGGGAAGATAGGAAAATAATAAAAGATATACTTAGTCAACTTCCTCCTCTATGAGAGCCTGTTGCTTGCTTATGTTTACATTTTGGGTATTTTTTTAATTGAAGTATAGTTGATTTACAATATTATATTAGTTTCAGGTGTACAATAGAGTGATTTGATACTTTTATAGATTACACACCATACAAAGTGATTATAAAATACTAACTATAATCCTTGAGCTGTACCTTACATTCCTGTGACTTACTTATTTCATAACTGGTAGTGGGTATTTTTGATAAAATGTTGCTTCTGATTCTTTTGTCTGAGTACTTAAAGCATTTTATTTATATTCATACCACTTGGGAACTTGTGTAAGGCAAAGTTTTCTTGTTAATTCTGTTCACTTACCAATTAGGATAACCATGGGCAACTTGGTTGATTTCTCTAAATCTAACATAGCAATAAAAAGTGACTTTTCCTAATTTCAGATTTTAGAAAGCTCATTGGGTAAAGGGCAGGTAGGTAAAGAAGAATCACTACCAAAATAGTAGCAAAGTTAAAAATCCTAGATGATTGTCATGTTAAAGATGTATGTAGTATTCTTTATGTAGTAAGGTATGTAGTAACATTAGCCAACTTTACTGTGTACTTACCCAATGCATTATGCAGATAATCTCCTTTAATCCTGACAACTCTAAAAGGTAGGTAACATTTTTAGCCCATTTTACAGATAAGAAAACGAAGACTTAGGTCAAGTCACTTAGTCAAGCTCACTTTGCTAAGCAGGAAGGACAGCAGAGATTCAAATCCAGGTTAATGAGATTCTGGAAATGAATTGTCCAACAATTCTGGGAGCTAGCTCACTATGGTCGTCGGGTATTGGTTGGTTCATAGGGAACATTAGGGAAAGGAAAACAAACAGACAAAAACCAAAACAAAAGATAATTATTTGCTGCGGCATTTATGGGATAATGCAAAAATACATAGGTTTATGGACGCAGAGTCTGAGATTAGATAAAGTCAGACTGAGCTGAAATTGTCACTAACCAGCATTCCTGCAGCACCCTTGCAAGCAGACTGGTGAGCTCTCCCTCATACAAATTGAATTAGAGGTAATTGCCAAACCTAGGAACTTATAGTAGACCTGTGACTAAGTAAGAACTTTCGGTAAAAAAATGGAAAAGCATAGCGGACAGAATTAGTAATTTGGCGTTATTGTTATTCTCTGCATTGCTGCTTGAATTCTTTTACAAGGAGCACTGATGGGAACATTCCTCAAGCTGGTTCAAATGCTGTGGGCTAATTAATTCCGGGTGCCTTTCCGTGAAGCTGTGCTTTATGGCTATGGTGACCACACATGTAGGATCACATTACCTTAGTGGCATCACGTCTGAGAGACACAACAGCTAAGGCTAGAATGTTTATTCCATCCCACTCCAACTTGTTCTAGTTTTCTGCATTTTTTTCCCCCATCGGGGTTTTGATATTTGATATCAACTCAGCAGAATCTTGAGCTCAAACTGGATTTTTCCCAGCCCCAATTTAAGATGAAAAAATAACATGAATATGTAACTTGGATGGTAAATGTCATCCATTTTCTAAGGTAGGCTATTAGTTCAAATAGCCTATATGACTAAAGACAGGAGCTGTGTTCCTATGTTACCTAGAAGAACACTCAAGGGCCAAGACAAATGGAAATGATGCTGTGTCTAGACATCTTTCCCAGGCCTTCTATACCTTGCTTACCTCCACGTTCCCGTGATTAGAGTACAAATAGCATAACTTAAGTAAAGTACAAAATGGACAGAAGTTATGCCTTTGGAAGTTAGAATAGAGCAGACTCTTGGGGATGTAACACTTGGTAAAGGGTTTCTGGGCTGTTGGTAATGTTCTATCTCTTGATCTGGGTGCTGATTACATGTGTGATCACCTTCATGAGTTATACACTTATGACTAATGCATTTTATCTGAATTTACGTTACTCTTTCACTAAAATCATTTTTAAAAAGGAGTGAGAGAAGAATTCTTTCATAATACATTAATCTGAGTATCACGTGAGGTTGTGTTTATTAGATCACTCAGCAATCTTTTTGAAAAGCAGGCAGTAGAGTCTTGACAGGAAGGCACTCAGGTCAAGAAAGTTTTGATTTGGATGAGAAGAAGAAGAACATCTGAAAGAGTTCTGAGCACAGGGCAGCTCACATTAGGCCCAGATGGAGGGCTATTGTGGGTACTGTTGGATCTAAGAGGCAGTTTGTGGATACCTTAAAGGATCTGGATCAGGACAAGTACAAGTGTGCAATGGAAGAGAGAAAAAGATGCTGGGATAGAACATGGAAAGCTGAAGGGTAGGACCTAAAACAAACTTCTCTTACTTCATAATTTGCCCAGGGCCAGACCTACTTGAAAATAATATTGATATTATTCCAAGTGACATAGAGTTTAATTAACTTTCCCTAATAATTAGAACAATATACCTTTTTCCTTGCAAGTCTTGGTGGTCTTATACAGCATTTTTTTCTTAGTTCTTCATTAGCAATTCACTAGGAGAGGGACTGAAAATGGGGGAAAGAAGCAGGATTAAGTCCATACAGAATAGTCATTCTGCAGAAATTCCAGGTTTACCAACAAGACTATGTGACTTCATACAATGTGATTTTATACATGATTTTGCAACTCAAGGTAATTCCAATACTAAATACAAGGGCTTCAATTAATAATGTTATTCAGAAGATAATTTTATTTAAGGAAAATAATTTTCTACATGTATTCATTCACTTATTTCATAAATACTTGATGAATTACTGTCATCTGCTACTATTCAATATTTCCTTTTAAACCTATAAGAATATAAGAAACCTATAAGAATAGAAACAGTCCCAAGCATGAATGTCTCAAAGAATTTGAAATTATGACTAAAATACAAATTATACATTTTTGAATAAAAGAGATGGCATGCACCCAAATTAGAATTTTCTTTAGAAATCCTTCTGATGAGTTAAAAAATATGGCAGAGACTTGAGGAATAAATAAAATAGTATAAAATATCCTGCACTTTAAATTCTATATGTTTCTAATACCAGTTAAAAATGTTTACTTTTCCCTGTATGTTTAACAGTATTACCATGTGAGTGTTGCGCTCTTGAAATGTTTATTTTTATCTATGTGTTTGAAGGGGCACTCTTTCTATAGAGAGAAGCTGCAGTAGAGTAGTCACTTATTTTCACTCATTTTTCTGCGACCTGTTACTCTCTTGGGTTGCAACAAAAACCACAGTCTCCATAGCAGTTTTCAATCCAGTGGATTCCTTTCTTTCTTTCAATCAAGGATAGCAAAGACGGTCTCAAACCAAGATCTGCAGAGTCGAGTTAAAGAGATTTTCAACTTCTTTCCTCTCTGATTGACCAATTCCTCTTAGCACTGATGACTTTGCTTTTCTCTTTCAACAAAAAGGCAGCTTAATCTCCATAGGGTTTCAGTTCTATGATTCCTTTCTCCTTCCTACAGCCAACTTCCCCCTTTTTTAAAAGAAGATACCTGGCTCCTCATAGTTTGAAATAGAAACTTATATTCTGAAATCAATAGGCTGTTTTGAACTTGGGAAGTAATCAATTGAAATTCGTTTGAGAATTTCATATTTCTTGGGAAAGTGTTGGCCCACCTTTCCTAGGGCAGCTTGGCCCTGAGTCCTAGAACATTCGTCTGGGACTCCCTCTCCACATAGGAAACACTATAGGTGTCTGCAATTGCAATTAACAGAGCCCTGGGACAGAATTCTAAATGAGATATAAAATTATGCTTTGAAAGTTGTATGGTTTTTTTTGGTTCTGTTTTTCATTGGCCATCAAGTCATTTTCCTTTTGAGCTTGTCATAATCCTCCTCCTCAGGTAAACCTCATCTTCTCCATCACAAATCACAGAAGGCTTACAGATAATGAAAAATTTCAGTGTTAACTGAATACTGTAATTCTCTCTAATGACACCTTGTGTGATATGTCACACGAATACTATGGGGGAATAATGCTGTTTAAATCTAGACTCATAAAGAATACTTAATTTCATTCATGTCTATAGCCAGTGGTTTGAGAATTTACTTAATCTTCATGTTTTCTTTATTAATAAAATTAAAATAATTCTTCATTATGTCATTTGGGCAGTGTTTTACATTTTTAGAGTAATATTATAAAAATTATTGAATATTAACATTTTCCATGAATTTTCTGTTTTCCTGATATTTAATAAAGACAAAGTTGTGTTTTCTTAAAAAAAGAAAATTACAGCGTTGTTAAGGACCTTAAAATTCTCCTAATTTACAGATGGAGAAAACATATTTTGAGGAAATCTGCCACTTTCCAGTCACCAGGAACTCAGATACCTAATAATCATTATTTCCCCAAAGGAGTTATTCTTCACATCTTCTAGAATGAGGGACAATTCAAGACTTCTAAAATGGAACAGATTGAGCACAGGAACTATAAGCATGCCAAAGTTTAGACTGGATCAAAGTTATAATAAATTACAACTTCGTATTATTAAAGAACAAAATGAAAACCAAGAAATATATTAAAGACTGTACTTACAAATTCAAATACAATAGAATGCAACAAAGTAATTGATCATTCAAGAAATATTTTTAATAACCCAGGCTCTGAATTCAGTCTACCAGGGAAAAAAATCTGAGCCTCATGGGGAGAACTGTTAATATCCCTAAAGCCTCAGTTATCTCATCTGAAAAATGGGGTCAGGATAGTACCTACCTCATGAATTAAATAAAATAATGGAAGTTTTCTTTTGTTTTTTTTTTTTTTTGGTCTCACTGTGTGGCTTGTGAGATCTTAGTTCCCTGACCAAGAATTGAACCTGAGCCGACAATGGCATTGAAAGCTCCAAGTCCTAACAACTGGACCCCCAAGGAATTCCAAATAATGGGAATTAACAAGTTAATGTCTGTAAATTATTTAGCACAGTGTTTGGAACACAGTTGACACTCAGTAAATTTTAGCTATTTTTATATTATCATTATTACCATTTTACATAGAGGATTCTTGCTATTCACAGTAGTAATGTTCCAAAATCTCCCTTCAAAAACTAGATTAGCAAATATTGAATCATTGTCCCCAGAAGAAATTTAGCGTTAGGCTCTTGAAAGCATCTAGTCACAATATTTTCATCTAGTGAACAATATATAACCTTGTTTTATGTGTGTTTCTGTTTAAAGATGCTTTACTAATATACACTGTTGATTCATTAACATTGAACTTGGCCAACAGCACTATAACTCATGCCTAAATAAAGCTTATCTATCATACATATCTTCTCCATAAAGCACATCACAGCCTTCTTGCACATAGGAATATTAGACATTACTTGAAGGCCATTCTAAATAGCAAAGTCACCAAGAAAAAACAAAAAAATGTGAAAAATGTCACATAAAAAGGACAAGCCCTGTGAGGTTTTACAAATAAAACCTACAAGTTGGTTTTAGGGTTACAAATAAATGTTAGCCAGTAGGTGAACATGCAAATAAAGAATCTGCAAATCAGAAGGATCAACTGTATTGAGATTTTGAAAAACTAAAATCAGTTGAGTTTGCCTACATAAGAGTGTTCAAGAGAGAAACAGCAGGAAAAGAAGCTGGAGGTTTACACTCATGCTAGGAAAGGTAGGATCTGGTAAGCCCTGTTAAGAAGTTAGTCCTTTTTCTGATAATAATGAGGCACCATCACCACCGAGTTTTAAATGGAAGACTGTCATATTTAGATTAGTGTTTTATAAAGACCACTGTCACCTCGAATAGAAGTGACTCTTAAAACAGCACCTTGTACACTGTGTATGCTCAATGTTTACTGAATAAATTCTGTATTTACTGAATGATTGAGCACAGTGTAGAGATTAGTTTTGTTGGGGCCGGAGACAGGGCTGGAGGAAGGGAGACTTTAAGATGCTACTGCTATTCAATGTTGTACTGGACGTTCTTGCCAGGGCAATTAGGCAAGAAATGAAATAAAATCTGCAAACAATAAATGCTGGAGAGGGTGTGGAGAAAAGGAAACCCTCTTGCACTGTTGGTGGGAATGTAAATTGATACAGCCACTATGGAGAACAGTATGGAGGTTCCTTAAAAAACTAAAAATAGAACTACCATATGACCCAGAAATCCCACTACTGGGCATATACCCTGAGACAACATAATTCAAAAAGAGTCATGTACTACAATGTTCATTGCAGCTCTATTTACAATAGCCAGGACATGGAAGCAACCCAAGTGTCCATCGACAGATGAATGGATAAAGAAGATGTGGCACATATATACAATGGAATATTACTCAGCCATAAAAAGAAATGAAATTGAGTTATTTGTAGTGAGGTGGATGGACCTAGAGTCTGTCATACAGAGTGAAGTAAGTCAGAAAGAGAAAAACAAATACTGTATGCTAACACATATATACGGAATTAAAAAAAAAAAAAAGGTTCTGAAGAACCTAGGGGCAGGACAGGAATAAAGACGCAGACGTAGAGAATGGACTTGAGGACACGGGGAGGGGGAAGGGTAAGCTGGGATGAAGTGAGAGAGTGGCATGGACATGTGTACACTGCTAAATGTAAAATAGATAGCTAGTGGGAAGCAGCCGCATAGCACAGGGAGATCAGCTCAGTGTTGTGTGACCACCTAGAGGGGTGGGGTAGGGAGGGTGAGAGGGAGATTCAAGAGGGAGGAGATATGGGGATATATGCATATGTATAGCTGATTCACTTTGTTATAAAGCAGAAACTAACACACCATTGTAAAGCAATTATACTCCAATAAAGATATTTAAAAAAGAAAAAAAACAGGCATTTAGATTGGAAAAGAGGAAGTAAAACCTCTCTATTTGAAGATGACATGATCTTACATATAGAAATTCCTAAAGAGTCTACTAAAAATGATTAGAACCAATAATCAATTTCAGCAAGGTTTCAGGATACAAGATCAATACATAAAATCCAATTATATTTCTACACTGTAGGAATGAGCAAATCAAAAATGAAATTAAGAAAATAATTCTATTTACAATAGAATAAAATACATAAGTATAAATTTAACAAAAAAACACAAAACTTCTAACTCTGAGAACTAGAAAATATTGTGGAAAGTAATTAAAGAAATAAATGGAAAGACATCCACATTCATAGATTAAAAGGTTTAATAGTGTTAAGATTACAATAGTCCCCAAATTGGTCTACAGATTCAATATAATCCCTATGAAAATTACAGCTGTTTTTGTTTTTGTTGCAGTTCTGCAGACACTGACAAGCTGACGCTAAAATTTATATGTGAGGCGACTGACCCAAAACAGCCAAAACAATCTTAAAACAGAACAAAGCTGGAAGACTCACACTTCCTGGTCTGAAAACTTACTATGATGCTACAGTAATTGTGACAGGGTGGCATTAGCATAAATATAGATATTAAGACTAATAAAATAGAATTGAGAGTCCAGAAGTAGACCCTTTATATGATAAGTTGGTTTTCAATCAACCTAAATTTTCAATTTAGGTTGATTTTCAATTTCAAAAAGGGAAGAATAGTCTTTTCAACAAGTGGAGCTGGGATAACTAGAAACCTCATACAAAAGAATGAAGTTGTACCCCTAACTCACAACATATACAAAAATTAACTGAAAATTGATGAAAGGTCCAAATGTAAGAGCTAAAACTATAAAACTCTTAGAAGAAAACAAAGGTACAAATATCTGTGAACACGAAATTGTCAGTTGTTTCTTACATATGATACCGAAACCCCAAGCAACAGTAGTAGGACAACAAAAGGTAAATTGGAAATCATCAAAATTAAAAACTTTTGAGCTTCAGAAGACACCATCAAGAAAGTGAAAAAACTACACACAGAATGAGAGAAAATTTGCAAATCATATATCTAATAAGGGACTTGTATCGAGAACATGTAAATACAACTCAGTAATTTTTTAAAAAGCCAATTAAAAATAGACAAAGAATATGAATAGACTGTTATCCAAAGAAGATACACAAATAGCCAATAAGCACAGGAGAAGATACTCAACATCATTAGCCATCAGAAAAATGCAAATCAAAGCCACAGTGAGATACCACTTCACACCTACTAGGATGGCTGTAATCAAAAAGGCAGAAAATTACAAGCATTGGCCAGGAGGTGGAGAAATTGGAACCCTTACACTGTGGTGGGCATGGAAAATGGTGTAGCTTCATTGGAAAACAACCTGATAGTTTCTCAAAAAGTTAAACATAACATTACTATTTGACCAAGCAATGCAACTCCTAGATTGATACCCAAGAGAAATGAAAACATGTGTCTACACAAAACTTTTACATGAATGTTGATAGCAGCGTTATTCACAATAGTAAAAAAGTGGAAACATCCCAAATGACCATCACCTGATGAATAGATAAATAATGTGATATATCCACACAATGGAATACTAGCAATATAAGGTAATGAAGTATCCATAAATGCTACGACACAGATTAACCTTGACAACATTACACTAAAGAGAAGCAGCCAGTCACAAGAACGGCATATTGTATTGTTCCATTTATATGAAATGTCTTGAATAGAGAAATCTGTAGAGACAAAAAAGTATTATATTATTGGTTTCCAGGGGCTAAGGGGACAAAATGATGGGCAGTGACTGCTAACGTATATGGGGTTTCTTTTTTTGGTTCTGAAAAATGCTTTAGAATTAAATAGTGGTAATGGTTGCATAACTTTATGAATATACTAAAAACTACTGAATTGTACAGTTTAAAAGAGTGGATTTTATGACATGTGACATATCTAAAAAAACTTTTTAAAAGAATTCTGTAAGATTTCTTATTCTGATCACAATACAGTAATTGCTAAGAGAATTATTTTCCCACTGTTAATCACTATAAACATGGATAAAATTTGTGATAGAGACTTCTGAAGCATTGGGCAACAGGTGGTAAAGAACTGTCATTTTTGAGCGAATGGAAAAGTATGAGATGAGATTCATCTCTTCTCGAGCATATGAAGATGGAGCTGTAATGGAACATAGTAACTTTGTGTAGCAGAGGAGGCAGTTATCTGACTTCTGAGGTGTAGAAGGAGGTGAAATTTGAGAGGCAGGTTCCCAATACTGAGGGAGCTACTCAGATGGGTGGGGATAAGTGTGCATGGGGCTTCTATTGCTTCCTTGGCCATGGTTTGGACTCTGCATGCAGAGGGTAAGACTTCATGAGGACCAACAGAGAAGAGCTCCTATGAGGCAGAGCAGTGAAGAAGGTTTCAGAGTTTGCTCTGTGTTAGGAGGGTGGAAAGGAGGGAGGACGAGAAGGAGGAAAAATGAGATGAAGAACAGAAGACACAGTTTGGATATATTGCATAGCAACAATGACCATAACCATGGCAAGCTTTAATTTTTCAAGTGATCAAACAAAACCAAAAATGTGATGTATTAAATAATCATTAATGATCATTGACAATGTCAATCCATAAAAAATTAAGAAAAATCAAAATGGAGGCTGTTAAATACCTACTAAGTTCCATATACAAAAGACTCATTAATTGTGAAGAGCATCACTATAGAATGAGACTAATGAGAAAGGTAAAGTTTAAGCATTTGGTGGAATTTATTTAGTTTCACTGCTTCTTTTTTTTAATCTCTCTTTTTTTTTAACATCTTTATTGGAGTATAATTGCTTTACAATGGTATGTTAGTTCCTGCTGTATAACAAAGTGAATCAGCTATATGTATACATATAGCCCCATATCTCCTCCCTCTTGAATCTCCCTCCCACCTTCCCTATCCCACCCCTCTAGGTGGTCACAAAACTTGGAGCTGATCTCCCTGTGTGATGCAGCTGCTTCCCACTAGCTATCTATTTTACATTTGGTAGTTTATATATGTCAATGCTACTCTCTCACTTCATCCCAGCTTACCCTTCCCCCTCCCTTCACTGCTTCTTTTTTTGTGGGGTGATGTGTTGAGAGAGGAAGAGTTATAGGGAGTTACAGGGAGAAGGAAGAGGAATTCTAAGATAATTTATACCCAATAAATTATTCTTTAGAACAGAATTCTTCCAGAAATATGTTTTCCAACAAGATCAATTTCATTAGTCCAT
The DNA here is from genome assembly GCF_965194805.1 of Balaenoptera borealis. NCBI lineage: Eukaryota > Metazoa > Chordata > Mammalia > Artiodactyla > Balaenopteridae > Balaenoptera > Balaenoptera borealis. The sequence goes on from NC_138873.1 coordinate 30,055,393, forward strand.
TCATGTAGATGGAATCCTTGGTTTAGAGTCAAACTAGGGTAAGTTATACTAAAAGCACTACTCAATTTTAAAATAGGGGATTTATGTCCATGAAGGTGTGAATCACTCTTTTCCAGTTAATATCTCATGCTCCTGCCCTTTCTATTTGAGTAAAGAATACATCTGTCAATTGCGAACATTTAGTCACCTATTGGCTGAACAAAAAAGCCAATTGAAAATGAGCTTAGGAAAAACATGAGCCTGGTCTTATCACATTAACAAGTGATTTAAAAAATTGTTTTAACCTTGTAGTACGCGGTTAGTCATCGCCATGTGCACCACTAACTCAAACTAGATACTTGTTCTTTTGCCAAATAATGTCACTTTAAATGTGTGCAAATATCAATATCACAGTGAAATTTAGGACCTAAGTTCTGACAAGGTGTGACCACATGCATGGTAATGAAATTTCATCTGTTCCCTTAAAATTTCTCCTCTAAAGATGCTTTATTTTAGGAGAAATGGAACCCATTTAAGTTTAAAATATCCATTCAAGACAGCTATGAAAAAATAAACTCTACCCAAAAAAATCCTAGCTCTAAGTATATATGGATTTGTTATTCACTGTAATTTCACTGGCAATGTTTTCTAAGGGACTAAAATTTTTAATGCATTATGTATGAGAAAGCAAAGTTTCGCTGTGTTGTATATTAAGTTAAACCCTTTAAAATAAATACTAGACAGTGAAATTCATCACAGTATGCCTCCATTTAACATTTTCCTGCAGCTAGCGTTCATTTTTTAAAGAGCTGGCTAAGGACCCAAAGAGGATCATGTAACACTGAAAAAACCCCAGATCCCTGGAAAACATTATAGAGACATTCCAGTGTACTTAATTTTAAAAAATTATATTTGTCAAATTGTTAGCCATCTATTAGACTGTGCGCTCTGTGAATATACCACCATTTTAAAGTGTTGATAATACATCTTATTGGCCTTCCCACTAGTCAAGAGTTCCCAGTAAAATATTTTCCTACCACATAAGCCACTAGTCATCAACCATGTCAAACAACATTTTCAATTTGGATAATGAAATTCTAAGTTGACTGTACTCAATAAATAACCAAAAGATATATAATGTTAACCATATAATATTTTAGGTATATTTAAATCAAGCTATATAACATACAAGAATTTAAGGCAAAACATTTATATTGATTTCACATATGTAAATCTAGTACCTACTATGTTTTACAAACATATACTTTTTAACCCAGCCTTATCCAGAATGCATTTTAATTGCACTCATGTATTTAAAGACTAGGAATAGAAATCAGCCTTAAAATTATCAAATAAATTAACTTACGCTCTGTTCTCTTTGATAGATAAAGTATACATAATATAAAATTTACCATTTTAAGTGTATACAGTTCAGTGACATTAAGTACATTTACACTATTGTGCAACCATCACCACCGTCCATCTCCAAAACCATTTTTATCTTCCTAAACTGAAACTCTGGACCCATTAAAAAATGACTGCTCATTACCCACTCCTGCCGGTACCAGAAAGTACATTCTACTTTCTGTCTCAATAAATTTGACTAATCTAGATACCTCATATAAGTGGAATCACACAAAATTTGTCCTTCTGTAGCTGGTTTATTTCACTGAGCATGATATCTTCAGGGTTCATCCATGTTGTAGCTTGTGTCAGAATTTTCTTCCTTTTTAAGGAGGAATAATGTCCCATTGTATGCAAATACACATTTGATTATTCATTTATCCATCAATGGACACTTGAGTTGCCTCTACCTTTTGGCTATTGTAAATAATGCTGCTATGAACATGGATGTGCAAAGATCTATTAAAGCTCCTGCTTTCAATTCTTTTGGATATATACTTGCAACTGAAATTTCTGGGTTCTTTACAATATATTTTTAATAAGTTCTCAAATCTACCCATGGGCTTATTTCATATTTTAAAGATGGGTGTTGCTGTTTTGAGAGATGCAGTATCACCATATCCTCCCCCTAGAGTCTTCAGGGTCAACACATTTCCTTTCCATGTCTCCTTGCCCTGGAAGAGTTGATAAGATTTCTTACAAAACAATGAAAAGAAATTTCTTAAGATAGTTGACTATTCTTGACCTATTTATAAATTCTGAACATTCATTTTGCTTAAGGAGACTTAAGTTTTAGTTTTTGAAGAATTAAAGCTGGAAGAAATTTGAAAAAATTCCAAAACGTGTTCACTGCCAGCTTTGGTGTAGAGCCTCATCCTGATTCAGTGGAACTCTCTTCTACTGCAGATCTCCGAAGACAAAATTTTAAAGCCTTCCTCATCAGTCTCTTCTGTTCAAGTTGCTCTCAAGAGTAGATTCTACATACCTAAATGGCATCTAACTTTGCTGTCACCCTTCCTACTCTGCTCCTTCCCCAGCCCCTTTATTCACTCTTTTCCATCCTGAACTCCACATCCCTCCCAAAATACACACACTGATACTTGGAAATTTGGCATCATGTTGTCTCTTGTTGGAAGTCCTTCCTGAGCTGCCAGGATAATTACAATTTCTTTCTCTGAAAAATTAAGGGAAATATTTCCTTCTTCCATTGGTTCATTATGAGAACTCGATATAAAAACATATGCTTATGCACCATTGAGGCACATGGTAAGTTCTCTATAAATACTGGTTGTTGTTACCAATAAAAACAAACTAATAGGGGATGAAAAACAGTTGTTTTAAATCTTTATATTAAAGTTTTCTACATGTAAAATAAATTATTATTTTACCATTTAGGCAAACCTTATTTTCATTCTCTTTTCTAATAAATTTACTTTCTTACTTTTTACTCATCCTAAGCTCTCTTCCTTAAATCTTCACAGAATTATCCTCATCTACTTCAGCTGTACAGCCCTAAGGTCAGATATGATTTCCAAGTCTGAAAATGAAAAATGTCAAATATAATTAATTGGAGATGGGAAAGGAGAGATGTTAATTTATATTAATTAACTCTTTTCCATTTTTATGGTGCTTGTTGTCTGGTAACCTGGTGATATTGTCCTTCTTAGCCTTTTTTGAGGGTCACAGACCCCCCTGCAAATATGACGAAAAGTTTGGGTTGTCTCTCGCCTCCCAAGAAACGCACACTCACAATTTTACATTAAAATTTGGGAGATGTATGGATTCCCTTGAATGTTCCAGGAGAGTCCATAGATCCCAGATTAACACGGAGTATTGTGTAATATGAACACAGTAAATCTCGGATTGTTCTATTTTCCTCTGAAATACACTTCAGGTTTTGGCCCCAATATTTTATCCCATTCTACTACTTCCTGTATTCACTTCCTTACTGTTTTCCAATGGTTAGACCAAGGCTGATTTAACCAAATGCTCTAGACACTGCAGAGAAACGGAGGGAACAGGTAGGGGATTATATGCCTGTGTATAGGACAAGTCATTATCTCTCTTTCCTCACACTTGTACAACCAGCGTTGGGAAACTCCTCGTTAGGCACAAAGATAGTACATTAAAAAAATGTTAAATTCCTTAGTGTATCTGAAAATTCTAAAACATAGGAAAATTAAAGTTTCCAAATTCACATAAGAACTTAGAAAATTAACTTCAATCCCGTTTCCTTCTCAAAAAAAGTTTAAACTGCAGAAAACTTTGAGCTAACCATTTGTGAGGTATTAAAATATATAGATTGGGTAACAATCTAATTAAGGTAGGCTAAATTTGATTTATCCAAGGACTTTTACACCAGTGAATGAGAAACCTTTCTAGTCTGTATTATTCATATATATATATGTATATATATATATGTTTATAGGTAATCTGCTTCATTTGAAATAAAAAACTAATATCATTGAGAAGAGAGGAAACATACAAGATACTTCCCCCACAAGATGAACAAGGCAATTTAATTCAGAATCAAATACATTGGTTACAAAAAAGCCCTAACAATTTCATCCTAAGGTGCTTTAATTTTAACCATGTTCTATATTAATTGCAACTTTACCTTTGATTTTATCGTAATTGAACTTATATCATTACGTTTGATTGGCTGTGCCTTATTCTCCGATACTCAGGAAGTCCTCAATGAAGTGCTTGCAAGTGGTCAAGCATCCTTATTTTTCTACTTGTGTAGATTCAGTAGTTGCAAGTCTGCTGTGCTGTGTATCAGCAGCATCCAGTCAGATGCACCAATACCCCTGAGTAATAGACATTTAGAGTTGTTGGGGACTCAAGGTATCACTGAGTAGGATCTTGACAATAAGAATGAGAATGTAAGGAGATTGCTTCCAGTCGAGTTGCAGAATAACTGATGAACAGAGGGGAAAAAAGAAAGAGAGTAATTGAACTGCAAATGGTGAGAGATCATCTAATTTCACCTGCTTATTCTATAAATGAAAACATGAAGTAACTGATTACTCTTAGATTAGGACTGGGGACATGGTTTACAGGGAAAATTAGTCATTTGAGACTCAAGAAACCTGAATGCCAGACTTAATGCCATTAATATTGGGCAAGATAGTTTTTCTGTGTCTCAGTTGCCACAAATGTTAAATGAGAGGATTGGGTTAGAATTCCATGATGCTAATCTTTAATGAGGCTGTTTTAATTCCCAGGCTAATACTATTTTTTCTGAACATTGAATTCTAAATATGAGCATAGTAAATGGTGGTCTTTACCATCAGGTTAACCTCAGGAAGTCCTGGTTACAGTAATAATTATAATTATTACTCAATTCATGTTAACTATCATGGGACAGATAATGTGATGTGTCCTATAAAATATATTAGATAAGTTATACTTTTTAAAGTTATTAAGCAAATTCAATTTTTTCATTTTTAACAATAGACACAATTATTTATTTTTAGAAATATATTAAGTACTTACTGAGTATCACCCACATTTCCTGGTCATGAAGTACAGCAGTAAACAATACAAAAGAGGACCCTCTCCTCAAGGATAGACAATTGAGAATGTTTAAATAAAAAAATGAAGATAATCTCAGAGTGTGATAATTTCTTTTAAAGAAATAAAACGGTGATTTTTATAGAGAATATTGGGTGATGTTACTGTGGGTTGCAAAGATGTTGCTGTAGATTGGACGGTCGCTTACAAAAGGGAGAAACCTGGTCTAAAGCATGCATCATGAGAACAAATCAGTTTGCTGAGAGGCACAGAGATAGGAAGATGCAAAAGTCATACAGAAGGAATGAGCTTGCCCTTCAAGCAACAGAAAGAAGGTCAGTGTGTCTAGATATGGGACAGGCAAGGGCCAGCTTGGAGAACAAGTTAAGAGTTTCCACTGAAATATTATACATCTATAACAAGTAAGAGCTTTTAAACATTGATATAAATGTATTCAAGGGGAATTTTTGCTTAAAATCCAAACTGACTCTAGATACTTCTGTTTTCTACAGGGTGTGAGTGTGGGGTGAGTGGCATGCACTTGTGTTGTGAGTGTGTGTGTGTGTGTGTGTGTGTGTGTGTTGGGGGCATGAATATTTCTTAAGGGTGGAGTAAAACTTTTCTGTACTCCTCACTTCCCCTTGTAGAGATTGGTGAAGGATAGAGAAAGGGTAATACCTAGAGTAGATGTTTAGAAGAAGACATAGTGAGTCTTTACATGTGTCCTGGAAACTCAGAGCTGAGTTGGAGGTTGGTTAGAGAGAAGAGGAATTATCCTACAAAGGAGAAGAGGGTGTTCAGTCCATGTGATATATGACTTGGGTCAACATACTTTTAAGTAGAGAAATCACCAATATGAAAAATTGTGTGTGTTAACTGCCTTAGTCTCGCCAAGCTTTCAGTAAAGTCAGCTACACTGAAAGATAACTTTTTGTGAGCAGACTTGCATTTTTTTTTTTGGAGGAATGAAGGAAAAGGGCTGAGTTCCATGTTTGAATTGATGCAGAGCAGAAAGGATGGAACTGATATGGAGTGAGACTCAGAATCCTGTGAAATCTGGAACTTGAGGCCAGAAGAGACCATGAAAATATATGTCCCCCAGGAATGCACAGAAATCTTAGCAAGACAACAGGGGTGGGCTGGAGCTGGCATGTAAGTTATAATTACTTATTTGTGCATTCATTTTCAGTATCACATCACTGTGAGAAAAAAATAATTGGAGGAGGGAGAGAGAGAGACTGACTTCTTTCTTAGAAACTATAAGCATTCACGATGCCAAAACATCCAATTAGTGAGGAAAAAAAAGTCAAGTTAGTGTTTAATATGAAGAAGTCAAAATAGTTGGCTGATTGGATAAGCTTTTCACTTTCCAATCCCTTGCTATGGCATAACATAGACACAGTTCAAAAATAAACATTTAAGAGTAGAACTACATTTACTTTATTACAAATTCTGAGAAATGCATAAGCATGTTCTTAGTTTTATCAGCAAGAATCCATGTGAATGACTTGTCCCATTTGCTCTGGGATTCTGGAGTTTTAAGTGGGCCAAAGTTTTGAAGTGTTGAAAGATATTATAAAGGACTTACAAGTATTCAGCTGGTCAGACTGCTCAATTAGCTGAACATTTATAAACCTCAAAATTTTGACAGAGCATGATTCATGTAGGAATGACCCTTAGACAACAGAAGGCTTTATTGTAGGTAAGCTTGAGAGAAAGCATGCAAGGCAATGTGATTTGAAGGAAATACAAATGGAATGTAGATAGAAAGTAAAATTGAATTTAGAAGCATGGACTGCACTCTTAAAAAAGGAAATTGTTGAAAAATTTAGCTGATATATTTTTAATAATAGGATGTTTTAAAAACATGTTTACTTAAGAATATTCAAGACATTCATTTATGGGACATACCATAAAAAATACAACATAACTAATATCTAGTTAAAATCTAGGCAACCCACACTAACTCATATTACAAATCTAAATTAAGTATTTGTAAAACAAAGTAACAGGGTTGGGGGAGTAAGAAGTAAAATGTCAGCTAAAAATCCTAAATCCATAGCATTTTAGCTTCTCTTTTTTTCCATATAACCTATGGGCTGCTTATATTATGAAGAGTATTTTGAAGAAGTATTAATTCAAAGGTACAACTTAGAATATTTTTACCACTAAAATATATCAAATTTTAATTAAGAGGGTTTTATTAGCTTTCTAAAGGAGAAACAAAAGATGATGCCTTCATCTAAATAAAAATATTACTTTCGAGTGTGTGCAGTTTTTTTTAACACTTGAAGTTAATACTACAGAGAAATTCACTTTGGAGAAAGAAACATCAGATTCTAAAGTATGCTTAATACAAGTCCATAGAACTAATGCAAAATTTTCTTCTCATTTAGAGCCTATGATGTACATATTATACTGGTGCAACTCTTTTTTTTTTTCTTTTCTTTCCTTTCCTTTTCTATCTTTCCTTTTCTTCCTTTCTTCCTTCCTTCCTCTCTTCCTCCCCCTCCCTTCCTTTCTCTCTCTTTCTCTCCCTCTCTCTTTCTTCCTAGAAGCACAAATCTGCTCATATTACCAGGAAAAAAAAAAATTCATGGAGCAAGAGGCAAGTAAACAATTTCTCCCAGAGGAAGAAGAAAGCAACAATAACAATTAAAAAAAAAAAAAAAAAAAAAAGCTTATATTATAACTACTTCTCTCCAAGGAGGAGCAGCACATGCACACACACGATACCAAGGACCATGTCAGCCTCACGACATCCTGCGCCGTGTAAAGAACAGGTACTGGTACCCTTACGCCTTGAAATGTTTCTAGGAGAGAGGCTATCCCATGCCTGAGAGGAGGGCTGCCAGGGAGTAGCTCTCCTCTTCTCCCAATCCCGCAGCCCTGAGAAAGTGAACCTGAACCACCGGGCGCGCGGGGGTCAGCTCTCAGCGTGTCCAGCGCCCAGCGTGAGACGTGGCACTTGACCCGCCACTGGGGGCCGCAGCTCCTTTGGGACTCTGATCGGGGAGGTGAGCGGGGCGTTCCCCGGCACACCTGCATCCTCCTGGCCGCTTAGATGAGCTGCCCATCTGTGGTTCAGGAGCGCCAGGAGCAGTATAGGTGGGTGATTAGATTTTCCACACTCACTGCTCCCATTTTACAGATGGACCACCAGAATGAGGAGGCAGCACAAGGACCTCTGACTGTACCAAGGTAGCAACAGGTGGAAACAGGACACAGTCCTTTAAATTCAGAACTCATTACTTCCTCACAACCGCTGCTTACTTGTGAAAGGCATAGTAAAGTAGTATTCCTGCTTATCAACTTTTCTAAAATAAATATGAAAAAAATAGCAATGAAAAACCAGTAAGGATACAAAAAGGAAGTAGTTTAGACTTTTTCCCCTCTTTACTTATTTAGTCATTTCCCCCTAAACACTATTAAGCAAGAAGCAATTTTTTATAGACTAGAATACTAATTATTGACGAATTGTTTATACAAACTATGAATGTACACTTTAGTATTCTTGTGCTTATTTGGTCCTCATTACAACTCTGTAGAGTAGATTATTATTATTAATTATCCTCATTTTATAGATAACATGAAGTTCAAAGAAAATAATTGATCAAAAATCAAACTGCTGAACAGACTACAGTTAATATTTAAATACAGAACTTCTGGCTCTAAATTACATTGCATTTCCTTTAATCATGCACCTATAACTCTAAGAAGCTACCTAAGTGTTTTCCTAAAACATAATTTATTGTAAAACCTGTTATTGACTAAATAGGGACACATACTAAAAATACAACTCTTGAGTAATTTTCAGATACCTTATAAAAATGTATCAGTGCACTGAAGATCATTGTTTACACATATAAAATACTACTTTTCAATGTTCGTAATTTGAGTGACCCAATAAATCAGAAAAAGATCATACTTCAACATCTTAGACATTCACTATTAATTTCTTAACCCTTTTCTTTATACATTTTTTTTCTTTTTATGGTTTGAAGAATGAGAGCACCTGTCAAGAAATTTAGCTGTTACAAGAAAAACTGAATTAAAAGAAGAAAAGAAATCAGGAGCAAAAGAGAAAGAGAAATATAACAATAGTACTAGGTTGTTTTGTTTTTTTAAATCATGTTGATTTAGTAGAGGAAAATAATGAAATACTGTGCTCTATGGGTGCAAATATCATTCGAATGATATATGCCATTTATAAATATTATTTGTACAAGAATGAGCTAAAATTGTCATTGGCTAAAAATGTTTAGATTAAAAACAAAAACAAACGCAACATACATTATTACTGATCGAAGATATAATTAAGGTGCAGAACACAGTTAATTAGCAAGCACGTAATATTTCACAAATTACTTACAAGGACAAGTTAAGCCCTGTGGAGGCTTCTGCTGTCTGCTTCTCTGTGAGATATTCGTTGGCACTGTATAAATATTTTTGCCCTTCTGCTAAATGCTCCATGACTTTCTTAGTAAGACTGAATGTAAGTTATTCTTATCAAATATCAGAACTGTCATAATTATCATTTTTAGGATCATTCAAATTAATTACAACTTCAAGCAGTGACACAGACTAAAATAGCAAGAGCTGCTGGTGATCTAAAACTACTCACAGTGTGTCCCAGCCAGTACTTGGCCAGGAGCACATGTCACTTAAAAAAAGCACATAACCCTTTAGACCCAACAGTCAATTAAGGCCTTGGTAGAAATGTCAACCATAAGAATGAAAAGGCCTTTCAATTATTTACATACAATTTTCCTCTAATTAGTGGGACTTGATTTTAATTTTTTTCCCCTTCTTTCCTCAAACAGGACCATATGGGATCAAGTTTAGAGGGCATCTGCTTTGTTAAAGAAACAGAGAAAATGAGAAAATCAGAGCAAGTGAGAAAGAGAAAGAGAGACACAGACAGGTAGTTTTTCTTGTCAGTCATACCCTAGCATTCTTACAGAGATGGGGTGAGTAAATGCCTGTCAGCTTAGCAGTCTTTAAAAGTTTGTAAAGAACTTTGCTAGGGGCTGTGCTGATGGTGTAAAACAATAAGACACTTTCACGAGGGTCTGGCAAACAAAGTATAAGGATAATCAGAGTCTGGTGTTGCAAGCTACTGTTGCCTGGGTGGAATAAGAAGTGAGGTCCTCTATCTACCTTTATTTGATTGTTGTGTTGCTTGCCAACTAACTATAATAGGACTTTTAAAAATGTTGATTTAAGTATACCATAGTCAAAAGAATATCTTTAACTTACATTGTAAAGCAATTTCGAAAGGATTTTGGAATATTTGAATAGAATTGACTGTGGAAAAAGGTAAGTACTATCTAATCTCTAATATCAGTCTGTAGTTGGAGTATCTTTGGGACATGGTTTGGGAAAACTTTCGTAAGAATGAATGCATTTCATTTTTTATTCCATTAAAAATGACAATAATAATATAATAAAATTTCTTTTTGCTGAAATTCTAGTTTTACTTCTAGATTTGAGAATATCAGCCTCTCGAGGAAAGCACATTAAGTGTCCTTCTAGCTGCATTAACTCCCTAATATAACTTTTTTTTTTTTTTTAAGAAATTTACGTTCTTTTATTTATTTATTTATTTATGGCTGTGTTGGGTCTTCGTTTCTGTGCAGGGGCTTCCTCTAGTTGCGGCAAGCAGGGGCCACTCTTCATCGCGGTGCGCGGGCCTCTCACTGTCGCGGCCTCTCTTGTTGCGGAGCACAGGCTCCAGACGCGCAGGCTCAGCAATTGTGGCTCACGGGCCTAGTTGCTCTGCGGCATGTGGGATCCTCCCAGACCAGGGCTCGAACCCGTGTCCCCTGCATTAGCAGGCAGATTCTCAACCACTGCGCCACCAGGAAAGCCCCCCTAATATAACTTTTAAAAGTGCTTTAGGTCATCAAGTTATGAAAAGAGGCTTGGACTCATTTATACATTTAAAAGTTTAATTAAAAAATACATTAACTTTTAGAGCTTGATTTACTTGTATTTATTCATGTAAAAATGTTAACTTGGAATCTGCACATGGGGATTTCCAAATGAAGTAGCAAGCATATGATATTTCTCCAGCAGTTTTTGCACCATGCTAACAATAAGAAAGAGTTGTCACTCTAAAAGAAAACATTAAGAATTCTGAAAGAAAACACTAAGCATTCACAGTTTTGTTTCCATTTTTCCTGACATTATTATATAAAATAAACTATCTAAACTTTCTTAAAATCCAAACGTGTGATAACAAGAGTCCAACAGTGCCTTCAGTCTTCCACATGTGGCTCTAATTCAAATAAGAAGCAACTTCATAAGCCAAATACAGGTAACTGTCCCAAGAAATCCCCCTGAATTTCCTGTATCATGATATGAAGATAGACCCAGACCAAATCAGAAAACCCAAACCCAAGACCAAAATACCCAGGTAAAGTCAGAACTTACATGGAACAGCTTCTGCTAAGATTCTTTCTGTTTTCATGGGATAGAACAAAGAATTCCATTAATTTGGTTGTCTGGGCGGGAAAGCAGACTCTCAAGAACCAAGTATGTTCATAGTTTGTAAGGAATGGTAATGACTTTCTCTTCCTACTTTCTCACATCCTTAGGTTGAGCCACTATGAAGAAGTGTAAAAATACTGTAGAAGAAACAACTCAATCTGAAAGTGGGCAGAGAGGGTCTTTAACTTGAAAACTTATATCCCAGGAGATTCACAGTGTTTTTCAATACAATAGGCTCCAGTGCCACCTCCAAGCTTATGTAACCTCACAAGGGGCCACAGCTTCCAATTGACATTGTGAAAAACAGGTCTACCGGTTCAGACAGCCTCTTCTCTCAAGTTCCAAGAAGAGTTGCTCACATGCTTTCTGTTTCCTTTCTTCCATCAGCCACTTCTAGGTGAAAGAGATTTTTCCCCAGTCCTAAAGCTGTCAACTAAATAATTCTTGACTCCTCTATTCCTACCATATAAGTGAAATCAAGTGATCACAGTGTCGTTCAATACTAGAGTCTTGGGCAACTGTCATTTTACAAGCGTTGTAGACTAGTCTTCCTTTTAACTAGTCTCTATGATTTATTACATATTCCTCCAATTTAAGTCCATGCTATATACCAGAAAGACTTTGCTAAAATGAAACATTTCCTACTTTCAATTTCCTTTTCTATTTTAAATCTTCTTGGTTCTTCATTACCTATATCAGTAACAGTGATTCCAAATACAGTATACACTCCAAAAAATCATAAAATACCCTTTTCCTCAACATACTATACTTGCTTTTTCTAAAACACCTCCTGAAGAAAGTCTACTAGAGTGGGGATCTTTCTCCCAAACCACTTCAACCCATTTTTGCAGGGAAAGCTGGAGCTGAAAAATTGCCAACAAGTATGAGAAGAGCCAGATTTGGAGAAGGACAAAAGAGAAAAAAGAAAGGAAGAACCATGGAAATGGGGAAGAAGGGAGAAGGCAAGATTTCTCTTCCAATTCCAAGGAGATAGCCTTGCAGGTGCCCAATACCCATGAGTGAGAGGGATAAGGCAGAATGGTACCTTACAGGGCTGGCTTCCTGGGCATGTAATCTGTGCAGCTGCACAGGGTCCCACACTCGGAAGAGATTCATACTTGGTTTAATATTCTGCTGTCACCATCTTGAAATTCTTCATAATTTTATTTTTGAACTTGTGTTTTACAAGTGAAATCTAATGAGACAATTGAGCACTCGAGAGCAGAGAGATGTTCAGTATGTGTGTCCACTGTTCCTTGCCACCCTGAGAGCACAGAATTTGTGTGGACTCACAATGTGTGGGAGTTCATTGAGACTCAAGTGAATACAAGCTAAACGTGTTATGTCTAGACCTTAGTGGGCAGGGGTGCTGACAGCCCCAAGAAGCCATGCTTTCCCTTAGAACAAGAACATGCTTCGAACACAGAAAGAAAGCAATGATGTTCTAAGAAACTCAATGACCAGAGAACCCTCTCATATCTTTTCTTACTAATGATACTTCCCTGAATTAGCCAACCACTTTTGCTAGAAATGATGACATAGAAGCAAAGGGAAAAATGGGGCAACCCATAGATCTTTTTCCTTTTAGTTTTTCCTTAAGCCAAAGGTCAAGACCGTTGGTAAGCCTAAATGTCCATTGACAGATGACTGGATAAAGAAGATGTGGTGTATATATACAATGGAATATTACTCAGCCATAAAAAAGAATGAAATAATCCCATTCGTAGCAACCTGAATGAACCTAGAGATTACACTAAGTGAAATAAGTCAAACAGAGAAAGACAAATATCATATGATATCACTTACTGTGGAATCTAAAAAAATATTGATACAAATGAACTTATTTACAAAACAGAAATAGACTCACAGACATAGAAAACAAACTTATGGTTACCAAAGTGGAAAGCGGGGGGAGGGATACATCTGGAATTTCAGATTAACAGACACAGACTACTATATGTCAAATAGATAAACAACAAGGATGTACTGTATAGCACAGGGAACCGTATTCAATATCTTGTAATAACCTATAATGGAAAAGGATATGAAAAAGAATATATATATATGTATAACTGAGTCACTTTGCTGTACACCTGAAACACTGTAAATCAACTATACGTCAATAAAAAAATAAAAATTAAAAGAAAGACTGTGTGCATGTTTGGACAAATAAAATAAAAACAGTTGTGTTTTGTGTAGTGCTTTCACATATATTCTTACCAAAAATGCATGTATGAGCTATGAAATATGAATTGTGTAATTTTAGTGATTACATGTACGAGTCAAATGCTCTTATATTTGCATCTAAAAATGGCACTGTACCATATAAAGATGAATGGCAAACATCATATTAATAATTAAAATTATTAATTTTTCTTTACTTAAAACATTACTTAAAGCAAATTTTAAAAACACCATAGCAAGTTGAAGAAACAAAAAAAGCTTTCTGTTTTAAGACACACATATTTAGCACATTTTCTTGCTTTTTGAACAAGTACCCATCCCATTTTCACTTTGCACTGGGCCTGACAAATTCTGTATCTGGCCCTGCCACTTCATTACTTCCAATTCCCATTTTGGATTCCATAGTTGCAATGAGTTTATTACTCAGACTTTAAGTAAAGGCTACTTGATAGATCCTTTTCTACCTTGTGTCTTGAAAAATTAGTTCTAGGACCAGTTGAGGTATGAACTACATACTCCCTTTCTTCCACAACTGTGATATAGTCAGAATCATGGCTGGTGGGGAGCCAAAAGAGTGGTTCAACGCCTGAGAAAAATTCTCCTAATTTGTCATCTTTTCAACAATTTTTAAAGGTAATATATTCTCATAACAGCTGTTAGGACCCTGGGGAAAAGTTGCCTGAGGACCCCCTGTGAAACACTCAATTGAAATATCAAAGTTCAGAATATGAGGTATACGGAAGCCGGGCTGGGCTTCCCCTCTGTACAGGCAGTTTCTTGAGTACAGAGATGCCAGCACTCACCTCAGTGGCCAGCACAGAGTAGACTCACTGAAGCCCACTTGAGAAAGAAATGTTGAGGCTTCCTTCCCTTGGTCCAATAATTTGCAGCAGATGTAACTGAAAATCCTGCCCTCCTTACTTAGCTATCTTTTACTTTTTTTCCTGATAGCAAAAATAGAGGAAAAGTAGGTAAAACAACAGTTATGCAGATATAATAACAAGAAGGAAAAAACTATTCTCTCCTTTTAAATTTGGGACCTTTTGCCTTGCTAAGAACCAGGAGTGATTGGCAGGCAGGGGCTTGAGCAGAATTGCTCTGCCAGCTAAAAGAGAAGGGAGAGGAAGGGAAAGGAAAAGAGAGGAGAGGGGTGGAGAGAGGAAGGGAGGAGAAGGGAAGGAGACTGACCTGCAGCCATAGGGAAGGGGAAAATGGTCGCCTTCTCAGCAGTTCAATAGACAGAGACATTGCAGAAATGTCTAAAGGAGATACTTCAAACGGTGGTTGCTGGTTTTATGTTGAAATTCTCTCTTAGCTTCACCTGAACATGAGATCTACTTTCTTGCTAATGTTTTGATGGAGGTGGATTTGCATATGTGAGGAAGGCTGGGGTAAAGACTGCAATGGGGTGGGGGGGGAGGGGGGGGGTTTGGATGGAAACTTCTAGAAGAGAATTAGGGAACAGCTGACACCAGTTTGAGTTATACAGATTTTAAAAGATTGTCTTTAGCATTTAAGAAGTTAGGAAAATTAGCTAATTTTCCATTTGATATTCTCTGTCTTCCTGATAACTTTTGGCTCTTCAACTTGACTTCTTTCTGGGCACAGAATCCATTTCCCTCATTCCTTGGTCCCTCTCCAAAGGAAAAAACTAACTCCGGTGTCTCCAGTTTTACCATCTAGCATTTTGTCCAGCAAGTGGACTCCTTGGAAAGATGATAAAAGAGAAATGTCAGTGGGGATATGTGGCCAAGGCAGAGAACATTTTTGTTATAAGGGAAAAGCCTGTTTCCCAGGCCACCCTCAATGACCTATTTGCTCAGCTCTAAGTATAGAACTCCAGGGCTTTCCTCACACCTGACCCTGACACTGCCAGCTCTGGGAGACTGAGCCTCTACTCTAACCTAACCTAAACTCTACTTGTGATAAACAGTATGTCTCAGCCATTCTTTCAACATATTAGCATTTTTTCTTAAAACATGATGCTAATGATATATTGTTAGTGTAAAATATTTGCTGCTCCCTATAAGTTACTAGGTTTAAACTTCAATTTCCATTATGATTCATAAGTAGGGGAAAAATATTTTCTGGGGCTGCTTCTGTGTTTTGGACCTTGGCATAGAATGTCTCAGCTCTGAGAAACTTATTTTCTGGACTGAGCAGCCAGGAGTGGTCACTTGCCTCATGGAGACGAATCACTTTTGGCTCCAAATGGAAATCATAGCTAATCACTCACAATCCTAGTTTTATGTTGATTCATGGTACAGTGGCCTTCAAGCCCCAGAGACCTCACCTGTCCCTGTGGCCTGAAGAAACCATTTGTGGTTTTGATCACGTGTGGTTCTCCTCTACGTCCAGTTTCCCCTTTCTGGTCAATCCATCACATTTGGACAAAGTCGGCTTTCTACAACACAAATTATATAGTGTTATTCCCTGCTCAGAAACCTTCCAAGACTCCCTAATGCTTTCAGAAGAATCCAAACACCTTAGCATAGTATTCAAGGCCCTTCACTATCAGAACTCAACCTTCCTATCTGGTACTTTCTCTCCCTGTGCCTCCCCTCACCTATCCATCCCTGACCCTCCTTTAAATATATTTTTTAATACTCCAGGAATTCTAGTTAGCAGTTACTCACGGGATCAGGGATATTCATTCACTCGTTAGCATTTAGCATTGGCCATGAAGCCTTACTTCTTTATTCTTGTATTGATGTAAGGACAAGAAATTGGTTGAATGCTACCCATTCAGCCAAATGTTGTTTATACAATTATTATGGGAGTCATTTGGGACATTTGATTAAAATGCTGATTTTTTAGCACTACCTCAGACCTGAATCAGAATCTTTGGAAATAGAATAAGACAATCTGAAGGTTTAGTAAGTTACTCACGTCTATTTGGTATGCCCTAGAGTTTGAGTACTCCATGAATTTGACATTAAAAGCAATAACATTTGCCTTATTAATCATACTATCTGTTTTATCTCCATGATTTCTATGCCACTCAAATATTACTATCCTGCCAGTGCCTACCATACACCATACCCTGCGTAGGACAATATTGCCTAGAATAGACAGAGTTCTCCAGGTCTTATTATTGACTGAACAGGAAAGAAAGGCTGAAACATACCTATACATATTCCAAAAATGAAAGGAAATGTGCCAGAATGCTGAGGTTTTGTTGATATTCTGTGACTAGAACTGGAAATGTTTGATCTTGGAAGGCTTCAGGGAGATACATTGTTTTGAGGAGAAGAAAATCAATTCCAACTTTGGAAAATGAACCAAAACAAAACGTGGAAGATTCAAGAACCCTGATCAAGTTAAGAGTCCATCTTAGTGTGATGGGAAAAGAGAGAAGTTAGACATGGAGAAGAAAGTGAGCCTTAGTAGGCAGAAAGGTTAGAAGCAAATAATTAGAAGATTTTGATAGGGAATTTATTCAACAATTATTTATTAGATCTGATATGAGCATTGATATAGTTCCAAGAAATGTGAAGTCATTCAGTGACAATAATTGATATTCAGTCAACAATTATTTACATATCCACTCAGCTGACTCTCAATATCCCTCCCACCCTTCCTCTTCTGAGTAGAGGAATTTTCCTTCCTTCAAGGAGTGGGCCAGTCTGGCCAAAGTTAACCCATTCTCTCTTGTCAATTGTTGCTTATGATCTAATTCTGGACAAAGAGATAAGAGGAAATGTTTGCTGGAGGTTAATAAAGGTACAGGAAACCAATTTCTCTTTCCTTTTGGACAGGAAGAAAGAAGCATATAACCTCAATTTCTGACATGAGGGGAGCTAGTTTTGGATGAAACCAACACTGTTGTTGAAGGTAAAGAGATATGGAAAGAACATGCTGGATTAACCGTCCCAGAAGCCAGCACTACCTTTGGTTTTTTTCTTATATGAACTAATCCATTTCTTTACTGTTTAAGCTTGAATATCTTTCCCCAGTATTATTGAGAAATGATTGATATACATCATCATAGAAGTTTAAGACATATAGCATTATGGTTTGATTTACATATATTGTGTTGAATAGTTTTACTGACAACCAAATACATATTAACTGACATACATCCATAGCAATTTTTATATCTCTCATTTGATCCTCAACAACCTCATTCAGGAGAATATTGCCTGCTAATAAAAATGGAAAAGAAAAAATTTAAAAATGAAGAAAATGCCAGAAACTTTTTACCAAAATCCAATCATGAGTCTTGGGATTTAGAAATATACAGTATGGAAGCAAGCTAACAGTCATTGAGCATCTCCTGTATGCCCATTACTCCAAGAACTTCACAGCTTATCTAATTTTAATTTTTATAATTCTATGAGTTTGATATTATCACCCTTGTTTTACAGGTGAGTAAACTGAAGCTCAGAGAGTTTAAGGAATTCATCCGAAGTCACAATGTGCTTTAAACATGGATTCAAACTTGGATTTTTGGTCACACATGCTATGCTCTTTCCACTTCACCACAAACTACTACTTGTGTGAAGCAGTAGTTTGTTTATGAGTGAGACCTCACTCATAAGCATTTCTTATGAGTGAGGTCTCAAAAAGGAATGATCATAATGGCTTGGTAATGTGAAAACCTAAATAAGAGAACATTAGAAGAAGATGCTGAGTCTTTGTGACTGCAGTGATAGGGTGGTAATGGTGAAAGCCATTGAGGAATAAAGCACTGAGAAAGGGTAACTAAATTGATATTAGCAAGAATCTCAAAGGCAGAGTTAAGGTGAATATTTGGTAGTTATTAGCATATTGTACAGGAATCACAAATGAATTACTGGGGAAGCTCAGTGAAGGATATGAGAAAAGGAGGAAACAGCAAAACAGGGAATAGGAGACTGGTTCAAGATGGCACAGTAGAAGGACGTGCGCTCACTCCCTCTTGTGAGACCACCGGAATCACGACTAACTGCTGAACAGTCATTGACAGGAAGACGCTGGAACTCATCAAAAAAGATGGCCCACATCAAAAGACAAAGGAGAAGCCACAATGAGACGGTAGGTAGGAGGGGCGCAATCACTGTAAAATCAAATCCCATAACTGGTGGGTGGGTGACTCACAGACTGGCGAACACTTATACCACAGAAGTCCACCCACTGGAGTGAAGGTTCTGAGCCCCACATCAGGCTTCCCAACCTGAGGGTCCGGCATGGGAGGAGGAATTCCTAGAGAATCAGACTTTGAAGGCTAGCAGGATTTGACTGCAGGACTTCAACAGGAGTGGGGGAAACAGAGACTCCAGTCTTAGAGGGCACACACAAAGTAGTGTGCGTGTTGGGACCCAGGGGAGGGAGCAGTGACCCCATGGGAGACTGAACCAGATGTACCTGCTAGTGTTGGAGGGTCTCCTGAATAGGCACAGGGTGGCTGTGGATCACCATGAGGACAAGGACACTGGCAGCAGAAGTTCTGAGAAGTACTCCTTGGTGTGAGTCTTCCCAGGGTCAGCTATTAGCCCCAACAAACAGCTGGGTGGGCTCCAGTGTTGGGTCACCTCAGGCCAAAAAACCAACTGGGAAGGAACCCAGCCCCACCCATCAGCAGACAAGTGGATTAAAGTTTTACTGAGCTCTGTCCACCAGAGCAAAACCCAGCTCTAACCACCACCAGTCCCTCCCATGAGGAAATTTGCACAAGCCTCTTAGATAGCCTCATCCACCAGAGGGCAGACAGCAGAAGCAAGAAGAACTACAATCCTGTAGCCTGTGGAACAAAAACCACATTCACAGAAAGACAGGCAAGATGAAAAGGCAGAGGGCTATGTACAAGATGAAGGAACAAGATAAAACCCCAGAAAAAAAAACTAAATGAAGTGGAGATAGCAACCTTCCAGAAAAAGAATTCAGAATAATGATAGTGAAGATGATCCAGGACCTAGGGGAAAAAATGGAGGCAAAGATCGAGAAGATGCAAGAAATGTTTAACAAAGACCCAGAAGAATTAGAGAACAAACACCTAGAAGAATTAAAGAACAAACAAACAGAGATGAACAATACAATAACTGAAATGAAAAATACACTAGAAGAATCAATAGCAGAATAACTGAGGCAGAAGAACAGATAAGTGACCTGGAAGACAGAATGGTGGAATTCACTGTTGCAGAACACAATAAAGAAAAAAGAATGAAAAGAAATGAAGACAGCCTAAGAGACCTCTGGGACAACATTAAATGCAACAACATTTGCATTATAGGGGTCCCAGAAGGAGAAGAGAGAGAGAAAGGACCAGAGAAAATATTTGAAGAGATTATACTCGAAAACTTCCCTAACATGGGAAAGGAAATAGCCACCCAAGTCCAGGAAGCACAGAGAGTCCCAGGCAATATAAACCCAAGGAGAAAACACTGAGACCCATAGTAATCAAACTGACAAAAAATAAAGACAAAGAAAAATTATTGAAAGCAACAAGGGAAAAACAACAAATAACATACAAAGGAACTCCCATAAGGTTAACAGCTGATTTCTCAGCAGAAACTCTAAAAGCCAGAAGGGAGTGGAATGATATATTTAAAGTGAAGGGAAGAACCTACAACAAAGATTACCCTACATGGCAAGGATCTCATTCAGATTCAACGGAAAAATCAAAAGCTTTACAGATAAGCAAACACTAAAAGAATTCAGCACCACCAAACCAGCTCTATAACAAATACTTAAGGAACTTCTCTAAGTGGGAAACACAAGAGAAGAAAAGGACCTACAAAAACAAACCCATAACAATTAAGAAAATGGTAACAGGAACAAACATATTGATAATTACCTTAAATGTGAATGGATTAAATGCTCCAACCAAAAGACACAGGCTCGCTGAATGGATACAAAAACAAGACCCATATATATGCTGTCTACAAGAGACCCACTTCAGACATAGGGAGACATACAGACTGAAAGTCAGGGGATGGAAAAAAATATTCCATGCAAATGGAAATCAAAAGAAAGCTGGAGTAGCAATACTCATACCAGATAAAATAGACTTTAAAATAAAGAATGTTACAAGAGACAAGGAAGGACACTACATAATGATCAAAAGATCAATCCAAGAAGAAGATATAACAATTATAAATATATACATAGGAGCACCTCAATACATAAGGCAACTGCTAACAGCTATAAAAGAGGAAATTAAAAGCAACACAATAATAGTGGGGGACTTTAACACCTCACTTAGACCAATGGACAGATCATCCAAACAGAAAATTAATAAGGAAACAGAAGCTTTAAATGACACAATAGACCAGATAGGTTTAATTGATATTTATAGGACATTCCATCCAAAAACAGCAGATTACACTTTCTTCTCATGTGCACATGAAACACCCTCCAGGATAGATCACATCTTGGGTAACAAACCAAGCCTCAGTAAATTTAAGAAATTTAAAATCATATCAAGCATCTTTTCTGACCACAACACTATGAGGTTAGAAATCAATTACAGGGAAAAAATGTAAAAAACACAAACACATGGAGGCTAAACAATACATTACTAAATGACCAAGAGATCACTGAAGAAATCAAAGATGAAATCAAAAATTACGTAGAAACAAATTACAATGAAAATACAATGATCCAAAACCTATGGAATGCAGCAAAAGCAGTTCTAAGAGGGAAGATTATAGCAATACAAGCCTACCTCAAGAAACAAGAAAAATCTCAAATAAACAATCTAACCTTACACCTGAAGGAACTAGAGAAAGAAGAACAAACAAAACCCAAAGTTAGTAGATGGAAAGAAATCATAAAGATCAGAACAGAAATAAATGCAATAGAAACAAAGAAAACAATAGCAAAGATCAATAAAAGTAAAAGCCGGTTCTTTGAGAAGATAAACAAAACTGGTAAAGCATTAGCCAGACTCATGAAGAAAAAGAGGGAGAGGACTCAAATCAATAAAATTAGATATGAAAAAGGAGAAGTTACAACAGACACAGCAGAAATACACAGCATCCTAAAAGACTATTACAAGCAAGTCTATGCCAATAAAATGGGCAACCTGGAAGAAATGGACAAATTCTTAGAAAGGTATAACCTTCCAAGACTGAACCAGGAAGAAATAGAACATATAAACAGACCAATCACAAGTAATGAGATTGAAACTGTGATTAAAAATCTTCCAACAAGCGAAAGTCCAGGACCAGATGGCTTCACAGGGGAATTCTGTCAAACATGTAGAGAAGAGCTAACACCCATCCTTCTCAAACTCTTCCAAAAAATTGCAGAGAAAGGAACACTCCCAAACTCATTCTATGAGGCCACCATCACCCTGATGCCAAAACCAGACAAAGATACTACAAAAAAAGAAAATTAGAGACCAATATCACCGATGAATATAGATGCAAAAATCCTCAACAAAATACTAGCAAACAGAACCCAGCAACACATTAAAAGGATCATACACCATGATCAAGTGGGATTTATCCCAGGGATGCAAGGATTCTTCAATATATGCAAATCAACCAATGTAATGCACCATGTAAACAAACTGAAGAATAAAATCCATATGATCATCTCCATTGATGCAGAAAAAGCTTTTGACAAAATTCAACACCCATTAATGATAAAAACTCTCCAGAAAGTGGACATGGAGGGAACCTATTTCAACATAATAAAGGCCATATACGACAAACCCACAGCAAACATCATTCTCAATGGTGAAAAACTGAAAGCATTTCCTCTAAGATCGGGAACAAGACAAGGATGTCCACTCTCACCATTATTATTCATTATAGTTTTGGAAGTTTTAGCCACAACAATCAGAGGAGAAAAAGAAATAAAAGGAATAAATATTGGAAAAGAAGTAAAATTGTCACTGTTTGCAGATGACATGATACTATACATAGAGAATCCTAAAGATGCTACCAGAAAACTACTAGAGCTAATCAATGAATTTGGTAAAGTTGCAGGATACAAAATTAATGCACAGAAATCTCTTGCATTCCTATACACTAACAATGAAAAATCTGAAAGAGAAATTAAGGGAACACTCCCATGCACCATTGCAACAAAAAGAATAAAATACCTAGGAATAAACCTACCTAGGGAGACAAAAGACCTGTATGCAGAAAACTATAAGAGACTGATGAAAGAAATTAAAGATGATACAAACAGTTGGAGAGATATATCATGTTCTTGGATTGGAAGAATCAATATTGTGAAAATGACTATACCACCCAAAGCAATCTACAGATTCAATGCAATACCTGTCAAATTACCAATGGCATTTTTTACAGAACTAGAACAAAATATCTTAAAATTTGTGTGGAGACAAAAAAGACCCTGAATAGCCAAAGCAGTCTTGAGGGACAAAAACAGAGCTGGAGGAATCAGACTCCCTGACTTCAGACTATACTACAAAGCTACAGTAATCAAGACAATATGATACTGGCACAAAAACAGAAATATAGATCAATGGAATGGGATAGAAAGTCCAGAGATAAACCCATGCACCTCTGGTCAACTAATCTATGACAAAGTAGGCAAGGATATACAATGGAGAAAAGACAGTCTCTTCAATAAGTGGTGCTGAGAAAACCGGACAGCTAAATGTAAGAGAATGAAATTAAAACACTCCCTAACACCACACACAAAAATAAACTCAAAATGGATTAGAGACCTAAATGTAAGGCCAGACACTATAAAACTCTTAGAGGAAAACATAGGAAGAACACTCTTTGACATAAATCACAGCAAAATCTTTTTTGATCCACCTCCTAGAGTAATGGAAATAAAAACAAAAATAAACAAATGGGACCTAATGAAACGTAAAAGCTTTTGCAAAGCAAAGGAAACTACAAACAAGATGAAAAGACAACCCTCAGAATAGGAGAAAATATTTGCAAATGAATCAACAGACAAAGGATTAATCTCTAAAATATATAAACAGCTTATGCAGCTCAATATTAAAAAAACAAACATCCCAATCCAAAAATGGGCAGAAGACCTAAACAGACATTTCTCCAAAGAAGACATACAGATGGCCAAGAAGCACATGAAAAGCTGCTCAACATCACTAATTATTAGAGAAATGCAAATCAAAACTACAATGAGGTATCACCTCACACCAGTTAGAATGGGCATCATCAGAAAATCTACAAACAGCAAATGCTGGAGAGGGTGTGGGGAAAAGGGAACCCTCTTGCACTGTTGGTGGGAATGTAAATTGATACAGCCACTATGGAGAACAATATGGAGGTTCTTTAGAAAACTAAAAATAGAATTACCATATAACCCAGCAATGCCACTACTGGGCATATACCCAGAGAAAACCATAATTCAAAAAGACACATGCACCCCAGTGTTCATTGCCGCACTGTTTACAATAGCCAGGTGATGGAAGCCATCTAAATGCCCATCGACAGACGAATGGATAAAGAAGATGTGGCACATATATACAATGGAATATTACTCAGCCATAAAAAAGGAACAAAATTGAGTTATTTGTGGTGAGGTGGATGGATCTAGAGACTGTCATACAGAGTGAAGTAAGTCAGAAAGAGAAAACAAATATAGTATATTAACATATATATGGAACCTAAAAAAATGGTACAGATGAACCGGTTTGCAGGGCAGAAATAGAGACACAGATGTAGAGAACAAACGTATGGACAGCAACGGGGGAAAGTGGCTGGGGGGGGCACGGGTGTAGTGTTGTGATGAATTGGGAGATTGGGATTGACATATATACACTAATATGTATAAAATGGATAACAAATAAGAACCTGCTGTATAAAAAAATAAATAAAATAAAATTCAAAAATTCAAAAAAAAAAAAAAGCAAACAGGGAATAAAAAGTAGGATAAATATGGGCTCAGCTATAAGCAAAATCATATGCCAGATTCCTGGAAGAAGAGTTTGAGAAGAATATGAAGAAAGCCTGTCAAAATGAAAAATGGGATAATTCATCATTACACTTTTGGAGTCTCATATTCAAGATCATAATTATAAAGTAATTGAACCAAGTTTATCTGCCTGTT
This sequence comes from Balaenoptera borealis, assembly GCF_965194805.1. Classification (NCBI taxonomy): domain Eukaryota; kingdom Metazoa; phylum Chordata; class Mammalia; order Artiodactyla; family Balaenopteridae; genus Balaenoptera; species Balaenoptera borealis. The sequence goes on from NC_138873.1 coordinate 30,079,954, forward strand.
CTTTTGAGTAAAGACATTCCTGGGAAAATACCCCAAATTTGAGAGGTTTTTAGAAATTAGACCTTCAATTCTCTTGCATTCCCAATGCAATAAATTTCCTGTTGCTTGGAGGGGAAGGGAAAGTGGAAAGGAACTTATTTGGTAACTGTTATGGGGAAGACTCCACTAAGAACTTCACATGTAATTCTTGATCCATCATGTTGCATGAATCTCAGAATAAAGCTTCATCATAAAAGCTGCAGAGAAATGATGGTCATTTAATCCTCATGATAACCATGTGGGGTTATTGTGTTAGCTTCTGTTTTACATTTGAAGAAGGGAGGCTCAGAAGGATTAAGTCAGTGGCCATAGGTTATGCCACTTACAGGGGTAGAATCAGGATTAGAAAATAGGTTTGCATGACTCTAAAACTGATTTATAAAAAAGATGTATCTGTTTGCTAGAACAACTAAAATTATTTAAAGAATTTCTAAAAAATCTAGTACCCGAAATATAAAATTATCAATGTCTGGCATCCAGTCAAAATGTAGCAGGCAGGCAAAGAAGCAGAATCATACAAGCCATAATTAGGAGAAAAATTGACCAATAGAAGCAGAACAAGCAATGACAAAGATGATAGAATTAGTGCATAAGGACATTAAAACTGTTGTAAAATTAAAGGAATAGAGTATCAATGAATGAGGGACAATGTCACATGGAATAACATACATATAATTGGAGTCCAATTACTATAAAGCAGAAGTAAATCCATTTTATAAATCACTAATTATGTTCAGTATAGTTTCAATTTAAAGTTCAGTGAATATACAAATACTGATCACTAACCATGTGTCAAATATAATAATTCATGTAATAAATGAAGAGCAAAATTCCTGCTGTCCCTGCTCTCAAGGATTTCACAGTCTCTTCAGGTGCAGAAGGCAAGTAGAAACGCTGCTATTTGTCTGGTACAAGGCAGAATATATGAGGCACTATAAAGAAAATAAAATTTAGAGCTAGTCTCAGAGAAATATTTTGTAGAGGGAGGGATACTTCAGCTGGATATTTGAGAGTGAGTAGAAATCTGAGGCATAATTATGGGGTACAGAAAATTCTAGATATAACAAAGGATTCAGAAAAATGCAAGGGTCCAGAAAATGAGGAATATATTTTAAGAGTAGTAAGTGCTGTAGTGCTTTACATCAATTAGGAAAGAAGGCATATCCGTTCAAAATTTCAGAAAGAGAGCTAATGTAGGTGAAACCCTGTTACCTCTCTATTAATTCCTACTACCCTTACCAATTATTTTAGGAAATTCAGGAAAAAAATTAGAAATGTACTCTTTATATTGTACTGGTGGATGTTATTAGTTTGGTAGGGTTATCATGACAAAGTACCACACACTGGCTGGCTTAAATAACACACATATACTACCTCACAATACTGGAGGCTAGATGTGCAAGAGCTAGATGTTAACAGGGTTGGTTTCTTCTGAAAGTTGTGAGGCAGAACATGTTCTAGACCTCTCTCCCTAGCTTCTGATGTTTTGCTGGCAATCTTTGGCTTTCCTTGGCTTGTAGATACAGCTCCCCAACTCTGCCTTCACCTTCACATGGCATACTCTCTGAATGTGTCTATGTGTCCAAATTTTCCCTTTTTATAAGGACACAGTCATATTGGATTAAGATCCCAAACTACTCCATTCTGACCTCATCCTAACTTCGCTAATATTGTTTACAATAACCCTATTTCCAAATACGGAATAGTAAATGCCACATTCTGAGGTACTGGGGGTTAGGTGTGCAATATGTGAGGTTTGGAGGGGTACAATTCAACCCTTAACAGTAGGGAAATGTTGGCAGCTGTGTAGTAGGAGAGGGTCTTGATCAGAGTTGTCCTTTAGCAAGAGTCATTTGGCAGCTGTGTGTGACTCAGCCTCTGAAAGTCTCTGGTCACATCCTTTCCCCTTTGCCCTGTATCCAAACACACACACATGCATGAGTACACACACACACACACACACACACACACACACACACAGTAACCAAGATGTTCCCTAGATCCGCCATACTTTTCCCCCCACCTCTCTGCCCTTGCCTATGTTGTTCCTACTCCTGAGATTTCTCTATCCTACTTATGACTAATTCCTATTCTTCCTTCAATTCTTATCTCCTCAAGTGTTTTAATCATGTTGATAATATATAGGATAATATTTAACCCATTTTAGGAAGTCTTTCCTAAACATGCTACATCCCTTCTAAGTGGTGGAGTTCACAATCCCACTTTCATGACCCCACTTTTTAAAAAAATTTAACATTCATGTGTTATCACATGTATTATACTTTCTTCTAATTTGTGTATTGATACATAGTTTTTTCTCCATGAAATTGTGACACACTTCAGGTTGGATCCAGTGTCTAATTTATCCCCTATCTTTTGCAACTAGCTCTGTGTGTACTATAAAATAAAGGCTAAAGATAAGAATGTAGGTAAGTTCTCCTTATTCCTTAAGGTTTATTCTTAAAAAAAATTAGTGTGTATTACAAAAAGTAACATCTACATTGTGCTTGCTATATGCCTGGCACTGTTCTAAGTGCTTAGTATATATTAACTCATTTAATCTTCACAGAAACCCAGTGAGTTGGGTACTACTATCATCCTATTTTATAGATGGTGAATCAGGCACAGAGAATTTCAGTAACTTGCCTGATATTACACAGCAACAGAGGGGCAGATGCTACAATCCAGCCCTGAACCACTTTGCCAAACTGCCTCCGAAAAACATTTGCTCTCTCAACCAGAGTCCTTTATTTTGGAAACTTTTCCAGCCCTGCCATGATTCCTAACCAGCTACACAATTTGGAACAAAGTTATTCAGTTTCTCTGTACTTTAATTTTATCAGTTCTGAAATAGGAATAATGATAGTACCATCCTCATAGAATTAATACATGTAAAGCACTTAAAGTGGTTTCCAACACTAAGACCACCACGCACACACACACAAACACACACACACACACACACACACGTTGAATAACTGAGAATTTCTTGTATACTATGTAGCTAATTGAAGCCATACTGTCTCCTGCTGATGATTAATAGTGTCTGGATTCTGAAGAAGGATGGTATTGGCAGATTTTTTTGCCTTTTTATGAAGGATGGGACAGGGCTGTCACTTTCTCTGAAAATGAGAAAGAGGAGGTCAGAGGTGTTTGTGATAGCAACACAAAGGACCTTTATATGGCTTTAGAAAAGATTGCAGTGTTAGGAGTCTGAGAATCTGGGCTTCCATTGGCTTACAGCACTCATCTTGACCTCTCCTCCGTCCTTGTAAAGGGGCAATGGAAAGGCACCAGGGAAGAAGGAAGAACACTTTAGAAAATCTTTCAGAAAATACAACCTTGAAAGGAAATTAAAAAGTCAGAATTCTACACAATAAGAAAGTTCTGTTCATTGAGCCTGTTGAACAGTTATCAACAATTCTTTAGAAGACTCTAGCAGTTTACATGTGGAGCCAGTTGCTTTCTAATTGCTACAGCAGGCTGCCACTGGGAAGAACAAAGGAAATATTTAGCACATCGTAAATTCTTCTGCAGCCCTGTGGAGTGGCTGGAGTTCAGGTTACACATTTATAACTAGCATTTGAGAGCAATTTCTACTTCACTTTGTGAAAGTTTTGGGGAAGCTGTTTCGCACCGTTCCTCCTGTGATTCTGAAGAAGGACAGACCAAGTGTTTAAATTCAACAATCCAGTTCATCTGTTGGGGTCCAGTGAAGCTTGGAAAGATGTAACAGTGAAAAAACTCTTCCCTTCTAGAATTTACTTTTTAATGGGAAGTAGATTTCTCAGTGGGTGGAAAAGTGTACCTCGGATACACCGGTGGGGTGCCCTGACAGCTCTGTATACTGGACAGTGGTCTTCACATAGGCCAAGACTAAGACAGTCTGAAAAATAGGCAGGACCTAAAAATAGATTCAATTCACACTGCCAAGGAGAGCAAGCAAGAGAAAGGCAGTAAACATGTTTCATGTCACCAAAGATGGAGTGAAGAAGCTGCACCACATAACTAGGAAAGAAACCATCACGGTCCAGTATGAACAACAAGAAACCACTGGGATATGAAAAGTCAGAGGTCAGCTAAGACGGCTCGAGAAGCTATTATATTTATGGTACAGCTGATCAATGTGTAGATCTGAAGTCCCTTTGCCTTTGGAGAATATGGTTCGATTCTCTATAAATTTTAATGGGCACATTTTCTTAGCAAATAAAAACATAGTTTGGAAGGATTGGCTGATAGTTTACTATTTATGAGTCGTCTCTGACTTTAGGTCGTTGTGCTGGTCATAGCCATAAGGACTACCTTGTAATTCTTCACCCAGATGATTGACAAAATATGGGAGGCCATTTCTCCCCACGATAGTAAACGAATGTCTACCCCAGCACATGGTAGATCAGGCTGAGCCCCGTCTTTCCAATGAACGAAAAATGAATGCTTTTCTGGGTTGGTGGTGGCTACATTTCCCATCCTCCCCACAAAAGAACTGGTAATCTTACTAACTTGCCCAAACTTTCAATTGCATATTGGCTAATATTGGGGGAAATTTCCCAAATAAAGTAAAAAATAAAATAATCTAGATGAGCTTCCTACTTATTGAGACTAATTCCAAGGTAAAATCTCTATAGATTTAAACCACAGAACAAATCTTGTTTAACTCTTTCAGGAGGAACATAAACTGTAAACTCAGCATCATCTCTCTGGCCAAATTTAGGACTGTAGCATTTTTTTGTTTGTTTGTTTTAAACATTAGTGAGAATGGGATATGGTGTTAGTCTCCACTTTAGGTTTTGGTTTTGCTATATAAATAGATAAACTGATTCAACTGAATAAAGCATCCATTTAGTTGTTACATTTTTAATTTATTGTTTACGGTCTCTCTTCCAACATCTTTCAAAATTTTATGCAATTATTGGCTCTTTGGCATGAAAATTTTTCTATTATTTCATATATATATCCTGTACCTCCATAAGAAAGAATCAACCTTTTTTGGTTACTCAGCAAATATTCTGAACATAATCCGGTTATATAGTAAGGTTTCTTTTTTTTTTTAACCTGCATGATAAAAAAAAGTGCTAAAGGTAAATGAAAAATGATTTTAAACTGTTTAAATACCTGAATTGTCTTCGGCATCAATCTGATGCCCACAAGAACTACAAGAATTTATAGCATGCGCCCTATGTTGCTTGAAAACCAAAACGAGACTCTCCTTACCTGTGTAAAGAAGTGTATACTTCAAAATATTTTCAGTACTTGAAAAAATGTCTAGAAAAAGGGTGAAATGTATAAAATGAGGAATATTAGCTAAAATCTTGTTAAGTAATATAATATTTGTGAATGTACACTGTCAGCTGATTTTCACAACAAATTAAAATCTTCACACAATCAAAAGATGTTTAAGCTCCACCCAATGACTCGCTTATTTCAAGCAACATTTGATACAAACAAAATCCAATGCAACCAGTCCCTTGGATTTCAGTCTGATGGGATTTATTCTGCTATTCACAGATATAAATATTGGTCTAGCATAACCTATGTCTTTGGAAATTTTTTTGAATAATTAAGTGCTATGTTTAACCACAGGTTCTTACCAACATTTTAGAAACTACACAAATTCAAGTATTTAAAAAACAAGTATAAGAAAAGAACAACCCTAATAAACATAATTCTAAGAGGGAATCTTTTATCGTCGTGAAGCTTATTAAAGTTGAAGGTCTCATGTTTTAAGAGGAAGAAAAAAAGGAATTCTTTCTCTGCAGTGGAATAAATGGACTATCTCACCCATGAATAATGATTAACGTCCTTTCACTCAGAGAAAAGACTTGTAGGGGTTCACACCTGCAGCATTCATGAATTACAGGCCCCGTTCCCTTGAAAGAAACTTAATAATCACTATTCACAGGTGAAGTGTGCTTCAGTTGGATATAAAAAGTTGAGAGAAAACCAGTCAGCTTTGTTTCCAGTGCTGTGATTTTCACAGCACTCCATCCCCTCCAGCCACTGCAAAAATACTCGAGCAGCTTTAGAGTTATCCAAAGGTGGTGTTGTAAATACCTTTTCTTCTCAGCTTAGTTCTGTGTCTATCAGAGATTCAGAGGTGGTTTTAAAGGTCAGAAAAGCAAGCTGCCTGAAAACTTGGATTCAAACCCAAGTAATAAGGTCGGCATTTTTACAACTGTGCTCTTCCTGTTGCCATCCAGGTCTAAACTGACCTTGTTTCCTCATTCTGAGCCCCAACCTGACAAATCTGGCCATTTAAATACAAATACAAATGTAAACATACATACTCATTTAACTAAAAGGATAAATACAAAGTATAAGTGTATAGATAAGCTTGAGTATAAATTTAAATATAAATATAAACAAATATAAATAAAAACATACACATAAATATGTCTTCCCAATTTGGTAGGAAGGTTTTTGATTATTTTCATTGCTGTTTTAATTCAAGGAAGATGTTTACGGCATCTTTTTTCTACTTAAAGGCCACATCAATGGCCCATATGCCATCTATGGCTTGTTCACATGTTTTCTTGGTTCACAGAGGGTTTTAAAAAATATTGAGCCATAATTTAAAAACTAAGATATTTTGCACTAAAAGAAATCTAAATTTCTTAATTACTTTAAAAGTCTTCAGCTCTGACGACACTGCACTTACATTCCCACATAGTAAGAACTGCCAGGGGCTGAGCTCTGGGTCTCTTGCAGGATGGCCTGGTATGGCCTTGTACATGACTCAGTTACTGTTTCCTGCATGAACCTCCAGTTTATGATCCTAGAATAACCACGTTGTCATTCCTTCATAGCCCTCATCTCTCTCCATATGGTTACCTGCTTAGTAGTCAAACCAACCATAACTGGTTTTCATTCTGCCCCTGCAAGTGCTTAGACCTTTAGATGGAAAGAGCAGTTTAGCCGTGTATTCTCTGTCCTTGACTTTTAGACAAGCATTTTATGAAACACTGGGGGTAGGAAGATAATATGGCACTTCTACCTTCAATATTAGATACAATTTAGTTGAAAACAAAGCAATACACATTAAACATAAATAAAATTCATGGATGCAATGATACAGATAGGAGAATGAGAGCTTGCAGAAGAGGGTTGCCTGAATTCAGCAGGATGTGGATGGTGTGGCAGGGAATATGTTCAAATATGGGCAGAGACATCTTCTCTCCTGGGCCTTGGAGATTATAGAGGAACTAGGAGCAGCCAAGGGTGGGTGGGGGACAGGATGGAGTGAGCCAAGGGTTGAGTCTTAGTCTTATTCTTGTTTTGTTTTGGCTTTATGTATGATAACCTACTCTTTGACTTCCATTCAGGTAATGCTCTTATTAAGAAAACAAAAAAGAACTCAATATACGGGTATAGTTATATTTAAATTACATATCAGCTATTTCACCGAAAGTTCTTTCTCCAGCTCTGAATTCAGCATTATACACATCTAACACTGAGAAGCTTTAATGAATATAGCTCAACCACAAACTTGACCACTATAAACCATGTATATTCCAAACATATATTCATCTCTGCTTCAAAAATAATTTTCAGATTTGCCTCTATGAACAAATTTGGGGATATTTGATAACACATATGAGAATAAAAACATACTAAGACTGTTTAGTAAAATGGGAACCTACCCCACAAACACACACACACAAACACACAACACACACACACACACACACAGAAACCTTATGTGTTTCTTTGCCACTGTTATTAGCCACTGTTGAGATTCAGCAAAATGGACCTTAGACACTAAAAAGAAGGGGGACATTTTTTTTTCAAGTGTTTAGAAATTAAGTTTTAATATTTGGTCACATCCAACATTTTGGTTTGAAGAGCCAAATGGTTCATTAGCATTTCAAATCTTAAAATTCTAATTAATTACATTTATGATTACAAAAAAGAAGGATGTGTGAAAAACAAGTCATAAAACATTCTAATTTAACTACAGGGCTCAGGATTGTTTCACAAATAATTCATTCATAAAATGCAACTTTGGTTTCTGATTGAAAACAAAAAAAAACATAAATTAAAAAAAAGTGGAGTTCTTGTGGGGTTGGCTTTGGTATGCATAAAAGGACAGTACTACTTTTCTCCCATAACAGAAATGTAGTTTGTAAAGAATGAAACATGCTAATGTTTGAGTATCAGGATTTGTTTTTAGGTAAAGCTATCCTTTATTTGAAAAGAATCAACAGCAAGTTATGAAGCAAAATAAAGTATTTAAGTCTCTTCCTACATATGCTCTTTTTCAGTGAAATAATGTCAGTCATCAGAAGGCATTTAAAGTGCAACCCATACCAGAATAGTTAACCAGATAAGTTCAAGTTGGCAGTTCTTGCAGTGTGTTCGTCTTCCAACTGTATTACCAGTTCTAGTTTCTTTGTTAGTTGAAGTAGTAGGCCTGCCGGGTTTTTTCTTTCAAAAGCTTATAAAGTTCATAGTTAAGAGGCAGGTCTATGAAAACTTAAAAACAAAGGAGAAGATGAATTCAAAAGCAGCTGCTTATGCAGTTTGATTGTAGTATTTCACTGCAAGTCATGATGTCTTCACAGCAGCTTCATACTTAAAAGATTCTGAAAGTTGATTGATTGTTCCCAAACTGCTACATAGTTTTATTTGATTAACCACGTATATTTTTGCCAATATGTCTGGCTACCTATTTAAAGTTAGTTCATTGCTGGCAGTATTACAAAAACAGATTTTAAGGATTGGAATCAGATTTGGCAGTAAAGGATTCGGTTCCAAACTCATAGGTGATCTTAAAATTTCATTTGACATAAAAAGAAAAAAAACTTGCAGTCAAAAACAAAAGACTGTACTTTTGTTGAAAAAAGCTTTTTGGCTGCCAAACATGTTTATTTTTCCTATATATTTGCTCTATCACTGGTTCCTTTGAAGACAAATCTTCAAGTGATATTATTTTTAAAAAATTATATTACATTTAATCAAGATCTTTTTTAGCTGTGAAGTTAAATCGTACTTCTTTAAAGTAAAAAAAGGACATATTTTCAAAAGTTCATTGCAATAAAAGAATCTTTTGTCCTTCCTCTTGGCATTTTAAGGTTTTAACGAGTTGTTTATATATCTCAATGGCTTGAAAAGACAGATGTATTTTATGTAATCTTCCATGTAAGCTTTTTTCATTTCCCTTATAAATTACTTTTCCATATTTTAAAATGTAGTTATGTTTTCAGGGAAAAATGGCCAAAAAAATATGAGCCATTATTTGCTGGACACCACGAACCTTTAGATAAATAGGTATAAATCACAGTAAGCAAAAAAATTCCATCCTAAAAATAAACCACAGCTTTATCACAGAAATATCTATTAAAAGTGTGTTGTCTCATTTTCATTCTACCTGAACATTAATGTATGAGTTTCATTTGAAAACTGTTTGCAACCCATGTTTCATATTCTAATTAACATAAAAGAGATCTGTTTCAATTAAAGAAAGCAAACTTCTTAAAGATTCAATGATAAACTGCTTTTATATCCTGTGAATTAGGGTAGTAAATTACATGTAACACACTGAGGAAGAAAGTAAAGAATAAAGATCCCAACCCCTGAAATATAATTGATTAATAATAATTTAAGTACGCATGTCAGGTTGTGTGTGTAGTAAGTTCAACCCACAGAAGCACAGACCTAACAAAATGGTTTCTTGCTTTTTAATCTCCATAAGACTTCCCTGCTGCTTTTAACTCTTATAGGTTTGAATACAAGTCAAATGTAGACCTTACTTCATCTGGAGCTGGAGTCCAGAAGACAAACAGAAAACAAAACAACTTCTGAAATGGCTTAAACAGATTAACAAATGTGCGCTTTGATGGATGATTAAAAAGCTCTCAAAATTAAAGAGGACACTGCTGAGTAGATGGCCCACCTTAATATTGCTATAGCGGTTAATGTGAGTCCTCTGGTTTATAAACACCTGATTGTAATTAAATAATCCACTCCAATTTTGCAATTAAGATCCAGTAATTTCAAAAATTTATTTGTAGGATACATTTTTAAAAAGCTATGTGAGAGCTCCCCCTATTGACTCACAATAATGCACAATGTGCCCTGAAATACACTTCCAAACATCCATAATCAATAGAACATTTCAGAAGGTTAAGGGGTATTAAAAATAATCTAATTTCAATTTATAATTGTATACCTGTAGAAACTGAGGTCTAATGACATTTACTGTCATGGAACAAATTTAGTGGCAGCGTTGGGATTAGAACCCAGGGCCTTTGTCTCTGAGTCCTGTCTTCTCTGTGCTATAGCATGACATCCACCAGGTAATATAATTCAGAAGTGGGAAAGATATAGTAAGATCCTACTGATCTAACTCCAACTTCCTCTGGCCAAGGAGACCCAGAGAGGCTAAGGGACCTGTATATATTGCACAGCTTTTTACTAACAGTCAGGAATGACTGGGTTAAAAGTGAAATCCTAGTTATATGTTCTACCTCACTACTATCTCTACTCAGACCCTGTGTTCTGTTTTGTTTGGGGCCCCAAATCTTCACATTCTTTCACCATTTAAAAATATGTTTTTCAAAAATATAAGAATTTGAAATTCTGGAAGACATGAAGACATTCATAGTCACTGAATTAAGTATTCCTCACTGTTTGATGATACATATTTTCTGTAAGTTAAGTACAGTATGTATATTAATAGGATTTTATATTTTCTTACATGCCTCCCACTCTTAGAATACTTATAGGGTTATGCATGGAATTGTGCAAAATGGTAAACTGCTCTTAAAATAAATCACAAAAGCATAAAGTATATTTAATTTGCTTTTTGGTGAAAATATTGGTAATTAATTGGCCAGCATTGATATTACTGCTGTCATTTCTGTAATTCATCATGAGATATTGTTGATTCCATTTATGAAATGAGTAGAGTTTCCCCCTCCCACTCATACCTGAAGATATAGAGATAGATTTATAAATTAAACTAGTCTAACTCCTAGAGGACAAGCATGGCTTTCATACATCTATTTTTATACATCTATTTCTTTTTCAAGCAACATGGTTGCAAGAACGCAAGGCTTTGAATGAAAGCTCTCGATTTGTCATTGTTTGTTACGCAGCTTCGATTGACATCTGCTCAGAGGTGCCACTACTGATCTGTTCACTGCAGTTGCAGTGTTTTTCAGAATCCCACAACAACCCTAATGCCTTGTTCCAAACGTGACACTCTTTCAAAATGCCGAGATCCTGTGTATGTTACTAAATTATCTTCCTTTATCCTATATGCCTAGCCTCTATTGCAGTTAATTGTAGAAGTGCATGTGAAGAGAAATCAAATGAAATATTTGAAAAAAGTGCATGTGAAGAGAAATCAAATGAAATCAAATGAAATATTTGTTGAATAAGATCCTGTGATGAGAAGAATAAGATGCACGTTTTCAAATAATTTGGGACTAGAAGAGAATAATACTGTCTCCTTGAAAAGTTGACCCTAATCCATATATTCTTTATACATGTATGACTGAAAATGTGAAGGCAACAGAAATGGTGCTATGTGTTATTAAAATGAAGTATGTACGTGGCTTTTTTTTTCTGGAATCGCCCCTGTATTTTAAATTGTTCAGCCATCTGTTACCTTTCTGGATCCTCCCCTGACCACTCCCCCAACCCTGGCCAGACTCCTCACCCCCCTAAGATAGAAACAGTATTATTAAAAGCTCAGTGCACAAAAAGAATATTTATACAATATATTTCATCAAGTTTGAGAATCAGATTATTGCATTGCAAGATGATACACTCAAAGTAGAAATCAGATAATTAAGTGTCAGTTCCCATGTTTGATTTTACCTTAAATAAGTTAAATAATGATGGTTAAAAAGTGTTTTCATTGACTCTCCCATAGACACACAAGTATTTTTTAAAGAGGCATGGAATAGCTTTCAAACTTGATGAGCATAATGGATGTAGTAATACATACCTTTGCCTTTTACAGATCTAACATCTTTTTTTTAAAGTTGGTTACTTGGTTAACTATCCATGTTCTGTCTTTTATTTACTTGAAAAAACTTTTTCAGAATTACTAAATCTAGTGGTAAATCAGTTACTGGCTTCACTTCTGGTTTTCCAGAACTCTTCGTGGAATGTAGAATTGGAAGATGAAAGTATGTCATATTAAGGTAACTTTGATGACAAGACTTTCGAAAAAAAAAACTAATGGATGTTTGTTAGTACTTCCCAGCATTAGTACTTCCAACAATATGATAGGAATGAACAATCTCTTATGTGATCTGGAGAGGCTGAGTCAGATGGCAGTTGGAGATGAAACAAAAGCAAGGAAAAGAAGGCAGGTGATGATGAGTAAAGGAGCTAAAAAAATAAACAGTGAAAGGGGACTTCAGTCAGGTATTTGAATAGTTATCTAGTCTCAATAGAAAGTTATCTAGCCTCCATAGGGAAAATCAATTGGCTTCATCTGTATTTCTTCCCTGTCGCTGTGGATATTCTGTGAGTGTGCGAAGGATTTGGTGAGGGGCACTCAGCCCAGCCAGAATGATAAGAAGTTTAGCCACTGGCAAGTAAGAGCAGTAGAGCTCATGGTCACAAGGAGTCTTTGAAATAAATATTAACATCCACTGACGTCACCCCAGGCAGGGCCATCGGGGTCATGGGGTGAGCCCATATTTTGGCCGCAGACTTTTCTGGTTACCAGCTGTTACACATGAAGCCAGTTCTTTACTTTCATTGAACTTCATTTCCTAATTCCAAAAATTTAGGATCACTGTGTTTAACTTGCAGGGTTGTTGTGAGAATTAAATGAGATAAGGTATGTGAAATGCCACGGAGGCAGTAAATTATAATGATTGTTTTCAGATAAAATCAAACTAAGAATGAACCAAGAGAAGCTGAAGGGAGTGACTAAGGTAGTGTTCCAAAAGGTGTTTATTCCAAGAACACAATGATGGTTTACATTTAGATATCTTTTTCTAAAATACTTCAGAGTACTAAGTGGCAAAAGGGAAAGACTACGTGATGGTTTTGATAAATTCTGAAAAAATCATTTGATAATATTTTACATTTATTTTGGATTAAAAAGATACTTTAGTGCAATAAAAATGTTTATACTTATTGGTGATACAAAGTGTGACCATACATTCAGGAATAAGGCAAGATAGAAAACACAAAATAAAACTTTCCCCCTCTCAATATTATCCACAGATAGTTAATCTTATGAGGCCTTTTAGGAAACAAATTTCAAAAATCATATTTTATTTTCACAAATGATTTAAAAGTTAAAAGGATAACATATTATTAACTATGAATTTAAAAACTTAATTTATTAAGGTTTGATCCAGATAGTAAGAAATATTTACCTAGACCATCCAGCCAAAACATAAAAATAAAATGTCACAGTGTATTTATTTCCATCTTTGAAGGTGGAAATCTATTTATAACTAACAGTTAAGTAGCTTTTTTTTTTTTTTTAAACATTTATTTATTTATTTATGGCTGTGTTGAGTCTTCATTTCTGAGCGAGGGCTTTCTCCAGTTGTGGCGAGCGGGGGCCACTCTTCATCGCGGGGCGCGGGCCTCTCACTGTCGCGGCCTCTCTTGTTGCGGAGCACAGGCTCCAGACGCGCAGGCTCAGTAATTGTGGCTCAAGGGACCAGTTGCTCCGCGGCATGTGGGATCTTCCCAGACCAGGGCTCGAACCCGTGTCCCCTGCATTAGCAGGCAGATTCTCAACCACTGCGCCACCAGGGAAGCCCTAAGTAGCTTTTTGATGAAATAAAAAATCTAGTTTAAATGACCTTTAAGCTAGTAAGTAAAAGTAATTGCAAAGGGTACTTGATTATATCAGGTCTGTTCTACTGGCAAAATAGTTTTCTTACTGGAAATGGAAGAAATAAAACTTAGATTAAAAAAAAACAGTTGATTGGGATTGACATATATACACTAATATGTATAAAATAGATAACTAATAAGAACCTGCTGTATAAAAAAACAAATAAAATAAACTTCAAAAATTCAAAAAAAATAAAAGTTATCTCTACTACCTTACCCATTCAACTCTTTCCCTATTCTTGGTCTTTGGGAAGTCTTTAAATTTCATTTCAGTAATCTTCAATAATTTTGGCTAGAGACAATTTTTTTCTTTCTTAAGTAAGAGTCCATTCTGATTAACGGTATAGAGTTGTGTATACAACTGTAATACACATGTAGTTGGAAATTCTAATACATGAGGTTGGAAATTATTCTCAGTGAGAGCTATCAGGCAGAGTTGCAGTGGAAATTATAATTTATACCCCAAAATAGGGAATGTTTTCTTTCTACTTGAAGGATTGAGAATAATGTCCTTTGAGGGATTTGCAACCTCTATAGCTTTGAGTGGGTGTTAGGTTATTAACTTTTGGGATTTCCCACAGCACCACGACCCTTCACCAAACTGCCCACCACCTGCACACGGAAGATTATACTGAAAGGTGAAAATTCTCATGAACAGATGGGAAAATGAGTTGGTTTTCATGATAAGGCGATATGGTCTTATAATTAAAGTTTGTGGGAATCAGAACATGCAATAGGTTTCATTCTGAGTCCTGGATACACTTCTGAAAGAGCAAATTCATAGTGGAACATGGGCAAAAATATTTACAGTAATGTAAATTTTAGACATGGAAAGAGTGAACCTTCAAATTTATCATTTAAGCAATGCAGCACAAGCGAAAACCTGATTTAGCAAACTTTTTATCTCTTGACATTATAATATAAAAGTGTCTTTAGATGTTTCTAAGAATAAATAGAGCCTTATTAAATTATTTGCATGGTTAGTTTCTGACAATATGTATATTAGATATCCTTTTGGAAAAAACCATCCTTGTAAAAAATCCTAAAAATGTTGGATAAAACTTTTTAAAAATCCATCTTTTTAAATGCTTAACTATTCTGGCAAGAAATGAAGGAGGCAGATTCATAGAGGCCAAAAAGAACAAGCAAGCATAAATCTGGAGATCTATTATAGCACTAAATTGGACAGCTGCCCAGGGGGACATCTGCCAGGACTTGGTGGCCCAAAGCTCTCTTTCAAAGGACCAAGCGGACTATAGGTAGTCAGGCTTATGGATCAGTCAAGTTGGGAAATTTAACTATAGACACCCTCATGATGCCAGAACCTTCAAAATGCAACATCTTTGGTAAAGAATGAACTAGAAAAAGTACACCCCAAAAGGAAAAACTAAAAACTTTGGCTGTAGATAGGAAAAAAATAAAAATCCTTTCCTGAGATTTGTAACCACAAGCAAGGCATTACTCAGGTTCTGGGCCAGAATTCATTCTATTTGTGTGGTCTAAAAACCCCAAGATGAAAATTTCGTTTAAATTGATCCTGGGTTGCTAGTGCCTCTTGCCACCTGGCAGAAGCAAATATTTATCTTCTGTAGAGGAATACATGTTAAATCAGGGCCACAAAAAATATCCCTATAAAGTGTTACATATATAAGGTCTCAATTCAAAAATTATAAAATACACAGAGACCACAGATTTACTTGTAATAAAATATGAATGCTTAGTGTATTTGGGGGGGAAAAAAAGCTAGAAAAAGTCTGACAAAGGAATAACATACTATCTCAACTGTAAAGGGATTTAAAAAAAAAAACCAACCAGTAGAATCTCTATAAATGAAAAATAAAGTAATTATTATGAGAACTCAATGGATAGACTAAACAAAAGATTTGACACATCTGAAGAGTGATGTAGTAGATTGAAAGATGTATAAGAAATTATCCAGTTTTCAGAACAGAGAGATACAGAGATAAGACATAGTGAAAATAGATTAAGAAATATGTAAGACAGAGTAAGAAAATGAAAACTATTTTGAATTCTAGAATGAGAGAGTAGAGAAAATGTGGAAAAGGCAGTATGTGAAGAAGTAAAGTCAAGAAATTTCCATAAATGATGAAAAAAGTTCAGATTGAGACAATTCAATGAATCCCAAGCAACATACATAAAAAGGAATCCACACTTGGACAAATTGTAAAAACAGAACTTCAAGACAAAAAGAACTGAAGAGAAAAATTACTTATGAAGAAATGAAAACTAGACTGATATCTCAGTAGAAAGAAAAGTATCTAGAAGATAGCATGATAGAGCTTTAAAGTCCTGAGAGAATTACCTGCAAACCTAGAATTTTATGAAAGAGTCTATAAAAATATTTTACACCAAAACTAAGGAAGTTTACTACTAACCGATCTTCTCTAGAGGAACATCTGAAGAACAAGCTTCAAGAACAAATACGTTCCCAAAAGAAAAGTCGGAGGTGAAATAGGAATGGTGAGCAAAGAAAATGATAAATGTGAGGGTGATCTATACAGATCTATACAGGTGATCTATACATTGATAAAATGATAATTGTCCAATTTATGAGGTTAGAAAAACAACAGAACTAAAAAAATAAATAAGAGTAATATATAATGGTGAAAAGGCTGTTTAGAATGTATTCAAAATGTCTAGAATTGCTTGAGAGAAGTAAATGAATTGATTAAATCTGGACTTTATTAAGGTAACTATTAATTTTAAAATTTCTGGACTTATAGAACAGAAATAGAGTATAGAACTTCTAAACTACTAGATAGAAGACACATACATGCAAGCATGTATAAATGCATGAATAAATAAATTGGATAAGACACAAATTAGTGAAATTAGAAACTAAAAAAGTATTTAACTTGTGGCACAGATTAAAATGATTAGAGCTTATTATGCCAATAAATTTGAAAACTTAACTAAATTTCTAGGAAAACATAACTACCTAAAACTATTTTTTAAATTCTTAAGAGTCCTATTATACTAGGAAATTGATGTCACTTAAAATCTTTCCATAAAAAATCTAATAAAACTGGATCAATTTAATCATGACTTCTATCAAATATTCGAGAAAGAGGTAATTCCTATTTTCACCAACTTTCCAGAGACCAAATAAATGACAAAACTCTTTAACTTGTTTTGTTAGGAATTACCTTTATTCAAAAAATCAGAAAAGGAAGTTTGAGAAAAATATAGGACATTCTTATTAATGAACATAGAGGGAAAAATAAAAATAAAATATTAGCATGTAAAGTTTGCAATGTATACAAAGATTCGATAGCATGACCATTTGGATTTATCTTAGGAAAACAATATTAATAAGTTAGAAAATGATTTAATGCAATTCACCACTTTACTAGATCCAAAGGCAAACATACGCTTCTCTCATATTCAGAAACAACATTCAACAACATTTAATATTTATTCATACTTTAAAACAAAAGATAAAAATATCTTGGCAAACTTCCTCAAACTGATAAATATAATTATCTAAAAATATCCTATAGTAAACCTCATTAATCATGAAGTGCTAAACATTCTCTTTAAAATCAGGAACAAAATAAGAATGCCTGCTATGATAACTCTTATTTTACATTGAATTGTAAAACCTCACAAATATAATAAGGTGAGAAAAATAAATTAAATACCAAAGATTGGAAAATAAGTAATGAAATGTCACTATTCTCATAAAATATGATCATTTACCTAGAAAACCCTAAATAGTTTATAGATATATTAACAGAACTAGTAATTTTTTTAGCTCTTTTGCTTATGTAAGATCAGTAGTCATGTCTGTACACAAGCAACAAAATAGACAATAAAGTTTTATAGACCATATTATTTACAATAATCTATAAGGTACCTAGACGTAAATCTAACAAAAGATATATTTGGGAGAAAAGTATGGAGAAAATTATAAGCTTTAATGTAAAATATTAAAGAAAAAGTTAACAGAGAGACATACCATGTTTATGGGATATCAAAAGACACCATACAGAAAGTGGAAAGATACGCCACAAATTGGTAGAAAATATTTGCATAAACTGGTAGAAAGTATCTTCCTTTGCCAAAAGATTAGTATGCAAAATATGTAAAGAATTCCTACAAGTTGATTTTTTAAAGAGGCAAATAACCAAGAAAAGGGGAAAGACTTGAATAGACATTTTACTGGAAAAGAAACTCAGAAGATAAACAGGAAAAGATGCTCATTTCATTAGTACTCAGGAAATCAGGCTGAGATATCATTTTACACCGCTAGAATGGCAAAGCATTAAAATGTCTGACAATCAAGGGTTAGTGAAGCAATGACAACTCACAAAGTGCTGATGGGAAAATAAATGCAACAGCTTTGGAAACAGTTTGGCATTTCCTAACAGAATTTAAAAGGTGCATAATCCGGACTTCCCTGGTGGTGCAGTGGTTAAGAATCCACCTGCCAATGCAGGGCACACGGGTTCGAGCCCTGGTCCAGGAAGATCTCACATGCCGCAGAGCAACTAAGCCCATGAGCCACTGAGCCTGCGCTCTAGAGCCCGCGAGACACAACTACTGAGCCTGCGTGCCACAGCTACTGAAGCTCACGCGCCTGGAGCCCATGCTCCACAAGAGAAGCCACCGCAATGAGAAGCCCGCGCGCTGCAACAAAGAGTAGCCCCCACTCACCGCAACTAGAGAAAGCCCGTGAGCAGCAACGAAGACCCAACGCAGCCAAAAATAAAAATAAATAAACTAAAAAAAAAGAAAAGGTGCATACTCTGGGAGCATTTCCACTCCCAGATAAATACTTTCACATATACACAGAAATCATGTACACAAAATTCTTATCAACATTGTTGATAAGTTGTAAAAAACTGAAAACCAAGCCAGTTCTATTTAAAGGAAGATGATATAAATATATAAAACACCAGGTGACATTTTTTGGCGGGAAGATGCATACGTACGTGGTAAAACAAAGAAAAGAGTAACACAAGAGTGATCGTTTTAAAATTCAGGAGAATAACAATGAAATCTTTTAGGGGTGCGCATGGGACTTCAAAGTGTTGGTAATATTTCACTTCTTAAGAAGGGTGGCAGATTTTAACATGCACATATGCTTCATATATAATTTTCTTGTGTAAAACTTTTGTAACGTATTTTTGAAAAAGTTTCTGAGCATTTGTTGGGTTTCACAAAGAGTAGAAACACATTCTTTCCAAAAGCAATTGTGATTTTGGTGTTAACGTAGATGGCTAAGTAAATACTTTCAAAAGTAGCCTATCTGGCATTGTAAAGTAGAGTCAATCCTATTTTATGAATGTTTATAATTCTGAAAGAATTATACTCTTCATTTTTTGTTAAAGTATTAGTGAGTAGAATATATTGCCCTACTCCTTAAAAAAATCAAATAAAACCGCAAACGTCATTGTGTATGTACTATTGAGATTTGGAAGAGGTCAGTGCAGCATTTGAATGATGGCGAACCACACAGTGTGGATATTGTCTGATTATTAACATAAAGTCTCTAATCAGGCATTGCATCTTGCCTCTGAAGACAGATGTTTGGATTGTCCCATTCATATGATATTTTAAGTATTGATTTCCTATTTCTACAGATATTTCTTTTACGGAAATTGTGTACATAGGATATGGAAACTGCATTGCCATAAGGAAATGTTTCTACTGCTATTACTCTGAAATTCTGATGCAGAGGATTTCTTTTTTTTTTTTTTTGTATTGCAAGAATAATGTCATGAAGTAATTGGTTTTCACTTACACACAATGAAATATCAGTATAACTTTATTGTTTAATCAAGTAGGTAGAAACCTGATAGTTCTTATTCAAGCTTAAACAAGGACTGTCAGTCAATACACTAAGCTGGTTTTGCTGTTAACATAGACAAAGAGGGAAAATGCACCTGGTGCACAGGATCTCCACTAAACTAAAACACATTTAGCAAAAAAAGGATTAAGGATTTAAAAACTCAGAATTCATCTTGAAGTAGGACCAGACTCCTTACACTGGCATTCTGTTTGTGACTTGGAAAACAAAATGCCTTGTGATAAGTAATCAGATATATCATTATACACCTGTTAGAACAAAAAGTACTGTAGGCTGACTGTCATAAAGAGTAGGAAGTAGGGACTGGGTGCCTCAAGAGATTGAGTAATAGTAAAGAAAAAGGCATCCTTTCAACTCAGAGGACAGTAGCTGATTTTATTCCAGACAATGCTGGGAGTGCTGGAACTGGGACTCATTCATACCTGATGACTAACAAGGACCTTATACAGAACATCAGATGGTATCGGTATCAGTTTAGAATCTGAGGGAAAGCTGTCCACATGGTCAAAGTTGGTATGAAGTATCATGATACATTGTGAGCAGCCTCAGCTCAGAATTTTTTATTATCTCCAAAACCAGAAAGTAAGCCAGATCTTAATTTTGTTCCAGGAGAAAGAAAAACACATTATGGATTTTCTCTCTCCCTACTTAGGGGTTGTCAGATCTACCAAATAAAAATAAAGGAAGTCCAGTTAAATTTGTATTTCAGATGAACAATGAATATGTTTTTAGTGTAAGTATTTCCCTGATATATTGGGGGACATACTGACACTAAAAGATTATTTATTTTTATTCTAGCATCCTGTGTTTTAGCTGGCAACCCTTACTCCATATTCTCTCCAAAGTTCTAAGTTTTTTGGTGATAGTTTGTCTATGATGGGTTTTTAAAAGCAATCTGGAGTGATGACTCTGTATTTATCTTGAACCTGAGAGAGTAATTCGAAACATCCAGAAGAGTTAGATCATGTAGGTCTCTTTGTTATAGATCTGGACTGTTCATGTCAAGAGTAAATGAAGTCTCTAGGTTAGCCAACATGGGGGACTCTGGCTCTTTCCCTGGTGGTGCTTCATTGATTCTTCTTGGCTTGATTTGCAGAAGAATAAAGGATTAAGCAAGAATGGTGAAAGGCAATAGCCTTTGCAAGGTACTTAGATTCTCTTTTACACAGTATGACTAAAAGCAGCTGGCCTGCCTGAAAAAGACACTCTTTTTTCAGAGAAAGCCAACATCAAGAAGTAAATGCCAGGTGTTTAAGCTACAGATTGAAAAACTATGTCCCCTGAGAATTTTTGTGCCATTTCAAATCACCCTCAACACATAGTATAATTTTTAAAAAATGTTATTTAAATTGTCCTTATATCTCAAAAAAGCAATAAATAATACTTGCCACAATCATTCTACCTATAAGTATTGACACGTGTTAAAAATTTTAAGAAAAAGACGTAAATGTATAACACATTGTGCTGGCCCCTTCCATATCCGTTGTATCAGTGTTATAAAAGAGTTATAATTTGATGGAAGAAGTATAGTGGGGATAGTCAGTGGCAGTATAATATAGTAGAAGGATTGTAAACTCTGTAATTAGACCGGCACACCACACTGACTTTGAATTCCCTGAGGAGATGGCCTTGCTCTCTCATACAGCTGTATATTCCTCCTAATCTTTTAAGTATGCAACAAGAAGCCTTGGAATATTTCTCTCTACTTATATCACCTCATGTGTGGGATAGAATCCAAGCACCTGCAGGGCTTCTTCTGTGGTGCAAGCTCTCTGCCCACTTTGGGCACTCTCAGAAAGTTTCTCAGACTTTACTCCAGATCACATCAGCTCTCCAAATGTCTTCTTCAGTGATGTGTCCTCTCAACAGGCCCTTTGGCCAACAGAGCTCATGGCAGCCACTCTGGGAAGCAGGACTTTATAGGTGGGCATTAAGGTGCACCTTTGCAAGCATCTTTGCTACAAAAAAGACAATGCTAAGCGAGAATAAGGAAACCCAGAAAGCACACACATTTTATTTCATCTCTTGTCAAGACCAACGCATGAAATTAAGGACCATTTGGAGATTACAGCTATAGAATAAGGAGTAACACCAGAACCAGAGCGAAGAGGTGGGAATCTGTTCACCTACATAAATGCTTCAACTATAAGAAAATAATTTTCTAGATTTAATTCTAGCTAGTAGCCATTTTTTCATTGACAACAATTTTGCCTAATTTTGGCTTCTCAAAATGGTACTCTCTGAAGTATGATAATCTTCTCAAGTAAGGATACTCATAATATAATTCAATCTAATGAGCAAAGAAAAACACATTTTCTCTTTCAGGCAGTTCTCTGGGTTCAAAGCAAACATTCCATGTCCAATTAACAATACCCTGGCCTGACTAATCCTCCTTTCTCTTTTTAATTCTTCTTTGGCTGGCAATGTTAAACCGACTCCCTCCCCACAAAAAAAAAGATAGCTGCTGAATTTTCCTAAAAGAAACTCAACCCAGTCATTGTTACTTAGCTCTTTATTTACTAAAAACACACACAATGACATGTATCCTTATACGTTTGTCACTGTGGCACTTCTACCATAGAGACTGATTTATAAAGAAGTAAAAGCCAGATTATTTGTAGGGTGACTCTAGGGACACTATAAAGCATGAGCAATGATATGAGCAGGAATACCAATGCTGTTGATTCATTTAATGTCACCACTTGTAATACTGTTTTTATTTTATTATTTATTTATTTATGTAGGCCATGCCGCGGCATACATGATCTTAGTTTCCCGACCAGGGATTGAACCCATGTCCCCTCCAGTGGAAGCATGGAATCCTAACCACAGGACCGCCACGGAATTCCCACCACTTGTAATACTGTTATAAAATTTACCTAAGCCCAAATCTTCTTTATGAAGTCTTCGACCTAATTGAAAAGTCACTCTCTTGTGACGTTGTAGTACTTGCCATCCTTCAGGGAAGCTCCATGTTTCTCTATCCCACTCAGATCAGTTGAGTGATACTCTAAGCATGGCCACTGCCATTTTTTACATCTCATCATAGCCTTGCCATTGATCTATGTTGCTCTTTAAGTATTACTGACTCCTTCAATTCATTATGCCCACTATGGTGTATATTGCTACTACAGTGGCCCCAAGCCTGACTGCGTAATAAAAATCTCTGATGTTAGCTCTTAGGAATCTATATTATTGAAAAGCACCCACCCCAGGGGATTCTGAGGCAGCCAGTTCATTGACTAGTATTTGTGGACTTTATAAGATTAGCCTGGGCTTTTAAAATTTCTCCTTAACCTCACTGTCAAATATCCCAATACTACCAAAATTCTCATCTTGACTTTTCACAGTTCAAAGTAACTAACCTGTTACTGTCTGCTTTTGCAAATCCAGTTCCAAGCCTCGGGATATTGGAGAAACATGAACAATGAGAAGATATGGTTTTCTACCAATGTTTAATGTCCAGCTTCAAACTGGGCTTTACTGAAGATTTATTTTATTCACTACTGATTGATTGTCCTGTTGGACTAATGGTAGCCCATCTAGACCTTCTCTCTCCTCAGGTCCCAATACTCTCTTGCCTTTACTATCATGCTCAGCAGATGCCCTGGGACCTTATTCAATAAGAAGTTTAGAAATGCCAGATTTTAGCTTCTGAATGGGCTGTTACCTAACGTCTTAAGCATCACTCCTATTTTATAAAGACACATGTGCCCTGGAAACCCTTCCTTTTTGATTCCCAAGCTCCTATAATGGGCCCTTTCTCTCTAAAATTGTCTATGTCTCCATTTTCTCTGACTTATGTGTTGAAACTCAGCACTCCTGCGACAGGATGTCAAGGTCTTACCAAGGTAAGCCCAGTGCTATTTTCAGGGAAGTATTCCCCCTCTACTTGCCCTTGTGCTTCCTCTGCTCTAAGAGCTTGCAGTCTGCTTGAGGCCAGGGACAGGGTTTCGTGCACCTTTGATTTCAATACCCTGCACAGTCCCTGGCACATTAAATGTATGCAAGGGATAATTGAATGAATGACTTCACCCTGCTCTCCTGATTTTGAATTCCCTTTCCTCCCATGCTTGCTGGTTTACTCGATCCAGCCTTTAAGACACAGTAAATGACTCATTCCTGATCACTCCCACAGTAGCTATCATCTAGCTATCATCTTTAAACTCTTTCAAGCCTAAACTATGTTAAACAGTTTAATGTTTAACTATTCACTACCAAGTGTTACCTCTTATTTGTGTAAGTCTTACTTCTACATCTAGATTTTAAGTCACTTACGGAAAATAAGTGCATATAAGATTCTGTGGAATTGCATCACAAATGAAGACTTCAATACTATCTTGAAGATTAATTATTGGAGATAATGAAAGGAAAATCTGGTGGTGGAATTTTAGGAGAACAGGGCTCAGACTGTGAAACCCAAGTTCTAGTCCTATCTCTGTTGTAAACTACATATGGAATCCTGGAGAAATCTTTGATCTTATTGCAGCCTTGGTTTCTTTATCTGTGAAAAAGAGGTTGAAAAAATATGATTTCTAATGGCTCAGTCAACCGTAAAGTCCACCCTCTGGGGACACTCCAGCTACCCTAGGAAAGTGCTGAAGCAAAATATTTATTTCACCTGTTTTCTCTGCCTGGAACATTGCTCTTCCAGATGCCCACCTGGTTCACTCACTCACTGCCTCCAAGTCTCTGCCTACTTTTCACCTTCTCAACGAGGCTTACCCTGCTCACCCTATGGAAGCCTCCAATCCGTCCTTATTCTTCACCCTTTCCTGTGCCACAGCACTCCTGGAACCCTTTATGCTGTTGAACATTTCAATTTTTTTCATAGCCCTTATCACCTTCTAAC
Organism: Balaenoptera borealis; assembly: GCF_965194805.1. Classification (NCBI taxonomy): domain Eukaryota; kingdom Metazoa; phylum Chordata; class Mammalia; order Artiodactyla; family Balaenopteridae; genus Balaenoptera; species Balaenoptera borealis. Next base: position 30,104,493 of record NC_138873.1, read on the forward strand.
ATACATGTAATTTTAAATTTATTATGTTCTGTTGTCTGTCTCTCCCCATGTAAGCCTCCAAGGCCACGAGCTTGGTCTGGTGTCCCCACTGATGTTTCTCAGGCACATAGAAGAATACCTGGCAGTTGCTGCCCAGCAAATATTTGCTGAATGAATGGATCCATTTATAATGGGAACAACATTTTCTAAATTAGAGTTTTGGAATCAAAATTCCCTATAACCTAAAACCATAAACGTCATCATGTTGACTTTGTCTGTTAAAATTGACTGATAAATAATAGCATTAAGGCAGGAATGGGGTATAATTCTAATAATAATATATCACATTAATAAAGTATTTCTTTAAAATGGGTCAGAAGAGATTTTTCTGAATGTTTCCCTGACAAGATCCACATAGAGTAAAACTGTACCTATCTGTGATCATTGGGAAATGAAACATCTGAGTTATAGATTTCAATCTTTTTTCTTGAAATATATATAAAATGTGGTACCACATATTCATGAAACTCTATAATCTTGAATATTAGTGATTTCTCTTTGATGAATACATATTTATAACAACTCAGTGTTCTGAATAGCAAGTAATTCTCTTGCTATTACTATAAAAGAAGATGGAGGAAATATAAAAATTTAAGATAAATGTGTATTGTCCAAGTACATACTGTAAAAGTTATATTTGGGACTGTTCTAAAATTCTTCTTATGATTTGCTTGTTTCTCCAAAGAATGGTTTAAAGAAAATGAATGGAATTGATTGAGGATTACAACTTGATCAAGATTTAGTCAAAACTTTATTGTAGAATAAATTTTATTTTTGTCTTTCTATCACTATTCTACTTATTTTAAAGTTTTGTCTTTCCCTTCATCAGTGTCCAGTTTTGTGGTTTATTTTAGCATCTTGGCACCACATCATCCTCCCAAGACTAAGAAAAACAGAAGATAAAACAATGTAAAAATTGGTGCTCTAGATTCAAGGGGGGGATTGAAAAGTTTGGCCAGGGACTTCCCTGTCAGTCCAGTGGTTAGGACCCCACACTTTCACTGATGAGGACCCAGGTTCGATCCCTGGTTGAGGAACCAAGATCCCACAAGCCGCGGAGTGTACCAAAAAAAAAAAAAAAAAAGTGTGGCCAAAAGGTGGGCACTGAGGGGGACCATTGTGCCTGAGGCCACAGCGATGGGCAAAAGCAGGTAGCAGCAGTGGTCAGCCACTTAGATAAACCAGGACATGAGAAGTCCTGTCCTTGGAGGTTGTAGGGAAATAGGATTACTTCCCAGTTCTCCTGGGAATATAGTTTATACTGTGATCCTCCAGAAGAATCCACTCTCCCTCATTGTTGACCAAGAGGGACAAATCTTATTACAATACAACTATGGAAGGTTGTACACCCACAACACTCTAAAGACTTGAGTGGTTCCAGGGTGACTCCCAGGTGTTTAGGGACCAAGGAGACCATGTTTGTGTGTTCATTCCTCTGCACACATTTTCTTTTGACTCAGTCATTTTGTAGTTAATTTTACTGAGAATGACTTTGAGATTTTGGTCCCTTTATAGGAACATTGAGTATTGTCAGTTGAGACCCAGCATTATAGCTAGGAGGTATTCATCATGCTGTTAGAAAAGCTCCCCTCTGCCATCTTCCCTCCAACAGTGATTCACTTATTGTTTTAAATAATTTCTGATCACGATTATGAATGTGAACATTTTCTAATACTCTTAGGCCCTGCTGGAACTCTGAGCACTTGTGGAGAATTTATCAGTATGCAAACAGCCTATCTTGGGCGTGTTGGTATAGGCCAAGTACGTACATGTGTCAAAACTTATCTTACTGTGTGTTACTATCTATTGATGTATCTATCAATTTTATTAGACCTGAGCTCCATAGGGGCACATGACTTATTATATTTCCATCCACTGTGTGCTTAAACTATGGCGGAACTTTAATATTTATTGGGTGGAAGTATCAATGAATTAATTTTAAACACACTGTTTACTTAGATATAAAATCCCTTGTAATTCAGTTTCTAGCTCGCTTGTGTTTTAAAATCTACCTGAAAATCAAGAATCTCTCCACAATTGTCAAGCATAATGTAGTATTAGAATGCATACAAAATTAATATAAGGTACTTAAAAATGAGAAAAAAAACATGGAAATTGGAAAATAGTTTTTTGTAGAATAATTCTTAGTTGTATTCATGATCTAAATTCTTTATAACTCAAACTAAAACTAAATAAATACAGATATAATATGCACTGGGAGGTTTATTTTATATAAAATGTTAAGTGTCATATGAACCTATTGGGTTAGCCAAAAGTTTCGTTCGTTTTTTCCCGTAAGATGGCTCTAGTAGCACTTAGTTGTCTTTAACTTTATTCGAAACAATTTTGTTAGATTGTATGTGACAGCTGTCATGTCAGTGTGCATTTAAAACAAGACTTACCAAAATTGGTGAATTTTTGTGTAGCCATTTTAATATTGAAGATGGAAGAAAAGAAAGCAACGTTTTCGGCCTATTATGCTTTATTATTTCAGGAAAGGTAATAACACAACCGAAAAGCAAAAAAAGATTTGTGCAGTGTACAGAGAAGGTGCTGTGACTGATAGAATGTGTCAAAAGTGGTTTGTGAAGTTTCTTGCTGGAGATTTCTTGCTGGACGATGCTCCATGGTCGGGTAGACCAGTTGAAGTTGATAGTGGTCAAATCGAGACATTAATTGAGAACAATCAACGTTATACCGCACGGGAGATAGCCGACATACTCAAAATATCCAAATCAAGCACTGAAAATCATTTACACCAGATTGGTTATGTTCATCACTTTGATGTTTGGGTTCCACATAAGTTAAGTGAAAAAACCTTCTTGACTGTATTTCCGCGTGCGATTCTTTACTTAAACGTAATGAAAACGTTCCATTTTTAAAACAAATTGTAACAAGTGATGAAAAGTGGATACTGTACAATAATGTGGAACAGAAGAGATCATGGGGTAAGTGAAATGGACCACTACCAACCACACCAAAGGCTGGTCTTCATCCAAAGAAGGTGATGTTGTGTATATGGTGGGATTGGAAGGGAGTCCTCTATTATGAGCTCCTTCCGGAAAACCAAACAATTAATTCCAACAAGTACTGCTCCCAATTAGACCAACTGAAAGCAGCATTCGACCAAAAGTGCCCAGAATTAGTCAACAGAAAACGCATAATCTTCCATCAGGATAACGCAAGACCGCGTGTTTCTTTGATGACCAAGCAAAAACTGTTACAGCTTGGCTGGGAAGTTCTGACTCATCCGCCATATTCACCAGACATTCCACCTTCAGATTTCCATTTATTTAGGTCTTTACAAAATTCTCTTAATGGAAAAAATTACAATTCCCTGGAAGATTGTAAAATGTACCTGGAACAGTTCTTTGCTCAAAAAGATAAAAAGTTTTGGGAAGATGGAATAATGAAGTTGCCTGAAAAATGGCAGAAGGTAGTGGAACAAAAGGGTGAATAGGTTGTTCAATAAAGTTCTTGGTGAAACTGAAAAATGGATCTTTTAGTTTTACTTAAAAAACCGAAGGCAGTTTTTGGCCAACCCAATATTATATAATATATAGTATATAAAATATATATCTGTTATAAATCTATTAAATATTATATTAACCTGTTATCTAAAATATAACTGCATGCTAAATTGTGTTTGATATAATCACTAAAATCTTACAGACTTTATATGGATGCTAGATATATTTGCCAGAACAATTTGTCAAGTGAGGTAGTTTGTTAAGATTGAAGACAATGGCCCTTGTAAGGGAAAATAAATTGGCAGATTATATATCGTAGCTCTATTTAGTCTTCAAATTCTCAGGCTAATAGTTTAATAAAAACTCTACCTTAATGATAATTGAGTCAATGAAACTGTATTTGAGTCTGTATATCTTAGATTTGTTGGAATTTTTTGCAAGCCAACATTTTACTTCTTCTCATAAATCAGATTCTCAATTTCTTAAACTCATTCTTATATCCTTTCCTATTCATAGAAACTCATGTAAATATATAAAACTTTTTCTAAAGCATGGAATCTGAAATGTCATGTTTCTTATTTATTATTATTCTTGTGAACTGAAGATTTTAGGTCACTAATGTACCAAAGGGCATGTTTCCAGCTATTGGATACCAGACATTTCCAAAATGACTCAGTGAGATTCTGTATTTTAATAATTTTCTTTAATGGGCTTTTTGATCAATATCAATAGAACAACTTTACCTTTGTGTTTCATAATTTTAGTATAGTATCTGTTCTAAATCTATGAAAAAAGTGGTATGGGTTATAAATTTGTCTTTTTAAAATTTATTTTGGTATCATATATATCTTATGAGATAAACTTTAATTACCCCCACTAACATGCTAGAACCACTCAGAAATCCTTGTGTGTTTGTGTGTATGTGTGTGTGTATGTGTGTTTGTTCTTCAAATTATTATTGTGAAGAATGTTTCCAATCAACCTATCCAAAATATGAATTGAACCTCAAAATTATTTGGATTGATGTATATACACAGAGGTTTATGTGGCTTTTTTTGGTAATGGCAGCAAACTGTCAGTGATAGATGAGCTGTAAAGTCCATGACTGATGCCTTCAGATGCTTACACAGAGTGAGGTCTCTTCACTGCCTCCATGGTGTAGACATACAGCATTCTGCACAGAGATTTATCCAGAAAGACTATTTCCTATGTTTCTCCTTCAGGAGGCTGTCTAATTGTCTCCTGAAATACTGATGAGATCTTTCTTACACAAGCTGGTTTATTCTCTAGATTAGTGGCTCTCTAACTGTGGCCACAAAATCCGGTAGGTGAGAAAGCTACTGCAAGGAGAGTCTGTAAATATATTTTCTAATAAAGTCAAGCGTTGGTGATTGAATGAATGAACAATATGTTTTGCACATTTATGCAATGTCAGTTTCCCATATAAGGACCCAAGAGAGGGGGTGGATAGTTGGAGTATAGAGGATTTTTAGGATAGTGAAAATACTCTATAAGATACTATAGTGACAGATGTACGTCATTATCCATTTGTCCAAACCAATAGATTGTACAGCGTCAAGAGTGAACCCTTGTGAAAACTAGCGACTTTGGGTAATAATTATGTGTCAATGTAGGCTCATTGATTGTAACAAATGCTGATAATGGGGAAGATGTTGATAATGGGGGAAGCTATCCACTTGTGGGGAAAGGAGGTATATGGCAAATCTCTGTACCTTTCTCTCAATTTTGCTATGAACCTAAAACTACTCTAAACATTTTTTAAAAAATAAAAAACTCAAGAGACAGAGGAAGAATACTGATGAACTCTGATCACTTTCATGGCATTAAAGTGTACTTTACTATTTACTCATGCGTAGAAATACAGAGAATCAGTATTGTAGAGCTGGACCCCGAGCACTTCCCCCACAGCTGAGAGAAAATGTCAAGTACAAATAGGTTATTTGTTGTCCTTTTTTGCATTTGAAAATAAGACCTGAGTTGGGAAGCTCTGGGATAGCCTCTTGCTATTCTGCGGGGCTGTTTTGCATAGAGTCATTAGCTATGGGGAACAGCCAAGGTCCTCCAGAGAGAAAGGGGAAATGGGGCTCAGTGAGCCCCATTCAGTAAAAAAGGAAAATCCAAGTTTGAATCAGCCTGAAGGTTAATAGAGAAAAGAATTACATAAATGCATTCCTTTTCCCCAAGGCTAGGCTACTGTCAGCAGAAGATGATTGAGTTAGCAAAGGCATTTCCCCTTTTCTTCTAAAAATTTCAGCCTCGAGAATTCCACCCCTGCATACGGCTCTCTCTCGTCACTCACCCTGCCGCCCCATCACACCCTTTAAAGAGAACATCTAAGTCTGCCAACTGTGTAAACCTCCCCAGTGAACTATGACAGGTTTCTCATCACAAACACACAGCATGATGGGGGAAATTGTTGGAATTGCTTTAAATGGTTTAAAATAGCCATTCCATTGTATTGGTGAGGAAGGAAAATGGGAAATGCAAACAGACCAGTAATCGTGCTCTGCTTGCATCTATAAAAAACGGTGCTGACAACTTATGCAGACTTTAGTTTTTATTGTTCCACTTTAATATTTTCAGAACAACTGCTCTGTATCTCTTATAGTTGGTGATCAATGCAAGGGGACCACAGAAGAAAGTATCCTTCTGAAGGAATGAATGACCACACTATTATATATGTCAAATATTTGACTCTTGTTTAATGACCCAAGAATTTTTATATAATATAGATACTATAGATTTATTTTATTACTTTTCAATACTTAGTGAAAATGACATCATATATTTTAAAACTTTTAGATTTATTTCTGTAACGGGTTTTAGAAATTGTATGGGTGACTTTCTAATAAAGATCCCATTGTCCTACTACTAATTTTCGACCTTCTATCATTGGCTGGAACAGTGTTAGAACTTCTATGACATCCTTAATGTTCTATCTCATTATTACTTTTTGCTCCATTACTAATACTCGCAAATAGGATTTTATCACATGCAAAAACCATCTGGTGTGCTCTAGACCGTGAGATCCAGGAGACTTGTGCTACCTGAAAAGGACTTGATTCATCTAACATCGCTAAGTTAAAATATTTTCTTTGGTTTGTCTAGTGCTTGTTTTAAATACATGAGTGCCCCAGGTTAAGATTTATTATGCCCGTTAGTATTGCTCTGTTGAAACTGCAGGATGCATTCTACCAAGTATCTACAATTTATGATGATAAGTTCAAAGTTTTATAATTATTGTAGTAATTTCCAACTCATTCACTTGTCATTTTTTATTTCCAGACCTACCCACAGAAATTTTCAAAATTAAAAAGGCTCTTTTCCAACTTGCTCTTTGTTCAAAAGTTAATAATTTTAGCTTTGGTAAAGCAAAAGTCAGCCTTCAAATATATCAGCCATTTTTCCTATTTAGCATGTTAAGGATGGGTCAACAAACCTCAAAGAAACTGGGAAAATGACTGAAACACTGGAATGGTTGATTTCTGGGGGTCATTTTTCTAGAATATATTCTTTTGTACTAATATTTTAGATTCAATAGGTGAAAGTGTTAGAAGCTTTCATCTAAGATGTTTTTGAAATCCCAGTTAAGAAGAGTTTGCTAGATCACATGGGGGAATGAAGCTCAGCCTTTCTATCCTGATTTATCCTCTCATGGAGTGAAAGTTACTGCAGTTAAGATGTGCTATTTGAGCAGCGTCGCCATACATAGCATCTGCATGGGTATCCTGGTCTTCTACCATTGCCTGTGATGCCGCCCCACTGGACCATTTTTACAGCCAGTGCTATGACTTCACAGAGGTGGCCATGCACTGGTCTTTGGATTCAATAGAGCACTTTGTCTTGGTTTTTCAAAGATGTGTCTCTTCCTGACTAATGAAATTGTCTCTTGTTAAAAGAATTTAAAAGTTGTGATCAACTGACAATTAGAATATGGCATAGATATTTTCGAGAAATTATTTGATTCCTACCATAGCAAATTACTAGGTTTCCAAAAAACCTCACAGTTTTCCTAAAATAGTTGTGTGTTCCACTGAAAACTTTCATGCAGGTGGTTTGTCTTTAAGTCATTCTAATATCTATCTTTCAAATTTTCCTTAGCAGTGATGTGCTTCCTCCAAATAAAACATTATTATATATCAATAAAAAGACAAAGTGAAGTTTCTTATTAAAGTGGAGGCAGGGATTCAGAGCCCCATCAGCTCAGCCCTTTGCTATTTGAGATGGTTTCTGAGGCAGCTCCAAGGAGTCCTAAGGCTCTGAAAAGCAAAGCTTGAAAATCATTCTTCAAAGTCCTTATTCTCAGTCTGTTAGCTATAGATGTTGTGAATAGGCATGAGGCAGATACATTTTCATGTTAATCAGCATGAAGTAGGGGAAGCAACATCTGCATTTTTCACTCTAGACCTAACCCCAAAAATCTAGCTAAATCCAAATCTCAAGCAAATTGCATCACCTTTCAAGGCTTTAGTTTCCTCCTCTGAAAATCAGGATTAATCGTCTACCCTGCACGAAGGTTGCTGAGATGAATGTAACAACATACGAAGACCCTCAATAAATACAGCCACCGTTTCCTTCCTGCCTTTGATAAGTAGGTTTTTCAAACAACTATTTTGTAGATCACCTATAAAACTCTTGCTATTACGTATACTCGCCACACTGCTTCTCACCACACCATGATTTCTCATCTGAATCAGAGAACTATTGTTCTAATACAGCTTTTATAGTGGAACACTGACCTCTTTTCACTGAAATGTCTAGAATAATGTTTACGGTCAGGTTTGGTATTTTGTCAACCTATTTATCGTCTTCTGCATAGCTGTCCTCTTTTACAGCTGCCACCATCTTGTTTCCCATTTGGTGTTCTTACCCTGTAAAGCAGGGTAGTGTCTCCAACGACCATTCAGATCCCTTTGACTAATGATGACCAAAAAGAATCAGAGATTACTTAAATACAACAAAGAGGAAAGGTACTTAGATTTTAGAAATTTGTGAGGGGGCATCTTATAAGGATACGGTAAAATTGCTTATCACTGCCATTACAGTCTCCACAATATTTTGTAAATTGTGTTGCGCCTTTGTGGAATCTCAGCTATGCAGCCACAGAATCATCAAAAGGTCATCTCCAAGGTGCTGAGAAACCAGTAACACTGCCCTTCTAGTTGAGTTAAAGTTATTATTTACTTTGCTTAAGACATTGAAGAGACTAGTATGGTGAGAGGCCAAAAGAGAAGTACCCTGATACAAAAATTTTAAACCCCAATTCACAAAATCACTCATACACTCCCCCGAAACACCTTGCAGTATGATTTTAAGTTACTAAGTTCCAATTTAGTGCCTTTGAGTAGGAAATGAACCTGGAATAGTGGCCATCTGGTTTAGTTATCACACCTGAGAGTAAAATTGCATAGGATTTTAAGACACATACTCAATGTTGAGTACTGGTTCTTAGTCCACTTTGTCAGCCCGACAGAATTTTTTAGAAGTATTAGTAATATTTGTTTCAGCTTATTAACATGTAAAGAATGTTTACTTTCATTTCCATTTGAGAGTAAAATATATTCAGCCTTATCTTAGTTGAATGCTAGATGAAAGTACACAGTGTTTAGTGATAGGTTACTGAAGAAAAACTTGACTGTCAAATCTGGGGGATTTTCAGAAAGTCACTTCTGAAACTTTTCTTCAGGTTCTGGCCCTAAGAATGAGTCCTCTGGCCACTCAGTTGAGCTTCCTCAATTATATGGTTTTTTTCATTTTCTTGATTTTACGGCTAGTCCTTGTTTTCTTAGATGAGGTAAGAACTTCCTTCTGAGACTCTCAAAGATTCCTCCCCAGACCCTGAACCATCTTGATAATCTTTTTCAAGATACTTTATTCTTTTTGGAAGACTACAATGTTCTAGCTTCTTCCATTCGTTTTCTCTGATTTGATTTTCTTTTCCCAAAGTCATACTTCTGATTATAGGTGGTGCAGCTCTGTTTCTATACTAAACCAGCATCTGTAACCAGCCTGGGCAACTGTCATCCTAAAGCCTGCTGCCCTCTGTCACTCTGTTTCTCTCTGACCACACCTCACTTCTACCTACATTTGTTACTCTTGTTGGACCTTCCAAAATGTTCCTATTTCTAGTCTGAAAGCCATCTAGATGACACATCTATATCATATCATGGGACACATCAGAAATTCAATAATTATTCACCCTTCAAGTTCTCAGTTTCATCACCTTCCCCTGACTCTTCCTGGTAATCAATTCAAGTACCATTCAGGAGGATGGTCTTCTGAAAACTATAATAACAGTTTTATAGCACCAAGATGTCACAAGCAGACAATGAAGAAAAACCACTGTAATTTCCCGCAAGAGAAAAGGAGAGTTTTTCCATTAAATCCTTATCATAAGCTGGCATTTCTGAAAATGTTCAAATATTTGAATAAAAATTTTTATGTTTTAACCTTCTGGAAAGCAGTAAAGTCACGACAAGATTTATTACACTTTTTGTTCAATTTGGTAGTCTTGGACATGCGTGCCACACCTTCATGAGTTTTGTCTGTGATGTATATTCTGGTATAAAACACTGTTTATAGATCCAGAGTTTGTTTCTATATAGGCTACCAAAATGTTTAAAACACCATGCAGGTATCAAATACTGTTATTATTAAAGCAAATATGATCAGACACTTCTTTCGTGGAACATAGCAGCAAAAGAAAAATTTCCTAAAGTCAAATACGCTTGTCACTGATAGAATCTTCTAAGTCAATTAGATCTTTTATCTCTGAGCTTGAGTAACTTGAAGAATACATAAGCCTAAGTATTACATTTATGTTGATTTAGTGATCTTATGTCTCCAAGCTTGAGTAACTTGGAGAATACAGAGGTACATAGGCTTAGTGTTAGATTTATTTAGAGATGAACTCTAATTAGAAAGAATTTTCTTGAGTGGGTTTTCCATTTTCATTTTCATATCTGTTATCAGCTGCGGTGACTGGCCAGAAAAAAAAAACATAACAATAATTAAACCAAGTTGTCCATACTGCCAGAGCTGAGTCTTTCGGGTTTTGGGAGGGAGAGGTGAGGAATAAAAGATGCAAGAGAAAAAGCAGTGTTAGTTTCCTCAAGGAGAATTAAATTCAAACACAGTAGGACAAATTAATTGCTTAATTACTTGTCACACTTCTGAACTCTTCTATAATGTGTCTATCATCATTCTAACTTGAATCTCATGTGCACTATTACCACCAGTCAGGGCACACTCCTGTAATTTGTTAGTCATCTTTTGAAAAAGTTTCCTCTGTGTGAGGCTATGTCTTTCCTCCTCACAAGACGGATTGTAGATATTTAAGGGGGCGTGTTTCTGAAAAAGGAAAAGATGTTATCTGTTGAATATAAATATGGGGTCTAAAGTCTATTTTTAATGTAATAGAAATCTATTAGAGTTATGTTTTCTAGGGGATCCGAAAGTTCCAGCTTTGTATCTAATAAAATTCAACAAATATCAAAGAAAAATAAAAGTTAGATCCTGAATAAAGTATGGTATGCTTAGGAAAATCTCTGTGGTCAATGATACGCAGTAAGATGATGTATTATCAGCTCTACCTCTCCTATCAGGAAAGCTTTTGGTGACTGTTGTAGGATTATTTAAAGTATACTTTTCATATCACAAAATATTAAAGAGAGAGCTTTTCAAAAGCATATTGTTTATATCATGCAGAAATCTATGTCCAGTGGGTCCAGCAGAACATTGTAATATGCGCTCCAGAAAGTGCTTAAACACTACTAACCTCTGGCTCTGCTGGTAGAAAACCCAACCAGTGCACTGATGGTTGAGTCAAGCTTCAACAGCATAGATTTTAGAGGAGGAAGAACCGGCTGCACAGAATAGTGTTCATAATCTCGCAGGCTGAAAGCCAGCGCCTCTTCAGCAACTCCTAATATCTGGCAACAGTTAGTTATGATTATTTACCTGGCCATAATGTGCAGGAATTGTATCATAGATAATTCAATGATACACTGGACTACACAATATTTACATAACAAATTTAAATCAGAAGTTGCCAAATAATTATTAGGCCCTTACTGTTTGTAAAACACTGGATGAGTAGCTGGGAATGCAAAATTGCATATATGAGTCTATTTCCGAAAGACACCGTAATTTGACTAAGGGATCAATGGAAAAAAATTTTAAGTCTTTCATGGTTTTCATAAAACAAACATAAGCATTAAAAAACTGGGGAAACAGGGACTTCCATTGCCTTCTTTGCACTATTGCTCGGGACAGTTCTCTTTAAAGGAAGACTCCTGAAGTCATCTCTTTTGGTTCTGTCTCATTTGTGGTTCCCCCCTCGCGATCTTACTGCAACCCAATCTCAGTTAAGTCTTGATTCTATGCTTGTCGTGCCCATCTCCCCGTATGAAGTGATGCTTTGGACAGCCCCTGTGATTTTGGATGCTCTCTAACCAGTCACCAGTCAAGCCCAATCCTACACCTAGCTCTATTTCCTTAATGTAGACAAGACCAGAATTCTCAGCCTCCCTGCTCACATGGGAGGTTCATTTGGACAACTTGTTTCATCTCACACACCAACAGTGTTCAATAATTGGTTGTTGGATAAAGAGATGAATATGATAATATCTAAATTTTATGGTATTTCTATTCCAGCTTTAATTGACTGTGTTTCTTCCTGAGTTTCCTGAATTTCTACAGTGAGATATTTCGTATTTTCCTTTTTGTTTTTATTTAAGAATTCACACACTGTAAAATGACTTCTTACCTCATAGTAAAAGATGATTATGCATATAAGAATGGATGCTAAGAAGTTTTTTAAAATTAATTAATTAATGGCTGCTTTGGGTCTTCTTTGCTGCACATGGGCCTTCTCTACTTGCGGTGAGCGGGGGCTACTGTTCGTCACGGTGCACGGGCTTCTCATTGCGGTGGCTTCTCTTATTGAGGAGCCTGGGCCCTAGGCACCTGGGCTTCAGTAGTTGTGGCTCGCGGGCTCCAGAGCGCGGTCTCATATGTTATGGCGCACGGGCTTAGTTGCTCCGCGGCACATGGGATCTTCCCGGACCAGGGATCGAACCCGTGTCCCCTGTGTTGGCAGGCGGATTCTTAACCACTGCACCACCAGGTAAGTCTGCTAAGAAGTTTTTTACACTATGGAAATTATCTAAGTCTAGAGGAGCTGATGGCCCTGAAACTCTATTATTTACTCCTGAGACCATTTCCTTCAGCCTTTGAATTGAAATGCTGCTGCCCTGACCCTCTGGCTGTATCCAATCCTGGGTTTCCTGGTGCCGTGCATATTGATGTTCTGTGGGTATCTAGTCTCAAACTAGCAGTATTATGTGATTTACCACTTTGGATCTCAGCTTGGTTCATGTTTTGAATGCAGTGTGGAGGGCAGAGATAGTAATGTGCTATGCTTATAACAGGCATTGTCTGCTGTATGAGTGAGACTGTATACAGAAAACTTAGAAGAACTGATTTTTGTTTACTTGTTATGTAACTTCATCCCCTTTTTCATGTCTTTGTATGTTTTAAATTTATCTAAAGCTTATAGCACATGACAACAACTCACAGAGGTTTTCCTGGAAGTCTTACTTAGCATAATCATTTAGACTCTTCAGTATGTCATCCAAAACAGAAAATTGCCTCTTTCTTCCCAGAAACTAAACAGTAACAAATCATTCCTTATGTATAAAAAACTGGATTTTACTCATTTTCCTCCTTACTCCACAGATGTGGAGGACTTTTTATTTTCAGGTTAATTCATAGTACTTTGGGTAAGGTCACACATTCTGAAATTTATGAGGTGGAAACTCAGTCAATTTCTATGCTCAGCTCTTAAAAAATTTACTTGAATCCAACCTTGTAATCCACCCCCCCAAACTTCCAGTCTATCCTTTAATGCACAAATAAGGTATATTTCGGCGACTTGTTGCTCTGACAGAATTTTATGGTGAATAACATTGGCCATGTACTGTTGAAATGAACATTTTTCCCATTAGCATATTATGTAATAGGCTACAGCCTCAGAGTGAACATCTGTACTATGGAAACACCATGCATACAATTTTGAGTTCAGGTAATGTTAAATCTATGTTCTCCAAAGTCATAGTCTCTTTCATAATAAATGACATACAAATGTAAACTTTATTATGTACCTAACAGCTACAAATCTATTATTATTTTGACCCTACAATAAAATTTCCTTATGACGATGCCATTGTTTTAAGTGTGTAATATATCCAGTATGCTGAGGGTCAAAGAGCAGGCTGCCTCTTTTGTTCTCTCTTTTTCAGCATTTTGTGGACAATTATTTCCTTCTTTCTGTTAGCTTTCGGTTTGATTTGCTTTTCTTTCTCTAGTTCTTTAAGGTGTAAAGTTAATTATTGATTTGAGATCTTTTCTATTTTTTTCATATGGGCATTTATAGCTATCAGTTTCCCTCTGATCACTGCTTTTGCTGCATCACATAAGTTTTGGTATGTCATGTTTTCATTCATCTCAAAGCATTTTCTAATTTCCCTTGTGATTTCTTCTTTGACCCATTAGTTGTTTAAGAGTGTGTTATTCAATTTCCACATATATGTGAATTTTCCAGAGTTCCTTCTGTTACTGATTCCTAGTTTCACTCCACTGTGGTTAGAGAAGATACTTTGTATGGTTTAAATCTTTATAAATTTATTGGGGCTTGTTTTGTGGCCTAACATATGCTGTGTCATGAAGAATGCACCATGTGCCCTTGAGAAGAAAGTGTATTATACTGTTGTTGGGTGGAGTGTTCTATTGATGTCTGTTAGGTTGGAATATTATTTTTGACAAAGGTTCAAAAGCAATTCAGTGGAAAAAGGAAAATATTTTCAACAAATAGTGCTGGGCAATTAGATATCCATATAAAAAAAACAAAACACTTCTGTCCACATCTGGCACAATATACAAATATTAACTCAAAATAAATCACACACAAAAATATAAAACCTAGAACTATAAACTTGTAGAAAAAAAGTAGGAGAAAATCTTTGCGACCTTGGGTTAGGCAATCATTTTTTAGAATTGACACCAAAAGCATGGTTCATAAAAGAACACATTGAAGAACTCAACTTCATAAAAATTTAAAACATCTACTCTTCACAAAAGAAGATATATACTGGGAGAAAATATTTGAAAATCATATATATGATAAAGAACTTGTATTCAGAATATATAAGAAACTCTAAAAGTGTAATAAGGAAACAAAAATACCAATTAAAAAACAGGCAAAAGATTTGAATAGACACTTCATCAAAGAAGTTATATAGGTAGCAAATAAACACACAAAAATATACTCAATATGAGTAATGTAGTCATTAGGGAAATACATATTTAAACCACAGTGATTAGCACTACATACTTCTTTAAATTGCTAAAACTTAGAAGTCTGACCACACCAAGTGTTGGTGAGGATATGGAGGGACTGGAATTCTCATACACTATTGACACAAATGTAAAATGGCACAATTACACTGGAAAACTATTTGACAATGTTTTAAAAAGTTAAACATGACCTATCATATCATCTAGCCATTCCACGTCTAGTTATTTACACAAGACAATAAAAACATATGTTCTTACAAAGACCTATGCATGAATATCCGTAGCACCTTTATTTGTAACAGCCCAAAACAGGAAACAACCTACATGGTCATCAATAGTCAAATGGATAAACAAATTGTGGTATGTTTATATAATGAAATACTACTCAGTAATAAAAGGGAATGAACCACTGATATATAGAGCACTGACAAATCTCAAAATAACTATGTTAAGTGAAAGAAGCCAGACAAAATGAGTACATGTTATTTGATTCCATTCATGTAAAATTCTAGGAAACATTAATCTATACTGACAGAAAGATCAGTTGTTTGTTGGTCTCCTGGATTTGGTTGTGGGAGAGAGGAGGAGAGAGGGCTGATAAAAGGGCTCAAGGGAATTTTCTGGAGTGATGGATACGTTCACTACCTTGATTGTGGTTATGGATATATATATATATATATATATATATATATAATTCCATGCAAAAAATAGTTTATTGTATGTCAATAAAACCTCAACAAAGATGTTTAAAAAATAATAAAACAAATGGGATCATGTCACTTCTCTGGTTAAAATTCTTCAGAGCCTCCATAGCCTAAGACAGAAGCCAGCCCCCTGGCACGGCATATAATATTTGTTATGATAGAGTCTCCTGTAATTCCTCCACATACAGCTTGTGTTCCTACCATAGAACAACTTGGAGTTCCCCCAAGAAACTATCATTTTTTGAACGTCCTCTTTGGGAAAACTCTGTTTTTTGCTTGGTTTAAAGCTTCTACTTCTTTCACACATCAGGCAGACACCTGCTTATCCCGTTAAGACTCAGTTCAATCACTTTTGTTGAGCCTTCTCCCCAATTCACTAAGGAGCTAGGTTCTGCCTCTTCTGTAATCCCATTACACCCTGTACAAGCCACTGTGATTACACTCTTGATGGGCTGAAATTATCTGTTTATCTTTTAATCTCTTTTCCATTAGATCGTGAGTTCCTGTGGGACTCTGCTTTATTTGACTTTCTCCTCAACAGGTAGTGGAATTCAAAAAATTTTTGTTAAATAAATGTATGATCTCATAACCAATAAGGTAAAAACATAAATTATATAGAATGATGGTACACAAAAGCCAACTACTGTTACTGTCCTGAATATATCCTGAGGATAAAAATCATCCCAGGAGCCATCAAAGCATCTTGCACAGAAAGAAGAAGTAAGTTTACATCATACTTTCCATCAATAAATTATTCCATAGTCTCTATCATCTAGATTTGTATCTCTCTCTGAACTCAGTGAGATCTTGATGTTCATACATCTCAATTATCCTAGTTCTCACATTACTGAAGTTAAAACAGTTATTTGATTATAATATTGCCAGTGTTTTTAAATGGGAAATAAATCTATAAAACTGTTAATAAAGGTATAAAACTGACTTAAAAGCAACTTTTTACTCTAGCAGTAATAGTATAATTAAGTTTTAATTCATTTTGTCATGTTTTCTTTGGGTAATCTTAAAACAACACAATGCTTTAAAAATATTTCCTGCTTCCTGGTTTTTCCACTTTGATTTTATATAATGGTTGCTCTTTCTTAATTAAAAAGGCTGCTGGAGGATAAAGGGGTGGTAATACAATCAGGCCAAACTTTTTCAAATTTCTTTCTTTATTGCTTTCTACCTTAATGAAAACATTCTCACACTAAGCCGTAGTGATATAAAGAACAACATAGCATTGCATTTCGCATTATAGTCTAAATCAAAGAAAACAATTTTGTTGCTCTCTAAGGAATCTGAAGGCAAGTCTATAATTTTTAACATTTGGATTTGACACAGAAATATCATTCTTACAATTAAATTTGCTAATAATTGCATTATAAATATTTTCACCTATTGAATCATGTGAGCAAGTCACCTTCTCTTCAATTAAAAGGCCTAATGACTGGTGACTGGGAAAATTCAGAAGGGGCAAAGTTACAAGACCAGCTTCAGAAGACAGACTCCTAATCCAATTGATTATGCCTCAGAGAGTCTGTGAGTTCCTTTTCCATAGCTTAGCAATTTTTGTCTGCTCAGCTTTAAATAACTATGAAATCCAGACCGGTGGAACTACTCCAATCTGTGGTCAGTGTGATTAATTCAGAGCACTTTGGCACAGTAACAAAGTCAAGTGTTTCTCACTGTGAGAAATTCTCAACTTATTTCATGGATAAGATAGAACAGATTTGGAAGTACACTGCTTCTATGGGAATAGCATTAGTGACACATGGTAAGGGAGGGTCTGGAAAAGCACTACCATTGCTGCTGGTTTATCATAGAGTTTCACCAAGTGCTTTGAGGTCTTGAGGAATTATAGCCAACCAATGAGGGAATAAAGGCTTGAAGTTCATTATACCGGGGAAAGGTGACTCATGAATCAAGCACCAATGTTGACCCAGTTAGTCACTGTATAGTGAGCATCTAGTACATGCAAGGTGCCGCTAGGCTTTCAGAGTACAGTGAGATAGACACTGAGAGACCTATTTTTGGTCTGAGAGAATGTTTCTCGAGGCGTGATTCTAGAATGGTCTTCAGCAGAGCTGCCTATGTGTATGTCAATAACCTAGGCACCATCCAAGTTACTGAATAAGAATTTTGGATGGTTTGGCCTGGAAATATGAAGTTTAACTATTTTCCCAGCAATTTTTACGTATGCTAAAGTGTGAGGACCACTGCTCTTGAGTTTCCATTCAATGAAGAAATAGAACAAACTGACAAGCTACTATGATACATGGCATAATTTGATTTCTGTAACCAGAGAGTTAGAGACTGCTATTTAGATTTTTAAAAGGGGGAAGAGTATGCCTGGCAATAAGAATCTGAAAATATCTAAGAAAGAAGGAATGTTTGAGACAGACTTCCTAGGATAATATGCAGCATTTCTATAGTTGGCATTTGGAGGAGTCATGCTCTAGAGGAAGGGAAAATATCTGTAAAAGCAGAGTGTGTTCATGAAATACTGAATTTTGATTAGTATTTCTCAACCTTCACATTATAATGCCTGGGAGCTTTTAAAAATGCTGATGCTCAGGCTCAGACCTCAAAATTCTTATTCTATTTGTCTCTTGCAAGGCTTTGACATCACCTTTTAAAAATTTTTAAATTTTATTTTTATTATTTAAAATCAAGAAGATGAGGTGTTTGGCAAGGGGAAAAAGGTGGGTCTGGTGAGCAAAGAAATGATAAATTTTAATTTGAGAGATTATTAGAATATTCAGGTGGTTCGTTCTGGAGTTCTGGCAAGAAGCTAGAGCAGGTGGTGTTGACTTGAAAGGGGTTTTTAAAAACTTTGAGTATGGACGAAGAGAAAAATGCAATTAGGATTTAGAGAGGCAGGAGGAGAAACAGACATGGAAGTGTTTAGAAGTATAGCAGAAGAATCAAGGCATAATCACCAAGGTGGAGGGAAGAAAGAGTTTTGAGAGAATTTGGGTGATTATTACGATGACCAGCTATAATAATCAATCTTAGCTTCACATTAGAATCGCCTGGTAGTTGGGCACGTTTGAGAACCGCTGACTACAGAGAAGTTGAAAAAGATAGGGATAAAGGAAAGCTTCGGAATTGGGTGATTAGGAGATCACTGGTGATTTTTGAAAGAACAGTTTCAATTTAACATTTGGGGTTGAAAGCCAAATAGCAAAAGAGTTAAAGAATGGGAGATAGTAAAAAAGGAACTCTTGTTAGATCACACTGTTTTAGAAGAACATTTTGAAACAAAACCAAGCCAACTTTTTATACTTTCTCAAAACTAATTTAGAGAAAATAACTATATTCAGAAAATATTACTGAAAAAAATCAAACCAGTCCATGATCTGCTAGACTTCTGTGACTAATTATCACAGGGCACGGGGCATGGATGAAGCAAGAAGCTTGGGATAATATGTCAAATTTGGGGAATGCCTTTGTTTTTTTATTATTATTTTATAATGGAGTATAGTTGATTTACAATGCTGTGTTAGTTTCAGGTGTACAACAAAGTGATTCAATTATACATATACATATATCTATTCTTTTTCAGATTCTTTTCCCATATAGGTTATTACAGAGTATTAAGTAGAGTTCCCTGTGCTATACAGTAGGTCCTTGTTGATTATCTATTTTATATATAGTAGTGTATATATGGTAGGGAATGCCTTTGGATGAAAATGATAGATGGAAATGGTTCCCCAATGTCCTCCATGGTGTTTCCCCACTTTCTTCCATATGTATAAAATCTTTTCTCCTTTCCATTTTCTCTATTGCCTTGTTGCTTTCTTACATAGTAAAGCAAAGTAATCAAGTAAGCTGGAGAATCCAAGACTGAGAAGTAATTTAACTTGAAATATCTTCTACCACTAAGTTTGTCCTTGATTGAAGCATATCTTTCTTATTTCAATGAAATCTTCATTTTGATGCAAAGAAGAGAAAAACATTAAAATTTACCTTATTTTCTGGCAAATATCTACATAAAATGTATATTTGAAGTTTGGTGCCCTTGCATATTTTGGTGTACTAGGGTCACATCTACACTTTTCCTTCTTTTGTTTTGTCTTTTATGCTTAGACTTAGAACCCGTATAAGTCAGAAAATAACGATTCTTGAATTTAAGTGAAAGTATCATTGATGTTATGGATGGAAGTCTCATGACTGTTGATGTTTCTAGTATTTAATGACCTTAAATTCTGAATTTACTTCAAACTGCTTCCTCTTTCCTGGTTTGCCTAGAAAGCTTTCATTTCTGTTTTCCTCCTCTTTCTCCTTTTTCCTTTAAAACAATTTTTTTTCTGGCTTATCCCACCAAAACACCACAAATATATCTCTCTTATTCACAATTTTTCTTCTGTTTTGGCAGTCAATGATGAGTATTTAAGGGAAAGGGATTAAGGCAGCATAAAAATACAACTATCTCCTTTTTTTGAGGAACCTCAATACCATTTTTCACCATGCCTGCACGACATTACCCCTCTACCAACAGTGTACAAGGTCCAGCCTCTCCAATGCTTGTTATTAATATGTATATATATATATATATATATAATTAATGATAGCCATCCAAACAGGTGTGAGGTAATACCTCATCATGGTTTTGATTTACATTTTGCTGATGATTAGTGATGTTGTGCATCTTTTCATATACTTGTTGGCCATTTGTGTGTCTCCTTTGGCGAAATGTCTATTCAAGTAGTTTTCCAATTTAAAAAATGAGGTTATTTATCAAAAAAATTGAAAATAGACCTACCATATGATCCAGCAATCACACTTCTGGGTGTGTATCCAAAAGAATTGAAATTAGGATCTCAAAAAGATATCTGCATTCCCCTGTTCACGGCAGCATTATTTACAATAGCCAAGATACAGAAATAAGCAAAGTGTCCACTGACAAACTTATGGATAAAAAAAATGTCATATATATTTACGATGGAATATTAAAATTCTGCCAAATGTGACAACATGGATGAACCAGGAAGACATTTGGCTAAGTGAAGTAAGCCAATGACAGAAGGACAAACACTGCATGATTCCATTGAATGAGGTATCTAAAATAGTCCAATTCATAGAAAAAGAGAGTAATATGGTTGGCAGGGGCTGGGGGAGGGAGAAATAGGGAATTGTTCAACAGGCATAAGGTTTCAGTTATACAAGATGGACAAGTTCTAGAGATGTCCTGTAAAACATTGAGCTCGTACTTAACAATATTTCTTATGAACTCAAAAATGTGTTGAGGGTAGAATTTATGCTGTGTTCTTACCACCACTGCAGCAAAAATAACATCAACAGAAAGTAGTGAGAAAAACATCCACATAATCTTATTCAAAACTATATTTTTACCTTACAGTTTTATTCAAAAGTCAGTAAAAATTTGTTATAGAGATAGCAACTCTTTCTAGAACAATCTTTTTAGCATTTATGGCCACCCAGTAGAGCCAGGGATGGGCATATAATCCAATTTGACTCTTTTTCCTTCTCACTTTCTCTCCTCTCTGCATTGTAGATGAGAAAGCACTTATCCTTAGGATTATGTGTAGCAAATCAAAGTATGACGTGGATATAAGGGGAGATAAAACAAATAGATAAGATAACCATGCTTCCTCTAGAACTGCTTCAGTCACATGAGCGAACAAATACCCTTTATTTTTTAGGCCAGTCTGAGTCGAAATTTATGCTATTTGCAACCAAAGCACTCTTCTAGAATAGAAGAAAAATCAACGGACTAAGAGTCCAGAGACTAAGAAAATATTAGCTGAGTGAATAGATTTTCAAATTTTCATTATCTCCCTGTGTGAACTTGGGCAAATCACATTATTTTAGTGTCTTTGATTATAAAATAAAATGTTGGGGCTTCCCTGGTGGTGCAGTGGTTGAGAATCCGCCTGCCAATGCAGGGGACACGGGTTCGAGCCCTGGTCTGGGAAGATCCCACATGCCGCGGAGCAACTAGGTCCGTGAGCCACAATTACTGAGCCTGCACATCTGGAGCCTGTGCTCCACAAAAAGAGAGGCCGCGATAATGAGAGGCCCGTGCACCGCGATGAAGAGTGGCCCCCACTTGCCACAACTAGAGAAAGCCCTCGCACAGAAACGAAGACCCAACACAGCCATAAATAAATAAATAAATAAAAATTAAAAAAAAAAATGTTAATGAACATTTTTCTAAGATCACTTCCCACTAAAAATAACTATATATTTTCTATGAAGGTAACTGTAAATATTAGCTACTATTATTAACATCAGTTTCATATTTGAAAGACTATTTCTTTGCATGTTTCTGTTTTTCAATTCTCTTTTTCTCCTTGTTTCATTGAGCATCAGCATTTTATAGCAAATTAACCATGATAAAAGTAGTAAGCATTATATTTGTCAGGAAATATATTCCTTATAATATATTTCAACACTCCATTTTTGTATCATTAAAAACACAAGATACTTATTATAAAATTGTTAAACAAGAAGACATTTAATATTAAATCACAATAGAGATCTTACTGTTTCACTGTGTACTGAAAACTCCAGATCATTGCTTTCTGCAAGTGTATGAAATATATTGCAACATGTAACTGTTATATGAGTTGTAGAAATATCTGCTGCTTATCAATAACAACTGACTTCTAGGCTTGTTGCAACAGTTAGAATATTTTTTATTGTTTTATATTGTATTTCTTTTCTTTTGCTTATATGACAGAAAATTGATGACACTTAAATACTAAAATTATGTATAATTGTTGTGTTATTACCTAACAAAGGTTAAAACTGATGATTCTACTTCAAGGCTTTTGAATGGAAGGTTAATAATTGCACTTTATTCCCTTACTTAGAGAAGCCAGTTAACAAGTTATATAGAGAAAAGAGAATGATAACTTGAATGAGAAGAGTTGAGGAAGAGTTCCTTAAAACTGCAACCTGTTAGGATTTCTACAAATGTCAGAAACAAATTCGTCTTGGATAATGTGGAGTATGTGTGAGGGTTTGACAGAGTTTGTAGTAGCTGCTATCAGGTTGAATTTGGAAATTGGTCAGACTCCTTAATGTGGTTGAAGAGGCCATTACTTAAAATGAGATAATAAACACAAGTTCCTAAACTCATATTAATTTAAAGATTTCAGGACCCTCCCTAATCTATCAGCAGGAAATGAAAACACTAATTTGAAGAGATATGTGTACCCTTATGTTCACTGCAACATTATTTACAATAGCCAAGATATGGAAGTGACTTAAGCATCCACGGATAGATGAATGGATAAAGAAGATGTGGTATATATATGTACAGTAGAATACTGCTCAGCTATAAAATAGAATGAAATTTTGCCATTTGCAACAATATGGATGGACTTGGAGGGTATTACACTAAGCTCAATAAGTCAGACAGATAAAGACAGATACTATAAGATTTCACTTATATGTGGAATCTAAAAAACGAAACAAATGAACAAACAAGACAAAACAGAAACAGACCATAGATACAGAGAACAAACTAGTGGTTGTCAGAAGGGGGGATGGGGGGTTGGGTGATATAGGTGAAGGGGACTAAAAGTTACAAATGTGTCATGAGGATATAATGTACAGCATAGGGAATATGGGCAATGCTATTGTGATAGCTTTGTATGGTGACAGATGGCTTCTAGACTTAGCATAGTGATCATTTCATAATGTATACAAATGTTGAGCCACTATGTTGTACACCTGAAACTAATATAATATTGTATGCCAACCTTATTTCAATTAAAAAAAGATTTCAGGATCCTCTCTATAAGTGTGTGACATCAAATCCTAATATCTGCTCCAATTTTATCTGAACTCTTGTTTTTTCCTTCAAAATGATGATCCTGGTCCAGTTCTTAAATACTGTAATTTGTGGCATTCGAAGACTGTAAATCAACTTGAGACAACTCTGAGCTTTGTTCCCTTTGGGTTACAAGCAGGCTTCTAACATATGATTATATTCAGAGTCAAAACTCTAATATTTATCAAGGAATTAAAGAACCACAATAGGGACTTCCCTGGTGGCGCAGTGGTTAAGAATCCGCCTGCCAAAGCAGGGGACACAGGTTCGAGCCCTGGTCTGGGAAGATCCCACATGCCGCGGAGCAACTAAGCCTGCGTGCCCCAACTACTGAAGCCCGCGCGCCTAGATCCCCTGCTCCGCAACAAGAGAAGCCACCGCAATGAGAAGCCGTGCACCTCAACGAAGACCCGCTCGCCTCAACTAGAGAAAGCCGCGCTCAGCAACGAAGACCCAACGCAGCCAAATAAATAAATAAATTTATAAAAAAATTAAAAAAATAAAGAACCACAATAAAGAGGTAACTACCAGCCCTCTGTTGTCAAATTCAGTCAGATGGAAGGTGATTACACATGTAGCATAAATATAAAATGGATGCTTAAAAATCATCAGTTAATCTCCTAATACTTGAAATTTTAGCGTGAAATGTCATTAACCAAATATTATGAGCAGAGAGGCTCAACAACTATAAAAAATGTAGAATATAGCTTTTAAAAGACACAAATAATTCTTTACATCTTGGCAAAAATAAATCATCAGAGAAGCCATGGCTTCAAATAAAGGCCGTGGCCATATGAAGTGTTCTTTTCATTGCTTATTCACGGAGAACCTGTTTTCAATTGCTCTGTCCAAGTAACAATTTTTTGGTTATAACATAATGATGTATTCCATTCAGTGATCTTCTTTTTGCTTTATGTTCTAATTCCCTAAAGATAAGGAGAGAGCATGTAGAAGGTATCCTAAGGTCTAACTTACTTACGTTTTTATTCTTATTTAAGAAACATTACTGCTATACCCGCCAAGGATTACAGTGCAACTAACATAATATCTTCCTAAGCTATTATTCAATTGAGAAACGATATTAAAACTTTAACAATATTACAAGTTCTTAAAACATTTATAAAGAGCCTTATGACAGAATTGCAGCTTGAAGGAGGGAAAAATTACTTAAAATGTTTTTATTTCACCAGAAAATGCAAATTCAGAGGCATTTGCATAATTATGTTTAAAGACAGGTTTATAGTAGGGCTCTGAAATAGATGAGAGATCAATTTTGGTGCAGTATGTGCTTAAAAGAGATCTCATCAGGACTCTAGCCAAGGTAGACTTCCCATGTCCCCTGCAACAGTAACTGAATATGGTTTGAAGAATGAAGGGTAGGAAAATTAATCTATGGTGATAGAAGTCAGAATAGTGGTTACTTTTTGCAGAGGGCAATGACTAGAATGGAGCTTGAGTGAGGCTTATGGGTTCAGGTAACGTTGAATAACTTGATCTGGGTACAAATTACATAGGTGTGTTCATTTTGTAAAAATTTATGGAACAATTCACTTAAAACTTGTGTACTTTACTGTATGTTATATTTCAGTAACAAAATTTACCAGAAATATGAAGGTACATTCTAAAAGACAACTGACCTGGATTCTTAAAAAAGTCATGAAAAAAAACAAAACAAAACAGAAAACAACCAGATGTAGTATATGTATGACTCTTGACTGGATCTCGGATTAAAAGGAAAATAGCTATAAAAGTCTACTGGGGATATGTGAATATGGAATGGATAATAAGTTCTATCATGAAATTATTGCTAAAAATTTTCTTAGGTGTGATACGGTATTGTTATATGGTTCTTAGGAAATGCTCACTGATGTAATTAAAGTGTCAGGGTGTCTTCAGCTCACACTCAAATGGTTCAGAAAAAGGTGCATGAGTGTGTATGTTGTCTGTATATGTGTGAGTGTGATTCTGCATGTGAGTGCATTTGTGTGTGAGGGTATGTGTGAGTTTAACAGTGTGAGAGAGAGAGAGCAAATGATAGCAAGTGAGATGAAATTTTAACAATTGCTGAATCCCAGTGTAGAGTATAATTTTCTTTCAACAGTTCAGTATTGTAAAAAAAATTTCCAAATAAAAACGTGACTTCAAAAAAAGGTTAGGAAGAAAAGGGAAAAAATGATCACTTGACCTAAATCTTCAGTCTCGAGATTCCCGCTGAACTGTTCTGAGGACCAAGATGAAGCTGCAAGTACGGTAGAAGAATGTGGAAATAATGGGGGCTGAGACGTTGGAAGAGTTATATCCCTACATACAGAGCTCCTGAACACTCACCGTCCTAAATTTTATTTTTATATGGCACACATTTAGAAAATTTAGGAGTGTCCTGGAAAGTTGTAACAGCTGGTGTGCTAGTGTTGGGCCCCGGGGCTGGGGGTGGTTGAATGTCTGAGGAATTCCGAGGCCTCTGAGAGAAGCCTGTTTCAGAGAAAGGCCCCAAACTGCCTGGGGACCCACAGTGTGAGAAACAGGCCACTGGACGGGCCCTGACAGATGTTATGAAAGGGTGGTGTTAAGTGCCTTTTTCAGGATATTAAACCAGCATCCTAACTGGCAAAAAAATGAATTGTCACTGACATTATGTCAGCCCATTGGAGACCCTCTCTGCTACTTTCCGTGATCTGGGAACCATTATACATGGTAGATCGATAGGGTCCTGAGCAGGAATTTAAATAATCATTTCTAATAAAACCTATTGTAGACTGTTGGGGCCAGAGGATAGAGACAAGTCACAAAACATAATGTGTTTAAAGCCGCTCTCCCTCCCTTTCTCTCTTCTTTAAAGAGGGGAATAATGGAAGCGAGATCTGGCGATAAGGCACAAAAAAGGCCTTTCGGTCCTGGCCAATCTGCTTAGCTAATGGCTGTAAACTGACACCCCTAATGAAATAAAAATGTCTCAGTTCAAGTGCATAGCTGCACAATTGTTAACAACCCTGAACTCTGGCTGTGATCCTGGTGACGGGTACTAAGTAACGCCCTGACAATTTCCCATGACTCTTCCTTCCTCTCAGCCCCTGCCCATTGACAAGCAAATAAAAGAATCCTGCAGCAAATTAAAGGACGGTAGCATCAGGGATTGAGGCCAGGGAAACAGTGGAGTGTATCATTTTTATCTCTCCTGTCTGCTCGTGACAGTGGACTGCTTGTTTTTCCTATGGAGTCCTAAGGCCCGGGATGGGTCATTGGCGGGGGGGGGGGGGGGGGGGGGGGGGGGGGGGAGGGTTCTGATGCGCATGGGCTTTTTACGAAGGTGCAGGTGGGGTAGAGACACAGAGGTTTGTGCAGCCTGGAGGCTATCCCAGCCCCTCATTCTGCCCTCAGCCTCCTGTTGCCGAGCTCCTCTGAGCTCTGGGCTGCAGACGGCAGGCGGAGGAAAAACCCTGTTCGAATGTGCTAAGACTAGATGGCTGCGGTTAGAATGGTTTCCCCTGGCTCCCCCCTCACAGCTTGCAGTTGTCTGATTTCAATCAGTGGCAGTTCCCTCCACATGTCCAGCCATCAATCTTCCGCCGCCCCTGGATGAGCGTGGCACAGCACGGGGCATGTTCCAGTTAAAAAATAGCCTTTGCCACAGCTTTCCTTCTTCAGCCACTGATAAGTCTGCCTTTGATATTTTTATTAAAAAAGAAAGAAAACACATTGGGAAATAGGTTTCATTTCTTACAGCCCGGACCAGAGCCCCTGAGGTGGAGGAGGATTGAGGCCTGTTGAGGGGGGACCCGAGGGAAGGGGGGCTGAGGTCTACCTTTGAAATTCCAGCCTTGTGCCAGGTGGGAAAGAAGGGCTCACTCCTGAACAACGGAAGCCCTACACTCCGTGAGAGTGCTTCCATCACAATGATACACAAGGGCATCTTTTCACAAGCAACAAACCAACATCACACTCTTCCTCCAAGGAGGAACATGCGTTTTAGGGAGAAACCTGGTTTTGAGAGACAGAATTTGAAAATAAACTGTGATCTCGCCCTTGACCTTTTTGTCATGCCCCCCGAAGGTTTTGATAGCGCCTTTGATAGACTAGCCGACTCTCCTCCTTCACTGCAGGCTCGGCGGCAGGAAGGCAGGCGGTGTGGGAAGTGGTGAGTGTCACTCCCAGAAAGGCTCTCCTGGCCGGCCTCCAGGAGATGCCTGCCCACTGAGTCACCTCCAAGAGACGACACAGTAAACATTCTGTAGCCAGGTTCCCGGTGCCTATTTTAAAATAGACTGTTTCAATCTTCTTATCATCAGGGGTCCACCTACCTTCCTGGCAGAGTCATTAGAGAACCTTCTGGAAGTATAGTAAGGTAGCCACCCGATCCCTGCATCTCCATGCCTCCAGCCCTCCGTTTATCTGTAAGGCTAAGGAGAGGTGAGTCTGGGTGAGGTTCCTTCCAATTAGTTTTTTTGTTTTTTGTTTTTTTTTATTGGAGTATAGTTGCTTTACAATGTTGTGTTAGTTTCTGCTGTACAGCAAAGTGAATCAGCTATACGTATACATATATCCCCTCTTTTTTGGATTTCCTTCCCATTTAGGTCACCACAGAACACTGAGTAGAGTTCCCTGTGCTGTACAGCAGGTTCTCATTAGTTATCTATTTTATACATAGTATCAATAGTGTGTCTATGTCAATCCCAATCTCCCAATTCATCCCACTCCCCCCTTTCCCCCTTGGTAACCATATGTTTGTCCTCTACATCTGTGTCTTTATTTCTGCTTTGTAAATAAGATCATCTATACCATTTTTTTCAGATTCCACGTATATGCGTTAATATACAATATTTGTTTTTCTCTTTCTGACTTCCTTCACTGTGTATAAATGAGGTCAGTCATCCATTGCTCGGAGGGACTTTCAAGATATCAAGCCTTATATCTGGCAACTTAAGAATGGAATTTAAAGTAAAAGATGAACTCTCTGCATCCCAGCCTCTCATGCCTGATATTCTTTGGAGGTGGAGGCATAGATTATAAAATCATCTGCCATCCTTACCGTGTATAGGGCTTCCAGAAGTGGCTCAAGAGCCTAAGAACATTGTTGGAACATTAGAAAGGAAGAGGGGAGGGTTTCTAAATGGTGCAGTAATTTGAGCTGAACAAATCTGTAGGTCAGGGAGCAATTCTATTTTGGAAAATCTTAGAAATAGCAACAAAAAATCCAGGACTTGAGGAAATGTTAGGAACTTTTTTGAGGCATCTGGTACTGGGTATGCTCCAAATAAGGGTTCAAGGACACAGTGAGTCTTCTGCCCTGTGCAGGACTACAGGCAATATTTATGGAAGGCATCCCCATTTCAAAGGACTAATTCATGTTAGAGAAGGGAAGATGAGTCATAACAGCTCCAAAAGGACATGAAGGATGCAGTCTCTTCATTAAGTACCAGTTAAATGGTTTGTCCATCTGGTTAAGCCTTTCATCAGAGACTAACTGAATTCACTGACTTCCCCCACTTGCTGGCTTGCCATAGTCCATAAAATTTTATTAGTTCTGAAATTTTAGATTGTTGAATGAATGAATGAAATTGCCGTTTGTGTTGGTAGTGATGATTAGGGTGCCTATGGTTTAGGACATAAAGTCTAGAATAGAATAAAAAAATGATTCATTTACTCAGCAAATCTTTGGGAGAAGTCTGCCGTGTGTTAGGCAATGTTCAGTTGGGATAGAGTAGAGAGGAATAAATATTTCATGGAGTTTTTATGCTAGAGGAGGATACAATTATTTATATGATGAGAAGGAGTGAGCCAGAGAAACACCTGGGAGAGGAAAGTTTTGTGCTGAGAAACCAGCCTGCGTGTGTGAGAAGAAGCAGGCAAGTCAGTGGTGGAGTGACCATTCATCCCAGTTTGCCCATCACTGAGGGGGTTCTCAGGACTTGGGACTTTCAGTGCTAAAATAAGGAAAGTCCTGGGCAAACTAGGAAGGATTGACCACTCTCTGTGTTTCTGGACATGTCAAATGAGAAGATGAGTTTGGAGAGTAGGGCATGAGATCATGTGGTCCCCTAGAGGCCATGGTCTGGAGTTAAATTTATTCAGAGTTTGATGAGAGGCTTTTGTAGGATATCTGTGGGTCCAAGGCTCTTATTCCAGAAACCATTCCTATTGCATAATGACATTGACACTTTAATGATTTATTATTCAGTATTGACTGTATATGGGGTTAGATTAGCAATGTTCTTATGGGTGCTTTCATTGTAAGGAATTTTGGAAAAGTAAAAAATATACCAAGTTTGAAGTTGGAATGATCCAGCTTTGTAATTTACTGAAGTTGCTACAAAGCCTCCAGCAATAGAATGGGAAGAAGGAGAGGGGCATGGCTTTGGTATGAAGACTTTAATATTGCAGATCTTCATCTCCCAGTGGGATCAAGGGAGGGAAGATTTGTTTTGGGGGGATTAAATTTATTTATGGGAAAAAAGTTGGTTTGATTTATTGTATAAGGACTTCATCTGTGAGACTTTTATAATGAGAGGGGTTGTATTACTAAATTTTATCAAGTGGCAGGAAATATCAGACACTCTATGTTGGCATTGAGTTACTTAAACTATGTTGTAATCTGTGCTCATTGTATAACCCTTTCTGGTGAGTCTGGGTAGACTTAGAGCAGAGCATAAATCAAGATGGAAAATAGAATGGAAGGTAACAATTGAAGATACCGTGTAATGTTACCTTGGGGGAATATCCGTATCCTGTATTTGCCCCTACCAGAAGCTTCTGGAGGCGACATTAAACAAGCATTCATCAAAGCCCTTGGGAAGTGAACTGACCATTTCATTGGTCCCCCGTGGCTACACAGTGGCCAAAGACTAGGGAAAGAGCCCCGCAATGATGGTGGTGGGACATTCCTGACACTTTGTTAAATTCGTTTCTCAAGGGAAACAACCTTATCTCTAGTTGAATGCTGGATTGTTAGTTCACACGCCCATCACCTTTTAAATGAATGCAGGAACTTCCTCCTTACTGGTCTCCCAAATTCCATTCTTGTCCTCCTGGAACCTATTCTCAGGAGAACAGTCAGAGTGACCTTTTAAAACAAATAAGTTCATATCTCACCCTGCTTAAAAGTCTGCCAGGGGCTTCCCTGGTGGCGCAGTGGTTGAGAATCTGCCTGTCAACGCAGGGGACACGGGTTCGAGCCCTGGTCTGGGAGGATCCCACATGCCACAGAGCAACTAGGCCCGTGAGTCACAATTACTGAGCCTGAGCGTCTGGAGCCTGTGCTCCGCAACAAGAGAGGACGCGATAATGAGAGGCCCACGCACTGCGATGAAGAGTGGACCCCACTTGCCACAACTAGAGAAAGCCCTCACACAGAAATGAAGATCCAACACAGCCATAAATAAATAAATAAAAATTAAAAAAAAAAAAGAAAAGCTTTAAAAAAAAAAAAAAAAAAAGTCTGCCAATAGCATCCCATGATAGCAAGAAAAAAATCCAAGCTCTTTCGTATGGCCTGTGAGGCCTTACCTCTTCCAACCACTGCCTTTTTCTCCAGGCTCATGTTCTAACACTTTCCTCTGCCCTCAGTCCACTCCAGCCACTCTGGACTTCTTGCTCTTCCTCCAGTTTGTTTCCATTTTGAAGCCTTTATACTTGGTAGTCCCACTTCCTGGAATATTCTTCTACAAGTCTTTGCTGGACTTATTCTTTCCTGTGAGGTTTGTATCACTTAATGTCACTCCCTTTAGAGAGTACCTTTCTGTCTCCAATATCTAAAAGAGCCACTGCCATCCTGTCACTTTCTATCGCCTATGCCTGCTTTATTTTCTTCATAGCACTGAGGAGCCATCTATTCACTTATTCAACTAGGATTTGTATAGCTTGAAATCTGGAAAGAAAAAAAAAAATCATTTCCTCTCACTCTCTATAATAATCTCCCTAAAGAACTCTGATTGATGCTGCTTGGGTCATATGCCTAAACTGGGCTAAGTACTTTGCTTAAAGGGATAAAATTATGTGCCTACCCTTGTATTCAGGAAGTATAGTAATGCAATTGATGGCCCCATCATAATCACAGTATGAGGAAGAGGAAGCAGGACAGAAAAAATAAAAAAATAAATAAAACCAGATGTTTGCCATGATACAGTAAATATACTGTTACTCTGTAGAGGTGATGTAACTTTCCTAGAGGTAGCTGATCAGAAGTCACTCAAGGAGCCCTTAATGACTTTTGATATGAACATGGCAATTTATAGTCAGGATTCTCCACTTTTATTTTTGGGTACTATCAAAAAGAAAACAAGCAAAATTAAATATAAAAGCATACATTTCATTTCTGATAACATTTGGAGTCAGAAAATTTCTAAAGCTTGCCAAAGTGGTAGTGTTTACACGGAAGCTGTAGAGAAGGAAGTGGAGAACAGTGCAGAGTCAGAACATGATGGTGGCAGATTTCTGAATGCATATCTACAATAGTGTTCACCAAACAACTTCATGAAGGGGACAGTTACACATGAGGGTCAAAATGTTTGCCTATATCTTCAAAAGAGGGTACAGAAACAGGAGTGAGCTAGTTAAAAGCAGAAACCACCATTTCTCATCCCTCACCACAGAGAATGATTAAGTCAGAAAAAGAGAAAGAGTTACAAAAAAGAACCATACAGAAAGCCATATCTTCATGAAGCAACGTAGGTTTGTAGTAACTGGGGATAAGGCAGGATCTGTGTTATGAAGAAAACAAACAAACAAACAAACAAATAAAACAGCTACTCTAGAGTGCTACCTTGTCCCACTCCGCCTACAGGAAACTCTTAGTATAACAGGGCCACAAACACTGAATTTATATAATAATTAAAAAAAAAAAAGAAGTAGTTAGCACACATCTATGCAGAGAAACCATAAAAATAAAGGAGGAAACAAGCAACAAATTCTATTAACAAACCACTTGCCAGGTTAAAAAAAATGTTGTCATGGAACAGACTAAATTTTTTTTTTAATTTTTATTTATTTATTTATTATTTATTTATTATTTTTATTTTTGGCTGTGTTGGGTCTTCGTTTCTGTGTGAGGGCTTTCTCCAGTTGCGGCGAGTGGGGACCACTCTTCATCGCGGTGCGCGGGCCTCTCACTATCGCGGCCTCTCTTGTTGCGGAGCACAGGCTCCAGACGCTCAGGCTCAGTAGTTGTGGCTCACGGGCCCAGTTGCTCCGCGGCATGTGGGATCTTCCCAGACCAGGGCTCGAACCCATGTCCCCTGCATTGGCAGGCAGATTCTCAACCACTGCGCCACCAGGGAAGCCCCGGAACAGACTAAATTTTAAACAAATATTTTGCTATAGAAATTTTTTAAGTGAATGATGACAAAACAAAAGAGCAAGAATTTGGGGAATAGAAGAGAAATAATAGTAGCAGTTAAAGTAGCATAATTCAATACGAATGCAAGAAAAATAAAACATCAACAAATGAGAAAGGAGTTAGAAGGACCTCAGAAGTGAATAAAGGGCTTCCCTGGTGGCACAGTGGTTAAGAATCTGCCTGCCAATGCAGGGGACACGGGTTCAAGCCCTGGTCCAGGAGGATCCCACGTGCCGAGGAGCAACTAAGCCCACGAGCCACAACTACTGAAGCCCGCATGCCACAACTACTGAAGCCTGCAGGCCTAGAGCCCGTGCTCCGCAAAAAGAGAAGCCACCGCAATGGGGAGCCCGCGCACCGCAACAAAGAGTAGCCCCCACTCACCACAACTAGAGAAAGCCCACGTGCAGCAACAAAGACCCAACTTAGCCAAAAATAAATAAATAAATAAATAAATTTATTTTTCAAAAAAGTGAATAAACATTGGAGAAAAAACAGTAATGGACACATAAGAGAAATGACAAAAATAAACAAAATACAATTGAAATAGTTAAAAAGAGTTAGAGAGAAAATGTTGGTAATAGAAAATAGGAAAAGGAAATATACCATATGCATAATTGGAGTCTACAAAAGAGGTAAAATGGAATAGATCAAATATTGAAAGATACAATTCAAGAAAACATTTCTAAAATAAAAAGCACTTGAATATAAATATAAAGAGCAGGTCAGCTGTTATGGATATTCAACACCTGAATATTTTTAGTAAAGTTACTAGACTTAAAAAAATCCTTTGTGCAGCCGGGAAAAGATATCACTCAAATGGGAGAAAAACAAATCATTCTTCTCTCATAGATCTTAACAGCAATATTTAATGTCAGAAGTCACATGATATACGTATATCAAATACTAAACCATGAAAATAGAGAATCCATCTTATTTTCAAGTGCCCGTAAACCTTTCACAGACATCAATCATACTGGACAAGAAAGAAAATCTTAGTATACCCCAAAAAGTAAAATTAATACAGAAAACATTCCCTGATCACAATGCAGTGAAACTAGAAATTGACAAAAGCAACAAGAAAATGCACCCCCCCAGGAAATTAGAAAGTTCTTAGCAACAGCTTACTCAAAGAGAAAATTTAAAGATAAACATACCTTTATGACAAAGACTAATAAGGACTATCCCTGTATTAGTTTTTGCACTGCATAATAAATTATCACAAATTTAGCAGCCTGAAACAACACACATTTAAAATCTCATATTTTCCATGGGTCAGGAGCCCAGGCATGTCTTACTGGGGTTCTCTGCCATAAACATATCATCTATGATGGATTCTTAAATGGATGCCTGATTAGGGAAAAATCTGTTTCCAAGATCATTTAGGTTTTCAGCAGAATTCACTTCTTTGCGGCTGTAGAATTCATGGCAATTTGCCTTTACAAAGCCATCAATAGAGGAAAAGACTCTAAAAAAAAATTTGTTAGCAACATGGGGATTTATTTAAGGTAATGTAAGTATGAGAGTTATATCCCATCACCTTTGCCATATTCTGTTGGTTAGAAGCAAGTCATGTATCCATCTCACAATCAAGGGAAGTTAATCATACAAGGACATCAACACTGGCAGTTCATTTAAAGTCTGTTTACTATATCCTCTGACAGAAAACTGTATGGCTCTCTCATTTATGAATGTCACTGTAAAACTTTTGAATAAAATATTGACAAAAAGAATATAGCAACATCCTAAAAGAAGAGAACATTATAATCTAGTGAAGATAACTCCAGAAATGCAAGGATGGTTCAATAATGTAAATCTATTATTGATATTATAATACATTGTATTCATTGATCTAAAAGAGAAAAATATTATTTCCATAGATTCTGAAAAGATATTTAACATAATTCAATATCCACTCTTATTAAAAAAACAAAACAAAACAAAACTTAAGGACTTAGTTAACATAACTTAATTGCTCCTTAACATGAAGGAGTATATCTTATGTAATAGCCAGCTAGAAGATTCCCTCTAAATTAAGAAGAAGAAAGTACACTACAGTTATTCAAAATTGTATTGGAGGTACCAGCCAATGTGAGTAAAATAGAGAAAGAAACCAGAGACATAAAAATTGGAAAGGAAGAAGTAAAATGATTACCTTTTGTAAATGATATAAATATGTACCTGGAATGCCTAAGAGAGTTGATTGAAAGCTATTACAAACAATAATAGAATCCAGTTAGATAGCAGGGTAGAAAATAAATATAAACCAAGACCAAGCTCAGCTCTTACGTAAATAAGATGAATATGGCCCCTTTCTTTTGTTCTTGTGATTCAAGACTCAAGCCACTAGTGTTCCACCCTCTTCAAGCACCAGCATCTCAATCTCACTCCATGACTTTAAAGACTTTCGTTTGGTTCTCCACACTTGATGGTAGTTACCATAATGCTGCATGTTCAAGGCCACACTGTTTATGACACCATATCTCTGTTCTCGCAAACCAAGGCCTGCAATTCAATTCCCTCAGGAAGACATCTCTGATTATGCTCAGCACATTCTCTGCATGCCACTGTTCTGCACACCCACAGCACCTGTGGCAGCAGTTTGTTGTGTTCTAATTTGTGTTTCCTTATATGTTGCTTGCTAAGTGTTAAGTGGTGTATGCTTTTTTTGCCCAAATCAAGATTTTGAGAATCTTGTCTCTTCTATCACCCACCATCCAGAGCACCTAGCTATAGTAGTCTATACCAAAGCATTCCATAAATAATTCTTTTAAATTTTTAATCAGTTTTAAATATATGGAACATATTTCCATGGTTCAGACATTTTAAAAGATATAAAGGCATATAGTGAAGAGTCCTTCTTCCACCCTATTCTCTATCTTCTCAGTTCCTATAACCTCCTAGGCAACATCTATCACTATTTTCTTGTTTATTTTTCCAGAAAAATTTTATGCCTGTGTAAGCCAATAGTTACAACTCCTCTCTTTTCTTATCTTTTTTATATAAATGGTAACACAATATATTCATTTCTCTCAACCTTGCTTTATACCTAAATGGTATATTCCAAATATCTTTCCCTTAATATATAGAGTCCGTCTTTAATTTTTAAATTACACATTTCATTATTAGTATATACTATCATTTACTTAACAACTACACTATTAGTAGACATTTATGTTGATTCCAATCTCTTCCTATTACTAATAGTGCCTTCCAATTAGCATATTAGATAGACATAGATTTGCATTAAAATTATAGATAGATAGATAAATAGATTCACGATGAAATTATAAAGTCATGGCCTAGAATTACCTTGACTCTCTAAGATAACTTTTCATATTAGTGTTCTAATTCATAATGTGTTCCTGGAGAAAGTCTCACTAAAGGCTATCTCCCGTATTCTCCACCCCTGCTTGCACTTCAATTGTAATAGGAAAACAACCATTTTCAACAAGGAGGGGAATCACTCAAGGGGAGAACTAGCTTTATTCCCTTAATTCAGGATTGTGAAAATAGATAAGATAGGGGACTTCTCTGGTGGCACAATGATTAAGAATCTGCCTGCCAATGCAGGGGACACAGGTTCGAGCCCTGGTCAGGGGAGATCCAACATGCCGCGGAGCAACTAAGCCCGTGCACCACAACTACTGAGCCTGTGCTCTAGAGCCCGCGAGCTACAACTACTGAGCCCACATGCCACAACTACTGAAGTCCATGCGCCTAGAGCTTGTGCTCCTCAACAAGAGAAGCCACTGCAATGAGAAGCCCGCACACCACAATGAAGAATAGCCCCCACTCACCGCAAGTAGGGAAAGCCCGCGCAGCAATGAAGACCCAACGCAACCAAACATAAATAAGTAAATTTATTAAAAAAAAAAAAAAAGATATGGTAGCTGATTTCATCTCTTCCTATAAAAACTTCTTCAGCAAGGATGATATTTCTGGACACTTAGGCAGATGATTCATGTGCACTGAGGCAATCAAAATAACTACAGTTGTGGACCATATATCATCATATTGATTAAGAGCTTGGACTTTGGGAGAGAATGGATACATGTATATGTATGGTTGAGTCGCTTTGCTATGCACCTGAAACTATCACAACAGTGTTAATTGGATACACTCCAATATAAAATAAAAAGTTAAAATAAAAGAGCTTGGACTTTGAAACCAGACTAATTCCACCTCTGACTTTGGGCAACTTATTAACTTATTTGCATTGCAGATGAATGCATCTGTAAACTGTGGATAATAGTCCCTATCCAATATTTGAGAGTCACATTATATGTGTTAGTTATTATTATTCTTTTCTAATAAACATTAGCAAATATGTACTCATCATTCATAATAAAAGCAAAATGCTTCCATTCTGCCTTCAGCCCCATAGAAGACACAGTTGAAGCAGACATGCTTAGAGTTTGCTCACATTGATGCCTAGAGCTATCAAACTTGATTAGGCCCTATGAACCATTTGGCCAAGCTCACCAAACAGAAAGTGACATTTGCACCAATGGTTTTGCACAACCTCCATTTCTATATGCAGGCATAGGCAGAGGCTTACATTTATGTGTTTCCCTAGACTCCTGATTGTTATATTTACACATAGTGATCTGCAACTTACTTGCTTCACTGTAATCCTCCCTAAGGATACCATCTAAGCTGTGGGATTGCTTCAGCACAGAGAGTGATAAAGCAACAAAGTCACCAAGAACTATTAAAATTGAATTGAAACTATGGTTTAAATAATAACAACCAGAGAATTCAAGCAAAGTTAATATATATACATATATATACATATATGTATATATCCCTCACTGTACTAAGCAAGGCCCATTGCAGAGACCCCCCTCCCAATCTCCTCTCAAATCACCGATAACACCGAGTCCATGATACAACTAACCTTTCCCTGGGAGTCTGAAGCTAAAATTAGAGACAGGACTGAGGCCACTGCTGCTGGTAATGATTACATGTTAATATTGATTTATTTCATTGACTGGTTACTGCCCATCAGTGTAATGGTAGATAGATGGCATCTGTGCTGAAGCTAATAACTTTTAGATTTATTTGTTCTCTTCAGAACTTCTTAGGAAACAAATCACTCTTAATCCCCAAATAAAGCACAGTTTCTCAAATACAAATGCAATATGTGTTACCTTCCCTAATATACTTTTAAAACTGACTCTGAAGAGTAGAAGGGAGTTTAACAACTCTGAAAGACTGAATAAATGTAGCTCTAATACATAGGATTCTGACACACAGAGTTTTCCATTTCTCATTTCCAAAATGAAACTTTTATAAAGAAAACAAAAATGCTTCCTCTGCATGCGCTGTCTATTGGCATCTTGGAACCATTTCCACACCCTTCTTTGTTCTTTCCTGTAGTGCAGGAGCTGAAGGCCTGAAAACCACATTTCCCGGATGTCCTTGCCACCAGCCTCCTGTTTAAGGTCTGGGAATTGAGGTCTCTGTGTGAGATTTGCCTGGGAAAGAGAGGAAGAACCATCACTGCTCGGCCGTGGCCAGAAGGCATATGGACTTCAGCAGAGGGCCAGAAGACAGGTGTGAGGATTTTGCCAGCATTTCCTGGAAACCACCTACTTGAGGGCTACAGGCAGTGAAGTCATCAGCAAGTCATCTGCCTGAGATGCCTGCGCTTCCTGATTTCCTGAACATTAGCAGCAACTTCTTTGGCCTTTGTGTAATCCACTCTTCCATTGGTTTTGTAAATCTCTGATCATTATATTAAATCCCTTCCCAATTGAACATCCTACAGCAGTTTCTACTTTCGTTTCTAAATTCTCACTGATGCATGTTTGGTACCAAATGTAAAAGCCAGCAGAGTCTTTTCCCGACTTTGGGCTGCAGCAACATTTCTTGGCTCACTTTGAGCATGTCTTCCCGTCCCGTGTAATTTTACTCCTGAGAGATGGCCAATGGAATGGGAGTGCCGCCCAGGTGTGCCCCTCTTGCCTGACGCTTACCAGCCTCCCAAAGGTGATTCTCCTTTCTTTTCCCACCAAGAAGCTGAATGGAGCCGGCTCCTGAAGGAGGGCAGAAACCAGGAGGAAGAAAGTGCCCTTCTAATCAACTCTGGAGCAGAGTCCTGAATTCTGTCTCCCCGTCCATGCAAGCCTCACCAGCATGGGGAAAGTAACATTTTATTGTGAGAAGCCACTGAAATGTAGAGATTGTTCCAGTAGCTGCCTTCTTCGGTTAGTACACAGTCTTTGAAAGCAGAAACTACATTCTACAACTTTTGTGTTTCCCATGGAGCCAAACATACATCTATGGAGAGAATAAACAGTCAATAAATGCTTGCTTTATGAATGAAGAGAAAAAGAGAGGAGGATAAAAATATTTAAATAAGGGCAACTTAATAATTGGGTGATCACTGGAGGACGTTAGATCTAATATACAGTAGTGATCATTATGTGCATGTGTTTGAATGACAAAAATGTGCTAGCCTTCCAGACTGTGCTGAGGGCAAATGTTGGTTAATACAGCATAGAGGTTAAAAGCATGGATACTGAGTTCAGATTTGCTCTCCCATTTACCAGCTGATTATCTTGAAAAAAATACCTAAACTTCGGGGTTTCAGTTTCTTCATCCACCCGTTTCATCTGGGGATGATACTCATAGTGTAACTGTTGTATAGGGTTGTTTTGTGGGTTCATGATCTCACACCTGTAGGGTACTGTGAAGGGTGCCTGGTACATCATACTGTATTTGTTAGTATTGAATATAGAAATTTGGAAATGTATTCTAGCTTTTCTTGTCTTTGGCAATGAAGCCGCCTTTGATTCTGCTTCTTTTCTTCAATTCTCCTTCTTCCTACATTGATTGTCTTTGGTTGCCATAGATTCCTTTTGCATAGAACTCATAGAAAACTTCCTCACGTTGACAGTTTCCAGATTTCTTCTGGTTTGTGAAAATTCCTAATTTGCTCCTAGGTTGGTTTATCATCTCACACGTTATTATTGCATTCTGACTACATTAATGTCCCAGTTAACAGTAATTGTCCCTTTTCTTTCTCAACAACTTGAAAAATTAGGTTTTATTTTTCTAGTATGATTTTTAAGGACTTTATGAAAATATTTAAGAAATTTTGAGTTTTTAGCCTCAATACACTGAGTGTTGTGCCACGGATCCTTCTTTCCGTTTGTATTTTGTTACATGATGCCCTGCTTATCGCCTTGCTTTTTACTCTTTCTCTCAATTATATGTTGTGACATTAAGTATCTATAACCTGTTTGCCCACTGTCACATTATTCATCACAGTCCCAGTTTTTTGTCCCCTTTAGGTAATTCTGGATGCCAATTCAGTGACTTTTAATGTCATTCGGTTTGCCTGTCCTCTTCCTTTCATTCCTCCCCCCTGCAGGAATTAGAGATAATGAACAGGTCTACTACTCAATATCATGACAATCTGCAATTAAATATCACTTCTCCCTCCACCCCACCCACCCGATACAGTCATGTAAAGTCCCAGATGTCAGGAGAGTGGAGGGAAACCCCTCAAGAACATGGTATGCCTCTCCATCCTTCTTATTTTTCAAATAGAGTGACGGACACATACATAAGACCCTTAAGCCAAATGTTATGGCCTTCCTTTTTGATTAGGAAGGATCCTTGGTTGAATTTTGTCATTGTTTATTCCTGATTTCAAAAGAGGAAGAAAGAATAGCTCATGAGGAAGAAACCGACATTCAGTACCCTGTATGCAAGGTACTTGGCAGAATTACTAAGTAGACCCTTTACAAGTTATCAATGCTTTCTTAAAAATTATATATTGGGGGCTTCCCTGGTGGCGCAGGAGTTGAGAATCTGCCTGCCAATTCAGGGGACACGGGTTCGAGCCCTGGTCTGGGAAGATCCCACATGCCGCAGAGCAACTAGGCCCATGAGCCACAACTACTGAGCCTGCGTGTCTGGAGCCTGTGCTCCACAACAAGAGAGGCCACGATAGTGAGAAGCCCATGCAGCGCAATGAAGAGTGACCCCCACTTACCTCAACTAGAGAAAGCCCTCGCACAGAAACGAAGACCCAACACAGCCAAAAATTAAATAAATAATAAATAAATAAATAAATAAATAATAAAATTAAAAAAAAATTATATATTAAATGAGCATTTGTTAAATGTATCTGGGCCTTGCAATGGCTTGGTGCTGCCTTCAAGGGCCCTAGTGTCTGGTAGTAGCTGGGGGAGTTGAGTCACAGAGAAGGGTTGGGCGCGGGTAGGAGTAAGTCTACGGGTACACAGTGGAAGACTTTTTGTGGTATTTGTGTTCATTAAGACTACCTTAAATGGAACAAGCTAGACCCCAAACAGGGAGCCACTGTGTGGATGCCTCTGACCTCGGCAACACTTTAACATCACTGCAGTTTGTTTTCAAATCTCTCCCTGTCATCCCTTTGGCAACACCCTTTTGCCCTCTCTCATCATTCCCCGATGCTCCCCTGCTTCCACTGGACGATTTCAGCATCCTCCTTGGCTGCACCTGTCCTGACTGGTCCGCAAGGCCACACGCTCTAAGTCTCTCTCCCCTCATTCCACACATCAAGCTTTTCTTATCCTCTCAGCTTCTTACTCAATGATTAGTTCCTTGAGAAACAGAACTAGATCTATCTATAGTTTCCTCTGGGCATACAGACCAGAGATCTCATACAGGGACACGGCACAGTACAATGTACAACATATGTGTGTAGGGAGAAGTGATATTGACTCTGTCTCTTAGGATCTTGTTGACTTACAGGCTGACTGATAAAGTGTTCATGCGTAAAAATGCAATAATGCTTTAGCCTTCTTAGAAAATATTTAAATATTTTTATTAGAAAAGTGAACATGCTCATTTTGAAAACTTTATCAAAGCAGAATTATATGAAGCTGTGACTCTCTTTTCTTTTAACCCTCTAGCACTCTGCCCAGAGAGACCCATTATTGATATGTGTTCCTCTAAATATGTTATATGCACATACAATCACACAAACACATTTATAATATATGAGAAGCTTTATAATAAAGATATCTATCTATGTATCTATATGCCTATCTTTATTTTAACAATGGTGGAAAGGTGAATGATAGTCTTGCCCACATTCTTCAACAGTGAATACTGAACTTGAGGTTTCCTTATGACTCAGGCTTATCTACATGAATACGTATCGCCATACACTATCCTGTGATGTCTTCCCAAACTGCTGAGTTGGTAAATTTCTTCTTCTAGTAGTGAGAGAGCACTGTATTTTTCCTGTGCCTGGTTTTAGCACGTCTCTGACTCCTGCTTAGCTGTCGGGTATTGCTTTTTGTTGCTATTAGTCTACTTGTTTCTTTCCTCCTAATTTGCCACCCCTGATTTATTAACGTTTGCAAATTTGATTACCAGGCTTGCTAGCAATGTGCATAAAGTGAGGGCAGAGAAATTCTGAAAGAGGACTTCAGAGGGTCTTCTTGAGATGTGTGTACCTTTGGTCATGAACTCTGTGATTTTAGAATTACCTGCAGAAGCGTCCCATGACAGGCTGCTGACAGATTAGACCAGCCAAGACAACCAAGACCATCTTAACAAGTGTTCCTAGCACAGGGCTTCGTTCTGAACTGGGGAATGTCTCTAGCTGGCAGAGACACAAAGAATTCAACTGACCGAAAAAAAAAAAAAAAAACTTACAAAAACAACAACAGAAATAAATTTTCTGCCTAATAGCTACAGGGTTGCTTAAATGTGAAGTCATATGAATTGTGAGAGTAACTAAGAACCATCAGAAGAACCATCATCAGCCTCAACATTCAGACATATTAAATGCAAAAGAAAATACAGGGCTGGGGGCAGAGGGAGAAAGCTCTGTCACTTTGAGTTGCCTCATTTTTTTAATGGAAAAATTGTTACAAATGGGTTCTTCAGCATATGTTATTAATTTCATTATCCTGGCTTCTTGCCAGCTAAGCATCAAGCCCTGGTTTCTGTGATTTCAGTTGCAACTAGTAAAACTCATGTGGGCATTAACAGAAACAGACAAGAGAACTTTTTTTCCCCAAATCAACTCCAAGTGACTATTTTAAAGGCTTTTAGTTTATAAAACTAGTTGGAACATTTGTTTTTGTTGATGAGAAAATTATGCTTTCCTAAAATATGGTATTCCCAGCCTATACCAACTTTATTTGAAGAACCTTGAATGAATTATTTATACTTACAGGTAAAAAAAAATTTAAGTAATGTTTTAAAATGTATAATATTTTATAAATGCTCATATAATTTTTCTTTTTCTTTTTTACTGTACTACATAGTTTTTTTTTAATAATAATGAAGACTATGAGAACAAAAATGCTTTTCTTCTAGATGAAATTGTGATTAAGCTTTACAAACAGAATGGCAAATTTAGTATCAAAATTTTACCATGAAGCGTCTTTATCTTTTGAGATATAATATGAAAAGTCATCATTCACACACACACAAAAAATACACTGGGATTAGCATCTTCCCTCATCTTTAAGCTAACATTTATTGAATGCCAATTATAAGTCAGGTACTTTAATAATACCGTTTGCTGTTTATCCAGCATTCATTATGTACCAAGCAATGTAGTAAGTGTTTATGTACAGTTCTTTTTAAGAAATCCCTACAAAACTTTGATCCAGATATTTCCACCCCAACTGTAAATGAGAAACTAAAATCAGAGAGAGTAAGTATGCCTTGCCCAAGGTCACATTGCTAATAAATGTGAATGGGGAGTTCAAATCCATGTGGGCATCTGACTCTAAAAGCCAGAGTAGCCACCTGTCCCAGTTTGCCTGAAACTGAGGAATTGCCTTGGATGAAGGATTTGGGGCCCTATAACTGGAAAATCCCTAGGTGATCTGAGAGGAGTTGGTTATCCAACTAGAAATTGTCATTTTACCTGCCATGGTGGCCCTTATCTTTGTCTGCTCAGCCCCTCATGCTCTCTCTGAATTTTGCATTATTACTTTTTTTTAATCCAAGGCAGTAGTTCTCATACTACTTTACAGTTTTAATGTTTTAAATGCTCCTAAGAACACAGGACACTTGAAATTGATATATCCATTCTACACATACATTCATTCATTTATTCAATAACTATTTATTGAATGCCCTCCAGGTACCAGGCACAGGCAAACACGACAGAGTCTTATTGTTGTGGAGCATACATTGACCTGAAGGGGGAAAAGATAAGAAACAAATAAGTCTATTTTAATCTGCTGGTGATTGAGTGTGTGAAGCAGGGTGAGGAAAATAAAATTGGTCATGATTTGTTATTTCACATGTTGTAGTCAGGGAAGGTGTGAGCAGTACTGAGGCAGGAGGGAGCTCGGCATGAAGGCCTTGGGGCTGGACCTGAGAAAGTAAAGGGGAGTGTTACATCAGATAAGGCCTCCTTAAGGCTGGGCTAAGAAAATTACTGGGAGGCCATTGGGTGGGAATGTGAAGTCCCTCTTTTCTTCCCTCTTTCCCTTTCTCCATCCAGAAAGGATAAAAACAGACTGCACAATTTGGAAAATGCTTCCCTGAAAGCTCTTACTTTGCAATTTGGCCCTGGTGGCCAGGATCATGTTAAGCGTTAGTACTGGGTGCATATAAAGAACTGCAAGGCAATGAAAAAGTATTATGCCTAAAGTCCCATGTTCCTGCATGTCATCATGATTCACAGTGTATGGCTTGAGATTGGTGAAACTCAATCATAGAGTTTGAAGATTTCTTGGGACACTAAATCAAATTAGAAAGCTATTGGCAGTAAGTTCTCTCAGGTTTCTTGGGTCCTATGGTCTTAGGTGTGTGAACGTAGCAATAACAATGACAATAACCACATGAATGCCTTTGCATGTGAGGAGTGATTTACAGTTCTCAATGCCCTTTTCTTAGCATTATAATTTATTCCTTTCAAAACCCAGTGGGGTAGGCAGGGAGCATATCAACAATACCATTTTATACATGATGAGATTGAGGTCCACAAATTTAAAGTTAGATGACTTGTTGGAAGTCG
The DNA here is from genome assembly GCF_965194805.1 of Balaenoptera borealis. NCBI lineage: Eukaryota > Metazoa > Chordata > Mammalia > Artiodactyla > Balaenopteridae > Balaenoptera > Balaenoptera borealis. The sequence continues at coordinate 30,149,206 of NC_138873.1, forward strand.
TATTTGTAGAAGGTAGTGGAGCCGGAATTAAAGCACAGACCTTATTCTTAGTTCAATGGTTCCATGTATGGCCTGCACGTCATTTTGAAGTGATGACACTATTGGAAAGTGTACACTCAGGGAAAAGTGTCAAGTCGATAAGCACCTGTCTCTGTTGGCGATGTCAATCACCATTTCACTGTAAAGCCAAAGTACCTCAACCCATCCTTCCGCATGGGGTTGGTTTCCATGCTTATCTTGGAAATTCTTTTCATGGTCTGAAAGGTGAGAGGGCGAGTCAGGGTTCTTAATCTCATCGTGTCACTCACCTTCCTTCAGATCATCTTCAGATTCCCATTACCCTTCCTTCCAGAGCATCTATTTAAGTTCCCTGAAAGTGGACCTAACAGCCCTTTTTTCTCCTATTCCCACACAGGAAAAATGAAAACATTAGATATTTCAAACACATTGGTCGCTATGGAGAAAAGCATATTATTCTCGGGTTTTTCCCCCCAGGATCTCCCCCTTTATCTACATGCTCAAATCTCACTTATCCTTAAAAAAAAATCTATTTGATTCTCACCCTTCATCAGATTACTTCCCAATCTCTCTGATTTTCACACCCCTCTTTCTTTCAAAAATGGTATTCTCTGATTTCTTTCTTCCTCACCCTGTGCTCCCTTTAATCAATCATTAAATATTGTAATTTTTGCTGTTCAAATTGCTTTACTCCTCTCCATCCTTTGGGGCTGTCCAAGTTTCAGCCTTTTTATCTTTTTCGTTGAACTCAGCTTCTCACTGGTACTCCTGTCACCAGTTTCTTCCTCATTTCATCTGTCCTCACATTGCTGCAGAATGGTCTTCCCAGTCCAAACAGATCGTGACAGTCTCCATTGCAAAGAAACCTCTTTAACTCTCCATAACCTGCAATATGTAATCTGAATTCCTTAGCTTGGCACACAAGACTCCTCACAAGCTGATCCAAACCTCCTTTTCAAGCTTTATTTCCTGCCTCAATCATTCTTCCTCCTTTCATGGCTCCATGCAGGTGCAAATGCTCTTCCCTCTGCCTGGTAAATGCTCATTCATCCTCTAACACCCAGCTCAAGGGTCACCATCTCCCATCCCCCTGTGGGATTCCAAAGTATTTTGATTATACCCCCTTTCAGCAGTTCTTGCCATATGGCATGACCATTTTTCCTTTTATGTATCCTTTTCCCTGACTGCTGTGTTGGACTCATTGCCTGGCACACAGTAGGTTCTTCATAAACTTTTCAGTCAATATTGATATGAATAAAGAAATGCATAAGTGGAGTGAGTGAACTAGGGAAATGTATTGCATAAATATCAACATATATGCCCTTTGTTCAACACAAGGGAAAAAAAAGTTCAACTTTACAATCAATAACTTACATGAAAGTGTGTGCTGTGTGTGTTTGTGTGTGTGTGTGTATACACATTTGCCCTAGAAACTATTTCCTAAGAGTATTTCAGCTACTGTCGCTTTAACAGCTGTCATATATGTAAATATTGCAATAAATTTAAGCTTGCAGTTTTATGGCATGAAAGCGAAAATGAAAAATTCCAGTGAAACACTAGACTGCAGCAGTATCAGAGGCTAAACGTTAAAGATCATATCGCAAGATGTAAAGCCATATAAAGTAGTGAACCTTTTTTGACCTCTGACAAAAATGCACCATTAAGGGACTAGTAACTCATAGTTTTTATAATTAAAAGACAGAAGTATATCATGAACTGTGAATTTTAGTTAATTCTCTATTAAAATAAGAGCAATAAAATAAAATATCCAATAATATGTGAATTGTTATTTCGCTCTATTCTTTTGTGTTTTCTAATTTGTCTGTAACAGGCACATATTATTTTAATAATAGGACAACAAAATAAAAAATAGCATACTTACATATCTGTAGGCCAAAGAAAAGTTAAATTAATCAATAGCTAGATGTAATTTTTAGCTGCTCATATTAGATATTTCTTTGGATTTCTGATATTTAAAAATTTAACTTTTGTTAAAAGACAATTTGCTTTGTTGTAATTTTGTTTATTTTAAAATTATTTTTATTTGTGATGGTCACTTTGCCACATAGAAAATACTTACAATTATTAAGATTTGTTTCTAGATTCCTTTTCTAGATTTCTTTGATCTGCCTTTGGTCTTTAACCTAGGCCACTCTGCCTTGTTATTACAGTTCTGTATTATGTTTTTAATAACCAGAAGAGCTGGTGCCCCAGAATTCTTCTTTTTCAAAAATTTCTTTGATTTCTTATCTTTTTATTCTTCTGGATACTTATGAATTTGAGAAATTCTCACTAGGATTTTCACTATGATGATACTACATTTATAACCTAATTTGAGAAAAACTGCCATCTTCACAACATTAAGGATCTTATCTATCAAGATAGAAAGATTACTATTCTTTATTAAAATTAAAGAGTATGGTAAAGAGGTTAAAAGACAAGGTTGGTTAGGTCAAGACTACAGAGGAAATTTTAGATAAATGCCTGATTTCTGGATCCAAGGCCAAAATGTCAATCTCTCCATTGCCCACTCCTATACAATTGAACATTCTCTTTCTTACGACACACATATTCTTCATGATAAAAAAGATTTTGTCTTCTTTCAACTCTTAATCGTGTATGCTGTAGATATATATCACTTGCATAAATTTTTGACTTTGCGTCTATAACATAGTGTGCCTGGAAAATTCATTTTACCTTTCATTTAAAAGGTGAAGGAAGCATCATATATCTTATAATACAGGAGGGAAATTACCAAAGGGAAAAGGAAAATGATCAAATTAAGGTAATCTCATAACTCTCTTCTTTAAACAGAGGGGTAAACTAAAGTTAAAAGCATTCAGATTCGCAAGTCAATTCTCCTCCTGACCCTGGATAGTTAAAGGTTGCATGTTCCTCATATAAGGCTGGCTTCTCGAAGGAAACCACAGTGAATCTATTATGTGAGAGCTCTAATTTCAGGATGTTGCTGCTAGAATCCCTTAGAGTTTTTCCTGTAACCTTGATCTGTCCCTCTAGACATCATTCACCAGTCACACACAACTATGTATAATCATACATTACAAAGTGAAACATTTTTAAATTTTCAATTAGATTATTAAACAGTATTTTGTCAAAAATATTTTTAGGAATTCTTCCCTCTAAACTTTATAGTTATTGGTTTTAGTTATGATTGTATGGAACAACTACAATTCTTAAGAGAATTTTCAATGAACTTCAGCTTTGGCCATTCTGTCACAAGGCTAGCACAAATATTTGACTGTTGTTTGATTATTTATAAAGGGCTGGACTGCAGTCTGTGAGTTTGTCACTGCATTTTTTCTTTTTTATTAAATGCTTTGGAAATATAAGAACAAAAATAGAGCATGGAAATCAGGGAAAATGTAGTATCTGATGAAAATATGGGAGTTTTAAATCTTACTAGTCCCCAGACGTGAATTTACTTATAACCAATTTCCTTCTCATTTGTGCAAAATTACTTCCTGGCCCTTAACTAAAGATTCAACTTTAGGATATGCTTCACAGGGACGTAAGTACTGGAATTCTTCAGGAAAACAAAATTCTTTCTCAAGTGGGATTAAAATTATATTAATTCACTGGGTAATGACAATCCTCTTTTTTCCTCTACTCTTACAGTAGTGCAATTAATTGCTACTCTTTTAATCTGAGAAATGTTGCCTCCACTTGTTTGATCATATTTTGTGATCATATAGTATAATCTTTGTGCCTGCCTGTCAAATACAGATTATTTAGGGTGTGGTCAGTCCATGTTGACATGTTGGACTTTAAGAACAACGTTGAGCCAAGGAAGGGTTTTAATATATGCAGTTTAAAAATATCATGTTTGTGGGGGCAAAATGGATTGAGGGAGACAAATTGGAGACAGGAAGGTTATTGCAATAATCTATATTTTTTGTTTGTTTTTTATAAATTTATCTACTTATATTTGGCTGCGTTGGGTCTTCGCTGCTGCGCGCGGGCTTTCTCTAGTTGTGGCGAGCGGGGGCTACTCTTGGTTGTGGTGCGCGGGCTTCTTATTGCGGTGGCTTCTCTTGTTGTGGAGCACGGGCTCCAGGAGTGCAAGCTTCAGTAGTTGTGGCACATGGGCTCAGTAGTTGTGGCTCACTGGCTCTAGAGCGCAGGCTCAGTAGTTGTGGCGCACGGGCTTAGTTGCTCCGCAGCATGTGGGATCTTCCCGGACCAGGGCTCAAACCTGTGTCCCCTGAATTGGCAGGCGAATTCTTAACCACTGCGCCACCAGGGAAGTCCCATTGCAATAATCTAAATGGGAGATTACGGTGGTTTGAGCTGGGGCAGTGTCGCTGTCCAGCACACAGTAGGACATACAGGATTGCTCCTTGTAGGAAACTCTCCAGAAAGTGGAAATATTCAGTAATCTGCATAGAGGTGGTGATTGAAGTCGAAGTACAAGAGTTTTCCAAGGAAAAAAAGTTAGAAGATGGCTAAGAACAGAATCATAGGGAACGCTGACTTTGAAGGGAAGGGTCAGGAAGAGGCCTGAGATCAAGAGCAGACAAAGTACTGAAAGGAATCAAGTACTGACTAAGGGACCAAGTACTGACGTATTGACCAAGACGAAGTCTTTAGAATTCTCTTTGACAAACTTGCCTGCTGGTAGCATAGGAGTCTTTTCTTGCATCTTATTACATATCTGTGAATTCTTCATGAAATGAGTACAGATTAATTTGATTTTGCATATCTCATCTTAAACTGGCAGAAGTTGAATTCAGTATAATTGTACTATACAGTATAAGCAGAAAAAGAAGAGACTAAAGACTGGAAATTTAAAAAGTAATAATTAAGATGACGGGATGCAGGAGGAGATAGTGGCAGAAAAAAAAGTATCGTCTTAACAATTGATTGAGGTGAGGGATACTAAACATACTCTCTGGAGTTTTTTTCAAGATGGCAGCTGTAAAGAACGAGCTTTCCCTGACCTCCCAGCTGAGACGGATTACATGCACTCAGATAATGCATGATTTCCCTTTGTAGTACTCCTCAAAATTGGAATAAAATGTAATTATATAATTCGTTAATTAAAGTCTGCCGCCTTCCCAGGCTGGAATATAAGCATCTGGAGGTCAAGGACTGAATCTGTAGCTGAAAGGTGAAGCAAGGTCATTAAATAGTGCTTGACTAAATGAGGCGGGGAACAAAGATCCATATGAAAAGTGCTGAAAGAGAACATCTGAGATGAGGGGAGATGGGATTCAGAGAGATACAGGGGTCAACAACTGTCAAAACTCAAAAAAGCACTAATCAGAGGGTGGCCATATGTCGAGGCTTGCCTACCGCATTCCTAGTTGACACCTGTTATCCTAGTGTAATTGTTAAAATCCCCATTTCATTTTCAAAAGTGTTTCAGTTTTTGTGATAAATAATATCATCACCTTGACTAGATATTTGACTGAAACATCACATAAAGAAAAAATTATGTGCATATATATATATATATATATATATATATATATATATAATAATACGACTATATATGCATTTCATTCAGGGTGAAAGTTTATGGTAAGTAAAATATGATAAATAGAAACTAGCATAACAAACCAATCGTTCATAAAATTTAAGATGGCCTGGATTTCATTGATCATCTCTTTATTTGGCTCACCGTCACCATTATTTTATTTCAAGAATATAAAATTGCTCAGAAAGTCCTGATTTCATTTTCCAAAATCCTATTTTCCCCCTGACACAATGGAATTTTTAGAAGCCTAACTCTGTTTTTAATGGAAGTCACCACACACTCTTCTGCTCCTTCAAACAGCTGTGTGTAAACTCCAGTCTTGAACACCACCCCCCTAAATTTGCAAAGCCTTTGGAATCCTTTGGATCAAAGCATCTTTTAACTGTGCATTTCTATTCTTAATTTGGATGTGAATTTGAAAGTTTCCCTGGTGGGTGGAATTGAATTGCACTGCTGATTTTATTAAGCTGATCAAACTTCGGTATCCTGTAGTAATTCTTTTCTATCTACTGTTCAGGATAAACAGATGCTCAAACTAATCCCAGAAAATACCAAGTAATAACTTTTCATTTCAGTGCGGGCCATGACAGGCACAGGTGAGGAGAGCTAACCACTCACAGTCTGTCCTGCTTCTCAAACAGCCAGCGATCTCTCTAGAATCTCGTGATTATTACTGCAACAGATGCCCCAGTTTGGGAAATTGTTGAAATTTTTCCTTGTCTGGAGAAGCTATAAACTTATCTTATTCATTTTGTATCCTGGTACATAGTAGTTGCTCATTATAAAATATTGAATAATGATCAATGAACATATTCCTTGGCACTGTTTTCAGTTTTGTTTAGCAAGTGTTTTACACAATTTAGCTAAATTTATATAGCGTGGCACTCAGAGAGCCTTTTAAAATATTTGTTGAAAAAAAATTTTTTTAAATAAAATATTTATTGAGCTGATAAGATATTATTCACCTATTTCCCCTTAAAAGGATTTGAGAGGGCTTATAATGAAAGTCATTTATCGACTGTTTTAAGAATTAAATGAGGTTATATTTTTGAAAATTGTTGTTGGTGTGACAGATTTTCATAATTATCATATAATAATAGTAATAATAATTATTATTATTATTATCATGGTCATCATTCCAACACTTAAAGATGAAAAATCACATAGTAAAGGAGTTGGGCAGAGGTCATCACACCAACATAATAAAGAAATAACTCAGAGCCATCCTCAAAATACTTGGGCAGATTTCAGTCCTAGTATTTCTGGGATCCTTGTTTACTGAGTATGATGCCTTAAACTACCGTCGATCAGGGTTCTCTCATTTCTGTTCCTGGTTCTATTAACTCACTAATTGCGTGAATACAGAGAAGCCACTTAACTTGCTCAGTCTCATTTTTTTATTTATAAAATGCTACCATTATCTGCTCCTCTTTGATCCCATAAGACCTTATAGTTACCTCTGTTATCAAAGCTGAGATATAGCAGGTGCTGGTCTAAACTTCTTACATGTATTAACTCATTTAATCTTCACAAATACTATGTAAGTTTTCCCCATTTCCTCCTGTTCTCCCTTCCTTTTTTCCTTCTTCCTTTCCTCCCCTTCTTCTTTCTGTATCAAATTTATGCCCTTTCCAAAGCCATACAGTTATTAAGAAACAGAGCCGGGATTTGAACTCAAGCAACTTGGTACCAAAATCCAAACTCTAACCACTATTTTCCATCTTATTTTATTTTATTTTATTTCATTTTAATTAATTGGCTACATATGTCTCTTCACCACTAGAATGAGATCTCCTTCGGGCCAAGCACCATATTTTATTAATCTTTTATCTTCCTCATCCTCAAGTATTTTGTTGGTACCTGGCACATTGCAGATATTCCATCAGTATTTGTCAAATGTGTACATGAATACTCGCCTGCTGTCTCAAAGCAATATAACTCCTGTGATTAGATTATGTTATGTTGCAATGATGAGGGAACTTTGCAGTTGAATTAAGGCCCTAAATCATTTGACTTTGAGCTAATCAAAAGAGAGATTGACTTCGGTAGCCCTGACTTAATCAGGTGAGCTTTTTAAGAGACTCAAAGCAGCAACAAATTTCCTATTGGCCTTAAGGAGTAAACTACCAGGATATGCAGAAGAATTATATGACAGGAAATGGTAGATGGTCTCTAGGAGTTGAGGGCTCCTGTTCTATGTCACAGGTACTGAATTCTGCCACAACTAGTGAGCTTGGAAGACAACCTTGAGCTTTAGACAAAATCATAGCCATGTCTGACACCTTGATTTTAGCCTGGTGAGACTCTGGGTAGAGGATTTAGCTAAATCCCATGGCCAGACTCCTGACCCATGGAAACTGTGCCATAATAAATGTGTATATTGCTTTTAGCTGCTGAGTTTGTCATTATTTGTTGTGAACAAAAATAAACACATCCAGGGCACTCTAGTTTAACTAGAATTAGAGTTTCAGTTTTGTTGAATTCCTAGAGTTTGCATGCTACAGTGATGGAAAACATGAAGACAGAAAGGAAAGGGCTACAAGCGATGCAACTGAAGTAGAACCTCTTGTTGAAAATCTGTTCATATTTCTTCTACCCATAACTTTGCTTTGGATGTCAAATGCTGGGAATTCAGTTGTTCTTCCTCCCCAGTACATGACACCCATCATCATTGGTCTGTACAAGTTTCGCTCTTGTTTTATTTTTTCCCTCTTTATTCCCCCCTTTCCCCTCCTTTCCACTGGCACCCTCTTTAATGTTTTGATATGTCTTTGGCTATGTAATGATCCTCCTAAAATACAGTGTTACTGAGCTCCTGTATGTGTGTGACCTTACTTTATATAAATGGTACTGTGTCATAGTTCTCATTCTAGTTCTAATTTTATTCTCTTAACTTTGTGAGTTTAAGATCTAGCCACCTGGATCCTATTCATTTTTTGTTTCTTACTGCTGAAAATACAACTACCACTGATCTATTTCCCTAGTCTGGAGGCCTCCTGGTAGCTTCCAACTCTCCTCCCACTCGCAATATTATGACAAACCTCTTCAAATGTGCCTGCATATCGATGTGTGCTAGAGAAAGACTCCAGTGTTATTGATGGATCACAGGGAATGTACTTGGTTTTTACAGAGTGCTGTCAGTTTGCTCTCCGGAATGGCTAGTTTACATCCCAGTGGTGCATGAGAGTCCTACTTCCCCATAATCTTACCAAAACTTAATATCGTATGATTTCCTACCTTATTTAATATGACGGGTGTAAAATCTTATCTCTTAGTCTTTTGAGTTTCCCCTTCTGTGCTGTGCCACTTCATTTACTTTGCCTTTCTCTCTCTCTTTCTTCCTTTCTTTCTTCCTTTCTTTCTTTCCTTCTTTCTCTCTCTCTTCCTTCCTTCCTTTGTCTTTTTCTCCTTCTCTCTCCCTTTCCTTCCCTCCCTCCCTTCATTTCTCTTTCTTCTTTCTCTTTTTTTCCTGATTTGCAGAAGTTTCCTATGCATCCAAATATTAATCTCTTCTTCTAGGTATTATAATTATCTTTTCTAAACCTATCACCTGTTTCATCCTTAATTTTGCTGTGCTGATTTTTTTCCTATGATTTGAGACTTTGGGGTCTTTTGTAAAGTGTTCCCCACCCCAGTATCATGACAATTTTGTCCTTTCACATTTAGTTATTTATTCAATTTGGAATTTATTTTTATATATGATGTAAGACACCAACTTTTGTTTTTCTCTCCGTAATGAACTAATTACTCCCAACCCATTCAATTAGCAAACTGTTCTATCCCCACACATTTTTGGCACCAGTTTTTAATCCTATATCCACTACAGTTAAGCACAGATTAACTTCTGTTATTATTGTTCTGTTTGTTTCTGTGCTAGTGCCACACTAATTTTTCAAAAAATTAATAACTATGTAACATGTGTTAAGTCTGAGTCCCTAAGAAGCAGATGCCAAAATGGGGGAGGGCCTGGAAGCTGGGAGAGCCATCAGACCATAATGCCAGTTTGACCTCAAGTGTAGAAGAGATGGAAGGAAAGGAGAGAGGTTGGGAGAAAAGTTCTTAAGCTGCCACGCAGCTCTAAGGAGGGTTCAGCAAGGCTATTTGAGAGTCCTGGAGCCAACACTGGCCATCAGAAGCATTCCATGTCTCTGTGTAATAGGCTTGTCCTAGTATCCCTACTTTCTTAGTCAATTCAGGCTGTTATACCAAATATAGAATAGACCAGGTAGATTAAACAACAAACATTTTTTTCTCATGGTTCTGGAGTCTGGGACGCTAGTCATTTCTGGTGTCTGCTAAGGGCCTGCTTCCTGGTTTGCAGATGGCCATCTTTTCTTACATCCTCACATGGCAGAGGACAGAGAGAGGAAGCAAGCTCTCTTTTGTCTCTTCTTATAAGAACACTAATCCCATTCATGAGGGCTCCACCTTCATGATGTAATTACCTCCCAAAAATCCCACATCCGTACACCATAATGTCGGGGATTAGGCTCATCTTGTGAATTTTGGGGTACACAAATGTTCAGTCCATTGCACCTGCCATGCTTAGTACTTGACTGGAAGCAAGAGAGTTCCTGGACACAAGCACGGTAGTGGATTTCAGAGTGCAGCAGCCGGGAGCTGGGTCAGTCACATTCACTGATCCTCTCGCTACCAACCACAGACCACATGTGGATTCAAAAGTGAGTCTTCAAGACTGACTTAGCAATTCTCAGATGGCTATTTTTTCAAATAAATTTTAATGAGTTTGTAAAGTTCTTCAAAATAACCTAGTGGAATTTATATTGGAATTGTATTGAACTTTTAGATTAATCTGGGGAGAATTTATATCTTTAAAATGTTAAACTTTCCCATTCACAAACATATCATACCACTTTATTTATTTGGATGTTCTTTTAGGTAGTTCAGTAGATTTTAAAATTTTCTCTATACAAGCCTTGTGGTTAAATTTTAGAAAATTTAGAAGACTGATTGCTGTTGCCAAGACTATTCATTATTTATTTATATGGTTTATTACTCACATATAACTGTTACTTTTTTGTGTATTACACATAAGAAACAATCAATGTTTTGGTTCAAACTCTGTCCTTATGATTTTCATCTCCACCATTTAAGTGGAAAAGCCTCTTTTAAAAAAAAAATCTTGTTAATAATAATATACTTTCTCTACCTACCTTCAAGTGTTTATGAATGTGTGAAATGAGCTGAAGCATTTTGTAAATGGAAATGTGTTAAATAGACTAGAGTTTTCACGGAGTCCAGAAGAAACTGGGTACTCAAGAAATGCTTGTGGGCTGTAGGTGGAAGAGAATATTAGTATATTACTGTAGTATATTTGCATTTTCTGACCCCCAAACTCTCTAGTCCTTCTTCAACTACATATCGGACATATCCACTTGAATTCCTCAGATTCAATATCCAGCATGATATTCCTGTAAGTGAGTAGTGCCCTATTCTAACTTATTTGCCACAGTAATTTACATTTAATAGGAGCTTCTACGTACATGAATGTTATCTGTCTCCTAGGATATATCTCACCTTTACAAAGGAAGCAAGAAAGTATCTTTTTTGTGTAGGTTCAAATAAATATCTCTGATAGTGCCTTCAAATATAACTCCAAATCTAATGAAGTATACCATCATGTTCCTGCTGCAGACTCAGCGACAGTAAAGCTGAAAGTGAACAAGGAAGCCAGGTAGATCTCTGATCAGTGCAAATCATGACTTTGAGGTACTAAAAAAAATGCCTTTTAGGTGTAACACAGGAAATATGGTTTCTTTAAAATTCATAGAGCTTCGCCATTTCTTTTAATTTTATTAATTTATTAATGTGTTTTCCAAATAAATTTATGCATATCAATAAAATTATTTTGAAATATGTATAATCACTAAGTAACAACAGCCTCCCATCTAAGTCCTAATGCAAAAATTGATGTTTTCTGGTTCCCTCTACTGTTAACTTGACATAATACGTCTATCTGTTTTTATCACTGACTTTGGTTGTTTTTCTAGGTTCTGGAAATATTCAATTTTCATTCTCCCCCATAAAGTATTTCCCCATGAGTTTTAGGCCATCTATTGGCCACTTTCCCTCAGCTCAGTAAAGACTCAGGAACAGTGTCTGCCTAATCCCCTATCACCATATAAATAGGCAATAAAGAGTTTACAGCAAGGGCAAACCTGTATGAGGAAAATATTTAAAAGATCGTTAAAGTAATTATTCCCTGGAAGCCAACGTAATTGTTTTAAAATCAGATTTCTAGATCAGATGGCTATCGAATGAGTGTAAAGTTGAGAGAGTTAAGCACAAAGTATGTCTTTGACACGGCATTTAGCAGTCTTTCAAAAAGGTGGTTTAGATTTCATTGTGAAATCATACAGATGAAACAACATACATCGTATTATTGAGTTTAACATTGGGCTGAAGGTAGAGGTATACATTTCTCCCCTGGTTTGCTTGACTTGCTCTGAGTCACTGGTCAAGTCAACTTTCTTGATAGCTAGGTTTTTAGGTTTCCTGGTTTATATTGTACTTGTCACCCACTCAGGGAATCTCTAGCTAAGGAAGAGGAAACCCAACCTGGTTCACCAAGGCTCCTCAGTAACTATATACTTTCCCACCCCAGCTTTACGTATGCAGACATTTCAGACTAGCTCATTTGGGTCCTGTTGACCAGGAATTTGTGACATCGTGGATGGACCCACAGTAGCTCTCACCACTGTAAGTAAACCTTTTGTGCTACGAATGGGAGGAGCTGGGACAGAAAGGAACACTAAGCAGCCACATCTTCCTCACTGGTGTAAAGACTTAATGAATAAAGAACGTTGAATAAGGCACTTGGGAAATACAGGAGACTATGTAAGTGCCAAATTATCAGAAAGATTACTTACTGACAAAACCTAAGTGTCAATACACAAAACCTCAGGATATGATGATTTACGTATTTATCGCCAATAAAGATATAACTGAAGCCTTAGTGTTAACTGATTAAATTACGTTGGAAGGTGTATTCATTTCTATTGCTCCCATAACAAATTACCACAAATTTAGTGGCTTTAAAACAACACAGATTTATTATCTTATAGTTCAGTAGGTCAGAAGTCTGCATGGGTTGACTGGTTTTTCTGCTCTGGGCCTCACAAGGTCAAAATCAAGTTTCTGCCAGCGTAGCTCTTACCTGGAGGCTCTGGAGAAGACTTTTCCAGCCTCACTAAAGTTGTAGGCAGAATTCAGTTGCGTGCAGTCATGGAATTGAAGTCTCCATTTCCTTGCTGGCTGTTGGGGATCATTCTCAGTTTCTAGAGGCTGCCCACGTCCCCTCGTTCATGGCCTCCTTCATTTTCAAAGCCAGCAACAGTGGTTGGTCTTCTCAATCTGCAAATCTCTTTGACCTCTGCTTCTGCCTCGTCTGCTAAATTCTCTGATTTTAAGGACTCATGTGATTAGATTAGGCCCACCTGGATAATCCAGAATGATCTCTCTCTTTAATTACATCTTAAAGATCATTTGGCTCTATACCATAACATAGTCACAGGCTCCAGGCATTAGGGTGTGGGCATTTTTGGAGGCCCTTAGGCAGACCACAGAAGGTAAATTATAATGACTAAGTCATTCTCTGGGATCTGGTTTGTGTGCATCCCCTTTTTAGCATGACTAGGAAGAGGCAACATGTTTGGGAGGAAATTCATTATATGATGTTTCCAATGGCCACCTCATCTATGAGTCACTTCCCAGTTGAGAGCAGAGTTCAGCAGCCTTTATAGTCTATTTATTCCTAGTGGACCTGTCAGGGATCAGGGTTATTCAAATATGCATAAGACCAAACAGAGGATGTGCTAATTGAGTGAATTTTGCAGTTTTTAGTCTCTGAAACACTTTAATGTTATTATTCTAGAAACTCAATATCCCAATCTCTGTCTTTGGTGCCCACACTGATGTAAAATTAAATCGCTAAAATGGATTTTTAATTGATAACTTGTAGAGTAAAATAAAAGTTGGCAGCTGTCCAGACAGAACTTTTAGCTTCCTATATGACATTGCTTTAAACAGTGCTTCTTACACTAGATCTTTTGCGCCTCTTGAACTCAGAGGTACCAAAAAACTAATGAAAATTTCTATCATTAAACTAGCTTGAGAAATAGAAATGAATTTACTAGAAGGTAAGTTCCGTAAGGACAAAGATGGAGGATTTTATTCACTGATATATTCTAAGGTTCTAGCACAGCATAAGCATTCAGGCAATATTTGTTGAATGGATGAATGAAGAATGAATAAAAGAACGAAATAAGTGTTATCATCACATGCAAATTAAATGAATCTGGACAATCTGCCATGACCTTGATTTTCTGTGTTTGTTTGTAAGGAAGTTAATCTGATATCAAAATAAATGCATATAAGGAGATGTCTTTAATGGAGGTCTTTGCATAATTGTCTTTTTATTTATTTATTTATTTATTTTTGGCTGCTTTGGGTCTTCGTTGCTGTGCGTGGGCTTTTCTCTAGTTGTGGCGAGCGGGGGCTACTCTTCGTTGCAGTGCTCAGGCTTCTCATTGCAGTGGCTTCTCTTGTTGTGGAGCATGGGCTCTAGGTGCGAGGCTTCAGTAGTTGCAGCACTTGGACTCAATAGTTGTGGTTCGCAGGCTCTAGAGCGCAGGCTCAGTAGTTGTGGTGCACGGGCTTAGTAGCTCTGTGGCATGTGGGATCTTCCCGGATCAGGGGTCGAACCCGTGTCCCCTGCATTGGCAGGCAGATTCTGAACCACTGCGCCACCAGGGAAGCCCTGCATAATTGTCTTACTGAAAGCTTATTATAGATATAATATTACAGTATGACAACCTCTGTGACTATATTGTAAACTGAATCGGCCAAACGCATGAATGAAAAAGTGTTTGATGATACTCAGACTCTGAATTATATGTGCTAACAGGATGAATCCAGGCTTAAGCATTTTGCCAACACTTCGTTGTGTTCATTATTTCAAATCTCTGTGTCTATAAAACTATTTCCCATAACTCTTAAATGTAGCAAAATTTCTGTTTTAAAAATACATGGAAAAGGGAAATAAATGGAAAGCAATATGCTAAAATGTTAATGGTGATAAGGCCATGGATAATTATTTTGTTTATAATTATAAATAAATACTACGAGCATATGAGCACATTTTACTTTTATAGCCAGAACACAGTATCCTCCACCAAAGAGCAAAGTCTTGGCACCTCCCCTGACCCCACTGGCACTGTTTCCTAATGGTCAGTAAGGGGGTAAAAGAGGCAAATGGATTACTTCACAGACATCACAGAACAGAGATGCAAACTATAAAAAGAAATAAATCAAGATTTGATATGCTAATAAAATTTTTCATAGCTTACATATCCTTTCACATTAATTTTTATGTTAATGTTTTATATATTCAAAACAGTTGTGAGTTGGATGAAAATAACTACAAGATAGAAGGAATTAGTCAATGATTTTAAGGACTTGTATGTCTTAAGTTCTATGAGTCTGACAGATTCCTACAAACTGGCCAGGAAAACATCCACAAGGCAGGCAACCGGGTGAGTTTCCACTTATTCTGCTTCCCAACCCCCAACCCCTTGCATCTGGTAAAGTGGAAAAAAATTACTTTACATTCTTCTGGGGGAATCCTCGCTTTCCTTTTTGGGCATTCCACTATGGAAGTCTGTATAAATAGAAAATGATTATCAGAAAATCAAAGGTTTTAAAGTTTACAAAATCTTCTCACCAGTACAGATTAAAGTTTTCATCCTTCAAGAGTAAACAGAGTGTGAGAATTTGGATTGTGAGGCAGTTACAGTAAGGTAGAGTCTGTGACTGGCTTCTGTGCAGAGTAAACTGGCTAAAGTTGAAGGGGAGGGCACGAGAGGGTCGCCTCCTTCCGGAGACTCATCAGCAACGTAGAGCTGTTGTGTCAACAGGGAAAAGTGTCAGACTCCGAGAGTCACAGCCACTAAAGAAGGGGTGTAATCCACACATCCTTATGTACAACTGCTTGGAGCTTTTAAAATAATGAAGTGGGCAGTTCATAGGTTATAGTTCATTCTGTTTTTGAAGAATGATTGTAAAAACAAAGCCACACAGAAAAAAAAAACACTTATGAAACCAAAAATATGACCTGTACACACTTAAATTGTATATTTGCTTTTCTCATAATCTTTAAAGGATTTAAAAGAATGTTTACACCCTAGCTTCTGACCATATATATTTTTCAGGGGTCTTCAAACAGAAGGAAATATTTTGAAAAACTGTGAATAAAATTTGATATGGGATGCATTTAACAGCTGGAAGGATTTCACACTTAGAACCCAATTTACAAAGCTTTGTAGCTGGCATTATTTCAACTCTAGTCCTGGAAGTCATAATTTCCCAAAGTTTTTTTTCTTGACTTGAAAATTATTTCTGTAAGGAACATATATCATTTGAAAAACGAAGTTATCATAGCTGACTTTGGCCAGGCATAAATAAATAACTTCAAGAAGAAATGTCTGAGAGCATTATTCACTCCCACTAAAATCCAACAGTCAGTTTCAGTTCTTAATGTTCAAAATTCTTTCTTTGCAAGCAAACAATCTATGCTTTCACATTCCCTAGCCTTAATTAACAGAAGAAACCGGCTACTTTGTTAAAAAATCAAATACAGAATTTCAATACGATAAATAGCAATAATAAAGAATAGAAACGAGCTCAATTTTGTTCTAATTGTGTGTGTGCTTTGGGGGTGATGTAGGGGGTGGTTAGAATAATAGTGAGATTAAGATGAAGAGATTCGGAGGAACTGGAGTGGGTTTGTTTTTACTTGTAAGAATAAGGAAGGAAAAGAATGGTAGGGGAACTAGATTCAATATCTTGTAATAGCCTATAATGGAAAAGAATCTGTAAAAGAATATATATTTTGTGAATCACTTTGCTTTACACCTGAAACTAACACATCGTAGATTAACTCTACTTCAATTAAAAAAAATGGTAAAAGTAAATAAATAAAAAATAAAAATAAATGGTAGCCAGAGACATAGCAGGGAAGTAAACACACCCCACGCAGCTATTGGTACTATCACCTGGTTTGCTCTGTCCCAGGTCCTGTGCTGAACACTAGAAGATTGATGGACGGTGAGAAAAGGGGACACTGTATTCTTCCCTTCACAGGACTTTCTTGGTGAGGTCTCCAAGCCAGAGCTTCCCTTTATGCATCCAGACTTCTCTAGATTCAAGAAAAGGGACCAAAGCTTGGGGTCCCTTTTCAAATTGTAATTTGATGCAGCTCCAAAGAAATTACAAAATTGCCGGTAATACAACCATCATCATGAGTCATCGAGTTGTCTCAGCCTTGCCTGTACTCATTGAAACTTCTCACTTTGGCTCCATAAACCATTCCCTATTCGGGATTCCATTTTGAACCTCACATTATGGCATAAATTTGGCTTGCTGTCATTTGTTTTAGCAACTATGTTCAAGTGTTTTCTTTAAAAAAATTTTGAGGTTTTAATCTTATGAGAAATACCATGGTGTGGTGGAAATGGCAAGTATCTGAGAGTCAAACAAAATGCTTGTGTCCTGGTGCTGCAATTTACTAGCTGTGTGACTGAGCAAATTACTATGCCTTTCTGGGATTCAAGTTACTCATTTGCAAGGTATTGTACTAGATTATGGTAAAGATACAGTACTATATAGCTGAGCCTTGAACAATATGGGTTTGCCCTGCAGGTCCATTTATACATGTATTGTTTCTGATAAATATAGAAACTGTTTTTTTTTTTATTTTACAGATCTTTAAATTAACTAAGTGTGGGGAAAAGTTTGTGTTCGATTAGAGATCACAATATGTGGAATCAAAAGAACCAGTGTTTGGCAGAAATAGACTCACAGATATAGAAAACAAACTTATGGCTACCAAAGGGGATAGCAGGTGGAAGGGGAGAGATAAATTAGGACTTCGGGATTAACATACACACACTACTATATATAAATAGGTAAACAACAAGGAACTACTGTATAGCACAGGGAACTATAGTCAACATCTTGTAATAACCTATAATGGAAAATAATCTGAAAAGATAGATAGATAAATAGATAAGATATAGATATGTATAACTGAATCACTTTGCTGTACACTTGGAACTAATACAACATTGTAAATTAACTATACTTCAGTTAAACAAAAACAAAAAAAGAACTAGTGTTTGCCCCTGATTCTATCCAAACCATTTCATCTTCTGCTGCGGGAGTCATGTATCAGTTCCTTTGTTTTTGAAGCAGAGATAGCAATACTCAAATTTTCAAATGTGTGGAGGTCAGCACCCCTAATCCCTGCATTGTTCAGGGGTCAACTGTGTATATTTCATATGTATGACATACACACCCGTGAGGTAGCACTCGGAATAATTCAAAAAAGATGATGAAGTTTCTATAAATCAATATTTCTAATCCTATGTCTCGTCAATGCTGCATCAAGATTTCAAGTTTTGTAAAAAGTCACTAGAGAATTATAAAAATAATTTTAAAATTTATTTTAACATTTAAAAAGCTAGCTGTGTGTGTTACTGTAGCTCTCATTTTGAAAGAAATGAGGCAACAGAACTAAAGCAAACATCAACGTCAATTTTATACCAGTTGTTGAAAGTATCGTATAAATTGTATAAAAGAAGTGGTCTAAATGAAGTAGTCTAAAAGAAGTAGTAGTACTGTAGTAGTAGTACAGTCTAAAAGTACTAGTATAAAAGTAGTCTAAAAGATACATTTCTCATGGAAAACTGAAGATGGGACCACTGAAGCCCTGTTTGATTGCAGGGTAGGGTTTGGTGTTTTTTATTATGCCTGAAGTCTGGTTCCATTATGAGTTATGTTGAATATCAAGAAAACTATAATTATTCTATATCCTGAACCTGCCCTTTTGCAACTGGTACAAAGCTGAAGGCCTAGAATATTTCAAAATATTATCTCCTGTCACTCCACCACTCACTTTAAACAAGTTCTCTGGCCACAGGCCTAATTAAATACATAGAAATCTGTTGTGTCCCTAGTGATGTTCTACTTAATTCCTGGCCAGACACCATGAGCTGTACCGTGAAAACAAGTTTACACAAGATTACAAAATCTGCTTATCCCTGTTTAGTTTTAACACCTGTGAAAAAAAAATATATAAGACTGTCATGTGGCACACAAAAGGCTCAGGTGTCTCTCTGTTTAGAAGCTGGCAGTCCTGAACAGCAAGAGGAAATAAGGCTGTAATATTAATAAACACCTGCCAGTACTATTATACTCATTGGCTCCAATCCAGCGAACTAGTTAATCAACAAAACCTAACAAAACAATTGTCTAAACCCAAAGGCCGTGTGTGTTACCACATGGCCCTGAGTCCACCCTGTGATAAAATATGAGAAGCCTGTGTACTGTACTGTTCTGTAAAGCAGGAGAGCAGAGCGTATCCCTGAGCAGGCAGTTAAAAATAACAATAGTAATAATAGCACAGTTTCTATGTGCCAGGCACTATTGTGGGTGGATCCTGGGGACACTGCACTGAATGGGCAAATAAAAGCCTCTGCTTCCATGGAGGTCGCATTCTGGTGGGAGAGACAGGTGACAGATAATCAGCCCAGTGATTCCCCTTCCTGATACTCTCATCACTCTTCTCACTCCCCTCATAGTATTTATCAGGGAGATGAAGAATCATGGGGGTGGGTAGGGGGCAGATGGGACAGAGCAAGGGCTACTTTAAAGTATCAATTGATGGAAGACAGACACGGCTGAAGAAGAGACATTTGAACAGACATCTGAAGGGGGGAGAAGGAACCAGGCCTGATAGAACGGGAGAGGGTGGATTTCTCCAAGATAAACACAGGTGCTCAGAGGTGACGTGAGAAAGCAGAGGCAGTCATAATCAAACCTATTTCTGACCAACTACAAATATGCTTTCTCCATGACAGCAGGCTAAATGCCTTCCTTGGAGTAAAGAAAATTTGGATGACACTATGGACATTCGTAATAATACATTTCTTTTCCTTCTTCGGTGTGTTGGCATTTTTATTAGACCTTGAATATGTGTGACCATCTCAGAGCACATTCCTCAGGAAGGTTTTGAAGCACCATAGCGATACTGCATTCTGTACCAAAATGTTTCCACTTCATGTTTTCAGGTCTTATTGCAAAAGTCTTGTTCCTTGGAATATTCAAATGTTTGGTATTTAAAGTAGCATGTATTGCATAAATCCCATTTCCACACACGGATCAAATAGTTGAGAGGAAACAAAACACATCCAATTGTGGAGGAGAAAAAGAATAAGAAACTACAACTTTAGAAAAATAGATTGCTAACAAATAGATTTTACTAGTTAGATAAAATGAGAGGATAAACCAGAAGGGAGTTACGCATATTGTTAGCTATAAGCTGCTTGAAGACAGGCTCTGTGGTCATCTTATCTGTTTCCCAGACTGTGTCTGTCACAAAGAAAGACTTCAACAAATATTTGTTTAAAAAGAATGAAAAATGAGTGATAACCAAGCCATTGGCCAGCAAATGTATTTTAAGAGAATGATAATAAAATATTTCTACTATGTGGACCCAAAGTACACAAAGAAATGCATTAATATGAAATAAGGAAACCACAGAACAATTAAACAATGGCATTGCTCTCCCTTAGAAGAAAAGATAGCAAATGCTAAATGAAAAAGCCAGATAATAATATCTGTGCATCAAATAGTTGGGATATACATTCATGTTTCTTTATTATGTGAACTATTTAAGCCCCCCATTCCCCACTAAAAAAACCCTATTGCTTTTGCTCATATGAAGACAGCAGGATAAAAATAAGTTTTTAAAATATCACTACTTTCCTACTGAAGGCTTTTAGCTATGGGCAGTTGAAGGGTTAGAAGCTATGGAAATAGAAAGGAGAGGTTGAAGACCCAAACCTGGTTTCTCTTATAATTCCCATCTGGACTATTACAACTGAATTAAAGAACTTTGCTGAATTATTCTGTTGGCCTAAGGGAGGCCTCTGTCTGGCCAGAGGTTCAGAAACAGAAACACATGGCACGGGGTACAGGGGAGCTCAGACAGAGAGAGGGCTGTGGCTTCACTCACAAGCACCCACACACTCTCACACAGAAACACACTCACACACATGGCTTTCTCACCGGTGGATCAAGAAACTCTTCAAACTCTTAAAATTAGAAAAGACACGCATGAGCACTCTGAATCAGAAATATTTCGAGAACATTCTAAGAATAAATAAGCCATTTGTCTAATGCCATGATTACGTAATGACACCATCATTTACCATTGTGTAAATATATTTGGAAATGAAAGACAATTGCAGTCTGTTAGAGCAGCATTACATGCCACCTCTTTAGACTGAACCAAACAGGTCCAGACAAGAACTGGTTATCATAATGATTATTTTAATTTATTATTATAATGCTCGTAGTGCACAATTCTATTATTTTAATCTGCAGCAAGATAGTGTTAAAGGAGAGTTATCACTTACTCAAATAACTACTTGAAACATCAGATCTTAGAAAACAAAATCAGTGCTCAAGAGACCATCAAACCCGTTGTTAATGAAATGTACAATTATGCATATGTTAGAAAACTACTAAAAATTAAAGGCATGATTAGTGGTGATAATAAAATGTGAAAAACACATGATCAAACAAGTACAGTAAAATGTTAATGGTAGAATCTAGGTGGTAGGTACGTAAGTGTTCACTATAAAGTTATGTCAGCTTTGCTGTACATTTGAAAATTTTCTTAATAACATAGGAAAAGAAAATTTAGGAAACATTCAAAGTGATAACTAAGAGAAATGTGTTAAGAACGCAAAGACTCAGAAGGGTGAACCACTGCTGTGCCATGGCCCACAAGAGAGGCAGTAGTAGTAGTAGTGCGCTAGCTAAGAGCACAGTCTTCGAACTTAAATATTTACATCGAGAATCCAATCTCAGCTCTATTATTTACCAGCTGTGTAACCAAGATGTAGTTACTCTGTACGCCTCTCCTTTGACATCAGGAAAATGGAGATGATATTGCCTACTTTACAAAACATAAACACAGAAAAGTCTTAATATCAAACATTATTCACACTTGCCATTACTAACAATTATGAAAACACAAAAAAATGCCACCAAGAGGGGTATAAATTAATAAATTAGCTGCATAATACTATAAATATTGATATGCATATATGCATATAAAATGTAATAATACGGTCCATCAGTTAAGTTGTTTGGGGGTGCAAACAATGAAATACTCAAATAAAGGTCCAATAGAGGTTTATGCATATCTCACATAACAAGAATTCAAGAAGAAGATGGTTTCATGGTTGGTTAATTCAGCAGCTTAACAAGATCACGGTGCTGGGGGAGAATTTGCTTTCCTCTAAGTTGGCTGCAGCAGCTTCAGTCATAATTTCTTCGCAGTATAACATCCAAAGGCAAGAATAAAAAGGAAGTTATTCCTTGCGCATCTCTTGTTATCAGGGAGGAAGCATTTTCCCAGAAATCCTATGACATATTTACCCTTGTATCT
Organism: Balaenoptera borealis; assembly: GCF_965194805.1. Lineage (NCBI taxonomy): Eukaryota > Metazoa > Chordata > Mammalia > Artiodactyla > Balaenopteridae > Balaenoptera > Balaenoptera borealis. The sequence continues at coordinate 30,171,258 of NC_138873.1, forward strand.
CATTAGCTAGAAATGAATCACATATCCACCCATAAAAATTCACTGGCAAAGGAAAAAGAATTGCAAGGTTTGTCTTTGAATAGTCATGGTTTGTCCCTGGATTAGGACATGGGGTCCAACTTCCCTGAGTGCAGTACTGAAAAAAAAAACCAGGGTTATGTTGGTAAGAAAGATGATGAGAATGGCCATTGAGTTGGTAATTAACAGTTGTATGCTATATATGGAAAAATGTTAATGGTAATAAAAACACAAAAAATACATGCTGATCACAATAACTATGTGACATAAAGTAACAAGACCCTCTGTGACATAAGAACATTTTTAAAGTTACTAGGATTTGTTTCTGCAGCAAAGGTTCTACGAAAGTGCTCCACACTGAAGTTAATTACTTGGTGAAACTATGCTACGTGCGCCTTTAATTGAAAAGGATGGAAGATTTTTAGGAAACAAGAGATTCACTTCTAAACAACAAATTATTCCTCTGTCAAAATGTCTCTGATAAATCAGAATGTACATTAATAATGCCTTTGTTTTACATTTATTTCTTCTGGGTAAATGTTAAATTAATAAGTTGGTGCCTATTATAGAATAAAAGCTTACAAATGCCCGTTGTGATGAAAAAGATTTCAATTGCAGTGTGTGCCTTTATTAGTTACACCAAGAAACTGTACATAAATGGCTCAGTTTGGTTCAAGCTTTTACCATAAAGATGTTCTATATATAGAATGTGATATTCTGGACTGTGTTTGGTTAATGAAAAATATAGTTTATTATATTGAAGGGGGCTATTTAAAGAGTTCTTAGAATTATGTTAACTAAGACTAAAATTTAAGGGGATTGCTCTGTCATTAGGTGCTAGAAAGGTGGATGAAGTAGGACAATGTACATATGAAGCTTTTAGATAAACAAAGTTTTACATGAATAGGTAACCAGGCAGCCCTTTGGGAAACATGCCCAAGGTCCCCAGCTGATAGTATTTTGTGAGCCTTGTATTCAGGCCAAAAATCTTTGAAAGTCCTTAGGGAGCTACAGTACCTAAGTTTCAGCTAATTTAGCATCATTTAAATGGGGACATGCTATGTATCTTAGGGTTTGGATTTCTTTATTTCCAATTATTTAATGGATTTATTGAAGAACAGTTCTATTTTTAAAATCTTATTAAAAAGGCCCATGTGATTTTTCTTCATTTTTGTACTGAAAATATATGCCACTGCTTTGAATTAAATTCATTTCAAATCTACAAGTATCTGCTGAGTTCTTACCATTTGTAAACCCTGTGTTAAGTGAGCTGGAAGAGTAAAGGAGCTAAAAACATACTTCTAAAATGTCAAGAAACCTAGAACTGAGTTGTGAGTATCCTCAAAAAATCTTTCTCTGAGATGTTTTGTCAATTGAAGATTTTGGTGTTGGGGGGTGGCGGGTAATATGCCTCTGGATAGAAAATAAAACAGATGAAGGCAGGTAGAATAAAGGACAGCATTGTAAGGAGATTTACACGGTTTCATACACATCTATATTACTCAAAAACTTTGCTTAACAATGAACATGTGTTTCTTTGTAATAAAGTAATAAACATTTATTTTCACCTTAATATCGTTTAACACTAATGATAATTGATTTACACTCATCAGTGTCATAGAAGTTATAATATGTACGTTGTAGGCAGCCTTCAAGATGGCCCCAATGATCCCCACCTCCTTGCCATATTCTCACCCTTGTGTATTTCCCTTCCACATCATACCAGGGTGGGTCCATACAGCCAACCAAATATGGCAAAAGGGAAGTATATCACTTCTGAAATTAGGATATGCAAGACTGAGGCTTCCCTTTTGGGACTATCTCTCTTTTTCTCTCTCTCATTACTTGGTGTGAGGGAAGCCAGCTGCCATATCAAGAGCACACTTAGGCAGCCCTACAGAGAAGTAGAGGTTCACGTGATGAGGAACTAAGGTCCGCCAGCCACCATACATCTTGAAAGTAGATCCTCCAGCCCCACCTAAACATTCAGACGACTGGACCCAGCCAACCTCTTGAGTGCAACCTCATGTAAGAGCCACCTGAGTCAGAACTACCAGCAAAGCTCAGGAACCATATGAGATAATAAATGTTTGTTGTTTTAAGCTGCTTAGTTTAGGATAATTTTCATGCAGCAGTAGGTAACTAATACAATGTTCAATGTCATCCCCTGACTATCAGCCATACCAGAGTTAGGTTCAGTTATTGGAGAGTTTATTCAACAAATAGTCATTAAGCACCTGCTATTTTTTAGCTTAACTTGCTCAGATTTTCTACCTTAAAATTTTGTTCTAAGAAGCCCATTATTCCTCAAAGCCAAGGATTTTTAGTGTACATTTTCCATCTCAGCTATTAACAAGAGCTAAGAAATTACTAAAGTAAATGATTTTATGTATGCAACTTGTAATTTGCTATCTTTCAAATAACTTTCTCTGTTTTCTAGATAGATAGATAGGTTTGGAATACTTATTTTAACCAATTTTTATTTGTTATATAATTCTAGCTAATATAACAAACTCCCAAATTTCAGTGGCTTAAATCTATCAAACTATTTCTTATTCGAGTAGGTCCAAAGTGGATATGCTGGTAAGTAGGGAGCATTCTGTGTGGTTCTTCAAGTATTCTGGATTCTTGTATTTCATGGATCCTTTACTGGTCACTTGCATCTGGCCGGTAGACCAGAGAAGAAAGAGTGTGGAGGATCAAGTAGGATGTTTTTATGCACCAGACCTTCAAGTGGGAGACATCCCTCCAACCACACTCTACTGGTTGGATCTTTCTATTCTTCCCAATCCTAGAAATCTTCATCAAGCCGAAAGCTCAGAAAATGGACTCATTCCTAATCTTTCAGGCCAGACTGTTGAGACGTGAAAAATAGATTCTCTCATTCAACTGCCTGTTTTAAAAATCAAAAGCAGGCTATTAATGTTGTCCCTTGTTTTTCTGCTATGCCAAGTTGAATCTCTTCTTGTTTTGTTGTTGCTGCTGTTTATTTTTAAATCCAAATAGCTTCCCCCAAAGCTTAGCAGAACTGATGGGAATACTACATTTTTGACACAATTTTTTAAAACTAGGTAAGACAAATACAGTAATAATAATTCTTTTGAAATTTAATTTTCACAAAGTATTTTTAATTTGTATTTAAAGTACGCATGAACTTGGAATATTTAGGTTGAATAGTGTATACAAAAATGAATAATCTTCCTCTATATAGCCATTTACATATAAAATCAATCACTTCATATATAAATCTAAATTATATGAATATTTACTTTATGAACATTTCTGTGATTTACACTGATAGTTTAAATCATAATTGTATTATCAGTAATTACTCATATATATGCATTCACATATATATACCTAATACACATATTTTTATACTGCACACACTCTCACACTTATCCATAGGCAATATGTTTCATGTGATTCCAACATTATTCTGTTATATATTGAAGGGGCACCAGAGCAAAGACCAAAGATTATAAAATTTTCATAATTTCTTGGCATGAATATTAAAGTTAGCCTGGAGTATATTAAATTAGTCATTCTACCATAGAAAACCTTCTAAACTTTTTCCTCTTGAAATAAAACATATTTTTTGATGTAAAAGAGGCAGGAAATAATCAAATCTCTCATTTCTGGACCAACTTTGTAGTTTCATAGTCTCATTTCAAATATACTACAGAGGAAGGGAAAATTGATAAATCATGAAATAGAAAATGACACAAAACTATGAAGTTTACATTTTTTTCTTCTAAAAAAATAATTTAAGTGCTTTAGAATGATTATGGTTTACATGAAAAAGGAAGCAAAACAGCCCAAAAATCTGGATAAGTATTCAGTAATAATATGAAAAGTGACCTAATTCAGAACTGTAAAATGACACCCAATGGAATATTTATATTAATACAATGAACAAAAATATGGCACTGAAAATTTTGCATTGAGACAGAACTTTTCAAACCACCCTGAAAAATAACTAGATCAGTTTATTTCTTCCATTGTGAGGACTAGGCTTCATTAAATTCTGAACAAAATTCTTACTTTGGGGGTAATTTATTCTTTTTTTGTCTTAGAAATTGAATAATGTCTATAAATCTCCATAATCCAGTAGGCTGAGAACTAGATAGAAAAATATGAAAGAACTTGAGATTCAGTACTTCCTACTTTTATGTATTTTGCTTAAGGTCCTATAGGAAGCAAGTGTATGCCTCTTTTATCTGCATAGAACAAAGTATAACAACAACAGCCTTCTACCTCCAACACCTAGAACTTCAAGATAAAATAAAACCTTTATCTTAAATACATAGCCGAAATGCACAAAAAATGGGTTTCCCTGCATGCTGGGAATAAAATGAAAACTAACATCTGAGTGGTCACCTCGTGAGCAGATGTTGTAGCTGCTGCAGTCAAGGATTTAAAATTCAAAATGATAAAATATTCAGAGATATCATCCCCCATGAATAAGATTCAGAAGGCATAGTAAACAGCAGATTTACAGCAGACCCCAATAACATAAATAATAGAAACAATCTGATAGTGTATACAAAATAAATATTTTAAAAAATGATTAAAAACATGAAAGGAATAATTGAAACTTATACACGAACCAAAAAGCATCATAAAAGAAAACGTGGCAGACTTGAAAAAAGAATCAAATGATAGACACTGATAAAATAAAATTGAATAAACTGGAAGATAGATATATTTATTTTTAAAAAGAAATAAGAACTTGACCCAAGGATTGCAGAGACAGAGATGAAGAGTTGGAAAATGTAAATGATGTTAAGAGACATGGAACATAGAATGAGAAGATACAACATATTTGTAAATTCCAGATGAAGAGAACAAAAGAGAACAGGAGAAAGACAATATTTAAAGATTCAATTCCTGAAATTTTTTCCTAAATTGATGAAGACTTGAATCTTCAAATTGAAGAAATATTATGAGTTCCAAGCATGATAAATAAAAATAACTCCATGTCTAAATAAATAGTAGTAAAATTATAGCATATCATAGATAAATAAAATATCTTTTAAAAAAAGGAAAAAATCCATCACGTACAAAGGAATTATGATTACATTAACAGTGGACTCCTGGAGAAGAAATGAAGTCAGAAGAAAATTAAATAACAAGTTTGTTGTACTGAGTGAAAATAACTACAAATAAACATAAAATAAACTGTTTTTCAGAAAGAAAGTTTAAAGGCATATTGAGACAAAAACTATAAGGGAGTTTATCATTTACAAGAATGTCTCTGAATAAAACTCTTTAAAAATGCACTTTAAGAAGGAAATTGAACCCAGAAGGACTCTGTAGAATGGAAGGAGCAATGGAGTGAAATGAAACTAGTAACAGGTGAATAATTTGAAACAATATTTGGCTGTATATTTTTGAAATGATTAATTTTTGAGTATAAAAATGAGGTGGAAGTAAAATACTGGAGAACTGTTACCTGTAGGAGATGCATTGGAGAAAAGCTGCTCCAAGTATACTTTCCTGGCTAGGAGGAAAGTTAGAATTTCTAAGTTAGAATTTCTAAGAACCTCAGAAAGTTAGAATTTCTGAGCTTGGGTTAAGAATGATGTGCATGTTACATTTGAAGATTGATCTTTAATAAAGTAGAAAGAGATTATAAAGCTTCCACCTGATGGGGAGAAAAAAGAATAAGGAAAACTTGATCACAGTAATAGAAGGCAGGTAAGGAAAAAAAAAGTGCAAAGTAGGTTGAATAAAATAAGATTTTTTATGGTTCTCTATTTTCAAAAATTAAGTTCAAAATTCTTATCACGGAATGTATATATATGAGACTGTTTACCATTACTTCCTCAAGATATTATCAAATGGAGAAGCACCAACTAACGTTATAATATATTTAAAATAACTGAGCTAAGACTAAACTATAAACTTGGAGGAATATTAAATAATGTTGTCACCAAACAATCTAAAAATTAAAATTAAAATGGATTAAGCGCTCAGATAACTAGATATTGTTTTGTGTGGTGGTCTGCTGGCCTCTTCTCTAACAGAGAATATCTGGCACGATTAAACAAGCACAAAATTTTTTGGAATGCCCAGTTGTACTTGAACAGATGTGGTGGCTGAATGCAATAGCTGCTCTGATGTGGATTCTGCTTCCATTTTCTACCCAAGTTTGCTAATGTGAGGAGTCATCCTTTTATATATTTAATGATATGAGAAAATAAAAAATAAAAGAAAGATGTGCTAGCATTATTTCCCACTGTTGCTCCAGTTGATTTGGACACCCACATAGGACTGGTTCCAGTCAAATGGTGATGCTTGTGTTTTGGTCCCTGTCATCTTGACATCACATACCCAGTCACCTGTGTGCTCATTCTGCCCCTCCCATCAGCTGTCCAGAGCATGAATTAACTCTGCCCTCCCACGCCAGTACTTCAAATGGCAAAATTTCCCAGTGGCCCTTTTACAATAAATGTATCTTTCCTGTGTTCTGTTCCACATGGACTCTCTCTTTTCAGCTTTTCAATGTAATAGCAATAGAATCATCAAAAGTGTGAGTGGAACTGGATTTCTTTGACCATCCTCTAGTTAGGTGGCATATGGATTTTAATTGTAGCCTTATTGGGAATCTAAGACATGTTCAAGGTAGATCTCTAACTAGTTGTGAAACTTATGGGGAACCATTAACCTTACTGAGCCTTAGTTTCCTCATTTATAAAATGGGAAAATGGTACCTGAACTGCCCACCTCAAAAGATTATTGTGAGCAGTATATGAGATCAAATATGTCACAATAATTTAAAATCTGTAAACCTCTATAAGTTACTTTTAAAAATCTTACTCAAATGATTGACTTTACTAGAGTCAATTTTAAATATGAGGACTACTTGGACTCAATATTTTTAAGTGGGTAATCCTTTCAAAACACATAAGTAGACAGTTATCCACATTTTCTTTTAATGTTTTGAAAGTCATCTTGAAATAAATTAGATAGCTCTTACTGAGAAATACAATTACAGTCATCCCTCAGTATTCGGTGGGGGAAGGATTAGTCCAGGACCTTCCACCCCCACACACGCCCCCATCTACTGCACCACCTCCCCGCTGATACCAAAACCTAAGATGCTCAAGTCCCTTATATAAAAATCGTGCAGGGCTTCCCTGGTGGCGCAGTGGTTGAGAATCTGCCTGCCAATCCAGGGGACACGGGTTCGAGCCCTGGTCTGGGAAGATCCCACATGCCGCGGAGCAACTGGGCCCGTGAGCCACAACTACTGAGCCTGCGCGTCTGGAGCCCGTGCTCCGCAACAACAGGCCGTGGCAGCGAGAGGCCTGCGCACCGCGATGAAGAGTGGCCCCCGCTCGCCGCAACTGGAGAAAGCCCTCGCACAGAAACGAAGACCCAACACAGCCAAAAATAAATAAATTAATTTATTTAAAAAAAAAAAAAACACACTATATCAACATCGTAAGTAAGTACCAACATCCTGGTAACTTATTTGAGGAACACCAGGGGTTTAGTGTAATTCTCAGGCGCTTGGAAGTTTAAAAGCAGAAAATTAATTGCCATTGATCCTTCAGTTGAGATTTATGAAAATCATGCAGAGTGAGAGTGAAGTCGGTTTTGTTGGTTTAAGCTGAACCTGTGATATTTTCACGCAAGCCATTGCATTGGCACTCATTTTGCATGTTTCACTTCCCATTTTGAAACACAGCAAACATTTCTAAGTCAGATTTTTCTAGTTGTTTTCTAAAAAGGTTTATGATCACAGCTGCAGTAGTTATGGGTTGGTTTATAGTACATTGCCCATAGATGGGCCCATATGTCCAACAGAGTTTGTTTGATACCATACCTTCCACAGACATGGGGCAGTTCTTGAGGTGTGCCTATAAACCTGCCGTTAAATGGGCCAGCTGTACTCATAAACTTACATTAGCAGCCTCAGTCCACCCGCCTTACGAAAGTCATTGGCAATAAATCTATGTTCAGCCTATATATGCACTTTTAAGTATTTTTTTACACTTCTGAAAAGAAAATATAAAATATATCCAAGTCTTCTGTGATCCTGACTGAAATAAGAGCTGATTTCTTTGGGGTTGTATGAACAATGTCTTTAAGGGCCTCATTTTCTATTTCTTTGCAAGATGTTCATCCTTTTCCTTGACAGCCTTTTTTCCCCTCAGCTTAAAAAAAATAAAAACTGGTAAACTTTGTTCTTTTTTTTTCCCTGAAATTCTTTGATAAGAACTTTGAGGGCTTAGGCATGGTATGATCTTTGATCACTATCTCGTTCATTCAGTGTGGAAGCTTGCTCTGGAACCACGATGGAGCAAATGTGAACACAATGACCTACACCGATTCAGCTGGGAAAGCGTACTTCTTCAGTGTGGTCACCGAGACCACAGCACCAGCACAGGATGGGACCTTTCTCACTCTCTTCATTTGCCATCAAAGACTAGTCCCGTAAGGAAGGGCACCATTAGAGGAAGCTAATTTTCTATCAGAAATAGAGTTCTGCCTCACTTTGTTTCTTAATCAAATGTGTTTTAAGGCATTGCACTTTCATGAATTTTTTTTTTATTACTTGTTTTAGCTCTTTTGTTGGGTATTTGTTATGGCTTCATATTAGAAAAAGCTTTTCATTTGAAGTCAGGAATTTTAAGTAGAAACCCCAGGTCTACAACTTATTAAACAGTGTTTTGAGGCAGATTATTGCATCTCTCTGGGTTTCTGCTTCCACAAAATGTGGAAAACACCACGTGGGGGATAGTGCGAAATTAACATTTACTGAATCTCAAATCTCAGCTTCTACTCCCATTCAGTCACAGCACCATTTCAATTTTTCTACCTGTTTCCAGAAACTGTCACTTTTTTCCCACTCTTATCTCCCACTCTAGCTGCCTATAACTGTACATTTTTTAAATCAGGACTATTGCAATAGCACCTCATCTAGACTCCCACTTCCCAGTTTCTCCCCTTCCAGACCATCTTTCTATGAGAGTCTCATGATCTAGTCATTCTCTTGCTTAAATCACCTCAATTCCAAATGTATGTGCATATTTTAATTTTTCTCCTTAAATTACAAGACATTTCTGCCAATTTTAATGAGTCAAAGATAAATACTTTGTTAAAACCAAGTTTGGAAACAGTTTTTAATTTCTTTGAGCATACAAACTGACTTTCCCACTGAAGCAAATTTTAAAAGCCTTATAAAAGTTTTCTTTGCTTAAAAGTTCTCATCTTGAAATGGCTGTGCTTTGAGAAATTAACAATAGCAGATTTTCAACACATTTAGCAAATAGAATCAAAAATAATTTTAAATAGCATGAATGATCTTTAGATAAATATATTAGACTTTGCATTACCAATGTAAGACTATGGGACAATCGGTGGTGACAAAACTGGGAATAGTGGTGGAGGAAATTGGTACTTTAGGGTAACAATTATTCAGAAATGACCTAGGTTCATTGTCTCTCTCCCCCTTCCTTAATTTTTGTAAGTTATAAGCAAACAGGAATTTATCCACCTCAGTTCTTTGTGGCAAGAGGGTAGGCAGTCAGAAATTATTTTCCCTTCTTTCTCTGGCTCAGGACAAAATATTTCGCATGACCTCGCAAAAGCCTTCAACGTTATTGGATCACTCCTTTCTTGTAATAGTATTTTCCTTGGTTTTTAGATATACTACTACTTCTCCAACTTTCTATCATTTCTCTTACTCCTTAGGAAGCATGTGCAACATATTGTGCTATTTGTAGATTGTTTAAACTAGGCCATTAATCTAACATAGTGTTTGTAATTGTATATACATGTGTAATAAAGTATAAAATCATACATGAAAATGCTAACCATCTAATTTAAGGTAGTGGTGACCTCTGGGTGTGAAGGGGCATGGAGAGATACAGGAATGTGATCTCATGTGAGAACTGAAGTACACGGTGAGGGGGGACCTCTGTTGGCCCTGTGTTACTTCTTAAATTGGGTATGTATTTATCTTATTCTTTATACTTTTTGTATGTTTGATATATTTCACAAATTTGGGGATTTGAATTCAGTTCCTTTGTTCATTTGAATCTTTACATTGGGGACATCTGACTGAGTAGAAATGACACATGGGACAATTTTCCATTTTAACCCAAAATCTTCTATTTCTTTCAGTGATTAACCCAATAATTAATATATAGTATAACTCAATATATTTTGCTTGTATAGTGAATTTTATGATGTTTAGCCATGACTCATATTCATGGTTAATCATATCTTTGTCTTCAATAAACTGCAAAAGAACTAACTTGTATTTTGATATTATAAGACACTGTAACAAAATCAGTCATAAAATGGTGTGCATATTTTAAAGTTCAGGGTAAATTTCAAGTCACATTTAGAGAAGAAATGAATTATGGAGAAAAATATGGCAAAGAATAAAAGAAAAGAGAAAGGAAGAGATTTTCTTACATGCCTTAAAGTGTACATACTAAAAAAAAAAAAAAAAAAAAAGAAGCCCATTTTCTTCAACTTGACCATTAAATGTTGTTTCTGCTCAGTGCTGAGTCACTGGTCCTTTCCTGTTATTCTATATCTCTTACTCGGTAATCTCATTTATGCTCACCACTTCAATCACCTAAACTCAGATGACCCACCAATTTATCTCTCCAGCTGAGGCCTTTCTTTCAGTTACACGTGTATATATCCAACAACTGATTTCACATGTCTACCAACCAGTCTCAAATGTACTGCAAATTCAATATATTGATAACCAAAATCATGAGCTTCCCCTCCAAACCTTAACTGTTTCCTGTCACAGTGAATGGAACTAACATCTATTCAGTTATGTAAGTCAAAAACCTGAATTCATCCTTGAAACCTACTTTCCCTTCAACGATCTCCTTGCCACATCCAGTCCATCACAAAATTATGCTGATTTATCTCTTATATAAGCTCTGAAATCTATTCCTTTTTCTGTATCTTTTATTAACAACTCTGTAGACTAGCCTACCACCATCTCTTGGCTGGCCTACAAAATGCCTTCTATCTGGTTTATCTACATTCACTTTGGCCTCCTCCCATCCAACTCCACATTCTGTCCAGATGCTCTCTCCCATTGCCCTGCCATCCTTACTACCCCCCAGTTAAAACTCTTCATTGGTTTGCCTTTGCTCTCAGAATAAAGATGAAATAATCAATATGGTTTACAACACCCTGACTAGTCCTGTGCCTACCTGCCTTCTCAGCTCCATCCTACACTATTATCCCCTTTGCTCTCTTAGCTTAAGCCTAGTTGGCCATCATTTGTTCTTCTTAATCATCATTTTCCCCCTCTTGCTCCAAGTCTTTTGGATCTTAAATATTCTTTATTTTCCAATCTGTAAAGTCTAAACCTACTTACCTTTCAGCTTTCAGGATCCTGACCTTCTAAGAAGATCAAGTCTGTCTATCTTAAGTTCTCTACTACAATGTATATCTTCTTTCTGATACGATTAGAATTTCAATTTTAATTTATTTGGTGGTATTTTTATTGCTATCTTTTGATTAGATTTTGAACTTCATAAGGACATTGTCCTGTTTTACTCAGTGCGTGGTCAGTAGTATTAGTTCCAAGAATGACTTGTTGAATAAACATGTCTACAACGGAGATCCCCCTTTTCAAAGTGGCCATGATGAAAGTGTTCTCTCTGCAAAAAGCAGTGTAATGGGGAAGGGAAACATAGATCATGGAGTTAACAGATGTGTGTAAGAAACTCCCTAGTCTACCACTTAGAAGAGTATCAATGGAGCCTCCCTGTTCATCAGTTTTCTCTGCTCGAAAACGGTGCGAATCATGTCTTAAGGGCTGTTATGAGGTAAAGGACCCGGTGTAGGTACTTACTGGGTAAACAGTTTAACAAATATGTTTATTCAAACAATACTTTTTAAGCACCTAATATGTGGCAGGCATCATCATCATCATTTTTGCTCCTTAGTATGGATACTTATTTGTTTAAATCAATATCAGCTGCTCCACTTCTTTGACATCAAGTGTTGCCTTATAGTTAATCTTTTATGTGTGTGTCTGTATTGTTTCCTCAAGAAGATTGGGGGGCAGGTATAATGCGCTAAACTTGTTTTTCTCTTAAATGACTTTCACTTCTTATTGAATATTGCACATAATAATTGGCAATAAATATACATTGATTGATTTATTTAATAACTTCTAATACCAAGTGTACAGCTGACCACCTGGAAGAAATGTTTAAAAAACAACAAAAAAAGATTCATAATCGTTGCTGTTAGAGAATTTTAAAATCAAATTATATGGAGTAAATAAACACCAGCTCACATGAGGAGTATTTTAGAGTATAAGTATTACAGTGTATGTCAAGAACTTTGTCATCATAATAAGGTTTCAATATATGAAATGTAAACTTAGAACAAATTAGTAGTTGTTTTCTGGCTCTTTTCCCTGTCCAAACCAACTTTTAGGAGACACTCTGAAAATTAGAAACATTTCCTCAAATATCCTTTACAGATTTTGTGGGAAGGATTATGGTAATGAATATGGAAAATATTCTATTTTATTTTGAAAGAAATCCTCAAAGGAATTTATCCAATGCCAGGGTCAAGCCGTGAGTTTATACTCTACAGTCATGGCTATAGTTTAAATGCAAAAAGTTAGGGTGACTTAACAAAACTAGAGGCATTTAAAAACAAAAAGGCCTTAATTTCAATTTTTATTTATTTAATTAAAAATATCTGTAAATGTTGCTTATGCTTTCTGGAATGAAGTAAAATGGAGACTTGATCTTTGGCTCAAGGAAATGGTTTTACCTAAGGAATCAACATCCTGGCCTATGAATTCATAAAATAAAACTTGTATTTTTCCATACAACAATATTTACTCTTAAAATATACATTACAAAATTATAGAAGTTGTGCTAGTTCATGAGAGAAATTTTTTAAAAACACTAAAAACATAGCGAAGAAAAAAATCAACTCAACTCTATGGGTTTATAATAAAAAAAAAAAGGGGGATTTGTCTAAACTCAACTCCAAGGGTAAATCAGACAGGCTGGAGTCTTTGAGATTCACCTGAGCTTATTTGCAAGAAAGCTGAGAGAAAATCCCAGTAAGTGAGTCTGACCTCCAAGAAAGACTTAATCATTGAAAGGGAGTTGCTATTCCAGATTCTGAGTGCCACATGGGGTCTGATGCCAGGACCTGTTTCTCAGGCCAGTTCTTTATTGAAAGCATACCTTAGTCCAACAGAGAGTTGAGGATCCATGAAAAGCTGTTCCAGTAAAACCTAGTAAGCCCCTGGGGAATAAAAAGGATGGTGCAAGTATTCCTCCAACAGGAGGTATCACAAGAGGGAAACAAGCCATATCTCCCCTCTCCTCCAAGAAGCTCTGAGGAAGCATCTGGTATCTGGGGGTTCTCAATGTCTCAGCTGGGGTGAGAGAAAATGGTGACCAGCAAATGCCAAGTGAGCGACAACTCTCGCAAGCCTGACCTAGGGCAACAGCACAAGGGGTGTTGAGTTCTAGAACAAACTTGAAAATGCAAGAAAGATATCCCCTGGCATATAAATTTGATTGGCAAGAAATGGTGTCTTCTTTTAAATAGCATATCCTTGATTCTTAGGGAATTTAAAAACTGATTTATAAATTTGTTGGTCACGTAGTTTTTGTGACTTGCCTTCTCATGGCTTCTTTTTCTGCTGCAATATTCATTCATTTTATTTAAAATGAAGTCTCTCTTAATCTGAGGATAATAATTTTTCTGTGATATGCTGCTTTTTTTAATAGCTTGTTATTTGTTCTTTGACTTTATTTATACTGTTTTCCACCCAAATCTACCTATGTTTACTTTTATGTGTTCATCCTTTGCCCTCCACTCCAAAATCAGCTAGATATTCATCTAGAAGTTATTATATTTAACTCTATAAACCATATGAATACAATTTTCTAATATAATAGCTGTCTAACTCATTTTTGCATTTTTTAACCAATTCGCTCATTGCCATTACTTGCATAATCCATTACTTCCTCACTGATTTGAAATTCCATCTTTATCATATTCATTTTATTCATATACATCTATTTATTTATGTATTAATATTTATCATCTATCTAATCTTTTTATGTTTCCAATGATTTGCTATAGATTCTAATGGCAGTACCACACTGTTCTAAGTAATATGGTTTATAATTTATTTTAGTATCTGATAATGTAAGTGGGCCTCATTATTCTTCTTTTAAAAAATATCTTGCTTCCTTTCTGCCGTTTATTTTTCCAGATGAATTTTAGAATTATTGGTCAAATTTCTAAGTAAGAACTTGTGGACACTGGGGTAGAATTTCATTAAATGTATACATTAATATGTGGGAGAAGTGACAACATTACAATGTTGAAAATTCCCATCCTCAAACAAAATCTCTCTCTCCCTTTATTGTTTCATATTTTCCTCTTCAGTAAAGCTTTGTAGATTGTGCAGATTATTTTCCGCATTTTTCTTACTAAGTTTATTCCAAATTAGTATACAGTTTTGTATATTTTGTATCTCTTGAGCAGGATCTCTTTAATCCATTATATTTTCCCGAATGATCTTTTCTGGTACATAGAAAAATAAATAATCTCCCTATATTTATTTTAACATAAAATTCTTGAAGAATATCTCCTTATTCAGTGTCTACTCCTAATGCTTTATAGTTGATGACATTTCAAGTTTTAGGTAAAGAGAAAAACCCACAAACTTTAACATCAAAGATACCTGTAATTTCTTCTTAGCTCAACAATTTCTTCACTATGTAAAATTGGTCAAGTGATATTTCCTCTGAAGTTCAGTGTCCTCGCCTACAAAGGGGCATTGATTTTCCCCTTGATAAAGTCCGTGTGAGCCAAAGTGAAAGCATTTTTGTAGAGCACAGAGCTCAAATATGCCTACCATATAGTAGGAGTGGAAGAAATATGTTCCTCCTCCTCAGCCTGTTCCTTGTAGAAAATATGACTTGGGAATTTCATCCTGTAGATATATGAACTAGAAAGAAATAATTGTCTATAAACACATACATACATATATAGTCCTTAAATGTATTTGTATTATTTAGCTAACTTTTCTCCTGGTCCAATTACTAATTGGTGGCAAAATGCACATGTAAGTATGTATGTGAATACGTATTTTATAATCAGTAGTATAACTTTTTGATGAAATACCAATGACTATAATTTCGAAGTTAATGAATTAAGCCACAGAATTGATCTATAGAACCATGGCAAGATTAATGAGTGCTCTGCCAATAATGGCAGCCAGCAGTCACGGACTCCATTCATTAATTACCCGAATGTTCACTGACTGAGCATCAGCTACCAGGCACAGTGCTGGGCACTGAGGATGTGAAGGTGACAGTCTCTGCCCAGTGAAATGTGTGGCATTCCCAACTACACCTTAAACAATCAGCAGCTTGACTGTCATTAAAGCAGTGGCTTCCTCCTCTGGATCATCAGATCATGTATTTGATCACCCATTTCTTTATCCTGAGCAGCTACTCTTACCTGTCTGGCTTTCCCCCGCTTTATGAGCTTAATAAATGGTTCTCAGCCTGAGCAGCCTGAAGAAAACGCTTGGGCATTTCATTTTTATTTCTGAACTTACTGCCTAAATCTTGATTTCATTTTATGTCGATGCCTAAGGAGCTGACCTAGGATAAATGGAAGCTACCAACTGCCAACTGTGCTGTCAGCTGCGTGGTCGGGTCAAAGGTGCTGGCTGAGCTTGCAAATTCTGATGGTTTGCCAGCAGTGAAGGTATTTGCCTTAGAGGGAAATGGTGCCCCGTACATACCTCGTCCCACATTGCTGCTGAATGCGCCAATTTCAGGCGATGCCCAATTTGGAGAAAAGAAACGCAAAGAAAGATGTTTCTGTGACCTTCCCCAAAATACAGAAAACCACCTGCACCTCCACAGCAACCCTAATCTTTGCCTCTGGCGCACCCTCATGTAGAGAAGAAGCAAGTTTCTGTTTCCTCGGGAGTGCCGGGAAGTGGCATGACAGCTGGTTTCCGTGAGCAGAGCACATATTCCAATGCTGCAAGGAAAACATAAAAAACCCACAACGCTCTTTTATCTATTAAACTAAAGAGGGTTTTATAACACTCTGTGCAGTCAATACATTGATCTAAATTTTCCTCACATTGAATTCTTGTCAACGTAAGTTTGTTCTTGAATTTTAAAAAATTTCCCTTCCATCAAACATAATTTAAATGCAGAATTTCTGGTTTTGAAAAAGAAGAGTGGTTAACATCTAGAGAAAAAAAAAATCTATTGGTAAAATCATTTGACAAATGAAGTCAAGCTGAAATTAAGCTGTAGGAATCATTGTCGTCATATCAATGTGAAAATAGAAATTGCGCTAAAAGAATGTTCTTTTTCTCTTGAAAGATGCACCCTCTGACTCAGATTGTGGCATATAGTGAAAAGCTCAGTAACTATAAATGTTACTGATGACTCTCACCCCTGGTTTAACCTGGGTTTTTCTAAATGCTTATGTAGCGTACAAATTATCTGCTGAAGTGTAGCCAAGGGTGCCAAGCGAACAGTGCAGATGTCAGGAGGGAGTGAAATCTGGAAATGAAATGGCAGCCTTTAAATAGCCTAACTGCGTGCATCGTGATATGACTTCAGTGGGTCTCCAGTCATTGCTAATTGGCTACAAGAGAAAAACCCTCAGAAGGGTTTAATCCAGAAGCAAGTACCTTTTTAGTCAATTATCACTGTGCTGCCACTAATATAATTACTATACTATTAGTCAAGATTTATTCTTTCTCCCTTTCTTTTTTTCACTTTCTATCTTCCCTGTAGAAAATTGTCAAAAATTCAGGCGTTGGATGATTTGCCATTTGAATCAGTTTGATCACTGTGATCATAATTTAGACATAATTTAGAAAATTTAATGGCACAGAGAACATAATTATGTATTTGTAGGGGTTTTAAGGGTTGAAGATATCATAATCCAATTTTAGTAGTATTTTTGCTAATAAAATTTTGAGGCATTGGGTGAATTAAGATTCATTCATATAAAAGAATGTGCATGTAACTATGGAAAAGGAATTAACATTTATTAGCTTCCTAATATGTGTCAAGCATTATGCTAAGCATTTCACATATGTTTTTTTCATTTATTCTTTTTAATAGCCTGAAGAAATATGCACTATTGTCCCCAAACTACAGGGCAGGAAATTGGAAACTCACAATGATTAAGTAAAGTATTCAAATTTAGAGAGGAACTGCTTTTAAGTGGCAGAACCTGGATTAAAACTCAGTTTTCCTGGATTAAAGTCTAGGTCAGCTGACCCCAAGAGTTCTTTATCTTTCTGTTATATCCCACAGAATCTCCCATTTAATGAGAAATTGGAAAAGCAAAAATTACAATTTAAATATACCTTCTCTCAGTACCAAAAATCCCCTAAAAAGAATAATCAAAATTAGGATATATTGACATCAGTTTATAAAAATATTTGTTTCATGCAATAATAAAAACTTTTCTCTTTTAATAGTAAGTGATTTGATTCGGAAGTTTGCCTTCATTATTATTAAAACAGATTAAATGATGTTAATACTTCTAGGCAAAATTAAATTTATTAATAAGCTCATAACATAAATACAAATGCATGCAGATTTGCCACCACATTTAACGTAGAATGTACCTTCTCTTGATTTATTTTTGGGTTTTAGGGGCACCGACCTCCCTGAGCAGTTGAAAATCCATGTATAACTGTACAGCCAGCCCTCTGTATCCAAGATTCCATATCCACAGATTCAACCAACTCCAATCGTGTAGTACTATAGCATGTATATATTGAAAAAAATCCACATATAAATGTATCCTCATAGTTCAAATCCATGTTGTTCAAGGGTCAACTGTACTACATTTCACTTTAACTGCTGCATCATGTAAGGTATCATTTAAGTTAAATTTTATTTTTTACTTGTTTAGTGTGGCTACTTGGAAATTTAAAATTACATATATGGCTGACATTATTTTTCTATTGGACGGTGCTGTCCTAGAGGAAGTAGGACAAGTATTCTCATGTCAGATTGCACAAGATCAAAGCCTACTCTTTCACCTACTACCTGTTTGGCCACAGGCAATTTACTCAGTTCTCCATGCCTTGGTTTTCTCATCTATAAAATAGCTATGATAATACAAGTATCTGCTTCATGGGGCTGTGAGGATTAAATGCATTAGGATTTGTAAAGTGCTTAAAATAGTGCTTGGCATTATATAGGCACTTGTAAATTAAAAATAAAAGCAAATTATTGCTCTCTAGAAGAGGTGGTTCAACATTCTTCCAATGAATGCTCAATGAGATTAATCTAATGCTCTAAACTGAACATCTATAATGAACAATTAGAATATCTAGACTTTTTTTAGATGCTCACAACAGAACTGAACCGAAACGTACATTATTTTAAAAGAATCTTTTATTTATACAGTTGACCCTTGAACAAAGCAGGGGTTGGGTTGCCAACCTTCTGCAAAATTGAAAATCTGCCTTTGACTTCATAGTGGGACCTACGCGCCCATGGTTCTGCATCCGTGGAATCAACCAACAGCAGGTTGTGAAGTACTGAGGTATTTACTATTGAACGAAATGCATTTAAGTGGACTTGTGCAGTTCAAACACACATTGTTCAACGGTCAACAGTACTTTATTTCTTGGACTAAGCTTTTGCATATAGTTTGGTGACTATTCTTCAGGTAGTTTAATTATGTGTCTAAGTGACACAACTGATTATTATAATAACATAGACACAAACTAATATTGAACTCTCTTAAACTGTTGTGGCTGATTGTCATCCCCAGCGAGTGATATCTAAGGAGAATTTTCTGTGCTCTGACATTTTCAACAGTCCTGGGAGGGAGAGAAGTACACCGCAGGAATAATAACACTATTTCCGGGTCTTTGTTTGCTTTTGGCAAAGAGTTTAAAAATATATTTCCAGGTGGTACTAAATTTTTGTAAGACTTGTATCTGGACAGAGGAAGAGATAGACAAATCTTTTCACCTACAAAATTGCATACCCCTTTAATAGTCTTAATTCACCAGTCAGCCAGTCACTGACTACCTGCCGTGTGCATGACCCTACAAAATAAGACACAATCTTCATGCTCAAAAAATCTGTATCTTCTGTAGAGTCAAAATTAAGGCAAAAGTGAGGAATTTGTGATTGTAGATTTTGTACAAAACCCAAGGTCCCTTTTG
Organism: Balaenoptera borealis; assembly: GCF_965194805.1. Lineage (NCBI taxonomy): Eukaryota > Metazoa > Chordata > Mammalia > Artiodactyla > Balaenopteridae > Balaenoptera > Balaenoptera borealis. The sequence continues at coordinate 30,190,495 of NC_138873.1, forward strand.
AGTGGTCTGCCATTTAAAATATATTCACATTTTTGAGTTTCTTTTTGTGGGCAATAGTTCAAAAATGTAATTTCTAGTTTGAGAGGGTAATTATCTCCATGTGTTATCAAACGCTCTTTATTTAGAGTGGCTACAGGTAAATAATTAGGGTCAATATTCTATAAAATACTATCATGTTTCTCTAGGAGGTCAAAATACATACATACATGCCTACATACACAGATACCCTTGAAAGTGAAAATAAACCCCCCAAACCAAGCTTAGGAAACCCGAAAAGTAATATGTTAAGCCAAATCAGGAATATATTGTGCTCGTCATGCTATTTTCAGAATGTAGTCCTCCCCTCACGTCCCCCTCGTCTGTGAAACACATCTGTGATTTCTTTACTAACTGTTTTCCAGCCTCTTTCATAAAATAACGGTTGTGTTCTGGTGTTTTTCATTTTGAATACTTCGAACATGTCTCCCATCTCATCACCGCCACGTTGTTAAATCTAAAGTAGAAAGAGAGAGTGATCGCTCTGGTGTCTCCAGTCAGCAGCAGAAAATGTGTTGTTTTCAATTACTGGGTATGAAAGCTCAGCCAAAGGGAAAGCAACTTTTCAGGATGATGTGTCTAGAGAAAGAGCTACCATGAAGGTTGCCTGGAAGTGACAACTCCAGAATCAAGCCCTGGTAAGGGATTTCCAAAAGTGACACTAGCTAAGACTGAAGACTCTTCCCTTGCTTTTGCCAAGTCATGTCAAGGAAAATTATTTGTCTTCTACGCTGAATGATGCAGACAGACACGGCCTGGATCTCTACAGAGTGGTGTTTGACAAAGGAAGTTCATTTGCCCAGCCTTTTGCTCTAAAGGATGTCTACTCCCCACAATAGTAAAAGTTAACACAATACAGAAGTCATGCTAATATAAAGGATTTGTGATTAACACTCTGCATCAATTCTGATTTTCCATATTTTTTTTGAGTGGAACCAGGTTTGCTAATAAATTGCCAGCTGTTAAAGTCACTAAGCCTATTTTCATCACAACCACCACGTAACAGGACCCCTGCAAATACCTGAAGCCTGCTTTTCTCTCTTTGTACATTTTATATTGTTTCAGATGAAATGTACCCTCTGCCAACATTTCTGGGGCTTTATCATTAATGACTTAAAATACAGTTACAAGGTTCGGGTAGTAAGTTGGCAGAGCCGCAAGCAGTGGCATTCTGGGCCAATCCTTCTCCCTTCAAGGCCTGGAGATGATTTCAAATAGAAGCAAGGTGAAAAAGAAGAAAGAGAGAAATAACCAGAAGCCAGGGGAGCTACCACAAACTTCGACCAATGACAGCCTTGCCAAAAAAAATACAGATTTTCAAAATAATGCTTCATCAGAAGGCAGGTTGGAAAAGAGAAATGAAGAGTAATTGGTTAGAAAAAAAAATGAGGGGGAAAAAAAAGTAGGGCTCTCCCAAACAAATTGTGTGCAAATGGGAAGTTTAGATCTTGAATGACGCTCAAGAATATCTGTTCTTCACAAGAATCACAGATTTTCTGTCTTCTCTCCTCCCCACCAACTCCCTCCAAGAGAAAATAAGAAGGTTTGTAAAATAAAATAATATAGAAAGGTTTTGAATATTTGGAGGAGATTTCATGAAAATCATGTGCTAACAGCTCTAACTTCTCAAGAGCAGTGAGCTTTGCCCCTGAGAAAACGTTATTTTCATCACACCGCTGCTCTAGCTAAAATGCTGGTTTTGACAAGCTGTGTTCCTGGTAAAATGTTATTGTTGGCACATGTGGATGGTGGGGAGACAGCTCTGGGAGGCTCCCTCCTGAGTGGAGATGGGCAAGTTGACTACAGCACCTGTGGGAGAGTCAGGTACCTCTGACCCAGATTCGCTCTGTTTTCTAGCACCCTGTCCCTTTGTTCTGTAATGAGAGCCAAATGTTCCCTTTCTCCTGTCCCTCCAGCCCTGTAACATGACGCCAGATCGGGCCTCGAATGGGCCTCCTCGCCCTTCCCCACCCCTGGGTCCTGTTGCTGCCACTGGCCTAAATTGAAAAGGGGTTTTAAAAAAGCCCACCTTTCTCCTGAGCGCTAACCCTCTCTAGCTCCCTGTGTTCTGAGATAGCTGTGCCTTGCTGACTTTTTTTCACAGTGAAACAGGGTGTTTGCAGGTCAGTTATGGAAGCAAAACTTTTCTTTCTTTTTCTTTCTTTCTACGGATGGGAGAGGCATCGTATTTTTCAGGCAGGAGAGACTCTTTTCTTAAGTGAAAATTCCAGTGAATTTTACTATGCTACATAGGACTCACAGCAGGAAATGCCAGTGCCTAACCGAGATCATTGATGCTGCCGTATAAGCCCGTGGTTTTCTGGCTGTTTTTCCCTCCATCTCAGTAAAGACACAGGGAAGAGAAGCCCTCACAATGTACCAGAGAAGCTTGTGCTGTGCTCCAAAGTACACGTGAAGATGTCAGCACGCGGCCTGGTTTGATTCAGTTTATCCTTTCCCTAAGCCCATCTCCCCATCTTACCCGAAGCCGGTGCCCACACAGAGATCAATCAAGCACACTTTGCTCAGCGAACAAACAGGAGTCTGCTCTGAAAGCAAAGCAAGTCTTAGGAAGGTTGCAGCGAAAAACTTAGGGAGTCATAAATCTGTGTGCAGAGGACCTATGTTAAAGGTTCCTAACACCCCACCATCTCCACTCTCCTGTCCCAACCACCTTGCCTTCAATCTGGTTAGTTACATTGGCCTGAAAAGTTCAAGAAGACCTTTACTTCTGCCGTTTTTAAACAAGACCACAAGAAACTTGGTCTCAGATTTGTCAAACCAGAACCCACTTTCCTAGCCATCCTCACCTTCCATTTCTATTGAGCCCCATAGAAATTTTATTACTGTTGTTGTAATGTCATGTGTTTTTGAAAGATGATCTCTCTGCCCGGGCAAAGAGTTAGACTAGAGTTAAGGAAGCCAATTGCATTTCAGTATTCCAGGTGAAGAGGGATATTCAAATTCAAGAGCTATTTGGAAGGGAGATTTTGAACATAGCCATGATTGATTAAACGGTAGGCATTGTGCTAAGCACTTTACATGCATTATCTCATTCAATGCAAACCACAAGCGTATGATATAAATACTATCATAGCCCCCGCTTTGTAGATGAGGAAATTGAGGTGTAGAGAAAGATGAAGAACTTCCCTATACTAATGCATGACTGAGCTAGGATTTGCATTAAAGTTTCGCTAATTCTGAAACTCTTGATTCTTAACAGAAATGCAAAACAGGATTTGGTGATTGATCAGATGGAGGAAAGAGAGACAAGCCTTGGACAGAGTAATGATGCTATACTGAGCCTAAGAATATAAATTAAGATTTACAATAATACACAGACCTGAAAGAGACTTTAGCAATCTAGATCAACTCTGCCATTTTACAGATGAGGAAACTGAGGGTCAGAGTTGACCTAATCCATGCGTTGTGGCATAGTGTAATACTGGCAGAGCTCAAGCTAGAAGTCAACTCCTCCGACTCCTACACTGCGTTTTTTTCCACTTTCCAATTTATTTGGGATCTTGAGCATTTATTGTCTGCTAATTTCTTTGCAAAAGTTTTAACTAAAAACAGAACATTGTATCCACAAACAAGTCTCTATAGCACAGGAATTTCTCTACCGGCTATTGGTAGGTACTAGTGATCATGAGACCTCTTCCTCTGTGTCATTTTCAAGTGCCAGCTATCAGGCCAGAAGGAGGGAAATATTAAATATCTAATACAAACATCAAGGCCCCTGAAACAAATGAACCAGCTGGCTGGCCGCTTGGAACGTTTTATTCAGAGTCTCCAGGAAATTAGGTGAAACAAAAGAGAATTTTAAAATCTGATGTTTTGTTTTCCAATGTAAGTTTAGGGTATTTTCCTTTGTGTACACTAAAATGCTTTTTGTGCCTTTCAAATTTGTTGTGGTGAGTGGGTAAGTGTGTTACCTCCTGGGCCTGCATTTTCCTGACTCCTGAGGGACAGATTAGCCAACTATGCCTTTCCCTGACTACAGCACCAAATTTCTAATTAAAGACGATTAAGCACTTGTGTACATTTGTTGTAGGCAAACGCTAATTTACCTAGCCTGTGTTTGGGTGCTCTGTCTGGGCAAGGTGCTTTATTTGTGTACATTTATTTAATCTTCACAACTATTATCATATCCATTTTTCAGGTAAGGAGACTGAAGATAAGAAAGTTTTTTTGGTTCAAGTTCACACAGCTCCCTCAAAGCCCCCAAACTTTCCACCACAACTTGCCTCCTTCCATTTGCAAGTGTTCAAAGGCTCCTCATCGCCCACAGTGCAAAGTTCAAACTGCTGAGGGAAACACATGACCCTCTCATGGCCTGGCCTCTGTTTGTACCTCGTCCCTCCTCTCTCGCCACCTCTTCTAGAAACAAACACTTTACATGCAGCCACAGGGGTCTCTGCAATTTCCTTCACCTTCCAAGCAGTTTCAGGCCTTCTACTCATGGATCACATTTTTCCTCTTCCTGGAGGTCTCTCTCCTCAGCAAACATACCTTACAGATAATTAAGGAAAAGAAAAAACACAATGTGTGTTTAATCTAGATCCGTCTCTTTTACTTCTAGAAAACACTGGTTTGTCTCCACTATCTTATTATATTTTTCTTGGTTTCAGACTCACTAGAAAACTATGAGATTGCAAATGGAAGACTTTTCTTTCTTTCTTTTTAAATTTTATTGAAGTGTAATTGATTTACACTGTTGTGTTTAATTGCTGCTGTACAGCAAAGTGACTCAGTTGAACACATACATATTCTTTTTCATATTATTCTTTTCCATTATGGTTTATCACAGGATATTGAATACAGTTCCCTGAAAATGGAAGACTTTTCAATGCACACTTTTTTTAAAAAGGACAGTAGCCTTTGGAACAGAATGAGCACTTAGGTCTGCTGCTGCTTCAGCCCTGCTTCTCCAGTTGTGCCTGTCTATGACAGCATCATTCAGGCATCGTGCCAGGTGTAATGCACAGAGAAAACCATTGCTGGTTGACAAGTTCCACTCACAAGTATGGTGGGAGCTGATTCTGCAGTCTATCTGGTCCTGCCGAAGCCAACAGAAGGGGCCCAAGGTACATACACCTGACCTGGGAGGGAAGTTTAAGTTCACGCTAGGATGGAAAAAAAATATAAGGTCATACGTAGTATCTTGGTGTCACCCAGAATGTGGAAGAAGGCTATTCAGGCTGTATCTTGCCCCAAGAGGTAGCACATATGTGAGGGAATAAAAGGAAATACATATCAAAAACTGACATCTCAAGAGACAGTGCTCCAAGAAACTTGCAAAACAATGAAAGGAAACAAATAATATACAGCCTCAGACACAACAGTGGAACCATGTACGGGGAGTCATAAGTCTAAATGACACTTTACCATCTCTTCCTTCTCCCCAAGATGGAGACGCTTTCCGCCCTTCCTGTCATCCTTAATTTAACCCTATCAAGAATAACAAATTTCTACCTATTGTCAAAAAAGCACAGCAGCTTATAGGAGGTGGAATTATGAACAGTGTCCTTTTCACGGGCATGATTTTGGCCCTTGAGACATAAGTATCGACCTACTTTAAGGAAGGCAACTTGTGAAAAATCCAAAACATTGTTCAGCTTTTCAAGAATGCGGTTACCACCGTGGGACTAAATCTTATTGTGTTGTATTACTGAAAAGTCTCGTGAAGATATTTTTGGAAAATTCAATTATATATCAATTGATGTCCATGAACTAGCTATAAAAGGAGCCCTGCTGAAAATAATTTTGGAGAAGGAGGTACTTTTTGATACTGTAACCCTTACTTCAATTATTCCTAAGTTCTGTTTTTACTCATACTTTTCTTTGTTCACAGCAGAGACCTTCTGTTCCAAATAGACTGAAGAGCTAAAATGCTCACACAACTTCCAGAGTTCCAAACTGTCTTCTCCTCTTGAGAGGTCTCTCCTATTTCTTCTAGGTAGCACAGAAAGTAAAGTGGAATTTGAAATAAATATTCTCTTAAACATATCAAGTATAGAAATGTACAAAGAGAATGTTTAAACCCAAAGGGCAAGTGGAGAAAGCAGGAGCTGGAAGGCAAAGGCAGGGGAAATTTGAGAAACTCGAGTTTCATGGGGATGTTAGAAAAAAGAAGTCTGTGTAGACAGATACTAGTGCCAAGGCACGACATAAAATAAATACTAAAAAGTTCAGCACAGACCTTCAACTACCAAGCATGTGGAATTTCCTTTAAAGTCTACTGGAATTTTCACCAAAAGCAGATCGATAGGCATAAATGGCAGTTTATTAGAGATGGCACAGCCCTAATGATTCACATTTATTCACAGATTCAACATATTATTCAGCCTATAAAATGCCAAGCCAAAGGAAAAACTAATAACAGAGACCCTCTTCATAAAAAGTTCACATTCCAATCAGAAAAATGAACATTTAAACATATAATAGGGAATTGCAGAGGAGGTAGTGTACACAATAACCAGAGTATGTACAAAGCACAGTGAGGCCCAGAGGAGGGAGTAGCTAATTATGTAGAAAGTGGTCAGCAAAAGCTTCCCAGAGAAGGTGATTTGTAAATTGACCTTGATGGATGGGTAGGAGTACCAACATTTCAAAATGACCAAAAAGACATCATGTACCACAGTGAAACCTGTTCATGGGGAGTATTTTGGGGTATGAACACTGGAAGAGTCATTCAGTTCCATTGAACAAGCCTGTGTTCAGAGCTTACTTCTGCCCTTAACACTGTGTTGAGTTTCTGTGGATGTTAAGAAAAGGAAAAAAAAAAAAAAAAAGGCAGGACTCTGCCTGCAATGATTTGTACTCTTAACTGGGGAAAAAAAGGCTTACATACATGAAATAAAGAGAGATTAATATAAAACACTACAATCAAGTGCCAAAGTTTGTGTTTAGACATTAAGTTTTGTAAGAGGTCAACTTTTGAAATTTTGTTGTTTGTAATATTACTAGGCAAGACAGTGGAGGGTCTATTTTTAAGAAATATAATGAGTGGGAAACTGGTAATTATAGCTCATCCAATTAACATTTGTTCCAGATAATTCATCTGAATCAATCATTGGGAATGAAACGCTTGATTGTTTAGAGAAAAATTGGCAATGAAGCAAATCTTACAGAGAGATTATTTGCCAAACAAAACTCAGTTTTCTTTCTTTTAACCTCGAATGGAAGAGATTGTGAAGTGTCTTTTGCTTTTTTCCCATGATCTAGCTGAACTTCGAGAAAGCTTTTGAGATCACATGGTCAGCTTCTTGTTAAACCTGACTGAGTATACTTAAGCAATTATTGAGGTGGAGAATTGGATATCAGAGAGCAATTTAAGAATAGAATTTCATTGAACCACAACAACAAGGTATGGGACTATTTCCCTGACCCCTGAGTAGGGGCCAGGCCTTGTCAAGCCATGAGACTCTCTGGGAATAGTGACCACAACAAAGGAGCAACTCAGCAGAGATGAGGGCTGTATAACTGGTCATCTGTAGTCCACTGATGACCAAGATGGGAATGGAGGTAATGGAGAGGTAAAAAAGAGACTACAGGACAACCAACAAATTGCTGCATAGTTGCATAAAGGAATAAACATTCCACCTGGAGGTTTATAAATGTAAGAATCATCTTAATATCTAGCAAAACAAAGAGCCATACATGTCTTTAATTAATCTTCTAAAATGGACAAACTAATTATTACTTTCTAAAAAAAAGTTTATTTAGTATGTAAATATGTCAAGACATCGGCTGTTTGGCTATAGGGAGTGGAAGATAATAATAGAGTCTTTGGTGGTATTTGGGTGCGAACCACTAGTTAGTGTCATCAGTGACACAGTGAAGCTACAACGTCAAACATAGCTGGTTAAGAAAACTTCCTTATTTTTTTAAAAAAAACAAAACAAAACAAGAAAGGCCAAAGTGCAGACTTTATCCCCAAGGAGACCTGAACACATAAGCCCAGTACATGCATTCAGAATTCTTTGTATATTTCACTATCTAATTCTGCTGTTCTCCGATTGATCCAGGCCGTAGTTCTCTCTCTCATTTATTTTCTCTCTCTCTCTCTCAAGCTGGAGAGCTTGGATATCTCTGTGCTCTTCTTTAGAGGTAGTGCCATTCCAAGAATAATTTCTTCATTTTATCTCCCTAGAGATCAGATCTTGTGGTTGTGGTTAACTGCATCACTCTGCCTGTAAAGAGACCTTGGTAGATACCCTTCTTTAAGATCAACCTTATTCAGCTTCAGGAAGTGAGCACTCAGCCTCTCCTCCATGACTCCATCTTCCTCCCGCTTTCCCAGATTGTGACTTTTCTCTCTTTTCCACTTCCGAACCATGACTATCTTCTCACAGGAGAAGGTATCAATATTTATACCCTAAGATATAAATAACTAAGGAGGTTACCACCCATTCCCACCCTACTTCCCATGATGGAGTTAAGGACAGTATTTATTGTCCAAGAGAAAGAAGGGCCTTTAGCCATAGAAATGAAGCAGTAGTGGTAAAATTTCAATCACTGGTCAACAATAAGAAAAGAATTTGGCCAAAGTGAAGAGCTTTTTCTAGTACTGCTGAAATTATCCCATACTGTGATTGTCTTTTCTCACTGAGAGCTGCTGACCTTGCCCTCACCTCCAAAAAGATATTTCTACCAAGTGACAAAAAGCCACTTAATGGCAGACAGATGAGAGAAAAATAGTCTCTGGAGATTTCTATGAATTATTCATCTGCCCTAACACAAATATATATCTATCTTTCTACCTGACAATTTATCAGAACAGCACTAATATACCATCCTTACACTTTATTCCTAAATAGAACATAGACTCAGAAGTCAGCTTAGTCAACAGATATATATATATAATATAAATATTATGTATTATTTAATTATATAATTTTATTTAGTTATAATTATATAATTAAATTAATAAATATAATGGGTATGGTAAGTATAATTATTATAATTATAACATATCATATTTATTGTATATTATAATATATATTTTTTTTTAACATCTTTATTGGAGTATAATTGCTTTACAATGGTGTAGTTTCTGCTTTATAACAAAGTGAATCAGCTATACATATACATATATCCCCATATCTCTTCCCTCTTGCGTCTCCCTCCCTCCCACCCTCCCTATCCCACCCCTCTAGGTGGTCACAAAGCACCGAGCTGATCTCCCTGTGCTATGCGGCTGCTTCCCACTAGCTATTAGTTTTACATTTGGTAATGTATGTATGTCTGTGCCACTCTCTCACTCTGTCCCAGCTTACCCTTCCCCCTCCCTGCGTCCTCAGGTCCATTCTCTAGTAGGTCTGCGTCTTTATTCCCATCCTGCCCCTAGGTTCTTCATGACCAGGCTGGTAACTGTGTCCTCAGTCAGTGTGGGCATTGATAGATTTGAGATATTAATATATATATTACATTACATATTATACATATATATTAATATCTCAAATCTATCAATGCCCACACTGACTGAGGACCCAGTTACCAGCCCCATTTCTCCCAAACACACAAGGACCAAATCTGAGGTCCTAGAGATATAAACCGTCTTGATATTCCTCGGGTACTTTCAATGCAGCTTGTAGTTTAGACCACAAAGAAAATTAGCATAGTACATGGCAGACTATATAGGCTTGAGTAGCTTTACAGTCAGCCTTGCAGACTCTTATGTACTTCAAAAGCATGGAGATTTTCACTCTCACTCTCTTCCCCCCCTTTTCAAAGTGGCATTTACCAAAATAAAAGAGGAAATGAAATGATATAAACCACTTTGATGAAATATTGTTGGTCTGGCTTACATTCCCAGTATTCTATATGTATATTCATTTTTATGGCGTAAAATATTATGATTATACCTCACATTTTTAAGATAAAATGGATTTTAGGAATTGGAGAAACCAGAGGAAAAGAAGGAAGTATTGGGATTATGGATCAACCTTCAATTCAGAAGGTTTTTCAATGTATCTGTTCTCAGGGATTGCAAATCAGATACCCAGTCTCACACAGAGGCTGTCAGATGTCATTGGTTTGCAGAAAAGATGAAAATCCTTCTGGTCTCTGGCTTTCCGAGGTTTTGTGGGTTTGAACAAGACCCTTACTGCTACTTGGACTTGGGTTTTGTGGTTAATATATGATAAAAGGGTTATTACACAGTGATCCTTGAGCGTTTAGGTCAGCTGTGGCAATCAATCAAGAGACACTTCTCTTCTGGCAGCACACACTTCCATAAAAAATTCTCTGGCAGACTCGAGTTAGTTAGTTATGACAGAGTAACCTCTATGTCAAGCAATATACTTGATAAATTTTGCATGTGCTTTTGACTGACAGAAGCTCTGGCATTCTGGTAAGTGGCAAAGCAAGCTTCAAAGAGCATAGAAACCTCTTTCTTCTTCCCAAACTAAAGGTGGTTAAATTAAACACATTATTTCCGAGAAAGTTAAAAGAAACACTTCAGGAGTAAGTTCACATTTTGGTGCCTATTCTTTCTTAGTTCCTTTTATTTATTCTATTACAGGTAATCTCCCTAAATCAGCTTTTGCATTATCATTCCTACTTCTGAATGATTTAGCTCCATTTAACAAAAACTTCCTGGACTCCTAATATATGCTTGATGTGGGGCTGCGGTAGTGGGAAAATAAAGATGAATAGGATACTTACATCTCATTCATATTCAATTATACGGTTATTTTTTTTTTAATTGAAGTATGGTAATTTACAATATCATGTTAGTTTCAGGTATATAGCACAGTGATTCATATATATATATATAGAAGAATATATATAGCACAGTGATTCATATATGTATAGCACAGTGATTCATATATATATATAGAAGAATATATATATATATTCTTATATATTCTTCTATATATAGAAGAATATATATATATTCTTCTATATATATATTCTCTCTCTCACTCTCTCTCTCTCTCTATATATATATATATATTCTTTTTCAGATTCTTTTCCCTTATAGGTCATTACAAAATATTGAGTATATTTCCCTGTGCTCTACAGTAGGTCCTTGTTAGTTATTTTATGGCTATTTAAATTTTTCAGAATCAACAAGAATTTCAAAAGAATGGCCAAATGGGGGATACACTTTTATTTGATTCTGGGGTTTATCTTTTTGTTTGTGTTTCCCACTAATAAGATACTGGCATATGGTGATTCTGCTTCTCTAGCTTGTGGGAAAAAAAGGCTATCTATGGAGGAGCTAGACTGTAGCTAAATGACCCTTGCATTAACCTTTTTCAGCCATTTCAAGTAAGGCAATTATTACTCTAATTTTAGCAAGGGTAGGAGAATTTATTATGACCTGCAGTGGTTCATTATGCCATTTCTGTTCTTGGAAGAAAATGGAGAGAATATGTATCTAATTTGAACAAAAATAAATTCTCATGGATTGAGTAAGAAAAAATGTTAAAAAGGTAAGACTAAACAACCACTGATGTTGGCTTCTGAATTAACTCTATGATTCTTTTGTAACAGAACATTTTTAAGAAGAGAACTCAAGTACGGTTAGAGTGCCCACTGACTTCTATGTGATGTCTATGCATCCTTCAGGATACAGTTTAGGTGATTAATTTCCAAGTTGATTTTTTTCTAAGAATACGCTAAAGGAGAAGTGACAAAGACTCTACGTATGGAAATGACTATACACAGCAGCACTATCTAATAGAAGTATAATGCAAGTCACATATGTAATTTTAGATTTTCTAGGTGCCACTGTCCAACAGACATACAATGTGAGATACACATGTAATTTTTAATTTTCTAGTAGCCACATTACTAAAAGTAAAAAAGGAACAAGAGAGTAGTTTAACACTATTTGATTTAACACAATGATAATATTTCAAAAATATTATCATTTCAAAATGCAATCAGCATTTTAAAAAATGAGATCTTTTACGTTCTTTTTTCCTAATTAGGTCTTTGAAATTCAGTGTGTATTCTTCACTTACAGCATATCTTAATTTGGACTGGTCACATTTCAAATGCTCCCTAGTCATTTATGGCTAGAGGCTATCTTATTGGGCAGTATAGGTCTACAGAATTCTTAACACAGTAAGGGATGCTACCATCAAACTACAGAAGACTATTAGTGGACCATCTGGGTCAATGAACCAATTAATAAAGAGAAATTTTATATCATTTAAATAAGCTTCAAATAATAAAAACAAAGTCAAAACCCCACTTTCTGAGATAACAGAGAAGATAATCCAATTGAAGTCTTGTACTATACTATGATCTGAGCAAAAAACTTCAATTAAACTTGACACAAAATTGATGTTTAACAATATTTTCCTACCAGTTGCCCAATAATCTGATATGATTTTGTCATAAACATATTTTCTATTTCAGATAATACTTGCCAATGCACAGAACCCAAATGTTCCACTGACCATTTCTCTGAGTGAAGTGCACTCACTCCTATCAATCTAAATGAACATGTCCATAAAGAAAATAAGGAACTTTTCATTGCAGCTCTACTTACAATAGCCAGGACATGGAAGTAACCTAAGTGTCTATCGACAGATGAATGGATAAAGAAGATGAGGCACATATATACAATGGAATATTACTCAGCCATAAAAAGAAATGAAATTGAGTTATTTGTAGTGAGGTGGATGGACATAGAGACTGTCATACAGAGTGAAGTAAGTCAGGAAGAGAAAAACAAATACCATATGCTAACACATACATATGGAATCTAAGAAAAAAATAAAGGTTCTGAAGAACCTAGGGGCAGGACAGGAATAAAGATGCAGACATAGAGAATGGACTTGAGGACATGGGGAGGGGGAAGGGTAAGCTGAGACGAAGTGAGGGAGTGGCATGGACATATACACACTAGCAAATGTAAACTAGATAGCTAGTGGGAAGCAGCCGCATAGCACAGGGAGATCAGCTCGGTGCTTTGTGACCACCTAGAGGGGTGGGATAGGGAGGGTGGGAGGGAGACGCAAGAGGGAGGAGATATGGGGATGTATGTATACGTATAGCTGATTAACTTTGCTATACAGCAGAAACTAACACACCACTGTAAAGCAGTTATACTCCAATAAAGATGTTAAAAAAAATAAAAAATAAAGTAAAATAAAAATACCTGCCAATTAAATATCAAAAAAAAAAATAAAGAAAATAAAGAACTTTAAACTCACATTTATATTATGGTTGTAAAGTCAAACTGCTCATCAGGTCCTGGGGTAGTTTGGCAGGAGAGCCTGCAGTGCAATTCACTGTGAAATTCCAAAGATCAAAACCAACCAGATCTATAATCGTGTCTTCAAACATTCTCATTTCGAAAAGATAGACTATTTGTTTCTGAAACAGCTACTTTGGTATTCACATAAATACGTCCTTAACTTCCCTTCTAACACAAGTATGAATTCCTCAAAGACCACAAGAGCCAAGTTTATCCTTAACTATAGTGGAAAAGTTTGTCAATATGATATTTTTCTATTACCAAACTTTTATTTTTGTTTGTTTAAAAACTCTTATATTTAAAAAAAAAATAAAATGATTATACAGGCAACCCCATAGTAACCGTGCATCCACCCTTTATGTAAACTGTTGATAGACATTTTTTATGAAAAATAAAACCTCTTCCAAAAGATTTTTGGATTTTCCATGATGATTTTCATGTTTTAAGTTGCTATTTTATCTTGTGATATCTGGTTTTAATGATAAATGCTAAGAAATCATTGAAAGGGAGGCAGTGGTCAGTGATGAACATCAGTGCAGAAGCCAAGAACGGGTTTCAGGGACTGTCCCCGACCTGCCACTGACCAGCTGCAGGACCAAAATACATTTCAAATCTCTGGGTCTCAATTTCTTTATCTATAAAATTTGGAAATAAGAATAAATTGACTCCAAGGCTCCTCATAGTCTTTGACTTATTAGTGAAAATATGGTAAAATTTAAAAGACTAGTCACTTGTTAAACTGAGCAAAGACACTTTGAAAATTCAAAGAGTCTAACTGGAAAAGGAATCCCTGTCCAATTTTCATTCAATCAGCTTTGTCTATACCAATGCTATCTGCATCATTCAGCTGCTTCCATTAAGCGTGAAGTGAATTCAATTTTAAATGTTTTACCTCCCCCAAAGCTAACATACAAAAAGAGAGAACACCAAGATTGGTTATTTAAAAGTATAAATTATGGTTCATTGTCAAATATGCCCATCCTGTCATCTAACACAGATATAATTGAAAAGCCATGGGCGCTACTAATGAACATGTATTTTGACTACGTCGTCTCAGGAGACAGGAGTAACCTGTCGAGTTCATATAGCCTCAAAGAGTTAACATACTTCCAAAAGCTGAGCACTATACTCCTGGCCAAAACATAAAATTAAGTGTTCCATATGGTGAGGATTGAAAAAATGATATAATTTTTTTGATTGCGTTGGCTTGTATATTAAATTTGAGAAAAGAGTCAAAAATTAAGTTTAGTAACTCTGCTGTGTATATTTATGAAGAAATTTCCATTCTCCTATGGCATAAAATTCCAATGCAAATAGCCATTCTGCTTCTAACATTCTAAAACCACTGCCCTCCAAAAACTGTAGATGTATAGATGGATAGATACATAGATAGATAGATAGATAGATAGATAGATAGATAGATAGATAGATAGATAGATAGATAGATAGGTGATAGAGTGTATGCACACACAAACTCATGTAACATTTTTAACTTCCTTGTAGTTTTGTCTATGATTTCACAAACATTAAGACAATGAGAAACTGACCGAATGACCAGCTTAAAATAGAGCAGAGCTTCGAAAGGAAGTCCCTTGCTCCATCTTCTAATGGGAAACAAGCACTATCTTTAACTATGATTTGTTTGCAAATAATGGTTTATATAAAATGCAATCCCTTGTTCCTATATGAAATGTCTAGCTTGTTTGGATGTCATATGGATCCATCGATTCCCCTTTCTTGTTTCTTCTCATATGATGATTTTTATACGGTAATTAATATTTTAATTATGTGATAATGCCACTGACTCTAAAAATAAATCCTTAATTTTTTTCTTGGCATGTCTGGATATGTAGCCATATATTTATATGTCGGTCATTCATTAGTTTTCTATTTTTTTCTTTTTAATAGAAATTTTGAATTCAAGGTAATGTTTTCTACTTGACAACAAAATTATTTTGCAATATATATTATATATTTTTGCATATATGTATTTAAACTATTTTTCTCATCTTTATAGGAATATAATTTTAAACAGAATGAAAGATTAAGCAAACCAAAAATAATGAAAAGTCAAATTACGCACACTGTGCAAAAACACGGTCACATAGATTTTGCCTTGTATAAACTTCATCCTGCCTATGTGGGTTTTAACATATTTCCATGGCTTTAAATAGGAAAACATCTTAAAGCTCAGCCCATGGGAAACCCAAGCTTGATTAGTTTTCCCTTTTACTACAGCCTGCAGAGTGTAAAACACAGCACATCAGAATTGAATTTGTCATCTCCAGACCTCACAGGAATTTTAGGAACTAAATAGTTAGGAAGCCATCCTGGTACTTCTCTTTGCTTTAATCAAAGTCGAAGTTTCAATTTAAACATTCAGGAAATCTCCCTTATTTAAAGCAATCAACTCGTTGCTGACAGGGTCTGGCCTTACTGTGTTTAATTTTTTGGCATCAAGCAAAACTTGATTGGTCACAGCCAGTGCATGAGAAGTCCTCCCTTTCCCTCAAAGAAGAGAGAAGGATTCCAGAGCTTTGCTGTGTCCAGCACGAGTCTAGAGATATGGGTGCATTTTCAAATCAGTAGTGCATTGGCGTAAACATCAGCTGGAAAACGGAGCTAATGTTTAAGACCTATAAGGGGTTTCAGAGTCAAACAACTATCACAATGGTGAGCTGTAAAATAATATTCTGAGAAAATATTGATCAAGCTTCTTTATTCCTCTGATTTCTCTCTCTTTTTTCACACTTTTTGGAATAAACGGAAGTCACCACCCTGCATTTTATTTTCAAGATTTCAATTTCCTGTAGATCAAGTAGAAAACAGATTTAGCGAGGCCGGAGGTGAGAGGGGGATTGTGGCATACTTGAAAGCTAGGCACTAGGATCTTCCAGGAAAATGTATTTAAATACAGGCATAGAGGTGGAGGTAGATGCAGATGCAGGGGTGAAGTAGAGGCTGAGACAGAGACAGGAGATAGATACATCCTACTATACTTAAGAAATCTGGAGGGGAAGAACAGCTAACAAATAAAACTAAATTAATTTCACTAAGATTCAAAATCGTTATTAAATCTCTGAGAAATAAATCACGCAGTCAAGAGATTGGAATGGTTGCCTCTATTCTCAGAGCTCTCAATGGCTCATCTCCTTAGATCAGGTGCTCAAAGGTGGGGAAAATGATGTGCAAGCTCTTTAGTTTGGTTCCCTGTGGACGGACAGTCAACGTATTCCTAAAAATATTCCACACTAAATTCATATCTGACCTTTACAACCCTCTATTGTAGTTCTCCAATAATCTGTTTTTTCAAATAAAAAGCTAAGAGACGTAATGAATTATGTAGTGAATTTACTAGTTCTTGAGAGAAGATTATCTAGAAGATACTCTATTTAAACAAGTTGAACTTTTAAGAAGGCACATTTTCAAATAAAAATTGTCAAAAATATTTTGTGTTGTCAACATGTTTTAAAATGCACAAAGTTTTACGGTCCCTCGAAAGTTATATTTTATATAACATTTTGTTATTACCCAAAATATTTATTTGGCATATGTATTATTAGTCCATTCGGGCTGCCATAACAAAAGGCCACAGACTGGGTGGCTTAAATAACAGCATTGTATTTTCTCACAGTTCTGGAAGTTAGAAGTCCCAGCCAGATCAAGGTCCAAAAGGATAGGTTTCTGGTGAGAGCTCTTTTCGTGGCTTGTAGACAGCTCTGTGCTTACGTGGGCTTTCCTCTGTGCTTGAGTAGAGGGAGGGAAGGAGAAAGAATGAGGCCTCTGGTGTCTCTTCGTGTAAGGACACCAATCCTATCATATCAGGACCCTATCCTTAAGACCTCATTTAACTCTAATTACCACCTTACAGGCCCTGTCTCCAAATGCAGTCACATTGGGGGGCTAGGGCTTCAATATTCAAAATTTAGGACAAGCTCTCAATGGCTCATTTCTTAGGTTAGGCGTTCACACATGGGAAAAATGATGTCCACAGCAGCCTATTAGCAAGGTCTCAGATGTTTATGTTGTTTATCTACCAGCAAAAGAAAAAATTCCCTTTTCCATTATGAACTCACAAATTCACATATATCTCCTTCCTCCAAATACACATATGTATAGCATCAGATATACTACATTCTTGGAAATTAATCTAAGCATTTAGTGTTGCTGTGTGGAAATCTGATATGTTTCACTAGAATATATGATGTTTCATTGCTGCTACTGGTTTTAAAAAAAGACCAATTTAACAAATAATTCCACTCATGTTCTAGTCAAAATCAGACACCACAGAACAAAAATACTGGTGAGAGCTCTTTTCATGGCTCGTAGACAGCTGTGGTTTTAGACTCTCTAAAAACCAGATTATTATTTATGAAAAGGCCTATAATAATTGTACAAAATGATGTCATAGTTTTTATAGAAATGCATTTTCTCTTAACCAACAGGAAAGAAAATTGTATAGAAATTGTCCCCACAAAATATGAGAAGAGGTGTCACACGTTTTTTTGATACAGTGAAATGCCTATTACACTTTTTCATTTTTCAACCATGGCATACCACAGCTCAAAACCCAAGGGCAAAGAACTCACTTAACTAAGATACATGCCATACATCACAAAAATGTGGCTGCCTTTACTGAAAGATGATGTAATATGTAAGGCAAGTGTATTGTGTTACTGGGTTTTCCGTATTTTTCCCTTGTAACTGTCACAATCTGGGTATGATAAGTGAGGACAACTATTTGATATACTGTATTTTATTTCCTAGTCATGCATCATTTGAGCCAGTGTTTCTCCCAAGTGTGGTCCAGAGAGCCCTGGGGGCCCTCTGGTTAGTTTATAATGCTTCACCAGGAGGAAGAACTTGACTGGGGCAGAGGTATTGAGTTGAGAATGATCACTGCAAAAAGTAACTGAAGTCGTGGTAATTCTTACCCACAAAAGGGGGCCAAGGAGCAGAAGCCTGACAAGTCTAAAACATAAAGATTTATCGCCCAGACCTCATGGATAGAGGGCAAACATGAGACAATTAAATCTGAGGACCACTTCTCTATCTCGGGGCTGTCTTTTCCTCCTTTTAAGAAGCCAGAGAACCTCAGCTTGCTCTCCTTTTCTCCAGCTCTACCCACTGTGTGTTCCACCAACCCCACCTTCACCCAAGACTTGCTACAGAGCAGGTGAGGTCCTCCAAGCATTCTTCTTCTATATCGTCACCAAGGACAAGATCTTTCCTCTTTCACCTGGCTTATTGCATTTGACTAGTGGGTGGAAAGCAGATGATAAAGAAGTAACAAACATAGAAAGTTATAAATATCCCAGAATTCTTATACCCTGCTGAGATGATAACTGGACTTCTGTTTCTGGGAACAGAACTCTCTGCTTGCCTCTTTCTCCTGCCAGGACAGCAGATCCCTTCCTCCAAGGCAGACCCTTTTAGATGAGGGGCATTTGGGATAGCTCATTGGTGTTCCCATCTCACAAGTAGGTACTTTGCATTTTTGACATGCTGGTGATGGGGAGAACATATTAAGTGGCCTCTGTCTTACACTACACTTGAAAGTTCCTCTCAAACCATTTCTTCACACAGCATTTTTTTTTTCATTTTATACTTTCAAAAAATACTATAGTAGTTCTATGGTATTTTAAATACAAGGTAAAAAATTCAAACATTGCAATAGAGTATATAGTGAAAAGTTACATCCCCTTTACCTCAGTCCCACAATCTGCCCTATCTCTCCCTCTAGCTATCCATTGGGACAACCAGGTTAGGTCATCATTATATACGAGATATTTTATACATAAGCCAATACATATATAAGAAATTGTGTATGTATATGTGTGTATGTATGTATATGTATTTACATCTATCTATTTATCTATTATCTATCTTTTTGTTTCTTAATATAGTAAAGCATACTATGCATTGTCCAAAAAGTCTTGCTACAATTTTAAGCTTTAGTAATCTGAGAAGGATAAATGTTACATTCAGAAAACATTAAAATTTTTAATAATTTAAATCTTGTTTATACTTGTTTAGTCTTTTAAATTTTGAATAGTACATTTTAAATTTTAATCTTTTGCTTTTGTCAATATTTGCCACCTTCAGTTTGAGGGATTGAAATGTATGTATTCATACATACGTTCATCCTTGCTTTTTTCACTTACTGTGTCTTGGTGCTTGTCCCATCTCAATATGTATAGATCCTTATCATTCTTTTTCAGAGTTTCATTGTAACCCATTGTATGAATGGATCATAAATAATTTAATCAGCCTTCTGTTAATGTACATCTAAGTTGCTTAGAACAACACTCTAAAAACTATTATGAAACATATATTTTTGGTCATTTAATAGCAAATCAGTTATAAATACTTTCAGTTACAAGTAAGAGAAACGTTGACTAACAATGGCAGTCTTATTTGTTTTAAATAGGTTTTAATTTTTTCACATAATAGGACATCCAGAGGTGAGTGGTTGCAGGCAGATTCAGCTGCTTAATGATGCCATGAGGAATTCAGGTGCTTTCTGTCTTTTCATATCACCATGTTTAATGTGCTGGGCTTTTGTCCTCATCCTTGTCACTCCATAGTCACAAAATGGCTACCACAGCTCCAGGAATCACATCCATGGTCAAGACAAGAGGCAGAGGAGAGAATGAATGGCAACTACCTCTGTCCCTTGTATTAGGACAGGAAAAGCTTTCCTAGATCCTGCAGTAGACTTCCAGCTTTAAGATGGTGATGATGATACCTCTCCCCATCTTCAAGGGAGACAGCAAGAGAATGAGGATAACTTAACATGGCTGTGGAGAGTGTCTTCCAGCCCCATCTGACCAGAAAGGTGGGCAACAACTCCTGAAAGATGTTGCTCCTGAAAGCAGTGCTCAAGCCAAGAGTTGGGCAAGCAGAACTGATCACCTCCAGAGCAAAGCCAGTATAGGCCTAGATGCTTCTTGTGCTACACACAGGCAAGGGGAATTAACTCATAGCCAAGGCTGAGGGTAGCTCCTGGCTGCTCCGAACTGGAGAGCCTGTTTGGGAAATTGAGAGTAGCCTAGAGTAGCCCCTCCCCATCCTGCCCAGGCAAGGGGGCTGAGACAAAGCCCCACTCACTGTGGAGAGTGTCCTCTTGCTCCCTCTGAGCAGAAGGGCAAGAAACAACTCCAGCAGCACTCAAGCCAAGAGACAGGCAGGAAGAGCCGATAGTTTGCAGAGCAAAGCCAGTGGCCCTGTTCAGTCAGAAACTTGGGGTGTAGGCCAGCACCTACAAAGCACAAAGAGCTTTACCAGCTTTAGATCTGCTGCTCCCTCTGTACCCAGGTAGGGAATCAAATTTATAGCTCCCTTCATCTCTGAATACAGTCTTCAGCCTGTCACCTAACCAGAGCACAGGGGAAGCTACACAGCCCATTCAATAGCCATACATACAGTAACATTGAACAGAGACCACAGCCCGTGGCTTCCCCCATCTGTAGAGCAAAACCAGCAGCCTCACATGACCAGGGAATTCAGTGCACACTCTGGCCTGATTTGGCCAAACAACAAGCTATACAGACCCTGAGTCCCATTCTGCTCCCCTGCCAGGACAGGGAAGCTAATTCATAGCCCCATCTACTACTGAATATAGTACCCAATCCTGACCATCTAGTAAGCCTGACCAGAAAATCCAGGCAACCACAGAGCCTATCCTACAGCCTTACTTGGGTAGGAAACCAAGCTAGTAGTATAGTACTGCAGTGCTACATATTTACTGAAAAAAAATTTGTGTATAAGTGAACACACATAGTTCAAAACCATGTTGTTCAAGAGTCAACTGTATATAGTCATAGTTAGATTCTGCAATATGGTAATAATGGTACATAATTTACATACAGCTCTAGTTTAAAAGTTAAAAAAACACAGTACAAACTACAACAATCTATTATTAGTTACATAACAGAAAAAAAATGTAAATTACAACAGCAATAACCTAAAATGTGAGAGAGTAGAGAAGTAAAAGTGTAAGGTTTACTGAAGTTAAGTTGTTATCAGTTTAAAAGTTTAAGATATTTTATGTAAGCCTCATGGAGACTAGAAGGGAAAATTCTGTAGGAATTACACAAGAGAACCTGATAAAGAAACCAAAGCATACTGATACAAAAGACATCAAAACACGAAAAAAGACAGCAGGATAAAAAACAAGAAACAATGAATTTATAGAACAAGAAGAAAAAATTAACAAAATAGCAGTAGTAAGTCCCTATCTATAAATAATTACTTTAAATGTAAATGGATTAAATTCTCCAGTTAAAAGACATAAAACAGCTGAATGGATAAAAAACCAAGATCCAACAATATGCTGCCTCCAAAAGGCTCACTTCAGTCTTAAAGATACACATAGACTGAAGGTGAGGGATGGAAAAAGACACTTCAAACAAGTGGCAACTCCAAAAAAGCAGGGGCAGCTATACTTAGAGGGGGTCAATATATCAAGAAGATATAACAATTGTAAATATTTATGCACCCAACATTGGAGCAACTAAATCTATAACGCAAAAAAATAACAGAGCTAAAAGGAGAAAAAAACAGTAATACAATAACAGTTGGGGATTTTAATACCCCACTTTCAACAATGGCTAGATCATTCAGACAGAGAATCAGTAAGGAAACAGTAGATTTGGACAGCACTATAGGCCACATCGACCTAACAGACATATTTTGAACCTTGTATACAACAACATCAGAATACACATTCTTCTCAAGCCCGCATGGAACATTTTCCAGGAGAGACCAGGTGTTAGGCCACAACTCAAGTCTTAGCAAATTCAAGAAGATCGAAATCATACCAAGTATCTTCTTTAGCCACAATGGCATGAAATTAAAAATCAATAACAAGAGAAAACTGGAAAATTCATGAACACATGGAAATTAAACAACAATCTCCTGGACAGACAATGGATCAAAGAAGAAATTAAAGGAAAGTAAAAAAGTTTCTTGAGACAAATGAAAATGGAAACACAACATAATAAGACTTGTGGAATGTAGCAAAGGAAGTTCTAATAGAAAAGTTCATAGCAATAAATGCATACATTAAGAAGCAAGAAAGATTCCCAATAAATAACCTAACTCTATGATTTAAGGAACTAGAAACAAACTGAGCCCAAAGTTAGAAGAAAGAAAACAATAAAGATTAGAGAAGGAATATTGATAAATAAAACAAAGACCTGAAAAACAACAAAAAAGATTAGCCAAACTAAGAGCTGTTTCTTTGAAAAGATAAACAAAATTAACAAACCCTTAGCTAGACTAACAAAAAAGAGAAAATAGAGAAAGATGATGGCATATATTCCACATACAATGGAATATTATTCAACCATAAAAAATGAAATCCTACCGTTTGCTACAACACAGATGGACCTTGAAGTCATTATGCTAAGTGAAGTAAGTCAGACAAAGAAAGACAAATACTGTATGATCTCATTTACATGTGGAATCTTTAAAAGAAAAAAATCAAACTCATAAAAAAACAGATCAGACTTGTTACCAGAGGTGGAGCGTGGGGGAAGGGAAAATTGGAGGAAGGTGGTCAAAGGTATAAACTTTCACTTATAAAATAAATAAGTACTAGGGAAGGAATGTACAACACAATGACTACAGCTAACACTGCTATATGATATACAGGAAAGTTGTTAAAAGAATAAATCCTAAGAGTTCTCATCACAAAGAGAAAAATTATTTTCTTCATTTTATTTATATGAGAAGATAGATGTTATCTGAACCTATTGTGGTAATCATTTCACAGTATGTGTAAATCAAACTATCCTGCTATATACCTTAAACTTACACAGGATGTATATCAATTATTTCTCAACAAAACTGGAAAAATGCATTTTAAAAGCAGCAATCACACTCTACAAAGAAAATCTTACATTTAGGGCAAATCTTTATCCTCCTTTTTCCTCTATGCTTTCTTCTCTTGGTCACTTTTCTTCCAGATTTAAATATAAACATCCAAGATAAAAAAAAACCCCACAAGTTATTCAACTGTGAAGAAAGACCGGAAGGGCATTGATAATTGGATTGTGTCAACGATGATAGCTAAAAATTTATTGAACATTTATATGACAGGCCATGTTTTAAGCACTTTATATATATTAATGAATTTAATCCTCACAACAGTTTTGTCTGTATAGATTAATCTATATTATCAAAACCATCAACAGTAAACTAGGCAACAAAAGCAATAATATCATAGATTCTAACCTCAAGCCACATCAGAAGTAAGACAGAGGGAGAGTTACAAGTACTTCACCCCCTGCCCCACCTCCACCCTTCCTAAAGCTCATCCTCTGGTTGGCATACAGGTCTTAGCCTCAGCATGAAAGCACTTAGTCCATCCTTACACCAGAGAAAGTACGGACATTGCTCTCTTCAGCTCCGATCATGGCAATGTTATTAAACTTTCCAATCTGATTTATTCTTTTAATGCCTCATCATCTTCATAATTAAGAAAAGTCTTGAATAATTTTTTCAAAATTTGAATACATGCTTTGTAACATATTACATAAATGATAAATGAAATAAACTTTAGCTTGGCATTTTCTGATGGATCAAAAGAACAAGATTGAGATTATTGACCAATTACTATTCAGTTTCATTTGATGCTGAGATAGCTTGAAAAGTCACAGCCAACTTTTAGTTGACCAATTGGGGCACCTTGCTGTTCCTAAGAAAAGTTTCAAAATTCTAGTGCCAGTAGCTCTCTCAAGTCTTAATACAGTCTCTTGCTGGAAGTCTTTTTTGGGATTTATGAACATGTAGTCAGCAGTAAATTCTACCAGATATTAATGCTCAAGTCTTATGTCCCTGTATCTCCAGTAGGATCTCTTTCAAAAGAAAACAAGAGCTAAAAGCAACATGTTGTTGCCCATCCTTAGGGGAAGAGTTTGCAGAGTTAAACTGCAGTAGAGTGGGATACAAAGGGCTTGGTCTAAGAATATAGCCCACTTGCTTCCTCAGAGTGCGTTCCCATATCTGGTCGGTGATCTCTCCAATGGGAAAAGACACGTACAAGTGAGCGATCTTCCTTCCCCTAGAAGCTTTCTCCTCTGCTAAGTTCCATATTCCAACTATACTTGACTAAAGTCTGCACAGGCTTGGCCCTCTCTAGTGCCTTGACTTACTGTCATATTACAGAAAAGGGAACATTGAGCAGAGTCTCTACCACCCTCTAGTTTTACTTCCTTGACACACCCTGGGACATTGAGTTTTGGACATTTCCAACTTAAGAAAGGAAAGCAAAATCACATGTTAATTTTGGTGTTATAAGTCTGCTAGAAAATAGGAGGCCTGGAATAGCTGTATGCTAAAAAATACTGGTCAAAACCACGATGAGACTTTTTTAAAAAAATAAGAGGTTACGCAAAGTTCTGGCTCCTCTTGTCTCCCAGCTACTGTCTCACAGACCCCTGCACTATTCTAAGGGCCGGAAAGGCTTCTATACACAGGCTCATTTGTGGTCAACATAAAGTAGACTGTAGCCTTGTACCCACTCCCTTTGCTTTGTTAAAAATAACATTAATACACATTCATTGTAGAAAATTTGGAAAAATACAGAAAAGCATAAAGAAAATAAAAATTACCCATAGATCTACCACTTTACTCGCTTTCCTAACTGCTGATCTAAAAGCAAACACAGACATCAAAAGAGCAGATAAATGCCCCCAAAGTTTTCTGGTTCCTTTTTACATAGTTCATACACAAATATTTATTTAGCCATGGAGTTGGCAGCAAAAGGACTAAGAAAGAACTGCCTTTGAATCACAGCATCTTAGCAGCAGAATAGATAACAAAAATCCTACCCAGGAATCTCTTCCATGCTACCTCTGTGAGAGTGTAAGCTAGATTCAGCTCAGTGCTTCCAGGAATGCTTTTCTAGATAGATGGCTCAGCAACTATCAAGTTCTGCTTGTCAGGAAGTTCTACCTATATGATGTCTTTCCTACCCATGGATCCTAATCAGTACTCTGGAGCAACGTAGAATAAGTTTAACTTCCTCTTGTGTTATCTTTACAATCAACCTAAATCCTCTTATTTCAAGAGTGAACTATTTTGGACATTCTATTCTATTCTCGATGAACACTACTTTGTTCAAATCATGGTGTCCAGAACTGAATAAGGAACTCTAATTTTGCTAAATAACATGGGGGATGTCATGTCAACTTCTGTGATACTGACACTGAATATCTATTAATACCAACCTAATAGTCAAAATTCAGTTAAAAACATTTTCTAATTAGAACAATAATCAATTCAACCTCTTTGGCCACACCCTGCACTGCAGACGTTGGTGGAAATGTTGGCTATAATCACCCTATTCCACTAGCCCTGAAAGGACACCTTAGTCAATTTTAGTGCCTTTGTATATGTTGCAATGGTTAATTTGTGTGTCAGCTTGTCTAAGTCATGGTGTGCAGCTGTTTGGCCAAACACCAGTCTAGATGTTGCTATGTAGTGTTTTTTTATATGTGATTAATATTTAAATTAGTATACTTTGAGTAAAGCACTTACCTTCCATAATATGGGAGGCTTTTATTCAACCAGTTGAAGACCTTAAGAAAAAAAATGAGGTCACTATAAGAGGAAGGAATTTTGCCTTCAAGTTGCCTTCATACTCAAGACTAAAACATCAACTCTTGCCAGAATTTCCATTCTTCCAACCTGCCTTGCAAATTTTGTACTTGCCAACCCCACAATTTTATGGACCAATTCCTTACAATAAATCCCTCTCTCCCTCTCTCTCTCTCCATCTTATTGGTTCTCTTTATTTGGGGAACCCAGACTAATACATGTATATACAGTATTCTTCCCCTCTTCCCTTCCTTGTCTTCTCCACTATTCCTTTTTTCTTTTGCCATGCTTGACACAGTCAGTCAAGTACAGACCCCTTGCTCAACTCATCCTTTGTTCTCTCGGCAGATATCTTCACTTCTACATAATGAATCATGGTTTTCTTGGTCCCATCTCCAAGCAAATATTTTTTGCCATTTCTATTTAATAAATACCTT
Source organism: Balaenoptera borealis (assembly GCF_965194805.1). NCBI lineage: Eukaryota > Metazoa > Chordata > Mammalia > Artiodactyla > Balaenopteridae > Balaenoptera > Balaenoptera borealis. Next base: position 30,216,796 of record NC_138873.1, read on the forward strand.
GGTATTCACTTCCTTATGAACCACAGTTCTTCTTCCCTCAAAACACTGACTAGAATCACCTTTGCAGGAAGCCTCATAACCTAAACTCATATAGCTCTGGTCACTGACACCTTCAGCAGTTCCCATAAAACAAATATCTCTGTTGTATGCCTACTTTTATTCTAGATCCTTGTTTATGTACTTTTTTGTTGTTTTTTTTCCATGTTCTGTTATTTTGGTTTCATTGGGGTTTTTTTGTTTTTTACATTTATAGAAAAAGCTCCTTAAGGATATGGAACGTGTCTTATTTTTTAGTCTTACTTACAACTACATTCAGTATACAGGGGCTTCTTAATAAATATCTTTCACTATAACTTATTCAAATAATCGAGGTTTTCTGGTATGGATGAAAGAAAGAGCTAGACACAAAATTAGCCAGAATTTTCTTAAAACTAAGCTCCATTTGGATCTTGTTTTAAGACCACTGAAAGTTTAAGGTATTGCTTTTTATCAAGCTTCTTTTAAGATCAATTTCCTGAGGGTCCATTGTTAAACTTTTTTAAGTCCTCCCAGTATACATGTGTTAAGAAGATTATATGCAAAACTGCAGTGCTTCTCAAAGTATAATGTGCATAGGACCATAGGACCTACCTGGCAAGCTTGGTAAAATGCAGGTTCTGATTCAGAAGGCCTGCGTTGGGCCTGAAACACTGCATCTCTAACTTCTAACATCTCTAACATCTCTAACATCTGCATCTGTCAGGTGATGCTAATGGTACTGGTCCATGTAGCACACTTTGATAAACATGGTCCAGTAGAGAAGACATAGGTAGGAAGTCAGAGCTGAGCCCAAATCACTTACCAGCTCTGGGAAATGCCTAGAACAGTAGCGTATGGGCAAGATTAAATAAGCAGATGCATTTTGTCTTTTTTTTTTTTTTGGCTGCGCCGCAAGGCTTGAGGGATCTTTAGTTCCCCGACCAGGGATGGAACCCAGGTCCCCTGCAGTGGAAGCGCAGAGTCCTAACCACTGGACCACCAGGGAATTCCCAAGCAGATGTATGTAGGAAGCACCTAGAATAATGTCTGGAACTTAATGGTTGTTCAGGAATCAATTTTTTTCCTACCATGTGAATAACTACCTCTGTCAACCTGTGTTATATCTCTCATAATGTCTGGCTCTTTTAACCTTGCCAGTTTCTAATGGTTTCTAATGGTATTTTTTCTCAAAACACCTGTAATTAAATTTTCTTATTTAAATTATTTTTGGTTAAAAAAAAAAACTTTGTAAAATAAGAAACTATTTTGGTACTCCATTCATTTTCATGTCCATGGTCATACCATACACCGTCACGTGGGCTTTGAAGTCAAATAGACCTGATTCTTCAAATTGGGGCTCTGCCATTGTTGGCTGAAACCTGGTACAGTCACTTCATCTCTATAAACTTTATTTTCCTCATTTAAAAAATGAGGATAATAGCTATCCAAACTCCAAACATATTGAATGGATTAAGCCAAAGCATGTAAGAAAGTTAATCAAGTGCCAATTCATAGTAAGCACTTACGTCAGACACTTTCTGTGCTTCAATTCATTTCTTAATGATAAGGGTGGCAAAACTACAAAGAAGACTTAATATACAGCCTTGACAGTTTCCTCTGTTAAAGTCAAGAATAGCAAAAGAGTGGGACTCAGCAATCCATAATGGGGACATTTAGGTGGATGAGCCTGAGAATCTTAAACACCCAGAATCCACTGAATCCACTAACTGGCAAAAGTCCTTTCCCCTTTGAGAGAGGAAAGCAGCCTTGCCTTTCCTGCAGAAGCCTTACCTGAGGCAAGTGCCTTACAAGATGATGCTTATCTTCTTCAAGATCTACCCCTTCATCACTTACTGTCTACAGGACAAAAAATAGAGTCAAGTCTCAGCATAGCCCAAATGGGGAAATAAAGTCACTGCTTTGGAAGAAAATAGCTCACACAAAAGACTGCTAAACTGAAAATATAAAGGCAGGAACCAGGAGACGATATGTGAGAATGGTTTTTAAGAATGTAGAACTAGAAAGGGCAGAATATAAAGGGAAGTAGATTGTAAGGTTGGTTGGAAATATTTATTGACATAGGAGCACTCTCCCATGACTAAGGGTTAAATATTGTATCAGTCTGCTACTGCCACAAACAACCACATAATCTCAGTGACATGCCACAATAAGCATTTATTTCTCACTTTGCTGAGGTTTGACTGATATAGTCTGGGCTTTACTGGGCTTACTCCAAGCTGTGGATTGAATACAGATCTGCTACTCATGTCTTTCATCTTCTTTGGACCAATGGTTATTCAAGACAGGGGCTTCTCATGGCTAAAGATAGGAGTTCAGAAGATGAGCCCAATTGTGCATCCATATTTTAAGCCTCTGCTCCCATGATGTTCAATAATATCCCACTGGCAAAAACAAGTCATATGGCCAAACTCAATGTTCTAAGTATATGAAAGAAAAAAATATTTTTATTATTTGCATATGACATGATTATCTACCTAGAAAACAAAGGACATATAGATAAAATATAAGAATAGTAAGAGTTTGTAGCCAGGTAGCTAGGTACAAGATCAATATACAAAGAGAATTGCATTATTATTTGCTAGAAGATAATATTATAAAGTATAATCCATGAAAAGATATCATTTATAGTTGACACTTTTAAAAAATACCTAAATACTTAAAAATATATCTCATGTTCAAGATTATGAAGACCAAAAATCATAAGGATATAAATTATCTCCAACAAAATTATAAATTCAGTTAGAAACCGTAAGCAGTTCTTTTTCATTAATTCGATAAATAATTCTAAAATTTATGTGGAAGAGCAAAGACCCAAGAAAAGCCAAGATGTTTAAGAAACTAAGCAAAAAGAATAAAGAAGGAGATAGTTCTACCAGCTATCAAGCTCTGTTAAAAAATGAAACTGATTAACACACTGTAGTGTTGGAACAGAGACAGATAAATTTACCCATTGAACAGAATGAAAATCCCAGATTAAGACTCATATGGAGGGTTAGGACAAGTGGTCATGAAAAAAATAAAATAAAATTAGATCCCTACTCTATGCCATAGCCATCTCCTCCCCAAATAATAATTCCAGTAGATTAAAGACTTAAATGTGGAAGACAAACTTTTAAATTTTAGAAGACAATATAAGAGAAGATCAAACATTTAGATATGGGAAATTTTTATGAAATAAGACAGAAAAAAATTAGCTATCAAAAATTGATAAATTTGACTACATTCAAATTATTTCTATTGGTCAAAAGGGTTACCATAGGTACAAATTACCCCAAGTAGTGGATTCATGAATACCAAGTGGGTTCCTATGCTGTGGTGCTAGAGAAGTCCCAAGGCAGGAAGCAAGAAGTAGGATCCATAGGGTCTGCATCCTGACAAGGGTGCACTTGCACAAAGCTGATTACATCTCATATGGAACTGGTCACCACATCAATGACTGGAGAAGAGGTAGGGCTGAAAGAATATAATGTGGTGCACAAGCCACCACATGAGAGTTAATGAGGCAAAATTCATTTTGGTTTATTTAAAGATTTTTACCTAGTTACTTTATATTTGTTATTTGATAATTCCAATGCAGCACTAATATAAACATACATCTTTAAGGCAAAGTTACTTTTGAGATCACTTATGATTCCATTTTCAGAACATATTTTGGTGTTTTCGTTTCCATGTGGCAGCTTCTTTAGTTTTTTTAATTATTTCCTGCAAGCCCAGAGATCCGATTAAAATGTTTTATGCGGATCTCATTTTTTTCTCCCGGGAAGTGTCCTTCACAGTATCTGGTCTACCACATTGACCGAAGCCAAAGCCCTGGGTACGCAAATCTGGACAGAGCCCAGTAGGCTCTCAAACTACATTACTAGTTACTTTCCTTTGTATAAAACACGCATCACTTGCTGCCAGCCATGCATTGTTCCCTCCTATCACTTCAGTCACTTTAATCCCTTAGGTGTAGAATTCTTAAAGAATCTTAAATATCGTCCAAGACAAGGAAGTATGAAAGATTGCCAGCTGATGATTTTCTAACTCTTCTCCTGAAACTACAGCTCTTTCTCTGCTGCTTTTATTCTAAAAGCAAAAAGCAAATGAGCCTAGTCATCATAACTTGTGCCTTGATCTAATTAAATTTTATCACAAGATAAGAATAGAGAAAAAGCCGACTACAGTGCTAATGTGAAACAACTGAGAATTTAATTAGCAAATTCTAAAATAGTTTACCATTCTGTTTTCACTTTGCAATTCTGGCCTATAGCCAGACAGAAAAAAGGAAAGCCATTTCGGTATTTAAGTACTGTATAGCTCATATCAACTTTAAATCCCATATTGAACGATTCCATTTGACTACTATGATTTTCTTGCTTTGCTCTATTTCTAGAGCAAATATAAAATATTCTCTCTACCTCTCTTGTCTTACATCTAACCCACAACTAATAAAGCTGTAGAATTTGTAGTCAGGAAAACATAATTTACCATAATACCTTTTTTTTCCCTTCGCATGTTAACCAAACTGTGCATTTAAAATCCTGGCTCCGTCTAGAATCCTAAAGGCATTTTAACTACAATCCGACATTCCCTTTCCCTCTGTTGCCAGTTGAAAGCATACTTTCCAAGCTCTTATTCATTCAGCTAGCAGTGACTTCCCTTATAGAGTTTCCAGTTATATTTTGTTAGTAGCTTCAATGGAACAAAGAAAAGAATACAGTGAATAAAATGATTAGGTCAGAATCAAAAAACTTCATATTTCATGATCTCCCCCAAATTATCTACACCACTTCCCCAGCTTTGAGTTAAGGTATGAAGTATTCATAATTTTACTTCTTAATAAATTTGTTCTTCTTAAAAAGATGAGTCAATTAGTACATACTTAGAAAAACCACTCTGCTCCAAACACAGGTAATTCCAACCAGCCCTTCAACATAAAGAAAACTAGAAAACGGGACAAAATGTTTTTAGAGATATGCTTAAAGGAAAGGGAAGTCTACCAACATAGCAAAGAATTATTAAGACAGAATATGGGAGAGTATAGGAGCCTGGAAAAGTGAGTCTGACATTCGAGGCCATTTTTTATCCCTAGAAATATTTCCTGATTCTGGATGGTGCAGTTGTGAGGCTGAGCTATACTTTTAGTAAACTAGGATCAGGAATTGGAGTTAGAGCCTGTCAAAATGATGGGGTCCTGGTGATTCTCCTTGACTTGGCTTGGCTATACCTTAAGGTGAACTAAAAGGAAGGAGACGTCCACTGTGGCTGAAATATAGCTTTAAATTATGAAATTCTTGAAATTGGACTGGGTGAATTTCACATTGCCAGTACTGTCCAGGCACGTGGCAAAAGCAAGTGTAAATTCTCTCTGGAGGAAAATAACAACACATTAAGCCTCAAATTATTTCTGTATAAATGTTGCAAAATCAATTTCTAGCACACAATGAAAAGTAACTAATCACACTAGGAGAAAATAACACATTCAAGGAAATCAGCAGAAACGAAAGCAAGAAACAGATCCAGAAGGTCTCCAGATATTGATGTTATATGGAGATATAAGACAGACTGTAAAATAACTATGTTTTCTGTGTTCAAACAAATAACAGACAAGATTGAGAATTGGAGCTAGAAGTTAAAAGAAACAAGCAAATGGAAATTTTGGAATTTAAATAACATTTACCAAGATTAGAAAATTAATGCACAGGTATAACAGCAGATTGGACCAGGCTAAAACAGAATTAGTAGTTATAAAATAAGAGAAAAATATCTAGAATAAATTAGAAAAAGAGAGAGAGATAAAAAATATAGAATAGTAGATACAAGATTTAGAGATAACAGTGAGAATTCTAATACGTATTCGAAACATCAGGCATAGAGGAGAGAGAAAATATGGAAAGAGGAAATAATTGAAGAAATAATTGATGAGAATTTTCTAGAATCCCTACAAACCCTAAGCAGGATAAAAGAAATTTATACCTAGGTGTATTATAGCAAACCCACTGAAACCTTCCCCCTTCAAAAAAAAAAAAAAGAAAGAAGACAGACTCTCTTCAATGGAGAAACAATTAGACAGAAAGCCATCTTCTCAATAGAAAAAAAATAAAAACAAGAGAGTGGAATAACTATGGGGTTGAGAATAATAACTGCTGGGACTTCCCTGGTGGTGCAGTGGTTAAGAATCCGCCTGTCAATGCAGGGGACACGGGTTCGAGCCCTGGTCCGGGAAGATCCCACATGCCGTGGAGCAACAAGCCCATGTGCCACAACTACTGAAACCTGCGCTCTAGAGCCCGCATGCCACAACTACTGAAGCCCAAGCGCCTAGAGCCTGTGCTCCGCAACAAGAGAAGCCACCGCAATGAGAAGCCCGCGCACCGCAACGAAGAGTAGCCCCCACTCACCGCAACTAGAGAAAGCCCGTGCACGGCAATGAAGACCCAACGCAGCCAAAAATAAATAAATAGAATAAATTTATATTAAAAAAAAGAATAATAACTGCTAACGTGTAATTTTTTACCCAACAAACATATACATCAAGAATGAAGGAGAAATAAATATTTTTCAGATAAACAGAAATTGAGAGAATTCCTCTCCTGAGGACTTGTACAAAAAAGATAATTAGCAGGCAGAAGGAAAATAAGTTCAGATGGAAGTTTGGGATGCAGAGCGGAACAGAGAGCAATTGAAAGGGCAAACATATGGGTAAGTCTAAATGAATACTGACTGTATGTAACAATGATAATAATGTGTCATTAAAATAGTTATTGGAGCAAGGATACATTAAGGCAATGAATTAGAATGGGAATCACATAAACAGACTTCTGCGTAAACACACTGCTGATTTATGAGAAGTCTAGCTCTGTAGAGTAGGGGGGAGTGAAATGTGCTGGGACAATTAATGCTAATATTAAAAATGGAAGTTACCCTCTACTTCATACATACACAGAAATAAATTCCATGTAGATTTTATATCTAAATGTGAAAAGTAAATAATAACAAACATTCTAAAAGATACTTTAAGAGAATATTTTCCTAACCTTAAAGTAAGGAAAAACTTTTCAAATGGCAAAAAATGCACTAATCATAAAGGAAAAGATAGATAAAATGGAGTATATTAAGATCAACAACCTCTCTTTATCAAAAATTACTATTAAGAGTAAAGAGATGAGCCACACACTGGGAGACAGCATATGTAATACATGCACATGACAAAGGGCTCACATATCAAATCTATCATATAAGAAGCTGCCAACAGATCAATAAGAAAAAGACATCTCAATAGAAAAATACTAATACAAGGATGCACTGCCATACAAAAGCAACAGAAATTCAGTATAAGAACGTATTAACCTCTCCCTTTTCCTTTGTTGAGTCTTAGTTCATTTGAGCAAATTGCTTTTGAGTTTATACCTTCTGTCTTTAGTTTTCCCCTTTTCTCTTAAAATGTCCTCAGATTACAAGTACTCCCACACAGCCTTAATTCAAATGCCTTTAATTATAAATTGAAATTCACGTTTTCCCACTTTCTATTACTTTAAAATGTCCTAACAGTGATCACCTCACTGATATTCTGAAGTTCAAAACCACATGCATAGCTACTAATCCACTGTGGATTTGTGCCAAGTGTCACTTCTGTCTCAGCCCTCAGAGCACTGATAAGATTGTGATAATTAGAAGCCCCTGGGGATGAGACTCATACTTTCTTGTATGTCTTCTGCCCAATCCACCTGTGCTCAGACACAAGACTCTTTTTTCAATTACTCTGAAGACGGAGTCAGCTTATTATATTGATATGGCATTTCTCTGCATGCTCCCTCTCCTGGAGTATAGACATCTTAATAACTTTATGAATAAAACTTCTGTTCAAGTCAAAAGGCATTCCATGGAAGTACGTCTTGTGGGATCTGACACCTGTCAATATAAGTTAGCACCCTAACCTCCCACAATACCCAATTAATCACTAAATCCTGTTAACTGTTCTTCCTGAAAGAACTCAAGCCACCATTATTTCTTGTTCAAATCACTGCAAACACTTTCTTACTGGTCTCCCTGCCTCTAATCTAGATGACTCTTGGGTGATTGTGCTAAAAGGTAAAGATATCCTCTCACTCATCCTGTTTAAAAGTTTCTTCCTCTTTAAGTTTCACATTGTTATCTGAATAGAGTTGAAATTTATTAACAGGTCTCCAAGACCCTTCATCATCAGGCCTCTGATGACATGAGGACGCTCTACGTATGTCCCAGCACCTTGAACTACTCACAGTTGTGCTATGTTCTCTCCTCTCTCTGTGCCTCTGTACTGTTCCTCCACCCAGAACCCCACTTCTATACCTTCCTTTTTCCTCTGAGAACTTCACATGGTTAAAATGCCTATTTCCTACTTGACCTTTCAGTCTCAGCTTAGATAGCACTTTTTCTGAGTCTCCTTCTCTGAATACCCAAGTCTGGATTACATGTCACCCACCAGGTGTTTTCATAAGACTCTATACTTATCCCCATAGTGTTCTTATCACTTTGAATAATTGTTCACTTCCTTTTCTGTCTAAATCACAAATGAATAAGCCCCTAGACATCAGGGTCTGTATCTGCAACATGGCTAATACCAATGGCTAGCAAAGTGCTGGCCCAGACTGGGTACTCTACTAAAAAATAATAATAATCTAATGTTGAATGAATGAAAAAGTTCAGCTAAACGTGTACAAAAACTTGTACTATTGCTCACTACTCAACAGTAGCTACTGTTAATGAAACTCTGAATGGAAGAATAGTAAGGGAGCTACAATATAAAAGTAGCTGTTTCATGATGGACTGAAGCAAGGATACCATAAACCATTAATATATGGGAAAATGTTTTAATGATTTTCTGAAGCTGTGCTTAAAATATCTTACCAAAATTGGAAAGTATACCAATAAGTTAGCTCCAAAATTGGAGGTCATACTTTTCAAACTCCAAATCAAAATAGATGGTCTGACAAATGATTCTTATGATTTATAGATATATTAGCACTTAAAATGTTTAAAAATAAATCATATTTAATTTGACACTTACTGAATTATCTTTCTTAAAAATAATTAATTTGGAGGGAATAGAACTAAGGTGAAAATCTGAGATGGGTGGTTTCTGCATCTGTAAGTGTATCAGTTTACGACATTTTCGATGAGAAAATGCAAACTGGCTTAGGCCATGTGGACATTTACATAATGAATTTCAGAGGCAGAGCAAATGATAGAATTGGCTTCATCTAGCAACTGAGTCTCCGTTTCTTTGCTGTGTCTCAGCTGTGCCCCTGTGTGTGAGCTGCATCCACAAATTGGTAGCTGAATGGCTCTACAGAAGTTCTAGGTCTCACATTAGTCCACTACACATATTTAGAAGAGAAGAGACTTCTTTCTCAGGAGAGCTCAGCAATCTTTCCTCATAGCTCATGGGACCAAATTAGATCACATGTCATAAGTGAAATAATTGCTGTGGCCTCATTGGTTTAGCCCTGGGTTTCAACCCGATCCTGTGACAAGTATAATGGGATTACCTTGGACCAGACATGAGCTTTCTTTGAAGCTCCGGGGCTTCCCGGGAGAGCGGTGGACACATACATGAATATCAGGGCTTTCTGGGGAAGGATTCTTAGGAAGGACAATGGATACTGAGAAAATAACCAACAATATCCACTCTGCTGAAGAATAGCACAGTTGTCTTTCAATTATTTTTTAAATTATTTTTTAATTGTGCTATATACAGAAGCTATATAAAGAGTATATACTTTATACTGTATAGATTTTTAGAGGAATTCAAACGGAGCTTACACCTAGCTCCTGAACATAAATCACATTTAACACAAAGTTTATATTAACCTGAATAACACATTCAGAGGCTCAACACTAGAGGCAATGTCCACGTGCAAAACATTGTTCAAATCCAAAAGGAGTATGTCCCTTTAAAAGTGTTTTCTGACTGGTTAAAAATGGTTTGCTTGAGAGTATTATTTTAAAAATACGTGTGCAATTCCTAAATTGTGGAATTTACGGACAAAGAATCAAAATAGAAATATCTATATTGTCAAGTGGCTTCAGCCTTTTGTCTCTCAAGTAAAAAGTACATATAATATACAAAATCTGTCTATAAGTCTTGTTTAGAATATGCATTTGAATTGTGTATTTCACTTTTCTGTCTTCTTCAAGGAAATCATAACCCAAATTTGGCAATATGAACAATAAAGACAAAACAAGCAATATATACAACTCCTTTCTAAATTGAAACTGCCTTAAAGCAAAAAAAAAAAAAATGACTTGTTCATTCTGTGCCTGAGTTGGCTATGCTGACAGATCCATGCCCCCAAGACCACAGCTTTATGCCTTTTCCACACAGAAAATCTCATAGTATTATGGGTAACATACAAGTTAAAAACACAGAGAAAATTTTAAAGCCATTTTTATTTTCTTCCTCAACTCTATTTATATTGAAAAGATTCTTGTTTTATTTAATTAAAATATGCTTCGTTTTTTTTTATATCAACAAACTTTATTGAGAACATTCTTAAGTTAGGTATAAAAAGTTACACCTAATATGAATCTAGTCTTTGAGGAGCCTCTGGAGACAAAGTAATTATTACAGTGTAAAGTGGTAAGTCCACTGATAGTAAGTAATGCTTGAGTGTTAGGGAAATAAAAGTAGCAAGGGCAGGTATGGGTGATATTCAGATATTTCCCTGGAGAGAATAGCAACTACGTCATCTTAAAGATTTAATAGGAATCATTCTGGCAAAAAGAAGGGAGAAAGGCACACAGTACTGGGTAGAGGGAAAAGCAGGAATGAAGGATTTGGAGAATTAAGAAACAGTTCAAAATTACAGAGTTCCAATTTCTCCACATTCTCTCAACACCGCTTCTTTCCTGGCTTTTTGTCTTTGGTTTGGTTTGGTTTGGTTTGGTTTGGTTTGGTAATAGCCATTCTAATGGGTGTGAAGTGATATCTTGTTATCCTTGCAAATATGTGTATTTTTTCATCCAGTTTTATTGAGATATAGTTGACATATAGCACTGTATAAGCTTAAGGCATACAGCATAATGATTTGACTTATGTACATCATGAAGTAGTTACCACAATAAGTTTAGTGAACATCCATCATTTCACGTAGATACAACATTAAAGAAATAGAAAAAAATATATTTTTCCTTGTGATGAGAGCTCAGGATTTACTGTCTCAACAACTGTCATATATAAGGCACAGCAGTGTTCATTACATTTATCATGTTGCGCATTACATCCCTAGTAATTATCTTAAAACTGAAAGTTTGTAACTTTTGACTACCTTCATCCAGTTCCCTCTTTCTCCCACCCCTCACCTCTGGTAACCACAAATCTGATCTCTTTTTCCATGAGTTTTTTTGTTTGTTTTTGAAATATAATTGACCTACAACACTATGTTAGTTCCTGGTACACAACATCGTGATTCGATATTTTTACACATTTCAAAATGATCACCATGATAAGTCTAGTTGTCATCTGTCACCATACAAAGATATTACATAATTATTGAATATATTCCTTACACTGTACATTTCGTACCTGTGACTCATTTATTTTGCAACAGGAAATTTGTACCTCTTAATCTCCCTCACTTATTTCTCTCCTCCCCCCAGCCCACTCCTCTCTGGTAACTACCTGTTTGTTCTCTGTATCTGTGACTCTGTTTCTGTTTGGTTATGTTTGTTCATTTGTTTTGTTTTTTAGAGTCCATGTATAAGTGAAATCATAGAGTTACGTGTCTCTCTCTGACTTATTTCACTTAGGATAATACCCTCTAGGTCCATCCATGTTGTTCCAAATGGCAAGATTTCATTCTAAATTTTTATGGCTAAGTAATATTCCATCATATATACATATTGCTTCCATATCTTGGCTATTGTAAATAATGTTGCAATGAATATAGGTGTGCATATATCTGTTTGAATTAGTGTTTTCATCTTCTTCAGATAAATACCAAGGAGTGTAATGGCTGGGTCATATAGTAATTCTATTTTTAATTTTTTGAGGGCTCTCCATACTGTTTTCCATATTGGCTCCACCAACTTACATTCCCACCAATGAGGGTTCTCTTTTCTTCAGATCCTCACCGACTCTTTTATTTTATTTAATTTTAAAAATTTATTTATTTACTTGTTTATTTTTGGCTGCATTGGGTCGTCGTTGCTGTGCACAGGCTTTCTCTAGTTGCAGTGAGCGGGGGCTACTCTTCGTTGCCGTTCGCAGGCTTCTCTTGTTGCGGAGCATGGGCTCTAAGCACGCGGGCTTCAGTAGCTGTGGTGCACGGGCTTAGTTGTTCCATGGCATGTGGGATCTTCCTGGGTCAGGGCTCGAACCCGTGTTCCCTGCATTGGCAGGCGGATTCTTAACCACTGCACCACCAGGGAAGTCCTCAACTCTTGTTATTTGTTGTCTTTTTGATAATAGCCATTCTGACACCTGTGAAGTAATATTTCATTGGGGTTTTGATCTGCATTTCTCTGATGATTAGTGACGTTGAACATCTTTTCATGTGCCTGTTGGCCATCTGTATATCTTCTTTGGAAAAATGTGTATCCAGGTCCTCTGCCCATTTTTTAATTGCATTTTTTGCTTCTTGATGTTGAGTTGTGTGAGTTCTTTATGTATTTTGGATATTAACCCCTTGTCAAGTGTATATCTTCTCTCATTCAGTAGGTGGCATTTTTGTTTGTTGATAGTTTCCCTCACTTTAAAAGTAAAGTAGGCTTTAAATTTGCCACCCCCAAAAATTAAACAAAATTTAATACAGTTTGTGTTAAGAAATTTGGTTTAATAAATCCAGAGTCTCTCTTTAAGTAATGTTAGGGTTAGATTTTCCTACCTAAATTCAACCAGAGTAAACATGAACTGTATCTTTTCATGTTCAGTCTAGGAGCCTATGTAGAGATTTTTTTTTTTTAATGGACAATGATAAATATAGCACATAACTGGCATTGAAGAATTTTTTGTGTATTAAATTCCTGTATTAAAAAAGAAATGAAATGTTATGTGTTACTATGCATATATATATTTTAGATTCTGAACATCAGAAAATGTCTGTGTGTATATGTGTCTAAGAAATAGAAAGAATCTATTGTTAAAACTTTACTAAAAGCAAAACTTATTGTCATTTTCCTGTTTTTACATGTATATAGTTGGCTAAAGTCATCCCATTATAAGAAGGAGGCATGACTCACAAATCATTTAAAACCTGTGGAACCTCCCACCTTCTTTTAGTGATTCTGAACTGCACTTATTGCCAAGGTTACTGTGGTTACCAGAGCCTTGTTTTTCTAGGACTGAAAATGTTTTTTTACCCCCCCAAAATCATATTATTTAAATAAATATAAATAAATTATATTTATCATGTAATTTAGATAAAGAGTGCTTAGCTCAAAATCGAAAGAAAAGACAGGATTTTTGCCCTTTAAGCAATGCCTCTTTGAAAAGCCCCAAAGTATTTATAGAATAGCCCTCAAGATGCTGTCTGGCCTTGACTCAATTGCTCTTTTCTCATGAGTCTTCAACGTTGTTTTTCCATTTTTCAGCCTTCCAATTTATACCTCCTGTGTAAGAAAGTGGATTATGTGTATTTCCTCAAATTGCTAAGAAATGAGGGATAAATTTAATAAGCACAAAATACTAAGAAAAGTAGTCTGCCCCTGCAAAAGGCCAAATTTTAAAATTATTCCAACATCACTAAACTATCCCAGTCCATAGAAAAAGATGGAAATCTCTCCAATTCATTTTATAAAGACAGCATAAATTTATTGCCAAACCTGATAAAATACATCCCCTTAAAATTAAAATTGAATATGTAATTGAATTACACATCCCTAAATGGCCTTCACCACCCATCATACATTGATATGTAAAACAAACAAACAACAACATAAAACAATCTTCAACTCAAACTGTGCCATGTCTGGGTCTGTCTTTTCCTCCACTCCCCTCAGCTGAATCTATATCCTGCAAGATTAGACCATATCAAATCTCTAAGGCCAGTTCTGGCCTTGAGTATGTAATCAGAAAGAAGCCATTTTTCAAGGACTCAATATCATGTCACCAGTGCAGTCCAGTGCTTTTATCCTGGTTCTGAGATTTGAGTTTTGGCTGTTTCTTGTGCCTGAATCTCTTGCTTGATAATATGCTCAGCTCTGGCCAGCATCCATCCTGTGGAAAAGAGTTCTGACCTTGAGCCCCTTTTCATAGCTGAGGTCCCATACTGCGTATACTCATCCCGAGGCTGACAGCCTCTGACTCACCTTCCAGGTCAAACACCCGGATGCTGACTTGTCTGAAGTGGTTGATGTCAGAACTGCTATCTTCACTCTGCTGGACTGGACAGCCTCTCAGAGCATAAGGTTGAATCTGTCTCTTCACCATCTGAACAATCTTTCCAGCAGTTTTGGTTCTGGGTATCAGTCCTTCCAAGTCTGACTCCTTTTTTTTTTTTAACATAAATTTATTTATTTATTTTTGTCTGCCTCAGGTCATCGTTGCTGCATGCAGGCTTTCTCTAGTAGTGGTGAGCGGGGGCTACTCTTCATTGCGGTGCGTGGGCTTCTCATTGCAATGGTGTCTCTTGTTGCAGAGCATGGCGTCTAGGCACACGGGCTTCAGTAGTTGTGGCACGTGGGCTCAGTAGTTGTGGCGCATGGGCTTAATTGCTCTGCAGCATATGGGATCCTCCCAGACCAGGGCTCGAACCCGTGTCCCCTGCATTGGCAGGCAGATTCTTAACACTGTGCCACCAGGAAAGTCCCAGTCTGACTCTTTTTGACTACTTTAATGAAGCAGTGCCCAACAACAAACCTTTCTTATATCTTACCTCCTCACCCTTAACTCCTAACCCTTGGATATGTCCCCATAACCACATGCTAAAAAAAAGAATGCTAATGTAACACTCCTATCTGTAAGTCAATTTTCCCGTGGAGAAACACACACACACAAACACATATATAGATACACATGCACAAGACTAGATGGCAATTAATCTATAATTTCCTAAACGGGTAGAATCACACGATTTTGATGGTAATAAGGCGGTTTCTTGCACCCAGCAGTACTTGGGTAATGAACAAAATGAATGCTTTCCACATCCCAGTTGTACTTTCTAATGATCCCTAGTTAAGTGTTTTTCACTATAAAGTGTTTCTGTTTCTATTATGTTTTTCCTTCTTAGTTCTTAGGAGTGACAATTTCTGGAAAAAGTTCTATAACAAATCTTGCCACCATCTTGACTTCACTGTTGAGAGCAAAATGCCTTAAGAACAGTAACGCAGTTCATGGAAAATTCCTAGAACAACCACGTTTCCTCCAATATGCATATTCCCAGATACACTTGAATACATATCAACTAATATCAGTAGTGTCTGTCTTCATATTAATAGACACAATGAGTTTTAATATAAATATCAACACCAAGAATCCTCTTATTAAATTATTCAGAGGAATCAACAAAAATGTTTTAGGGCAACAGAGAGATGACAGAGGATGAGTATTGATACATACAAGGCAATGTTTCTGTTGAAATGTTGCAGTGTCATTTGGAAAGGAGGCACAGGAAATTCTATATGTTAATTAATATTGGCAGCAATAGAGTTTCTGAAATTGTGGTTGTCTGACTTTCAGCATCATTTAGCAGTAAATTTGAGACATGGTACATTACAATTGACTCATAATCTCTCTGAATCAAATGTTACCCATCATTACCCAATTGCTATACATACTTTTACCCATCTATACTTGCTTATTGAGACCAACCTGTCATGTCTTACCAAGACTTTCCACCCCAGCTGCTCCCGAGTCCCCATTTCTAACTGTCCTCTTCCTATTTCATCCCTTTCTAACTCTCCATTCTCTTTCTCTTAGGTCCCTATGCCACCATGCCCCCACTGAAAACCCTCATTTCTGGGAGAGGAGGACAAAAGTACTTGACTTTGAAACATATAAGTAGATTCCTGGCTTTAAAATCTCAACCAAATGAAGATCTATTGCCTTTACCCAAAGCAAAAAACCATTCCAGATTTGTATGAATTAAAGAATTACATGTGTACCAAGAGATGTTTGACTTTGTCTCTTTCTTAACTTGATTACCTGGGAATTATGAAGAATAGAGAATAATAATATCAAACTAACAAGGTTATTAAGAGGATTAAATGAGATCTTATTTGTCAAAGTGCTTATGCTCTAATCAAGGTAACCTGTTAGTTTGATTTAACTAGGCTTTCTCATAACAATCAGACTCTTGTCTCAGGACAGAATGGTACAAGTTTAAAATCATTTACATAATTCTGGCCCAACATTTGTAAATACTTAAATTTAATCAGAATGTAGGTTCCATATGAAACAGTCACCCATTAGTCTAGAAATGTGACTTCATGCCACATTCAGAAAAAAATTAATTATAATTACAAACACAAATGAACACTATTGCTTTAATGTAATATGTTTCACTAAAATAAATCAATTAATAGGTTAAACTAACAACCTTCAAAGGAATATGTAAGTTAAGTGGATTTGGGATAGTGCCCTTCTTATTGATGGGTTTCTTGCCATAAGATTAACTCTGTGGGCAGAGTTAATTATCTTCTTTATTTGAATTTGGTACCATTTTCCAAATAGAAAAACCAAGAGTAAGACAACAAAACTAGAACTAATAAAATAGTTTTCAGTAAGGTAGTCAGTTAAATTATAAATATTAAATAAATAGCTTTTGCAAATGTTTCATAACAATAGTCAATTTGAAAAAAAAAAGTGTTTACAAAAAGATCCTGTTTAAAATGCCAGCCACAAAAATTAAAACAAAGCAAACAACCCAACAAAAACTTCTAGGTGAAACTTATCAACAAAAATGAAGACAAGAAAGTGAAGATGGAGGAACAAGAGAAGGAAGAGGAACAGGAAGAGGAAAGGGAAAGAGGAGAGAGATGAAACATGGAAAATAATTTTTTTAGTTAATCCTTAATTTTTTCTTGCAAAGTAATAAGGAAGAAATTTTGTAAAAGGAGGAATAATAAGGAGAAAATCATCCTACCAGCTTTCAAAAAACACTATAAGGCTGCATTAATTAAAACTCTGATGATAAAGGAATAGACAAATAATAGGATAAAATGATGACAGTAGGCTATTCCATGCTTATATAAGGGTTTAGTATATTTTAAAAGGTAGCATTGCAGATCTCAGGGGATAATGGGTTATTCAATAAATGATGTTATTTTTTTAAAAATCTCCATTTAAGAGAACAATAAATTGCAAAGAATACTTTCCAGATGGATTAAACATCCTAACATGAAAATGAAAAGTATTGAATAATAGAAAATAATATATTAAAACTATTTCTGTAATCTCCCTAATCAAGACCTAAACCCAAAATCATAGTGCAAAGAAATGAGAGAATCTTTATATTCTTTAAGCTTTTCTTCTAAGAAACAGACTGATGTGGCAGATATAGGTAAAAATATATCCTTAAGGTGTACACTGCATCATTAGTTCTAGCAGCCAAAAATTAGACATATTTTGTACATATACATAGTACATCCATAATATATAATATACTGGCATTAAAAGAGCGAAATAGATATTCATATACCTCATAGAACAATGTCCATATTATGTTGTCAAATAAAATCAGCAAATTACAAAATATGTCCTAATACAATTCCACTTCTATAAGAAAAGCAAACACATACCTACACACATGCACATTTATATTATATACGACCAGAAAATTTTTAGAAAAGTAGATAAGATACTAACCAAATTGTTAATATTGTTATCACTAGAGATTAAAACTGAAAAGGGGGCTAAGGAGTTTTCATTTTATACTTTCCATACATCTCAATTGCTTTAATGCATTTTTTAATCAAAGCGTGTGCTACTGGTACAATTTTCTTTAAATGGACATTATTTTATTAGAATAGTTTTAGATTTAAAAAGAAATTGGAAGATAGTACAGAATTCCTATAATCCCACACCCAGCTTCCCTTTGTGTATATTAGTATGGTATATGTGTTGCTATTAATGAACCAATATTGATACATTATTATTACATAAAGTACGTAATTTATTCAGATTTCTTTAGCTTTACCTAATGTTCTTTTTCTGTTCCAGGATCCCATCCGGGATGTCACATAACGTTTAATTGCCAAGTCTCTTTAACTATGACAGTTTCTCAGACTTTCCTTGTTTTTGATGACCTTGACAGTTTTGAGGAGTACTGGTCAGGTATTTGTAGGATGTCCCTCTTGGGAATTTGTTTGATATTTTCTCATGAAGACTGGGGTTTTGGATTTGGGGGAGGAAGATCACAAAGTTTAAGTGTCATTTTCATCACATCATGTCAAAGGTAAATCCTATCAACATGATTTCTGACTGTTGATGTTGACCTTCATCACCTGGCTGAAGTAGCATTTGTCAGGTTCCTCCACTGTAAAGTTACACTGCCCCTCCCCCCTTTTATACTGTACTCCTTGGAAGGAAGTCACTATGCACAAACCACACTTAAAAAGTGGAGGGTTATGACCCCCTCCTTGAGGGCAAAGTATGTATATAAATTATTTAGAATTCTTCTACATAGGAGATTTGTCTCTTCTCCACAGTTATTAATTTATTCAATCATTTATTTGTATAAGTACAGACTCATTGATATTTACTATATACTTTGGGTTATAACCAATATTATTTTATTAATTTTATTACTCATATTGTCCCACTTTGGCCATTGGAAGCATTTTTATTTGACTCCTGTACTTCTTAGACATACCTCCATTAGTGTTTGTTTTTGTTTATTTTTTGTTTTTGTTTTCTGTGAGTAGTTCATTACTTTTTGGCACCACAAGATTCTCTAGGCTTATCTTGCATATTTCCTTCCCCAGCTGTAGAATCAACCATTTCTCCAAGGAGCTCTAGTTCTTTTTATTGGAGAATGGCATTAGAAACCAAGATCTGGGCACTGGATATGCTCTTTGCTACCGGGATATTGCTTCTAGGCCCTCTCACCTCACAGAGCAAAGAAACACATGTATATATACTAACCCCTGTATATACAAATAACTATAAATATTTCTATATGTAATCATCCATATCTGTATAAAGCTAAACATCAGTTCATAATGTTTGTCTCCAATTCTAAGCTATTACCACATGCATCACTTTAGCCTCTTCTCCTAGTTTATCTGTAGATTCCACTCCAACAAGAAAAAATCTCATTCCCACCATCTGCCATCCATTTACTTAATTTTTCAATTCCAGTATACATATATCAGTATCAGAATAGTTTACCTGTAACTCCATAAAAAGCAACTTTACCAACTGGATTATAGTACTTATGTGCAGTGCCTTTCACCTTTAGTCTTATAGACTACTCATTTCCAAAGTTATTTAGGTCAGCATCTTTTACCCCCCTTTCCCTTCAGTGAGGTTGTGTCATACATTTGTAATACAGATATTCTCTTTTCCAGTCTGCATTCCTTCCTGGATCCCCCAAACTCCTAAATAATTTTTTTAAATTTTCATACATAAATGTTCACTCTTTGAGCTGTAAAGTTCTATGGGTTTTTTTTCAAATGACTAATATCATGCATCTACCATTACAGTATCATACAGAATAGTTTTGTTACCCTAGAAATTCCCTTTGATTCACGTATTCATCCATTTCCCTTCCCCTAAACCCCTAGCAACCACCAATCATTTTATTGTCTCTATAGCTTTGCCTTTTCCAGAATGTCATATAGTTGGAATCATGCAATACGTAGCCTTTTCAGACTGGTGTGTTTCATCTAGAGAAAACAAAATTTAAAGTAAGTAATTAGAAAACAATTGATGTAAAGTATAGAAAAAAGAAATCTAAATATCTGGTATAGATTAAAATTTATAAACACTAAATTTAAAATACTTAATCTTTGTAGCACTTGGAGGCTTTAGGAAACACTCAGCAACCATCCTTCATGAAAAATTCCTTAATTCTAAACCCTGTAAATCAATGCAGGAAGGTTCAGCAAGAGTGCACTGGCAGTCTAATTGCTGGGAAAAGCTGGTCTAAGGGGGAGAGGTAACCTCTAAAGCAACTAGGATTTATCCACAGCTAGAATTCAAGCCATTTCAGGGATATGGTTAAGAGAGTAATTTTATTCTAAATTTGTTTTTTCAATACCAGACTCTTTAAGAGACCATATTATGTTTAAAAACCAAATACCCATAGGTATGATACAGTTAAAAATAGCCTCCACATGTCTTAATAGTGTACTATTTAAAGTGCAAAAATTATACCACACAGAAGCATGAAAAAAGGAATGTAATGATCAAGCGGTTAAAGGGTATGTATTCTACTTAAGCACAGCGATTGTTTCTTGAAAAACAGCATTTAGACAAACAAGTACATTCAAGCCGTTAAATGTTTTTCGTTACTATTAAATTAAGATCTCTAGGTAGCAAGATGTTATTTAAATCTGATACTGGTATAGATATAGATTAAAAAAAATAAAGCCTTATGAGTTATTCAGATAGAAGATGCAAATCGTGTTTCGATTCTAGACTTCTAGGTACCGCTTAACTCCAATCTAAGTCAACTACTGGTAATATTGTGGTGTCCTCGTTTCATGCCAAAGCCAGGAAGTCCTGAACCAGAAATCTTCCAAGAAAGCCTATTCTTATGCGATATTTAATCTGATCTTTTGGCAAAGAAAACTAAGAATAATTTTGGATTGGGCTTCTGAACTTTTTGGCTGCTTATCTAAAAAGAATAAAACCAAACTACTGAAGATTTTTGTACATTTAAAAAATTTTTCTTACTCCAATAAAGATGTTTAAAAAATTATTTTTCTGTAGGGAAAGAAGATTGTTATATCATTTCTTGCAAAAAAACTAATCAAAGAAGTTTATAGATTTGAATTATGGCTTCTAGATTTGGGCCCGAAAATTCAACTTTTCTTCATTACCTGAAAATAATGAGAAATAAATATCTATTGGCTCCTCTTAGAACAGACATCTCTTTCCCAAGTCTTCAAGATGTCTTGGCTAAAACTACATTGCTTGAAAAATGGCAGACTTGGGAATAATTTAGGTTCAAAAGGTTTAGGGAGCTGAGAATGCAGGAATATAGAATGTTCGAATTATCTAAGATTTTGTTTCCCTGAGACCTTTAGAAATCAGTTAGCCAGTGGAGGGGAGGGTGAGTTTTCTACAGGATTCACATTTTCCACCTACAAATTGGCAAAATTTTTTTAAAAGTTTAACTTGGTAAGAGTCAGAATACAAGGAAATGGACACCTATACATTGTTGATGAGAGAGTAAATTCTTATTGGAATGTTTTAGTAACAAGTGATAGCCCTTAAACCGCACATATCTTCAACCGGGTAATTCTACTCAGGGAACGGAGGTCCAAGGATTTACTTACAAGGATATCCATCACAGCAGTTATAATGGTCAATGTCAGAAACATCAAAAAGTCCAACAATATGCATTATTTGATTTTAATAAATAAAAATACCTAACACAAAAACTATCCTTCTACATCTTTTAACTTTCCCAATAGCCCTATAGGGTAGGTACGATTGTGATCCCCACTGAGGAAACTCACATACAAGGAGATTAAGTAATTTACCTAAATTCATATACCTAACAAGCAGCAGAGCTGGGATTTGAACCCATGCAACCTAGTTTCAGAGTCCATACTCTTCATCACAGTGAACTGTGGTTACGGCTAATATCAACTGAGTTCCTACTACCACATCCATCAAGCCAAGCACTTTACGTGTGTTAACTCATCTAATCCTCACAACACCACTGTGAGGGGTGCACTCTTGTGGACCCTCTTATTTTCTTGATCTTATAGGTAAATGAATGGATGTCATTCCCAGTAACAGGAAGATTTCTTCCAAGCTGGTTTTCTGTCATCCTCCCTCACCCCTTTCTTGCTGTTCTAATGAAAGAATAATTCATTAAGTCCCAGCAGCTCAGAGTTTCCTCTCCCATAGAAATCTGTCCCTTCCTTGAGACCTGGAGAGAGATATGAGTAAAAGATTTTGGATGTCTTTTTTTTTTATTATTGATTTCAGAATCATTGTCTTGAGCAGATATTTTTTGGAGACTGAATTTTAAGGTAGTGGCTCTCTTCTGGTTTCATTGAAAATGGAGGAAAGGTACAGAGCTTAACTTTGATTTATATTAGTATGTTTTAATCAGGCAAATGGAATCAATGTGCCTTTTATTCCATCTTTTACTAGATACAATATATATATTACTTTTGAAATAAGAAAATTAATATTAAAATTTCTTTTACTTTTAAAAGTGAATATACCTCAAAGTAGATGAGAGGAACTTCTTGAATTAGGAACCAAATATCTGTCTCAAGCTCCATTTGAGAGACAACTGGTCACCTCTGCCATTATAGTGTAGCATCATATTTGATTATTTAATATTGTGCTTTTTGGTCCAGCTATTTCTCTTAATTTGTGACTTTCAACTCTCTTTAAGAAATAGCTAAAGCTATTTTTGCCTCCAGAAAAAGATCATACAGTAAGACTTCTAAAAGACCCCTCTTTCTAACACTACCCCCTTAAACTTTTTTTTGAGCCCTCGTTCCAGCTGCCTGAATCAGATCAGAGTTTGGTCCTTATTAAAAGTGTTAAACTTTTGTAACTTCTAGCAGACAAAAGTGCAAGAAAAAGGCTTTGAGACTCAAAACATTTGAGAATCAAAAGACAAGGCCCTGAATGACCTAGGTAATAAAGTGAGTGCATAAATAATCCATTTGGAGGATCTTTGGACTGAAAAGGGGAGTATGAGAGTTGAAGAGGAAGCCAGGGAGTCTGGACTGATGAGTGTCTCCAGCAGGAATAGTGCCCCCTGTCCCCAGCCCTGGGCCCAGGACCACAGAAGAGGCAGGGCTGATGAACTGGTGGGGGAGATAAAACTAAAAACCTCAGACAGATTTTGTATGTTTGAGAATATGGGATGATGGTATCATAGATTAGCTTGCATCAGAATCACCACAGATCGCTGGGTCCACCCCCAATGATTGATTCTGATCCGATAGGTCTAGGGTGGAGCCTGAGAATTTGCATTTCTAATAAGTCACTGGTGATATTGCTGCCGCTGTTCAGGGAACACACTTTGAAACCATAGGTATAGAGGACTGTCTTTCATTTCCTAGGTGTAACCTGGTGCACTGAATAGTGTCCATTTGCCCCTCCGGATCTACTTTCTGCCCTTCTCCACCTGGCTCTGTGTTCCAGGAGACTGGTCCTGAGCAGAACAGACTAAATCAATGTATTCTTGTCCGTTGGCTCCTGCTTGGTTTGAACTAATAGAGGACACTAACAGGAGGGAAAGACTAGAGTGACATTAAGTATTTATTCACCAGGCTCTCCCTCCGTGGACTGACTGTGTCCCTACACAAAAAGCACATATTCCTTGATGTGGTCATGAGATCTTCCCCAGGCTCCAGTGATGTTACTCTCTCCTTGCCTCTCAGGTCTGGGGGTGATGATAGCTTCCACCGCCACTGCTTTTTAGCCTTGGGTTCCTGTATAACCGTCATTGTTTTCCCTAAATCTGCCCACATCTTTATAAATAGCTCCTTTAATAATCTCTTCAAATTAGAATTTTCAGGGTACCGGCTGTTTGCTGCCAGTACCTCAGCTGATACAGCAGGATAGGTGGTCAGCCTCACATTGCTTCCCCTGCGTCCAACATATCTATAAAGAGAGGGCCTGAAATAGCCCTGCTGAGTTTTTTGCAGCCCTGAACTTGAAAAGCTTTCTGTGTCTCTCAAGAATATGGAAGGAGCTCAGAGAGAGCAGGTGAGATTAAAGAAGCCCTGAGCCGAGATAAGGAGGGCTCTGCAGTACTGCCAACAAGGACACTCATCTGATGGGACTGAGAACCACTTCGACTATGTGGTTATGGAGAAAATCACAATAATTAAGGATAAGACAAATATATATTTATCAGTAGATGATAACAGGTGAAAACCAGACCTTCCCTCTCCCAAAAAGGGAGGCTATACAGATGTGACAACACTGGAACTTAGATGGGTAGTTGGTCTTAAATATTCAAATATTGGTGATTTCAACATAGAGAATACTTGTAGTTTCACAAAAAGAAAGGGAAGTGAAAACCTTGAGTTGACAAAGACCAGTAAAATGAGAGTACAAAATAGAGTTTAAATTATTGTAGTAGCCTCCAAGGTAGACCCTAGTGATTCCCACTCCAAGCACTTCTGTCCCTGTATAGTGTTTTCCCACATTGAACAGGGTTGACCTGTGTAACCAGAAGCATAATGTGGAAACGGCAGAGCATGACTTCCAAGGCTAGGTCATAGAAGACACCGCAGATTCTGCTGCCAAAATCTTGGCTCCCTGTATACCGATGTTGAAATGACATACAGAGACAGAGTTTTGGAGGAAAAAGAATGGGTAGCTTTATTATTTGCCAGGGAAAGAGGGGAACTTAGCAGGCCAGCACCTCAAGAACTGTGCCCCCCTCCCTGAGGAATAGGGAGAGGGCTTATTGTCAGGGCTCATGGTCAAGGGTACGCCATAAGGATCAAGGCAGTAAGTCCTGCATTCTTCTTTCTTCTGCAGAGTTTCAAAAGGGTGGGATTGCTGACAAGATTAAGGTGTGTGCAGGGTCTTGGGGGGGGGGGTCTCCTAATCTTGATGAGCTTCTCTGGTCCCTTGAATCTTGCCTCAGGTGGTTTCCTGGCTGCTCCTCCCTTGATTTGCAACTGTTTGAATCTGCCCTTTGGAAACTCAGGGAAGGTCATGGAGGCTGGAGTCTTGCCCACAAGAAATGGGGAACAAAAAGGCCTCCATGCCTCGGAGCTCCATAGGGCCCCACTCGGTTTCACTTCTATGTTGCTCTCTTGGATCACTCAATCTGGGAGAGTCAGGTGTTATGTTGTAAGAGAACTGAAGAAGCCTTACAGAGACGTACATATGACAACAGCTAGCCCCAACTTTCCAGCCACAGTAGTGAGCCATCTTGGAATCACATCCTTTAATCTCACTGAAGTCTTGACTCATAAGAGCCCCAAGGTCAGAACCACTCAGCTAAGATGCTGCCAATTTATTGACCCACAGAAACTCTGTGAATGATAAATGTTTGTTGTTTTAAATTGCTAAGTTTAGGGTAATTTATTTCACGCCGTAGAGAACTTCTTCCACAGATTTCATAACTGGGCATGCTGTGCTGACATAAGAAAAACCTAAAAGGTAGGAGAAGCTTTATACCTGGGCAGTGAGCAGAAGCTGAAAGAACTCTGAGGAGAGTATTAGGAAAAGTCCAAGAGGCTGTGAAGATATTGTTAGCAGAATCCTAATGGCCTTTGAGGTGATTACCAGTGAAGGTTGAAAGAAAAGTAAGGAGAATGTTACTGGAAACTGGAGGAAAGAAGATCCTTATTATGTAGTGACAAGAAGTTTAGTAACACAGCCACCTGTGGTAATGTGGAAAGTAGAAAATATAACAATTAACTAGGTACATCACTTGGAACTTCAGATGTAAGCATGTCATTTCAAATACAAAGGACAACTGGTCATTCTGAGCACCAATGGAATGCAAATCCCTCTGGCCAACTAAATTCACTCAAGTGCTATTATTTCTGTATGATCATAGGCTTACATTTCCAAGTATCATTTCTTCTATTAACCTTCCTCTTAATTCCTTTCATATGCCTTTGGAAAACATTTTCCCTTTAAAATAAATTCTACATTGCTTTCTCCAAAACACACTCACTTGACAATCTTGTTTTACACTAAAATCTTTCTCTTGACTTGAAGGCTTTTCTAATGGTGGGTGTTCATTTTCCTGTGCTGTGATTACCAAAACATAACAAAAGCAACTTTTGCATTCTCCTCTTCCCCTTCCTTCTCTGTTGCTACTTCTAAAACATTACTTAACAACAAAAACTCTTTGAAGTTCCTGACATTTCCATACAATATGCCTACTCTTTTTGGATAAACTCTGATTCTTGTTTCACTTTTATATCTTCCTTTTATCGTTGCTTTTTTTAAAAAAACACGTGGATTCTTTGTTTAAAAATTTTATTATCTGAACTTCTTATTGGTCTAATCTTGATTTTTATTGTGATCTGCCCATTCTTCCCCATAATGGATTGTTTCTTTGAGTGTGTTTGTAATCTGGATTGTGTTCTTATCTTCAGAAAAAAAATAAAGAACATGTTTTCCTTTAGAGTTGTGTTATGTTTCTATTACTATAAAATCATCATAAAATTACTTTACAAAGTGGATATTACTACTTTAAAAACGTAGTTTCACAGTTTGGGGCTTCCAGACCCTATAAGAAGGATAAATTCAAATCTCAAAATCACAGAGCAGGGGATAATCTTTTCCCATCCTGACCCCAGAGCAACTCTGACAAACGCCCTTGTCATTTCCCAGTGCTGACAGACAGTTTGTTTCTAGTCCACCATTTCACTGAAGTAGCAGCCCTGGCTTTAGACAAAGGACTCAAAACCTCTGTCTCAAGTTACCTCAAAGCTTAATAGCCCATTTCCAAGAGTATATAAAAGCCAATCCATGGGACTTCCCTGGTGGCACAGTGGTTAAGAATCCACCTGCCAATGCAGGGGACACGGGTTTGATCTCACATGCCGCGGAGCAACTAAGCCCGTGCGCCACAACTACTGAGCCTGCATGTCACAACTACTGAAGCCCGCGCACCTAGAGCCTGTGCTCCGCAAGAGAAGCCACCTCAATGAGAAGCATGGCGAGCATCACAAGGAAGAGTAGCCCCCGCTCGCCGCAACTAGAGAAAGCCCACGCACAACAACAAAGGCCCAATGCAGCCAAAAATAAATTAATTAATTTAAAAAAAAGTTTAAAAACCAATCCTTGGCTACTAAAATTGGCAAATATCCCAGACAACTCCTACAAAAATTCTCTCTTAACCCTCTGGTTTTCATTTTCTCCTTGGGTTCTAGCTTCCAGAAATTGCTTTTATGTATGCATATGCATATGCTTGTATATACACAAATTGATATACAAGTATATACAAGTTGGTATTTGTTGTTTTGTATTTCCCGGTGATACAGAAGGTTTTTCAGGTTGTCTAATCCAGCATGTTGCCAGAAATGGAAGTCTTCTGGTCTACTTCACCTGTCTTTTTTTTTTAACTTTATGGTTTCTACTTACTTCTAACTTCAGCTTATCCAGAGCTTTGACTCTTCATGGCCCCTGCTAAAAAATACATTCTTTTTACCATTCTCTTTACACCTTTCATAAATTTCCCTATTTATTATCCGCAGGAAAAAAGAGGCCTTGGGAATTCCCTGGTAGTCCGGTGGTTAGGGCTCTGCACTTCCACTGCAGGGGGCATAGGTTTGATCCCTGGTCAGGGAACTAAGATTCCACATGCCACATGTGGAAAACAAAACAGCAAAAAGAGGGCTTCTCCTTGCTGAGGACCATTCTTCCTTGTTTAGGCAGACATACCAGACCATCTCTATAGGCCACTAGTCACGCTGTGGATTGGCTGCCCCAGTGTTAGTTGCCCATCACTTTCCCCTCAGTCCAGGCACCAGTGAGCATGGAGTGCAGCCATTCCTATAGAGAATGAAATCTATCTCAGCAGGCTCTCTCAGTGAGGCAGTTCTTTTATATAATGGCTATAGTTCTGAATTACCTATATGTACATTCCCATTCTTGGAAAACCCAGTAGTATGACTTACACACCAAGGGAGAAATCCCCAAGTCGGTATAATAAAGCTGATTATTCTGTTTCCACCTACTCCTATCTGGTTCCCTGAGGTTCTTGCTCCTGCCTTTCCCAGATACACCCTACCCTCCTTGCTCCATTCCCACTTCAGCTTAGCAAAAGGCTCCCCCTGAGTAGACTTCCCCCAACTTCAATACGTTCCTATAAATGGTGTGATTATGTTGTCAACAAATTCCCAGAGCCCTAGACCTATAAAGCATCTGAGACCATTTCTACTCAAACTTAGTGAGAAACAGGTTGCCATTAAGCAGTAGCTTCTAAGACGATCAGAATTTTTCAACCACGGTGTTCTGACTCATGTTTGTTTCAATAATTGTGAGATAATTACACTTTGTTATTAACAATAAATATAAAATATTTATGAGGTATTTGCTTCTTATTTCGTAGTCACTTGCATTTGATTATTTGCATTCCATGTGAAATTGTAAAAATGAAATTATAAGTCATATATCAGTGAAATCTCTTTGATTGAAGCATAAAGATATAGAATTTATTGGAAGGATATTGGGGTGTAGGGAGGAAGGTTTCAAAGTGTATCAGAGGATAAAGAATAAGGATTCAGCGTACACAGGAAGAAAGTCAGCTCCCAAAGTGAGGAAGCAGGAACAACCACAGTAGTCTCATAGCTGAGCAAAGATGATGAGGACCTCATCAGAAGAGGGAAGAAAGCGTTTTGTTTTGTTTGTTCTTCTACTCAAGATTAAAATTCTAAAACAGAGCATCTAATTGGTTTCACTTTGCCTTTGGCCAGAAGATATCAGGCTTCAGATGATAGCAGTGAGGAAGCTGCTTAAAAAAAGAAAACAAAAGGAAAGGAAATGAGTGAAGGTAGTCAAATGATACAAAATTCCAGTAATAAGATAAATAAGTCCTGGGGATGTAATGTACAACATGGTGACTATAGTTAACAATACTATAGTGTATATTTGAAAGTTGTTAAGAGAGTAGATCTTAAAATTTCTCATCACACACACAAAAAAATGTGTAATTATGTGTGGCGAAAGATGTTAGCTAAACGTTGTGGTGACTATTGTGCAATATATACATATGGCAAATCACTGTGTTGTACACCCAAACCTAATACAATGTTATATGTCAGTTATATCTCAATTACAAACATAAAAAAAAAGAAATGAAACTTAAAGAAAAATGAATACGGGGCAGTGAAATAAAATAAAGCAAAGCAAAACCAATGTCCACTGCAGCTTGCATTCTGGAAAGGCATATAATATGTAACATCTACACTTCCATAAGTGTTCGCTAGGCATATGATTCTCAGCCGAGAAGCCCTACCGTATACATAGCACTTTCAGTAAGCAATGCTTGTCTGCCCTGCATTTTCTTTGTTACAGGGAAGAGCAGATAAAAGTTACAAAATACTATGAACCAAGACTTTGTTTAAAACCCTAGGCTTTGAATTTCTTAGAAAATGCCAATGATTAAAAAAATATATATATATGTGTGGGATGCAGAAAACCCCTGGTTCAAATTCAGAAGCATAACTAATGAGAATAATGTATACACTTCAGACATATTCTTAAATCAACAAGTGCAAACCTACCACTGGCTATAAAACTGAGAGGAAAATATGTTTTTCAGCCCTCACCTCCTCTTTTAACCCTGATTCTAGGGGAGGTTTTGAGTCCCTCCCTTCAGTTTCTTCCTGCTTCAATACTAACTGTGTGTGTCATGGTAATTCTGAAGAAGGAGTTTTGCCAGCGTGTGGCTGGCAGATGCAGTCATTCTTGAAGTGCCACTGGGCATGATGTACAGACGATTCCAGACTATTACTTGCCTTCACAACTTTTTGTAACAGGTGCAGCAAATGAACTTTCTGCCCCTGTCTTCCTTAAATGCACACAAATAAAGTGTTGCCATGTCCTGGATGTAAAGTCATGCCTACTTCCATGAATCATATTTTGTGTTCATGACACTGCAACTGGGAATTAGTCATTTCAACCTAGTTAGTTTCTTCAAAATAGGAAATTCTTCTTCCAACGATTTAATATCCAGAAATAATTTGTATAGTCAGACAACATCTAGAAAGATGCCAACTGAGATATTTAACCACCAACGTCAAATATATATTATTATTTTCACCCTGCCATCAAAACCCCAAATGAACCCCGAGAATCATGTGTTGAAACTGGCTGCTCTCCTACATTTGTAAAGGGCAGTCACAAACAAGGGCCAACTTTCAGCAAAGTTGGACCCAATCAAGTGCTTGACAAGGCCCCATTCAAGGAAAATGCAAACAAATCTTGTTTCATGCACCTTTTAAAACTTCTGTTTAATTTGATAATTTTGTCATTTTGGAATTTGGAATTTTGACCAAATTCCATAACAGACCTGTGTTATGGAATCACGGGTTATTGATGAAGCAAGCATGTTGCCAGAAATATAAATAACTCTTTGAATCTGAGGCTTGTTTTCCCACACATGTACTCAAATGTATGGAAATGTGCCCCATCCTTAGCTTTATTTCTTTATGCATTTACTATTCATGGAGACAAAAGAAAAGAAAATTTAACATGTGGACTATCACTAAGATATTTTTAAAATTATTTGCAATCCCCACAAGAGTATAAGAATCTATTTACTGAAGATGAGCAAAGCACATTTGTATTTCCAAGTAAATTGACACCACCTTTTGTGTTTCTACTTTGGTTTAAGTATATATAACATCTCCAAAAGTGACCGGAGAGTATTTTCTAGACACAGGTATTTGGTGTTAATTTGATAAACATTTGTTTGACATTGACTAATATGTTTTATAATTTTTGGTGTAGAGATATTACATATCTTTTATTAAATATATTCTTAAGTACTTAATTTTTTATGTTAATATTAATGGAATTATTTTGTTTCGTAAATTTTTTCATTGTTTGTTGCTAGTAGATTAAAAAAATTGATTTTTGCATATTTACTTTAAATTTACTCATTCTATTAGATTATTTGGATTCTGTTTGCACAATCATGTAATCTACATTTTCCTTCTTTTTTCAAATTTCTTAAGATGTTATTTCTTTTTCTTGTCTTACTGAACTACCTAGGATCATGGAAGGATTTTGAAGAGAAAAATGACTTGGTTTCTTAGTATTTTTAAAAGATATTCTGGTAGAGGTGCATAATATGAATTGAAGTGGGAAGTTAGGTCTAGAGAAATCTAACTAAAGAAGCATATGTGGGACTTCAGAGAAAGACACACATTCAAGAGATCTTTCAAAAACAGAATTGACAAGGGATGATCATCTTTTGTAGGGACTGAGATCTCTAGCCAGGGTGGCCAGCCATTGCATGAGATCAAGGACATTTAAAAAGAAAGAGAATTAACCATAAGTAGGTTGAGAAAGTGTAATGCACATGAAAACATTTTGAAAACCTTTGATATCCAACTTAGATCACATTTCCAGATCTTATAAAACTAAACCAATATTTTTAACACCTAGATGAATTAGGTATCTGCCTCAAGCAAGGGAGAGAGGACAGATAGCCCTGGGTAGCCATGGTTTGAATCTTGAGCCACAGCTGAAGGGTCTCAGTGTGGGATCCAAGAAAGTCAACTTATAGACTGACCAGTGGCTTGGTGACAAAAAAAAGTGTCCCAGTAGGAATTAATTTTGAACAGTCTGTTTCAGTAATTAGGGCTATGAAATACAAAAGGATTCAGGTTGTAGGAAGCAGAAGCAAATTTAAAAGGAAGTCCAGAGAATGTTTATAGGAAGATAGAATCTGTGAACAAACTGTTGTTACAGATTAACCTCAGTTTTAAGGTAAAAGAAAACTAAGAAGAAACAGTCTACAGACAAAGAAAGTCAGGTATCAAGGGGTATTTCAATGGAAATTCAACCAATATTTGAGCACTTACTATGTTCCAAGTGCTTTTGGGATTCTGGAACTACAGCAGTGACTAAAACAGACTTGCTGTCATGGGGAGATTATACTTTAGCATGAAAAGACCAATACAATAAATGAGCGAAATACATAGCATTTCAAAAGGGGACAAGTCCTGTGAAGAAAAATAAAGCGAGGAAGACAAACAGTGTGTGCTGAATGGAGGACAGGACAAGTTTAATATAGGGTAGTCCAGAAAAGCATCACTAACATAATAATACGTGCAAAGACTTGAATTGGGACACAGTGTGTTCAGAACACATCAAAGAAGACAGTGAGTGTGGAAAGGATTGAGCCAAGGGGGGGTTGTGTAAGAGGAAGAGAAGTCAGATATCATGGGGGCCGTGAAAATGCACCATTACAGGTGTGTGTGAGGGTGCACTGCAAATGGAGTGGTCACTCCCAGATTTATGGTGTCATTGCTTCACTGACTTTAATATATCACCCACTTCCTTGATCTGTCCCATCCATTAAATTAACTAACCTATGACATTAGCATCTGCCAGAATCAAGTCCAAGTTCACTCCTCTTTTTTGTACAATGTATGTTTAAGTTCTTGCTACTCACTTTGGGGATCCAGTTCGTTTAGCCAAGTTGCTTTCTCAGCTCCCTGTCTCCATCATCCCTTTCTAGCCTCAATGCATCTTCCATCCCAACCAGACCCTGTTACTGGGGTTCTGGCATGCAACAGAAGTTCACCTCCGTTATGAGAGTCACATGGTAGACTTTCTTGCTCTAGTGGTCATAAGTTTAGTATCAACCCCCATCAAGGTAGTAAGAGTTTCTTTTTTAAAATAATATTTTTAGAGGAGAAACTCATTTCCACTGGAAAAACTCACAAGAAGTCGATGGTTATTCAAGGTCCCTCATGGTCTGTGAGCTTGCTTTGGGAAGTTGGTCAGCTCACTTTTCATGAGAACTGCCATGGGATTGGAAGAATTATAATGATGCTGTGGGCCTGAGTGATTTAGACATAAGTAAGTTACATAATTTCATTTATTGCAACTTGTCTTTCTTTCCATATGCCTTAGTCACAAGGTATCAACTCTGCTTCTCCAATCAAGTTGCTCCTCTCAGTTGGACAATGAAATAGACAGAAAGCAGTATTTCTTAGAGAGGTGATGTCCTAGCTTTGTTCCTTTGCATTATTCTTCTTTCCTAGTTCTTTGCACACATGGGAAAAAGTCAAAAGCTGCTGTGTTCATGAAATCTCAGAAGTCTCAGTCCAAGGAAGTGATAGAGAATAAAATATGCTAATGTAGTTTTTAACAAATTAAACCAACTCTCTTCTTTTTCCTAATATAAGTGACATCTCCCCCAAAAATGAAAGCATGAAGACAAAAGTTCCAATGTAAATCAAGTTTAGAAGATAATGAGAGGCTGAAATACTCAAGCTTAGCTGCTTTCAGTAAATAACAAACTATAATTTTAAAGGGGTAAAAATATCACACAGAAAAATCATTTTAAAATTTGGAACGATCCTTTCTCCCCCAGAAACTAAAACAGATTCGCAATTATCTAAGGTAATAAAGCATATGAATACTTTTCTCCCAATTAAAAAAATTTACAGTTGAAAAGGAAATTATTAGTCCATGTAAAACTGGCCAAAATCAAAATATATAAAAAGGTCTGGAAAGAATCTGGAAACCTAAACCATGACAGTTTCACCAATCTGTATAATTAAAGCCCAACTATTTAAGCCCTCTTTAGTTACTGATATTTTAGTTGGGCAGGGAGGTAAAGGACCAAGGACAGGTGAGGCAAAGTAATTAGTCTTGTTCTGGGTGTCCTCATTTTGCACCAAATGTTGCAATCTGACATCAAATGTGGGATGCCAACAATGAAGTGGATTTTGCACCGATAAGAGCAAGATATTGAGATGTTCAGAGGTTTCCAAAGACAGAGTAAGCTTCCTGGTCCAGCAGAGAATTTTCCATCTCCAGATGGTTTGTCAAACAGAGGTCAAGTGACCACTATTCTTCATAGATGGTTGTAGAAAAGTGTTTCCCCAGCTTTAGTCAAGTTAAAATCTTATATCATTAATTCACTATATTTATGTACCATGTTTTACTTTTTTACATTAAAATGATAACTTTTTTGATTAAATAAATTTTGTTGAAATCAATAATATCTGTCCTATTAAAGGTTTGATGTCTTGGTGCTTTATCTTTTTCTAAAATAGTTTAAAATAAGCACATAACTTAAGAACATTCACTCAGGTGTCATCTAAAGGCACCTCAAGTATCACCGGGTATACATTTCAACTTTAGAAAACTTGTTGTAAAAGACACTTGAGCATACAGAGACACTTTGAATGTTCTTTTCCTTTTGAGATGTATGATTCTAAATAGTTGATAGTTGCTGGAGCATGACTTTTTCTTTTCTGCTGTTAAGTAGAGAAATTCATGTAGCCACATAGAACCTTCTGTATCAACAGACTTTTATCATTTCAAACTTGTTTTTACTTTTATTATCTTATTTTACCCACTCAGCTCTGCATAGAAATAGTAGGGATGAGAAATTAAAAGCACATAGAGTTGCCTTAGGCCCAGTATTACACAGCTAGTTCATGATAGATCAGGTCTACAAATCAACCCTGAGACTGACACTAATTCCATTAAATTAAATTTATCGTTAGTGAAGAATTATTCAGAACTTTTGATGTTTTATATGTCTTATAATAAAAATAATTTTCTAAACTAGTTTTTCTTTATTTTCCTTTATTTCTCCCAATGGGAAAACCGTGGCTCAAATAGCAAAAACAGAACTCTGGGTAAATGTTTTCTTGAATACCTTGGCTTTACACACTCATGTAAAGACAGTTCTGAATATAAAATATTTTACTTAAAATAATTATCATTGTAATAATATTTAAATGTTGGAAGGAGAGACTTGGATAAAAATCACATTTTTTTGTAATATAATTTATCTTGATATTGTTTTAAGAGGTATTCTGATATTTCAATAAATCAACTGAGCAACTTGTATTTTTTGAAAACAACATATGTGCCCAGCAATAGGATAGAAGCAGTGGTAGAAGTATAAATCAGTGAATTAATTAATAAATCTAATTAATAAAACACATTTAATTCAAATAAAAGAAATGGTAGATAGCTCATATGATTTAAAAAACTATATTCTAATGGATTTTCCATGCCTTTGGATAAGACACTTATCCTCTCTCAGTTCTTTCATTTGTAAAGTAAGAAGGTTGATTTTCTCTTCAATTTTTGAAATTCTAAGAGCTATGTCTTAGAGTAAAATAAATAAAACTTAAGCAATTTGTATATTCTTTCCTTCCAAAGAATGCAAAAGAGAGCAATTTGATGGTCATTAAATAAATTTTGCAAAGCACTTCTGAATTGATACCAATAATTAAGATTTAATTCAGACATGATTAAAGTATGAGTAAAGTAGTTAACAAATATTTCTTGAGCAACTATTCATGTCAGGCATGTTGTAATAGCTGCTGGTGATGTAGGCAAGAGTTCCTGTCCATAATGGACATCCTCTAGTTACATCTGGGGTGGAGTGAACCAAAGAACAAACATTCAGTTCAGGTATTGATAAGTGCTATAAAGAAAGCAATGTACGATAACGCGATAGTTGCTGACTGGGGAAGGGAGGAAAGGGCTGCTGTAGATTGCTATTGTAAGGCCCTTCTGAAAATAATGATTTCTGAGCAGACATCTGCCCCGAGTGATTAGAAGTAAGTGGCCATGCAAAGATCTTTAGAAAATGTTTATTAAGAAGCCAACAATAAGTGCCAACGTTCTGAGCTTTGAGCAACCTAAGTATTTTTAAAAAGAAAATAGAGCAAAAGCCATTGTAATAGCCATGAGGACTCGAGGAAGCTGAGGTGAAAAGGTTGACAGTCTTGTAGACCATCATCATGATTTGGGGTTGTACTGAAGGCATTTAAGCAATGAGTCCATTTCTTGTAACTTTTGTCGTTCTTCCTATGTGCTCCAACCACAAAGATGCAACTCTGTTCTCCAATTCAGCTGCTCCCCTTCACTGGACAGTGAAATAGATGGAAGGCAGGATCTGACTCGTACTCCTAGGAACTTTCGTTGGTTCTTGGGAGAACTAAAAACCTAAAAACCACAGCACATCAAAGCCTTCAGATGTCTCCTTCGCGTTTTGTTACCAAGGGCAGATCCATCTGTATTCTGCTCGGTCTCTTGCTCCTCCCGTCCTCGGGCATCCAGTGCCTTCTTTCTGGTAGCCTTCTTGGCAGAATCTAAACTAATCCTATGCCACCCTTTCACACTTACGGTCCACAAGATGACCTCACACATCCTCTAGTCTGACAAACTTCTGGAGTGCAAATCTCAACGCAGCCAGCTCTCCTTGGCTCAACACTGACTAAATTCAGGATGCTAATTTTTTTATTTTATTTTACTTTTTTGGCTCGTGGGATCTTAGTTCCCAGACCAGGGATGGACCTGGGCCCCGGCAGTGAATGCATGGAGTCCTAACTACTGGACCGCCAGGGAAGTCCCTGCAGGGGCTTATATTAAGTTTGAAGAGTGGTCTCCTGAAGGCCCTTTTCTCTTGATTTGAGGTGAAAAGGACTCGTAGCATACCAACTCCTCTTCTTGAACATCGTCTCCCACTTCTAACCCTTACTCTTTCGACCCTCTTTGTGAGTGAAGGGTTAAGAGGGCTAGTATGGGGCCATCTTCTTTGAAAATGTGCTGTTACTCAAGCCATTAAAACTTATTGTCAGTTTATGGGAGAACAGAGTAATTATTAAACAGGAACAAAATCAGCAAAATCCAGAATGTGGGAAACTACAGGAAAAATATCTCAGTTTTTTCAACAAATACTTACAAAAGGGGAAAATAAGAAGGGGGGGGGGGTGCTATGAATTGAAAGAGACTGAGGAGACATATCAACCAACTCTGATTCATGGACTTTGAATCCTAATTCAAACGTGCTATCTACAAAAAAAAAAAAAAAAAAAAAACTTATGAGACAATCAGGGAAATGTAAGCACTGGCTGGATATTTGATGATATTAAGGAAATAAAGTTAAAATTTTCAGAGGGATAGTGGTACTGTGGCCATGTCAAACATCAAATAGTCCTTATGTGTTAGTAAGAAGGTATTTAAAGATGAAGTGCTATGATGTCTGGAGTTTGTTTCAAGAATGAAGTTAGAGATGAAGCAAGACTGGTCCTGTGTTGAAGCCAAGTGATAGACACTAAGGATCCATTATACTAGTCTATCAACTTCTGTCAGTATTTGGGAATTTTCCATGAAACTAAAAAGGGAAAATGCTACTTCATATTCTCACAGTTCTCTTTGAACTGCGGCATTGTCTTGAGGCCTCAACTGAAATATTCATTTAACATTTTTCATATAATGCATTACATATGTCTATATGGCCAACTTACGGGTTGTCTGATAGCCAGTCTACTTTCTGCCATACTGTATTTCCCCTTCTTGGAAGTTTAACCTGGACAACTGGCCTACTCTTTCCCTGACCCCTCCAATATGGTGTTTGACAGTCATATCATGTAAGAGCTGCATGTAATGGAAAGAAACTCTCTGATTTTGAAGTCTACAAGCCACTGATTGAACACTTCCAAATGTCTTCTACCATGGCCTGTCTGAGGTTAAACAAGTTCTATCATGGAGTTTTGTGTAGGAGACAGCTTTGTTTCTCACCATTCTCAAAGGAGTGACTTCATTTTAAATTACATGCAGATGATTTAAGAAATATCAGTTGCACTTCTGGAGTACACTGGAATTAAATGTCATTTAGAGTCTTTTCCTATGATGACATTATGCCATTCTGATCGTTTCTCTGTAAAATCGCTTCTCCTTTTAGTGTCTGTTGTAAATTTCATGATTGATTGCAGGTATTTGTCCACAGGGCCCAAAACCCTTACCCTTTTTTTCTTGTGTTGCATTCTATTAGGTCACCCAAAAATAACAGTGCCAAAAGCTGTTATGAAGACAGACATTTAGAGGAATTTTAGGGTAAACCTCATGGAAAGCAAATAAAAAGATGGAGCCACATAATATTCCCTGCTTAGCATTTCAGTTTCTCTCAACTCAAATATTCTTCTGTTTTATAATATGAGTAAAAGAAAGGGCAAATTAAACTTTCTCACCACTATTAAACATTACAAGTTACAGATGTATTTCAACGAGGCATCATTAATATGTCATAAATTATAGAAAATTTCTTTCCCTTCTTAGAAGCAGCAAGGAAATCTCACACACACACAGTCCCAAGATGACACTGAATTCATGTCACTAAGTAGAATTCCCCAATATCTTCATTTCCTTGCACACTAAGATAATGGGTTTGTGGACACGCAAGAATTTTTAAAAAGAGCTATAATCTCATCAATCAGAATATTTAGGTAATTACAACATAATGTTTTATTAGCAATTGGAAAAAAGACCACTGATACATTCTCCAGTTAAAGGAGAATGGACATGTAACAAGTCATGGTTTTTAAAATTATAAACAAAAGGTTGGAAA
The DNA here is from genome assembly GCF_965194805.1 of Balaenoptera borealis. Classification (NCBI taxonomy): domain Eukaryota; kingdom Metazoa; phylum Chordata; class Mammalia; order Artiodactyla; family Balaenopteridae; genus Balaenoptera; species Balaenoptera borealis. The sequence continues at coordinate 30,254,979 of NC_138873.1, forward strand.
TATATTAAAACTCATTACCTAAAATTTATTTACGAGGATCAAAACCACTGAATTAAGTAAAATTTTAATGTGATGAGTGAGATCAATAAACCAAATTTGCCTGATAATGTTTTTCAAAGAACTGCAAATCTAACAAAGCAGAAGAAAATAGGTATGATAAGCTGACTCTAAAAAAACAATTATCTGAATGTGTCCCATAAATACATTGCAAGAACTGGGATAATGTAGTTTTGCAGATTATGAAGGAGCATACACCTGAGAGGGTGCCTGACCAAGGAATAACTACTTATGCTAGACTGTCACTCAGAGGGGAGGAAAAGAGGCACACATATGACAAATGAAATGGAGGAAAAAAATAGAAATTAACTTCAAAGAATTTTGTATTTTTATCAACTGTTTGGACTTTCGAATGATATTATTAACATTAAATGGATAGTTATCTCTTGATAACTATATTTACAGTGCTTATTATGTATTAGAAATTGTCCAAGCACTGCATCAATCTTTTCAATCTTCACAACAATCCTATGAGAAAGTACTGTTATTACAATGGTATTACTTGTGACAAACTGAGGCACTGAGAGGTTATATAAATGAGAGAAATGAATTAATAATAATCGGCATAAAGATGATACAGAAAAAGAGATATGATAGATCACAGTCTCAACCAAATAAAATAAATCAAAAAAGCATAAATAGAACCCCGAGAAGTCAGAACCATAAAGATGTCCTACCACCATACTTGGTCAGATTATTCTTTGCCATTGTACCATCTTGGTATACAGCACCTGGAGCTCAAAAGTGCAGGTAAAAACCATCCAAGTAGCTAGTAAATTTTATATTTCCTATTCTCCAGGCACTGTGTCTGGAGGTATTATTGTTATTTCCATTATTATGATTAATGATGAAAAATCAACTTCCCTGTTGAGGTCCAAAGTCAGTATTAAGGCAGATAAGGTAAGCTCAGTAAGAATGACAAGGACGTCCTGAATGAAGTAACAACTGTGCTGAAACACACAGGTCAGAAAGCCTGTGGAGACAGCCATACCTTTACTCGATAGAGAGAATCCAGGTCCCCTACTGTTCCTACACATGAACTTTTTCTTCCCCGGGGCTCTCTTCAAAGTGGTCCCCAGAGTGGAAAGTTGTGAAGGGATATTTTATGGCTGATGGTAAAGATTTGCTGCCTTTTTTTTTTTTTAAATGAAGGGCAAAATGAAATGCTGCTTTGAAAACGGTAGAAAATGGTAGTTTAGTCTTAGGAGAAATATCTGGGCTGTAAAAACCTGCAGTCTCTATAGTAGTACAGCAAAGTAAATCAAGGACTCACCTTCTCCTAGTACTCTTATGACGGAAGGAGAAGAGGATATTGCTGGCCTGCAGGAAAACAGGGGGATGAACTAAATGATTTCAAGTACTCCTTCCTGCTGGTTGCTTTTGGGATAACTACAGGGAAAAACAAATTGGTTTACCGTTAGGTCTTTGGTTTACCCTTAAGTAAGTGATTGAAAAGTTTTTAAAATATCTGAATAAAAACTTTAAGGTACATGAACTCACTATGATATCTTAAGTACCCTTACATCAAAATCCTTGCAGATGTGAAAATATGTTTCTCCTACTTTCTTGTATCTGGTATCTGCCGTCCTCGGCAAATTTAGCCCTGGTGTATCCCTAGCACTGAGGCAGGGGTTTCAAATTACTGATGAAGTCTTCTGCCTCTTTAAAGGTGGTATTAAGAGTACCTAGGAGTTCTGAGCAATATCATCCCTTTTTAGATCTGTCCATTCATCATGATCCCGTGCCAGAATTTGTTAGGTAAACATGATTGACAGACAGCCATCTTTATCCTTTATATGGCTTGAGGTCAGCCCTGGTGGAAAGTAATGCTTTTTTAATTAGCTGTTAGAGGATTGAGTTTCCTTTGTGTAGATAGCATGCTCTCCTCTCTCTGAGCCAGTATCCAAAGTGGATATCTCTTATGTCTTGCGTGCTTAGTATAACTCAGATGACTGAAGAACAGTCATAAAAGATTCATATTGAAGCTGTTTTACGAAAATTCGCACAGCTGGCAAAAAAAAAGACAGAGAGCGAGAAAACATACTTGAAATAAGAGAGTCCTCAGAAAGGAAAATGAGCAACATTTTCAAGGCTATCTTGGCAAATAATGACTGCAAAGAGAAAACTGTTTTGTCACAATACTTCTGATGCAAAACTAAAATAAAATAAACATAATTTTTAACAGTAATGTGCAAAATATAATTTTCCTCTGAGGAATTGGTCCTTCCATTTAAAGGTAAAATAAACCCCTGAAACACTTTTGGTTTGGCAGAGTTTGCAAGAAAAACAAAGCAAGCATTCGTGACTAATTCAATGGCACTGTACTTCTTCCACATCTTTTGTGAGGCAAGATGTTCACTTCAGCAAAAGCTGATTATTTTTATGCCTAAAACAATTAATTCAGCAATATGTGAAACCACTGTGAAATGGAGAAAGGGGGTGCACAAAATTTTAATACATATTCAAAATACATGTTTTTCATTTAAATATAAAATTGTTGGGCTAAAAAACACTCTCATTATAGCAGTCAAGCTTATAATATAAACTTCTAAGTAGTTTATAAATACAGTGGCTCGATATGATGTGCAAGGGCTAATATTATATGAAGATTCTAAAAATGAATTTTCTACCTTATGAATTAAAAAAGAAAATCAATTATTTGAATGCAATGCATAAATAGACCCAAACTCTTTTGTCTAGTTTCATGTCTAAGCTGGTCTATTGATTTTCTCTATTGTTTTCTGCTTCCACTTTCATTGATTTCTGATCTTTTCTTTTAATTATTTTCTTCATTTTGGGTTTATTATACACTTCTTTTTCTAATTTCTTAAAATGAAAGCTTAGTTGATTTGGGACTATTCTTCTTTTGAGATCTTTCTTCCATTACAAGTCCTTTTTCTTTCTTTTCCTTTCTTTCTTTCTTTTCCTTTCTTTCTTTCTTTTTTTCTTTCCTTCTTTCTTTTTTTTTTTTTTTTTTCATTAAGAGGTAGTATGGTGTTGAAGAGCATGAGATCTGGAGCCTGAGTTTGAATCTGAGCTCTGCCACTTGTTAGCTGTGTGATTTTAGGAAAATTACTTAAGCTGTCTGGTCCTCAGTTTCCTAATCTGTAAAATGGGACTAAAAATATTTTCTGCCCATCAGATTGTTAAAGAAAAAGTGAGTAAAGATATGTAAAGAACTAAGAAGTTCTTTGCAATATGTGCAATTTGAGTGCTATTATTATTGCAAGTGGCATGCATTCATAAGATCTGTAGAGCATACATCAAGTATACTGCACATTAAACAAGCTAACTTCATTTAAATAACACATCAGCATTAGTAAGAAACTCCTTGTGTTTTTTTTTTGGCGGAGGGTGCTTCATTTCTCACTGTATATACAAAATATTGGATTGTATTTAGGAAAGAAGAGAAAAATCTATCTGTGATGGTGATGACATCTATCACCCAGTGATGGTCTCTAAGCCAATTGTATGCAATTTCAACACAGAGAGATTGGGGAAGTCTCTGTGTATGATTGTCCTTATTAGCTAATTAAGCTCCAGAAAATTAATCCATTACTAGTCTACATTCCTTCTCTTTTGGGTAACCTGGTGGGTATATTGTTTAAAAAAACAATAACGTGCAAAAACAAATACAGTTATCCCCTGTTTCCAGGACACCCACATCTACCAAAATCCACGGGTGCTCAAATCCCTTGTATAAAATGGCATTTTATTTGCATAAACCTATGCATCACCTCTAGTATAATCTAAATCGTCTGTAGATTACTTATAATACCTAATACAATGTAAATGCTAAGTAAATAATTGTAAATACAATGTAAATGCCATGTAAACAATTGCCTGGAACGGGGCAAATTTAGGTTTTCCTTTTTGGAACTTTCTGGAATTTTTTTTCAAATATTTGATTCATTGGTGGAATCCACAAATTGAGGAACCCACAGATACGGAGGGCCGGCTGTAGTTCATTTAAAACAATGACTACAGGCCATATGAAGTGCATAATTTTAAAGAATCAAGGATTAAATGATTTGAAGGGACACCCCAACAAATAGTTTTGCTAGTTGCATGCTTGAAATTAGGCAGGAAAATGCTTTCTCCCTGCATCTCACAACTTGGGACAGAAAAATTGGTCTGTGCAATCGGAAACGTGGACCACACTTGCACTCACTTGAATTTTTACTTTGCTAAGTTTGAGTTTTTCCCACAAAAGGGTCATAATGGCTGTCAAAGAAATCCACATATAAAATTTGTTTACCGCAGTTTAAACAAGCCATTTAATCTGCAGCTGGTCTGGCTGCATGTGACCGTGCAGAGGGTGCTGAGAAAAGCACCGGCACAGTCACACGGTGTGCACAGCCCAGATGCGAGTTTTTACACCATTTCTTGCCAACACATGGTACCTTTGCTTTCCAAGTGTCACCACGGGAGTGGGAGCTGGGGTGAAGACGGGTATTAAAATGAGGAGAAGATAATCCACTTTATTGAGCACTTATTATGTGCCAGGTACTGTACTAGGTAAGCCCATTACATATTATCTCATTAGATCAATTGAATAAAAGCAAAATTAGAAAAGCCTTTCAGAATGAACAATTATATGAGGATTGGAGGTTGCAAAGATGGAGGTGCGTGCTGGTTGGGATAGAAGTCACTGAATACGATTTTTAAATGCTCATTTGGGGAGGGTTTTAATGCATCTCTTTTCCTCTGTGTTACGTGTTTGTAGGACCAGGATTCTTCATTGCCATAGGTACACTCAAATCCAAATATTAATGAATATATAAAGTGTAAAATACATTGCCTTAATTAATAATGAATATACAAAGTTTAAAATGCATTGGCTTAATGAATAATGAATGCATAAAGTTTAAAATGCATTGGATTACCCTATTACAGGGATAGATTTTAGCTGTACATTTTTATTAATCCTAATTCCTTTTGCTGAGATCTACTTTTCAGGGAACATGCTGCTGCTTTGGTGTTTCATCTCATTAAAGTACACCATGGAAAAGGGTTCGTGAGAAATGCAGCCTGATGGGTCTAATTAGCTGGAAGAATACCTGTATAAACAGGATCTGTTGGACACAATAAGCTGCCCTTCCCCCACTTACTTATATAATAATCCTGGCTTTCAGAAGACTAATCACTACACACCATCGACACAGCATCTAATTTCCTCATCAAATTTCTCTGCTGGGTTTAGCCATGCTTGTCAACTTCCCAGCTCCCTCTTCAGTAACTGGGTTTATTCTTAGTGTCTCGCCCATAAACATTCCTATGAGCAAACCCATGAAAGAATGAAGTCCAAGTTTCTTTATCGCTCCCTCTTTCCAGAAGGTTTTTCTGCTTACACTCCTGGGAAAGGTCACAGGTAATTTGGGCTGGTCACTTCGGGGTGGCAGAATTGCAGCCAGCACATTGGCCTCTTTTGTTGAAGCCTCCCACTGACCACCAACGGGGACCACAAGCTGAGGGGAGACCGTTTGGGAAAGTGGGCGATAAGAGGTGCAAGTCTGCCCGACTCTGTCTCTCTTTAAGCACAAATAAAATTGCTCAGATTCAGTTTCAGGAGAAATGCAGCTTTTCTGCAAGCAAACCTCTTCTTTATTGCTTGTATACTAGACATTGCTGAATATTTACAAGGAGTTTTAAAATCACTTATCGTGGAAGAGAAAGGTGCCATGAATGAACCGAACGCTACTTCGTTTTCATATCAGTTTTACCATTTGACCGTGGAACATTCATTTAAATCTCTCCTACTCAGTCTCTCCAAAATATCTGCCTTTCTCGAGTCTCAAAAGGAAAGTAGACACTCAGTAAATTGTGGAAATGCATAACTACTGAACTGGCTATTTCTAAAATAGGATTGGCCTATGGTGCTATACAGGTTGAATTGCTCCCTCCACCAAAAAAAAAAAGAGAGAGATTGGCATCCTAACCCGCAGTGCCTCAGAATGTGACCTTATTTGGTGATAGAGTCTTTTACAGAGGTCATCAAGTTAAAATAAGGTCATTAGGGTGAGTTCTAATCCAGTATGACCAGTGTCCCTATAAAAAGGGGAAAGTGGACACACACACACACACACACACACACACACAGGGAAAATGCCATGTGAAGATGAGGGCAGAGATCGGGATGGTGTGGGAGAAGTCAGAGATGACAAACACACCACCAGAAGCTCGGAGACAGGCATGGAGCAGGGTCACCCTCAGAGCCTTAGAAAGAACCAGCCCTGCCAACACTGCATTCTTGTACGATTAGCCTCCAGAACTGTAAGACGACACATTTCTGGTGTTTCAGCTACCGAGTTTGTAGTACTTTGTTACAGCAGGCCTAAGACAGGAACATAAATTCTAATAATAAGTACCAGGATATTAAAAAAATTAAATAAAATGGATCTGGAAATTTGTTCTGTGCCAACAAATGAGTCAGTGGTAGTAACACAATTATGGGTTACATTCTGCTGTTACATAAGCTTCTTCCCAAGAAAACTGGACTTGATTTCTCCTACCTACATGACTATCTAGGCAAGAGAAGTGTTCTAGTGCCCTCAGAAGCTAATAAAACCTCTAAGCCCCAGTTTCTCAACCTCTGCACTATTAACATTATGGGTTGGATAATTCTTTGCTGAGGGCCGTCCTATGCGTTGTAGGACGTTTAGCAGCATTCCTGGTCTCTACACACTAGATGCCAGGAACCCTCTCCCCGGGGTTGTGACAATGTCTGCAGACATTTTCAAATATCCCCTGAGAGGTAAAACCACCCACCTTACCCCCAGTTGAGAATGACTGCTCTAAACATATTTTCAGGGAGTAATTGCAATCTTGTAATGCAAAAAAAAAAAAAAAATGAGTTTCAATTGATATTCTGTGATCCCTGGTTTTCAATGGCCTTCAGAGACTTTCCAAACCTTAGTAACAAAAGCCTTGTTTTACTCGCAGGCAAGCCAATCCTATTCAATTCTAGGACCATTTACTGAGGGCTTCACCTTGACCTCCTAGGTTAGGCAGAGGAGACTAACACACATGAAGAAGGATACTCCTTGACACATGGATCTCACTAAAGTGGCCTCAAAAACGTATCCGCCTTTTTGTAGCTGGAAATTTTTGCCTAACAAATGTGTCAGTTTGGCAAGCACCATCTTCTCCTTGTCCTGAGGGTGAAAATAAAAGTTTATGTGAGTAAACATAATTCCATCTGGAGAAAAGGACCGTCTTCCATGGCTGTGGGGTGCCTTGACACAGTAACTACTCAGTAAATGTTTACTACGTCAATGAATGAATGGCTCTTATTCCTCAAAGACAGGAAATAAAAATAGGAAGTTTCAGGCAAGACATACTGAAAAGCTGCTATATAGTTAAGGGCATGTTAGCGGGTGAAATAAATCTTTTACTCCACACTGTTTTTTATATTACTCATTTTTAATCCCAAAATATGCATTTTGCTTAAATTAGGAAGATTTTATTCTCTTTTCATTGCCTGTGTAGGAGATACCAGTAGTCATCACCTTGATACCTTATGGTAGCGTGATATTCAGATCACAGGCTCTGGATTCAAACAGACATGGATACATGGGCTTGAATCCCAGATGCAACAGTCTTTTACCAGTTCCTTGTCTCACCTCAAGGAATAGATTTTAGCTGTACATTTTTATTAATCCTGACTTTTTTATCAGTAAAATGGGAATAACAGGACCTGATAGAGCTATTATGGGAACCAATAGAGTAATGCTTGCAAAATACTTAGCTTGGTTATAAGAAAGCACAGTTACTGCTAATTTTTTTTTAGAGCTAGACATTTTACAAATTGATCCACATAAATGTCTTCTTTCCCTAAATCTTCCTAAATGACCACACTCTCCTGCCACAAAGATTTTTTCCTATGGCTTTCCATGACAACAAAAATAAGGGAAGTCTTTCTAAGAGGGTCGGCAAACTTTGCTCTAAAGGAACTAGTAGAAATACTTTAGGCTTTGCTGGGTGGTCTGTGTCTCAGCTACTCACCTCTGCCATTATAGCATGAATATTACTCAGCCATAAAAAAGAATGAAATAATTCCATTTGCAGCAACATGGATGGACCTAGAGATTATCATACTAAGTGAAGTAAGCCAGACAGAAAAAGACAAATATCATTTGATATCACTTATGTGTGGAATCTAAAAAAGAAAAAAGATACAAATGAACTTATTCACAAAACAGAAATAGACTCACAGACATAGAAAACAAACTTATGGTTACCAAAGGGGAAGCGGGGGAGGGATAAATTAGGAGTTTGGGATTTACATATACATACTACTATGCATAACATAGTTAACCAACAGTGACCTACTGTATAGCACAGGGAACTGTACTCAATATTTTGTAATCACCTATAAGGGAAAAGAAGCTGAAAATGTAGATAGATAGACATAGAGGTATATAGATACATAGATATAGATATATATAGACACATAGATATATTATTTGTATAACTGAATCACTGTGCTGTACACCTGAAACTAACACAACATTGTAAATCAACTGTACTTCAATTTAAAAAAAAAAAAGACAGCCGTTAGCACTATGTTACCAAATGAACATGGCTTGGTTCCAATAAAACTTTACTTACAAAAGCAGGGGACTCGCTGGGTTTGGCCCACAGGCTGTGGTTTGCTAACATTTATTCTAAAAAGAATGAGCAGCTTTCCATTTTCATATGTCACTACCCAAGCTTTGTATGTTGGTGATTTATTTCAAAATCACTACAAATATAAACCATGCTTTCTCCTTTCTCCTTAAAGCTTTACATTCCTGTATGTGATTCAGAACAGTGGTAATTAAATTGGATTTGTAAATCTTGAGATGAAATCAGGGCTGAGAACATCAACGGTTCATTGTAGTAAAGAAAAAGTTGGGTGGTTCTCCTGTTTCACTTCTGCTCAGGAGAACCAGTTGGTCATGGCTAGGCTGCAGGCCTACGGCACGTCCTATCCACAGTGTGGCTGGAGAAGCCTGTGCTGAAGCCTGTGGGTTTGTCCGAGTTGGCCCTTCTCCTGCTACTCTTAGCAAAAACAGGTGAAGGTGGATCTCCTGGTATGAACTCCCACGACACCAGAAGCACTAAGGCAGGACCTGCATCTTATACATCATGGTGACCATAAGGGCCCAATGCCAGGCATGTCATAAGCACTCAAGATTTTGTGCCCAGTTTATGTTTACAAATCTCTGATCCCCATGATCCAGACTTTGAGTGGTGTCAGAGTTCAAAGAACAGTTCACAAAAGTCACTTCAAAAAATTTTCAGTCATTTATTTCAGTTTTTAATACCATGAAGGGGATTTGCCAAGCAGAAAATGCCTCTTTAAAATCCCCCCTTGGGGCTTCCCTGGTGGCGCAGTGGTTGAGAATCTGCCTGCTAATGCAGGGCACACGGGTTCGAGCCCTGGTCTGGGAAGATCCCACATGCCACGGAGCAGCTGGGCCCGTGAGCCACAACTACTGAGCCTGCGCGTCTGGAGCCTGTGCCCCGCAACGGGAGGGGCCGCGATAGTGAAAGGCCCGCGCACCGCGATGAAGAGCGGTCCCCGCACGGCGATGAAGAGTGGCCCCCACTTGCCGCAACTAGAGAAAGCCCTCGCACGAACCGAAGACCCAGCACAGCCAAAAATAAAAAAATAAATAAATAAATAAAATCCCCCCTTTTGTCTGCCATCTATGTCTTCGTTTAATGCAGTTAATTAAAAATTGCTTATTAATCCCAACTACACCCTAGACGATGCTCCTTGGACCAGTGGTATGGGATTCCTGGTTTCATGGTCAGGAAGGTCCCTGCCGTGACAAACTCCCCCAAACAAAATATCCAACCCTGGTGTGTGTGTCTCCTGCCATCCTTTCCTTTCCCTTTCCTTCTAGTTCTTTATTATAAAGCCAAAAGATTAGAGACAAGCCAGACTGTTCTTGGAAGGCAGCACAGAGAAAAAGCTGGGAATCCTCATGAATAATTATTTAATACCATAACAAAACTATGAGGCATCTTGATTATGATGTTGTGTTTTGAAGCCTTCTATCAGAATTCAGACAAACTCCTCTCCCTTTTGAGAAATGAAAGGGTAGCTACTAACCCTAAGGCAGAGAAGAAAATGAGACGTTTGATAAGAAGAAGGTAACAACCACTGCCACCATTTATAACTGGACATTCTTTGTAGCAGGTAATTTGTGGGATGCACCGTGCGGGTACACTTTTCCCTTTCTTGAGAATGCCAGTCCTGTTGATACTCAAAGCCTAGATGCAATTTGTACTGAACTTGGGTTTATTTGTTTTCTATTTACTGTGAAACAAATTACTGTAAACTTAGTTGCTTAAAGTGACACTCATTTAGCATTTCACAGCTCAACTGGTTTCTCTGCTCAAGGCCTCACCAGGCCAAAATCAAGGTGCCTGTCAGGGCTGTGATCTCATCTAGGGCTCAGGATCCTCTTCTAAGCTCACAAGGTTGTGACTGAATTCAGTTCCTTGCTGCTGTAGGACTGAGGTCCCTCTTTCTTTCTAGATGGCAGTTGAGGGTCTGTCTCAGCTCCTGCAGGTCCCAGTAGTTCTTGCCATTCGGCCTCTCATGGGCTCTCTCACAGCATGGTAGCTGATCCCTTGAAAGCCAGCAGGAGAATCTCTGACCTCAGGGCAGGCCCCCGTCCATCTTTTAAAGGACTCAATTAGGTCAGACCACTGAAATAATCCCCCTTTTAATTAATTAAAAGTCAACTGATGAAGAACCTTAATTACATCTTTAAAATGCCTTCCCCACTGCCATATAACACAAGATAATCTCAGGGATGATATCCCGTGACATTCACAGGTCTTACCCATCCTCAAGGAGAAGAGATTTTATAGGATGTGTATCCCAAGGAGCAGGAATCCTGGGAGTCATCTTAGAATTCTGCCTACCACTGTAGGAAAGACTATCATGATGGAATTGTCAACAATTAATCCCAAACTACTATATATGAGCGTGTGTGTGTATATATATATATATATATATATATATATATATGACACACTCATACCCTTAAGAACTCACTTCTGAGGATAGGAGCCCCAAAAGTGTAAAATCCCACACTTCAGATCCACAACTATCATAGAGAGAATTTATTGTTTATTTATTAAGACTATTCCACAAATGGCATATGCATTTAAGGCTTTCACGCCATGAAACCAAGTGAAATCTTGAGATAAGTCTAACGATAGGGCAGGAGCCCAGATGAGCCTTTCGGCGACGACTTTCTCTTGCCTGGAAAACTACAAAGTGAATTTGAAACCACCAGCCACACAGTGCCAGTCACATGGATAACGTTAAAAAAAAAAAAAAAAAAAAAAGAGGAAGAACAGAAACATCAGGAGTCTTTAAGCTGTTTTCTAAATTCAGCATCAGCAGAATATTTACGTTGGCAGCATCCAGTAACTCGCAGCAGGAGATTTGACAGAAGGCACTCTATACGTAACCCATGTGAGCCCCAGACCAAGAGGAGAGTATTTGCATAAACAGAATCCTAGAGACCATGTCATCGCTATCTGTCTCTTCCTCCTTCCTCCCTCTCCACCCTACAAGCTGGTCGGATTGAGTTTCCCGGGCTACCTTCCATGAACATCAAGGAATGCAACAGAGATGAATGTTACATTGACACTAGCAGTTCCACCACAGAAAACTGTTTGTCCACCCTTTTCATTTCTCAGTACCAGCAAGCATCTAAAGACTTTGCACCTGTTCTAGTTAGCCCTGGCAAATGCAGCCTGTATTTATATTAATAGAATGATGTTTTCATAACAAAATGGATATGCAGCAATCCGGGGCTCACTCTGGATGCTCTCGTAAGTGCGCAGATCGGGGGAGGGGTAGCTCTTACATAAAGCCCCATGGCAAGGGTAAAAGACGCACAAATCCCAAGCTGAATCATCAGGACGGTTTGAGAACTTGTTCAGGAATGACCAGACTCAAGTACTGGCAATTAAATTAGATCCTCGATTAAGAGGAAAATATGCTGGAGATAAATGGGCTTTTCATGGGCAGTTCAGAGTTCTGAACTTTTTTGTATTCCGTCTCCTGTTTCTGTAATTTGTGCCTTATCTCCCCAGAGTAGAACTGAAAACTGGTGAGATCATACTTGGCTCAATTCCTGAAAGTTTGTTTTGAGTCACCAGTGTAAATATTGCCCACCCAATCTGTACATTTGCACAAATTAACTGAAACCAGCTACCCAATTCTTACTTCATATTTGGATCTGTTGATTAACGCTGACAGCTGTAACCTCATTAGTCCAGGCTCTGGCCATAGCAAAGCAGCTGTCAAATTAGGAAGAAGTGGACTCACTGATGTCGCCTATGGACCAGGCATGTTAAAATCGATAGACACTCTAATAAAAGGTTTCAGTTATGATTCCAATTCTAAATGATGTTATGAGGTGGGCTTTTCACCTAGATTCATAATATGGGCCTGACATTGGTTGTTTATGGAGAAAGCAGAGGCTCTATCATAAAGCAAGAACATAGGTTTTATCTGGAGAGTTTGGATCTGTATCAGTTGAAAATGGGTTTTTAGCATGCATTATAACACAGACATTTTAATATATTTTTAAATATTAGTTCCTAATGTATTTTTTGGCATGAGTGATTTTGTTAGTTTTGACAAGAGGCCAACAGGGTCCTGACTATAGAAATAAGAAAGATCCTGCAGCTGGCCCTCACTGGAAAAGTAGAGATGAAAAAGTGAGGAAAGAATTAGAATACACTCCAGTAGGAATGTGGTTTCCCTAAACAGAACACAAAGTCCTCAGAGTGAATTCTGTTCCCTTCTATAAGAATCTCTACGGAGGGGCTAGGAAGGGAAAATTCTCAATATCTTTTCATTAAAACCTGGAGGTTCAGGAAGGAGATTATTTTCCATCCGCCAAAGTGTTACAAAGAACAATGGAACCAGGTCAAATGCAATGTGTGGATTTCCCTTGTGGCATTTTCCTGTGAGGAGATAGCTTGGGGGAGCGGAAGAAGTTCTGAAAGAAGAATCTAGAGACGTCAACTTTGATCCGAGTACTGGTCTGAGTTCTGCCACAGTCCACCAGTGGGAGCTTTGGACAAGTTCCTTAATCTCTCTAGATCTCAGTAGACCCCTTTATAAAATAAGGTTTGCCATATGATTTCAATGATCCACCTATCTTTAGTGATTGAAGACTCTTTGCACAAATCATAAGAAGCTTCTCCACTACGGCCCAAGGTGGCTCCAAGTACCAATTTTTTCCCCTTCGGGGCAATTCTCTTCTGTTTCTGTAGTGCCCTTTAGCGTATTATGCAAACAGTTGCTGTTCTTTGGCGCCCCCTGGTGGCGGCTAGAGCTTTTACACTCGCTTTCCCACGTGGCCCTTGAAGGAAAGAATGCTAACTTCTGCTCAAGGCCTCACCAGGGAACTGGTGGGAACTTTCTGCTCAAGGCCTCACCAGGGAACAAGTGGGAACTTTCCCCGGTAGAGCCCTGTCTGCTGTTCACCAGGGGGAAAAGCAATCCACCCACCGTTGTTGCATTATAGCTTTAACACACTGCTTTTTTGAGGCTTAAGGGGGCATGCTGATTTTTAAAAGAAGTAGCATTAATCAGATGTTTTATTGGCATAAACACTGTCAACTCCTAGCCTGCTTCAAGTTGAAGGATTTAGAAAAGGCAAGGACTTCTACTTTCATTATTGTGAGAAAATAGACAGATAAAATTGGAAGTATTTAAGCGTTTAGTAAAGGCCAAGAGTTCCCTTTGCACATGACTAATTTAAATTACCAGAAATATTAGATTATATATGCTCCAATGTTTCCTAAATATAGATTTTGGTTATAACAAAGCACTAGAAGTTTACCGAGGCTTTCCCCATACCTTTCCTTCAGTTTAAAAATCATTTACAGGGAAAACTCTGAGAGTCAAAAGTCAGGTAAGATGAAAAAGTAAAGGAAATCATTTTTTTGTTGTGGAAAGACAGGTAAATATATTTTAAGTATTGTGGGCCATTGGGAATTAAATTCTACCCTCAATCATGATAATTTACATTTAATCTAGCAATTAGATTATATTTGCCTACAACATGTCAGTCCTAGTTCTTTTGTTTACCACTGTATTCTGTTCCTTTCACTTTGAAACTGTATTGAAAGGTAGTAAAAAATTGTCTTTGATTTAGTGTAAAAGCCGATACATCTTTAATTTAAATGCCAAAAGTTAGGACTATCCAAAGAAACTAAGCAAATACAGTGTGAAGGAAAAGGAGAAACCTCACGAACCTTTAATTATTCTGTGTTGACTCCGCCATGTACTAATGCTAAGTCCTTTCAAGGTTAATTCATTTCCATGCATTTACTTGGATATGATTATAACGACTATGACTGTTTCCAGGTAGGGTTAAAAAAAAAAAAACAGTTACAGGAAAGAGAAAAGTCAATATTCCCTAAAGGAGAAAAACACTTTTTGCCATGTTTACTTGACTCCTTCTGGCAAAAGGCTGTTAGCAGTTGTACCACACAGTTCAAGCAGAGCTTGTCTCCAGAAAAAAAAAAAAGAAAAAAAGAAAAATATAATTGCATCTCAGAGATTTGGTTTGGAATATCTACTTTTGTTTCCAATGCCTCCTCGCTTCTCAACCATGTTTATAAGCATTTTCCAAGCTCTGTACGAGCATTTTGCCTGCCTCTCCGCACTCCTAAATGTCACCCTGCTCCCTACAGCCAGCCATGTTTTTCAGCCTTGGCCAAGGAATGAAACATTGGTTCACCCCAAAGGCTGCCATTAAATTTACCTCATTTATTGACCAGCAGGAGGTGCACCCACACTACTGGGGTCAACGTTAACTCTAACGCCAGGGAGCTCACTGGTGCCCCAGACTGCTCCCCTGTTTAATGACTGTTGGGCCCCTTGGGCCAGGTAAATTCCACTGTTAACATATTGGTGGCAATGCCCTTGGAACACCTTTGGTCCATCAGTATGTTCTCTCCATTCAGGGATATATTTAACTGTGTGTTGATTAAAAATAACCAGATATAGAGAAGAGGAGGAAGCAAAGGGAGCTCCTACTGGAAGAATAAGTCACTTATACTTCTCTGCAGTAGATACCAGGGCCTACGAGGACATCAAGTTTAAGAAAAAATAAGGTCCTAAGTGAGAGAGTGGCATGGACATATATACACTACCAAATGTAAAATCGATAGCTAGTGGGAAGCAGCCTCATAGCACAGGGAGATCTGCTCGGTGCTTTGTGACCACCTAGAGGTAAAGGGGTGGGATAGGGAAGGTGGGAGGGAGCCGCAAGAGGGAGGGGATATGGGGATGTATGTATATGTATAGCTGATTCACTTTGTTATAAATGGTGTGTTGTTAACACACCATTGTAAAGCAATTATACTCCAGTAAAGATGTTAAAAGAAAAAGAGAAAAGAGAAAAGCAGGTCCTGAGGTCTCTGCTCTCTGGATAGACCCACCATAAGTCTTCCGTTGCCTTTGAGATGGGCAGCAGGAACTGCCCATGAACTTGCCAGCTCACTGAGAGGCACGCTTTCATGGCCGAGGGAACTTTGGGCATAGATTTCTTTGCTTTTCTTCATCATCACTTTGCTATTCTGTAAAAACGTGAGCTCTCTGAGCAGTGACTGCTGAAAACAGCCCTGAGTGCTTAGATACACTGTTCTATAGTAACAGTGCCTGTAGGGTCTGCTCGTAGTTTTAAATTGGCTGCTAAAAATCATATTCATTATAAAGGAGGAGGGGATTTCCTTTTCTTTATGAAACTAAGCACATGAAATGTGTCAGATAAGAAAGCCTGGAAATCAGAATGATCCTTTTGTCCGCAGACTATCAAAGGCTCTCAGGCAATGAGCCCTTTCCTGTTCCCATTTTACCCCACAAACCTGCTTCCCTCAGCCCTGACCTGGAGTGACCAGGTTAGATGGTCATGGCTCTCAAGTCTGAACGCTGATTCAGGCCCTTCTCTCTTTGCTGCCAATAATAGTTCGTCTCGGTGCCACATTTAGTGGTGGTTTCTTATGATGTGGATACCTGTCCAGCAGCGATTGGACGGTGACCACAAGCCATTTTTTCTTAAGCCACAGAATAACTGTCAGATGGTAACTGCTGATAGTCGCTACTTGCCAGGCTCGGCAGCCTCCAAGACAGAGACTCTCACATCCTGTAGTAATGCCACCGAACAGCACTGTCCCACAGGGAGACAAATTTTGTCAGTACGTAAAAATTCCCGAGAGTCATAATTCAATGTTTGATCTTCAGTTCTTTGAAAAAAACGAACAGAACAACTTCGAAAACAAACAAAAGACCCCTGCTCTTTTCTCTCCTACAGATCGGTTCTTTTCACTCTTGTATTAATACTTCTTCTGTTTTATTGCCCTTATGTATTTTACTGTAAGCCACATCAATTTTTCCGGTCATCAGTGGAGATTCAGTTTTTTTTAATTACAAGTTATATTTTGTATTGCCTTCCCCTGAGAATTAAGAACACTTTGGAAATGTTTTCCTTACAGCCTCTTTCTTTTGTGGGCAGAATCCCATTTTCCTCTCATTTTATAGAAGAGGAATCGAGACACCTACTCTGGAGTAGTACAATGTGAAGCAAAAGGTCATACCAGGAGTACAGCGTAGAAACAAGCAAACAAACAAAATCAGAACAATTAGTTCATTGCTACTAATCATGTCATGATATGTTGAAGCCTCTAGAGTCTAGCAGACTTGGATGATGTGTCTCCAGTGAAGTGTTAACGCAGACAGATGGAAGTTTACTCTAGGGAATGCTGACTTCCTGGAGAACATTTCCTAGAAACTCCAGACTGTACCAGTGTCTCTCTTTCATTTCTCACAAACTAATAACATTGTTGTGCATGCTTGTGCCTGAAAACATTATTCCTTAAACCATGAATTAGCTGTAAGCTCTTAATAGTAAAAAAAATTTCAAACAGTGAACCAAATATAAATATGTAAATATAATTACAGATATATACTCACTATATGTATATACATATATATACATATTGTGTGTGTGTGAAGGAAACAGTCAAATATGTTTGTAATTACAGTGTTTGATTCATCACATTTGGGCTTTGGGATTAAAAGCACACTCACTGGGGAAAGTAAACAAAGCTTCTCCCAAGGTAAGAAGATAATTAATGATCTAGAAGCTATTATACCTCTTTTGACGGAAATTGAAAGTCTTTCCTTAAATAAAAGGTATAAATATTTTTTTATTAGAATAAGCTTGACTCTCTAAGATTTTTACCTCAGAAGCAGAATAGGCTACTGTAAAAATTTTGTATGTAAATAAATTTGTCTTTCTGAGTTTGTAGGAAATAAGACTTGAGAATCTTAGAACTGAGACTTCCTGGGCTTCCTGTGGTCTGACTCATTCATCATACAGAAGAGGACAATGAGACCCAGAGAGATGGAGTAAACTCCCCAGGGTCATGCAACTTCAATCAAGACCTTGCAGACGACATTGGACTTCAACCTCTCCATTCTTGCCTCAGCAGCTCACTATTTCAACCATATCATAAATGCTAAGATACTGAGATTTGTCTGCACCTGTAATCTGCACCTGATCTGGCCTCTTTTCTTGCATCTCCCTTGTGGAAAAACCAGTTCAAAAAAATTATGTTCAAGCCCACTGGCTCCACAGACTTCCAAGCTTGTTCTCCAAAGTATCAGCTACAATGTCTACTAAATACCAACATTGCCTTGCATGTAGACACCCACAAAGCTTCTTCTCAGTTCTAAGCCTAATAATGTGAATTTTACCTGCAATCACTGGAGGAGCAAAACGGGGAAATTGATCAAGTTGCCATCGACCAAACTACGGAATAATCAAATTTTTGTGTATGTTTGAGGACAAGAGTAGGTTCCAAGTACTCTCCCTTGATTGTCCTCTAGCTTCCCAAAAGTGTCTTGGAAATAAGTGATTTAGGATGAAATACAACCAGTTTCTGATAATCATTTCAACTGCTACGTTTCCTTGGACACATTTTCAAAGTACTTGAATGAAGCCCCACATGCAAATTATCTTCCCTGAAAAGAAAGCCTTTGCTGGCAAGTTGGCTGTTCAGTTTTTGTGGCAATGGCATAGAGACACAATGTATTTTTAACATTCTTGTTTTGTTCTTGTCTCAACTGACACTAGTAATTTAAGAAATGTTGAGGGCGTTACTGAATATAAATTTGAAGAAAAATAACTCTTCCTACTATATTGTTAGAAGTAGGATGAATATTCAATCAAAGATGAATCAGAAAGTTTAGATTATGTATGTGGGCATATACCTTCCTGAAAACAGATCTTCCCATGATCCTGTCCTCATGATGTGGCATCCACAAGAATCACACTGCAATTTGCAACCAATTGTGCCCTGAATGACAGAAATCTGCCTCCACGCTCATTTGAAATCTCTTTTTATAGAATTATTGAATTTCCAAGCTAGAGATGATACATGAAATATCTCAATTCGCAGAAGAGGAAATAGATCCTGAGAGCAAAGATATTTGCCTGAAGCTATAGAATAGGTCAAAGCTTTATTTAAAAATCCAGATTCTGAACCCTTAGCCTAGAGACCACCAACCCTACTCTTAAAAATGGTTAATACCATGTCTCATCCTCAAGTATCCTTCAATGTTTATATTTAGTCATCCATTCTTAAATTCATTCCTGTCCTTTTCTCCTTTCCTTTCTTTCTTCCTTTCTTCTTTCTCTCCTTTCTTCCTTCCTTCAATAAGTATTCTTTTACCACATGCTAGTCTTTGTGATGAGCTCTGGGATACAAAGAATAGAAGATGGTCCAAAGAACAGCTTATCTGTAGAGAAGATCAACATGGTAGCCAACAAGTCCAAACTCTTTAATATGGCTTATGATCCTCTCCTCTCTGACCCCTAACCCTCCTCTCTAACTACTGTCCATCTTTCTCTCTATGCTCCAAACTTACTAGATTTGGGGAGCTCACTGTGGAGATTTCTCCCATCTGTGTCCATTACATATGTTCACGTCCTGGAACACTGCCTCTCCCCTACCCTCCTCATTTGGCTGGCACCACATCAGCCTGCAGATTTCAGTCTAAATGTCTATTCTCAGGAAGTTCTTCCTTGAACCACAAGACTAGGTTAAGTCTCTCTGCTAATTTGCAAACAGTTGCATAATGCCCCTTTTCCTTACTTCACTGATGAGTTCAATAAGCACAGTGATAAGTAAGTGACATATTTACTCTTATATCCCATTTACCTAATTACCTAATTCAGGTACTTGGCGCCCAGTACAAGTTCAATAGATACCTACTGAGTGAAAGAATTTGTTTAGCATAATGGGAGAAGAAATGAGAGAGTACTCAATTCTACTTGGGGAGGCAGTCAGTGGACGCCATCCATATTTAATTCATCTGAAGGTTTAGGATGTTTTATAAAATCAAGTGGATACATGTCATGCCTAATTTCCCATTTTATGTCCTGGTAAAAATACCAATAAAACCCTGTAAATAAGACTAAGGTTGATCTCCACTCTCTGTACCCCAATTACTTTTCTAATATAGGCCCATAATCCCTTATCTATAATTCTGAAATCCAAAAACCAAAAAAAAAAAGTCTGAGAAGAGAAAATTTTTCATAAGCGTGGGTAGCAAACTGGATCTTAACTAACATCATGTTTTGGTCTTTATCCCAGTTTGTATAGATTCATGTTTTGCTGCAGAAATATCAATGCATTAGTTTTTATTGATCTCACTTTTTATGAATGTGTGTTCTGCTGCAGAAATGTTTGGTTTCTAAGTTCCCCCACGATGTCGTATAATTCTAAACTTGAAACATGCCTGGTGCCAAAAATTATGAAGGGAATTATGAACATACATCGATTTACTACCTTGTGTTTTGTTCAGATTATTCCATCAAAGTTATTTCTCTTTTTCCAATTTGCTCCTTGATTAGAATTTTCTCTGCTGAGAATAACAGAAGTTAAATTGTTAGAATTTTAGAAAACTAAAGCCCTAGTAGTAAAGCAGCACAACATGGGCTGTCACTGGTACCAATGTGGCCTAAGATCCTAAAGGAAGATCCAAAATGTCTTCCTGTTTGAATATATTTTATTGAGTTTTATAAAGAAATGAAACAAAAGTGTTCATGAATAGTAGGAAAAGTAAAAAGTAAAAAACTAAAGAGAGTCTAAAAAGACTCTTGGACTCTCAACTCTCTACGCTCACCACAGAAGCGGAAGATATGAACTGTGGCCTGTACCAGCGTGTGGAGAAGCCCATAACGGTTTCTGACCACGATGCTTGCCAACCCATTTTCACAGCACACAAACCAAAGGTTTCAGACTACAGGAGTGTGAGTCTGATAAGCCATTCACCCCAACTCCCTCTACACATAACTCTGAATTACCTACACTAAATCATATTCAGTTTTGGCAGGCAAACATCTTGGAAATAAAATCGTTTTGAAAAGCACTGATTTTGCCATTAATCTCGAGGCATGAATGGATTCTTTTTAATGTCCATTGATGTCCACAGTGGGAATTTAAGAGTCACCTCCACCCATATATTTCCTTTCAATGTATATGTTAAAAGGGCTCTACGAATAAATGCACAATCCAAGAAATTCCAAAAAGTGTAATTAAGAAAAACTAAAAAACATAGAGGAATGACAACAATAAATGACCTGCTGTTTTTCACAATTTCTAAACAAGACAATAAAAATGCCACTTACTTAACATGCAAGGTCTATCAAATCAGTTCCATTGCTAAGAATGTTTGCCCAGGAGATAAGTCCTGCATCCCAGTCAATTCCTAAAAGAAAAACAAAAGCTCTACAGTCTCCATCTTGACATGTTTTCAGATGGTGAAAGATGTCTGAGGCAAAAGAGCACTCTTTGATGAAGGTCAAGAGTATTTAGTAATTCTTGGTGAGAAACTTTATGGCAGGACTTCCCCGGTGGTGCAGTGGTTAAGAATCCACCTGCCAATGCAGGGGACATGGGTTCGAGCCCTGGTCCGGGAAGATCCTACATGCCGCAGAGCAACTAAGCCCGTGCACCACAACTACTGAGCCTGTGCTTTAGAGCCCGTGAGCCACAACTACTGAGCCCATGTGCCACAACTACTGAAGCCTGTGTCCCTAGAGCCCGTGCTCCGCAACAAGAGAAGCCACTGCAATGAGAAGCCCGCGCACCGCAATGAAGACCCAATGCAGCCAAAAATAAATAAATTAATTAATTAATTTTAAAAAAAAACAAAACTTTATGGAGCGTCCATTAGAAGAAGAATGGATGACCACATTTCTGCGGCCTCAAAACAAGACAGCGATTACTTGGCCATATTTCCCAGGAAGAAAGGCAAACAGCCAGGAAGAGCCTCCCCTCACAGCAGTGTTTTCAGATGTCCAGAGAAGTCTCTGGGGCTTTCTGGTTGGCTGACAGCTGGGCTCTTACGGTGCAGTGTATGCAACCATGGATCGTTACGGATTGGCACACACCTACAGAGCAGAACCGCCTCAGATCCCAGATACACTGTGTTTGCTCGGAGACGTGGTCTGTGGTATCCAGAAATTAAGGGAGGTGTAATTTACGGTGTGAATATGTACTTTCTGGAATGACTAAATTTAGAATTTTCCATATATATTAAGGAAGTTATGGAATATGTACTATTACTTTCCAAGTAAGAGTAGGTGGGTTTTGTGCTTCTTTGTCTGAATGATATCGCCTTTTCTTTTTTCTTTTTTTAGCAGATTGGGCCAATAATGATAACAATGCAATGATTATCTCTCTACATACTATAGCAATAATGACAGTAACAGTGATACTCTAGAGATATCCTAGTGAGATAGGTTCCCAAATACCAGTCCATACTGGTGCAAGATCAAGCTAAAATTGTTACTGGTACATTACAAAGTAAGAAAAGCTAGAAGAGTGTAGTAGTTTGTTTAAAAAACTAAATTCATTCTACTTACAAGTTTGTTATTTATTCTGATACGTGTCATTCCCATTCTCTTGGTATTAAAAAAAAAATCTCTAGAATGATGGTGATGGGATAGGTAAGATGTATTGGTTTTTTGCCTGAGGTCACACACAGCCAAAGAGCAGCAAATCTGGGATCCAAACTCAGGCAAGCCCACTCCAGAGCCTACTAGCTTTTCCTACCTCAGTGCTCCCATCTGGAAAATGGAGAATAATGAAAGTACTCACCCCAGGTTGTAAAAATTAAATGAGTTTACATCTGTAAACTTCTTCAATAGTGCTGACATATAGGACGTTCCATATAAGCGATTGTTTAGAAACACACAAACAAAAATCAATGTTTTATCCAAAATCACACAGCTAGTAAGCGGTAGAACAGGGATTCTAACCCATTAGTTTAGCTGTGCCTGTAGTCGACACCCTTGCATGCACCACTGCCTTGGAGTCATGCTGACACACACCATTAAAGACAAAATGAGTGCGAGAAGCAATCACTAAGTTAAAGCATCACCAGTTTCAAAACTATCTAGGCTAAAGGCAGTCAACCATGGAAATGGGTAGTTGCCTTGTTAGCAACTAAAAAAAACTAAAAATTTCATCTGGGTGGGAGGAAAAGAACAGAACCAGGTGGGTTGTATTCCCCAGGGGTCCCGACACTCGTGCAGCTGTTCTGTGGGTCTAAGGAGGCTTAAAATACAACTGAGCACAATTGCAAGCATGACCCAACCCTGCCTCAGCCCCTGTAGGAAAGAAAATGTTTATAGAAGAGACATTTATTGATTGGTTTTTAAAAATTCTCCCTTTAGCATTAGTCATTGGTTTGCTTCTAAATGCTCAAAATCTTAAGAAGAAATTTGAACTTCTCAACACTGGACACACACACACCAGCATTCTCAACATCACTGAGGCTCTGTTCATAATAAAAGCGTAGGAAGCATGTTCCTATAGATGTGAAAGGAAAAAGGAAAGATTTTGAGTTTTCCCCATCATTTCTTAGGCAGCAAACAAAGAAAAAGTGATGGAATGTTTACAGGTTCCTGGTCCCACATCTCTCTATGTTTTGTCTAGTACTTGCATTTCATCAGCTCACTGTAAACATCACTGCTCTTGCTGCTGCCAGGTTAGGAAAAACTAGTTAGCCTTCCAGGAAATCACCAGCACTTTGTACTCTTGATGAGTGAAAATTTGATCGAAGAATGAACCAGGAGGACTGAGCGAATGTTTTGGGACCCATTACATTTTGCCATTCATACAGTTGATCACGTTGGAGAGGGATCTTGCCGATTAGCACGGCCTCTGCAAAGCATCCCAGATCAGGAAGGCCTGCTTGTCAGCATTCTCTCCTGCAGCCTCCAACTTAAAAACGGCTTTTCAGGCCTTTCATCACTTGTCATAGTTTTGTAAATAACTCCAGCCATATGAAAGTGTCTTCTTTCTTTTACCGGTAACCGTGTTTACTGTAGATGTACTACATATAAGTCATGACGTTTTGTTTCGGACTTCTCTTTTAATTAGTTTTTCTGACCAGGAACCCGCTGTTGTTGAAACAGATGTTGTAGGGCCCAATCATAGCTCTCAGCTGCCAAAGGAAACGTATGGATCTGTGCCCGGACCATGCAGAGCAAATGACTGTGAAGAGGGGATGCTTATTACTAATGATCCAGAGAGCTGACATTTCACATATGTAGCAGCTTCCGTGTGATCATAGACGGGACACGTCCAATGTCATTCCTTTTGTACCCTCTTCCCTCTCATAAATAAGTCACCTGAAGGGCAGGTACAGCATGAGCTCCGAGCCCACCCCACCCCCAAAGTAAGAACACAGATACGTGCTCTCAGGAACGATGGTCCAGTTAAGTCACAGCTTGAACCTAAAAGACCCTCCCTCAAACTCTCACCCAACCTGTAAACTCAAGCAAATATAGCTCCATGTAAACTAGTTTTCGGTTTGAAATGACAACCAGACTTTTTTTTAAAAAAAAATCAGTAAACATAAGTGTAAATGCAACATAGATTTACCAGAGTTGGTAGGCTGGTAAATGTTTTAACAATAGGCTCTCTGGAGGGAAAAAGCCCTGACTTGTAGTATTTTCCAGTTTCTGTGGTGTAAATTTCCTCACCGTGATTGATTTCAAGCTTTCCACATGACATCACTGAATGCAGAGATGGGAAGGGATGAGTGGTGTCATACCGTTGTAGAATAATTCCACCATCGACATAAAAAAGTCAAGAGCATCAGTAATTGAGAAATGTCGTGCAATGATTAGTGAGATGTGAGTTATGAGTATTTATTGCCTCTGTTTACAGTTTATTTAACTGGACATTTATGTAATTTGTTGATAATGACTGTGCTTAATGACCCGCTCTGAATATTTCTGAAAACTTAACAATCGGCTCTCACGAGCCGGTAGAGGCTGGCTCCAGCACACTGTGGTCCACCAGCACCTGTGCGTGGCCATTTAAGACCACTCTGCCTGTGGTCCTCTGTCCAGCGGCATCTGCGTCAGCTAGGTAGCTGCCACCCCATCCCTCCTCCTGAGTCAGAATCTGCATTTAACAAGATCCCCAGGTGGCTCTTGGGCATATGAAAGTTTGAGAAGCACTGAGCTAATGAATAACTTGAGAGGATGCTAAATTATGTAATGGAGGGGAAAATATGTATATACGCACTCACTTTTTAAAAGGGTAAAATCAAAAGCATTTTAGATAAAACCTCCATTGACTATGATGTTTCAAGGCAGCTGCAAACAACTGCTGCAAAATCCATAATGCCCCAAGATTTTTGTTTGGGTAATTCTGGATAAAATGTGTGTTGGCATCCCTATAGCTTTGGGAGGCAGGAATTCTGTTGTTAAAACCTTTGAGTTCAAATCCTAGGTTTCTACCAGATTTGCCAATAGAGGAACAGTGGGAAAATTATTTAAATTCTCTGTACCTCAATGTCTTATCTGTAAAATGGGGTGATATTAATAGCACTTACTTCACTGAGTGGTTGTAAGGAGCAATGAGATTAAAGTGCTTACTCCATCTCCTGGCATATAGTAAATGATCGATAAACTTTAGTAATTATCACTCTTTCCTAGAGATGAAAATTTCCAAACCATTCTCTGTGTATCAACCCTAAAACATGTTTGCAAATAAGAAATAAGAGATATGTTTTTCTTGCTACGTCATCTAAAAATTCTGATTTTTATCAGAAACTTTTATACGATTCTTGTTTCCTAAGACTTATAAGAAAATACAGCAGTTAAAATTATTTTAATTTTTCATTTCTTTCATTCTTAAAAAAAGACACTCCGAGAAGAGAAGGCATCTCTTCTGCTCGATTTTGTCTCCTGTGCAGGTACTGCCTTGAACTTTGTGACCGCAGGGCAGTCCAGGATGGCAGAGAGAAGAATGGAAGGAATCCACCCTGGGGGGATGCCGTGAACTCCCGAGTTACCAAACCTGGATGACTTGGAGCAGCTCCAGCTGGGGACTTTTGTCATTTGCAATAACAAATAGTCCTTAAAGTTTAAACTGTATGAGTTTACTGTTCTATTATTCACAGAGTGGCATCTGAACTCATGCAAAGCCCTTTCTGTTAAATTGAGGCTCAAAGGAGTTAAATCACGTGCCCCAAGTAGCAGTTTGTGACAGAGCCAGGCTTCACAACACCCATGTATTTCGGGTAGGTCTTTCTTCTCTTCCTTTATTCTCCTCTCCCCTTCTCTGCTTCCTTTTCTTAACTAAACTCACGGTAAATGTGACCATTTCAAATTTTTCCAACAGCCAATACCTATTTTGTCTGCAACATATCCATTGGAATGAATGAGACCAAAATGTCCCCAGGAAGCTGTAGACAGCCAATTGGGCATTCAATTCCAAATTTTCTGCTTTGAGTAGCTTTTCTCTAAGTAACCACAGGGGAGACAGCAACTATGGGATAAAATTACACCAACAGAAATCCAAAAAAGTACTCAATTATGGAAGAAAATAAATCTATTCAACTAGCTCTTCGGTCTCATGTAGAAAAAATAGCTATTGACTTATTTTGTAACTTTTGCAATATTTAGCCAATATTATCGGCATAACCTAGACTTTTTTACCCCTGAAATTTGTAACTCTTCGGAAATCTATTCAACAATGACTTACAAAAATAAGTTCGTTCAAGAAAGGTCTAGGGGCTTCCCTGGTGGCGCAGTGGTTGAGAATCTGCCTGCCAATGCAGGGCACACGGGTTCGAGCCCTGGTCTGGGAAGATCCCACATGCCGCGGAGCAACTAGGCCCGTGTGCCATAATTACTGAGCCTGCGTGTCTGGAACCTGTGCTCTGCAACAAGAGAGACCGCAACAGTGAGAGGCCCACGCACCGCGATGAAGAGTGGCCCCCACTTGCCACAACTAGAGAAAGCCCTCGCACAGAAACAAAGACCCAACACAGCCATAAATAAATAAATAAACAAACAAACAAATAAATAAATAAATAAAAAATAGTAAGGTTAAAAAAAAAAAAAGGTCTAACCAGGAAGAAAGAAATTAGTTCAGGTGATTTTAATGCAGGCAATTGGTTACATAGGTGACAATAAGGAAACCCAGAGATTAGTAATCAAAGGAATGCGTTGCCACCACTAGGCTGGTTAGACAAAGGGAGAAGATCTTATTGTAAAAGCCAGGGGACAAAATTACTCAGAAGAAGCTGCAACGATGGCAGGTACGTCTGGTGGGAGCCGGAGCTGTGGAGGAGAAGCAGTCATTGCTGGAGATGCCACCAGAGGCAGAGAGATGGGCTGAGAAGTACCCTGGCTTCTCTTCTCTTGCCCTCAGGTCTCCCACCAGAGCCTCCCACTGGTCAAGCCCAGCCAGAAGCTGGCCAACACCAGCACCTGGGAAACGTAGCCTGCAAGTGTCAAGATCGAGAGCAGACTCCTGCAAAAGCGAGCTGTGGGTCTAGGAACAGGCCACGGATCCTCTCAGGAGCTTTAATAAACCTTTTTAAACTCCTTGTAAGAAAACTTCTTTACTCATTCCGTTTATTATCACATTTTCTCTCAATTCAATTGAAAATGTTTCAGAGGAACACGTAGGTCAAAGATAGTTTTATTCTACCTTAGTAGGTCTCCAATCAGCATACATAAGAATTAATTAAACTTAAAGATAACAGGGACTACTCTAATTCTTTAAAAGGAAGCTTCAGCAATGATACTGTTTTAATTCAGACAGGAACCTCCAGGTGGGTAAGTGGGTATTGTCCCAGGCTTAAAAATGAAATAAATAGGGCTTCCCTGGTGGCGCAGTGGTTGAGAATCTGCCTGCCAATGCAGGGGACACGGGTTCGAGCCCTGGTCTGGGAAGATCCCACATGCCGCGGAGCAACTAGGCCCGTGAGCCACAACTACTGAGCCTGCGCGTCTGGAGCCTGTGCTCCGCAACAAAAGAGGCCACGATAGTGAGAGGCCCGCGCACCGCGATGAAGAGTGGCCCCCGCTTGCCGCAACTACACAAAGCCCTAGCACAGAAACGAAGACCCAACATAGCAATCAATCAATCAATCAATAAATAAATCTTTAAAAAAAAAAATGAAATAAATAGAGGCAGACATGGGGCACAAGTGAAAACATGCCTCCACTCTCTTCTTTCTCAACAGATTGAAAGAGGAACATGAGGAAAAAAGAGAGAAAGGAAGGAAGGGAGGGAGGGAGAAAGAGAAAGAAAAAAGATTCAAATCAGGAGAATTTTAAGTACTACACAAGTCAAAATATGGATATAACATGACCATTTAGCTTTCAGTTCTCTAACAATTCACATATCTTTTAGCATTTTGATCTCTGAAAAAAACATATATTTATTTTCCATAGTCTATGTTTCTATTAGCTGGGCTGAAGCAAGTGGCTGTAAATTGAGTTTTATATATTTGAAAAACATATCTCTTTCTTCTCCTACATGATATGTATCTCAACAAGTAGTAACACATTTTCTGAAGATTCAGCATTTTTAGTCTATCCATTTTTCTATTCTTCATGGCCATCTTGCTGGCTCACAGCCTTATTTGAGAAAGAAAGATTCCAGTCTCATTCTTCATTTCAGACTGTGTGCAGAAAAGTCTTATTTTAATTGAAATTGAAATCCCACAGTTAGGTTAGAAGAGCACTTTCTCAATGGATTTTTTGGAAGGTTATCTTTTTCTAAGTTGTATAACTAGGAAATGAAATAGGTCATCTAGGAAACTCCTTAGGTCTTTTGCACTACCCATCAAGGAAATGTTTAGCTCATGCACCAATTCACTTTTTCCTTCTTTTCTCTCCTTTTTGAATTAAGTGATTTTTATCTACAAAATAAGATGACCTAGGGCACTACAAAATGACTTGTAAGTTGATAACAGAGAGTAAGAAAAAGAAGGAATTTTAAACAAGGTAAGTGTAGAAGACTGAATACCAATTCCTGAGTAAGGCACCTACATTTTACCCTACATAGAAAATCAACAATGCGTGTGTTAAAAAAAAAAAAATCTACCATATATTTAGTGAGTGTTTGGAAATGAAATGAGAATATTAAACTTTATAAAGTGTTTGGTTGGTTGCATTAGATGGGTACCACTACCTCCTGAGATGGATTGATGAAACACCTTTATTGCTGTCAGAACTCAATACAACAGTTCTCAGCGAGTAAAAAAACTCTACAGAAGTATTGTTTGGCAAGAAATCTAAAGTCATGTTTCATATCAGTAGAAATTATGCCTAAGGGCTTGTGTGCATACCTGTAGACTATGTATTAACTACAAAACCATGTTATGGTTCTACCCTGAAAAGACACTCAAAACCAGGATATTGCAACACTTGAATGTTCATGAGAATATTAACATATAAATGACTCCCAACCAGAATGAGAAAGGGAATAATGTCTAGGCTTCCCATAACATCCTGAGCACTGTCTAGGAAAGTACATGCTGTAATCTCTTTATTTGTCTCTCTCCTCTACTAAACTTTAAGTTCCTTTATATTAGGGGTTGTATCTTTTTAAATTTCTATCCCTAGTGCTTGCATACTCCAAGACACATTGGGAATTTTAATCATGGTTTTGAAATAATGGAATGAGAAAATAAAAGGATTATGTTTACTTGCATTAAAACCTTTCATAAATATCATCTGAAAAAGTATTATTATGGAATCTAATCCTCAGATTTGGGCTGAAACGCTGGCTTTATGAGGTAATATCAACGTGTATTCTATTTGCTTAGGGAATTTTCACAGTGTTATTGACATTGGCCATGCAAATTAGCCCCCTGGATAATTGCACAAGATTCAATTTTGTTTTGTTCAAGCAAATAATTAAATATATGAATTGAACAAAGTCATTACTTAAATTTCTTATCTCAGTTTATGAATCAGTAAGATTTGTGAGTTGCAATAAGATATTTAGAGACAATAAATCATAGTAATTGGCCAACACAGATCATTGTCATTTAGAATTTATAAGAAATTCAAAATTTTAATTGATACGTGGACAAATTAATGTTGCTATAAATTTTTATTAAAGAGATTTAACAACACTATTTAAATTGTCACCTTAAATGCTATTTTTCCATCTTTTTTGATTTTCAATTTTGTGAAGAGTTACATTTCTTGAAGCAAAAATGTATCATATTACACACACTGTGAAGAATTTCTGGTTCTCAAAAATATATACCAGAGTGTTAAATAATCTGCGTATTTTGCACCTGGAGGTCAAATTTGCTAATGACATCTGATTATTTCAATGCCAAACTTTCCTAAACTGGGCAAAACCAATTTCCCTGCTGAATATGGTTCTGTTGCCTCTTCTTTCCAGATTTCCAAGGTTACCCAGTTATATAAGGGAAATTCTGATATGTTCTTCCCCAAATTGTTAAATGAATAGTCATAGGAAGTAAATAAGACTCACTATACTATAGTTTTAATTGCCAAATGGCTGATCCCTGCCTGCCCACCAGAATGCCCTTGTAAAGGATATGGCCTTGCTTCCAAGCTATTTGAGGGACTGGCCTGGGTGGCCTGGGTATCTTGAAATACCCTAATCAGCCCCAGTAATTGTATTGAGTGAGTACCTGATCGAAGGATAACCAAGCCTCAAGCCTGTCAATGACATTTTGACAGGGTTTAGGTAGAAGAACAGATAACTTGGGTCAATGATTCCTTTTCTCCATGATCTTAAGAAGAAAATACCCAGAGAGCAGTAAGACCGGTTACCATAAATGCAGAAATGGCACCATGACGGCATGGGTCATGACTAACCAAAGCCATGGGCAAACCAAAGTAATGGCAGAGCACAACACATTAGCATTAAAAGGGAGAACAGAGTGGTTGCCCCGCAGGAACAGAGATGCTCCAGTGAGGCTGTAAAGCCTGTGGGAAGCCTGAGGAGTCTCAGAATCCCTTTCTTTCCATCCTGCTTCATTCAGCTCCGGTCCCTGTACGTCCTCCCAACAGTTTCCCAGAAGGAAAATAGCTTTGCTGCTTTCCTAGCAGTAAAAATAAGATGTCGTAAAGCAAACAAAATATTTAAATACGATAAAGATTTTTTTTTTAAAAAAACAGTGTAATAGTAATAATGTTTTGTTGAATAGCTATTAGACCTCTCTTCACACATATGAAAAGCATTCACATATGATTTTTCACGGCTGGTTTGTAGCTTGCATTTTTTTAACTTAAACGTCATGAACACATTTCCATGCTCATAAATATAACTTTGTAATATTACTTCTAATGGCTCATAGTTTTCCATTGTATCCATGTAACATAAACTCTAACAGAAATGCCTTCATGATAGACATATTGTTTCCAATTATACTCTATAATAAGTAATGTGGCAATAAATCTACTTGAACATTCTAAGTATCTTGTAACATATTTTTATTTAATTGTATAAGTATTTTCTTAACTTAAGATTTTTAAAGTGGAATCATTAGAACCCATGGTATATGTTTTTATTTTTGATTCAGTAGTAGTATTAACAAATTACATTTCATAAGATACCAATTTTTCCCAAACCATTGTTAACAGAAAGCACTGATCTTTTCCTATCTCATTCCTGTTTTAATTTGCTTTTCCTTGATTATTACTGACATTTTTTGGCTGTTTGTATTTCTCCTCTTGAGAGATATTTGTTCTTAAACTTTTCCCACTTTGCTATTAAATTATTGATTTTTAAAATTGACTTGAACAGTCCTTTACATATTAAGATCATTAATACTTCACCTAGCATATATGTTGCAACTATTTTCCTAGTAAGTTGTTTGCCTTTTAAATTAGTTACAGTCGAAAGTTTAAAACATTTTACAGCCAAGGTTATCAACATGTTCTTTTATGATTCCTGGTTCTCTTGTCATAGTTAAAATAGTCTTCCCAAGAATATAAAAATATTCATTTTAATTTTTGTTTAGGACCTTTATGGATTCATTATTTATATTTATATATTTGATCCATCTGGAATTTATTTTGGTGTGATTAAACTAAATACTCAACTGATAGAATTATCCTAGCACCACTTATTGAATAATGTTTTGTTTTTCCTCTGGCTGACTTAAAATGCTACTTTTTATCGTGTACTAAATTCCATGAAGCACTGGAGAAACTGCGCACATAAGGGTAAAGCAGTTTGATGCTAGAATTATAAAGACTTATGTTCACACTGACTAACTGTATAACTCTGGACAAGTTACTAAATCTATCTGTCTAAGCTTCAGTTTCCTTTTCTAAAATGTGGAGATAATAATTCCTTCTAGGATCACATGAAGATTAAGTGATTAAAAAGTATACGAACACTTATCCAGGCATCTGTCATTAAGGAAGTTTCAGTAAAAATAGTTACTAGATGTTCTTGGGTTTACTACTGAATTTTCTTTTCAGTTCTATCAATCTTCTTATTCCTGTGCCAAAAACTTACTTTTAATGATTATGTCTTTATCATATAGTTTCATACCTATTAAGGCAAGTGTCTTGCACTACTTTTTTCTTAGAATCATCCTGCCTTTATTATATAATTATTCTTTAGAAAATAATTACCTTCCTTGAAGTAACTTGAGTGGTATAATTAAAACAATAGTAATGACTTAATCTCTCTGAGCTTTTGTTTAAACATATACAAATTGGGTGTAATACCTACTTCTTATAGTTTTTGTGAGGGTTGGGTATTAATGTAAATTAATTGCCTAATACAGTGTCTGAAGCATAGAAGATGTTCCATAATTGGTAGTATTGTGATTACTGTAATCCTGACTTATTCTCTGTCATGGAATTCAGGCAAATTATTACCATAAGAACTTTATGTTTTAGAAAGTGGCAAGAAGAATGCTAGATTGACAACGACTATTGTACAAAAATAAATTCCAATAGTAAACTTAAACTGACCTAGACCAAAAGATTCCTGAAGTGCATACAACCAGAAATGCAGGGCTAGTACTACAGGGGCTGTTTTTTATACAGTAATTAGAAAAATATTGCTGGTGGAGGAGGAAAAGAATGGGCATTTCAACTTCCATTACTCCACTGGATCCAAGACAAAATCAAAACTTGATGATGCATTGCAAATCTCTAGGTAGTACTTTACAGACCTTGTACGCCAGGATACGTGAGTAGGGGTACAGATAAGGGACGCTCCGGAGGTTTGTTACTCTTTAGGATACTACATCTAAAAGGCAAATAAAAGTATGCACACCTTGAAGGATGCTGATGGACTCAAAATTGAAATGGCTTTGAGAAAACTGATCAATGAGCCATTTCCTGAGAGCAAGAAGAGATCTGGGGAATAATGAAAGTGACTGGACTTTCCTTGTTTCCTCCCTTCCTATCTTGCTTTCTGCCTTCCTTCCCTCACTTATTCATTTAACAAGCAGGTCCTCCTCTTACAATCCAGTATCTGTCATTAAGAAAAAAGAAAATGTTCACCGTCCTCCTTTGCCTCTGACAGAAGAGAGAGCAGAGAATTTCAGAACTCTAGTCAAGTTCAATATCAGATGTATTATTATTTTTAGTGAGTCTTCCAGGGGAGGGGAGTTTCTCATCCTAATCACCCACGCAAAATACCTAAAGTACAGTTATCTTCTCACGATGAGCATAAGTCAAAGAAGTAAAAAAGCAGAAATACGAAACAAGTGCCAAACTCCTTTTTTTATTTTGGTAATTTTCGATTTTTGCAAAGGCATTATAAGCAGTTGATGTCAGAGTGTAAGAGTTTAGAATGTCCGTGATACACTGCATAATATGCCATCTGGGCGAGTCTGAAGGTTGGAAGCAGTCACCTTACTTTTTGGTCTGAGGTTATGCTCACGAGGAGAACTGCAGTTGGTATCCCATTGCACAAGCTCCCGGAGCTTGGGGGGGAATAATGACAAGAATCAATAATGCTGTCTGGGAAATGGCTTAGAATAAAATATTACAGAAGGGCACGAACATCACCCAGGGGGAGACTTCAGCGTTGATTAAATATGGCTGCCTCAGCTCTCTTCCACGCAGTGACAGATGGAGAAGGAGTGCTTACTTTGGCTTTTGCTGCGCTTTTTTTTTTTTTTTTTTTTTTTGAACTAGGGTTACTCAGGTAGCATGAAAACGGGGCAGTGCATGCCACTTCAGTTAGCTTCTCTGCGCTTGGCTGCCCCCTGAAGGCCAAAACTGTACACACAGGCAAAGAATTCCCCCATCCCACCAACAAAATCCATAGCTGACTGTAAGTTTCAAACGCTGATTTCTTTCAAAGTAACCTTGTGAAAAGAAATTAATACACAAAATAAAACACTCACATAGAGTTCTCCTCTTCACCAACCCTTACACTCCAAAGGAACTAAAAGGGATAGTTCATTTGTCCAAGTTAACAAAGTATATTAAGTAGTACATGAAGAATTCACCAATTACTTGGAATAAAAATTAGAATTCAAAGTCTATCTAGATAAATGTCAATGTTAAATCACATTTGAGTGCATGAAAAAAAAAAGAATGAACACACTTTTGCACCACCAGTGTCAATAAATCTTTGTTATTTCCTCCATGTATAAACTACCAAGTTTTGAAAACGTACCATGCCATGCCACAAAAAAAGAAATGTAATATTCTCCCTCCATTCTAACCAACTCTACTATGAACTTACCATGCTAAAAAAAAAAAAATTATCCTACCAACTCTTTATTTTGGCCTTTCATAGAGCCCACATTTAAAAATAAAAACTTATTTTATCCCTGGAGTAAAAAGTGTGGGTGTCAGAGGCCTTCAGTAGTCTGGGCACTGAATTTCCTCTGTGTGTGAATGCCTGTGTCTCTGAGTGCCCTGAGATTGGAGACACAGGTCCAGAAATGCTTGCTGCCTACTCAGCTCTGTTATAAATTTGATTGAAACCATTAGCTAGAATGTAATGAATTCCATGTGTCCGTCTTCTTTGGCATTTTTTTTAAAAGATAGGAGTTTTAGAACACATAATTGTGATAAATTCACTCTGGATAATTTATGTTTTTCGTTTTCTTTTTCTTTTTTTAACTAGGATTCCTTCCACATACAAATTTTAAACAACCAAGCATTTACATATTTACTGTTGGTTATAACTCCTGCTTTATAAATTACACTTTTGGTCACTTTTTCCAATATCTTACTCCTTAGGAATTATTAAAGTAGGAAAACAGATTAACTTTTTCAGGCCACTGAAACCTAAAAACATTTTGTTGATAATTAGTCATCCTTGAAACTCTTTCTCAAATATTGTATTCCTTGAAATTTTTATAATAAATAGAGAGCATTTGGGGCTATCAATCTAATTCCCAAGAACTCAAGCTTAACTAATGTGTTCTTTTAACATTTTTATGTCCTAAAAACTGTCTATTTAAATAAATTACCTTTATTCAAAAGTTTCTTTTAGCCAGTATCATAAAGGAAAACCAAAGAACAATTTACCAGAATTTGAAAATACTGAAGGATCCTAAATCTAAATTAAATTGGCCACTCTCTAAAGCTGTGAATCCAAAAATTAGGTAAATATAGTAACTCGCATCTTTTAACAAAAGATGTTCTCCAAGGGTACAGTCATGCTCCTTTACAATGTGTACATGCACAAATAAAAGGAAGTACCAATCTCTCTCGTATAACATGCGTTGTCCATTCTTGAGAATCAGACATTCTGAAAGAAAATAGTAACTAAAAGCCAATTTCCCATTATTTTAAATGGAAAAAATTAAAACATGCTACATAATAACCCCCCAAACACCAACCAAATTATCAAAATGCATTGACCCCTATATATAAATAACAAATGAGTACGTTAGAATATAATATGCTGAAAACGTCACTTCTTAATTACTTAACAGTTAATTTTGCTGTTAAAACACAGTTGCTTTGTGGAGTACCATGGCCTTCCTTAACCCCAGCAGCTTTTATACACCAATTATATTTGGAATATTACATGAGTCGTCTCCCACACATTTACGAGTTAGGGGGAACATTTTTTTTTCCTTTACAGACGTCATCTAAATACTGTTGTATCGAGGAGATATGAATGTTTTGTTATTGAAAACCAGGAAGCATTCTGGGAAAATGCTAATGGGAGAACTTGGGCAGAGTGACCCAATAACTCAGTGGGCTGCCTCACCAGGCACTATTGTAATTTCCCTCTTACTGGAGAGCAGCAAGCCCAAGCTGGACGACTTTGTGATTGTGATAGCACATGGCCATTGCCATCTGTCTTAGTTTCCTGGAGCTGCCATAACAAATTACCACAAACTTGGTGGCTTAAAACAACATAACGTTATTTTCTCACAGTTCTGGAGGCTAGGAGTTTGAAATCAAGGTGTCAGCGGGTTGGGTCCTTCTGAGGCTCTGCGGCGTAACTGTTCTATGCCTCTGTCCTAGCTGCCGGCGGCCGCCAGCAACTCTCAGCATCCCTTGGTTTACAGACACATTGCTCCAATATCTGCCTCTGCCTTTAAATTTCCTTCTCCCCCCTCTTCTCTTATAAGGACACTTGCCATTGGATTTAGAGCGTGCCCTAATCCATGATGATCTTATCTTGAATTCCTTCACTTAATTACTTCTGCAAAGACCCTTTTCCCAAATAAGCTCAGATTCACAGATACTGGTTGGATATATCTTTCTTGGGCAGTGGGAGGCCCATTCAATCCACTGCACCCTCTGAACTTGAATTTGTAGGATAACATCTCAGTTCTACTGGAAAGGCAGCCAGTTTCCACAAGTCTTCATCCTCTTCAGCCTACATCATAAATTGTCATTTGCTGAATAAAAGGAGGGAACAGAACTCCATTTACACCTTCACTACAGACCATCTGATGTAACTCATTCTGTAAGATTTCTTTATGCCACCACAGCCTACGTGTCTAAAAATGATCTGAAAAAGTCAGGGGCCAGAGAGCCTTCCTAGGAGTAACCCCATGACAGGTACCAGGGAGGGTCTCTGTGGAAACGTGTCAAGAATTCCCGTGGTTCTTCTAACTTCCTCGCCTAGAAACTGCTTCTAATGCACCTTCATTAAAGTGCTCTAATAGAAATCATTCCAGTTGAGAAATCGCGTGTAGAGAAAAAAACAAGGAGTGATCCAAAGAAATGGCACGTTTGATGGCTCACTAGATTTTATCACTTGCAGCTACGAGGAAAATTCAAGTCCTCAGGTCACAGATCTCACAATTTCAGGCCCACCAAGAAATTGAGCTAACAGGTTTTGACCCACTTTTTATTCATGTGTAAAATAAAATTAATTCATGATGTTTGCAGAAGTGGACAGATGGGGAGTTTATACAATTTTATAAGCATATATACTTGTTTGTATACCTCCTGTGTGTAACTTACAAACCAATATGTCTGGATGTCGTTGTCAAAGTGTTTGCTCTTATCAATTGACTTCACAGTTCTGCAGTTCCCCCACCCCCGTTCTTGCTTTTTCTTCTTTTTTATTTTTTTAAATAAAGTTTTCTTTCAAGTCCTCTACTGTTACCATGTTTCGGCCATCAAAGTCCCCTCCTAGCCATTTTCATTTACCTTGTGACTCTGACCCTTTGTGAAGCTGAGCATTTTCAGAGTAAGCCGATCCTGCGCGTCCCCAAGGATGTTATTCTCATTTATTCACTCAGCCCTTTGAATGGAACAGACCTCACTTGGCAGCCATTCAGCAGACCAAGATTCAAAGAGCACACAATCCTTTTTCTTCCAAGGGCCTTTCAAAACCCGGTCCAGGGTTTGTCGAGGAGCTTTAATGGATGTCAGTCATTTAGCATGTTACATTTCATTCATGGCTGCCAGGGAACGTGATGAGTAGAGAAGGAATAAAAGAAAACAGGCAGACAATAGGGGTAAGGGATAATTTTCTGAGCCTTTTGTGACTTGACATTATAGAGGGCATATTTGAGCTGCCCTTACTCATGGCGGGGAGTTAAAATAGAGCAGGTAATGTGCTTGTATTTATAGGCCCACCAAAGCCTCCCAAACAACTTCAGAACCAGGATTTCAGGAAACCAGGGATCAGTTTGAAATGTGGGTGCTGTGGATCTAAGACAGCTGTCCGGCGGGGACCTACATTCTCCCCAGGTGGGTAATGGAGGAATGGAGTCCCTTTGGTGCCATCTGCCTGGTCACCTCTGACAGCTGGCTCTCCTTTTCTGAACATCAAAATGTTCGGGGACAGTCTCTGGGGACACGGCAGTAAGAAAGGGAAGCTCTGTGACCATCCCAGGGGGCAGGGAAGGGGGAAAGGAGGCAAAGGCTCAGGACTGCATGCCTCTGTACCTGCCAACTGGTGTGTCACAGACGGGCTAAAATTACTGACCAGTCAATTATCTGATTAAAGAGACTCTTTCATTTGAGGCTTTTTTTTAACAATCCAGACTGAAATTTAAACCTTCTAGAAAGTTACCCCCCCCTCCAATTTTTTTTAACTTGGGCATAATCAACATTTGAGGGGGAAATGATAAAAAGGTACAGGGAGAAACACTTTGTTACTGGCTACAGGCCATAAATTGTTCTGGGATTTTCTTTCTCTTCTTTTTTTTTTTTTCCTCTTGGGTCCGACAGCCATGTTATGAACTTACTTGAAACTACTGGCATCAGATTTAATCTGACTTATCTTCACACACACACACACACACACACACACACACACACACAGAACTACCAGGCTGATGGTTATTTTTAAATGTGTAGCATCAAATGATTAAAAAAATTACCAGTGTTCCCCCAAAGCATTTCATTTTTTATTCGTTTTACAATCGCCTTGAAATCCCTTTAAATTACAGAGTTCATGAATTATGCCTGTGTCAGGCAGCATCAGACCTATGTCTTTATGGCTCTTGCATTCCAGAGGCTGCTGTGGTTTGAAAATAACAGAACAATGTGCTGCTGCTTCACCTGCCGGTAAATGACTTGCCCCGTGGTTAAAGGCCCCAAACCGCACAGCGCAAGCCGGGCTGAGCTACCCTGGCCAGGGCTGCCCAGTGGAACCACACAACAATAGGAAAAACGTGCCGCGTTCATTATTCAACACGTGCTGAGCCCACTTCTTGAAATTTTATTAATAATTTCTCCATAGTTTACGCTGTCCTGTTTGCTTTATAAAAAGAAAAATAGGGCTTCCCTGGTGGCGCAGTGGTTGAGAATCTGCCTGCCAATGCAGGGGACACGGGTTCGAGCCCTGGTCTGGGAGGATCCCACATGCCGCGGAGCAGCTAAGCCCGTGAGCCACAACTACTGAGCCTGCGCGTCTGGAGCCTGTGCTCCGCAACAAGAGAGGCCGCGACAGTGAGAGGCCCGTGCACCGGGATGAAGAGTGGCCTCCGCTTGCCCCAGCTAGAGAAAGCCCTAGCACAGAAACGAAGACCCAACACAGCCATAAATAAATAAATTAATAAATAAATAAAATTAAAAAAAAAAAAAAAAAGAAAAATAATACACACCATAAAGTTGTGGAGTCAGCAAAGAGCCATGCACAGGAAAAAGTTAAAAGGCCGGACCTAAACCCACAAAAAGCGCTCTTAATCTCTAGACTGAAGACTAGTGGGGGAAAGGGGCGGACGCTCAAAAAACAATTGTGCCCCTTTGTTAGAAGAAGAAAAAGAAGGAGCAGGAGGAAGAGGAGGAGAGGGAGGGAGGGAGAGTGGATCCAAGAGGAAATCTCACCTCCACAGTGTCTATTTCTCGATTCATCAATACATGACCTGCTCGGCACATTAGGCGTCAATGAAGGATTTACACTGAAGAATACAATAGTCACTAATACACATGGCCCCAGAGCCTTAGAGAACTGGGTGAAGACAGATGCTGGCCAAAGTACATTTTAGTCTTTTCATATGTTGTTCCTACCCTACAATCCCCAAGAAAATACACATCTGCGACTTTATTTTTTGTAATTTAAGGTCACACCTTCATGTCTTCGTTATAGAACAAACGTTAATGTTTACATCTTACTCTGTCTCCGGGACCCCTTTTCCTACACAAAGTACAAGGCAACAGCCTGCCTGATGTGAGCCACGCTGGATCGTGAACCATTGCAGTTAGAACCAGAAATACACCTGGGAACATATTTCTGCTACACTTGCTGTACATGACTTTGATGTAAGCGTATCCTACTGTTACTCATCTACCGACTTTGTCCCCCTTTTTAAAAACTAAGAGACGGCAAAGGAGGAAAGATGTAAAGCATAAGTGTAGAGTGGCAGTGTGTGTGTGGGTGTGTATCTGTGTGTCTGTGTGTGTCGGAGGGAGCCTCGGCTTTAGGGAACCACTAAAAGTATCCTGAGTGGGTTATCACTGAAATGAAAATGGGCCTTCATTACTAAAGGAGAAAATTGTGCCAGAGACCCTGACTACGCTTCTTAGAGAAAGTAAACAAAAGTACTGTCCTAGATTCTACCTCTGCTCCAAAGGCCTTGGCAGCCCTGACAGTCTTTTTTATTGTTCTGACAGGTGGGCACACTGACTCTGCCCACACTCCCAGCAGCCAGCGACTGGCTGTTATTGTCACAGCCTGTGGATGATCATTTGAATTGTCAGGAAAGTAATTTCTTCTGTGAGCTCAAACCTACCACCCTGTGACTACCCCCATTCATTTTTAGTTCTGGAACGCTGCAGAAAAATCGACCTCATCTTCTGTAGAACAGCCTTTGACATTTTTAACACAACTTGTCATTTTCTCGGGTTAAATGAACACATTCCTCCAGTTATTCCTTACGTGATATAGTTTCCAGACCCTTCACCATCCCTCCTTTGAACAAAGTCCAGTTTGCTGTCAACTTCTCCCCTAAAATGTGGTGTCCAGGACTCCATACAGCATTTCCTGGGCGACTGGCAGCAAAGGAGGTTAGACTAGTAACTACATTGATGTGGATGGTATGTTGCAGTTAATAGACGATGCGACTGAGTTAGGTGTTTAACACAAAGCCACACTCTTGGGTTACATGAACTTTCATTAAAACCTAAAATATTTTTACACTTACTAGCAAATGATTTGCACCATTGTCCACACAAGAAATTGATGATTTGAATCTAAATGTAAGGGGTTATTTTGTTTGTACCGTTGCATTTCAACTTCTTTGTTCCAACCAATCTTTCTACCTTATAAAATACGTTTGGTGCATTCTTTTTGTTTTCCAACTCTTTAGCTAATCTTTCTAATTTTGTGTCACTTGTCAATTTTGATAAAACTTCCTTCTTTGTCCAAGGCATTGAACAATAGAGAAGAGAACGAGTGCCTTTACAGATGAAGGATTCAGTGAAGTACTTGATACCTAACGTTTTAGGTTAGTACTTGATAACTAACCTAAAAATGTTAGTTATTATCGTTAAAACTCTTCAGAGCCCTTCCTCTGGTGGGTATCAATTCCCTCTCTCATGACTGTAACTAATAAAGGCTTGTAAAAAAAAAAAAAAGAAAGAAACACACGCAGAAAGCAGAAAAACAGAAATATTATACAGGAAAGAGAGAGACCATAATATGAAAATAAAGATGCACCCAATTCACTTACCTTGGGAAAAGCCACATCTGTGTTCCCATGGCCAGTTCCTGGTAGCAGGAATTGCTTCTTTGCTCTATACCATTTCAGCTTAGGGAAGGTTTCAAATCAATGATACAGTTTCAAATAGTGGGGAAGCCTGTATTTATTTATGCTTTAGGTAAATAACAGTATTTTTATTGTGGTGTGACAACAAACTACAGGCTGTTTCCTGCTTCTTAAGCATTTGCATCTTAAGCATTTACTTGAAGCAAATTCCCTTCAGTACAGTGTCAAACATTTAATAATGTACATTTTGGAAAATATTTTAAAATATTATCAAAACAAATGAAAAGAACAGTTCTGAAATCTGGTAAATGCGGAAACTTTTTTATTATTTGTTCCTTCGATATGTCTGCTTTTATTTTTTATTTATACACAACATGTATAAATTGCCTTTATAATGTGTGCTTCGGGTATGCATTAAATAAGTCCAAATAAAGGAGGGTTTTATAAACCAACGTACCATCTTTTCTTGTCTGTGTTCCCTAATTGCCTATATATGTTGTAGAGAGAGGCAAAGATAACATTCATTTTGTGGAAATTAGAATTCATAATATAGAAGGAATATAGGTTTTATATTTATAAGCTTTAGACCTCTTTTTAAAAGTCTCAAATTATATAGCAAAACTAATTTAATCAGCACCCTAGAAGCAAACTGAAAGGGTAGATGATATTTAAGTACCCAAAAATAAATATAAAACTTACACTTCTACCAATTTCTTGTATTTTTCCACTGTTGTAAGGTTCTCAAGAGCCTGATTTCTAAGAGACGGTCTGATTTTCTGCCCATAACCATATTTTCCATACAAAAATAATTTTTATATAAAACAAGGTTCTAATTATGCAACATTTGAATTCATCAAAGTGGCTTCTTAGCTTATGAGAAACATAAATGGACATGAATTCACACCCTTAGGTATAATAGAATAATATTAAAGATTAGTAAAAATACAGAGCTGTGATATTTTTCAAGAGTCCCACAGCTGAGAGATATGGTAGAAAGGGCTCTTTATTATATCATGGCCCCATGTCATCTATGTCATGGTGGAATCTCCACTTTTTCAATCACCTTAGGCAAGCCATGTACCTGTTCTCTGTGACCTCTGTAGCTGGAGACTGACCAGGCTCCTCGCTGTCACTGGAAGTTCAATAATCCTGGACCACTGCCTTGTTCACCCACCATGGGTCCTGAAATTGCTAAGGCTTGAGTAAATGGCAGTGAGTGGAAAACAGGAGTCTTCATTGACCTAGGTTCTTCCCCTCCATGATGACTCCCTTCTGGGCCACCTTGGAGATAAATCACATGGGGTCCCTCTGCTTCACTGTCTTCTGCCTTCACCTACTGATGTTTTTGTGACTCTGGTTATTGAGTCTTTTAACATGAGCTGACATTAGAACTTTTAATATCTGCCCACGCAATGATGGTTGAGAAAACCAATAAGAAAGAAATTCTTCCCAGTTAAGATACCTGACAAAAAAAGAATAGTTTTAAGTAGATATCACTGCACTAGGGGACAGTTTTGATTTTGTAAACTCTTTGAGGGAACAGAGGGACCAGCCTTTGTTAACCCCACTTCTGTAAATGTGCTTCAGCCTCATTGGTAAGTTATTTTTTTCTGACTTCTGTGTAAATACTTCCTGGAGAATTAATTATTTACGTTTTTCTTTATGAAGATAAAAGGATCTGATTTGTTCATGACTTGATTTTTACTAATTCCTGTATTCTAAACATCTGTTAATCTAGAATTCAAAAATCTCTCCTATAATCCTTATAAATGTTTCCCATTTGCTTCTTTTTACTTTTATTCATTTGAATATTCCCTTATTTTCATTTGATAAAAAACAGTCGACCCACCCACCTCCAAAAACAGAATAGTTTACTTTTTTGAGAGCTTACAGAGCACAGAAGTGAATATTTTCATTTATTACTGACAATCCTGTAACAAAGATACTATGTTTATATTCCCATTACAGAATAGGATACTGTGGTTTTCTAAGATTGTATAGCTGAAACTTATGGTACTAGGAGACAAAGTATAGTGCTGTTTAGAGTAATACTGATTCCCTTCTATGTTTCCTTCCCTCAAACCAGCCTTTCAAACTCCAGCATGAACCCATATTTAACACCAGCCTTCCTTAGTGCATAAAGAAGTCCAGTTCAACAATTACAACCCTCAGTGCTCATCCCCTATAGGAGACATGCCCGTACTTTCCACTGATGTGCTCAAGGGTGTGTGGTGTGTGTGTGTGTGTGTGTGTGTGTGTGACAGAGACAGAGACAGAGAGACAGAGAGACAGAGGGAGAGGGAACTTATTTTTATACTTTTCGAGTGTACAGGCAGGGATGGTTATTTGCATTTAAAAAGCACCAAAAGAGATGGGGGGAAAAAA
Organism: Balaenoptera borealis; assembly: GCF_965194805.1. Taxonomy (NCBI): domain Eukaryota; kingdom Metazoa; phylum Chordata; class Mammalia; order Artiodactyla; family Balaenopteridae; genus Balaenoptera; species Balaenoptera borealis. Next base: position 30,298,390 of record NC_138873.1, read on the forward strand.
AAAAAAGATCTCTTTTTCTTTATTGCCAGAAGAAAAAAAAAACCATCCATGTTACCTTAAAGCCTGTATGAACATTACAATGTCAAACTCACCCTGCCCTTTTTCTAACATGCATTCCATTAGGCCATCTTAAAATTTATTCTAACTACAGCACTATACTTTTATGTATTATTGTGTATTTGTAATTAAAGGGTTTACTGCTTTGGCAATTATAGGGAGAATTTAAGCAAAAAACTAAAGTATATTCTACAGAGGACCCAAATTATAGTAGTGACCAGTTGTACATTGATTTAATCTAGACCTCAGGAACAGCAACAGACCTTAAAATATCAACCTTTTATTTGCATAGTAAGGAAGATCAAATATGCACTGTATACAATAAAATCTGAGAAGATGTTGGCATAATGTTGGCAAAATATAGTTATGACAGTGACAGGGTGAAGCAACTATTTAAAAGTATATGTTCTCTGAATGCTATTGGGTCTTATGCAGCTTGTCATCTGTAGAGTATGAGTAAATGGTAAGAAAGTGATATCTTGCCATGTAATAAGGTGTCATTCTAAATTCTACTCATTGCTAGGTGGAGTTCTTTAGCAATAGAAGGCATTTAATAGCATCTCTTTGATCTGTACGTAAGAAAACATGGCCTTGAGTGGCTCATCCAAGAAAACATAGACAACAAAGGTCTGAGCCAGACCTAAACGAGGACTTCTGATTCTAAATCCAGTGTGCTTTTCCACTGCAGCAGGCTCATGTAAAACTCCAAGACACACATTTCAAACAGGATATGCAATTTGGAAAATTTACTTTGAATTATAACCTTGTGCTCTGATTAATTTCCATCAGTGTTTATCTTTGTATGTTTCTCTGTCCCAAGGGTTGTCTCTTTTGGATCACTGTTTTCTGATTTTTCTAAGCACTCCTGTGTGTCTTTCACTCTAGCTCCATAACTGCTTTCCACTTTTAGACCTATCTCTACTTTTGTTTTATTCTAAGTTTTTTTTTCTCTTTTGATTTTCTGAAAATATAAAGTAACATGACTTCATTATCAAGAACTTGGATGCTTCTTATATATTCCAGATACTTATAGTTATCTTTGAATTTGATTTCCTCTTTATAATTTTTATCGTTACCTAAGCCCTTTCATCCTTTTGAATATCTGTTTTGAAATTTGCTTTGTAGACTATGAGAATCCTGTAGATTAAAAAAAAAAAAAATGGGATGAGTGTGGTTAGTATAAAAACAAGACTCTAGTGTGTAATCAATAGGATTCAGTGGATAAGTAGAATTTCCAATTGTTATATCAGTTTTAAGCCAAACTATGCGTTTCCTAACTCTGGAAGCTTGATTCTTCCAACATGTTTGAACTATTCTCTGGCAGAGAATTAAGTGCTTTGAGAACAGAACAAAAACCAACAGTGTTTATGGAGTGGTGGTGTCTCAGATCCTCAGAGATTCTGACACAAACACAGGGCACTTAAAAGGCAAAGGATTTGCTCCACTGGATATATTAATGCTTATAAATATACTATTACCATGCAAAGTTAGCCAGTGTTTTAGATTTTGATAATTTTACCTATTTCAGAATTAAGGACAGTGAAGAATTCTGAAAGAGATGAAGCTGAGTTCAAATTCTACTCGAGTCATCACTTACTAGCCTTGTGTCCTTCAAGCTTCGTTTAACTTTCTGAGCCTCATCTGTAAACACTGCAGGGTTGTTTTGACAAAATAATATACACAAAGTGCCTGGCTCATAATGGGTTCCCAGTGAGTGATATGATGATTGATTATGATGATGACAATGACGATGATGACGTTACTGAGATCTCTCATTGATTAAAGGAGGAGGAGGAGAAAACCAAACTTTGGGGTAAATCTTAATAGCAGATATAACTAATACAATATAACGTCTGTGAAAATTGTAAACGGTAACAGCAATTTAGAAATGAGATTGGTGTTTCATTAAATAAGTTTTCTAAGGGAAAAAAAAAAAACTTTACTGTTAAAACAAGACCCACAGACACTAATCTGATAAATCTATAAATATGTATATTCAGCCTTGATGTAATAAATAATTTTAAAAAACAAGTTATGGAACTTTACAGAGATTTATTAGTTTCTTAAAATGTTTTCCCCAAAGTCTTTCATTCTGCACTGCATGATTAAAAAAACATAAAATCTCTTTTTTAATAGTTCACCATTTGAAGTAAATGGGAATAAAGCAGAGAGTTTGAAGCATTTGAAATTTACTACACAATGTAGTTTCCAGAAGGTTATTTGTCAAGTTTCATTCTACCATGTTGTATTTGTTTCATGATTTTAAACAGTAGATACTCCAGGGAGAATCTGAGTACTGGTAAGAAAAGACACGCACATATTCTATGTGTTATGGTCCATACATAGAAATGCTTATCCTCAGAGACAATTTTAGAATAAGCAAAAAATCAGACTAAGGCAAGCAGGATAGCAAGCTCTTGCGGGAGAGCAAACTGGTGAAACTATCCGGAAAAACTTTTTTAGATTTTTGGTTATCAAAGCAAAGTTCTCCATTGTTGCAACGGGTGCCTTGTTTTGTTTATTTTGTTTAGCTCTAAGCCAAAGGTAACCTTGCCAGCAGCCAGTCATCTCTCTATGTGTTCAACTCTTTACTCGCTTTCTAGGGGAGAAGGGCCCTGGGACCAGGGAGTCACAGCTGGGAAATGGGGACCCTTTTGTGCCCCTCATTGATTCAACTCAGAATGGCTCTCCCCGAGGTTGACACTAAAAAGGACAATAGATGACCCCTTCTGTTTGTTAAACCTAATGCTGTTATTCCTATTATCTTATTTTTTTAATTTTAAAATTTTAAAATAATTATTCGAATCAAACGACATATCCCTAAAACCGGAAGTAGGGGACATTTTAATACAAACTGCAGTAGAGACATTGTACTCTAGCTCCTTCACATGGGTCTTAAGTGTTGAATAACAGCTTCCAAATAATTATTTCCTCTACCCACGCGCTTCTCTCTCTTGGTGCGCTGCCCAGGTAGGCAGCCAGTACTAAGTATCTGATAACATGCCTTGTCAGGCCATGTAGAATAATATTTTGTTCCAAGCCCTGTAAGCTTTCTCCTTCACATCTAAGGCTCCACGCCCAGCACATCTTGTCTCTTGGGAAAGCCACAGAGCCTCTGTGGCCAAGGGTTATGCTATTTCTACCTCTTCCAAACCAAGATGAAGATGATGTGAAATTTCTATTTGCTTATTGCCCACTGAACATATTCACACATTCCAGAAATTCGGAAGAAAATGCAAAGACGAAGTCTTCTCTGAATTAAAAGCCAAATGTCTCATCAAAGCTAAATTTTTTAACATCTTTATTGGAGTATAATTGTTTTTACAATGTTGTGTTAGTTTCTGCTGTATAACAAAGTGAATCAGCTATGTGTATATATATATTCCCATATCCACTCCCTGTTGCATCTCTCTCCCACCCTCCCTATCCCACTCCTCTAGGTGGTCACAAAGCACCCAGCTGATCTCCCTGTGCTATGCGGCTGCTTCCCACTAGCTATCTATTTTACATATGGTAGTGTTTATATGTCCATGCCACTCTCTCATTTCGTCCCAGCTTACCCTTCCCCCTCCCCGTGTCCTCAAGTCCATTCTCTATGTCTGCATCTTTATTCCTGTCCTGCCCCTAGTTTCTTCAGAACCATTTTTTTAGATTCCATATATATGTCTTAGCATACAGTATTTGTTTTTCTCTTTCTGACTTACTTCAGTCTGTGTGACAGACTCTAGGTCTAGCCACCTCACTACAAATAACTCAATTTCATTTCTTTTTATGGCTGAGTAATATTCCATTGTATATATGTGCCACATCTTCTTTATCCATTCATCTGTTGATAGACACTTAGGTTGCTTCCGTGTCCTGGCTATTGTAAATAGTGCTGCCATGAACATTGTAGTACATGTCTCTTTTTGAATTATGGTTTTCTCAGGGTATATGCCCAGTAGTGGGATTGCTGGGTCATATGGTAGTTCCATTTTTAGTTTTTTAAGGAACCTGCATACTGTTCTCCATAGTGACTGTATCAATTTACATTCCCACCTATAGTGCAAGAGGGTTCCCTTTTCTCCACACCCTCTCCAGCATTTATTGTTTGTAGATTTTTTGATGATGGCCATTCTGACAGATGTGAGGTGATACCTCATTGTGGTTTTGATTTGCATTTCTCTAGTGATTAGTGATGTTGAGCATTCTTTCATGTGTTTGTTGGCAATCTGTATATCTTCTTTGGAGAAATGTCTGTTTAGGTCTTCCACCCATTTTTGGATTGGGTTGTTTGTTTTTTTGATATTGAGCTGCAAAAGCTGCTTGTATATTTTGGAGATTAATCCTTTGTCAGTTGCTTTGTTTGCAAATATTTTCTCCCATTCTGAGGGTTGTCTTTTCACCTTGTTTTCATCATGGTTTCCTTTGCTGTGCAAAAGCTTTTAAGTTTCATTAGGTCCCATTTGTTTATTTTTGTTTTTATTTCCATTTCTCTAAGAGGTGGGGCAAAAAGGATCTTGTGATTTATGTCATAGAGTCTCAAAGCTAATTTTACTGGGTTGTTATGTTACAAGTGTTTGTAAAGACTGTATTATGGGAATTAATTTTACTCACCTCTGCTATCAAATTCAGTAGGTGTTATATTTCTTATATGGACAGATGCAGAACCTTAAATTTATTTGCATATTCTCTGCTAGGTATCTTGGTTTTACACATATATTGAATTCTCTTCTTTACATTTAGCCAGACACTCTTAGTCTTATTTTAGAGATGAAACCGGAAGTCCAGAAAAATGTTACTCATTTTAAAAATACAGTTTTGCTTGGATTCTAAGAATGATGCTTTAAATGTGATCTTTGATGATGTCTCACCCTAAAACTGCTTTTTTTGCTCTTTTTCTTCAATTGCCAGTGATTTCTCATAAGTGATACACAGGTAAAGGCCGTGTTATTTGGATAACTGAGTTCTTGAGGGAAAGGTGGGGGACGGAAAAATACTGTGTTGCTTTCTTCTTCGTAGGCTAGCTGCAGAGTGAAAAAGGAGAAGTGAAAATTACCATTAGCTTGATATGCAAATCAGTATTTGATAGTTTCATGGTTCCACCGTACAGAATTCAGGGGAAACTGAGCATCTCAAATACTGTTCCAACCAACTCAATATCTTCCCCACCTTTGTTCAACTGCTCTCTTTACGTCATTTACAAATTTATTTATAAAATTATTACTATATAAATTTATTTCCATATTCTCTTCTAGGTATCTTTATGCAGGGTATACCTCACTCTGTGACTTAGAGCAGCGGTCCCCAGTATTTTTGGCACGAGGGACTGGTTTCATGGAAGACAATTTTTCCACAGATGGGGAGGATTGTTCAGGCGGTAATGCAAGCGATGGGGAGCGATGTGGGGCAGCAAATGAAGCTTCGCTCACTAGCCCACTGTTCACCTCCTGCTGTGCAGCCGGGTTCCTAACAGGCTGTGGACCTGATCGGTCCACGGCCCAGGGGTTAGGGACCCCTGACTTAGAGTAGTCTGAGACAGACCTCCCTGCAGATTACATTTGTATGAACCAAATCACATTTATTATCCTGCAGCAAATACAACTTAAAAGGACAGATTCCTCAGCACTCTGATTAAGCATTCTCTAATTTACAAACATAATAAATCAAGATGTTGGTACAATTGATTGTCTTCTGGTGCAGAGCACATGTGTTTGCTTCCGTCATGCTCCAGTGTTTGAGAGATTAAGAAAAGACCAGAAGCCACTGAGAAGGCTCCTTGAGGAGCTGCCCAAGTGAAGAGAAGACAGGCAGAGAGAGAGGATGGAGTGCTTGAGCAGCTGGAGGCCTGGGGGTCAGGAGAAGGGGAAGGAGTCAGGGTTAGGACTTGGATAGAGTCCTGCTGCTATTCAGAAACAGTCTCCAACACATCCATTTTATCTCAGTCGAAATTTCTGAATCTCTGAGTTTCCTAAGTCACCGGTGGATGAAATGAAGATAGATAGTAGACAAACTAGGGCGAGAAATAACCTTTAAAGTTTCTTTCAACCTAGGGGCAGGACAGGAGTAAAGATGCAGATGTAGAGAATGGACTTGAGGACATGGGGAGGGGGAAGGGTAAGTTGGGACGAAGTGAGGGAGTGGCATGGACATATAAACACTACCAAATGTAAAATAGATAGCTAGTGGGAAGCAGCCGCATAGCACAGGGAGATCAGCTGGGTGCTTTGTGACCACCTAGAGGGGTGGGATAGGGAAGGTGGGAGGGAGACGCAAGAGGGAGTGGATATGGGGATACATGAATATGTGTAGCTGATTCACTTTGTTATAAAGCAGAAACTAACACACCATTGTAAAGCAATTATACTCCAATAAAGATGTTAAACTAAATAAATAAATAATAAAGTTTCTTTCAATTTTTGCAAATTTTAGATATCCATAATCTTTTTCTGCCCCCATTCAACTCAATAAACACCGTGTCTCCCAGATGACGTATGTAAATCACATTCCTCATGCCCCCAAACGTTTATATATAACAGGCCTCCAGTTTGACAGCCAGTAGTGAAGTTGACAGTAAAAGGTTGGTTTTATTTCTCTGCTCCTGATGCAAGGCTGTGTGAGGTGATGACTCCTTATCCCATCCTCCTTCAGCTTCCAGGAATGCAAGGATAGCAGAGCTGACTTCAGCACACTGACCACTGGAAGTTAGCTGTGGGGAAGTAGAGGGCTGGGAGAGGAGACAGGAAAGGCAGTGAATGGCTCTCCTGTCCCACAGTCTACACCCTAACTTTTAGGGAAAGGCCTTTGCAGTCAGTCTCCTAGGGCATTGCTTAATTCCTCTTCCCAGTTTCAATTGTTCGTGGGTCAGCAATTGACCTTCTCTGCACAAAACAGAATTGAGAAATCACCTTCTGAGAGGCAGACTGGGTAAGGCTCTATATCCATGGTCCTGTCCTGGAGCAGTGGGGCACAGGGAGAGGGACAGAAAACTCAAGTCACTGGTTCCAGGTCACTAAGACCATCGTGACTTCCACATATCTTGAGTATCAGAAAGTCTGCATAGTTTTTTATTGATGGGAGGAGCTCTCAAGTTTGCCAGTAAAATAAATACAATTTTTCTACTTTCCAGTTGTCTACAGCAAAGTAAGAATTTTCCATTTCTAGGACCAAAGTATGGAAATGGCATCTGATGTAGGACTTCTTTATTTTTCTGCAACTTTTAATTCAGAAGCTCGACTCGTTTCAAACGATTTTAAGGCTAAAACAATACAGCAGTTACAGCCCTCTGACATATTGTTTGTAACCAGAAAAATCAGCAAAGCCAGAAGCTTTCTGCTGTGAGCACTTTTGTTTCTCCTCTTTTGTTTTATTAACCTCTCCACAGCTGGTGCAGTTGAAAACGCTCTTTCATCACATACTTAGCAGAAGTTCAAGTGTAGCTGAGAATGCAGCCAAGAATCTGTCTGCTGGATTCACTGTCAGAATGTCATGTTTCACTTCTAACCTAACTCCTATCTGATACAGCTGACGGAAACAGACAAAGAAAATCTGCAACAGGAAAAGCTCTCTGTGGACCCTCTCAAACTGATTATTCCCGAGAAACTGAGGACAAGTTAAGTCTAGCAAAGTAGTAATATTTTCACATTCATATACGAATTCAGTTTTCACAGGGTTTTTTGCTTGTCCACTCTTTATTGATGTAGTAAATAAATAGTCTACAAATCACAGAGCTGCTGGATTATGAAGCAATAATGCACTCTTGTCTGATACTACTTAGAATTTACAAAACAAAATAAAAATTAAAATAGAATAAAAAGTTTACCAGATTTCTTCTTTCTGCTTTATTTTAATAAAGTACTTTATATTCCTAGTCTTTATCCCTAAATATCTTTTTGTAATCTAGGGAGTATTCATGATGATTGAATAATTTAGGTAAATACATTTGTTATTGCCGCAAGGTGATTATATTGGCTGCTAGAATGTTTTCTATAAAATGAGATAAGTACTCAAGTTCCTTTTCTTGGAGAAAGGATACATTTTCAGCAGTATTTCCCAAACTGCATAATTCAGGTAAAAAATTGCTTCTGTTATAAGAGAAGTATTTTACATTCTTCTCTAATGTCTTTATAGTTTTTTAAATACTTCAATTTTAGTGAATTATTGAAGGGATCGTCTCCCTAATCTAGGTACATATACTTCTTCTGTTGTGATATTCATAAGTACAATGATAGAAATTAAATACCTCCTAGACTTCCCTGGTGGTCCAGTTGTTAAAACTCTGCGCTTCCAATGCAAGAGGTGTGGGTTCAATCCCTGGTCAGGGAACAAAGATCCCACATGCTATGTGGCACGCCCCCCAAAAAAAAAATAGTGAGAGAAATTAAATATCTCCTAACACTTGAGAAATGGTGATACCAAAGTGAAGAATCATAACACTCTGGCTTATGATGCTTATCTGGTTTATTCATTCAATCAAAAGATAAATATTTGTTAAAAGCCTACTATGTGCTGGGCACTGTTCTAGGGGGTCCTGGGGATACTGTCATGAATAAGGGAGATAAATCTCCAGTGTTCTGCTTAATTTAAGTGGGAAGAGTGAGACAGAAGCTAAAAATACAAACACAATTTGTAGCAAGGAGTTCCAGGAAGAGAATTAAAATAGGAAGGTTAGAGAGAGAATGGCTGGCAAAGCTCCTTAATGTTGAGCGGTCAAAAGAGTTGCCCTCTACAAAGGAGTGCGATTACAGCTCAGTTCTTCCACAAGATAAGAAAAAAGCAGCCACATGAGGATTAGAGTAGAAATATCTAGTTCAAAGACTTTGAGTCAGGAATCCAAAAAGTTCTGGAAGGCTGAAAAGTTTTGGGTTTTATTATAAGGGTAATGGGAAGTCCTTTGGGGCATTCCGAATAAGGGAATAACATGATTTGATTATTGTATTTAAATCATCACTCTAGAAATTAGGCAGATAGCGGAAACTAAGAGGCCCTGGGAGCAATGATGGTAGCTTAGACTAAGTGACAGCTGATATTTGGCTGTCGCACACAGATAAAGTCATGATACAATGTGTGGTTGTTAAGATATGGAAATATTTCCCTATGGGTTGACAAGTAGCCTTTGTCCTGTGTCCCCTGAATGCTGCCACCTTCCTGTCGCAAACTTTCTATCCTCTCTCTCAGGACCTCCAAACTTCCTCATGATGGAGTAATGGAAGAATGAAGATCTGGCATAGCAGAAAACTTACAGACTTCAGTATTCCTGCTGATGGTCCAAAATCCTGCCATATATATTGTTAAATAGTTTGAATATAACTGCTTGTGTAGGAATGGAAACACTCATTTTATAAGTATTTGTTGAGCACCTACGAAATAATAGATAATCTCCTAGGCCCTAGGAATGCTAGCCCTAAATGAAATAACCAAAACGTTTATACTGTAAAGAAGTTGACAGATTCTGGTTGTTTTAGAAATAAAGTCATCAGGACTTGCCAATGAATTTGATGTGGGGAAAAGAAAAGGAGAGAAATCCTTCCAGGTTTGTTCCTCAGGCAACTGGTAGATGATGGTGCTGTTTATTTAGATGGAGAAAGTGAGAAGGACAAGGTTTAAGAAGAAAAACTGTTTCTCATGCTTCAGAGCAGACCTAAATTCACAGAACATATACGGAAAGGCCAATGGGAAATCTTTGAAAAGAACATTCGATCACTTATCCAGCTATGTTCCAATTCTTCATCTGTAAACCTGGAACACTAACATCTACCACACATACATACTTCAGAGGGTTGTGATAATGATCCAACGTGTTAAAAGATATGAAAGTTTTTATTTTCTCCAGAAAACTGTGGATCACTATCACTAAAACATCATTAAGAACTTCACACAGATTTCTGAGAATCACCATTCTTGGTTTTTCCATTCTCTCCCCAGATAGGAATGTAGGAGACAGGAGACTCCAAGGATGGGCATAGAAGAGCTGGAACGCTGGTAGGTAAGACCAGCAATTAAAAGCTCCTAAAAGTTAAGAGATGGTCTGTATATTAATTTTTACCACTTCAGGGGTGGTTTCTCAATGAATCATTTTCTTATCATAATGAAAAACTCTACAGATTTTGATCTCATTTTAGATTGGATAAATAACATTCATTGCCATTAAACACTCTTATCTGATGTAGTTATAAAAATCAAGATGAGGAAAGAAAGAAGTAATGTAATTCACACGCTTCATTCATGCTTTGTACATTTTACATCTGCATCTGTAAGACATGGATCGTCTATGCGCTACTTACCTTCCAGAGTTGTGGAAGGAATCAAACGAAATAGTGCATGTGAGTATGCTCTTCAAATGTTTGTTGTTACTAGACCAACAGGACATATAGTATATAGTGGAAAAACTATTTGCAGGCTACAAAGAGTTGGTTATTTGTTTTATATCTTCTTACCTCACCCCATGGAAACCACAGCATCTTGTATTTATTCCAAAGCATTTACTATCCTTCACTGGATTAAATGAATTATTATTGAAGACAGCAGATGACAAGAATACCATGTGTCTAATTTACTGTACCTAGAGGTTTAAGTTCAAAGCTTTGGCACAATTCCTAAGGTACTCTGCACCCTCCACACCAAACCAAACAGCCCTTAAAAATTTCAGTAGTTCAAATTCTCTGCCAGTATTTCTCAGCTGCTTCTTTTTCCCTCTCTTAGGAAATGAATAACATAACTTTCTGAAACTTAAAAAAAATTAGATAATATGGTATCGTAGTGCTTAAAAACACAAAAATTGGAGTCAGTCTACAAGGGGTTGGAAACCTAGTTATGTGACTGACCTTGGACAAATTATTTAAGCATTTTTGTGCCCATGCAAGATGGGAAAATTGATAATACCCATCTCTAGGGTTGTCACGAGGAATAAATAAGTTGTTAGATGCAAACTTCTTAGAACAGTGTTTGGCCATAGTATGAATTCAATGAATGTTAGATATTATTATGTCCTCAGAACATGACATGGCATCTACAATAGCAAAAGAGAAAAAAAAAAAAAAAGAAATTGGGGTAGAAATATCCATGTAACCATATCTTAATACTAGTGTGTAGAAAAATACTATAAAGGATCTTTGTCACTAAATCAATCAAGATCTAGAGCTTGATTAGAAAGCTGATGTATAAAACCCATCGATGAAACAAACATTGTGAGATGTGCACCGTGATCACGCAGGGAGTATAAATGCAAACATATGCACACCCTTCCCCAAGTAATTCACACTGTGGTGAGAAGATCTGATTAAAAGTGAGTGAGGACATCATTTGTTGATGCCCACCTAGCTCCCTAGTTCCAAACTTCTGTATATAACAACACAATGTGAAAGGTGCTAGAACAGAGAGAAGCACAGAGTATACTGTTGTGGAATTGTGAGCAGGTTGTATAGCTGGGGGCAGCCTTCATACAGGGCCCTGAAAAAAGGAGGGGCTTGAAACTGACTTGTGATAGCAGACAAAATAGATCAGAAAGCACTTCTAAGAAGATATGATGCTAGGTCTAAGTCAAAGGTTAAGAAGGAGCTAACTAGGTAGACAGAACTGGGGAGGAAGGGATAGGTATTTTCAGGCGCATAAAGTAGATACATGGAAGCATGAGATAGCACGACCTAATCTGGGAATTTGTGTAATTAAATATGGCCAAAATGAAGAGTGTTTCTGGTGGCATTGAAGGAGTTGAGAATGGAGAGTTTGTCAAGGGTCAAACCTTACAGAGTGCGGTGTATGAGGCTTGGAAGTGCGATTTTGGTGCTGAAGCTAATGGCGTGGCTTTGAAGGGTTTGAACAAAGGAACATCAAAATCAGGTGTGTTTTCAAAATATCTGACTGACAACATCCCCATCTCACCCCCAGCATTCCTGTTCCTTTGTCCTCCATGGCACTTATCACCACCTGACATATTATTTGATTTGTGGGTTGTCAGTCTCCCCCTGCCATAATGTAAGCTCCATAAGGACAGATAGGTAAGTTCCTGTCTTGCCTTAAACATTCATTAAATAAATAGCAGATGGAGCAAACTTCATGCAACTTCTCACTTTCAGACTCATGCATTTATTTTGTTGCCTTTTCTTTGAGAACCTCTTTTGGTGGAGTAGCCAACATCCTATAAAAATGAGGATTAAAAAATTTAATAAAGATTCTCCTTGTGCTTCCTTTCAGTTGGCATGAAGGAAAGCCACTTAAACACTAGTGATCAATTCTGACTTCTTTTTCAATTAAAGAGGCTTAGCATCTAGAATTATGCAAAATAGATGTCCAAGTCCAAGTGCTTTTATAAACAGGTAGAAATAGCACAATAAAATAGCTTTATTTGACAACATTTTATTTACCGCCCAAAAATAATACTTATGAAAGCTTATCTTTTCTATGAATATTTTTTTAGTTTAATGAGTTCAGGAAAATGTAACACAATGAATACTAAATTAGTACATCTTACAATAAGAGTGTTTTAATGGTCTGTAACTTTAATTCCTTAAATTTATATTAAACTCTTTAAAACAGATGAATATTTGCATATTCAAATAATTAGTTAATTATACTTAGTAAAGTGTTAACCTGGGCAATTCAGGGGGTTCAACCAAGACCCACCAAGTTTTCCAGAATTAGGCATGCTCTCACTTGTTTCATCAATGTTTTCTTGCCAGTTGGGAAACAATTAGTTGGGTTTCACTGTGTATCATGGGTCCGAGCTGCATTGGGACCTTTATTTACTTCCTGCCTGTGATCACCACTCTTATCTCCTGACTCATTTTGAGTTGGAAAGTTCCATGCTTGATTCTGTCAACCCACATCCTGCTGTCTAAAAACACAGGATGTAGTTTTCTCTTGCCGTCTCAGAGCATTTTAGTCTGCTCATGTCTCTCACTCTTTGATGGCTTCCAAGACCCTCTCTTTGGTTGTATCCTTTGAAAGAATACATCTGGGCCCTCCCTGATCAGCCACGTTGACTGATCCTGGTGTCCATTGTACCTGTACCTACTAGGTTTCATTTTCCCAAGTCAAAATTTGGTAAACCACAGTGAGCTGTTCTCCATCATCAGTTCAAAGCAATCCCCTATTAGTTATTGCTGTCATTGGCTTAATATTTAGGGAGGTACATGGGCTTCTATTCCTTGGGAAATATCTTGGCTGGAATGTGATCTTCAGAGTTTAAAATTCAATCCATTGTTTACTGTGACTCAGAAGCAATTACTATTCCCACCCAAAAGAAAACTCTTCTGAAATAACTATCCTTTAAAAAAAAAAACAAATTTAGGAAAAGTTGTTATTTTTAAAAGCCAAACATTTAAACATTATTACTGAAGGACTTTAAAACATATTATATGTCTTAAATGTTGAATGAGATAATTAAGTGCTTAAATTCCATCCTGCAAACTAAAAATGATGAAAGAAAAAAAAAGAAAAAGAAGAGAAAAGAGAAAAAGGAAAAGATTAGGGTTAAAAGTAGAATTCCAAAAAATAAATGAAGAGTGCTTTGTATCTTAAACGATATTAAATGGCTGTGCTGATGTCACCTTTTGAAATGTCAGGAACTGTGAAAAGTCTGAGACGTTTACTTGTAAGTTAATGGGTAAATGGGTCACAGTTTTGTATATGCTGTCAGAAGACATGAGACTCCTGGGTCAAAGACAAAAGACTTCATTACTCAGAGCACAGCAGGTAGCATGAATCTCATGTCCATGTTAGTTCACCTTTTGCCCTAAGTCCCGTGGGAGTGATGTAGGTGGGTCTAGGTGGGTGCTGCATGCATAGTAAGCGTGTGTCACAACTGAGGAATTCTAAGCTTAGGAAAACCCCAGAATTATAAGGAGCTGCTAACAAATCTACCCAACCTTTTCTAGAGGGAGCTCTTATCTTTATTATCCTAGTTAGAAAACAAATCTGCCCTCTATTCCAAAAGGATGTCTCTTTGTTCATGGCAAATTGCCTTGAAAAGATAGTATGGAACAAAAGCTGTCACAAGACTTGTAGAAATGCCATGGAGAGTTGACCTGAACAATATCCATCCCTTAATGTAGTCTTTAAAAATATAAACATTTTTAAGGACTATCACTCAACTCTATAAAACATATTGCAGAGTTCAGCAACAAACACAACCACTATTAATTCAACAAATATTTTGACCTCATAACCAGCAAATAGTCATTATCAGCAATAAAAAGTTTGACATGTTAAGCACTGTTTTGCATGTGCCACAATGTAAATTTGTTCCATAAGACAAGATGTTCAAGTAGTTTATATGATCTTACATCAAGGTAAAGAATTCCTATGGATGGATATAAAGTAAATAAATAATAATGACAATAGTGAAGATTTTACAATTATATAAATTTCTAGGAGTCAGTGTTTTTTTATCTTTATACAGGAAATTGAAGGCAAAAATGATTACATTAAAAATGTAAACCAGAATATGTAATGACTGTCTTATACCGTTCCTCTTTTCTTATAATTCAAATACCATCTGCTTGCTCCTCACTCTTAGCTAACTATTCTCTTATTTCACAGAGAAAATAGAACCAATGACAAGAAAATTATCTCATTTACAGCCACCAAATTTACCAACCTACTTATCCATGCCCGTCCTCTTTGTCTTCCCTCCTGTTAAACTGAATTAACTCCTCCTTTTTTTCTTCTAAGACTATTTTTCACCTCGGATTTTTCCTCTTCCAGCTTCTTCAGATTTTTTTTCTTGCAATTTTCCCCTTTCTCTATCCTGTACCATGAATACACTTCTTGCTATTGGCTTATTCTTATCAGCATGTGAAACATGCTTCAGAAAACTCTTACGAAAAACCTCCCTGGACCTCATGTCCTCCTTCAGTTGTCTCCCTATTCCCCCACTTCCTCAAAAGAGGTCTCTAAGTAGTCTTTGTCTCCACTTCCTCACTTTCCTGTCTCCTCAGCCAATCATCCTTTCCTCCCCACCACTCCACTGAGACAGCTATTGTCTAGGTCAACATTTGTAGGTACCATATAGATACAATTTCAATTCATGATCTAGATTAATATTAAGTAGACAAAATTCTACTTAAAAACACAACAATCAGCTGCCTAATTTGTGAAATGCAAACAATATCTGTCTTCCCTACCTCACAGGGTTGTTGTGAATCAAATGACATAACGCAAGTCAATATTTCTGTAAGCCACAATGCCTCACACACGTACGTATGATTTTCTAGGCTATGAATCAAAGGCATAGTTTTTGGTAGTTTTTATGTAGCTTTAGTGAAACTCAAAGAACTAGAATATAGTAGATTGTCCACAGTCATTTGTTGAACAAATAAATGCATGAACAAATAAATAAATGAAAATGCTTGGCTTGGTGGAGACTCTGGCTGGAAATGAGTGGAAGCACCCAGCTAGAGTGGTACTAAAGGACAGAGCAGGGTCTAGAAAATATAAGCAGAAAAGTCATTCCTGGAAAAAATATATATATATATGTTCATATATATATATGGATCACTTTGCTGTACACCAGAAATGAACACAACATTGTAAAACAAGTATACTTCAATAAAAGGAAAATCATTCCTTCCATAATGACATGCAGAATCCCATCTTCCACCAAAATTATCTAAGAGCTTGAAAAACTATTAAGGCTTCATTTTGTTCAAGAAGTTATCTGACGTTTCAAAGGATCCTTCTTGTCTAAGTTTGTGTTTAGCTGAGGAGCTATCTCATACAGCCACACACAAATAAAGAAAACAAATATATACATATAAAGCATGCCTTTTCTGCTTAGCCAAGACTCAAACATCAAGACTAATCAACACCATCAATTAAAATGTAAAATGTGACAAATGATAAAAATATATATTTTTTATCATCTGGAGAACCATTGCTTTAGGATACAGTTAAAATAAGCTAATGAAGACATTGAGACCCTGAGCTAGATAAACAAGAGCCAACTTTGCAAAGTAACACTTAAATTATGATGGTCTCCTCTCTAGAAAATGTTTAAATTTTGGCGACCCAGGTTATGATTTCTCCCAGATTTTGAAAGCTTTTCCACACAGTCTAATGAGGAACTTTGAGGCATGACATCAATATTAAATCAAAAATAAATGTGCTGTTTTCAGATATTTCCTTCGGGGTTGGCCGAAATCATTCTACCATGTAACAGTTTATGGGGGAAAGCAAGAAAGCTTGACTTACGTACAACGCTGCCACCAGAGTAAACAGTGCCTCAAACCAAGGAAATTTAAAGCACATGCCTTATTGTCAGGTTTAACTTGCTTTACAAACCTGAACAGCCATCTCTGTTATAAAAACCCATTTCTGCTTTGATAACTAACATTTAATCATAAAAACGAAATAAATATATTTGTGTACATAAACATATGGTAATTATAATTTTTGCCAAAGAACTCAACTTTCCAATGTCCCATATGGGAAATCATTGAGGAAGTGATGATCATGACAGAGAACCATCGTAGAGAAATGTTAACAAAGCAGTATCAGTAAAGAACTAAGACACATGCTACTTTCTAGACTAGAGATACACATATATGGACCTGAAATATAAGGTGATATTGTTTTGTCAACATATTTGTTCTTTCTACATATCTTATATACTGCCCTCCTAACTTATACTGTACAAATCTTTGGCTGAATACAGACTTGGAGCATCAAGGAGACTTGGATTCAAATCTTAAATCTGTCACTTGCTAAAAGACATGTTCTCTCGCAGGAATGTTTTGAAGATGGCGTCTGGCATTCTTGGAACTCCTGCCACCCAATCTCTTGGTTCTGACTTTATCCTATCAGGGTGCTATCAAGTTGAATGGCTGTTGGTGGTGTAATTGTCTTTGGCCATTAGGCTGCAAGCTGTGTAAGGGCAGGAAGCCTGTCTATCTTGCACAACACCGTGTCTTCAACATCTGTATAATCCCTGGCTCTTTCTAGCCACTTACTTGTTGAATGAATTAATGGATGAATGAGTGACACATAGCACTGCTTCTCAGCCTTTTCATTCCTTTCAAGCCCACTTAAAATCATCTTTACATGAATTTTTTTCTATACTGACATTTCCACTGTATTTTATTGTTCCAAATTACTTGGAGCTCGTTATTGGATTATCGATTTGGACCCTTGGTCCTATCCATGTTAATCATCCTACTTGAGTAGGAAAATCAGGTTTTATAAACTTATTTCCTATTGACCTTGAAAATAAGGGGCAGAGCATTTAAAATGACATGCAAAAAAAAAAAAATCATTTCACTAGCAAGTCAGGAAAAAAAACTGAAAAAAGATAGTATTTTACTCCCAGACATTTTCAAAGTTCTTCTTCTTGAATTTAATGTCAATCTCCAGTATTGCTGAGGATTTGAAGAAATAACACCTTGATCCACCCTGGACGGAGTCCATGAGTGTGATAATTATGGTAAGCAACTCTGTAATCTCTACTAAAAGCCTTACCAATGTTCACCCTCTTTACCCAGCAATGTCACTTCCTTGAATTATCCTAAGAAAATAATCAGAGATGCACCAAAGACTTCTGTGTGGGGATGTTATATGTAAGAGTGTTAACTGAAAATAAAGTAAAAGTATAATAACATGGGGGGGTTGACTTAGTACAATGGAATGCCAGGCATTTATCAAAATTCATGTTACAGAGGGATAATTATACCTGAAAATTATCAAAGAGAAAAAAAAATCACAAAGAAACAGGTTAAGTGAAAATTACCCTAATTATAAATATACATTTGTATAGAAATGTACATATTTTAAATAATATATTTATATTTTATTCATTATTCATACATATGTATATAAAAAGACTAGAATAAAATATACTATACATTAGATTTTATGAGGTTATGCTGCAGTAACAAATAATCCTAAAATTTAGTGGCATAACAATAAAGGTGGGACTTCCCTGGTGGTCCAGTGGTTAAGACTTAGCCTTCCAATGCAGGGGTGCAGGTTCAATGCCTGGTCAGGGAGCTAAGATCCCACATGCCTCGCAGCCAAAAAACCAAAACATAAAACAGAAGCAATATTGTAACAAATTCAATAAAGACTAAAAATAAGGTCTACATTAAAAAAAAAAAATTTTTTTAAACAATAAAGGTTAAATTTCATGCCAGCAGAGAGTCAGTAATAGCTCTCCTTCATGTGTCCTCTTTGTCCTACTATTTATTCTTAAAGAACATCCCTTCTTTAGTACTATGTTTTTCTCGTGGCAGAGAGAAAAGGGCCAAGGAGAAACCATGTGATGATTTTAAAGATTGTACCTAGAAGTAGCTCATATTTCATCGGCCAAAACAAGCCCTATGGACAAGACTGGCTTCACTGAGGCCAGAGGAATAATCTCCCTCAAAGACCCTGCACATCACATGGGAAAGCAGTGAACGTTAGAAAAAATATATAATTTACCACAATAACCATTTTCTCCTGGTGGTGATAATAGGGCTAATTTTTGTTTTCTTCTTCATACTCCTATATATGTTTTTTTTTTTTTCAAAAACGGACTCATGTGTTACTTTTAAAAGCAGAAAATAAGTCACACACAGAAAGAAATCTGTTGTATCATACCACCTCCCACTTCACTGCCTCCTGATTGAGTTATATACCGTCATCTGTGGTCAAGTGAGTTCTGATGTATTATTGGCTATGGGTGTTGATCTGGTTGGTCTGCCATTCTTTCTCAATGAGTCATATGTAGACTTCCTTTCAACACATTATGGCCCTATAAAATATATCTATAAACAATATCAATTACAGTACTGAAGAGCGACTATTGGTATGGTATGTAACCCAGTGGTCCTCAGCCAGAAACAATCCTGCCCCCCAGAGGATATTTGGCAACGTTAGAAGACATTTTTGGTTGCCACAACTTGGTGGGGTCAGGGGGAGGGTGGTCTTCTGGCATCTAGTGGGTAGTGGCGAGGGATGTTGCTAAGGGAAGTCCCCTTCACCCCCCCAAAAAAATTATCTGGCTCAAAATGTTATTAAGTACCAAGACTGAGAAACCTTGTGATTCCATGATTCATACTTAAAAGGAGGACTGGGAACCTTGCAAGTGCTTTGATATGTAAGTCTTACAACTCAGCCTTCAGACATGGATGGTGGTTTCTTATGGGTTGACAATCACATAAATGTAATCTATGATTGATGATAGTGTTGTGAATCAGGTTTATTGACCAATCAACATACACATTCATGTATCTTACCATCAGAACTTATGGTCTAAATTAATATTTACAATAACTTCAAAATAATGTCTGGGTGATGACTGTGAGCCTGAGTCTTGGGAGAAATTGTTCTGGTATTTTGCACAGGAAATTGTTGCTGATTTGAGGAGGAGTATTTGGAAAAAAAGCAAGGAATGTTGTGATGGTTTGTCAGTCATGAGTAACTTCAACTCTTACAGTTATTACCATCATTTGTGTACATGTCTGTCACTTTACCTTCATCTGTTATGTATTTGGGAGATGAAGGAGAACAAGAGTGACATCACCACAATATTCAGAAATATCTTGTAACATTTGTCTTACATATTCTGTTGTCAAGGGTTATTAATTGACTACAATCTTTTTTTTTGGGGGGGGTGGGATTTAAAAAACTGTTTATTGCTCTGTGACTTCGTCTGGAAGCTGTTAACAAGACCCATGACAGCCAAGGGCCAGGTGTGCATCTAGATCAGCTAGATTCACGTGTCCACCTCCTGATCCGTATAAACTTGGCGCTCGGGGGCCCTGTGCAGTCAAAGGCAGGCTTCCTGGCAAATTGGTTAAATCCCAACAAGGAGAAATGATGTTGCAGATCATTTCCACCTCCCCAAATCCCATGTCCTAGATAATAAAGGAAAATGCCACAAGTACTGCTCCAAAATAAAACCGGCCCCGGTCCCTTATGTCTGACAGAGGAGCCAGGAGCACCGAGGCTCTGCAGAAGCCAGGAACCCAGCACCAGAAGGCACCCATCCCTCCCTCACTGTTCAGTGACCTCCCCAAAGGAGTCCCCAGCCCCAAGGGTGCACTCCGGCCACACTGCAGGAAGACCAAGGCAGGGAGCCAAGGCTAAGGGAGCCCAGGGTTTCCAATCGGAGCTGTAGTTGGTCCTGCTGGGTATGGCGGAGCCCCAGCAGCTGTGGCCCTCACAGACTCTTCTGGAAGACCCGGTGCAGGCTCTGGGCCAGGACGTCAGTCTCCTCATAGCCCTCACAGCTTTGCTGCCAGCTCTCTGGCACCTGTTCCATGCCATAGTAGGCGCCAGCAACGGCCCCAGCCATGGTGGCAATGGTGTCTGTGTCCCCACCAAGTGAGATGGAATAGATGAGAGTCCTTTGGAGGCTGTCGAAGGCAGAGGGGATCTTGGGGTCGGGCTCCATGCAGCGCAGGAAGCAATAGATGGTGGTGGGCACAGATTCAAAGGCAGCGATGCCATTCCCTAGCTGGGACACCACCTCCTCTCTGGTCACTGAGTTCTGCTCTAGAAGCTCCCCAGTCTTCTTCAGTTGGCTGGAGTACGACGCTCCTCCATGCCCAACTCCTGGGCATCTGACACGGACTGGGCATCACTCTCCAGCTCCTCCATGTGGCCCAGGAGTTGTTCAAGGAAGTGCTCACTGGACGACTCACCCTGCAAAGCCAGGTGCACAGCCAGGGCCTGCAGGATGGCACCCCTGTAACCCAGGGAGGAGGCGTGCGGCAGCTGGGCCGAGAGCCGGGCAAGCTTCTGCACATCCTGGACGCTGCTATAGGCCAGGGAGATGCCGGCCCCGCGCACGGCGCCCCCGTCGCCGTAGGAGCCTTTGCCATTAAACAGGGCCAGGACGGCTCAAAGCCATCACGGCACTTGGGGCTCAGAAGCTTCCTGAAGACGGTGATCACTCCAGCACCATAACCCCCGTCAGGGTCTTTCTTGTGCTCCTGAGCAAACCTGTGAGCCATGTCCACCTCGTCAAAGGCCTCCTTGGCCAGCAGGGACTGCACCGGCGCCCCGGCCACGGCCGTGTCGTCAGTCACTCCTTCCTCCCTAGTATGTATATCAGCACTGCCGTCCCTGCAACACCTCCCATCACATCACAGTGTTTAAGCTTGCCTTTCAACTAAACGACGGGCTTCTAAAAACAAAGCAAAGAGACAATGCTTACATCTATCTTTGTAACCAAGAGATTTACATAATGTCCAGTTCATGGCAGGTGTCAATCAACAGTAATGTGTTAATGAATTCCCCCAGTGACCAGGTTTAATTATAGAGAGGGAAGAATATATTAGGGCTATTTTTATATTAAGGGATGAAGGACTAGCTTTTCAAAAGAGCACATAGGCTGACTCAAAGGAATGACTATCTGGTGGTGACATTGTGCTAGGGAGACAGTAGAATAGAAGAGATATTTTGAAGTAAGAGAGGCTTCCTAGGTTCCTCAATTCATTACTCAACGGCAATGACCTACTCCAACATGACCAGGTCCTGCTGTGCTCTAAAGAAAGAAAGTACATCTAGGACATGGTCCTTGACGATGTGAGTTCTTCAAACTGAAAAATATTTTTCTTAAAGTTATTGCTGATGAAATTCATGTTGCAATCACATGGCTGAAAAAATATTTGACCACATGCTAACAATACCAGTTTGATTTAAGAAATTATTATTGATACTTTTAGCATACACCTGTAGCTATAGAACCTAATTACCAAACATAGGGTGAGAATTCTTCTAAATTTCAGTTTATTAAGTTATAGTTTTAAAAATACTATAAAATATTGATTGTCCCTTTTATTTTTTTTCAGGTCCAACATTCCTTTAACTCCCCAAAAATACATATTCTGGCAATAATTTCTATCTTTGTCCCTTGTTGCTCTTAGATCTTAATGGCTACACTGTATACTTGGAGTTCTTGGTAGTATTCGATTTAGTGTTTTATTATACTCTTCCTTCTACTGATCACTAATACTTTCTTATATATGCCATATCTCCCAATGAAAGTTCCTTGAGAGAGGGGTTGAGTTGCAGACAGCCATTCTTAATTTACAAATGGGTTGTATTCCCAAAGTCATACATGTTTTCAACATATATTTATTGATCACCTATTCCCGTGCCAGACTCTGTGTTAAATGTAGGGAATAAACACAGCCTACTCAATTGGAAGTTGATTTTTTTTTTAAATTTAGAATGCATTATTCCACAGAAGCGGTACTTTTAAAGGAGGTTAGGCTTCCCTGGTGGCGCAGTGGTTGAGAGTCTGCCTGCTAGTGCAGGGGACACGGGTTCGAGCCCTGGTCTGGGAAGATCCCACATGCCGCGGAGCAACTGGGCCCGTGAGCCACAATTACTGAGCCTGTGCTCCGCAACAAGAGAGGCCGCGATAACGTGAGGCCCGTGTACCGCGATGAAGAGTGGACCCCACTTGCCGCAACTAGAGAAAGCCCTCGCACAGAAACGAAGACCCAACACAGCCTTAAAAATAAATAAATAAATAAATAAATAAATAAATTTTTTTTAAAAAAAGGAGGTTAGCTTCCCAGATGAACCCCACAAATCAATTTATATATCATATAGTTCTATTACTTTTATTCTTTGTTCCCAGTTCCCAATCCTATACTGCAAAAGTACTAACTTCCCAGTTCTAACTTCATTCTCTCCAATAAGAATAAAATTTAAGTTGTGGCACACAAGAATATTTTCCACAAATGGCAGCAAACAAATAGTATTTCAATACTGCAATGAACAAAACAGGAGCTGAGCCTCGGCCCAGCTCCTAGGGTAGATCTCAACTACTCGAAGTCCCTGAGCACGTGACTTTCTCCTGACTGTTCCTGTGGAGTCAAAAGTGTAGCCAGACTGAAGGGAAAGATCCTTACCCTGTTTGAAAGAGAGGGGTTTTTTTGTCTCTCTGCCACTGGAAGTGACCCAGGAAGGGATAGTCCTGACTACCCCTGGCTGTTCTCTCACACCCGGGAGAGGAAACAGCCCGGATGGTCCCAGGCAGAGCGTGACAGTGCAAAGAACTCTGGCCCCAATGCCGTCTCCAAGTTAGTAAACTAGCCAGACCTGAAGTCTCACTTACTTCTGGGATTTCTAGGATGTAATATTATAATTTTCTTTTATCTGAAACCAGTTTATGTCAGGTTTGTATTACTTGCAGCCAAAACAATTCTAAACAACCCAGTATCAAACATTTTGGATTAGAGAACACTGTAATCTTCTATTCCTCTTATTCTAATCCTAGCAATGAGTCCATCTATCATTTCCTAGACCTGATTTTTCTGAGGTGTACTGGACAGATATCCCTTGCTCATAGAGGAACAATTTTTTGTTATGATTAGAGTCCTCAGTGCCTCACTTTTTTCCCAAACCAGAAAAAAAAAAAAAAAAAAATCTTCAGTTACCAAAGGAAGAAAATGGCAGGAAGCCCCAAAACAAGCTATTTTTCTTTTTCCACTTCAAATGATGCTCAAATCTTAGCCAGTTTCTTTTCAACAGTTCACCACCACCTCTAAAAATCTATGTGTGTGCTGCATTGGTAGCTGCCCTGAATTCCAAATTACCCTGCACACCCGTTCCTAATCATGGAGATCTTGATTGGAACTAAATTTGTTCTCTGTACAGAAATCACTCATGTTCCAAGAGCAGTTTCTCCTCTGGTCAAATTAGCTGTGTAAATATTACGAATAAAAATATATGTAGGGGCAAGTGGATTACAAAAAGGCATTTCCTTATAAATGATCCATGTGACCCCAAATTAGAATGTGTCTTAAAAATAGGGAGAGCCTGGGAAAGATTAGTAGACCAAAACAAATGGTGCCCATAAACTGCCCCAGACTTGTAGACCAAATTCTCAACAGTGTAAAGCTTGAAAAAAAAAATGGGAAGAAACATGGGAAAGAGGGAGAGAGGAAAGTTTTAGGTATAATACTTTTAAATCCTAAAATACAAGCTGGATTTTGAAAAACAAGGCTGAGGTAGATTGGGCAGTATGTGCAGATTGAGGCTTTCTTTGGCTTTTTCCAAATTTCTGTCTTTAAGATGTTTCCATCCTATTGAAAATGATTTAATTCATCCTTTCAGAATTTTTTAAAACAAATTACGTATTTAAATTTGTATAGTACTTAGAAAGGGAATAAACAAAACACACCCAACATCTTTTATTATTATATAAAGCCTGGAGAGGTTCTGTCTTCTCCTATGAAGAGTGTGGTGCTGTCTTCTCTTATGAGGATAATCAACCACATCATACAAGGCTTAAGGGCATAAAAATACACATTTGTTACACCATAACATTCTGCTGCTTTCCTTGGGAAAATCATATTTATCCTTGAACATCACATCTTAATACAGGGGGAAAGGTCAGCAGCAGAATATTGTTACTCATTTTCTCTTGTCTCCTTCTATTATACCATTCGCTTGGAATTTGTTCATTTGATCTTCATCTGAGAAGCAGAAGTAAACAAATCTTGCTAACTGTTCAGTCTGTTTCAAAACCAGCTAGCACTGCTTATCCAGTGCTGGAATCTTAGGCAACGATGATTATACTTTGATGCCATAATATTCAGGAATCCTGTGGGCCAAAGGAAAAATATATATACATATATAATTTTGCCAGAAAAAGTTTCTTCTTGGAAAATTACCAAACATATGCCTTATTCCATTTGTATATTTTTAAAATAAAACTACTACCATGAACGGTAGTTAATGAGTGACAAGTGGTGAGTTGATTGTGGTTCAGAATGAGCCATCTTATTAGAAAAAATATAGATACAAATTATACTTCAACACATACCCGAAATCGTTTCTAAATCCATACATCTAGTCCCCTGGGTTTAACTCTTATGCAAATCAATAGCTGCGTTTCTCGATTATCACATAATAAAATCATGCTAGTTCAAATTTCAATATTAATTACTGAAATATGCATCCTACAAAATTAGATACTGTTAAAAATTACTCTTCTTATGAAACTGCTTGAAAAGGAAGGGCTCTGTGTGTGTATGTGTGTTTGCTTTTCAAAAAGATGAGGTATCTATTAGATAAGTGTGAAAAGGAAAGATATTCCTTCTTGGTCATATTACATAATGTCTTCATTTTTCTTTTTATTTAAGTATTTTATTTAAACATTTAAATTCAAGTCTAAATTCATCTGCCTTCATGTCAAACGTACTACCACTCTCCCACTAATCCAATGGGTTTCCCACTAATCCCAAACAATCCCCTTCCCTCCAGACCAGTCTTTTAATTTATCCTTCCAGATGCCTCGCTCAGTTCTGCCATTCTTATTATTATGACTTTGTTCCTCCTTGTGAAAAGCTGCAACATTTAGGACCACCCCACCACCACTTCTGTTTTACTTGTCCTGATTCTTTGCATTTTAACTGCCTCTTCTTATATAAACAACTTTTTGGCAATCAAGCCTAACTGATATATCTCACATGTCTTCATTACCAAACCACACATAAAGTCATCCCTGGCAATTCAGCTCTTAATTATTCTGATTCACTAACATTAGTGCTTTTTTCCTAACCACACTATAGACCTACAGAGAGCAAATAATTTGATCCTCTCATAACATAGCAACTTGAGCTCCCGTACCTTGTACATTGATTTTTCATAATTATATTTTCTGAAAATTCTAGCTACAGAAACTTGTCCCACAATATACTTTAATGGAAAAAAACAAGTAGCAAAATAGGATATATATTTTAATTCGTGTTAAAAAATGGTATATTTTTACATTTCCATAGGCTGGAAAAGTTCTAGGAAGATACTAGACCCCCAAACTTCACAGTAACTACCTCTGAAGAATAAATAAGTAAGCAGGACTTTGGCAAGATGGCGAGAAGTGATGGGAGCTATAAGAGACTTTAATTTTCCTTTGAAAAAATATTATAATGTCTGTTTTTATTTTATAGAATGAACATTATTATTTTCATAATTTCAAAACTAGCAAAAAAGGACAGAATTAATGGGTATTGTATGATTAACTTCCATTTTTATGAATACTCCATGTTTCTAGAGGAGCTGCTCAGCAATTCTAAATCACAAGGTCTGACCTTTCCCCCAGGAGACCTCTGGGCGTGGCAGTTCAGCCAGTTCAGCCACAGCTAATACATACGCACTGAAAAGCTCACCGGATCATAGCAAACTGTTCCCTCTTTGAAGAAAAAGTACCATATGGAGATAAACGTATTGATGATTCATAAATTTGTATAACTTCTCTGTTTGTTTGAATCAATACCTTGTAATGCAGGGGAATATAGACATTGATCAGTGATACTTCCTTCATCTGGTAATTTTTTTTTTTTTACATTTCTTTTTAACTTATGTCTCATTAAATGTGTTTGTTGTTTACAGCATTGTCTTTTTGATTTCCAGCTTACTTCCTGAAGAGCAGACCCTGTGACTCAGATTTGGGTGCAGCTGGTTTATTTGGGAAAGTGAGGCCAGGAAACTTACCTGAGAAAATCAGAGACGTGAGATGGGAGAAAAGTCAGTGAAGTTTGTGCAAATAGTCAAATAACCCCAGTAGAAAACTGGGGCTCAGTTGCCCTGAAGATGCTCTGAGAAATATTTCCCTTGGGGCTGGGGAGGCTGGAAGATTTGTACAATGATTTCATGCTTTTTTTGTTTGTTTATTTTTATTTTTTTAGATTTTTTTTTGTTTTTGATGTGGACCATTTTTTAAAGTCTTTATTGAATTTGTTACAATACAACTTCTGTTTTATGTTCTGGTTTTTTGGCCATAAGGCATGTGGGATCTTAGCTCCCCGACCAAGGATAGACCCTCACCCCCTGCATTGGAAAGCAAAGTCTTAACCACTGGACCGCCAGGGAAGTCTGTGGTAATTTTTTTTTTAACATCCTGATTGGAGTATAATTGCTTTACAATGTTGTGTTAGTTTCTGCTATATAACATAGTGAATCAGCTCTATGTATACATATATCCCAATACCCCCTCCTGCTTGCGTCTCCCTCCCACCCTCCCTATCCCACCCTTCTAGGGGGTCACAAAGCACCAAGCTGATCTCCCTGTGCTATGCAGCTGCTTCCCACTAGCTATTTATTTCACATTTGGTAGTGTATATATGTCTATGCCACTCTCTCACTTCAACCCAGCTTACCCTTCCTCGTCCCCATATCCTCAAGTCCATTCTCTACGTCTGCATCTTTATTCCTGTCCTGCCGCTAGGTTCATCAGAACCGTTTTTTTATAGATTCCATATATATGTGTTAGCATACGGTACTTGTTTTTCTCTTTCTGACTTACTTCATTCCGTACGACAGACTCTAGGTCTAGCCATCTCACCACAAACAACTCAATTTCGTTTCTTTTTATGGCTGAATAATATTCCATTGTATATATGTGCCACATCTTCTTTGTCCATTCATCTGTTGATGGACACCTAGGTTGCTTCCATGTCCTGGCTATTGTAAATAGTGCTGCAATGAACATTGTGGTACATGCTTCCTTTTGAATTATGGTTTTCTCAGGGTATGTGCCCAATAGTGGGATTCCTGGGTCATATGGTAGTTCTATTTTTAGTTTTTTAAGAAACCTGCATACTGTTCTCCATAGTGACTGTATCAATTTACATTCCCACCAAGAGTGCAAGAGGGTTCCCTTTTCTCCACACCCTCTCCAGCATTTATTGTTTGTAGATTTTTTGATGATGGCCATTCTGACCGGTATGAGGTGATACCTCATTGTAGTTTTGATTTGCATTTCTCTAATGATTAGTGATGTTGAGCATTCTTTCATGTGTTTGTTGGCAATCTGTATATCTTCTTTGGAGAAATGTCTGTGTAGGTCTTTTGCCATTTTTGGATTGGGTTGTTTGTTTTTTTGATATTGAGCTGCATGAGCTCCTTGTGTATTTTGGAGATAAATCCTTTGTCAGTTTCTTTGTTTGCAAATATTTTCTCCCATTCTGAGGGTTGTCTTTTCATCTTGTTTATGGTTTCCTTTGCTGTGCAAAAGCGTTTAAGTTTCATTAGCTCCCATTTGTTTATTTTTGTTTTTATTTCCATTTCTCTAGGAGATGGGTCAAAAAGGATCTTGCTGTGATTTATGTCATAGAGCATTCTGCCTATGTTTTCCTCTAAGAGTTTTATACTGTCTGGCCTTACATTTAGGTCTTTAATCCATTTTGAGTTTATTTTTGTGTATGGTGTTAGGAAGTGTTCTAATCTCATTCTTTTACATGTAGCTTTCCCAGCACCACCTATTGAAGAGGATGTCTTTTCTCCAATGTATATTTTTGCCTCCTTTATCAAAGATAAGGTGACCATATGTGCGTGGGTTTATCTCTGGGCTTTCTATCCTGTCCCATTGATCTATACTTCTGTTTTTGTGCCAGTATAATACTGTCTTGATTACTGTAGCTTTGTAGTATAGTTTGAAGCCAGGGACCCTGATTCCTCCAGCTCTGTTTTTCTTTCTCAAGATTGCTTTGGCTATTCAAGGTCTTTTATGTTTCCATACAAATTGTGAAATTTTTTGTTCTAGTTCAGTGAAAAAATGCCATTGGTAGTTTGATAGGGATTTGCATTGAATCTGTAGATTGCTTTGGGTAGTATAGTCATTTTCACAATGTTAATTCTTCCAATCTAAGAACATGGTATATCTCTCCAGCTGTTTGTATCATCTTTAATTCTTTCATCAGTGTCTTATAGTTTTCTGCATACAGGTCTTTTGTCTCCTTAGGTAGGTTTACTCCTAAGTATTTTATTCTTTTTGTTGTAGTAGTAAATGGGAATGTTTCCTTAATTTCTCTTTCAGATTTTTCATCATTAGTGTATAGGAATGCAAGAGATTTCTGTGCATTAATCTTGTATCCTGCTACTTTACCAAATTCATTGATTAGCTCTAGTAGTTTTCTGGTAGCATCTTTAGGATTCTCTATGTATAGTATCATGTCATCTGCAAACAGTGACAGTTTTACTTCTTCTTTTCTGATTTGGATTCCTTTTATTTCTTTTCCTTCTCTGATTGTTGTGGCTAAAACTTCCAAATCTATGTTGAATAATGGTGGTGAGAGTGGGCATCCATGTCTTGTTCCTGATTTTAGAGGAAATGGTTTCAGTGTTTCACCATCGAGAACGATGTTGGCTGTGGGTTTATCATATATGGCCTTTATTATGTTGAGGTAAGTTCCCTCTATGCCTACTTTCTGGAGAGTTTTTATCATAAATGGGTGTGGAATTTTGTCGAAAGCTTTTTCTGCATCTATTGAGATTATCCCATGGTTTTTAACCTTCAATTTTTTAATATGGTGTATCACATTGATTGATTTGTGAATATTGAAGAATCCTTGCATTCCTGGGATAAACCCCACTTGATCATGGTGTATGATCCTTTTAATATGCTGTAGGATTCTGTTTGCTCATATTTTTTGAAGATTTTTGCATCTATGTTCAACAGTGATATTGGCCTGTCATTCTCTTTTCTTGTGACATCTTTGTCTGGTTTTGGTATCAGGGTGATGGTGGCCTTGTAGAAGGAGTTTGGGAGTGTTCCTCCCTCCATTATATTTTGGAAGAGTTTGAGAAAGATAGGTATTAGCTCTTCTCTAAATGTTTGATAGAATTCGCCTGTGAAGCCATCTGGTCCTGGGCTTTTGTTTGTTGGAAGATGTTTAATCATAGTTTCAATTTCATTACTTGTGATTGGTCTGTTCATATTTTCTATTTCTTCCTGGTTCAGTCTCAGAAGGTTGTGCTTTTCTAAGAATGTGTCCATTTCTTCCAGGTTGTCCATTTTATTGGCATATAGTTGCTTGTAGTAATCCCTCATGATTCTTTGTATTTCTGCAGGGTCAGTTGTTACTTCTCCTTTTTCATTTCTAATTCTATTGATTTGTCTTCTCCCTTTTTTTCTTGATGAGTCTGGCTAATGGTTTATCAATTTTGTTTATCTTGTCAAAGAACCAGCTTTTAGTTTTATTGATCTTTGCTATCGTTTCCTTCATTTCTTTTTCATTTATTTGTGATCTCATCTTTATGATTTCTTTCCTTCTGCTAACTTTGGGGGTTTTTTGTTCTTCTTTCTCTAATTGCTTTAGGTGTAAGTTTAGGTTGTTTATTTGATATTTTTCTTGTTTCTTGAGGTAGGATTGTATTGCTATAAGCTTCCCTAAGTGGTATTTTTTTATACCATAGCCTGGAACAATTCCTCCTGAGAGATCAGGCCTATGAATAATCATTCTGGGTGAGAGAATGTTTGACTCAGTACCATCGTCATAGGGTAATTTTAGATTTGTTCTAGGGCAGCGGTTCTCCAACTTTTTTATCGAGCATCATAATCACCGGCAGGCCTTACTAAAGAGATTGTTGGCCCCTCCCCCAGAGTTTGTATTGTCATAGATGAATCTGCATTTCTTACAAGTCCATAGGTGATGGTGATGCAGAGGCTGCTGGTCCAGGACCACTATTCCGTGGGTACTGAGGTTAATTTTTGTCCCTAATTTTTCAAGTCTTTTGTTCTTTATTTTTCAAAGTCCAGTCTTTCCCAAGTTAAAGCCTATGCCTTTTTGATTCAAATGAAATTGATATAAAGTAAATCAGCCAATTAAAATTTCAATACTACAGTAGAATCTCTGGAGCCTGGTAGTCCCTGGAATTTATTTTCTTTCTTTACTTTGATAAATTTCTCTGCCTTAGCACAACAGAATTTCTAAATTACCATTTACCTCCTCAGTACCTCCAATTTCTTACTAATTAACCAAAAGCAAAAATCCTTGAAATCATATGAGTAGGTTAAAAAAGGAAAAAACAAAAAACAAAATCTCCTAAAAAAAAAAATCAACATCATCACCATTCTCATCTACCTGGAAGCATAGATATCTCTCATGAATGGCAATGCCGAAACCCAGACAATTTTCCCCACAGCATTTAAAGAGTTTGGCATGTTTCATGATCAGTGATAGAACAGTTTTATTTCAAATGAATTGGAGCTCATTTGTTTGATGAAATAATTGGCAGCAACATGAAAGTTGCCTATTCTTGCTACGATCTTTAGAAGATTTTGTTTACTTGAATATTTGTTGAGTTAGCAGTCACAAGATGCCTCCTGTCCATAAGATAGAAATATATGACTTGCTCAGGAGGACAGCCTTCCCTGGCCTACGCTTAACAGAAATATCTCTTTGGGGACTCATAAAGAAGACACTGATAAACAACACACTTAAGAACATTGATTCAATAAAAACTACAGGAATTTCCCTGGTGGCACAATAGATAAGAATCTGCCTGCCAATGCAAAGGACACAGGTTCGAGCCCTGGTCCGAGAAGATCCCACATGCCTTGGAGCAACTAACCCTGTGTGCCACAACTACTGAAGCCCACGCGCCACAGCTACTGAAGCCCACATGCCTAGAGCAAGTGTTCCACAACAAGAGAAGCCACCGCAATAAGAAGCCTGCGCACCGCAACGAAGAGTAGCCCCCGCTCACCGCAACCAGAGAAAGCCCACGCAGAGCAACAAAGACCCAACGCAGCCAAAGATAAAATTAAAAAATTTTTTTTAATAAAAAAAAAAAGACTACAATCATTTCCTATGAATGCTTCTCCTCACCTGCCTCAGTGCTTACTGAGGGCATGATGCCAAATGCAGTTCAGTAAATTCCACTGGGTGACAAAACAGTTTGGTAAAGTATACAACTGTCTGGTAGACTGGCAAATGTTAGAAAAATTGAAGACATGGATAAAATGCATATCCTTTGGGTGTTATTCTCCAAATATTATTTCTTGAGACAAAAATCTATGATAAGAATTGGGCAGCTGGAGAGGAAGAGGGGAGGCAGCGATAAACGCGGCGAGAGGCTAGGGGTGTGCACCTTCCTGCCGGTGCTGCTGCCCTGGTGGTGGGTGTTGTTTTCACTGTCGTGGGAGGTGTTGCAGTAGGCGGCAGCTTGGAGTGAGAGAAGAAGTGATTTATTCCTCGACTCTTCATCACGGTGCAAATGAGCAGGCAGCCCTGGCCTGGTTTGGAGCCACCCTCGGTCTTTTGGCGCCAGCTCTGTGTACTCTCCACGGGAGAATTGTTAAGTTCAAAGCCTGCCGGATAGGGCTCCAGCTGATCAAATGGCGGATTTTCTGTTGACCTACACGCTAAGCCCAGGTCCACTCGTGGGAAAAGCTTTTGCCAGGTAAAACTCATGAACGGCAAGGTACCTAAAAGGGCATCCTGCATGGACTGTCCAGGGGCAATTTCAACCTCTTTGTATTGACCTTTACAGAGATGCCTGAAGACCTGCTCCACACACATTTAAATACCACCATATATATTCTGAGAAACATAAAGAGGAAAGAAAGAAATGCCATATTCTGCCATTGTTTACATATACTCTTAAACAATTTGTGTGTTGTGGAGTAGAGAGGTGGGAGCATGTCCAAAAAGGACTATGTGTCTTTGTAAATAGAATATAAATGGATCCAGAAATGTCTGTGAAGAGGGCCCAAGAACACAGTACTTCCAAATAGTGCATCCTAAAAACAAAATTTTTGCTACCTTCTCAATCCTTCCCTCTCAGCCATATGGCTCCAAACAGGAAAATGTATTTTCAATAAGTAGGGGTGTGTGGTTATCAAGAACGCCAACCAAGGGAATTCCCTGGCGGTCCAGTCGTCAGGACTCCACGCTTCCACTGCAGGGGCCACGGGTTCGATCCCTGGTCCAGGAACTAAGATGCCATGTGGTGCAGCCAGAAAAATAATAATAATAAAATAAAACTTCATTTAAAAGAATGACAACCTAGTCCTTTTATTGGCACGTAAACAGAGGACTCATATGCCCAACCCGATTGCTGGTGTCTTAAATATTCCTTTTCCTTTGGGACAGCTAACTGAAGAGTTTCTTTAGGGTCTGATTTTCTTTCCAATTTCTACATAATAGCTACCCTTTTTTCCTAAGATAATAAAGAAATAGGAATTTCTTAATTTTTTATTTGGGGAATTTAAAAACCTAATTTGAGTTTGACAACTTTCAATCAGATTAACACTGTAGTCCAGAAAAAGAGAGAGAGAGAGAAAGAAAGAACAAGAAAGAAAGAAAGAAAAAAAGAAAGAAAGAAAGAAAGAAAGGGCGAACAACTTATTGCTCTGGAAAGATCAAAGTAAGAATAGATTTTTGTCTCTTTAAATTGTGTTCCTATGAGTACTATTTTTGGTTGAGATGAAATATAGACATTTTGTTCACACTATTTAGACATGGAAAGTAGACACCAAATTGAGTTTTAAATGATATTATAAAACTCTGTGCAGAGAAAGTCAAACATGTTAACTTTTGAGTTGACGTATCATGTCAGTCCCACTATATATTGTGTGGTAAAAACATCAAGCAAGATAATAGAACATTTAGTATTCAATTATCCATTTTATGAAGCTTATATCTCTTAAACATTTCAAATAAAATATTGTTAACTAGAAATTCTGTTTAAGCAGCATACATTTCTGGAAGTTAGGAAATTTAACCCATTCTTATTTGCATCTTACACAAACCTGGCACAAAACCCAAACTTTAGAGCCAAACTGCCTATGATTTATTCCTGTCTATGCCATTCTCTTGTTGTTGGAGCAAACGAGCTGAGTTCTTTATGCCTCAGTTTCCTCCGCAATAGGTAAAGATAATTTTAGTGACTACCTCACAGATCAGTCAGTGGGAGAATCAAATGTGTTAACTCATGGAAAGATATTAGCACAATGTCTAGCACATGCTCAAAATTTTCTTAAAGTAGTACTTTCTTATTTCATAATAGTAGTACTTTATGAAATGTATATTCCTTAGACTCTGTATCTTTTTTTAATACACTTTGTCTGAATGCTTTTTTAACCCCACAATCTTCTTATTTGCTCACAAATTTTTATTATGCCTAAGACTGTAATACTTAGACCAGATGACAAAATAATTTATGAAAAATCAGGAGTCTTAGTTTACTGATAGCAAATTTGCATTTCCCAGAGGACTTGACCTTAGTCCTTCGGTCCTGAAGGTGTCCAAAGTATAGCTTTGATCCTTAACACAGAAGGAACCATATATGTTTGTATAAACAGAGAAAGGAAAGTAGACATTTCCAAATGGGCAAACTTTTCAAGAATCTTGTTCACAGTCACAAAATGCCCTTAAATTGCCCTCTAACCCCCTAAAAGCATGCCTGTTTGAACAGAAAAGAAATGCAAAAATAAGAATTCCAATTGAAAAGTGAAAGGAAAAGAGGGGAACTCTTCTGATTACTTTCACTAGTTATTAGACATTCATGCCAATATTATTGCTGTCCCCTGCCCTCCCACCTCAAAAGAGGAAAGAAAAAGTTACCACAGGTAGAAAATCGCTTCTGGCATTAATCCCTCTAGCTGAGATCAAGAATACGCATATCAGTAATCTCTTCTGGAATCACCATCATTATTCATTTCAGTACCATGATGAAAATGCAAGGGGAAAAAAAGGCTTGTGGGCCACTTTCAGAGAAACTCACAGAAGAAATAAAATGAATGAACATCTATGCCTACTAAAACCCCAATTTCATCTAACTAGATTAGGAAGCAGAAGCAAGGCCCCCTTTTCTTAGACTATTTATTCCCTTGAGGGTTTTGCCACAAGGCAGACTCTAAGTTATCAAACTCAGAATTGTCCTCAATTCCTTCTTTTTCCAGTTAGCTTCTTGCGGTTAACTCCATTACTAACTTATAGCGATAAACACCTGGAGTCTATCAAAAACAAAGAGAGGTTTATTCAGTGGGTACAGCCCTGCCTGGTGAACACCCTGAGCAGAAACAAACTACATAATATAAGACTTGAGCAGGAATATGTTTTTTATGAGGTGCCAGCATAAGAGGGATCAAAGGCTAAAGCCAAATAAATAGCAACTGGGCACCGGGAGAGGAAACATATTTAGACTTTAAAATAATCAAAAACAAACCCAAAGAACACTAACACCTTCCACATTCAGCAGTCATATTTTCCCTCTTTTTATACAGGGCTTAAACCTGTCAAGAGTTTTTGAAGCTAATCACTGAAACTAAAGTAGAATCCTGCCTTTCACTGAGGTTGTGACAATAACCAAAAAGACTCAGCACGAATAGATGGACCCTTCCCCCAACCCCACCCCAGCCTCTTCAAGCCAACCCCCCCCTTCCCTATTGGCCCATTATTGAATTTACCTTGGCCACGTTATGGAATTTGCCGGCTGACATTAATCCATTTATTGAGCTTGACTCCTCCTTATCTAAAACATCTCTAGGCAAACTGAAACAATCTGTCTGCCATCCACTGATTGGCAGGGCCAATTTTTCCAGGTGGTACGGCCACCTCCCCTCAAATGACTTGCCAACCTTATTTCAGTCTGGCAGAATGATGAAAACAAGATCAGGGCAACCATTGTTCACTACCATGTTTAGTACCTGCAATGTATTTACATAAACAATTTTAAAAGATTAGTCTTCTTGAAAGAAAAAAACAAACGTTGAGGATGGGGTGCCCAAGCCAAGAGGAGGAGGTCGATGTGAGAGCAGAGAATTGACAGGCTCAACCCTGAGGGCAAAAAGCTACATCTGTATTTGATTTGTCAGGGATTTACATTAGTGAAACTTTAACTCTGCAGATGATACATAAGATTACACTTACAGAACAAGCTTATGCAAATACAGCTTAAACGCCATGGTATGTGGCCCAGACAGTGAATTTGGCAGATTTCATTGAGTCTGGTGGCTGGATCTAATAAATTCATTTACATGAAGGATTAGAACATCTGGAAAAGTAGCATGGCGGTTTATTGAAACATAAATAACATTAATTGAAAGGTTACAGGTATGCAAAACATTTCATGCAGGCGATGCAAAATGTTATAAAGCTGTTTCCCTATTCCACTAAAGAAAAGAGAAAAATATCTCGCTACTATAAACAGAAAGGGGAATTTCCAGGATCTAATTTAAATGTCCCTTCAGATAGTAAGAGTGAGAGAGGCAGCACACTTCTTCATCCTACTTTGTAATGAGCCCTCTTTTCCACCTCGGGTCTGTGCTGCCCGCCTGATACACATCTCAGGCACTAATTAGCAGCAGCAAGGTAGTGACATAATTAAATTTATTTTCAGTTACAAATCCCCAAACTGTCATGCCATTTTGCAGACGGAAAAGCATGGTTGAGGTCTCCAGCTATTTCTTCAATGAGTTTATTTTTATTTTAGCACTGTAATGTATACTCACTGGTAATGTGGATTGCCGGTTAATGTCTCGTGGAGTTGGTTACCATAAGCATAATAACAAATTACCCAGAGGAAAATGAGCAAAGATTGATATCATATGATTTAAAAGCTGAGAGGAAAGCTCAGGTGGTTTACAATCAGTTGAGTACCTCAAGATTAATTTATAACTTGGTAACCCATTCAAATTCCCCTTCATCATTTATTCTCAAATAGAAAGATGGCTTAAGCTGTTCAGTCACCCAAAATGCCTCCTGCCCATAGCAATAGCAAGACATTCCTTTTAAAAGGATCGTTTTCATTATAAGTCATTAGCAAGATGCTGACTTTGAGAACTCATGTAAATGAGGAAGCAGGAAATCTAGTATTCGCTCAGGTATGGAGACAGCCTGGAGCCCACTTCAGAAACTCTATGTGGATTTGCCCTAAAGCAATCAAGTACAGAGTTGTTTGACCAAAATTGAAAGAGAACCCCTGGCAATTTTTTTTTAATGAAAAATAAGATTTAATGCAGTGATTGATATACTTTGGAGAATCATAAGATTTAAAAAAGAGAGAGAAAAATATTCTAGATGATCTTGTTTCCGATAATAATACGAAAGTAGACCACATGATTTTTGCCTTTAAAGCAGCTGATAGAATCAGAAAATAGAAGAAATCTTTACTGACCATTCACATTTCAACTCCCACCATCAGAAATACAACTCATAGAATGTATAGAATCTTGATACTGTTCTTGAAAGGGTTTCTCTCATAACCAGTAACTGAAATTGGTCAAGTGCGATATATTGGCACAGTAAGTTTATTTTTCTATGTAGATGTTTTTTAAAAAAAAGACATTAAAAAGCAAAGATTTTTCTTAAATAGCTAAGCATAATAGACACATTGCAAAAAAAAAAGTCATTTATTAATTACCATGACTCTCCAAAAAATAGTAAATTTGCTATTTCCAAATTTTCACACAGAAATGTCATTTGGCTGCACAGTGCTAGAATATGAAATATTCATCAGGGAATATATTTTAAACAGATTGTCCTTATCAATGTAGTTCATCCAACAGGCTGTCTCACTGCTGCTCTTCACATGGGACAGCTGGCCAACAGTACTGCAGGAATATCAGGAAGCACATCTTTATGTATACTGGTATAGGGGGAAAAAGTATTACTTATAAATGAATCCCATGCTTAAAAGAGAGGTTGTGGCCACCTAACAAAAAGAAGTGTAATCTTCATAATACTGATCAGGCCTTAGTGGTCATAGTAATTTATGCTGTAATCAGGATGACCAATAATAGTCTACCCATCCAATTAAATCCTCAGGATAATTCAGAAGGATAGTTTCTGTAGATACTTTCAGAAAAGTGTCTTAGACAACAAACATCACGATGTTCATCAATGGTTTTGCGTATTTTTGACACTGGGACGGCAGAGTTGACAGGAAGTGCTCACTGACTTCCTCTAAATCATTGAATGAGGTTTCAGTAAGAGTTCCTCAGCCACATGGGATTTTAGGAGAAAAAGCCACAGGTGATGAGCATACAAGGAGCTCACAGAGGTCAAATTCAAGGACTCGTTTCCTATGACAAGTCATCCATAGTATTTGTGAGTTTGACCTAGGTAAATGAGACTACCTACTGCATTTATGTGATTGTGACATTATCTAGATTTTAGAAAAGGTGCCAAGCACCCACAGTACTTAAAAAACAGTGCTGCACGTTTGCAAGACACTATGATTGAACAAGGGCAACTTATGGGTACCAAAGTGATGAAGCAAAAGGCAGGTTTGGTGTACAGAGAGGAATCTGGTTGTTGACTGTTCACTAGTTTGGAGACACTGGACATCATATTCAATGTGTCTTACTTTCCTCAGCTGTAAAGTGGGAATAATAATAATAATACCTACTTGATGGTACTGCAGTAAGTATCAAGTGACTTATATATATAACACCCTTAAAGTTGTGCTTGGAACATATACAAGTCTTTGTTTACTGCTGCTATTGCTACTGCAACCTACGTGCCCAGTGGAGCACAGAATATAATAGCTACAACTTTCCTATAACTTCTACTGTCATTTCTATAAGGAGCTGAATAATGGTGATAGGTTGCAGAGAATTCTTCAACAATGTAAACTCATTTAATTCCAAAACAAGTAGTAGTAACCAGAGACCTGTGGACAGCTCACCAATATGGAAAAAGGAAAGAAGCATTTCTTAAAGAGAAATCTTAAGATGACTAAGAATGACTGGTTTCTGAGACATACAACAGAGTGAGAAAAACCTTAGACTAAAGATAATCATTCGTAAGAGTCAAGAGAAAAGAAAGAGAAAATTGAAAGAAAAAAAATGTTTGTCAAGGGAACGAGGTAAGAACGGGTGAAGCACCATTGAACCCGGAGATTAAAAGGAGAGTATATAACCATTAAAAGGACGTGACTTCCCCAAACCATCTTCAATAGAGTTATTGGGAAGCAAGGTTCTGAGAAGTACTGATATATTGTCAAATCAACCAAATTGTACAGAATCTATTTAAAACTCAATTTTAAGTCCAGAAAGATATGTAAAGTACAAAAGCATTATCTTAAATAGAATGAAGGAGTTAAGTTCAAAATATTTTTGAAAGAAAAGAATGTTAAAAGATATCTGTTTCCATGACTTCAACGGTTACTGCCCTACATGCACACAAACTTCATCGTGATCTCTCCTGGGCATCTGACCCATAACAATACCTGGACGTACTTCAGACTCCTCAGGCATCACTAGCCCATCGTCTCTTTCCCTGCCCATTCCTCCAAAAATCTCCCCCTTGTTTGTCTGCAAATGACATCACCATAGTACCAAGTGTCCAAACTCAATGCCTCCCTTTCTCTCTTTCAGTCTCTTCCTTAAACAATAAAACAGTAAATTCTGTTGACTCTGCCTCCTCCATTTCTGTCACATCTATATAGCCCATCCCCTCCTAGCCACTGCCTTGTCCAAGACTTACGATCATTTCATCCACCTGCTTAAAGTCACCCACTCCTTTGCCTGTAAGTGGAAGTTCAAACTCCTTGGTACAGCATATGTGGTTCCTTACAGTACCCAAGACAGGCATGGGGGATTCTTACTGGGGCTGATGTTTTGCTCATCTGTGATGAAGAGTGCTTTACTTCTCTGGAATTTTTTCTTCTCAGTCTAGATCAGAAAAAAAATGGCAAGAGAAAGAGCACCTCACCAATCACATTGCTCCCCACTGAGTCAGTTCATCAAACTTCTCTCTATCACACAACATACCATGAATTTTTCACAACTCTGGACATTTGAACATGTTATTTCCTCTCTCTCCAACTAGCGGGCTCCCACCCATCCATCAGGATTCATCTCAAATGTCACCTGCTCTATGCAGCTTTCCTCAACTTCCCAAGGCAAAGCTTATTCCTCTTCATTGTGTTCCCACAGAATTGTTGGACCTCTCTCATGAAATATATTTTTCATTTAAAATCTCAGTAGCCAGGATCTCTAAGGCCAAGTACAATTCACAGGATATACTTAATATATGTCTAACGGACAACTGAATCTAGAGGTGTCTAAAATGACAATTCCATCAGAAGCAGGTAACAAAGCAAATGTATCAATTAAAATAATTCCTTACTGGTGGATGGAAATCAGTTAAATGGAAAAAGATTCCCAGAAAATATGGTTGGCACAAAATACAGTTAAAAATTAGCCTTAAATAGTCTCAGAAGAAAAATTTATATTTCAAATCATTATTTACTTTTGGTTTTAACCTTGAGAACACTTTAGGTGGATGAAGGTATTCAGATTTCTGGCGGAAAATCTAAGTTTTTCGTTGTCTGGTATAAACCAAAGAGTACACCAACTACCCCTTACCTTACCCAAACTTTCCCCAGTCACTTTTTTAGTCTTCGATCTGGTCCAAAAATGTGTCCATTGTCAACCTTTCACCCTACTTCCAAATCCCCTGTTTCTATCCACATTCGTGGGCAAAGGTGGGTGGCAGTGACTACTTGGCACTATCACAAAACTAGAGTAGAGAAAAGGAAAGAGAGGCCAGTTCCTGATGGTCCAGCCAGTTGAGGACATTTCTATGACCCAGCTGGGATATTGGGAGGGCAGTTACTTTCAGGGCTTCAGCAATAGATTACCTTCCTTGCCCCCATATTTAACTTCCAGCCATGCCAAACAATTCCAGTGATTTGTTTCACCCTTTCTTACCTTAACTTGAATGCTGTCTATATGAAGACTACACTCATCTGTACACATAGGCCGGGCCTACCATCAGGAGAGCCACTTATATTTCCAGCCCCAAACATCAGTAACATTCATTCTAGTCATTTCTATAAGACAGTTCTATAGTTTGACACCTGTCCTGAGGTTCTGTGATTGACTGTAAAGAAGGCTGGTAGGTCAATTTTAAAACATGGCCTCAAAATTCTTGACATTCTCCTGTTGAGAGGTGGGTCTATGTTCCTCTCTCTTGAATCTAGTCTGTGTGATTGCCTGACCCACAGCCAGAGGAAATGCTGCTGTGCTTTTGTGCTCAGACCTTAAGAAACTGGCAATTTCTACTTCCTGTCTCTTGGGACTCTTGCTCTTGGAACATAGCCACCATGCCCCTAGGAAGCTCAAGTAGCTCATATAGAGAGGAACCAAGGCCCCCAGCTCAGAGCCCTGGCTGAACTTTTAAACTGACAGCCAGCACCATCTTACCAGCTGACAAAGATTCTTTGCTTGAACAAACTTTAGTCAGGCTCCTGAACCTATTCCTGGGCCTGTCTGTGCACTTCCTTGAAAAATCTAGTTTTAGGAAGGACCCTGCTAAGTCAGTTTAACCAGAACCTCCTCTACCGCTGATATCTGATCACCCTTGATATCTGATCAGGTTTCTCATCTGCCATCATCCCCCAGGTGATGTCTGATCATCCTGGCCTGTCTTCAGTGGGAATCCTGTTAGGTTAGTTTAGCCAGTATCCCCCTTACCACTGATGTTTCCTCTTAGTAAATTTCCATCCACTGCCCTCAACCCTGCTCCTTGGTTACAAATTTCCACTTGCCTGTGCTGTATTCGGAGTTGAGCCCAAACTTTCTCCCCCACTGTTAAAGCCCACTGCAGTGGTTCCTATCCTTATGGTGATAGTCCTGAATAAACTATGCCTTATCAACATTAACAAATGTCACTGAATATTTTTTTCTTTAACACAGCCAATATGAATGAGTCATCTTGAAAGTAAATCCTTCAGACCCCAGCTAACTTCCCCATCAGATGTTGCATGGAACAAAAAAGAGCTGTCCCTGCTAGCCTTGCCCACATTGCAGATTGGGGACCAAAATAAATGACTGTTGTTATTTTAAGCCTCTAAGTTTTAGAGTGGTTTGGGAAAGAGCATATGTAACTGATAGAGCAAGTAATTGACTAATGAATGACAAGTGCTCAATTCCAGACCAAGTTTTCATATAA
Organism: Balaenoptera borealis; assembly: GCF_965194805.1. Lineage (NCBI taxonomy): Eukaryota > Metazoa > Chordata > Mammalia > Artiodactyla > Balaenopteridae > Balaenoptera > Balaenoptera borealis. Next base: position 30,340,050 of record NC_138873.1, read on the forward strand.
GAAAACCATACTGGACTATTTAGGTATTTTGCTAAAAAAAAACCAGTTATTTTTCTACTTTTTATTCTGGAAAAGTCTAAATCATACAAAAATAGTGAAATGAGTCTATCTATCATGCATGTACCCAAGACCCAGCTTAAATAATTATCAACTCATGGTAAATCCACCATGAATTTTAAAGCAAATCCAAGACATATCATTTCATTTTTAAATACTTCAGAGTGTGTCTCTAAAAGACAGCAGTTCTTTTTAAAACATGACAATACATTTTCACATCTAAAAGAAAAATTCACAATAATCTTTAACATTTCCTTAATATTACATTTCTCCACAGAAGATATACAGATTGTCAACAAACACATGAAAGGATGCTCAACATCACTAATCATTAGAGAAATACAAATCAAAACACAATGAGGTATCACCTCACCCCTGTCAGAATGGCCATCATGAAAAAATCTACAAACAATAAATGCTGGAGAGGGTGTGGAGAAAAGGAAACCCTCTTGCACTGTTAGTGGGAATGTAAATTGATAGAGCCACTATGGAGAACAGTATGGAGATTCCTTGAAAAACTAAAAATAGATCTACCATATGACCCAGCAATCCCACCACTGGGCATATACCCAGAGAAAACCATAATTCAAAAAGACACATGCACCCCAATGTTTATTACAGCACTATTTACAATAGCCAGGTCATGGAAGCAACCTAAATGCCCATTGACAGACGAATGGGTAAAGAAGATGTGGTACATATATATACAGTAGAATATTAATCAGTCATAAAAAGGAAAAAAACTGGGTCATTTAGAGAAGTGGATGGACCTAGAGACTGTCATACAGAGTGAAGTAAGTCAGAAAGAGAAAAACAAATATCGTATATTAACGCATATATGTGGAATCTAGAAAAATGGTACAGATGAACCGGTTTGCAAGGCAGAAATAGAGACACAGATGTAGAGAACAAACATATGGACACCAAGGGGGAAAGTGTGGGGGGGTGAGGGGTGGTGGGATGAATTGGGAGATTGGGATTGACATATATACACTAATATGTATAAAATAAATAACTAATAAGTACCTGCTGTAAAAAATAAATAAATAAATAAAATTTTAAAAATAAAATTTAAAAAAATAAATAAAATAAAAATCTATAGGTTCTCCTTCTAGTTTTATTTTTCCCTTTATTTTATTTATTGAAGAGCCCTAGTCACTTGTCCTGCCCAGTGTCTCATATGCTGGCTATTGCTGACTGTATCTCTATGGTGGTTTAAGTTCCTCTGTCCCCTGTGTTTGGGTGGTTGTATTCAGGAACTTGGTATATTCTGGTTAGATTTTTTTATTTTTAATTTGCTAAAGATAGGTGCTTTGAAGGTTTTTTCAAAACTTACATTTGGGTCTTGAAAGGTACGTTATATGTTTGTCTTATTACTGTGAGAGCAAAGCCCAGCTCAGACTTGGTTATGAAACCAGTTACAAAACAGCTCCAGGGGTCCTGTGACAGCAATATAGGCTCCTTAGACACAGGTCAGATCTTTTAGGTAACTCTGACCTTTCCCGCTGGCTGGCTTCCACAAAACAAATGATGTGAACAGTAAACAAGGATAAATACAGTAAAATAGCTGTATTCAAGAAGATCCTACACCAGTGGGATAGAAATGTAAAATTTACAGAATGATGTGGCAACTGTAATAACAGAGATCAACAGTGCTGTGGGAATACCTGCCTGAGGTTTCACCTCCTTTAACAGTGAATGAAGCATTCCCTAGGTCATGGGCAGAGGGGTGTTTGGAGTGGTGGCTGACAGCATGGATTTTGGTACAAGCTACTCTCTGGTTTCAAATTCCAGCAACTCCAGTTCAAGTCATCAAACCTCTGCTTGCCATGGCTTCTTTATCTATGAAATAGGGATAGTAGAATAATAACAGTAGATGATTGTAAGGATTAGCAAAATTAATGCATGTAAAACACTTAATCAATGCCTATGATACCCTAGATATTTATTTTTATTTAAGTTATCATGAAAGCATGTGGATCTAATAAAATGTTCTAAGTCTCTGTTGAGATGCTAGACTACTAGATCCATACCAAAGACTCCTGTTTATTGGGAAAGTCTTCATCTTGGCTGCAAAAGGCATAAGTCTGGTGTAGATTTCTCCATACTATTACAGAATATCTAGACACAGGGCCAGCCCCATCCATAGGCAGAGTAAGAAGTTGCTGATTCAGAATTGTTTAAGGAACTTGCCCCTACTCCAAACAAACTCTCTTCCTACTTGCCCACCGGAATGGCTCTGGATTGAGAATTTCAGGATACATAGACTCATATGGCTGGGACGGGGTAATACCCCGAAATCATTACCATGGCAGAGATTCATTTCTCAGGTTAGTCATTTCTTATTCCTCAAGACCTTCTTTGAGTAATCAGATGCAGAAGTCAATTTGATTTTAGGAGGAGGTCATGAGTGTTCTAGGTCTTGAAATGTGCCAGCAAAACAGATCCAGGGACTTCCCTGGTGGCCTAGTGGTTAAGAATCCACCTGCCAGTGCAGGGGACACGGGTTTGAGCCCTGGTCCCGGAAGGTCTCACATGCCGCGAAGCAACTAAGCCCGTGCGCCACAACTACTGAGCCTGAGTTCTAGAGCTCACAAGCCACAACTACTGCACCCATGTGCCACAACTACTGAAGTCCGCGTTCCTAGAGCCTGTGCTCCACAACAAGAGAAGACACTACAATGAGAAGCCCGCACACCGCAACTAAGAGTAGCCCCCACTCGCTGCAACTAGAGCAAGCCCGCATGCAGCAATGAAGACCCAACGCAGCCTCCCAAAAAATAATAAATAAATAAAATTAATTTATTAAAAAATAAAAAACAGATCCATGTGATGCAATAAAATAAAAGGCAATCAGCACCCAATGAGTAAATTGAGAGGAGGTATCTCAGAGAGGTGTGAGCAAGTACACTGAAGATGACCTTCACAGCATAGTTTGTGAAGGTTAAGTCTTCCTGCAACTTTTGCTTCCCTTCATGCCATCCCCTTCATACGTGTCCCATCATGTATCTAATGTCCCTTTGTACAGCTAGTAACTTTTTCCTTAGCAAAAACTATACTCAGAAAAAGCATCTGAAAGTAGATGCAAACTACTTATCCCTTGATTTTTAAGCCTTCTTTTAATTCTGGAGTGAAAATACTTACTTCTCATTAAAGAAGTTCCAAGCATTTTGGAAGGAGTTAGGCTTGTTTTTACCTTGAAGTCTTCCTCATGCCCTTGGTGGCACAGGCTGTGTTATCTGGGATATTCAAACTATTTTTTTTAAAAATCTGTGTGTCCTGATGAGACAGGATATGTTACATGGGTATTTAATCACTTAAGAAAGATGTCCAGGCTTAAAAATAGAAACAACAATATGATCAACCTGAAGACAGGTCTCTCTGCCTTAGGAAGCTGTAGACCTTGGCCTTGGGCTCTCACCTGCAGTACAAATGCGTGCAATTAGCTCTCAGCTTTCTCTGTTGCTTTGGGTTCCTCATATATCAAACAGCTTCACCAAAGTAAAAGAGAAAGAGTGATCTGGTTTAGAGAGACCCTCTCCCCCCAGAAAAAGATTTAATCTAGTTTAGTCTTGTTCCCTGATTGGGGGAGGTGGTTAGGGAATGGGGAATTGAAAATAAGGAACTAAACCATGTTTGGACAAAAAAAGTTTTCTTATATAAACAAAAAATGTATATATATGTATAACTGAATCACTTTGCTGTATAGCAGAAATTAACACAACATTGTAAATCAACTATACGTCAATAAAAAAAGTTTTCTGATTGTTGTTTTTTAGATCATAAAATCTACTAAAGAAAAAGAGATGTTATTAGTGTCTGCTTTGGATTTTTTAACCTGGGTTAAACAAATTTTTAAACACAATTTTGAAATATTCTTTAAAAATTTCCATAGCCAATCATTTTACTGGCATCTCCTAAATACGGGGAAAATTTTTTGTGGCATGAATTATAATACCTAACAATTCCTGGAATTATTTTAATGACAATTAGCCATTCAAATGTTGGTAGTTCTCTCCACATGGAACTCTTTGCTTAGTTCTTTCTTGTCTGTCAACAAGAAAATAATTTTTAAAATAAAAATGTCTACTTTTGACAGTCTATGTATTTTGTTTAAACTCTTTTTAAAAAAGAGCAGGGCTTCTTCCTCAGTTCTCTGGCATCCTTTGGAGTGATGTTGAAAAATAACATTTATTTTTCTTATTTGCTTTTAGGTATCTAAACTACTAATGAAGAGACAGTGACATGCTTGGAGCAAATCATTTTTAACACCTCCCCCATCAACAAAATTATCCCCAGTTGTAATCATGTAATGAAACAAAAATATGGTCAGAGAAAAAAATGTAAGTAATGAATTTTTCTTTTATTGAAATTTGTATATATATTCATGCTATTTTTAAAAATTAAAAATAAAATAAATATTAAATTTCAAAATATGGGAAAATGTAATGAATTAAAATTTTTATACATTAAGTGTATATTTATAAATTAATGTATTTTTTTGAAAAGGAGAAAAAAGTTTACACCTGAATATTAGTCAGTTACAATAGTGAATAATAAACAGCACATTTTCTGTTTTGGAAGCTTAACTTCTGTAAACTTGTAAATAATTTTATCAGAATTGACCTTTGCATAATCATAAGGAACGTAGTTAGATTTTTTTAATCTATCTTTGCTTGGAGTTGATTAAAGAACAATTTTATTAATTTTAACATTGGAAAGTGTCTTTCACATAAAGAAACAAATACACAAATAGGAAAATTCTTAACCATAAGAGTAAGTGTGACAAAGAATCATAAAAATCCCATTTCACAATAAATTCCAGAAACTGCAGTTCTGCTTTTGTTTCTTTGGAATCAGGTTTAGAGGCTTTCAAATGTTTCCACAGGTTGAAAATTTTAAATATAAATAAAAACTCTAAGTGAATACACAGAATGACAGAAAGTAATTCAAGTTCTATTTCTTCCTCTTAGCCATCACCATCCTCTCATCATTTATTTCTAATCCAGTACTTTAAAAACAAGAGTACATAGTATCACAGGAATTGTGAACACAAACTGTGCCCAAAGTGAGCTAGAAGGATTTGGAACGCTTAAGAACTTGCTCTAAAAATGAATGTGTGTAGATGAGTCTCTGTGTCTTAGGATTGGACTATAAAACTGGAAGTTTTCCAAATGAGCTTTTATGTAGAAAATGATGTTTATCAAAGAATAAGTAATTAAAATGTGCTAATTTGAAGCCCACACACGTATGTAATTACAACTGAACAGTAACTGTATCAGTTGTTTAAATTTAGACAAAAGATTTTTTTTGAGGAGTACTTTATAGCTAACTTTATTTAGGATTGCTACCAAGTGGTGACAATAAAAACCAGATTGACTAAAAGTTGGTTGTATTATTATTTTTAAATTTTCTAAGGGCAGCACAGCCCTGTCTGCCTTCCCTCAAAGCAGACTGCTCCCACCACCCTGGTTTTGATACGCCACTGAGGAAAGAATAATAAGTAGACATTAATCTGCATTTTGTTCTTACGATTGCTATATAAGAGAATAATGATAATATTTGTTTAAAACTATCAAATATTCAATAATACTACTATTGTCTCTAATGTTTTTTCATATTTGTGCTCAGTGGACTTAATGGTAATAGATTAGTGTTAAATCAGAGAGTAACAGGTCAAAATTTTGACACTTCTTAGAAATAACTGAATATTATCACATGACCATTAGAAAACGTCTTAATGGTGTATGGAGGGTTAACAAATAGTAAGGACCCAATAAACAGGGTTGAATAAATGAATGAATTGTGCAAACACACTGCTGCCAACAGTGATGGAAAAAGTTGGAAAGACAGATAAAGGACATCTCATGCACGCTAAGGTTTGTAAACTCATCCAAACTTCCTGTCTCTTGATTTTTCTTTTCTCTAGTGACCACAGATGAACCTTTTCTTGGTTCTGCATCACATGCAGAAGGTCAGATCAAAAAGGTATGTAGTGGCGGGAACCTACAAGATGGCAGAGGAGTAAGACGGGGAGATCACCTTCCTCCCCATAAATACATCAAAAATACATCTACATGTGGAACAACTCCTACGGAACACCTACTGAATGCTGGCAGAAGACCTCAGACTTCCCAAAAGGCAAGAAAATCCCCACGTACCTGGGTAGGGCAAAAGAAAAAAAGAAAAAACAGAGACAAAAGAATAGGGACAGGACCTGCACCTCTGGGAGGGAGCTGTGAAGGAGGAAAAGTTTCCATATACTAGGAAGCCCCTTCACTGGTGGAGACGGGGGGTGGGCCGGGGAGGGGGGTGAAGCTTCGGAGCCATGGAGGAGAGCACAGCAACAGGGGTGCAGAGGGCAAAGCAGAGAGATTCCCGCACAGAGGATCGGTGCCAACCAGCACTCACCAGCCTGAGAGGCTTGTCTGCTCACCAGCCGGTATGGGTGGAGGCTGGGAGCTAAGGCTCAGGCTTCGGAAGTCAGACCCCAGGGAGAGGACTGGGGTTGGCTGTGTGAACACAGCCTGAAGGGGCTAGTGCGCCACAGCTAGCCGGGAGGGAGTCTGGGAAAAAGTCTGGACCTGCCTAAGAGGCAAGAGACCATTGTTTCAGGGTGCACAAGGAGCGGGGATTCCTTCCCCTTCTGCCCACAGAAGGCAGAGCACCACCAAAATGAGCTTCAGAGATGGGCGAGAGCCACGACTATCTGCTCAGACCCCAAAGATGGGCATGAAATGCTAACGCTGCTGCTGCAGCCACCAAGAATCCTGTGTGCAAGCACAGGTCACTATCCACACTCCCCCCCCCTGCACCCCCGGGAGCCTGTGCAGCCCACCACTGTTAGGGTCCCGTGATCCAAGGACAAATTCCCCGGGAAAACATACGGCGAGCCTCAGGCTGTTGCAATGTCACGCCGGCCTCTGCTGCCACAGGCTCGCTCCACATTCCAATTATAACTACTGTACCCTTCCCTCCCCCAGGCCTGAATGAGCAAGAGCCCCCGAATCAGCCACTGCTTTAACCCCCTCCTGTCTGGGAGGGAACAGATCCCTGAGGGTGACCTACCCACAGAGGTGGTAGGGCCAAAATGAAAACTGAACACCAGGAGCTGTGCAAAAAAAGAACAGAAAGGGAAATTTCTCTGTGCAGCCTCAGGAGCAGTGGATTAAATCCCCACAATCAACTTGTTGTACCCTGCATCTGTGGAATACCTGAATAGACAATGAATCATCCCAAAACTAAGTTGGTGGACTTCGGGAGCAACTGTAGACTTGGGGTTGGCTGTCTGCAACTGATTTGTTTCTGATTTTTATGTTTATCTTAGTTTAGTGTTTAGCACTTGTGATCATTGGTGTATTTGTTTTGTTGCTCTCTTTTTTTTTATTTTAATACTCTTTTTAATCTTTTATTTATAGTTTTCTTTTTTTTCTTTCTTTCTTTTTTTTTCCCTTTTCTTCTGAGCCATGTGGCTGACAGTGTCTTGGTGCTCTAGCCTGGTGTCAGGCCTGAGCCTCAGAGGTGGGAGAGCCAAGTTCAGGACATTGCACCAGCAGAGACCTCCCAGTCCCACATAATATCAATTAGGTGAGAGCTCTACCAGAGATATCCATCTCAACCCTAAGATCTACCTCCACCCAACAGCAAGCAAACTCCAGTACTGCACGCACCATGCCAAACAACTAGCAAGACAGGAACACAACACCACCGATTAGCAGAGAGGTTGCCTAAAATCATACTAAGTTCACAGACACCCCAAAACACACCACTAGACGCAGCCCTGTCCACCAGAAAGACAAGATCCACCCCCCACCAGAACACAGGAACCAGTCCTCTCCACCAGGAAGCCTACACAAACAACTAAACCAACATTACCCACTGGGGGCAGACACCAAAAACAATGGGAACTACTAACTTGCAGCCTGTGAAAAGGAGACCCCAAACACAATAAGTTAAACAAAATGAGAAGACAGAGAAATATGCAGCAGATGAAGGAGCAAGGGAAAAACCCACCAGACCAAACAAATGAAGAGAAAATAGGCAGTCTACCTGAAAAAGAATTCAGAGTAATGATAGTAAAGATGATCCAAAATCTTGGAAATAGAATGCAGAAAATACAAGAAACGTTTAACAAGGACCTAGAAGAACTATATAGCAAACAAACAATGATGAACAACAAATAAATGAAATTAAAATTTCTCTAGAAGGAATCAATAACAGAATAACTGAGACAGAAGAATGGATTAGTGGCCTTGAAGATAAAAGAGTGGAAATAACTACCACAGAGAAGAAAAAAGAAAAAAGAATGAAAAGAATTAAGGACAGTATCAGAGACCTCAGGGACAACATTAAATGCACCATCATTCGAATAATGGGGGTCCCAGAAGAAGACGAGAAAAAGAAAGGGTCTGAGAAAATATTTGAAGAAGATTATACTTGAAAACTTCCCTAACATGGGAAAGGAAATAGTCAATCAAGTCTGGGAAGCACAGAGAGTCCCATAGAGGATAAATCCAAGGAGAAACAGGCCAAGATGCATATTAATCAAACTATCAAAAATTCCATACAAAGAAAAAATATTAAAAGCAGCAAGGAAAAAGCAACAAATAACATACAAGGGAATCCCCATAAGGTTAACAGCTGATCTTTCAGCAGAAACTCTGCAAGCCAGAAGGGAGTGACAGGACATATTTAAAGTGATGAAAGGGGAAATCTTACAACAAAGACTACTCTACCCAGCAAGGATCTCATTCAGATTTGACAGAGAAATTAAAACCTTTACAGACAAGCAACACCTAAGAGAATTCAGCACTACCAAACCAGCTTTACAAAAAATGCTAAAGGAACTTCCCTAGGTGGGAAACACAAGAGAAGGAAAAGACCTACAAAAACAAACCCAGAGCAATTAAGAAAATGGTAACAGGAACATACGTATCGATAATTACCTTAAATGTAAATGGATAAAATGCTCCAACCAAAAGACATAGATTGGCTGAATGAATACAAAAACAAGACCCATATATATGCTGTCTACAAGAGACCCAATTCAGACCTAGGGACATATACAGACTGAAAGTGAGGGGATGGAAAAAGATATTCCATGCAAATGGAAATCAAAAGAAAGCTGGAGTAGCAATACTCATGTCAGACAAAATAGACTTTAAAATAAAGACTTCGACAAGAGACAAGAAATAATGATCAAGGGATCAATCCAAGAAGAAGATATAACAATTGTAAATATTTATGCACCCAAATAAGAGCACCTCAATACATAAGACAAATGCTAACAGCCATAAAAGGGAAAACTGACAGTAATAAAATAATAGTAGGGGACTTTAACACCCCACTTTCACCAATGGACAGATCATCCAAAATGAAAATAAATAAGGAAACACAAGCTTTAAATGACACATTAAACAAGATGGACTTAATTGATATTTATAGGACATTCCATCCAAAAACAACTGACTACACTTTCTCCTCAAGTGTTCATGGAACATTTTCCAGGAGAGATCATATCTTGGGTCATAAATCAAGCCTCAGTAAATTTAAGAAAACTGAAATTGTATCAATTATCTTTACTGACCACAACGCTATGAGACTAGATATCAATTACAGGAAAAAAACTATAAAAAATACAAACACATGGAGGCTAAACAATATGCTACTAAGTAACCAAGAGATCACTGAAGAAATCAAAAAATACCTAGAAAAAAAAAGACAATGAAAACACGACAACTCAAAACCTATGGGATGCAGCAAAAGCAGTTCTAAGAGGGAAGTTTATAGCAGGATAATCCTGCCACAAGAAACAAGAAAAATCTCAAATAAACAACCTAACCTTACACCTCAAGCAATCAGAGGAAGAAGAACAAAAAAAAAAAAACAAACCCAAAGTTAGGAGAAGGAAAGAAATCATAAAGATCAGATCAGAAATAAATGAAAAAGAAATGAAAGAAACAACAGCAAAGATCAATAAAACTAAAAGTTGGTTCTTTGAGAAGATAAATAAAATTGATAAACCATTAGCCAGACTCAACAAGACATAAAGGGAGAAGACTCAAATCAACAGAATTAGAAATGAAAAAGGAGAAGTAACAACTGACCCTGCAGAAATACAAAGGATCATGAGAGATTACTACAAGCAACAATATGCCAATAAAATGGACAACCTGGAAGAAATGGACAAATTCTTAGAAAAGCACAACATTCCAAGACTGAACCAGGAAGAAATAGAAAATATGAACAGACCAATCACAAGCACTGAACCTGAAACTGTGATTAAAAATATTCCAACAAACAAACGCGCAGGACCAGATGGCTTCACAGGCGAATTCTATCAAACATTTAGAAAGAGCTAACACCTATCCTTCTCAAACTCTTCCAAAATATAGCAGAGGGGGGAATACTCCCAAACTCCTTCTACAAGGCCACCATCACCCTGATACCAAAACCAGACAAAGATGTCACAAAGAAAGAAAACTACAGGCCAATATCACTAATGAACATAGATGCAAAAATCCTCAACAAAATACTAGAAAACAGAATCCAACAGCACACTAAAAGGATCATACACCATGATCAAGTGGGGTTTATCCCAGGAATGCAAGGATTCTTCAATATATGTAAATCAATCAATGTGGTACACCATATTAACAATCTGAAGGATAAAAACCATATGATAATCTCAATTGATACAGAAAAAGTTTAGACAAAATTCAACACCCATTTATGATAAAAACCCTCTAGAAAGTAGGCATAGAGGGAACTACTTCAACATAATAAAGGCCATATATGACAAACCCACAGCCAACATCATTCTCAATGGTGAAAAACAGAAACCATTTCCTCTAAAATCAGGAACAAGACAGGGTTGCCCACTCTCACCGCTATTATTCATCATAGTTTTGGAAGTTTTAGCCACAGCAATCAGAGAAGAAAAGGAAATAAAAGGAATCCAAATCAGAAAAGAAGAAGTAAAACTGTCACTGTTTGCAAATGACATGATAGTATACAAAGAGAATCCTAAAGATGCTACCAGAAAACTAATAGAGCTAATCAATGAATTTGGTAAAGTAGCAGGATACAAGATTAATGCACAGAAATCTCTTGCATTCCTATACACTAATGATGAAAAATCTGAAAGAGAAATTAAGAAAACACTCCCATTTACCATTGCAACAAAAAGAATAAATACCTAGGAATAAACCTACCTAAGGAAACAAAAGATCTGTACTCAGAAAACTATAAGACACTGATGAAAGAATTAAAGATGATACAAACAGCTGGAGAGATATACCATGTTCTTACATTGGAAGAATCAACACTGTGAAAATGACGATACTACCCAAAGCAATCTACAGATTGCTATACTACCCAAAGCAATCCCTATCAAACTACCAATGGCATTTTTCACAGAACTAGAACAAAAAATTTTACTATTTGTACGGAAACACCAAAGATCCCGAATAGCCAAAGCAATCTTAAGAAAGAAAACCAGAGCTGGAGGAATCAGGCTCCCTGACTTCACACTATACTACAAAGCTGCAGTAATCAAGACAGTATGATACTGGCACAAAAACAGAAATATAAATCAATGGAACAGGAAAGAAAGCCCAGAGATAAAACGATGCACATATGGTCACCTTATCTTTGATAAAGGAGGCAAGAATATACAATGGAGAAAAGACAACCTCTTCAATAAGTGGTGCTGGGGAAATTGGACAGCTACATGTAAAAGAATGAAATTAGAACACTTCCTAACACCATACACAAAAATAAACTCAAAATGGATTAAAGACCTAAATGTAAGGCCAGACAGTATAAAACTCTTAGAGGAAAACATAGGCAGAACACTCTATGACATAAATCACAGCAAGATCTTTTTGACCCACCTCCTAGAGAAATGGAAATAAAAACAGAAATAAAAAGACGGGACCTAATGAAACTTAAAAGTTTTGCACAGCAAAGGAAACCATAAACAAGATGAAAAGACAACCCTCAGAATGGGAGAAAATATTTGCAAATGAAGCAACTGACAAAGGATTTATCTCCAAAATATACAAGGAGCTCATGCAGCTCAATATCAAAAAAACAAACAACCCAATCCAAAAATGGCAAAAGACCTACATAGACATTTCTCCACAGAAGATATACAGATTGTCAACAAACACATGAAAGGATGCTCAACATCACTAATCATTAGATAAATGCAAATCAAAACACAATGAGGTATCACCTCACCTCTGTCAGAATGGCCATCATGAAAAAATCTACAAACAATAAATGCTGGAGAGGGTGAGGAGAAAAGGAAACCCTCTTGCACTGTTGGTGGGAATGTAAATTGATATAGCCACTATGGAGAACAGTATGGAGATTCCTTAAAAAACTAAAAATAGATCTACCATATGACCCAGCAATCCCACCACTGGGCATATACCCTGAGAAAACCATAATTCAAAAGGAAGCATGTACCACAATGTTCATTGCAGCACTATTTACAATAGCCAGGACATGGAAGCAACCTAAGTGTCCATCGACAGATGAATGGATAAAGAAGATGTGGCACATATATACAATGGAATATTACTCAGCCATAAAGGGAAATGAAATTGAGTTATTTGTAGTGAGGTGTATGTACATAGAGTCTGTCATAAAGAGTGAAGTAAGTCAGAAAGAAAAACAAATACTGCATGCTAACACATATATATGGAATCTAAAAAAAATGGTTCTGATGAACCTAGGGGCAGGACAGGAATAAAGAAGCAGATGTAGAGAATGGACTTGAGGACATGGGGAGGGGGAAGGGTAAGCTGGGACAAAGTGAGAGAGTGGCATGGACATATATACACTACCAAATGTATAATAGATAGCTAGTGGGAAGCCACTGCATAGCACAGGGAGATCAGCTCAGTGCTTTCTGACCACCTAGAGGGGTGGGATAGAGAGGGTGGGAGGGAGGCACAGAGGGAGGGGATATGGGGTATATGTATACATATAGCTGATTCATTTTGTTATACAGCAGAAACTACAACAACATTGTAAAACAATTATACTCCAATAAAGATGTTAAAAAAAATATAAACAGACAACACAGTCCCCTAAAATTCAGCATAAATTGTATCAGTCTAATTTTAATTTTATTTTATATTTTATTGCTTCTATTTTATATATTCAATTTAATTTTTTTACCATGATATATGCTCAAGGCAGAGGTAAAGAAGGAAAAAGAATATAGAGTTTAGAACCACTGGGGTCCTACAGCTTACAATTCAAATTTAAACTGAAAATTGAAAAAAAAAAAAAAACACCAGGATTCTCTGAGACAAGAAATATGTTTTCATTTTGGTAAAGGAAAACCAATGGTTAGTCCTAATGGGCTGAGGTATCCAAAGATGCCTCTCTGGCTTAGAACCTAGTCTTTTCATAGGTTTCCAACTTTATTTCCTCTGTTTCCCTTGAAGTCTCCATGAACCTCTCTTCTAATACATCAGCCCACACACCAAGCCCTGAACGGAGACGTGGTTTGTTTGTTTGTTGTTTCATTTCTTGGTTGTTTCTCCTGTGTCCTCCCCAGTAAAGCCTGGAGAATAATAGTACTTCCCCCATGGGGCTTAGCGAGCGGTTGTTGAGTTAAATTCTGTGAAGTGCTCCATGCAAGGTCTGACACAAGGAACTCGATGTGTGCTAGGAATGATTATAGCAGACATTTGATATGAGTGCATCTTACTGAAGTGACATTCCTAGGATTCAAACCGTGACATAGCTCAGTTTTCAAGACAGCTTTTTAAGCTTTTGTTTTTTTTTAAATATCTAGCTAAATAGTTAATATTTTACTCTGAATTATCTTTAGCATAAAGAAACTTTAAGAATTAGTTGGTGTCTAGCAATGGCCTTGACTTTGATATACACTTCTAATCCTGGTAAATGTTCTAATGAGTAGCACAGAAAAATACACAGAGTTTGAATAACTGGATTCCATTTTTATGTGCAGTATATGCAGTATAGTCCATATCCAATTTTATGTACAGATGAGCAGGTAAATTTACAATGAGAAAACAAGACTATTTATTATTTTTTTTGAAGTTGCACCTTTTATTTCATATGTTACAAAACAGGAGAATAGACCCAAAATGGAGTCACTTATGCTAAGACCCACTTCCCCAACCGAGACTTAATTACAGTTTTGGCTCTTCCAGAAATGGAATTTTAAACTAGTCAATTAGGAATCTCCTGATCAGCACTAGTTAAGTCGTCTGCCTGGTAGACCCCTGCCATCCCCTAAAGGAAATTAGCCTGGCAATAACAGACCCATTTTTTGCCTGGTATAACTTCCTTGTTCCTGTATCCTTCTGGCTATGAAAGTCTTTCATTTTGTACAGCTTCTCAGAGCTCCTTTCTATCTGCTACATTGGATGCTGCCCAATTTAAATTAATTTTTCCTCAAAATAAACACTTAAAAACTTTTTAAAATATATGTATTAAATGATTAATCAGTGTGTATTATAATTTAATTTTCAGTAACTTTTACATCACAATATATCCAGACTCAGTCAAGAAATACATTTTTTCAAAGTTGGAAGGGACACCATACCTTCTGAAGTATTGAAATACTTCAGAGTAAGTTCAATTCTCCCAAGAGCTTTATGAAAGCAGGCATTCTTATCACTCACAGGTTTTACAGATACGCACTCTGAGCTTCCAAGATATTATCTGGCTTAAGGTTAACGGCTCATAGGTGGCAGAAGTAGGTTTGATCTGTGGTCTTCGATTCTAGAGGGAAGAGGGAAGGTTGACATAGCTACCAAAAACTAAATGTTGATAATGTTGGACTAGCAAATTCTATACTTTCAGAAAATCAGAGGAACTTGGGGAGGGATGGATTGGGAGTTTGGGATTAGCAGATGCAAACTATTATATATAGAACGGATAAACAACAAGGTCCCACTGTATAGCACAGGGAAATACATTCGATATCCTGTGATAAACCATAATCAAAAAGAATATGAAAAAGAATATATGTATATGTATAAGTGAATCACTTTGCTGTACAGCAGAAATTAACACAACATTTTAAATCAACTATACTCCAACAAAATAAATTTTAAGAAAAAGAAAAGAAAAACAGAGGAGCTTGTAAAAGAAGAGGAAAAGGAAAACACTGAAGAACATTCTGCCATAAAATGAAGGATAGCTATGATTTGGAAGTCAGAACAGAGATAAGAACAAGGCATGTCCAACTTTGGACTGTCTGGAATAGACCCTTCAGAGAATATCTAACATGGTGTTGGCTAAGCACATAAGAGATGATAAAAGTATCTTTTTAAAAATTTTATTTTAGTTATTTATTTTTTATACAGCAGGTTCTTATTAGTTATCTATTTTATACATATTAGTGTATATATGTCAATCCCAATCTCCCAATTCATCCCACCACCACCACTATTTCTGCTTCCTCCCCCTTGGTGTCCATAGGTTTGTTCTCTGCATCTGTGTCTCTATTTCTGCCTTGCAAACCGGTTCATCTGTACCATTTTTCTAGATTCCACATATATGCATTAATATGCGATATTTGTTTTTCTCTTTCTGACTTATTTCACTCTGTATGACAGTCTCTAGGTCCATCCACATCTCTACAAATGACCCAATTTCGTTCCTTTATATGGCTGAGTAATTTTCCTTTTATATATGTACCACATCTTCTTTACCCATTCATCTGTTGATTGGCATTTAGGTTGCTTCCAGGACCTGGCTATTGTAAATAGTGCTGCAATGGACATTGGGGTGCATGTGTCTTTTTGAATTATGGTTTTCTCTGGGCATATGCCCAGTAGTGGGATTGCTGGGTGGCTGAATCAATTTACATTCCCACCAACAGTGCAAGAGGGTTTCCTTTTCTCCACACCCTCTCCAGCATTTGTTGTTTGTAGATTTTCTGATGATGCCCATTCTAACTGGTGTGAGGTGATACCTAATTGTAGTTTTCTTTTGCATTTCTCTAATAATTAGTGATGTTGAGCAGCTTTTCATGTGCCTCTTGGCCACCTGTATGTCTTCTTTGGAGAAATGTCTATTTAGGTCTTCTGCCCATTTTCTGATTGGGTTGTTTGTTTTTTAATATTGAGCTGCATGACCTATTTATATATTCTGGAGCTTAAACCTTTGTCCATTGATTCATTTGCAAATATTTTCTCCCATTCTGAGGGTGGTCTTCTCATCTTGTTTATAGTTTCCTTTGCTGTGCAGAAGATCTTAAGTTTTGTTAGGTCTCATTTGTTTATTTTTGTTTGTATTTCCATTTCTCTAGGTGGGTCAAAAAAGATTTTGCTGTGATTTATGCCATAAAGTGTTCTTCCTATGTTTTCTTCTAAGAGTTTTATAGTGTCTGGTCTTACATTTAGGTCTTTAATCCATTTTGAGTTTATTTTTGTGTATGGTGTTAGGGAATGTTCTAATTTCATTCTTTTACATATAGCTCTCCAGTTTTCCCAGCACCACTTATTGAAGAGACTGTCTTTTCTCCATTGTATATCCTTGCCTCCTTTCTCATAGATTAGTTGACCATAGCTGCACAGGTTTATCTCTGGGCTTTCTATCCTGTTTCATTGAACTATATTTCTGTTTTTGTGCCAGTACAAAATTGTCTTGATTACTGTAGCTTTGTAGTATAATCTGAAGTCAGGGAGTCTGATTCCTCCAGCTCCATTCTTTTCCCCTCAAGATTGCTTTGGCTGTTTGGGGTCTTTTGTGTCTCCAAACAAATTTTAAGATTTTTTTTGTTCTAGTTCTGTGAAAAATGCCATTGGTAGCTTGATAGGGATTGCATTGAATCTGTAGATTGCTTTGGGTAGAATAGTCATTTTCACAATATTGATTCTTCCAATCCAAGAACATGGTATATTTCTCCAACTGTTTGTGTCATCTTTGATTTCTTTCATCAGTATCTTATAGTTTTCTGAGTACAGGTCTTTTACCTCCTGAGGTAGGATTATTCCTAGGAATTTTATTCTTTTTGTTGCGGTGGTGAAGGGGATTGTTTCCTTAATTTCTCTCTCTGATCTTTTGTTGTTAGTGTATAGGAATGCAAGAGATTTCTGTGCATTAATTTTGTATCCTGCAAATTTACCAAAATCATGGATTAGCTCCAGTAGTTTTCTGGTGGCATCTTTAGGATTCTCTATGTATAGTATCATGTCATCTGCAAACAGTGACAGTTTTACTTCTTCTTTTCCAATTTGTATTCCTTTTATTTCTTTTTCTTATCTGATTGTCGTGGCCAGGACTTCCAAAACTATGTTGAATAATAGTGGTGAGAGTGAATATCCTTGTCTTGTTTCTGATCTTAGAAGGAATGCTTTCTATTTTTCACCACTGAGAATGATGTTTGCTGTGGGTTTGTCATATATGGCCTTTACGTTAAGATAGGTTCCCTCTATGCCCACTTTCTGGAGAGTTTTTATCATAAATAGGTGTTGAATTTTGTCAAAAGATTTTTCTGTATCGATTGAGATGATCATATGGTTTTTATCCTTCAATTTGTTAATAAGTTGTATCACATTGATTGATTTGCATATATTGAAGAATCCTTGCATCCCTGGGATAAACACCACTTGATCATAGTGTATGATCCTTTTAATGTGTTGTTGGATTCTGTTTGCTAGTATTCTGTTGAGGATTTTTGCATGTATATTCATCAATGATATTTGTCTGTAATTTTCTTTTTTTGTAGTATCTTTGTCTGGTTTTGGTATCTGGGTGATGGTAGCCTCATAGAATGAGTTTGGGAGTGTTCTTTCCTCTGCAGTTTTTTGGAAGAGTTTGAGAAGGATGGGTGTTAGCTCTTCTCTAAATGTTTGATAGAATTCACTTGTGAACCCTGGTCCTGGTCTTTTGTTTGTTGGAAGATTTTCAATTACAGTTTCAATTTCATTACTTGTGATTGGTCTGTTCATATTTTCTATTTCTTCCTGGTTCAGTCTTGGAAGGTTTTAGCTTTCTAAGAATTTGTCCATTTCTTCCAGGTTGTCCATTTTATTGGCATAGAGTTGCTTGTAGTAGTCTCTTATGATGCTTTGTATTTCTGCGGTGTCCATTGTAACTTCTCCTTTTTCATTTCTAATTTTATTGATTTGAGTCCTCTCCTTCTTTTTCTTGATGAGTCTGGCTAAAAGTTTATCAGTTTTGTTTATCTTCTCAAAGATCCAGCTTTCAGTTTTATTGATCTTTGCTATTGTTTTCTTTGTTTCTATTTCATTTATATCTGCTCTGATCTTTACGATTTCTTTCCTTCTACTAACTTTGGGTTTTGTTTGTTCTTGGTTTGGTGGTGCTGAATTCTCTTAGCTTTTGCTTGTCTGTAAAGCTTTTGATTTCTCCATCAAATCTGAAATCGATCCTTGCCGGGTGGAGTAATCTTGGTTGTAGGTTCTTCCCTTTCATCACCTTAAATATATCATGCCACTCCCTTCTGGCTTGTAGAGTTTCTGCTGAGAAAGCAGCTATTAACCTTATGGGAGTTCCCTTGTATGTTATTTGTCATTTTTCCCATGTTGCTTTTAATAATTTTTATTTGTCGTTAATTTTTGTCAATTTGTTTACTGTGTGTCTCGGCATGTTTCTCCTTGGTTTTATCCTGTATGGGACTCTCTGCGCTTCCTGGACTTAGGTGGCTATTTCCTTTCCCATGTTAGGGAAGTTTTTGACTATAATCTCTTCAAATATTTTCTCGGGTCCTTTCTCTCTTCTTCTTTTGGGACCCCTATAATGCGAATGTTGGTGTGTTTATGTTGTCCCAGAGGTTTCTTAAGCTGTCTTCGTTTCTTTGCATTCTTTTTTCTTTATTCTGTTCCATGGCAGTGATTTCCACCATTCTGTCTTCTAGGTCACTTATCTGTTCTTCTGCCTCAGTTATTCTGCTATTGATTCCTTCTAGTGTAGTTTTCATTTCAGTTATTGTATTGTTCATCTCTGTTTGTTTGTTCTTTAATTTTTCTAGGTCTTTGTTAAACATTTCTTGCATCTTCTTGATCTTTACTTCCATTCTTTTTCTGAGGTCCTGGATCATCTTCACTATCATTATTCTGAATTCTTTTTCTGGAAGGCTGTGTATCTCCACTTCATTTAGTTGTTTTTCTGGAGTTTTATCTTGTTCCTTCATCTGGTACATAGTCCTCTGTCTTTTCATTTTGTCTATCTTTCTGTGAATATGGTTTTCATGCCACAGGCTGCAGGATTGTAGTTCTTCATGCTTCTCAATAAATGTATCTTTAATTGCCATATGAGATGAAACTTTTTTTGTAGAAACACTGAAATTAAGTGGCTGATCTTAATAAATCCAATTGGAGATAAGAATTAAGAGAAATCTTGTTCAGTTTATCTGTTCTTCCTAGTCTCTCAAAGATTTGATGAAGAAACTGAATCACTTTTAAGTCTAATTTATGACTTTCACCTTCTCAAGCAAATTAATAGCTACAATACTGTCAGATAGTTTTATACTGACATAATTTCATAAAAGTTTGTTCTTTGTAAAAACCTTACTTACGTCAAGTAGTAGGGTTTCTAAACTCAGTGTGAAGTCCTTTTTTGACCTAAATTCTAATTACTTTCTTATAAAATAAATTTCTTTGTAGAAAAAGCCATATTTATTGAATAACTTTTCTCTGTCTTAAATTTAAATTATTTGTGTTGTATATTATGTAATTACAAAGGAAAATGTGAATCTCTGAAGTTTAAGTTTCCATTTTAAGCCCTTTCTTTTGTTTATTAATTTAAGGTCTGTAAAACCTGATCATAGCATATATTTGGTATTACTGATAGAGTATGCTTTAAGCCATTTTGATTCTTTAGGTCTCATTACTTCATTTCAATTCCATCTATTACTCACTGACTTAATGGTTTCTATTGCTCAGCATAGGCTGATGCATTGTTAACTTTCCTTTTGGAATTTAAAATCTGGGGAGAAAGACTTCATTTTAAAAAGCAATTCAAGAAAATTCCATGGTTAAGCCTGTAGTGGAGAGACAATTAAATGTAGAGTTTCAGCATAAGTTGGGGTTGCCCAGAAAATACTCTAAGGGGGAGGTAGAAATTGAAATATGTACTCCAAGGTGGGTTGATGTGAAATAATAGAGTGGTAATAACAAGAATTGAGGAATTCTAGGGTTTCCCTGGTGGCACAGTGGTTAAGAATCTGCCTGCCAATGCAGGGGACATGGGTTCGAGCCCTGGTCCGGGAAGATCCCACTTGCCGTGGAGCAACTAAGCCTGTGCGCCACAACTACTGAAGCCTGCTTGTCTAGAGCCTGTGCTCCACAACAAGAGAAGCCACCGCAATGAGAAGCCCAAGCACCACAACGAAGAGTAACCCCCGCTCGCCGCAACTAGAGAAAGCCTGCGTGCAGCAATGAAGACCCAATGCAGCCAAAAATAAATAATTAATTAATTTTAAAAGATTGAGGAATTCTAGTTGGAGAGAGGTAGACAGTGTGTGAACAAAATGAGGATGTGACACTTGCATAGGAATTCCGAGAGCAGTGATCTGATTAAAGAAGATTGCTTAAGTGAGGAAGAGAATATTGGATGGCAAAATGAGCCAGATTTTGGATATTTTGTATACTAGAACCAGAAGTTTGAGTCTGATATAAAAGGAGTCATTTTTAATTACTTAAAGGAAATCCAGGCTGAAAGGAATCAATATAAACGATAGTGAGCAGTGAGAAGAGGCTAAATGCAGGCAAATCAGAGTAATCCAGGTATGAAGCATTCTGTGTATAGGCTGATTGTGGCTGTGAGAAAAGGGAGGAAAATAGATATTAATCATACATAAAGAGATTGATGACAGAGAGGATATTAAAAATAAGGGGGAGAAAATAAAGATGACTAAATTTTCAAGCCTGGATAACCATGAAAATGGTGAAAAGCCAACTGAAATAAATCCTAGTCCTAAATATTCTAAAAATATTATACATTGAGTGGACTTATTAGTAAGAATTTAATTAAACATGGGACTTGTCCTGGACTGCTGGAATTAAATTTTACAGTTCCATTTTTTTCTGAATTACACACTCGAATAAATGCAGAAATTCTCTTTGGATTTATTATGAGCTCTAGCAAAATAGACTCTTGATTAGGCATAAATTATTCTTGTCTTTAAAAATAAACAGTGGCAGAATGCCATGACTATGAAACGATCATGATGCTTCACCAAATCAAAACTGGATGAGAGTGACTTACAGAATGTAACTTTTTTGGGTGAAACACAGAAATAACTGGTTGGTCTTATCCTCATAAGTAATTGTTAAACTGGCATTAAATTGTATCAGTAAGTGAATAATAATTCATAAAATTAAATATAGAATATTACAATTTACAGTCATTTGGATCTACCATATTGTATCTGAGTGCTATCTAAATCCATGTTTATGAAAATAAACGTTCTAATCAGGATTTTACCTTTAGTGATCAATCTTTATATACACTGATTTTTTTACAAAATTTATTGTCTGTTTAATCCCCTGATAATTTTCAAAGTGGCACAGTTAACCATTTCCATTTTTTGTTATTTTTTTTACTGATTTTCAAAATAATTTTACAATGTAAATTATAAACAAAGATGTAGCTAATTTATGGTATTTTTACCCATATCAATTTTTACCTAAGTCATTGTGGGTATTTGGGTTTTTTAAATTATGTTGTGATTGTTATTTCTGTAAGAAAAATGTCTTTTGATCCCATTTTGTACATCTAAATTTGAGTTAGGAAAAGAATTGTGTGCAGATTTGATCTTCATTTTATTTTTTATTAATTACTTATCGAGACTATTTTTCTGAGTTAAAATGGCAGAGTAGTACAGTCTTAAAATATTGAGATCAAAACTTTCTACTTCACATAATGAGACATCCAGAGCAGGGCCAGCAACAGTGGGAAACATGTGAATTTTCTTGAACGAGTCTGGAATAGCAGCCTGCTTCCACTGAACTAAGAATGAGTAATTTCTCCAGTAGCAAAACTCACCGCATTTGTCTGATTTTTAATTTTCAAATGTATCCTCATTTTTAAGGAACATCCAAATACTCTTAATCTGCCAACAATATGAGAGCAATGAGCTCTCTTACAAAACTCACATGATGCTATCATTTCTAGCAGAAACTTTGTCTTAATTGTCTATGATTGTGTTACACCTTCTCCATAACGACATGTTTTCCTTACCTAAAATCATGGTGATTCCTGGGGCTATTTCCACTGCTAACTGTTGAATGAGCTCTGAATTCTGCGGGACCAGGAAAAATGCAAAAGCAAGTCCATAGATTTCACCACTTAAGGAGCAACTGGACATGGTTCATACTACAGTAAAATGCTTTGGAAATCTCTGCCCTACCTTCTGAACACCTTCTAGCAAGCACAATGCTGCCTATGACTTTCGTTCTCTCAATTATTCATTTGTCACTTGCAAGACTTCTTGAATGTATTTCTTGTCTTTGAGACATAACAAGAGAATATAATGTTTCTCTAGTATGAAGAAATTGGTAGCATGATGGATGAAACTTCAGGAACGTTACACTAGCTGGTTGTTTAAGCTTTAATAAGAAACACACTTGGGTCTTCCTTGCTAGATTTGAAACTTAACATGAATTGGCCTGCAAGGAAATCTAAGTACCATTTTTTGGTACGTTTGGATTTTTACCTGTGTCAATTGCTCAGAAAAATTGATATTTTCTAATTGCTTGCTATTGAAGAGTTTTCTAAAATCCTAGAATTTTAAAAAAAAAATCTTGTTTCTGAGGCTTTAACATAGTACTTTTCAAATCTGATCCATATTTAAATCATTTCTCATATATTTTTAAAAAATTGTTTATTGCATCAAATACTGTTGTCTCATAAGCTATTTAACATATATTACAAGTATCATATTTTAATCCACCTGAAACAGTCCCTCTGTAACTCTAGTTGGAATAATTTCTTGAGCTAGTCAAAGGTCTGGAGTTGAGACAACCAAAATGAAATGTACTAAATAAAGTATTAAGTCCAAATATAAGCAACTAAAATAAAGACTTTTTGTAATTGGAAAAAAAAAAAAGCCTTTTAGTTCTAGTCTCCAGATCAAGCCTTTTGACCTATCTCAACAACTAGCCTGTGATTTGGTCAATAATCATGGTATTATTATGGGAGCCCTGAAATGTCATATAAAACACGATTCTAGAGGGCAGGTAGGATGATCATTAGGTACAAAATCAGGAATGAGAACCAAACTTGGGCATTAAAACTTCATTGTTTTCCATTTTCACCCCAAGAGACATTTGAATAATGACGCTTCTTTGTTTGGTAGACTTATACATTAAGCCTTATTGGACTTTCACATGACTATTATTTTATTTAATGACATTTCATACAAAGATCATAAGCAATTTAAATAAATGAAAGAGCAAACAAAATGTATTCATTTTAAATTATTCATATCTGGTTCAAAATTATTAAAGATAATTAGGTGATCATTTATTTTATCCAGATAAACATACTTGTTCCTTAAAAAATACTTTATTTTAATGTATAAAGATAAAAGAGATCATATTCACCTCATTAGATGATAATGAAAGTATTGTTTGCCAACTAAGCTCATTTCTGAGACACTTGTGATTTCTTTCCTGATCAGTCTGTCTACCAAAGAAGGATTATCGTGGCAGCAATTTGAGATTTACTCTGTCAGATCAGCTATTGATGACTTGAGACCACCCTTATCTGAGGTAGAAAATGGAGTTTTTGTTGAGAGAAAAAATGTTTATTAGTTTTTAAGCCATCTCACCTTTCTATTTGACACAAATAAGAGTGGTGGATATGACTCTAATGAACTTGAGTTCATTTTAAAGTACTGTTCACGTACACTTGTTTTATGTATTTTTGGTCCCGAGGAGTTTTGATTCCACTGACTATATCGAAAAAAAGTCAAAGTAAAAACTCAGATACTTCTGTTTTCCCACCAAACATTAAAAAGAGAAACTTGTACTGAGAACTAGGAAGATACAATAAAGGAGTAAAGTTTGTGATTTTTCAAATTATATACAGCAGCAGACTGGATCTGCTACTCAAACATTTTAGAAATTTCCCTCTTTATTTAAATGTCATTTTATTTCCAAAAGTTTTGTACAAGAGTAGTATGTAAGTGTCACCATGTAATATGTTCTTCAAATGTATTTTCACCTTCTTTCATCTGATCACTAATGACTCTCAAATATTTAATCTGGTATAGCCCAAGTTATTCCATATTAACAATTTAGTAACTAGGTAAAATGGTTCAAGTTTAACTGTATCTTCCCCCACCTACAGGTCATTGTTTAAATGTCTGATTGGGGTTTTCAAATTAGCCAATTCTATACTCGGTATTTATATTTAGCCCTTATTATTTTTGAGGAAGGGGTAGTTCCCATCCCTTCCTCAACCATCTTCAAGCTAGCTTCTGTCTCCACAGCATTACTGGGTCTATATTGACTTTTCAATTTCTTCCACAATCTTCACTTTGCAATTGCCACATACAATAGAGTTTTCTTTTTTAAACTATCATCTTACTAGTTCTCTTTGCCACATATAGACGCTGATAATGACAGCCCTTTTTAAAACCCTCCACCCCATTTATTACCCTTATGCTGCACATTCCTGGTTCTCTCAATAATGTGACGCCTGTGGATCTTCCCCCTCCGTTGTGAGATCCCCATTCTACGCCTGCCCCATCAATGTCTGTGTTCCCAGTATTCTATCTTCCACCTGGTGCTCCACATGGGTGATTTCTTCTTTTACTTATCTGCTACTGATTTCCAAAATTATGTCACCAGTTCAGACCTTTCTCCATCTTTTCTCTTTGGAACTTCCCTCAATGTAAATCTCCAAGACCTCAGATTCAACACATCCCAAACTACTCACCATCTTCATTAGCCAGAGTCCCCAAGGAAATTGCTGATACACTTGACATAGCATAATTTAAGGAGAGTTGATACTGTTTACAAACGTGTCACTATAGGGGAACCAACAAAGACAGTCCAGTAACACAGAGCTTACCATCCTGGGCCAAAGGAATGAGGGAAGGAAAAGTTAATAAAATAATGAAATCTGAAAGGAAGAAAACTGTACAATGATAAGAACATTGATGTCTATTTAGAATCCATACAGGTCAGCATTATGGGAGAGAAGGAAGGGTAGGGAATAGATTTGGAGGAGCAAACAGAAGATACCAGCACAATACATGCCTTTTGCTTCTTAGCATTCATTCTTATCCTTTGTTGGGTGAAAAGTGTGAAACACCAACACAGGGAATTCAAGAAGTCCCACCAGTCACTGTACAATTGCAAAGTATAATCAGTTTGGTCATAACTCCATGTGAATCCTAGAATATTAGCCGTAACATGTTCTTCACATATTGTAGTGAGTAAAGAAAGGATAAAATAAACAGATAACAACAAATAGAGTGTGCAGGAGTGTCTCACAGAATCCAATAGCAGAAATATAGCTAAGCCTCCAGAAAGAATCAAAGTAGAAACTGGGAGGCTCTTGGGAGTCAGAGGACTGCTCTTTCCACCTCTTCTCACTGTTTCTCTAAGTACATCTACTTTCTTCTATATTCTTCTTTTCTTTTGGTTGCAATTCTATCCACCTAACAAAAAATGACCACACCATACATAACAGACTTATACACCTCCTGTGTTTAAGAGACTTATTCAGATGGAGACCTAACTCTTTTAGTCTCAGTTGATATTTCCTGAAGTAGACAATATGACTACCCCAGCTTAGGTCCATATATCCACCTCTGAACAAATGAGCTATGTCCAGGGACACCTGCTTTGAGACCACGTGCCAGAGAAGAGGAACTGGGAAGATAACCCAAGAATGTCTATTACAGCATTAACTCTAAAACCAGAAACAAGGTTTCATATATTCTTATCTCCCTTAGAAGACATAGCCCTGTTTGGGGTTTACAAAAATACTCAAAAATGTTGGTTGATTTTAATTTTCATCAGCTTTCTATTCTTAGTGGAGAAGGAAATATTTCATATTTGAGGATTGTGACACAATTATTCCCCTAAGATTCACTTCTCCATTTTGAGTAATTCTAGTGGTTTCCCCCCCCCCCCAGTGTCCTTTCTACTTGTATTTTCCTAGTCTCTAAGAATATTAAAAAAATTTTTGGTAATGGCTTCATTTGTCTCACCAGAAAAGAACTAAGGAGACTTCCCTGGTGACGCAGTGGTTAAGAATCCGCCTGCCAATGCAGGGGACATGGATTTGATCCCTGGTCCGGGAAGATCCCACATGCCGCAGAGCACCTAAACCCGTGTGCCACAACTACTGAATCTGCGCTCTAGAGCCCACGAGCCGCAACTACTGAGCCGGCATTCCACAACTACTGAAGCCCACGCACCAGGAGTCCGTGCTCCACAACGAGAAGCCACTGCAATGAGAAGCCCACGCACTGCAACGAAGACCCAATGCAGCCAAAAATTAATTAATTAATTTTTAAAAATAATAATAAATTTACATTTAAAAAAAAGAAAAGAACTAGGGAGTATGCATGGTGCTCTGGTTATGATTTCACCACAACGGACCAATGTAAAATATAAAGGAATTGCTTTTCATTACCTAAGCAGTTCCTCACATTGTGCTTAACTTTGTAACCATATAAACTTCTGAGGCTCTCTAGAGAGTTTTCTCCTATGCTTGAACAAGCCCTAATTTTATTTTTGTAGTGGTTTATTGTCATCTCCAAGTAACTGAAGAAGAATTAAATTAAATAGTTTATACCCTAAGGATAAAAAGAATCACACATTGACCCATACACACACAAACACACAATAAATTAAACAATTCTCAGCAATAATATTGTCAGTGATATTGTTAGTATTGTTATTCTGAGGCTGTTATGTGAGTAATATGTAAAAGCAAATTAGTCATTAGCAAATTAGATCATATTCTACTTCTAACAAACTCTTGAGAACCAGGAATTTCAGCCTGAGAGAAAAGAGATACACATTTACCAGAGAGACTAAAATCCTGTAGTCCTGTGGAAACATCAGTATAAACTTAAATTTCATCTTTTGTATATGTGCGCATGTGTGTGTTGTATGTAATATCTGGGGTTTACTTCAAAATAATATGGGAGAAGGAAAGTAAATTGGGGTGTAGATGGAAAAAAGACTGGTTATGAGTTGATAATTATTTAATCTGGATGTTGAGTATATGAAGGTTTCTATACTATTCTGTAATTTTGGATATATTTGGAATTAGTTCACCTTTTTAAGTGAAAACTAATAAATTAATTAAAATGCAGTGTGATGCAATGAGGGAAACTCTATAAACAGGATGATGGGAAACCTACCTGCATTCTAGTCCCCCATTTACAATATACAAACAAGATGCAAGGTCAAAAGCAAGTCATTTAACTTCTCAAAGTTTTTTTTTGACTCATTTGCAGAGGTGGGATAAAAGGTATCAGCCTCAAAGTAGGGAAACTAAACCAAATTGTCCATGGAGTTGATTTGAAGCTCTCAGGACGATTATTTGATAAACATCTCCAAACTTATCACAGCTTTCATGATTGAAATTAGATCACAACAGCACAAACTGGAATTTAATAAGCCATTATCCATTGGATTCAGTATTAGTTCATATTATTCAGACCCACAATTGGTAAAACTCATACCCTTAGCTAAAAAATACAGTTAATAAATAGCCAACTATTGTAATTTAATCATAAAATTAGGTTTCCATTGATATGTGCAATTACAACCAATTTTGTCTCAAAAATCTTTACTTAAATCAGTATTGAAAAAAGTCAACAAGATCTGAGACATCTTCATTCTAACTTTAGGGTAGTTTAATAATTACAACCAAATCCAAATACAATAGAAAATACAAGAAAAATTGCAAAGTATTCTTTCAGAATGGCATTTTCAGGATCAACTTTACAAACATCCTTCTTAAAAAGTGAATTCTATAAAATTAATATTAAAACTATTTTTTCAAATCAGACCTAATCCACCCATATAACATAGTAAAGAGCTCATCTTTCAAATCTCTCAATTATGTATTTCTGCATCTGCTTGGACGGATTTACAGAGTATGCTTTAAGTTGTAAAACTTTTTCTCACTTAGTACCTTATACTTACAAAATAACCAGAAAAATTTGTACTCTTCCAGCCAACTAAAAAATTTAAAAAAAACAAACTCATTTTAGGATTTGCCCTTACTCATATACACACTCATTCAGCAAGCACACACACATGTGCGAACACACACATTTTAGTTGTACTAAACTTAATGTGAAATTTTAGATTAGAGTCTCATTTATTGGCAATTCTGGGAAAGGGTTTTAGCTTAATCCCCAGTTAATGAAACCCTTGCTAGTGAATTTCCTTTGTCAACACTGCATTTAATGTATAGTGCTCCATACCTGCTGGATCATCAAAACCTGCAAAGTGATTAGGCTCAATTGGAATGTGAAAGCTGGAAGGAAGGATTTTTGTAATATTTTATAAAAAGATTATGCTCATAAGTTACATGGGCTGGCTCTATTTAAAAAACCATTTTTCAGCTCCTTTATTTTTCTATTAAAATTAGTGAATAGTTATGCTTCAAACAACAAAGCATTTCTTACAAATCAATCCTGATTGATAGATAATTCCTTGGGAGAAAGAAATCAGGTCAGATACTGGCTCGGAAAAATCTGGCCACTGTTCTTTCTTTTGCTT
Organism: Balaenoptera borealis; assembly: GCF_965194805.1. Classification (NCBI taxonomy): domain Eukaryota; kingdom Metazoa; phylum Chordata; class Mammalia; order Artiodactyla; family Balaenopteridae; genus Balaenoptera; species Balaenoptera borealis. Next base: position 30,368,834 of record NC_138873.1, read on the forward strand.
TGTCAAGAATGGACACATATGTGGAAATGACTCCCAGAAAATTACAGCAAATGCCTACCCAGAAGATTTGGGGAAATGTACTTATGATAATCAAACATTTAGGTTAAAGAAAGCTATCAGGGCTTCCCTGGTGGCGCAGTGGTTGAGAATCTGCCTGCCAATGCAGGGGACACGGGTTCGAGCCCTGGTCTGGGAAGATCCCACATGCCGCGGAGCAACTGGGCCCGTGAGCCACAACTACTGAGCCTGCGCGTCTGGAGCCTGTGCTCCGCAACAAGAGAGGCCGCGATAATGAGAGGCCCGCGCACCGCAATGAAGAGTGGTCCCCGCTTGCCACAACTAGAGAGAGCCCTCGCACAGAAATGAAGAACCAACACAGCCAAAAAAATAAAAAATACAATCAATAAAAATTAAAAAAAAAAAAAAGAAAGCTATCAGTGATTCATACACTATTTTTATATTACCCATTTTCAAAAATATGGGCTACAAGAACATTCCGTAAATACAAAATGCACATCACATTTTTTTTGAAGGATAGGAGGCACTTCCAGATTTGGCGTTGTCATCCAATAAAGTACCCTAGGTGGCTAAAGGAGAATTCCCACTAACAGTGGTAACAATCACAAGGCAGAAACAGGCATTTCAGAGATCACCAAAGGCAACACTTGGCTGTTAGTGTGAAAAATCTATGATGAAGTTAAAGTTTAATTTTATTGAATAGTATAAAATACAGTTCTTTGATAATAAAGTATAATGAAAATTCTACCCTGACCCCTTCATATTTGGTGTTTCTTCAAGGAAATGAATCCATAATTTCTACACAGTATCACCTTAAACCAATAAATATATTCCTATTCAGAATAAAGAAAGGGCCTAGCTATGAAACCCAAAACTGACAGCAAAACAGTAAAATAACATCTATATCTAAAGTTTGTCTGCTAAAAAGACCTCTCTTCTTATGTTTCTATGAATGGTTTCCTTATTTAAAAGTTGTAAATAATACATAGTTCAGCCAAGTGCTTTTCAGAAATTCTTGAGTCTTATTAGTTTGATGGTTACCATTTTTATTGGAAGAAAAACTAGGCAACTGAATGATTATGACTTTAATCCAAAACACTCTACAATTTCAGAGATATAATTACTTTGAGTGAGCTTCTTCAAAGCTTGGCTACATACACACAAAATCTAAAAAGCACACAAGGAACAAAAAAATCCAGATGGAGGCCTAACCCCCAGGTGTAAAAGAAAAATGTCTGCCAGCTCTTCAGAGGGATTGGCTTAACCTCTTATGCAATGGTGTGAGGTTTGATAACCCTATTCTGTCCTTTTAGGAATAAAACCAAACATTTGTCTCCATGACCTCTGGTCCTGAATTTATCAGCCTATTACTTCAGCTTGTGAAAAGGTAATATTCTTATTTCCTCTAGCAATACTACTTATTAACAAAAAAAAATTTTTTTTTCCTAGGGAATTCCCTGGCAGTCCAGTGGTCAGGACTCCGCACCCTCACTGTCGAGGGCCCAGGTTCAATCCCTGGTAACTAAAATCCCACAAGCCACGTGGCCAATAAATAAATAAATAAATAAAGTGCACAAGTCAATGGTTTAAAAAAAATTTTCTAGATTCTTTGTTCTACATGAAGGGATGTCATGATAAATATGACTTTTGACTTATTACAAAATACCAAGAGAAAAAGAGGTACATGTACATATGTTCACATACATATATTTATAGCACCTTATATTACAATGAGGATATTAGCTTTTAAAGAAAACCATTCATCAAAAGAGAAAGTTGCAGGAAGGGGAAAGGAGCATACAGCCCTTTCTCCTGATACATGTGTTTAAATAGTCTGTCATCACCTTATTCTGTCTGAAGGCAGAATGGTCTGTGACATGTCAGGAGACTTTGCCCAATGTGACTAGAATATCATTTCCTTTCAGGCAGCTGTTTAAATATGGGATCAGAACTCTTTCTCCTCCTTGAATTGGGGAAGAGGGACTGTGGTACACTCATTCGTTAAAAGAACATTTTGGAATATATAACAATGCACTAATTTAAATCTTTGCAATCGGTGCTGTAATACTAAGAGCCCCCAAAGAGCCTTGAGCTTTTGTGGAAGTAAAATCTCTATAAATAGTAATGAGGTCAATTCTCTCATATCTTGAAGGGCGTGAGTGAAGGTTTATAGAATGAATGGAGCAAAGGCAGCCTAGGCCTGGATGTAGTGGTTTTCAAGTGTTTACAACACTTCTGCTCCAGTGACAGAGCAAAGCTGAAACTTACAGTCTCTTTAAAACATGAGACTCAAGCTCATTATTACCATAGTGGGTATTCTCTCCACTCTTTTACTGCTCCCTGAAACCATTCCTTCAGTTTATAGGTAAGTGTGCAATATTTTAAAAAGAAAGGCAAAAAATCACAAATAAACCAATTAAAGCAGCAATTTAAACAGGTAGCAGAAACTCCCTTTGGATCCATGTATGTACTCATAGAAGAAAAGTCAAGAAATTAGGAATTTTTAAAAATCATTCATTAATGATTGGGGACCTGAAGGAATAAATGAAGGAATGGGGTTCACAAATTTGGTTCTATGATTTCAAACAACAAAAGTACAAATTCAAATATAGTAAACTATAAGATTAAGTATCCATAAGATTAAAACATAGCATCTATTTGGGAAAAACATTCCTTATAGTGAGGCTAGAGAAAAAAGTTTCCCACAGATTCTCACAAGTAAGACCCTACATAATGTCACAAACAGCATCCTTAATGTTGAAACAGCAACAAATTTAATAGAGGTATCTTTTTAATAATCAAAGCTAATGGCCTCATCTAAAGTACAATTTCATAAGCACAGTGAGGGTGGATTTGGGCAGAAGAGAGAGGTAATAAAAAATATTGTACAGAATTGTGGCCCTCTGTGGCTTAATCTTGGTTAGAATTTAGAACATCTATGACTGGGTAAACAACATGTATTTCAAGCAATATTCCATACATATTCACCTAAGCTTTTGGGGCTATTGAGTGATGTTAATATAGAGATGAACATTCTTATAAGTACCAAGAGTTATCAAGTAAGAGAAATATATAACTTTAATAAAAGATAATTCTAAAGGATTACTAGAATCTCAATAAAAATATCAATGTGGTATTCTTTATACAATGGAGGAAGAAATGAAAAAGATCCTAACACTTATTTAAGAAACAAAACTTATGTAATAACTTTTTAAAGCCAATGGAAAATGAGAACACTGATGATTAGAGTCATCATATATTAAAATCCATTACAAATCTACAATTGTTAAATTCATATGGATCTGGTACAAGATCAATGGAGCAGAGAAATTATCTGAAACAGATTCTAGTTAATATGCATATGAACTTAATAAATGCTGACTAAGATCTTGGAAATAAGATTTTAGAAATAAGTGAGAAGTTCAAGAAATATTTACAAATTTTGCTGGGAGAAAATAAGCTATTTAGAAAGAAAATAATCTGAGATATTCAGCAGTCACTGTAACCCAAATAAATTCCAATCGGATATGAAAATTTGTTGTTAAAAAAAAGAATTAATAAACTAGTAGAATATATAGGTGAAAACTGTTTAATCTCTTTTTAGGAAAAGACTTTCTTAAACAAATTTTTTTAAAGTATTTAATAAACTAAAGAGACATATGATAGAAACAATATATGAAATTTGATTGGATTTTGGATAAAAAATAAAAGAATATAAAAGGTTTATTTGGGAGATAAGAGGGAAAATTCAAATATGAACTGGACATTAGATATTACAGAATTGTTAATTGTCTTAATTGTACTAATAGTATTCTAGTTATGCTGAAAAATATCCTTATTCTTAAGAGATATACAATGGAGAACTTAGCAGCCAAGTGTCTGAAGCTTACTTTCAAATAGTTCAACAATAATAAGCAAATCTCTTTCATTGTGTGTGTATACACATACACACACACACAAATATATACTCACACACATACATATGTATGTATGTGTCATATATATGAGAGAGAAAGAGTGGGGGAGAAAAATCGACAAAACACTGTCAGCTAGTGAATCTAACTGAAGAGTATACAGGGCTCAGTGGATTATTCTTTCGTTTTTTTCTGTAAGTTTGAATTTTTTTAAATAAAAAGTCAGAAGGAAAATTTTCTAGTAAGAACAATAGATTTAATGAACTAAAAATGTAAAGCATCTGTATGTAAAACAACATGATACTTCTAAATTATATGACAAATGGTTATACACTTAAAAAATAGAAGGTTCATTAAAGTTGTTACGGAAAACATTAGGACCTCAAAAGAAAAAATGAGCAAAAGATACAAACAGATGCTCCTCAGAAGAAATCCAAGTGACTAAATATGAAAAAAAAAAAGTCAACCTTGCTAGTTGTCAAAGAAAACAGAATACTATTTTTCCCTATAAAAGTAGCAGAGGGTTGTTTTGTTTTTTTATTTGTTTTGTTTCTAATGATTATACTTTATACTACAAGGGTACAAGGAAAGACATCTTTTCATTGTTGATGAATTTGTAAAATGGAACAGAGAGTCTGGAAAGAAATTCGGAAATGGTTTCAGAAGCATGAAAAAAGTGTATAAACTTTGATCAAGCAATTCTTTTCTGGCAATTTTCCTTATGGTAATAACAAAGATTGGGAAATAGTATGCTAAAAAATTGTCACATATGGCAGTTCTAATAAAGTAAAATAGAAAACAACCTCAATGTCCACTGTTAGGGTAAAGGTAAACAAAACTTTTTACTACAGGGCACATCCATTTGGCAGAATATTATGACACTATTAAAGATGTTTATGAAGCATTTAATGACACAGAAGCATCATATAATAAAATAGTAAGTGGAAAAAACAGGGTACCAAGGCACATAAGCAGTCTGAAAAAAATTCATAAAAAATATTGAAAAAAATACTGAAGTACGATAAAATATGAACAATTGGTGCCTATAAGTAGTGTGATTATCTCTGGCTTTTTTCTATTTTTTATACTATTCCATATGCCCCAAACTTTTCTCTATAGCCACATATGTGGTGAGATATGAGTAAAGTTCATTTAGAAATCTTTGAAAAGAGACTTTCCAGAGTACTCAGGTAACCAAAAACACACTGGAGTCCAGTCAATATTAATTTGGTACTGTGAGTGTGTATATATATGTTTACATAAAATGAAATAAAAGCAAATTATTTGAGATAGATCATATACCCCAGAGATATAACTTTTTGAAAACTTTTCCAGCAAGCTCTTTCTTCCTGTGTTTTAATAAGGATCTAAATATTTCCCAGAGTTTTTTGTTTGCTAGTTTGTTCTGTTTCATGTTCTCTTTAATATCAGATAAAAGGAGTTGAAAGTTAAGTGAGTGGGTGTCACTGAGGTGTTGGGAGAAGGAAATTGTGGTGTTAAAACCTCAAATGAAGGACTCTGAACACTGCCCCCCCACCCCCGCCACTGTATCACTCCATACTTGTAAATTAGACACTTCTCTGAGTAAATTAACCTTTTCAGGTCATAGATAATCAAGTCAATTTTCTTGACAATAGAAATGTTTTACATCAAGTATCAGTATACTGGGAAAAACACACAGATGATCAATTTAAATTTTTCATATATTTAATTTTAATCTCCAATAAAGTTTAGACATGAACTGGAAAAGCTAATCATTTTGTTTGCACATTGACACTCTTTTAAACAGTCTACCCATAGTTCCCTCAGAACCCACTGAATGAGCAGCAAGAAATGTAACGCAAACCTGAGCCATGGCTGATTGGACCAGAGGGGACACCTAATCCAAGCAAGGTCTCTGAGATTCTCTTTTCTGGGAATTTGCTGTTAAAACACAGAGAGATTGAACTGATTTTCTGAGGGCACTCTACCTGTCAAGTTGCTAGATTAGTGGCTAAGACTACCAACTGAAGACTTGGTGTGATAAAAAGCCAAACAATAGAGCCAATCTATGGGGAAAACCAAGAAAATGAATTAGAAACACAAAGCAACATAAAGAACACAAGTGGTGCAGAGAAGAGGCAGTTGATTAAGGAGCTATGGTTTCTGAGGGCTTTCTAGTTCTCTGTTCCAAAACCTCATTCACACCTTAGTGACACATCTCATCTTTGGTTTCACGAGATATGTCTGTTATCTTATTAAAACTCTCCCTTTATTTAAACAAACTTTAGATGTTATTTTGTTGCTTGAAACCAAAGCATCCCTGGGTAAATAAGTACTTGTCCTTTCTAAATTACATTAAAATATGGATAAAGCTTGTACTTTCTATCCACATTTAATAGATCAGGAACTGAGTCAAATAATTTAACATCATATGTTTACTTACTGTAGCTCTGTGACTAGAGTTCAGATATTTCAATTCCAGTTCCTCTGCTGTTAACTCTTCTGTGTCTAGAGGTAAATATGGCCAACGCTGTGCTGGTAACCGTTGAACACATCAGCAAAGATCTGTCTACAAGGTGTTGTAACTGGATAACTGCTACATCTGGATTCTGCTGTAGTAGCACTATGTGAGGACACCGTGGGTTATCAACTCAGTTAAAAGCATCAGGACCATTAACTTGTAGTTCTACCATCAAATTCATAGAAAAACCAAAGGAAATTGTATTTTGACATTACTGTTAACAAAAATGTACTGCAGCTTCTATTTTAACCACAGCTATAGTTTCAGTGTTGAATGGTTCTTGTCATCAAGGGAAAAGCAAATAAAAATATTTTCTAACTCTACATTTAAAATTCTGATCTATAAACTCAATAAAACATCTTCAGTTCTATCCAATAAAAAACAAACAATTGAAGTCAGCTAGAATCTACTATATGCCCTTAAATCTCCAAGTGTTCTGTATAACTAAAGATATGTAGTTAATTTGCTAATAGCTATCCTATAGATATCATTTATTGAGTGCCTACACTGTGCCATGGACTGGTCTATGTATTTTACACACATTATTCATTCATTTGACAAGTATTTATTTTATTGAATACTGGATACACACTGTTCACATGTCATAGTTACTGAGAATATAACAGTGAATAAAGCAATGTCCCTGCTCTCAAAGAATTTTTTAGACTTCATTTAATCATCACAATTAACCTGCAGTTGTTACCATTTTTTTAGACCCAATGAGGTTAAATAATTCACCCAGGGTCACACAACAGATGAGGGGTAGCTTAGGCTTCTTAAAATCTCAGGCTTTTTCCATTTGACTACATGTTCTCATTAAATCATTGACTATGGAGAGAGAACCATATTTACAGCCAGGCGAACACTGTTGAGAAGCTGATAATCACTGATAATCCATGCCAGGACCGTCTCACATATACTAGTTCCTTGATGCATTTACTACAAATGTAGATTACTTCCCATAAAGTAATGTTCTCATTGAAACCAATATTTCCTAAATTACTTAAACAACCTTTGAAATTTATCATTGGATTATCACTGGATTGGAATCTAAAATACTCTACAGTCAATATGAACAAAATTCCAGATGTTCAATATAAGATGAATGCAAGTAATTTTATTAAACCAAATTAGGTTGAATTTATTTTTAATTTGATCCATTCATATATATGAATGGATCAAATTATACATATAATGTGCCAGAACAAGTTCTAGGTGCTGGGATACAGCAATGGAAAAAAATCCCTACTCTGATGGCATTTACATAAAATATATATTTTGTTATATGGCAGCAAGTGCAGTAAAGAAAAATAAAGCATGGAAGAGGGCTGGGAGTATAAAGGGCTAGGACTTACAATTTTAAATAAGCAGGTCAAGGAAAGCTTCATTGAAAAGGTGAAATTTGAACAAACTATTAAAGAAATTGAGAGAGTGAGCCACAAGGAGATCCAAGCAAAGGACACAAGTTCAATATCCCCGACATGTGTGTATCAAAGCTATCAGGGTGTCAGGATTAGAGAAGTAGCAGGCACCAGATGATACAGGACTCATAGGCATCATGAGGAGATCAGCTTTTACTCTGAGTGATGTGGGAAGTCATTGGAGAATTTTGAACAAAGAAATGATATTATATGTCTTAACTTCTTGAAAGTATCCCTGGCTGTTGTATGGAGAATGGACCATAGGAAAGGAAAAGAGGGAGACAATTTGGGAGATTTGTAATAATCCAGGTGGGAGATGATGGTATCTTCCATCAAGAGTAGAAGTGGCCAGATTTCTGGATATACTTTGATCATAGAGCCAACAGGATTTGACAACAGATCAGATTTGGGGTTTAAGAGAAAGAAAGAAGTCAAGGATGAGACCAAGGATTTTGGTCCAACTAATGGGAAAGATGGAGTTGCCATTTACTATGGGAGGAGCATGCTTGAAAGATCAAGAGTTCAGTGTGGGGCATGGAGAAAGCATTTTTCACAGGAGTGATCACGTGCATCAAATGCTACTGAGAGGCTGAATGACATAAAGACTGAGAATTTACTATTGGATTCAACAATGTAGAGGTCATTGGAGACCTAAACAGAACTGTTTTGGTGGAGTAAAACGATAAGAGTGAAAGGCTGATTAGTGTGGATTCAAGAGGCATGGGGAAAGAGGAATCAAAGGCAACAAGTCAACTCTTTTGAGAAATTATTCTATAAGCAGAGAAAATGGGCAAAACCTGAAAGAGAAAGTGGGGCTGAGGAAGATTTTCTTCGTAACAGGTTAAGATTGAAGAAAGAACATGTTTGTCTGTTGATAGGAATGACTCATTAGAAAGCAAAGAATTGATGAAGTTTGTTCTTACAAAAAAAGAGGGCAATATAGTGAAGAAGGTGGTCTTAGAAGAGTGGAAAGTTCATCCACATCCGTATATATGCTTTTATGATTATAATCTCTCAATATATTACATGATTTTTATAATTATTCCTACACTGCTCTTACTGAAATTTAGAAGTTTATTTGCCAAGAAGACTGCCTATTTTCTCACACAATATAAATTGAATTTATCAAGAATAAGTATACTATCTTGCTCAACTTTTTGTCACTATTTTTTGAAATGTATTCAATAATAAATATTTTCATGTTTACACTATGGTTGCATGAAGTAGTAATGTATGCATGAATGTTAAGAGGCATGTTGTGAGTTAAAAAGGACACGGTTTCCCCCTAGAACCTGCCCCCCTTCTCTGCTATATATGGTGTACATTCAAACTCTCTCTAGATTTCTGACCCCCAAAAAAGTTTTGGAATTATTTTAGAAGGCTTTATATATATTTAGTATGACAATGAGTTACCTCTTTTGATATCATACCTTAGTGAAAACAAACTTGATAATTACAAAGGTCACAGATTATTTTTGTTTTGAATTTTTTAACAAGAACCTTCCAAATTTAAAAAAATAATAAACATTTATGTTGAAAACTCAAGAATTCTATTTGGGGCTTTGTAAATATGCATAATAATCTTAAATTATTTTAATTAGAAAAAAAATCTTACAGCTTTAGAAAGCAAAGACTCCAGGATCATACACTGTAGCTCTCAAAGGTATATAATTGTCAATTAATCATTTATCTATTCACTCAACACCTTATCCTCATGTACAATTTTATGAAATTGATATTCAAGTGAAATTCAACATATTATATTTTGACAATAACATGCATACATCAATTATTCTCTGTAAAACAGAAAATGTTGTTCTAACATTTATTGAACATCTAATGTGAAGACATAAGTACTATCATTTACTCTCGTTGTATAGAAGAAGTTAGATAAACTGCCCAGGTCACATAGATAGAAGTTCTGGAATTCAAATCAAGCCTGTGTGATTCCAGAAGCCAGATGTAAACCATTACCTCACACTGTTATCTGTACCATGGTACCCCTTACACATCTACTAAATCAAGATACAATTCCGAGACACTTCACCTACCTAGAAAAAAACGTATCCACAAGAGAACTACAGTTAAAAATCTATTCTTTCCAAGAGACCTTCAAGATGGCAGAGGAGTAAGACGTGGAGATCACCTTCCTCCCCACAAATACATGAAAAATACATCTACACGTGGAACAACTCCTACAGAACACCTACTGAACGTTGTTAGAAGACCTCAGACTTCCCAAAAGGCAAGAAAATCCCCACGTACATGGGTAGGGCAAAAGAAAAAAGAAAAAACAGAGACAAAAGAATACAGACGGGACCTGCACCTCTGGGAGGGAGCTGTGAAGGACGAAAAGTTTCGACCTTGCTATTCAAAGTATGGTCTAGCAGGAACCAGCCATATCAGAATCACCTAGGAGACTGTTAGGAAGGCAGAACCTCTGGCCACATCATCGACCTACTAAATCTCAAGGTGATTCTTGGGAAGCACTGCACCTGTGTCCTAATGCTGATTTGGTTATTTCCTTAGCATGTAACTAACTCTAGGCAAGTGCTTTCATCTCTAAACCTAAATTGCTCATCTCTAAAGTGGAAAGGATTTCCACCATGCTAATTCAGGGGGTTGTTAAAAGGATCATATGCAATGAACTATGTGAAAGCACTTTGAAAGGTATAAAGCACCACTAGAAATCTCCCCTAAAACAGGCGTCTGTGTTCAAGGAAAATCCAAGGGGCCAGGGCTGGTGCCTGGAATGTCTTGGCCACGTCCCTCACAGCTGCCTCCACTATCCCTGTATATAAACAAAGCCTCAGAGAAACATCTCACTTGGTAAAATAAATACTCAGGTTTATGAAAGTGTCATGAAGCTGAGTTACCCCAGGAGATTCATAGGGTGATGCCTGACCCAGCTGCTCTCCAAATCAAGCCAAGGAATTTGCCCTCGTGTCAGTGCACCTGCCACCGCTCTGTGACGTTCCTGGTTACTCCCTTTCTATTTTTCTCATCTCTTATCATCGGAGGACTATGGGATGACTGAGGAAACAAGGCAAGGCAGGAGCTGGGATTTTCTGAGGAGTAGCATGTCAGGTAAAAAGTTGACAGGCTCAGGGCACTCTCCAACCATGAAAGTAAGCTGTCACACAGCAGATCTTTCAGTCCCCTGAGAACTGTCACTTGGAACTTTCTAGTTCAGCAAGTGTCCTTTAACAAAAGTTTTAAAATTATTAAAAATGAATATTTCATTGTTAAAAATTGTTTTCCACAAGAAAGACCCTGTTCCTGGAGGTGTTTAAGAAAAAGAATTCTGAGCTCAGGTAAATTGGGGATGCTGATCACCACCCCACCTCCTGGAGGAGGGGCACAAAAAGAATCCGATTTAAATTTGCTGAATCAGCATTTTCCAAACTTACTTGACAGCAGAACACTTCCTTGCAGTATTGCCTATTAATACACTGCAGTTTAAACAGTAGTTCCACTAAGAACGTATCTTGAAAATCACTGTCTTTTTTTGGTTATAATATTTAATGTAATCTTAATAGCATAGCGCTACTTTTGTGGAAATGAAATATTCTAGCCTGGAAACTTCTTGACTACAGGAGCTGCTGTTGTTTACTCTCCAGCACTTAGCAGAGTACAAGGCATTTAGCCAATTCTCAGTGAATGTTTGTTCAATTTTAAAAATCAAAATAGAACACTTTTTTTTTTTTTTTGCATGAGAAAAGATATTCTCTATACCAAAAGGATATGACGAGTATTTATGTGTGTTTGTTTGTTTGTTTTTTGAGGAACAAGAGCCCAGTTTTTTTACTTGATCAGTTCTTGCGTTTGATGTACTCCTCGATGACATCCTTGGCCTGAGCCTCTTTGCCATAGTCCTTGACCACCACACAGCTGCAGCCCACCACTTTACAGGGTTTTCCCTGTCTACCCATTCCCTAATTTCTTGTCATCAACCTTAATCAGGTTGATCTGGTGCTCAGCACAAAGGGCCTCCACCAGCTTGACCTACACAGGCTCATCACAGTTGGAAGCACACAGAGATGGGCTTGGCGCTTGCCTAAGGCTTTGGCGGCTTCGCGAATTCCACGTGCTAGGCCATCGTGGATGAAAGCGGGCCTCAGCACCTCTTCCAGAGCAGTATTAACGTCCATTACACCTCCAGCAGCAATGCCTTCCTCGGCCATGGCGGTGGGTTATAGGTGGAGCTGAATCTTGAGTGCACCCGCGCCTCCGCGGCCACAGGGAAAGAGCTATGATGAGTTTTTTAATTGGTTTTATGTGATGGATATGTACATTCAAATAACTTATTTGGGCTGATTATTTGCTACTGTAAGTAACAAATAAGGAAAGGCCATCCTAAAAAGGAATTTATACATAAGAATACTGTCAACCATCATAGTTTTTCAACATTTATAACATATCATGGTTCAATATTTCTAATGAACCAGAAGTTACTTTTTTTAAAAAGGCAGGAGCTAGTGTCATTCTCTATAAAATAGTGTGGAAGGTGAATTGTAAGCCTGACAGTCTACGGGGACTTGGAATCACCATTCAAAGTTTATAGTCCTTAGTTATCAAACTGCTGGTAAAGTATAAAAATACATCCAGGGCGTCTTGATTGTTCTAAATCACCGCTGGTGGTTCAGCATCACATCCCAGACCTCTGCACTGTGTCCCGAGAGAGGCATTTTGAGTCTGCAAAACTATCAGAAAAAAAAAAAAAAAAAAAACAGGAAGGGAGGGCTGAGTGGGGAGGAGAAATGAGCATTCTAAACTGAAAACAGAAACATGGATGCTGACGCTAACAGAGTTTCCTCAAGGAGAGAACCCTAGGTAAGCATGCGTAACTTTGAAGTGACCCACAAACCTCTCCCCTTAAAGAACCTTCTCCATCTTAGCCAGATTGTATTTCCCATAACGGGAAATACAAGCCCTTTGGGTTCTGCTCAAGTGAATGATTTGCCGCAGTCACAAGACCAAGTGACTAAATATTTCTAGCAAGCCCATGTATTTATTGAATCTTGCTTTTAGAGATTTTTTTCAAACCTTGGCCTTAGAAGGATGAGAGAAATACAACCTGGGAGCAAAAATCTGGTCTTCCTGAGCTCAAAAAAGGATTTGACATAAATTGCTCTATTAACAAAATGCCCTTTGTTACAGTCCGAAGGAAAAAAAAGAGGTCATCCTGTGCAAAAGCATTTTCTAAAGGTTGTCCCAAGGACCCTACTGGTTTCTCGTTAAATCTCAAAAACTGCCTGAGATTATAACCCCTCTCCCATTTGTTTAACCTTCTATAATATTATTTTCAAATGTCTCTTCGATGCTACTAACAATTGAACAATATTATTTTTAGTCTCAAATTTCAAATTTAGCATTTCTTTAGTATTTTTATATGTTACATCAGATTTTATACACTATTTAGGTAAGCATTTGTATGAATACAAACACACACACATATTTACACAAAACCTTTCAAAAAATGGTGATGAGAACTGGTTTCAGATTTTTAGGTATACCTATTATCACTGTAGTATTCATACAAGACAAATAAAATGGAGAGAAAAAATCCAAAGGAGGCTCAATAAAATATGCATTAAGAACATAGCAGATATTTAACCTCTTGAAACCTCAGTTTCTTCAGCTGTAAAATGGAGATAATATTGATAACCTACAATCATAAAGTGTTATAAGGATAAAAAGAGGGTATATTTAAAACAATTAGCCTTTATAAATATTAGCTAATATTACTGTTGTTGCTGTTGTTGTTTTTTATTACCATTATTATTTTAAACTTCTTAAAATTAAAATTATTTTTAGGGAATCCCTATAGATTGTTATTCAATAGAAATTTACCAATGCTAAACATGGAGAGGCAAAAGAATACGGTTAATGTTACAACCTAAATTAGAACTAGGAACAAGGTTTTCTATCTGAGTTCTGAGCCTATTCTGAGTTCCATGCTGATCTCTTTTTAGAATTTAACCAACACTGACAAGTCAGCACTTTTGAAAGGTGAATATAAGGGAATCCACCAAAACGTAGGTTACACAAGTTTCCTGGTGACCAAAATTGAGTCATTCATATATAAATTGGATTCATCCAAACCATTGTTTGAATTTGAATATTGACATTAAAATTCATATAAAATACAAAATTATTAAATATGTTGTAAATTTATATTCATTGTACATTATTGTGACTTTCAAGCAGAAAAAAGACAAAAATAAAAGAAAAAATGTAAAAAGGAAAAATGTATATATTTCTTCTCATACATGATCTTTGCTTTATTCTGTATTCTGTTGAGAAAATCAAATAAAAATATTAACAATATTCCTATAATAAAAGTTTCTCATTTTGTTTTGTTGTTGTTCTGTATCTAAGATTCTGGAATATGGGAAACTTTCACAAAATTATTTTGGTAAAATGAACACAAAAAACTTTCTGAAAGGCTTTAACTTCATATTTTACATTCAATAGGATTCTCCCAAGATTTTAGACCAAATATCAAATCTTCCATAAAGTACACAAACTTGACACATAATAAGTTCTCAAGATAATATACTTGTTGAAATAGAGAATAACAATTTATTATGAAAGTGCCTATCAGAGCGACTATACTCAACAGGCCCTCAATAATAAATGATTGTTGGATCCGAATGTTATCACTTCTGTACCAAAATGACAGCACAGAATTGTAATTAAAGGATTATAAAACGGTTGACCATCCCTCAAGTGGAAAAACCTTCTAAACTGTATTAACTTTTATGCTGTGATAGGAAGGTTCATAAGTACTCTAAATGGGCCTTGAAGGGCAAATTGGATGAAGTGGGCTTAATGGTATTTCTTTAGTGCAGAATGTTACATTAAGACCTTCCTGAAAACCCCTCTTTGAAGTACACTGCCCCACCATCCTCATAATAACCTTGCATTTATCAGGCCTTGATTCTGTGGTGTAAAGAGTAACGTTTCTTACCCCATATTACACATGACAACTTCTTTTGGCTACACACAAAAGTGATCTCAGGTATATTTAAAGCAAATGTATAATGGGAGTGATAATGTACAACAACTGATAAATATCATGCCCAACACACTTATTAGATGTCCTTACATATCTCTTGAAAGTACTAATGTTGGAATGGGTGATAAATTGACTTAAGGTTGAACACTAGTGTGAAAATTGAGAAGTCCTGGATAGAACTGGAGAGCAGGGAGTTTTGAAAGACTAGAGAAGAAAGGATGAATGAGAAATACAAATATACAGGACTTCCCTGGTGGCACAGTAGTTAAGAATCCGCCTGCTAATGCAGGGGACATGGGTTCGATCCCTGGTCCGGGAAGATCCCACATGCCGCGGAGCAACTAAGCCCGTGCGCCACAACTGCTGAGCCTGTGCTCTAGAGCCCTCAAGCCACAACTGCTGAGCCTGTGCTCTAGAGCCCTCAAGCCACAACTGCTGAGCCTGTGTGCCATGACTACTGAAGCCTGCGTGCCTAGAGCCCTTGCTCTGCAACAAGAGAAGCCACCACAATAAGAAGCCCACACACCACAACGAAGAGTAGACCCACTCGCCGCAACTAGAGAAAGCCCGTGCGCAGTAACGAACCCAACACAGCCAAAAATAAATAAATAAAATAAATAAATAAATAAATTTATATATAACAAAAGAAATACAAATATACGGTGGAGTTTTCTAAAAATAAAGTAATAAGAAAATATAAAACCTACAAAAGAGGTTGATAAAGTCAAAGGGATGTCTAAGGAGACAGAGTATCAGAAAGCTTCAGGTACCATCCTAAACTTGAGAGTTAGGCTTGCTCTCTACAAGCTACGGCTGTCCGAATTTAGTAAAGCCACATGGTGGAAACTATCCTAAATCAACTGGCATAGTGGATATTGATTATAGCAAAACCCTTGATACAGTCTCTCAGGATAAATTTGTAGATGAAATAATGATCACAGACCATGTTTTATTTTTTCCCAAGACCTATCATATTGCCTGATATATAGAAGGCACTTAATAAACTGAAAGAATCAGGAATGTGACCTAAGGAATACAACATTAAATGGATTCATAGCTGGCTGGAATATATTTATCAATCAGTGCATTACTATCATCCCTATTGAACTCTAAATAGGGCAGAGACCGTGTAATATTCTTTATCTTTGCATCCCAAGGCTGAGCAGAGAATGCATAAGTATTTTCAGATCAGCTGAACTTGGAGGGAGATGTTCAGTGGCTCATCACAGAACTCAAATGTTCAACATTTTTATCTGTGATGTGAATGAATACCTTAGAGATTTAAGCTAGTCAAATGTGCAGATGATACAACTTTTGGATGGTTATCATTACATAAAATGCTCAAATACTTTATTATCAATAGAGCATCTTAATACATATTAAATATAGCAGTTAATGGGGTGGTAGCAGCAATATTAATTGAGTAAAGTCAGAACCATTAGAAACAACTAGATCCAAAGGTAAATTTAGGGAAAACTGTGTTACCTACTCTCAAACAAGATTATTTTCCCCCTCTGGATGCCATTTAAATAGGTAGTGAAAATTTGAAACAGAGTCTAATGTAAATATGTAATATATGTAATTATGTCTGATTTAAAATTTGGGGTGAGTTTGAAAAAAGGTTTGAAAACTTGATCTGAAAGCATTTAAAGAAGCCATTTCATGACAGTGCCCAAAAAATAATTTGGCAAAAATAACACTTACTGAGTGGTCACCAAAAACATGTGCTGAATGATCAGCTAATTAAAAAAAAAAAATTGTTGTTAAAATTACAGCATAAAATAGGTTGTGAATAGGCCCTTGGCTGGGAATGCACCAAATTAGAATACAGGGTCCATCTGGCAATCTCTGAACCTGAGCCAGGGCCATGAAAACCAAGAGACTCCGCCCTACATTTGGCGACAGTTGTACTTTCTAAGCAAGAGGATCTCAGGAGACCTCTGAACCTGTAGGGCGATGGGGACCAAGATGTGGGGACAGGGTTCCTGGGCCATGATTCAGCGAGGAGTGCCCATTTCACATCCCACGAAGATCACAACGGTAAGGATAATGGCCCTAGCTTCCACATTTTTTTTTTGTTTGTTTAAACAGTTTCTTTCCTGCCATTTCCCACAAAATAAAAAGACCTATTCAGAGGTAAATTTCTATAAGAGAAATTTCTGACATATGCAGAAATGTGCACAGAGTTAGATTCTGACTGTGTAATTTTATCCTGTCTTCAGCAAGAAATTTAAAATTTTCTCCAAACTCATAATTTTTTGAGAACATTGTCATCTCACCATGACAGCAACTTGAAGGAGTAAAAAAATTTGAGGGAAAGAAAATTAAAACATTATTTTAAAAGACTAAGGATTGCTATGGAGCAGTCAGAGGAGTTTAGAAGAATAGTCCAGTGACTAGCGTTTTGCCAGATCATTTGCCAAAATGTTGACATGAAAGTTCCCTGAAAACTTTGTCTTAGGTTTCCGAAAATTTCTCTGAGGAAATTGCTAAAAGAATAAACAATCAGTTCAATTGCATACAGTGAAGAATCAAGTCCACATCCAATGTGCATATTCTGTTTATAGCTGGGAAGAATTTAAATTACTTGCCTAGCACTCCTTTTTTCTTTTCAAGTATAAACTAACTCAAAAAATTAAGTAAAAATTGATGATCTAGCAATGTTTCTCTGGCTGCCATACAGTATGGGCAATGAGTTCTAGACTCCAATTTATTGGTTTGTCAGAAAGTTTGGTTATTTTCATCAAGTTAGCTTTACATTTAACATTCCTCCGCTTAATTGAAACCATGCGGACACATTTGGTTAGCATCCACATTCCTACAAAAGTAAAAAGGGTACTTTGTTTCAAATTCTGCACACTTCACCAGTAAATTCTATTCTTCTTGCAGTAACAATTAAACACACAGTTGGCACTTAATAGCAAAAGCTTCCTAATCCCTATTGTCAATGGGTACAACTCAGCTTTAGCAAATATCCAGTCAGGTGGAGGAAAAAGCATTATCCATAACTTTGTCTTAATAATTGAATAAATGATTTTCCAGGGACTAATCCCAGGGTTTTAAAGCATGGCCCATGGAAAATTATAGCATTTTAGAAGTTTATTTAACCCCCATTCTCTACTTCTTGCCCTCCTGGGATCCTGCATCAATGTGCTACCTGAAGGATGGGTTCTGAAGGGTAAGCTAGGAAGTGCTACGCTTCTTAACTGACTGTTCTTTCTTTCTCAATCCCATTGTGGAAAATGACTCTGGATTGGTTTATGAAGCGAGTTTAGAGAGTAACAGGTTTCTAGGATTTGTACTTTCTCTGCTTTGGCAAAGTAATTCCAAAAAGCCAAAGATACAACAGCAGGATAACATGCACCGTTAAAATAACAACATTTTGAGGTTGACTAACTAATGAAAAAATGATGTCCAACCGCCTTTCCCTGTTAGGAAATATGCAAAGAATAAGGAGAAAAAAAGAGAAGAAAGTATGATCAAACGGATTAATTAAAATGACTCCTAATTGACAATGACAAGGTTGTAGCAGTTAGAATTACCCTCGGGTATTTATGGATGGGTCCACTGTTGCAGACACAGCTCTCCTTCTTTCAGCAAGTATTTGCTGAGCACCTACTATATACTACGCCCCTAGACGCTATTGCTACACGTTGCCACTTCTGTAGCCACAAAGAGATGGACATGACTTGCCCTCTCACATCTTACACTAGAGTCACCTCCACCCTCTCCCTCCTCTTTCTCTTCTTCCTCAGGCACCCATGTGACCAGGCACTGAGACCAGAGCATCTTTCTTGCCAGAGACAGGAGCAAGGAGGTCACACCTGATGTGAAGAAAGCCAATAAGACCTGAGTGGCTAAGCGAGTCGAGAGGTCCAGGGGGTCAAGGAGAGAGGAAAGAGTCAGGGAGAGTGCCAAGTGCAAGCGTGAGGACAGAAGACAGGCCACCTGTCAAGGTAACAGTTTTCACTAGAGAACCCACTGGCTGGCCTCCTGCCTCTGACTTGCTGGACTTCTCCCCTTTGCACAAAACCAGAGCTCTTCCGGTGTGTGAATACAATCCTGTCACCCTTCCTTAAAATATGTGAAGTGATTTCCTATTCGTTGTCCCAAAGATAAAATAAAAATCCATGGCTTACAACGTCTTTATGACCAGAGCCTTTCCCGTTGCTTCCACCCCTGTACTCAATACTGCAGCCATTCTGAACTTCTTTCCCTTAACTTTTGTGCCTTTGCCCACGATGTTCCCTCTGAGAAGAATAATCTCCCACTCCATTCTGCTCTCTCCACCTCCTTGCCTACAGGAACTAGAATTTCAGATCTTGGTTTAAATGTTACTTCTTCTAGATGACCTTCCCTGACCCTCCAAATCAGAGTTTCTCAGACAGCAGACCTGCAGTGCTTGTGTAAAATATTTCTGGCTCCACTCCATGTTAACTGAATCAAACTCTCTGGGCTGGGGTCCAAGAAACCACATTCCACTTATTCTAGTGTATATTAATGTTTCAGGACCAATGATTTAGACTCTGGGATGATATAAATAATAATAAACAACCCATACAGCACAATTAATTCCCCACCAATCAAAATGGACATACTGACCAATCAGGACAGATGCCATGACCAGCCAAAGTGGACTCCGGCTATCAAACTCTCATATGTACTAGTCTGTACCAACAATAACCAGCTGGCCCATGCTCTGTTTCATTATATCCCACCTTTCCTCTGGGCTGGAATATATTAGCTGATATTTACTGAGTACTTCCTTTGTGCTAGGTATTGTTCTAAACACTTTTCTTACATCATTTCAATTAACTTTCAAGATAATCCTATAAATTAGGTGCTATTATTATTTTCTTTTTTTAGAAACTGTTTATTTTCCATCAACCTATTTCCATTTTAAGAGTTTGTGGAAGAACAGCTTAAGACCACTCAGTGGTTGTTCCTACCCATTCAGTGGCCTGAGCAGTGGGAGCTGCAGACCAGTCTTCAGTGGGGAACTGCAGAATAGGCACAGAGGGCACCTGCACACCTTCGGACAGGTCCACCACCTCAGGCTGAGTAGCAGTGAACTCAGGAGCTGGAGCTGAATTCACCCTGAAATTCCTCCTTGGTCACAGCCTTCTCAGCTGCCGCCTGCTCTTCCCTTTCAATCTCTTCAGGATCTCTGTAGAAGTAGAGATCAGGCATGACCTCCCATGGGTGTTCACGGGAGATGGTGCCACGCATGCGCAGAACTTCCCGGGCGAGCATCCACCACTTCAGACCCACTGAGTGAGCTCCCTTGTTGCACGGGATGGCAGCGTCCACATAAGGCAGAGGAGAGTCTGTGTTACACGGAGCAGTGGTAGGCAGGTTAACGAAAGAGGCCTCCGTGAGAGGCTGGTGGGCAGCCCTGGGATCAGTAACCAGCAGAAGGCTTGGCTCCCGGAAGGCTGCCTGGCTCCGGTTAGTGAAGGTTCCAGGAGTGAAGCGGCCAGCAATAGGAGGGGCTCCTGTGACAGCAGCAAACTTCAGCACAGCTCGCTGGCCAGTATTCCCGGAGGATAGGACACTGACATCAGCTGGGTTTTCAATGGCAACAGTGGCACGAGCTGCCAACAGAAGCTTCTCCCAGGTCCTCTTCAGATTTATGATGTAGATGCCATCACTTTTCCTTTTGTAGATGTACTGTTCCATTTGGAAGTCAAGGTTGGTGCTACCTAAGTGGGTTCCTGCTGCAAGGAATGAGGACATCCTCCTCCTTCATTTTCAGGACATCAAGGGCTGCGGACATTGTGAGAGCTTCCCTTTAAGTTACAATGAGAATGCAGAACAAGCCATATGGACCCCTGGCTGGGTAGTGTGGAAAGGCGGTGCCATTATTATTTTCATTTACAGATAGCAAAACTGAGACACAGAGATGTTAAGTTACTTGGCCAACATTACACAGCCAGTAAGTGGCAGAGCTAGAGTTCAAATTTAGTCTGGCTCCAGAGCCCTAACCTACACTGCACCTGTCATGGTGTGTATGAGGCTTTATTTTATTGCCAGTCTGGTTATTTGACTTTCTCACTACCTTGTGTTCTCCATGGGGGTAAACCTGATACATAATAGGCTGTCAACAAAAAGTTGGAGAATAAATGAGATCATGCTAATTTAGTTTAGGATCAAGAAGAGTGGACAGTAGAAGGCTGACCAATTGCTTACGTTATCTCCTAGGGTTTTGAGGCTTGCTTTTAAAGAACTTCAAGGACAAGAAGCTTGGGAGCTTGCAGGAATTAAGGTGTGGCAACCATCTGAGGCCACTGAAATCCATGCACCTAGAAAGCCCCAGCCATAGAATTGGTTTTCCTGCTCCAAACATTTTCAACCAAAGTGATGAATATAAAACTGACATGCGTACTCTTGGCAAGTAAAATCATGTCAGAAAGATTAGAACCAACAGAGAGGTGACAGGCCTCAATATTCCATGGAGTTAATTTCTTAGAAAAACCTTTTCAGAATGCCCGTTAGTGGAGCCAGCTGGAGCCCAAAGCCTCAGTAATGAAACTAGCTGTGTCATGCAGATTCATCACACAAAATCAAGACACTGAGTTGCTTTCTCCAAACGTATAAAGTTGGTTTCTTCTCTCAGGGTGGAGCGCCGTGACTGTCACTCCCCAAAGCCCAGATTATTCTTTTCTTTTTTTTTTTAATTTTTATTGGAGTATAACTGATTTACAATGTCGTGTTAGTTTCTGCTGTACAGAAAAGTAAATCAGTTATACATATACATATATCCACTCTTTTTTAGATCCTTTTCCCATATAGGTCATCACAGAGGTTTAGGAAATTTACCTGTCTAGCAGAAATGCAGTTTGGCTTGCAGAGTAGCAAAACTGGAGTCAGGGAAGCCATTGAGGAGAAATCCAGGTGGAGCTGACAAAGGCCTAGGGAAGGTAAGAAGGGTAAGAGGATGAAGCGAGGTAGCACTTTTTTTGTGTTGCAGCAGTTATGAAAGAAAGATTCAACACAGGACCTCAGTTAAGAATAATTGGGGAGGGAGGCATACACACCCTTCTTACCTTCCCTAATTCAACGTGTAATGAGACTAAAACCGTTCTCTTAGTGGCCTCTTGCTACCTTAAAATTATTCAGGTATTTGAGAAAAATGTGGCAGTATTTCTTGACTGTAATTCTTTTAATGAAAATCAGCATCTTGGCATCCATGTCAAGGAAGAAATCCAGAAATCAGTGTACAGAAGAATTATCTGGTAGACTTCTGGGGTTGCAGTGAGACATGGAAGGAGAGGAACTAACCAGAATGGACCAGAATGAGGAGTTTTGACAATGTTTAGAAGTTATTGTGTTCTTCCAGCTACCCAGGGAAGCCACATTCCTTCCTACCCATCCAAATACCTCATGGTTCCCACATTGTTATCCAAGTCACAAATCTTTGGGATTAGGTCCTGTTCCCTTTTTTTTTTTCCCAGCTCAGTTTCCAAAAGAAATGCTTGAAGGATCCAGCTCTGCCTCTAACACTGAGTACTCCTCACCTTAATCCTGGACAGCTCCCATCTTAGTCCTCTGAGAGTTTCCATTGTTTTCCATGGCTGGAGGGGACCTGGACTACTATATTATCTTGTCCCTGTTTGGACTTGGTCTCCTAACTGGCCCTCTCCCAGGGTGGGGAAACAACTAGGAAGAAAGGAGATTTGGAGACATAAGAGTTAAAGGATTGACTTCCTTAATGTCACTTTGACCTGAGAGCCTATTAGCTCCCGGCTAATGGCCCATTTCTGAGCCTCCCTTACCCACCACCGCTGCCCACCCCTAATCCCCACTGTTGCTTGCACCAAGCTTTGGTGCCTGTGCCACCCAGAACTGGGATCTAAGGCCATGATGGAAAGGAGCACAGCTGATCTAAATAGAGGACTTGAATGTTAGGAATAACCAGAATTCATACATTACACTGGCATAAGCAAGTATCAAAACTATAGAAGTTCGTTTGGTTTTTTTTTTTTTGGTTTTGGTTTTGGTTTTAAGAATGGGTTGTATTGCTTTCAGAACTAGGAAGAGAGAAAGTGTTGAATTCTAAGTGAAAAATTCCAGTTGGATGAAAAGACTAGGGAAGACTTGTAAGTAACACGGTGACTATCTGGAAAGATTCATTTCGATAGCTGCAAGATTTTTAGTCTGATGCTAAAGCACACATTTCTATTATAATCCTGTTAACTGCTTTTAATGAGTTACTTGTTCATAGAGCAAAGATTAACTGAAATCTAGCCCATGTTTGAGTTGCCACAGATCTTTTATCCCTGATCTAAATAAAAATTTTCACTCTGTTACCTAATGAATCAGAGAAACTAAAAACTGGTAGGAGGGACAATCAACAATAATTCCAAATGCCACTCTAGCTCTCTGGTGATTGGCCTTTCCTGTAATGACCTCTACCATCCAGAGTTCACACCTCAAGATCATCTCTGGCCTACACTTCAGTATTTGGTTAGCTCTTTCCAGAAGGCAATTCTGTTTCACATATACATTTAATATAGATATGCCTTTTAAAAAGAAAATTATAATAATGAAAAACATATATACACTTAAGGAGTTCTTATGTGACTCAAGTTTTATCTACTTAGTGTTGCTGACACTGATAAACCACTCGACTTTGGGGATTTTTTAGTTTACAAGGTCATTAGACAAGTTCAATGGAAATACAGCCTATTTGTACAGTGGGGCACATTTGAAGATCCTTATAATTTGTCAATTAGACTCCTCCAAATAAATATTTTACATTTATTAAGGACTTGACTCCCCCAGATCTTCTGATTATATTACCTACTATAAGAATAAAATCTGGGCAGTTTATCATTGTCAATAGGTTTTTCCCAGGAGAATAATTTTTCTGAAAAACAATATCACACATTTATGTTGGTAACTTGGTTCTATACCAGCTGAATTTGAATTTCTAATTTCTAAATTATCCATGTTAGGTAGAAGTACAATTAAGGAAGTTTTTGTCAATTTGAAAACTCTGGGATGAGGGAAGAGGTTGGAATAAAAGACAGACCATTTAAAATCTAAAATAAATGCCTAATTAATTTATGAAAAAAATATGCAGTATACGTTATTGCCACGTCCAGTCAGTATGAATACTTAAATGGCAGTTTTTCCAAACTATTATCTTCTGTATTTTTATTTGTGTTTTTGGCCACTTCACTCCCTATAATCAGGAAACCAGTTATAATGTTTAAAAGGATCATACATAATACATTTCAAAGTTTACTATCTTAAAAATATAACTCCCTTCGGGGAGTTGAATATGGCTTACTTGGATTCTTGCCTTTATTGATATTTCCTGAGGGTTACATCCACGAGTGAGGTCTTGGAAATCGGGTAACCAACAATTTTTCATGACACAGTGTAACTCCCTTAGCAATGTGGCGCTAAAACCAGGAAAGTGACATTTCCTCCATTGTCTTTGGCTGTAGCTATGAGTTTCCCTTCGAAGAGACCACAAAGCAGGACCCAGTCAGTTTAATAATCCTGATAGAACCAGCGTGAGTGAAAGTTATGAGCACAGACAGAGAAGCTTGGGAAAAGTAAAACGGTAGGGAAGGAAGTCAGCACATGGAGGCAAAGACCATCAGTCACCAGCATCAATTTTCCACTGGTTTATAAACCAGCATATTGGGGAGAGTGGGGTTTGAGAATAGGAGCTGGGAGGAGAGTCGTTTTTAATATACTGTTTTTCCTTTCGGTTCTTCCTTTTAATCCTGTGGTGTTGAAAGCACAGCTTTCTCAAAGACAATCTGACCTATAGTCAACATTATAAATCACTCTCTAACCTCATAAACTGAGGGTCTGCAATGAAGATCTGTAATCAACACTGTAACTCATTCTTCTAACCACATAAGTTAAAAAAAAAAGACCCTCTAACATCCTTATGGTCAATTCTAGAAAACAAATACAAAGATAAGGTAGGTTTTGTTTTTTTTTTTCTCAGAAAACTTTTTATGCATCAACACTACTTGAAGCTATTACTTGTTAGTTCAGGGCTTGATATCTTGAACATTTTCTGAAATCAATAAATGTAGGGTACACAGTAATGAGAATATTGTGAACAGCACGGTTAACTATTGGATTACCCCTCAAAATCTAAAACAGAATGAAAATCCTGCTTTTAGAATTCCAATTAATGTAATCAGAGTTTTTCCAGTTAATCTGGAACTATTCCTGGGTGTAGCATCACATCAACCTACCAACGTACTAGTAAATTGGCTGATTTCTTTTTTTTTTTTTTTTTTTTTAATTACTTAACTTTTAAAAAATAAAATAAAATCCCATCCCCAAACGCCAGGTTCCACAATGATGTCACATGCAACTTTGCTTTCTTCCCTTGTCACCACGTGGACAGGACTTTCCAGTGTATGTAAAACTGTATTGATGCCACTTTTTTTTTTTAATTTTATTGAAGTATAGTTGACTTACTGATGTGTTAATGATGTGTTAATTTATGCTGTTCAGCAAAGTGATTCAGTTATATATATATATATATATATATATATATATATATATATATATATACACATACATATTCTTTTTCACATTCTTTTCATCGTGGTTTATCACAGGATATTGAATATAGTTCCCTGTGCTGTACAATAGGACTTCGTTGTTTATCCATTCTATATATAATAGTTTGCATCTACTAATCCCAAACTCCCCAATCCTTCCCTCTCCCACCTCCCCTCCCCCTTGTCAACCACAAGTCTGTTCTCTGTGTCTGTGAGTCTGTTTCTGTTTCTTAGATATGTTCATTTGTGTTATAGTTTAGTCTCCACTTTTAAGTGATACTATATGGTATTTGTCTAGGTCCATCCATGTAGCTGCAAATGGCATTATTTCATTCTTTTTTATGGCTGAGTAGTATTCCATTGTGTGTATGTATGTATGTGTGTGTGTGTTTGTGTATATATATATATATATATATATATATATATATATATATATATATATATCTCCTCACCACATCTTCTTTTTTTTTTTTTTTAATTAATTAATTTTTTAAAAAACCAAACACCATGGTATATCCATCCTTAATATCTGGTAAATATCTGGACAGATCCTGTAGTGTTTAATGAAATTGGCTGATTTCTGCCTACCACTTACACCAACAACCATGAATCTGTAGGATAGGATGTAAAAAAATCTAAGATACAGAGCAGCCCAAGCGAGGTGCCAGGCAAGTGCCAAAGACAACAGCTCTGAGTAAGAACATAAATAAGAAAATATATAACAGGACTGTGAAATAACAGTATGGTTCCAGATTTAGGAAACTTTTAGGGTCATTCTATTCTATGTGGATCAGAACAACACTAAAAGCTTGGATCTGGGTGTTACATCTGTAAATAGACAATACAAAATAAGTGTCTACTGGAGACCAGTCGGTTTAGAAACCATGAGCTATGAAGAAAAGTTGCACAAACTAATTTTCGTGACAACTTGGCAAAGAAAAGATGAGGATAGACTATGGTGATATATATCAAAAATTGGAAGAGTAGACCAGTCTCTGTAACTTCAGAAAACACAACCGAGCAGTTTTGCTAATATATTTTACTCCACATGGAGCAAAAATGAAGTGGTAAAAAAGAAATAGAGGTGGCTGAGTATTACTACTTCGAGCGTCCAAGCAGAGATCGTGTGATCATGTGCCAAGGGGGATGATGAAGAAATTCTTAACTTTTCACCCAGCACTGTGATTTTGTAGATCTCAATGCATGATCCTTTGCCAAACATAACTTTTTATTTAAAAATTTTAGAGATTAAAAAGCCAGAAATCACTTAAAAGTTTAAATCCAGCCTATGACAAGATGCATATCCATCCTTTAATATTCATTAAGTTTATTTTAGGCTTATGACACAGTTCAGTGCACATCAGATATTGTTACAAATTATACACTTAAGATAAAATAATAAGGAAAGGCAATAGAGTCAACAGCACTTATATTTTGAAACATGTTGATAACAGCTTAGTAACAATACTTCCTAGCAGGTGGAGACTGTATTGCATGCAGTATAAGATGAGAAAAAAATTTAAACAGTGGCACAGAATTTGAAGTTGGCAAGACTGATGCTATCACTAACATTGCATAGGAGATCTCCATATGCTATTTCTGCATGTAAGAAAAGGTCACAAATTCGCTTAGATTGGACCACACACACAGAGGGATAACTCATATTCCCTTGCTCTTTATAATCTGTTCTCCATTTCACTAATTCATCCACTTAGTCATCATTTATCTAAACATATGTATGCCCTCACTATCGAAGGGCATCATTTAAATCCATCTCCTTGGACTCTACGTGCTTTAAAAGCATTAATGTCCTACTACATCAGGCCGTAATTTCAATAATATTTTCCACTGTATTTAAGGAATTACTTGGTGGGAATGGATTAGAAGTTTTGAAATCAGCATGTTCTTTTTGCATGACTTATTTGCAAAAGCCCCTCTGTCTTGTACTGGTGAGTACCTTCCCTGCACATTAGTGAGCGCTCCCAGAGTTGGATGCATGCTGGGGACAACAATCGTTAACGTTTATGATCTACATGGCATATTCCCTGTTTGCCTCTCATCCTTTTTCCTTGATAATTTTTCTTCATAGCGCTTGGCAACCCTGATTACAGATCTGTATCCTTTACCCAAAACCTTTGGGGCCATCTGTGCTTCCAAATTGAATTTGTTCAGAACTTTTAGGAAGGCTTTATGGCACACTCCCAGCAGGGTCTGTGACAGCCCCTCATAAGCAAACATTAACATTTCTTCAATGCAGTTCATGGGAATTCATACCAAGAGGGATAAACAAAGACTACAAATAGCTTCATCTTTCCCCAGGTCATGTTCTGCTGCCAGAGAAGTTCAAGTCAGGTCAGGTTTTGCTGCCAACTGAGTTAGGAAATACCTTTCAGTTTGAAGAGCTTTTTGAATTTCAGAATCACAGATAAAAGATTGTGGACTTGTAAATATTTATTCTTTGTCTATTTTCTGTCCAGCCTCCCAACTAAGATTTAAGAGCTGTGCAGACCTGAATATTTTGTTTATCCTCTTTTTTGTGTCTCCCAAGTCCAGAATAATGAAAGACACAAAATCCCAGTAAACAGTTGTTGAGTGAATGAATGAATGAATGAATGAGATGGTCTGGCACTAGAGCTCTGCCTAATGGAAGAACTCTATAATGTCTACCAGATCATCTCTCTTAGGGACTTTAAATAATAATACACAGAGTGGGATACAGGCCGTGAACTATGCAGAACCTGAAAAACAAGACAAAACAAAACAAAACTACCAATGGAAAGGAAAGGCATTAAGCAAAAGCAGTTAGGCAATAAAAGATGTAAGCAGAAGCCATGAGGTAGAAAGAGAGAAGAGAAGGTCATTCTTTACTCAGAAGTATTAGAAATAACAGAGACAGTGAAAAAGATGCCAGAGTCCACACAATAGATTCTAAGACTTGGTATCAGTGACACCATACAAAATGTCCATTAACTAAATCGTTGTTTGACTTTGTTCCTTGCAACTTGAAACACCACCTTAGGTGAACTATATAACTTCTCTGAGCCTCAAATCTTTACCTATTAAATGACGAGTTTGGAGAGAGGATGCCAAAATTTCCTTCCAAATAAAATAATTGTGTACAGCAGTGGTTCTCAAACATTAGTATACAGAATCACTTGGAGGGATTGTTTAAACTCAGATCACTAGACTCCACCCCCAGAGGTCTTTTGGTTTTGGTTTTTTTTTTTTTTCTTTTGGCTGCACTGCACAGCTTGTGGGATCTTAGCTACCCCACCAGGGATCGAACCCGGCCCCGGAAGCGAAAGCGCCGAGTCCTAACCACTGGACCGCCAGGGAATTCCCCAGGGTTTTTGCTATAAGAAGATTTGGGTGGTGCTTGAGAATTTGCCTTCCTCAGATGAAGGTGATGCTAATACGCTGGTTCAGGGACCAGTTTTGAGGGCTGCTGGTCTACTACACAAGCAGCATTATTTTACAAAACACATGTGAGCCATTATCCAAATTCTGGTGCCCTCTGCAAATTGTTTGAGTTTGTCCATCTATAAAGCTATGTGCAAGCTTCCCATCCACTCTTGATATTCAATTTGATTTCCAGCCCTGAAATGAGAAAAACAATGACAGAATTTCTTTTCATCGTGATGGCTATTTAACCATAAAGCTAACGCTTTTGAAATTAAATGAAACTGATGTTTAATACTGTCTCACAGACACCCAGAGACAGGCTTGAAAGAAGAGAAATTTCAGTATGTTTATTCCCTTTGGACCTACTTGTGGCAGCCACTTATTTTCTGGCATTCAGAAATTTTTAACTTCAAATGACACGGTACGGCCAATCTATGTCCAACTGAGTTTAAGGCACAAACAAAGTTGCTCACTTCCCTGGCAAGTTTTTATGAACTGAAAACTTTACAGAATAATTCTGATTACTCTTACCAGTGCAAAAAAGAAGCTACACAGCTTGGTTTTTTTTTAACAGTCAGATCAAAATTATCATTAGAAAAAAGGATTTCCAGCGTGGCAGGTTCAAAAGTAAAGTCTCAGACAATCTAGAACCACCAAATTAATAGAGTGACTTCTTCGGGCATAATTATACTTCAAAGAAAGTAAATGCTATTACTCGCTTGCAAAGACAAGAAAATAGGTGCAGATCGCTGTAAGTGCTCCACAGCTCACTGGAAAACATCTTGGAAAAATCTTTTATTACCAAATAACACCTTGGCAAAGCTATACACCCTGCTGTCCTGGGGGGAGGAAAATGGTAGTGGGGGCAGAGATAACCTGGGGCAGTGTTGTAGCTGACTGATCCATGCGTGATTAATTATCACGTACAAATATGGGTGTGACAAAGCATGTAAAAGGCACTCAAAGTGCACGTGTGGGTCACCTGACGCTCTTCCAGAAATGAACAATGGATCCCTGAAGACTGAACTATGCATGGTACCACAGTCAGGAAAAAGAAGATGGAAAAGGAAGGATTAAAAGGTTGACAATGATTTTTTTTTTTTCTGAAGCCAGTTTATTTTTCTTTGAGCTAAAAGTGTTCTGCCTCAAGGCTGGCATAAAGCAGCCTTTCCAGGAAGCCACATTTATCACACCAAAGAAAAGCACCACAAAGGAGACAGCATGATAAATACCTGGTTTTGGGATCCCAGGATAGAGTGTCCAGAAATGAGGATAAGAATTTATTTATCTCCTTGAAGCCTGGGCTCTAGCTCAAATAATATTCTCAGCAAACTTGCTTCAAAATACCCAAATCTACTCATTGGTTTAAGACATTAGATATATTAATTACATGATGCTTCATCATATTCTAAAAATGGTTTATAGAGTTGTCCTCTGATCTAAGACACACATGCAAGTTATTTGTTATGGTGACTGCTTGCTTTGCAGAGTCTCTGCCCTTGACCCAGTCCTATAGATCAATGTCAGGCCAAGTGAGATCTCCAGAAAGGGACAGCATGAACCCTCTCGCCAAGGTTAGGCTTTTGAAGCTAAAAGTTGGTCCCTGACTCTGGGATCAGACTGACTTGGGTTTGAATTTTATCTCCAAACTTAAAGTTGTATGACCTTAAGTGACTTAACCTCTGGAAGTCTCAATTCCCTCCAGCGTAAAAGGAGGCTAATTATAAATCACGCCTCAAAGGATGTTTGTGAGTTAAAGTGAGGTATGATAATATATATATGTGTTTATTATGTCTGGCACATAGTAAGTGTTCAATAAGTATCAGTTACTATTATTAATACCATTGTTTTTATAGTAGAACTTCTCTCAATGACCTTCCATTAACTGATTTGCCAGATTAATTCACCATACTATCCATTTCTTCCGTTAAGCATATACACTGATGCCCACAGCACTCTGAATGCTCTCGACAGCAACCTACCTCTTGGAAACCTGTACACTGAGTTTTATGCTTAACAAAAGCCACATAAATTTATTGCCAAACTTGATTGTGACCAATGTAACAGTTATTGGAATTTTGTAATTTAATAAATATTATGTAAACTTATAAAGCATAAGAGCAAAAACAAAGAGTTGTTATCTCTGTGGAAGCTAAGTGAAATGCTTTGGAAAGATAAGTAGAAAAACGATTTCTGCCAAATTAAGTGACAAAACTACAGAAGGTTAGGAGAAAAGATCACAATAATCTAGAAAGTACTGTACGTAGATTGCCTCATATGTATATTTAAGATCATTCTACATTTTAAAGAAATAGAAGTGGAAATTGTAAAGAAGGCATTTTGGATGTTGCTTATGAAAGAAAGATACTGGAGAGCTCTAATCAGCAGACCAGTATGTCAAGAAAACACTCTGGCCCTACATCAAAAGATTGACAGTGGAATGTCTGTACATATTTTTTAAGTTAAAATAAAATGTTTGGTATATGAATATATCATTCCCCCCCCACCCAGTTGCTATTTTTGAAAGCAAACAATACAACACCAAGAGTGAACTCTTAAGGTAAACTATGGAATTTGGGTGATGATGATGTGTCATTATAGGTTCATCAATTAATGGTAACAAATGCATCACTCTGGTGAGGGATGCTGAAAGCGGGGGAGGCGATGCATGTGTACAGGCAGGGAGTATATGGGAAATTTATGTCCCTTCCTCTCAGTTTTGCTGTGTACCTAAAACTACTCTTAAAAAAATAATTTAAAAGTCTTAAAAAAAAAGAAAAAAGAAAAGTAAATGACCATTGCTGGTCCCAACTGACTTAGATATAGCATTATTCAAATACCCTTACTCACTAAGCCGCTTTTCAGAGTTCTAAATTTAAATACGTTAGGGAAAGGGAACTACTTCAGCAAGTAGGTAGGGACTTGTTTTTGTGATTTACCCACAACCATATTCAGTCACATAAAATAGCATTTCCTGTAATACATGAGATCCAGGCCAAAAAGTGTTGCCCTGAGGTAGCAAAAGAGGGACATTTGGAATAGAAGTGTATAAGCGTTGCTCTACTAACTGGCATCCTCAAAATTGTCAGGAGAGCTTTCTAAAAGTACAGATTCCTAAGACCCATGTCCAGTATTTGGAAATAGTAGGTCTGGGGTAGGACCCAGGAAACTGTGGGGTTTTTTTAAGTTTCCTAGATGCTTCTGATGGGTAACCAGGTTTGAGAAAAATTGATGTTGAGCAGTACTGTCTAATCTAAATATAATGCAAGCCACATTTTCTGGTAGCTACATTTTCAAAAGGATTTTCTAGTAGCCTCATTTAAAAAAGAAAACTTAATAAGACATTTTATTTAAATCAATAAGCTCAAAATATTACCATTTCAACACGTAATCAACATAAAAATTATTAATAAGATATTTTATGTCCTTTTTATTTGTACTAAGTCTTTGAAATCCAGTGTGTGTTTTACACTCAGCGCATCTCAGTTTGGACCAGCCCCACCGCAAGTGCTCAACAGCCACCTAGGGCTACTGGCGGCCACATTGGGAAGGACAGATCCGGGGTGTAAAGTGGTAAATCATCTTAGTGATGTACGCTGTCTTGGTGATGGTACTATATTTTGATGGTTCACAACTACTAAGTGATTGAGGAAAGAAGGTGATTAGAAAAGTCAAAAAGGAGAATGAGACAGCATGAAAAATGAAGGATGAATATGACCCTTAACTCTTTAACTGGGAGGTTTTTGTACTGTAAGTGAAGGAAGCACACAAAAATATTCAAGGGAAAACAAATAAAACTGATGTCTGTGTAAGCAAGAAGGGGAAAAGTTGGAGAATTCAATTAGACAAGAGTAAAAACTGTCTACCACACAACTCCAGTTTTTAAGTCCAAAAACAGAATTCCTACAGAGTTCATGTTCACCTTTCAGAAACCTGTGTGACAGTAGAGTATGGAATAGAAATACGTTTATGAAAAAAGTAAACTGCCCAGCATAAAAGTAACTTATAGAAGCATTTCCAAATGTTTTAAGCTGTGCACACACTTTTTCATCTATCATGCTATAATGTTAGTGAAAACACATTTTGGAGGCTGAAATCATAAATCTGAACAAAGAGCTTAACATAGAACTGATGCACATTATCCTTTGGGAATTTAACTCATTTTTTTTTTTAAGATTTCAACAGCAAAGTATTCTAACCAGGACTATCACAGCCAAAAATGCTGTAAATCAAACAAAACATTTGTGAAGGAAAGCTCCTTAATTCCTCACCAAACACTTGTATCAATGAAAAAACAATCAGAATAGAACAAATTCCGTGTCAGAGGTTAATGGGGATGTGTGAGGTATCATATTGCAGACTTTTATTATACAGTATGTAAAAAATTCTATAGGAGCCAAGTGTTTCATCTGAAGCCTATAACTGCACTCAATTTACATATGAATCTAACATATGAAATACATTTTTTCATTTTCCTCTTACCTAGTGACTTCAGACGGCACAAAATCAGGTTTTGGAGCAACCACAGAGGCAATGATAAAGTTCTAACAATTTAAAACTGAATCCTTTAACATGCCAATTCATAAATACATAAAATGATGCTATTGATCCTCCATTTGGAGACACATCTTTTACTTGTTCATCCAATAGAGGCACTGGATTTTCACTGCTCTGTCATCTATACTTTTGCTCAGGTTAGAAGTGGCCAAGGAAACTCAGGATCCAAATTATAAATAAGCAGTAACTTGACAACATGAGCATCTAGTTTGTATATTTATACATGTAAGTCACAATGGCTGTATTATTAATGATTAACAAATGAACAGATTTTTCTGTAACTTCTTTAGGGGTAGATCCAAAAGGTGTTTGAAATCACAGCAATTAACTTTTAGCTAAGAAAACAGATATGTATCTCAATGTATCTCTTGGATAGGTTAAATTATTGACTATTAATTGACTATTTTCAATTAACAGATTCAATCAAGACAGCAGTTAAATAAGCAAAACATTACACTGAGAACAAGTGTTAATTTATTAATATGCTGTAGTTTATGCTCATTTTTCAGTAGATTTTTATTCATTCAACTAGTGCTTGCATTTTTAATATGCAAAGCCCTTTGTTAGGTGCTGTACTAAGTTAAAATTACAATAAAGAACAATTTGTTCTTTTTAATTTTTAAAAAATTTTTGTATTTATTTATGGCATGCGAGATCTCAGTTCCCAACCAGGGATTGAACCCGTGCCCCCTGCAGTGGAAGCCAAGAGTCTTAAGTCACTGGACCACCAGGAAAGTCCCATAATAAAGAACAATTTGTTCTTTAAGTCCAGTCTATGAGCACTGTGCATACTCACAAATACAAACACAAGACCAATACACACATATTTGAAAAACTATACCTACTGATCCCCTAAGTGCCCAGCCTGCTGCCGTCCCCATCACAGGTGAATATGAGATTTTCTCCTGAATTTCCCTCTAACTTCGTAGAACTGATATAAAATTGCTTCCCAAGTTCTGCAGCATCTCAGGTTTTTTTTTTTCCTTCTGTTTATTTTAGGTTCCTCTGGCCATGTAAGTGCCTCTCATTTATCCTCCGCAGATGGCTTCTCCTTTAGAGCTATTTTGACACAGGTGAACTGGTGGTGGCCTGTTTGTTAATCCTATTTACAAATCAATATCATGCAATCATAGGACATGCTAAATGAATGTTAACAATGAAGGAGATATTAAGGTTGGAGAGTGTAGATGCCAAAGAAATAGAAAAAGAGTTATTATCATCACCTTTCTGTGAACATTTGACTGGCTGGAGCTTGATATTGAGGAAAAGGCAACATCGGTCTATCAACTTTTCCAAAATGTATCCTAATTCATGTTCCTACCTTTGTGATCATCAGCATGGATTTGAACCATGTGACATCAGGCTGCTCTGTTTTCTATGTGAAGGGGGTAAGAGATGACCACATGCTGACTGTATCTTGAAGGTAAAAACAACCGGATATTCTGACAGAACTGAATGTGGAGTATACAGGAGAGAGAGAAGGCAAGCTTGACTCCCAAGTTTTTATCCTGAGCAATTAAGAGGATAAAGTTGTGATTTCCTGCAATGGGGAGGAATCAGGAGTGGAGTAAGTTTTTTGAGGAAATATCAGAAGTTTGGTTAGGGAAGCCTGTTACATATCCAAGTAGAGATGTCAAGTGAGCAGTTGGGTAAATGCTTTTGGAGTTCAGGGGAAAGGCCTGTGACGGAGATATAAATTAGAAGCCCTCCACATCTATACGGATGAGACCACCAAGAGAGCGGGTGTGGGTAAGAAGAGATCCAGGGAATGAAAGCTGAGTTCTCCGAGACTGGGTCAGAGACAGGAAGAAGAATTAGTAACGCAGACCAAGAAGGAAGAGCCAATGAAGTAGCCAAAAACAGAAGACCAGAAAGTACTTCAGAGGAGGGAGCGGTCAACGGTCAAATGTTACTGAAAAAAAGTTAAGGACTGAGAGTGGACCATTAAGTTTAACAGCATGTAATTCACCAGTGTCCTTGACAAGAGATGCTTCAGGGGCATTTTGAGTGATTACCTGACTGGAGTGGTTTTAAGATGAACTGGAAGCAGTACTGAAGACGGAGAGTATCGACAACTCCTGTGGGTAGTTTTGCTGTAAATGGGAATTGAGAAATAGGCACAGGATCTGAAGGGGATGTGGGATCACATGCTTTGCCCTTCACTCTGTCACTCTCCTCTCACCTCAAATCTTCATCACCTCCTCCCCTCATGCTTATTCTAGCTGGACCTTGCTTTCTTATTTCAATTAGAGAAAACAGAAACAATCAGGAAGAATTACACCAAGTTGCCACCACAATTTCTAACCTCCTACCTGCATCCATATTCAACATGAAACTAGTTGGTTTGGTTGTGTGTGCTGTTCTGTGATGGTGTTTAGCTATGTGGGTGCAGGGATGGACCAGGAGAAGTATTGTATTATCCAGGGTTGGGGTTTTGCTAGGTGAGAATGAAGGGTGCTGGGGACAAGGACAAAACAATTATAACTGATACATTCAATTCTTTTTGATTTCTAAAAATATAAGAACTGTCCTACCGTCAAAGCCAGGGCCCTGCCAGTTTAATAGAATGACTCAATCTTGGCAGAAATGCCATAAAATGGCAGCAGCTCACATGAGCTTTAAAGTTCAGATTTCTTAAAACCCACAGCTTCCCTTAACTATTCCTTCTACATCTTGCCTCTACACTTAACCAAACTTACTCTTTTCAGCCCATATCACCTCTTGGAGTAACATGTTATCTACTCAATACGTAAACTAGCTGTTTAATTTCTTTTCTAAATTAGCCGAAATTATAATTTCGGGAAAAAGACTGTTTGTTCATCTGTACCATACATATTCCCTATCATAGTATTCAGTTGTCATCTTTCCAGGATCCTTGGCAGTGCTTACATCCCTAATACACAAAATATACAGTTCATATTCACGTCCTCATTTTTTAAGCACCATTTGAACAAAACATCTTATTAGGCATTAGGGAAAGCACAGAAGAAGAGTGTTTCCTACCTTCAAGAAACTCTTACGTATGCAATCTATAAGCTAACATGGGCAGTGCACATGGGCAACCAGAAGGGCAGGGAAAGAATGATTATCTGACCTCATTGCTCAAAGACCTAAATTGTAGTTGAAAGAAAGCACAAAGGACCCAAAATCAAAGAGCTTTCAAGTAAGAAGACCTAGATTTTCAAAATACTTAAACTCATTTTGTTTCTTAGGTAAAAACAACAACAAAGAGATTCTACAGAAATAAAATGAACACATTGTGTTAAACATCCAGTATGTTAGCACAGTGCAAAAGTTTCCTGTTTGGGAAATATTGTTCAGGATAAAAGCTCCAAATGGCCACAACCAATGCTCTTAAATGAACATGCTACCTATGGAGGCACAAAGCCACAGATGAGAGCTGAAGCCAAGAGCAGGAGTCTGAACAGACATAAACTCCCACTGGGCATAACAGTTTTCTATAATCTTTCTAAATAATCTTTAGACCAGCTTCGATGAATCCCTTAGGATTGGGACCCTAATAATGTCCATGGCCTATGAAAGCTATTTATAAAACTTTTCTGAGAAAGTTACACAAATATATTGCCTCAAGCACTGTGTAACAAAAAGTTATAACCTATTCCTTAGGGGATACCTGAGTTTTTAACAGATCTTAAAGCTATCTTTATGTAGGTTAGGGATTTGGAAGGAAAAAGTAGTCTGATTATACTTTGTATATGTATTTAAATCGCTGTGCTAATTCTATTATCACCATAATAACCACCATCATTTATGTTCTGGACACTGGACTAAGCACTTTACACATTATCTCAGTTAATCTTCACAAAAACAAGAAAACTCTTAAGACGGTATTAGTGTTCCTATTTTAGAGAAAAAGAATTGGGATTTAAATAAGCTAAATGACTTTTCTAGGGTCTCACGATCACTAACTGGCAAAGCCGGGATACACACCCAAGGACCCCACCCACTCACCAGACTATAAAGCCAGTGTGGGCTGAACAACCACTATAACGTGTGTGTGTGTGTGTGTGTGTGTGTGTGCGTGCGTGTGTGCGCGCACGTGTATGTGCGCACGCACGTGTGCACCATCGCCATCCCCTTTTCAAGGGGATTGGTATAGACACTATAACAACCTATACTAGCCAATCTGACACCCAGCGGTCGACCCTACAGACACACCAAAAACCTGTCAAATCCCATTTTAAAGTCCTTAGTATGTCAAAAAGGATGAAAATTAGTACCAGTGTCTTTGTTCACAATTATTTAATGAGACCTAGCATACTGAAAAAGGTGAAATGGGTTTTAAAATCAGATATTCCCTTCCTACTATGTATGGAGGCCAGGATAAACCTCTGACTGCTTACGATTCAACATCTATGGTTTTCATTCATTCAAATTCACACTCAAGTCATTATTTCTGATGTAGTAACCCTGCCAGGGATATAAGCCGCCAAGCGGTAGATGAAATTTCAGGTTCACCTTTGGATCTCTGCTGAATCCATAAATGCTGTATTATGCATTTGTTAACCCAGGATTTTAATGGAAAAAGAGTGAGCATATTAAAAATGCTCTGTTCAGTACACAAAAGTCAAATTTATGACATTACAAAAGGGTTGCTTTCTCAAAATGGTGGGGTGTGGGAGGGAACAGCAAGCATTGCCCAAAGCAGATTATATGCAGACATGAGGAAATTAAAGCTCAAAAGTTAATGAAAATGAGCAACAGAAATCCACATTTTAGAGGTAAGATTTTTGGGAATTATCTCCTAAACGAGACTTCTAAGAATATAGAATTTTTAAGTGAAGGTTGAGGCTGGAATGCAACTCGTCAATTTAAAATAATCCTTTGACTCTTTTCTTTCCTAACCAGGGTAAAGACCTAACATAAGCAGCAAGAAAACTTTCATATTTAGGCCTTCATTTTCTCCTCTTTTTTCTTAAAGCCAATACATGTTGATTCTCCAGGAACTTTTCCAATAGCTGGTTAAATTTCCTGAAAGAAGCTAAGAAAGAATACAAGTTCTTTATACGCATACGTAAATTTATTTACATACACACACACACACGCACATATATATATATACACACATATTTCAGCAAAATATATCCAGGTTGCACACTGCAGGTTTGTATTCCCTGGAAGCTGCCTCCTCCAGGAGAGGTAGCAAACTGGACGCTAAACAGAAGCTGAGGTCTTAAGACCTTGAGATCCATGGATAGACCAATCTCACCTTTTCTCTCCTGCACTAATACTACCACAAAACAGACAGCAGCAGTTGAGGTGCATATATGTACTTTTACTGACCTGAGATCTGGTTACTTATTATTATTAAAATTGGTTCAGAAATTTGAGAAGAAATAAGGAAGGTGAGTGTCTAGTATTATTAGAAAATTACTACTCCATAAAAAAAATAGAGATTAGAAAACCCACAGCTGTAGAGCCAAGTTCTTTGTTAGGCATGTACAGCTTTCTAACTCCCATAAAAATCTCAACATCTGACCCATTTCATTTTTACAAGGGAAGGGGCTATTACTCTGGAAAATACGCGTAAAACTCCGCAGCATTTAGAGGCATTAAACAGTTTTATTTCACATTTGTTTCCTGTGTATCCTGCTTGATAGACACGCTGCAGCACCTGCTGCTATAACTCTGCTCTTCATCAGCTCCCAGCCTTCTCTGCTCAGAAAGACTGGTTTGCACTGCTTTTCCAACAGCTGAGGTCATGCTGCCCTCTCCTGTTCACTGCACAGAATGTACTGAAATGACCCTCAAAAGGAACGCAAAGTGGTGTTGGATAAAACTAACAACTAGAGATTGTTCGCTCTTTATTATAAAGGTTTCTTAAGCCAGGAAATTAAAACCGATTTTAATCAAGATGGCAATCCATAGTAATTTTAATTTGGTTTGTTTTAGATAGAAGCTATTCCAGAGAAGTTTTGAAGTCTTTATTTAAACATTAAACTGGTAGTTGACTTTTCTGAATATTGTTTTCATTATTACCTAAATTGTAATAATCTATTTTGTACAATAAAATATTTTAAAACATTAAAATAAAACATTTTAAATATATAAAAATAAAACATTTTAAAACATTAAAAATAACAATCATATATGTTAAATTTTAATATTAGCTAAAGCATTCTCAGGAAATTGATTTCTCTCCAATGAATCCAAATTTAGAAACACTCAAAAAGAAGCAAGTAGGGGCTTCCCTGGTGGCGCAGTGGTTAAGAATCTTGCCTGCAAATGCAGGGGACACGGATTCGAGCCCTGGTCCGGGATGATCCCACATGCCGCAGAGCAACTAAGCCCGTGCAACACAACTACTGAGCCTGCACTCTAGAGCCCGCGAGCCAGAACTACTGAGCCCATGAGCCACAACTACTGAAGCCCACGCGCCCTAGAGCCCGTGCTCTGCAACAAGAGAAGCCACCGCAATGAGAAGCCTGTGCACCACAATGAAGAGTAGCCCCCCCTCACCGCAACTAGAGAAAGCCCGCGCGCACCAACACAGCCAAAAATAAAATTAATAATTAATTAAAAAAAAAAAAAGCAAGTGGAAGACAAAAGTTAACAGAAATTAGTCTTCCTTTGGAATTTTACCGAAGCACAGATAAAAGAAAATAAAGGAACTTTTCAAAAGGTTCTTTTTATCTCTAAATTTCAGAATCTGAAAACATATCCACCAGAATTCCGTATTTCCAAAAAGTATTTTTCTTCTGCTCTTGGAATCAACTATAAATCAATAACACTGGTGTGTTAACGCAATTGTCTTCCCCAGATTTCTGTGGCTAGGAACTGCATTGTAGTCTAGGATGAGAATCCGCATCTTATGCTCATTCATCTTAAAGAGATCTTTAAGAAGCAGGTTCTTCTCTGCCAACACTATTTTTAAGAAGCCCAATTCCCCTACCAACCAACTAAAGATAACTCCTTCTTTAAAGTTATTTATAACTGCTTCTGAAAATTAACATTTATTAACTTTAATGGCAAGGCAAAGAACTAGCTGCTATCTTTTGTAAAATACACCCATTATTCACTTTGAGACAGGTTTTGTTCAAATCACGCTCTTATGGACAAATGGCTCCCCTTGTCTTCCCTTCTCTTTAAAGACACATCCTCGGATCTGCTAGTTCACCTGTGTATTAGGGGCCCAACAAGGGTTCTGTGGCAGATCCCTAGTTCTGGAGACTTCATCGTTCTACATCACTGTTGGTGGCCTAAATTAATGGAACAAGTACAGATCAGGAAAACACTGCACAAACTCAAAGTGCACAGTGCAAATGACGGCCTGTGGGAGATGATGCTTGTGTATTTTGGCTTTGTGTAAACATTCTTCCACATCTGTACACGCCTCCTGTGGAAGCCAATAAATTGTCCTTGTTAGCTTATTTTTCATGCACTAAGAAGTGTTTCTGGACTCATAGTATCTTTAAGTCCTCATCCCTGATATTCTTTACCAATACACCCATATCAATTTACAAAGTATATTCCTTCCACATGTATTAAATATAGAATATTTTAATCTTCAACAAAATGACAAATCCTATAATCAGTTTACCCACATGTCCAAGTCTGCTTGGAGCATATCCTGGGGTGTGGAGGCTCTGTCTTCTCAGCTGGAAAATGAGGGAACCAAATGAGATCATTTTTCAGGTCCTTCCAACTGAAAAATTCAGATTCTAACTGCAAGTAGAGTCTGCAATGGGAGACTCGTCACTTCAGGCCTAAACTCCCGGCCCAATTCTCTCTGGGAAAGAGAGAACATCGTCTGCAGAAATACAGCAAGAGAGTAGCAAGGCCACATTTTGGTCAGGCCACATAGTTACTTCTAGAAAATAACACAACCAGTAATGATACTACTAACTCTAGAAAGTAATTTACCACAATCACCATTAATGATTACTTTAGATGACAGTATTAAAGAATATCACTTGTGTCATTAAGTAGAAGACTGTAATCATTTGTTTTTATTCCCTAAATTTTGTATCATTTAGCAATAAACTAACTTTGAGAGGTAATCATGTACATATTATAGAAATATATTTTTTGTTTTTTTTTTTTTTAAACTAAATGATTAGTCTTAAATAGAACCCAGAATTACATAAGAGCCCCTTCCTGGTAGAGCCTCTTCAAAGGACTAAAATCAAACAAGCAGCAGGTTGGGCTTCCCTGGCAGCACAGTGATTAAGAATCCACCTGCCAATGCAGGCGACACAGGTTCAAGCCCTGGTCCGGGAAGATCCCACATGCCACGGAGCAACTAAGCCCGTGCGCCACAACTACTGAGCCTGCGCGCCTAGAGCCCATGCTCCACAAAAGAATCCACCGCAATGAGAAGCCCACGCTCACTGCAACGAGAAAGCCCGTGTACAGCAACAAAGACCCAACACAGCCAAAAATAAAATTAATTATTTTAAAAAAACAAAAACATGAAGCAGGTTGAGGGACGGGGGTGTGGGTTCGATCCCTGGTCAGGGAAGTTCTCCATGCCCCGCAGTGCGGCCAAAAAAAAAAAAAAAAAAAAAAAATGAAGCAGTTTGGGAATCGCATAGGAATGCAAAATGTTAAAATAGCTGTATTTCCTTTGCACAACTGCTTACCTTTCATTATCAAAGTATCAAAGCAGAAATCAAGGAATCACAGAATTACAGGGTTAAAGCAAGTTTACATGCTCTTCCACTCAACTACATAGAGGATTTGTTTTTGTTACATATTGTTTATATGTTGGGGAGATTTTGCTTCTGTTGTTTATTTTCTAGTTTACATATAGCAATATAAATCTTATTAAATGTATCTTCTCCCTTAAA
Source organism: Balaenoptera borealis (assembly GCF_965194805.1). Taxonomy (NCBI): domain Eukaryota; kingdom Metazoa; phylum Chordata; class Mammalia; order Artiodactyla; family Balaenopteridae; genus Balaenoptera; species Balaenoptera borealis. Next base: position 30,411,021 of record NC_138873.1, read on the forward strand.
TAAGAGTTTGCATCTCTTATCCAAACTGGCTGTTAATTTCTAAATGTGAATGCCTTACTAGGAGGACAGAGTTAAACTATATAGGTAGGGTAAAATATTTTACATTGCTGCTGAGAAAAAATTTCAACACACAAGTACAAGTCTGGGGACTGGCAATGATTACGAGCACTTTCACTTGATTAATATACCATTTCAGTTGAGACTCACCAAAGAAAGTAACTACTGGGGTTCTACCCAATACAATAAAAGATAACTGGTCAGCTAATATTCAACTCAACTATACTTATTTTTGACTGATTTATAATGTTAAGTGAATGCTGACCTTCCAAAATCAAAGGTGAATGTTCACATTTTCTTTTTTAACTGAAAAACTGTGTAGAATAAATCCTTTATACTAGTTTATGAGAAACTCAACACGTCATCTCTCCCTCCCCTCCTCCCCTCCCCACATCTCCCTCTTTCCATCTCTCTCCCTGTCTCGTCCCCCTCCTTCCCCCACTCCTCTCCCATCTTTCTCTCTTCTTCTTTCCCCAACCCCTCAGAAATACAGCTTGCTTTTAAAATGTTGCCTTCACTTGCCACAAATAATCTGTACTCTTACTTGCAAATGGTTATTTCGCCCTGGACGGTCCTGGGATTTATTAGGCAGGCAAGGTTTCTGCTTCATTGAAGAAACTTGCTGCCCACTGTTACACGGCTCTGAAAGGAGAATCACCCTCAGCAGTTTTACCAAAACACAGAAGTTTCTTTGAAGAGCAGCTCATTTCTTACCTGTTTTATTTTTACTACCACGCAAAAGGAAAGTTTCAAACTGTAACTGAATGTTAGCTAAACCTCCATCTGCCCTGCAGTCTATTACCCAAGACTCCACATGGCAGCAATGCAACCTGCAACACTTTGAATGAGCCTCACTTCACAGGACAACACTAGGCGACAATAAAGGTAACAAGTTAATTTTTATGCCTTGATAAGTTATTTTAAAATCTAAAAAATTTCACATAAACTGTTTCCTCTCCACGTAGGGCTCTGAACTTTGCTTCTGCATGTTAATATCATCCACATCATTTTCATGTTTATTTGAAAATAAAATTTCTACTCTTTACATGACAGAAAATTGGAATATAAAATTTTGAACTGGATAATTTTATTTCAAAACGCTAGCTTGTGGGTGGGGATAGAAAAGGTTTTATTTCTGCTTAAAAATTATACATGTACTCCCTCTTGAAATACTGGTGTAACTGCAACACTTTATGATGTGTGGGTAAATACCTCCCAGCAAGACACAACATGCACCCATTTAGCAAAACATCTGCTGACCCCTGGAACTCACCAAATATATGCAAGCATCAAATCTAAAAAAAACCAGGATTTTTAATTTACAGCATTTTGTATGTTAATACTTTATTTTCCCCTTACGGATCTCATATTTATTTATGTGCACTTTGCTCCTTTTAACCTGGTGGCAGCACTGTGAAATATCACAGGTCTTTTACCCCGTATTTCTCTAACAAGCCAACCAGGTACAAACAGGATTTTTATATCTGTTTGTAAATTTTAGTTGGGAGCAGTTGAGTTGAAAGAAGGAAAAAATAAAAAGCCAAATACATTTGTGTAAGGTTTAGTTCACATCACTCATACAATACTGTGCTGTTGGCATGTGTCTGGATAAACAAGCTTCAAAAAGAAATTACTGCAGTGTAAAAAGAGTTTCCCTGAATTCATGTGCTTTTTACTGTTCCCAAGTCTCGTAATGGCTTTTAAAATTTTTTCAGACTCTTAGAGCTGTGGGCCCCATATTGTGATAGGATACGTTTCTCTACCCTGCTCCCTAGAGTAGAGCTGGAGGGACGGGAAGTTGAGACAACGTGGCACCATTCTAGTCTAGAAGAGGCCAAGCTTGAGAGATTCACTTTTGTTGCCAGAAAAAAAGGAACATGAGAAATTAAAGTGTCAAAGAGGCTGGGGAGTTTAAGCCTGAGAAGGAAACCCACAAATTAAATGACTAAACAAATAGGCAGGTCAAATCTATTCATCCAACAGATTATAAGAGTGCCTATTACACCAAGCACTACCCTAGGCACCAGAGATGCAGCACAGAACGAAGTCAGCCCTTCCATGGAGTTATACTGTGGATTATAATCTCCAGAGTATGGCTGTTGTTGCCTTGGTGCTCTCCAAATTATGCCCATTTTTCCAGAATAGGCCTGCTCTGAAACCTTTCAGTCTTCAGGTAGCTTCAGGCAAATTCTCATTTAGTGGAAGAGAAAGGGGCCTAACAAGAACATACAATCCACTGTCACAGAGCAAAACCTTTTCCTCTAGGAATATGTTGTAGTCTCTATTTCTTAATTGTATATAAAATAACTAGTCACCTCTACTGACAACCTCCCAAAGCACACGTTGAATTGACCTCACCAGCTGGGGAGTGTGGATTCTACCAGTATCAAGACACAGAGCAAGAGCAACCAGAAATAGTAAACTAAAGCCCAACAATTTTCAAGGAGTGGGAGAAGAAATCTCTTCCTAAGGGGAGCCTGCTCTAGTCCATGCTTATCTCCACGTCTTTTACTGATAGGTCCCTCTGACACTAGCTTCTTACTGCCCTCTGCTGGTTAGGTCTGAACTCAAGTCTTTTAAAGCTGACCTGTTGTATCCAAGTGCTATTTTACTAGACAAGTAAATAAATTCACATGTTCACAAAACATTCAAAAATTTTTATATTAATGCTACTTAAAATTATCCCTAAGGCTATCTTGTACCATTCTTTCATTTCTTTAATTAAGAATGTTTTCTTACTACAAAAGCAATACATATTAAAGAAAAAAAAAGCAAAAGGAAAACCAAAATACCCACCTTTCCAGAAGTAACCATTAAAACCTTAATGTATATCCTTCCAACCTTTCTTCTCTGAAGGCATGTGCCCTTATATAATTTTTTTTTTTTTACAAAATGTGGTCTTACTGTACATGCTTTAACTATTGCTTTAAAAATACATTGACAAATACCCTTCCATTCTGTCCATTTTTATGGCAACGTAATACCCCATTATGTAAATGTATCACATTTTACCTAATTGTTCCCCTCCTTCAACCAACAAGTCCTGTTAAGAGTTCTGCAGTAAGCATACTTATAGCTATAACCATTCTTTCATTTGTAATTAGTCAATGAATGGGTTAATTAAATTGATGCTTTACAATTTTTCTCACCCTTTATCATCAGAAAATGCAAGGTTAACAGAACCTCCCGGGTTGTTAGGGCCACAGAATAACCACCAGTCTCCACCTTCACGTTTCATAACTCAAGTTTAGTTCCTAAAGAGGAAACCCGAGACTCAGCTTCTACCTATAAAAGCACTTCTGTCTCTACTCTTGTTCATCCCCTTCCCAAAGCCAATTTGCCACTGAAAACAAATTGGAAATGCGGTGATGAAAGTGGTCAGTGAACAAGGAGCAAAAGAAATGCCAAGAAACGACACTCTTAAGGCATGTTTCATACAAACTAAGAGAGCTTAAAAGATTGCCCCTTTAGTGCAGGTCTTAATAATTCCTAGGGTCACCCACCTCCCTCATTTCTAAGCCTTTTCTAGCAAAAGCCAGGTTGTAATGCAACTTTCATCAGCAGACTGCGACTCGGCCCTGTATGTTTTGGGTAAAAAAACTGGCTGATACATCTCACTTGGGATACGATAAAGTTTGAATTTAGGTGTGCTTATGCCATTTGAAGTGTAAGCCACTGTTTTTTAAAAAGGACTGATTTTTGCCTGGGGAGCACCAGTACCACCAAGCCTTCTGAACACTGATGTGTTAATATTTATGTAGCCCAAGCCCTAAATACCTGATCACCCTCTGTACAATTAATCTTCCATTTTGACTGTGACCACCCCTCTGCCCCCAGCACCTGACCACTGGCAATGAGTCAAGACTTCATCCAACAGTTTCTCTCTGGGAGGCTGGGGAAGCCTGGTGGCATCTCTTGGGCACCTGCCTAGCCCAGCCATGATGCCTCCATTGCTCCTGCAAGAAATTACTCCTGCAAATTCCGTATTGCCTTGTGGACTGAGCGTTATGAGGACCCTAGCTGGGAGGACAATGCCCTACCCCACTGAGCCATCACCCTGCCCCACCCTCAGCCTGGAATGAAGGCTGTGATCTTACTTCCCCTCCTTGGTTAAATATCCTCTCCTTCCTCCTCTATCTATGAAGAGGGCAGGAAGACGCAAAGCTTGCTCGTGCTTAACGTATTCCTTGAGCCCAACTTTTTGTACTCTCATCTACAAAGAAAAAAAAAATTCAAGCTCCATTTTAAGGGCTAGATTAATCTTCAGTAAGACAGATGTTTCCACATTTCTAGGGTTTATAACACCTCTGCCTATGTTTTCATTGCCTCAACAATCCAATTTAAGATGGACAAATTCTTGTTTTTAATGGACACCAACCTAATATAGCCTTTTTACATACAATTTTTCTATGGATGTCCCGATTATTTTCAAAAGAATTTAAAGTGGTTTACCAAAAATACATATAATAGAAATTCTAATGAAATCAGGACCAGACAAAAATTTTAACGTGTAAGAGTTAAGAACAAAGAAAATGGATTTGGCTTGGAGGTTTTCTTGCAACCCAGTGAAAGGGGAGTCTCATGAGGGATGCCCTCAAACTATTATTTTCCCCAGTAAGAGAAAGAAGACATCTGCTTCTGCCCTGGCACCTCTGCATGGATGGGCTCCCTCATGAATCCCATAGAAGCTATAGACAAGTCACAACTTCAAGGCTAAAGCTACGTTCCTTTGAGCTGGGTTTTGAAGACTGCCAGGTAGACAAAAAAGAAAGGTACTTCAGGCAAAGGCAGAAAGAGCTAACAGATTCAGTCATGAAGAAAAGGATAATCACTTCACTGCAACTGAGCAGTGCGGATGAAAAACTGGGGCCATTGCCACCTGGAGTCTACAGGCTATATAAAAGGCAGAGGTAGGAGCAAAGGACATCCGAGGGCTCTGGCTTGGGAAATCGACAGAAGTAACACAAAAAAATGTTAACACTTGGTGCAGAGCTTGGCATACATTAGCAGGTCAATAGCTCTTCCCCTTCCTCTCACAAAAAGCACTGACCTTAAGGGGAAGATAAAATTCACTTTGAGGCACACAAAACTTGAAGGTTTTCACGGGGTGCTGTCTAGTGCACACCATTAGTGTAGCGCTGATCAAAGACAAAGTGGAAACTGTCCCAGGCTGGCCTTAGAGAAGTAAATAGGACCAGCCTGAACTCTGAAACTATGACAATAGAAGGGGTGGGCAGAGGGAGAAACAAGGGACTGAGGGACAGCGTGGCAAAGGCCAAAGTAGACCACAAATAAATTTTTCTAAAAAGTCAGGAAGAGGTCAAAAGAAAAAGGTCATTAAGAAGCTAGTTTGACCATAAGTGTCTTGGTGACCATAACATTCTAGCAGACAGAAGCCAGAAAACACACTAAAAGTGAATTTTCAACAATGGACTCAGCCAGGTAGTACTTACAGTAAGATAGGGTCAAGAGTAGAATATTCCTTTAAGTGTGTTTTGTAGCTCAGCTGACAGCAGATATGGAAATCGCGAAAAATCAATGCTGATGTAATCCCAAATCAGGTAACATTCAGCAAACAGATTAGCTTCACAAAGTCTTCCCAGCACTAATTTCAAAAAGGGGTGACTATGAAAATGCACTTTGCTGTAATCCAACAGTTTTCCCTAGCTTGAATTACACAATTTCCCATAAAGGATCAAACAAAAATATGGTTTTTCCACTGCATCAACAGACTCAAACAGCACCAAATACAGCATAGGGACTCAAAATGTTAAGTAGACAGTGATATAAAGAAATCACAATTAAAAGCAAACTAAATTCATTTTCCCTTCACATGTGCCCTGTAACTGTATAGTAAGACAGGCAAACCAGGTCAGAGCAACTACCCCAGTTGGCAATTTACGAGGGATTCCAATTTTAAGACTTCCATTAGTCCTAACTGGCCCAACATTTCATACTCATACAAACAAACCCAACTTGATCCAGGCTTGAAGAACATGGGTCACCATTACTTCTCCCTACTGAGTTTCTAGAGGGACTAGAAATACACGGAAGCACATCTTGTTTCTGTGCCTAATATTTAGGTAAATAAGACACTCTGACCTTCCCTAATGGGCATGTGCGTAAGCACACCTGGACTTCATGTACCTTCTAGTGTCCCACAGCCTAAATCCAATCCAGCTTTAGGATTTTAAATTATTGACACCCACACTTGACTAGCCTCAACCCATTTCTCTAGGTTCTAGGATGGCCTCGTCATAGTCGTGATAAATGTCCACACCCAAGAAACCCGGTCACCAATACCTCACTGTAAGCCTATCTTTACTTGGGCTCTTCTACTTGCCAACACTGAAGTTACTTACTGGTTGGGAGAATAGGCTTTCACTTAGAACCAGGTGACAGATAGCATGCTTCCAGTTATTTTTCAATGAATATCTTTTGTTCTTCATTAACAGGGACCTTACTTTACTGCCCCAAATAAAAAACCAGAGATGAGGAACGAGAGCCCAGTTTTTTTATTTGATCATTTCTTGCATTTGAAGTACTCCTCGATGACATCCTTGGCCTGAGACTCTTTGCCATAGTCCTAAAAAAAACATACGCGATTTTACTAAAATTGAGAAACTCCACTAAGTTGTTAGCACTAGTTATAATATAGCTTTTAAAAAAATCAGCACAGCTCGTGAAAATGCTTCCCACCATTAAAATGTCTTATAGCCATTTTCAGGGACCTTAAAGACTTCAATGTCTATAAGGCTCGTAACATGGCTTTCTTCTTGCCAGCATTTTCTAAATTTCTGCAGAAACACATTCAGGTAAGCAGATTCATTGTCTGGCTTAATTATGGCTTATTTCCCTTTCCTGCAAGGCAGAAGGCTTTTTCTAAGTCTGCTGAAGATTACGCATTTTTTGCTTCGAAGAGATTCTTGACGTAACTCACAGTGAAGCGCGTCTACCCAGCGCAGCCTTCGCCCCGCACACAGGTACCGACTTACCTTGACCACCACACAGCTGCAGCCAACCACTTTACGGGGTTTTCCCTCTCTGTCAATTTTACAGAGGCCTACCCATTCCCCTAGTTTCTTGTTGTCATCAACCTATCAGGGGGAATAAAAACAAAAATGACCACACTCCAAGGCTTTCATGCTATTGATAACACAGTACATTATATGAAAGGCAGCTGTAGTCAGAGAGGGTGACATGGCAGTTTCCTCATATCAGTTCAGTAGAGGGAGCCAGTTGTCATCATACACAGCACCAAGACCCCCTATCAACACCCTACCTATGTTTTGTTCTGTATCAACATAAAATTAGCATTTAATTCTGCAGGAATAAAAATGTTTCTAGAACTAGCTTTAGCATAGCCAAGAATGCCAAGTTTGTGACGCTCTTCACACCTGCAGAAAACAAAGAGCTCGTTACAAAATTTGCTCTGGTATGACAAAAATCATTACGGATAGCATTTATGTGGACACATGTCCCTAACTGGCCCAATTTGCATTAAGCTAATTTGCCTTTCAAAAAACCAAATTCAGCGAGAAACTTACCTTAATCAGGTTGATCTGGTGCTCAGCACAAAGGGCCTCCACCAGCTTGACATACATTGGCTCGTCACAGTTGGATGCAAGCACACAGAGATGGGCTTGGCGCCTGAAATGCAAATCGAACAGCAGACGCTAAAATTCACATCTAAATCCACTACTGTGCTTTAGAAGAGTTATCTTTGCACTGGCTACACTGGCAAAACATAAGCAGCCACTGAAGAACGCACCTTTAGTTTGATGTAGCTACCACCGAGTATATATTCCTTAACTTCATCTACAGAATCACCCCGTCTTCAGTAACTCTTAAAACTTCAAATTTTATATATAGGAACTAGTTTACTAAGTTGTTACCTGTTACTAGCCCAGACCCTTAATATTGCAGAGTATTTTCAAGGTACAAATAGTAGACTCGTACCAGGAACTTTCCAACAAGTGCTGTTTTCACTGGATTCAACTGGCCAACCTACAAATTGAATACACTTAAATTTACCTAACTTAGTAACCCTTTCATGACATTTAAGTTCAGCTCTAATAGTTAACAGTTGTTTTGCCAATGTTACCCACCCAGAGACCTGAGTAAATTTACAATTATCCCACATCCACACTGATCTCCAGAACTACTGTACAAAGTTCATACCAAAACCAGATGTTTCTACCACATTAATATAATGCTTTTAATTTGCAAAGTGCTAAATAAAGGTTCCCACCTATCCCCTAAATAGCAGTGAAATTAGGCCCAAAAGCTACAGGTTTGTCAGACTGTTAGTTTTCACTCATAAAAGGAGTGAAGGGGTATCCGACAATTTAAGTCATCATTCAAACACTGTAGTTTTACTTTAAGAATCAAGTGCTCATCCCCATTCCAAACCCACACACTTTAAGTGGGCCATTAGAAATCTGAGTTCTGATACCTTTTCCTAGGTTTCTTGTAGAACGGATGCCATTCAGAACCTTTGTGCTAACACCATGAACTTCACGCTTTCTTCCCTCGGCTGCAGTTTTGTTCCGGTTCCAACACCCCACAGTACTGAGACTGATACACGTACTTGTCTAAGGCTTTGGCAGCTTCGCGAATTCCACGTGCTAGGCCATCGTGGATGAGGGCGGTCTTCAGCACCTCTTGCAAAGCAGTATTAACGTCCATTACACCTCCAGCAGCAATGCTGAAACACAAAAAATTAAGCTATTATGAAGTTCCCGCACACCATCTAACGCCTTGCACTTGGCAGTCATCAGCAAGGTAGGTCAGACGCGCTTAAGGCGCCACGGCCGACCCAGAGCCCGCACTGCCGGCTCGAAGCCCACGCCTGGGCCGCACCACCACCCCGGGCCCTGGGCTCACCCTTCCTCGGCCATGGCGGTGGGTTACGGGTGGAGCCGAATCTTGAGTGCACTACAAAATAAAAAGCAAAAAACTGGTTAATAAAAAGATTCAATTTAGGCACTGATACTCATCTCCAATCCCAGGCAAAAAACAGCGAGCCACGTTCCGTAACCACCACCCTGCCTTTCCTCCACTCACCCCGCGCCTCCGCCTCCGCGCGGCTCCGCGGCGGCAGGGAAAGAGGCCGAACGTACTCCCAAGACGGTATTTAAGGGTTTCCCAGGACCCCTAAGCGCATGTGCACTCCCTTCTGTGCAAGAGCTGGCTCTGGCAGTGCCGGGCCTCGAGAATTTCTGTTTCCGGATTGAGGCCGTTCTGAGACAGGGGTCCTGCTAGCCTTCTAGCAGGACCGGGCATGACTCTGTTCGGCGGTCATTGGACCGCACAACAGGCACTAACGCGGGCAGCCTACCAACGTCATTCCCCGCCAGGGGCGTGGCCCGCGGAGGCCCAGACAACTCGTCCTACGGAGCGCGAGAAGGGCCAAGCTTTTCTGTCTGCGCGATCTTGTAAGGCCCGCGGAGCCCAGGTTCTGTCGGAACACCAGTTTTAACCCTTTCTGACACTATAATTGTAATTTCCTGTCGACCCCACTAACTGGGCCTCCCTGAGCTGCACACTCTCTCCCTTCACTTTTAAGTCATTCTGAATGTTCATGAATTTTTCATTCTGTGGGTGATCTTCGCCCGCGCGCGCGTCTCTCTGTTTTCATGAAACGAAAGCTCGCTACTTCTGAGCGCATTGCAAATTCCACTTTCCCGGCGACTGTTAGTTAAGTGTAACCTCTGGCCCGCCCGGTGGTTGGTTACGGTTTCCTAATATAGTTAGTTCTAAAAGAAGGTTTGTTTGTTTTCTTTTTCTTTTTTAACACTAAATTGTCCCCTGGATTCGTAACCCCGTCCAAATCGGGATTTAGCAGGTGCATTGAAACACCTGCAATGTACCATACGTAGGGACAGGGTCTGGAAATATAGAGATGAAAACGTAGTATTTGAGAAATCCGGCATTAATTTCGCCTTCCAGGACTGACGGAGTTAGGAGTGCAACCTGAGAAGTCAGTTTTAACTCTGATTTTCCCGGGAAGCAACATTCTGAATTTTGCATTGATTGGCCATTCCCCTCCCAGCACTTCCAACGCAGATACATGAAATACAGCCGAATGTAATCAGTACCGTCCTTTTTCTAGTGTTTTGACTTCCTCTTCTGACAAGTCGCCAAGACAGCAATTAAGCAGTTCATAGGTGCCAGCACTGTGCATACAGTGAACAGCCAAAAGCAAACAGATAACGTTAGATTCTTGAGTGCTGTGAAGAAAGCAAAGATGAGTAACGAGGTAAGAGTGTGAGGTAGAGTTAGCCAGAATAGTGATATACTGGAATTTTAATTAATATTGTTCATTTTTAACTTTTAAGTTTTCATTTTAAAAGTGTTGAAACTGCTTCTTTCCATCCATGACTCATCCTAAAAAGTTGTCCACTTTACTTTTTCATTTAACTATTGAACTTTTGCTTTAAAAAAAAAAAAAATACTGCAGGTGGCGCAGTGGTTAAGAGTCCGCCTGCCAATGCAGGGAACACGGGTTCGAGCCCTGGTCCGGGAAGACGCCGCAGAGCAACTAAGCCCGTGCGCCACAACTACTGAGCCTGTGCTCTAGAGCCCGCATGACTACTGAAGCCCCCGCGCCACAACTAATGAAGCCCAGGCACCTAGACCCCATGCTCCACAGCAAGAGAAGCCACCACAATGAGAAGCCCGCGCACCGCAACAAAGAGTAGCCCCCGCTTGCCGCAACTAGAGAAAGCCCATGCGCAGCAACGAAGACCCAACGTGGCCGAAGATAATAAATAAATAAATTTAAAAAAAATACTGCAGAGTTTATAAAGATGAGAATGTTTATTTCTGCTGCTCTCGTGTTTGTGGTGGGATTAAGATTTGAACCAAAGAGGAGACTACCTAAAGGCCTCAGGGGACGTACAAAGTGGGAAGGTAAGAGAAGGCCTTTAGGCTGTGGCAGCGTTTGAAACTGTCTAAAAAAAAAGAAAGAAACAGAAAAAAGAGAAAGAAAGGATTTCAAACAGGAAGGGTAGAAGGAAAGAAATTATTCTAAGTGAAGGAAAGAGTAAGGCCAAAGGCATGGATGCCTCCTTGTCTTTTTTACCTTAACACGTTTGTATTTTTGCAAGGAAATGTGATAGTGTTTCAGCAGATTTTTCATCTGAAGTTAATCAAAGTTAATATGCTAAGCATATTAGTAGATTTCTAACCCACCCACCCCCAAAAAAAAATCTTAGGGAGGAGGCATGGAATTTGGTAAAGACATGGGAAAATAATCATTGCCAAACAACGTATTTATATAGGGGAAAAATGATTAAATACCTTTTAGACTCAGGTATCATGGGCCTTAATATTTCACCTTAATAAATGCTTTTTCTATCAGTTTGAAACCTCCCTTCTTAGAACTGGAGCTGCATTTTTGTTTTGATGTCCTAGTTATATAACTGGTTCTAATCTCAGGGATAAAGTTAAAGGGCACACTAGTGATTCAAGGATTCTCTAATGTAGATTCTCTTAGTTCACTATTTTAAGGTCACGTCCTCTCAATTTTAGATATTGCCAAAGGTGAAAGACAAACCAAATAGAACATAATAGAGTCACTCTCATACCAGCAGATCATAATACTTAACATAATGTACACAAATGTGTCTGAAATACACATGAAAAATAAATTCTAAAGTTTGTTTTAGAAACAATAATGATAATAATAAGTAATTTTGTTTAGTACTTTCTACATGCCAGTTTATGTGCTAAACTATTATCATGTATTTTCTCCCTTAATCATTAAAATTCCATGTGGTAGTGGTGGTGTTAGCCCCCTTTAACAGGGAAAGAAACTCAGACTTAGAGAGTTGCCCAAGATCACACAGATAGTAAATGTGGAAACTGATATTTGAGCCCAATTGACTTCAAAGCTCATGCTTCTAACCCTTCAGCCATTTGGATGATTGCCCAAATGTGGGAGGGAGATCATAGATTTCAAAGATAACTCTTTGCACCTCACATTTGGCAACGGTATGACTGGTTCCACGTTATTGTGCTAAAAAGTCAAGTAATTGGAGAAAGGGAATATTGGAGTGTTAGAAAAAGAGAGAACAGTAGAAATTTGGGTTTCTGAATCATCTAAGTGTAGATGTATTAGTTAGCTAGGGCTGCCCTAACAAAGTATCACAAACTGGTAGTGTAAACAACAAAGTTATCCTCTCACAGTTTTGAAGGCAGGAAGTTTGAAATTAAGGTATGTGCCGCGTTGGTTACTTCTAAGGCCGTGAGGGGGCATCTGTTCCGTGCCTTCCTCTTTATTTTCTGAGGTTTGCCGGCAAACTTGGTGTTTCTTGGCTTGTGGCAGTATAACTCCAATCTTAACATGATGTTCTCCCTGTGTACATATCTGTCTCTGTGTCCAAATTTTTTCCTTTTTATAAGGATACCATTATACTAGATTAGGGGCTCACCCTATGCCAGTATGGCCTCATCTTAATTAATTACATCTAGAACAATTCTATTTCCAAATAAGGTCTTGATATGGGGTGCTGAGGTTGGGACTTTAAGCTTTGTATTTTGGGGGGACACAATTCAACCCACGACAGATGTCAAAAAAGAAGGGGATGTAGAACAGATTAAATGATAGGAAAGATCTTTGAGTTGAACTGCAAAAAGCTTACTTGAAAGAGCGGAGCTGGCAGTATGGAAAACAGTATGGAGGTTCCTTAAAAAACTAAAAACAGAACTACCATATGACCCAGCAATCCCACTACTTGGCATATACCCTGAGAAAACCATAATTCAAAAAGACACATGCACCCCAATGTTCACTGCAGCACTATTCACAATAGCCAGGACATGGAAGCAACCTAATGTCCATCAACAGAGGAATGGATAAAGAAGATGTGGTACATATATACAATGGAATATTACTCAGCCATAAAAAGGAATGAGATTGGGTCATTTGTAGAGATGTGGATGGACTTAGTGTCAAACAGAGTGGAGTAAGTCAGAAAGAGAAAAACAAATACCGTATATTAATGCATATATGTGGAATCTAGAAAAATGTTATAGATGAACTTATTTGTAAAGCAGAAATAGAGACATAGATGTAGAGGACAAATGTATGGATACCAATGGAGAAGAGGAGGGTGGGAGGAATTAGGAGATTGGGATTGACATACATACACTATTGATATTATGTATAAAATAGATAACTAACGAGAACATACTGTATATCACAGGGAACTCTACTTAATGCACTGTGGTGACCTAAATGGGAAGGAAGTCCAAAAAAGAGGGGATAGATGTATATGTACAGCTGATTCATTTTGCTGTACAGTAGAAACTAACACAACATTGTAAAGCAACTATACTCCAATAAAAACTAACTTAAAAAAAAAGAAAGAAAGAAAGATAGACCAACACTGGGAACAGAAGCTAAACCAGTACACATGAAAGATTTTATATCATGGAGTGGTGGGGTCCAGCTGAGCTGAGTTCCAATTCCAGCTCTCTCTGTGGCCTTTGGCAAATGACTTATTTTTCCGAGTCAGTAAAGTGATAATACTAGACTATCGTGAGGAGTAAAAAGAGAGTTGTTGAAAGTGTTTGCCACTGTGCCTGTTAAGTAGTTACTTACCTTATAAAGAACTTCACATGAGAATATATGGAAAGGTTCTTAATATTACCTTCCTCCTGTCCTAAAGCATCTAGCATTTAGTACAGTGACTTATACATATTGGAGTCATTAAACCAACATGTACTGAATGAATTCATGGAAAGAAATAAGATTAAGCATCTGGGTAGTCGGCACACCAACAATAAAGCCATGTTGGCAACTATTGTCATAAATGAATGCCTTTTTTGACTTAGTTGGAGGCTTTGGGCATCCCAGGAAACCACTTTTAATTTGAAAACTTTTAAAATGTTCCTACCTTTGGGGGTAGAAATAAATATAATGGATGGAAATGGAAGTTAAGAAACATGAGAAAACTCAAAAATATTATCCTGCTGCAGCTCCAGAACACATAGGTCTAGCCTTGGCTTATGTAGCATATGGTTTTAAACATAGTGAAGAAAAATAGTTGTAGCTGAAAAAAGGTTTGGGCCAAAGAAAATAGAATCCTATTATATCAAGGGATGAATCAAAGGAGAAGGAGAAAGTTGGTGAGAGGGAAGAGAATAAAAAATAAATAAAGTAGACGAATAAGAGTGGAATAGATTAATAAAGGCTGTAAGTAGTAGTTTGGAAAATTAATATTTAAAGCCTTCCATTGAAAAGCCAGTTTATTAAAGGAAAAAAAAAAAAAGGCTGTGCGGGACAGTGGGGCTAATTTATTGTATTGACAAGTATGAAGCCTATATATTTTGAGGTTTTTGTGTAATTCTCACCTAAGTGTTCTTAAGTATTACTAAGATTGTTTCCTCAGCCCTTGTTTTTCTTGCTACCAGATGCTACACAGAGCTCTCTGGGCGCCACAGCTGCTCCCTACAGGGTTGATTCAGGATGTGTAGGAACGAAACGAAACGTACCGAGGAAGATAATTAGAGGCAATACCTAAAGCTTATGAATAAACTAATTATAAACCAACAACACAGGCAATTTATAAATGAAATAAATAGTGCTAATAGAGCAAACCCTAAATTAACATTAAATTTATTCCCTTGGGGCACAAGGAGGACCTGGGTGTGCAGGATTTCAGGTCCCAGGGCTACTTCCTGTAGACCAGCTCTGCTGTTATCTGTGTAACTTTTTTTTGAAAAATGGGTCCTTATGCTCTAACATGTGTTTGACAATTGCAGTTCTTATTGCAAAATCATTGGAATGAAGCCAGGACCACTGCTGTGCTTAAAACTAGAGCTATATTAAAGAAAAAAAAAAAAGTCCTAGTTCCATAATCACTTCTCTACCGTTTTCTGACTCTGTAGTTCTGGTCAAAACACTTCTAGTCTCTGCCTCTCAAGTGCTTCATCTGTAAAATGAAGTAGAGAATTGAATGAGATGCTTTTAAACACTCTTTTGGTTTGGACATTCTGTGTCATCACTTTGAAACAATAATTTTAACTTTCAGTAAATGTTGAACATCTGTGTGATCTGCCATAGTTATTTTCCGATATCATATGACTTCAGCCACAAGACACTGAGCTGTAGCTGATACCAGCTTCCCTCCTGTGTCTCCAGATTATAGGTGATTTCTTTATTTGTAAATTTGTAAGTACGGCTGTTTTTTTTTTTTTTGGCCATGAGCGCGTCATGGGGATCTTAGTTCCCTGACCAGGGATTGAACCCGCGCCGCCTGCATTGGAAGCGCAGAGTCTTAACCACTGGACACCAGGGAAGTCCCAGCTGTTGCTCTTTTATATTAGGACAAGTAAGCATGCTCATTATAGAAAACTTGGATAATATTGTATCAATTATAGTCCTTGTGTATGGAACAGAATAACCTATGGTCAACATTAAACAACAAAAAAAAGTGGCTCAGGAAATAAGTGTTTGCTGAGCAATCAGGCTCACGGAATGGTAGAAACAGGATAGTTCCAGGGATCTTGGTTACAGGAACTTTTACAAAGTCTCTTAAGTTAGTGCTTCTCAAACTATCTGACTGTTTGACTAAATGAAGATTTTTCACCCAGTCTGTCACAGATAGTTTAATAAAATACAATAAATATTAATTACTAGTGGTTCTGCAAGACTAACCCTCTTGCAGATAATAAATGTAAGCCTAAACATTTTAGAAACAACTACCTGAAGATACTGGAGAATGACCAAAAGCAGACAGAACTGGAGGGCGGGGGTGGAGATTGACCCTTGGGAAAAGGAATGGCACTGGCTGAATTCCCATTTTTATGGCTTTTAGTATGAGGGGAGCCCCCAGTCAGTGTCACATGGAACAACTAATAGTCAGAGGTCCTCAGTTTTACTGCCCTGAAAACCAGAGGACAGGGTTTAGAGCAACCGCAGCTGCTGAAAATGGAGGGCAGGGGGGAAATCCCAGAAAGGAGAGAGCCAGAGAGGGGCAGACGGATATTCTGTGTATAGACCCAGCTAAATCTCTAACT
The DNA here is from genome assembly GCF_965194805.1 of Balaenoptera borealis. NCBI lineage: Eukaryota > Metazoa > Chordata > Mammalia > Artiodactyla > Balaenopteridae > Balaenoptera > Balaenoptera borealis. The sequence goes on from NC_138873.1 coordinate 30,427,107, forward strand.
GGCCCCGAGCTAGACATGCATGGGGTAGACTCAAAGCAACACAATTAAGGCTAAAGAAAATGCACAGAGATTTCAGCTGCTTCCCATCACTGGAGAAACAGATTATAAAGTTTGAGTCAAGGTTGATTAACTCTTCTGAAATTAAAAAAGAAAAAAAAATCAATATTCTTTGAAAGAACACAAGAGAATCCAGAGTCTCTGCCATGTATCATTCATGATACGTTATTTTTTCTTATTAATTAAAAAAATACATGTAACTATTTAAAGCAAAAATTATAACATTTTATTATGGACATATCATTTGTAGATATAATGCTTATGAAAACTAGAACATAAATGATTAGAAGCTGGCGCTGCATAAGTGGACCTATATGGGGGTAAGGTTCTTATGTTTTGCATGAAGTGCTACAATATTAACTCAAAATAGATCAGAAACGTTAGGAATGTGTTTTGCAAACCCTAAGCAACCACTAAAATATAATTCAAAGAGACATACCTAAAAACACAACAGATAAATTAAAATGTAATTCCAAAACTTGTTTTCAATTAAATAAAAAGAAGATAAGAAAGAAGAAATTAATAAAAAAAAACAGATGGGAAGATATAAAACAGTAGACTTAAATCCAACCATGTCAATACTCACCTTAAATGTAAATAGACTATCTGGTCAAATTAAAAGACAGAGATCATTAGAATGGATTTTTAAAACATCAACTATATTCTGTCTATAAGAGATGCATATTTATTTATTTGGCCCCAAGGCTTCTGAGATCTTAGTTCCCCGACTAGGGATTGAAGATTGAACCCATGCCCTTGACAGTGAAAGCAGATGGCCAGGAATATCCCTTTTTTTTTTTTTTGGAAGAGATGCAATTTTTTTAAATTTAATTTTATTTATTTTTTTATACAGCAAGTTCTTATTAGTTATCTATTTTATACATATTAGTGTATATATGTCAATCCCAATCTCCCAATTCATCCCACCACTTTCCCCCCTTGGTGTCCATATGTTTGTTCTCTACATCTGTGTCTCTATTTCTGCCCTGCAAACCAGTTCATCTTTACCATTTTTCTAGATTCCACATATACGTGTTAATATACGATATTTGTTTTTCTCTTTCTGACTTACTTCATTCTATATGACAGTCTCTAGATCCATCCACGTCTCTACAAATGACATAATTTCGTTCCTTTTTATGGCTGAGTAATATTCTATTGTACATATGTACCACATCTTCTTTATCCATTCGTCTGTCGATGGGCATTTAAGTTGCTTCCATGACCTGGCTATTGTAAATAGTGCTGCAATGAACATTGGGGTGCATGTGTCTTTTTGAATTATGGTTTTCTCTGGGTATATGCCCAGTAGTGGGATTGCTGGGTCATATGGTAATTCTGTTTTTAGTTTTCTAAGGAAGCTCCATACTGTTCTCCACAGTAGCTGTATCAATTTACATTCCCACCAACAGTGCAAGAGGGTTCCCTTTTCTCCACACCCTTTCTAGCATTTGTTGTTTGTAGATTTTCTGATGATGCCCATTCTAACTGGTGTGAGGTGATACCTCATTGCAATTTTGATTTGCATTTCTCTAATAATTAGTGATGTTGAGCAGCTTTTCATGTGCTTCTTGGCCATCTGTATGTCTTCTTTGGAGAAATGTCTATTTAGGTCTTCTGCCCATTTTTTGATTGGGTTGTTGGTTTTTTAAATATTGAGCTGTTTATATATTTTGGAGATTAATCCTTTGTCCGTCGATTCGTTTGCAAATATTTTCTCCCATTCTGAGGGTTCTCTTTTCATCTTGTTTGTAATTTCCTTTGCTTTGCAAAAGCTTTTAAGTTTTGTTAGGTCCCATTTGTTTACTTTCGTTTTTATTTCCATTACTCTAGGAGGTGGATCAAAGAAGATTTTGCTGTGATTTATGTCAAAGAGTGTTCTTCCTATGTTTTCCTCTAAGAGTTTTATAGTGTCCGGTCTTACATTTCGGTCTCTAATCCACTTTGAGTTTATTTTTGTGTATGGTGTTAGGGAATGTTCTAATTTTATTCTTTTACATGTAGCTGTCCAGTTTTCCCAGCACCACTTATTGAAGAGACTGTCTTTTCTCCATTGTATATCCTTGCCTCCTTTGTCATAGATTACTTGAACATAGGTGCGTGGGTTCATCTCTGGGCTTTCTATCCTGTTCCATTGATCTATATTTCTGTTTTTGTGCCAGTACCATATTGTCGTGATTACTGTAGCTTGGTAGTGTAGTCTGAAGTCAGGGAGTCTGATTCCTCCAGCTCCATTTTTTTCCCTGAAGACTGCTTTGGCTATTCGGGGTCTTTTGTGTCTCTATACAAATTTTAAGATTTTTTGTTCTAGTTCTGTAAAAAATGCCATTGGTAATTTGATAGGGACTGCATTGAATCTGTAGATTGCTTTGGGTAGTATAGTCATTTTCACAATATTGATCCTTCCAATCCAAGAACATGGTATATCTCTCCATCTGTTTGTATCATCTTTAATTTCTTTCATCAGTGTCTTATAGTTTTCTGCATACAGGTCTTTTGTCTCCCTAGGTAGGTTTATTCCTAGGTATTTTATTCTTTTTGTTGCAATGGTAAATGGGAGTGTTTCCATAATTTCTCTTTGAGATTTTTCATTATTAGTGTATAGGAATGCAAGAGATATCTGTGCATTAATTTTGTATCCTGCAACTTTACCAAATTCATTGATTAGCTCTAGTAGTTTTCTGGCTTCTTTAGGATTCTCTGTGTATAGTATCATGTTATCTGCAAACAATGAGAGCTTTACTTCTTCTTTTCCAATTTGGATTCCTTTTATTTCTTTTTCATCTCTGCTTGCTGTGGCTAAAACTTCCAAAACTATGTTGAATAATAGTGGTGAGAGTGGGCAGCCTTATCTTGTTCCTGATCTTAGTGGAAATGGTTTCAGTTTTTCACCATTGAGAACCATGTTGGCTATGGGTTTGTCATATATAGCCTTTATTATGTTGAGGTAGGTTCCCTCTATGCCTACTTTCCAGAGAGCTTTTATCATAAACGGGTGCTGAATTTTGTCGAAAGCTTTTTCTGCATCTGTTGAGATTATCATATAGTTTTTATCCTTCAGTTTGTTAATATGGTGTATCACATTGATTGATTTGCATATATTGAAGAATCCTTGCATCCCTGGGATAAATCCCACTTGATCATGGTGTATGATCCTTTTAATGTGTTGTTGGATTCTGTTTGCTAGTATTTAATTGAGGATTTTTACATCTATACTGCTCAGTGACATTGGTTTGTAATTTTCTTTTTTTGTAGTATCTTTGTCATGTTTTGGTATCAGGGTGATGTTGGCCTCATAGAATGAGTTTGGGAGTCTTCCTTCCCCTGCAATTTTTTTGGAAGAGTTTTAGAAGGATGGGTGTTAGCTCTTCTCTAAATGTTTGATAGAATTCACCTGTGATGCCATCTGGTCCTGGACTTTTGTTTGTTGGAAGATTTTTAATCACAGTTTCAATTTCATTACTTGTGATTGGTCTGTTCATATTTTCTGTTTCTTCCTGGTTCAGTCTTGGAAGGTTATACCTTTCTAAGAATTTGTCCATTTCTTCCAGGTTGTCCATTTTATTGGCATAGAGTTGCTTGTAGTAGTCTCTTTGGATGCTTTGTATTTCTGTGGTGTCCGTTGTAACTTCTCCTTTTTCACTTCTAATTTTACTGATTTGAGTCCTCTCCCTCTTTTTCTTGATGAGTCTGGCTAAAAGTTTATCAATTTTGTATCTTCTCAAAGAACCAGCTTTTAGTTTTATTGATCTTTGCTATTGTTTTCTTTGTTTCTATTTCATTTATTTCTGTTCTGATCTTTATGATTTCTTTCCTTCTACTAACTTTGGGTTTTGTTTGTTCTTCTTTCTCTAGTTCCTTTAGGTGTAAGGTTAGATTGTTTATTTGAGATTTTTCTTGTTTCTTGAGGTAGGCTTGTATTGCTATAAACTTCCCTCTTAGAACTGCTTTTGCTGCATCTCATAGGTTTGGATCGTCATGTTTTCTTTGTCATTTGTCTCTAAGTATTTTTTTATTTCCTTTTGATTTCTTCAGTGATCTCTTGGTTATTTAGTAACGTATTGTTTAGCCTCCATGTGTTTGTGTTTTTTACACTTTTTTCCCTGTAATTGATTTCTAATCTCATAGTGTTATGGTCAGAACAGATGCTTGATATGATTTCAATTTTCTTAAATTTACTGAGGCTTGATTTGTGACCCAAGATGTGTTCTATCCTGGAGAATGTTCCATGTGCACTTGAGAAGAAAGTGTAATCTGCTGTTTTTGGATAGAATGTCCTATAAATATCAATTAAATCTATCTGGTCTATTGTGTCATTTAAAGCTTGTGTTTCCTTATTAATTTTCTGTCTGGATGATCTGTCCATTGGTGTAAGTGAGATGTTAAAGTCCCCCACTATTATTGTGTTACTGTTGATTTCCTCTTTTAGAGCTGTTAGCAGTTGCCTTATGTATTGAGGTGCTCCTATGTTGGCTGCATATATATTTATAATTGTTATATCTTCTTCTTGGATTGATCCCTTGATCATTATGTAGTGTCCTTCCTTGTCTCTTGTAACCTTCTTTATTTTAAAGTCTATTTTATCTGATATGAGTATTGCTACTCCAGCTTTCTTTTGATTTCCATTTGCATGGAATATCTTTTTCCATCCCCTCACTTTTAGTCTGTATGTGTCCCTAGGTCTGAAGTGGGTCTCTTGTAGACAGCATATATATGGGTCTTGTTCTTGTATCCATTCAGTGAGCCTGTCTTTTGGTTGGAGCATTTAATCCATTTACGTTTAAGGTAATTATCGACATGTATGTTCCTATTACCATTGTCTTAATTGTTTTGGGTTTGTTTTTGTAGGTCCTTTTCTTCTCTTGTGTTTCCCACTTAGAGAAGCTCCTTTAGTATTTGTTGTAGAGGTGGTTTGGTGGTGCTGAATTCTCTTAGCTTTTGCTTGTCTGTAAAGCTTTTGATTTCTCCATCGAATCTGAATGAGATCCTTGCTGGGTAGAGTAATCTTGATTGTAGGTTCTTCCCTTTCAGCACTTTACATATATCATGCCGCTCCCTTCTGGCTTGTAGAGTTTCTGCTGAGAAATCAGCTGTTAACCTTATGGGAGTTCCCTTGTATGTTATTTGTCATTTGTCCCTTGTTGCTTTTAATACTTTTTCTTTGTCTTTAATTTTTGTCAATTTGATTACTATGTGTCTTGGCGTGTTTCTCCTTGGGTTTATCCTGTATGGGACTCTCTGCACTTCCTGGACTTGGGTGGCTATTTCCTTTCCCATGTTAGGGAACTTTTCGACTATAATCTCTTCAAATATTTTCTTGGGTTCTTTCTCTCTCTCTTCTCCTTCTGGGACCCCTATAATGCGAATGTTGTTGCATTTAATGTTGTCCCAGAGGTCTCTTAGGCTGTCTTCGTTTCTTTTCATTCTTTTTTCTTTATTCTGTTCTGTGACAGTGAATTCCACCTGTCCGTCTTCCAGGTCACTTATCCGTTCTTCTGCCTCAGTTATTCTGCTATTGATTCCTTGTAGTGTATTTTTCATTTCAGTTATTGTATTGTTCATCTCTGTTTGTTTGTTCTTTAATTCTTCTAGGTCTTTTTTAAACATTTCTTCCATCTTCTTGATGTTTGCCTCCATTCTTTTTCTGAGGTCCTGGATCATTTTCACTATCATTATTCTGAATTCTTTTTCTGGAAGGTTGCGTATCTCCACTTCATTTAGTTGTTTTTCTGGGCTTTTATCTTGTTCCTTCATCTGATACAAAGTCCTCTGCCTTTTCATCTTGTCTGTCTTCCTGCGAATGTAGTTTTCCTTCCACAGGCTGCAAATTTGTAGTTCTTCTTGCTTTTGCTGTCTGCCCTCTGGTGCATGAGGATATCTAAGAGGCTTGTGCAAGCTTCCTGATGGGAGGGACTGGTGATGGGTAGAGCTGTGTGTTGATCTGGTGGGCAGAGCTCAGTTAAACTTTAATCCACTTGTCTGCTGATGGGTGGGGCTCCCTGTTGGTTGTTTGGCCTGAGGCGCCCAGCACTGGAGCCTACCCGGCTCTTTGGTGGGGCTAATGGCGGACTCTGGGAGGGCTCACGCCAAGGAGTGCTTCCCAGAGCTTCTGCTGCCAGTGTCCTTGTCCCTATGGTGTGCCACAGCCACCACCCACCTCTGCAGGAGACCCTCCAACACTAGCAGGTAGGTCTGGTTCAGTCTCCTATGTGGTCACTGCTCCTTCCCCTGGGTCCTGATGCACACACTACTTTGTGTGTGCCCTCCAAGAGTGGAGTCTCTGTTTCTCCCAGTCTTGTCAAAGTCCTGCAATGAAATCCCTCTAGCCTTCAAAGTCTGATTCTCTAGGAATTCCTCCTCCCATTGCCAGACCCCCAGGTTGGGAAGCCTGACATATGGCTCAGAACCTTCACTCCAGTGGGTGGACTTCTGTGGTATAAGTGTTCTCCAGTTTGTAAGTCACCCACACAGCAGTTATGGGATTTTATTTTATTGTGATTGCGCACCTCCTACCTTCTCATTGCAGCTTCTCCTTTGTCTTTGGATGTGGGGTATCTTTTCTGGTGAGTTCCAGTGTCTTCGTGTCATTGATTGTTCAGCAGTTAGTTGTGGTTCCGGTGCTCTCACAAGAGGGAGTGAGTGCATGTCCTTCTATTCCGCCATCTTGAACCAATCTTGAAACTGGAAGAGATACATTTTTAAATAGTTTAAGAGTAAAAGGATGAGAAAAGATATACCATGCAACCAATAAACAAAAAGGCTGTAGTGACTATGTTAACATCAGGTAAAATATACTTCCAGACTATTACCAATGATAGAGGTATTTCACAATCATAAATGACAAATGAGCAAGTTCACTGGGGAGACAAAACAAATATATATATATATATATATATATATATATATATATATATATATATATACAGAAATTAAACGGTATGATAAACAAACTCAAAATTACAGTTGGAGATTTGAACATCCCCCTCTTAGCAATTGACAGAACAATTAGACAAAATAAGTAAGATCATAGAAGGTATGAAAAAATCTATCACTCTCACCTAATTAACTGTTATAAAATACTACATCCAACAACAGTAGAATATTATTATTTTCAAGTGCACATGATACTGTTTACAAAGATGGAATGCATGCCATGCTGCAAAACAACTTTCAATAAATTTTAAGAGATTGAAATTTCCAGGATAGAAATATTCCACAATAAAATTAAATCAGAAATCAATAATATAAAGACATCTAGAAAATCCCCCAATAATTGAAAATTAGAAACACACTTCTTATTAATCCATGGGAAAAATAAATAAATAAGGAAAATTAGAAAATATTTCAAATTATATGATAATTTGCAGCATGTAGTTAAAGCAGTGCATACAGAGAAATTTAAAACCTTTTGTGCTAATATTAGAAAAGAAGAAAGGGCTAACATCAATGATATGTTTCTAAAGTATAAAAAATAAGGGCAAAATACGTCAAAAGAAAGTGAAAGAAGTGGTTTCACTGGTGAATTCTATCAGACAGTTAAGGAAAAAATAACACTAATCTCATACAAACTCATCCAGAAAATACTGGGAGTAGGCAAAACTTCCAACTTGTTTTACAAGTCCAGGATTACCATGATACCAAAACCTGACAAAAGAAAAGGAAATTACAGGACATCATTATTCATAAACATAGGTAGAAAAATCCTTGTCCAATTTAGCAAATTGAACCCACCTTATATAAAAAAGATAATACTGTATGTCCTAAATTGGGTTTATCCCAAGAATGCAAGGTTGGATTAACAGTAGAAAATTGATCAGTTTATCATATTAAAAATATAAATAAGAAAAATTATTTACAATAAATTCAAAAGACACTTCTGATAAAAATCCAACACCAATTCATGTTAATGTCCCTCAGTACATTAGAAATATGAGAACTTCCTCAATCTGATAAAATGTACATATGAAAAATCGACAGCTAACCTCATACTTACTGGTAGAAGACCTAGTGTTTTCTTCCTAAGATTGGGAACAAAGTGAGTATCCCTATTCTCAACATTTCTATTCAACATTTTCCTGGTAATCCTAGTCAGTGCAATAAAGTAAGTGAAAAATGAAGGCATACACTTCAGAAAGGAAGAAGTAAAACTCATTCATAGATGACATGATTATGCAGAAAATCTAAAAGAATCTATAAAACAACTATTTGAACTAATGAGGAGATTTAGCAAGATTGCAGGATACAAAATTAATTTAAAATTAATTTACTTTTATATATAATCAACAAGTGATTGGAAAAGTAAATGTAAAAAAAAATCCATTTTAATAACTTCTAAAACCAAAATATTTAGAAATAACTTGACATGAGGCATGTCATAGATACCTCTACAATGACAACTGTAAAGCATTTCTGAAAGAAATTAAAGAAGATTTACGTCAGTGGAGAGATATATCATGTTCATGAATTAAAAGGCAATATTAATTGGATATCAGTTCTCTCTAAATTGATCTATAGAGTCAACAAAATCCCAATAAGAATCCCCCCAGGTTTTTTTGGAGAAATTGAGAGCTGATTCTAACATTTCTATTGAAATTCAAAGGACCCAGAATATTTAGACCGCTCTTGAAAAAGAGCAGAGCTGGAGAATTTTCACTCCCTGACTTCAAACATACCAGATTTTGACACGTGATGGAAGCAAGTAAGTGGAAGTAGATGGCCCCACCTGAAATCCCCCCAGTGCAGTGGGGGCAGCATTCCAGGGGAGTAGGGATGAGATTCTGACTGTAGTGCCTACCTCCAGCAGTGTTGACACAGTCTGGGTACTGGGCCGCTCCTGTGCTGTGATTTTAGGCACGTAGCTTCTAAGTGGTGTGCATAATCCTCCTGATAACCCTGTGCGTTACCTAATAACCTATGATACATTCAGTGTCTGCTTAAATGAGCAAAAGTTGTTTCTTTTAATAGCAACAGGGAACCCTGATTGATACAAATGCTAGGAAGAAAAATAAAGAAGGATGAAGGGACAAAGGGTTACGGGTGTATCAATTTGCATTCGCATAACCCTTTGTCCCTTCATCATATCAATTTACATTTCCATAACCCTTTGTCCCTTCATCATATCAATTTACATTTCCATACCCTTTGTCCCTTAATCCTTCTTTATTTTTCTTCGTAGCATTTGTAGCAATCAGGGTTCCCTGTTGCTATTAAAAGAAACAACTTTTGCTCATTTAAGCAGAAAATGAAGGGTGGGATAGGGAGGGTGGGAGGGAGATGCAAGAGGGAGGGGATATGGGGATATATGTATGTATACGAATAGCTGATTCACTTTGTTGTACAGCAGAAACTAACACACCATTGTAAAGCAATTATACTCCAATAAAGATGTTAAAAAAAAAAAGGGTTATGGGTCTGTGTTTTGATATAGGGGTAAGAATGAACTCTGAGGAGGTGACATTTAAACAGAGACCATATTATTCCATTTTAGTTTGTAAAGAAAAAATGTTTCACATGTGTATATATGTCTACATGAACATATAAAAATATGAATAGATAATTGTGGTAGGTTGATAATTGATCCCAAAGATACGTCCACATCCTAATCCCTGCCAGTTATAATATTACCTTATTTGAAAAAAAGGGTCCCTGCAGTTTTGATTAAGTTAAAGATCTTGAGATGAAGAGATCATTTTGGATTTTGGCTCAGTGAAATTGATGTTGAACTGCTGGCCTGCAGAACTGCAGCTTATTTTAAGCTCCAAATTTGTGGTTATTTGTTATAGCAGCCACAGAAGACGAATGAGATAATATTTTTGACCGTAACACTAAGGATCTGGAAGGAGGATGGGAAAGAGAGGTTAGATGTGAGAGGAAGATAGGAGTATGAATATGTGTACCACAAAATCTTATTGTAAATTAAAAGTAGATGGACGCAAAACAAGAACATGCCTTTTATTAAAATATATACAAACAAAAAATTTGTATTAAAAAGGCAAGAAGGATTGCTGATGGGGAGGGAATGGGAATGGGGATAGAGGGAAATACATGACAACAGAAATGAAAAATTCAGTTGAAGGATTGGAACATAAAGTTAAGGAAACTTCAAATAAGATGGAGCAAAAAGAGAAAGAGATGAAAAGTAGAAGAGAAAAAGAGTAATAAGTAAGAGGACCCAATAGTCTAGTGACCCAATAGCTACATAAAGAGCAATCCAGAAAGAACAAAAAAAGGGGATGTAGTCATCAAAGAAATAATTCAAAAAAATTCTCCTCTATGACTTGATGTTAGACTGGAGCGAGAATGCAGAATAAAATAAGATTAGAGAAACAGGCAGGGATTAGATCATAAAGATTCTGGAGGCCGCTTCAAGGAACCTTTGCTAGAGCTAATCCTGTTTAGAATGGCTCTAAAAGCTCTCCTAACCTACCTGCTCACCCAGGAATTTTTACATAATCTTCAAGACTCACTGTAACATCACTTCCTCAGGAAGCCACCCTGGACTCATTTAGCCAAAGTAAACAGTTCTTCCAATATGTTTCTTATAGAACTCATTGCATTATAATACATTGTTAATCAGTGTCTGTTTTATCTGCTAGAAGGAGGTATGTATGCTACTTAAGGGCAGAGGCTGGACGGAGCTCACTTATCTTTGAATTTGCAATGCCTGGCACTAGGCAGTAACTCAATGGTCTTGAGTTACTTTATTTTACCTTGGCCCCAAATTAAGAATTTCCCAGTCTTCAAACATTAACCCTTCCCAAATAGTAAATAAGTTGAAGATAAGTGAAGCCTCTATTTTTTTGTGCCAGAAAATTGTGAGAGTGAGCGTGACATAGCAGCCGTCATGTTCGAGTGCCAAGCCCTTCACATAGTTTATCACCAGTGCTCACAGCCATCTTACAAGATAAGCATTATAATCCCAGTCACACAGATGGAGAAATTGACCTGTGCTCCAAAGTCACATACAGCTAGTACAGTCATCCCTTGGTATCAGAGGGTATTGGTTCCCCAGTGCATGTGCTCAAGTCCCTTATACAAAATGGCATAGTATTTGCATAACTTACAGCACACCCTTCCATTTGCTTTAAATCATTTCTAGATTACTTATAATACCCAATACAATGTAAACGATACATAAATAGTTGTAAACAGAATTTAAATGATATGTAAATCGTTGCTACTGCTTGGCAAATTCAAGTTTTGGTTTTTGGAAATTTCCAAAAAATTTTTAAAAAATATTTTCAGTCCCCTCCCTCCTTGGTTGAATTCGAGGAATGCAGAAGGAGGATACAGAGGGCCGACAAGTGCCTTGAATTGAACCTCAAGCCTCTGCCTCCAGGGGGATATTCCCAGCCACTCCGCCATGCGTCCTCAGCATTCACTATAATTCCTGCAAATATTTTTCTAATCCGAGTACTTCACATCAGTTAATTCATTGCCAGGTTACTAAGGTCTGGCTTCAGTGATTACAAACACCACATCATTTACCCACTGTGAAAAATAACGCACTTTAAATAAAAAATCTGGGCTGCTCTAGCCTTCTGAGACGGACTGCATTCTGCCTATGGAATGTGTATCTCTCTAAATAAACTTGCTTTCACTTAAAAAAAAAAAAGAGTCGTTATGAACCTAATTTTCTAATTCACATTTGTGTTTTTAAGTTGTAGGGGGTTCAACTATATGAAATATAGACTCATCTTTTTTTTTTCTCTCTCATACAGAGAGAAAAAGTACAGCACATCCTAAGTGGTGGACGTAAACAGCCTATGCCTTAAAAAAAAAAAAAAAAAAGTCCTTGCTCCGCCCTCCGCCCGCCCTCGCCCCGCCCTCGCCCCGCCCTCGCCCCGCCTCCCGGAGCTCCTCCCTATACTTTAGGGCTGCGTGGAACTCCCGGCCGCGCTTCCCGTAGGGGAATCCGGGATTCCTGGGCCCGGCTGAGCAATCGCCGCCCGCGTTTCCGCTCGTTCAAGGTCGAGTCCGAGGGCGCGGGCTTGAACCCGGGAGCCGGGAGCCGCGGCGCAGGAGTCCGCGCACTGCCCATGGACTCGCCGGGGGACCCCGAAGGCCCACGCCCCCCAGGAGGTTACAGAGAGCAGCGAGGCCGGATGTACCTCTGGGGCTTGGGTCGTGTATCTTTAACAGCGATTGAATTAGCTTTAGCGGGGTTTGTTTGCGAGAGATTCGAAAAGGAGGGGCCTGGCAGTGGGGTTCGGGTCAGCGTGTTTTTTCTCTCTTTAAAGGGGTTAAAGTTTGCGCACTGGGGTGGTGCGGATGTGGTCTCTAAGGACTTTCTCTCTGTAGCTCTACTTTTAAGTACTATGTGTTTAAGAATGCATTCAAATAAGTGTGCCCGTTAGACAAACGAAAATCATTACATTTCGAGCCCCGCTGTTGTCCCCCTCGCCCCTTTAACTTTCTCTCAGTTCCCTTCCTCATCCACTACCAAAATTTTTACACAGATTCTTAAGACTTCCTCCTGTTGCACAGATTTCTTTTTCTAGACAGCAATGACAACCTCTGAAAAAATAGAACAACTCAAATATACTTTTCTTACTTAAATTTCTTTTTTCTCAAAACCATTTAATTTAAAAATAGCAAATAGATTTACTGGATGTTTGGAACTGAGTAATTGACCTCGTGTCTTTAAATTAAATGGAAATTTAGCCCTGGGAATAAGTATTAAATTAATCGATGCAGAAGACCAGTAATTATTGTAAAACACTGAGTCACAGATTTATGGCACTTGTCTTTCCAGGAGCTGCCATTGTAAGTATTAATTCTCCAGTTGAATGATTTAGCTTATTTTCTCCTACTTACACTTCACTTGACTTCAATAGTACCCTCTTGATAAACCGCTAACATGACATGCTAAAAATGTGATTGAGTCCATGTAGCATATGAAGCTAGTAACTTGAGAAAGCACACTATACTTCAGAGAACAGTACTCTGGAGAGCACCCTGTGGCCTCATCCTTCTTGAAGGAATCTATTAAAGGTGAAAGAAATAGACCTTATGGTGAAGGCAAAACAAAGCAGATGGTTTGATAATTTGTGCACTGAAATCCTAATAGGGAATAGTATGTAAATGAAAAGTGATATATTTTGAAAATTGCCGTGATATACAGGGATTGTGTTACATTTGATCAAATGTGCTGTATTCAAAATAGCCCTTAGCTCAGTAAATGTTATCCTGAGTGCATTTCTGTGCACAGAAGTGACATTTCTGTACTTTGATCAGTAGCCCCAATTACATGTCTGTAATTGCAGCATGTTTGCCTTCAAGGTGATGGCCCTCCAGGAGGTGCAAGGGAGACATCCAGGCGGCTTTCAAGAGAACAGATTTTTGTACTGATATCAGCAGCTTCCATTAACTTAGGTTCCATGATGTGCTATTCTATCCTTGGACCTTTTTTCCCCAAGGAGGTAAGACATTTTTATATCCTTATGAACTATTAGTGTTTTTAAAAAGCCTTTGAAATACTTCATTTGGGGGATGTAAAAATCTGCATATGGCAAAGATGATGTATAGAACTTCAGCCAACAGAAGACTTCTTACAGGATATTTGATACCAGAAAAAAAAAATTCAGTAAAAATAACATCATCTTAGGAAGTAATTCACCTAAGTATAATTGACCTTCTGAGGATTACTTTGCTTACCATGTAGTTTGATTCATCTGTTTGGTTTCTGCAACTGATAAAAAAAAAAAAAAGGAAGTGCACTGAATAACTGAGATTTTAACGTTATTGCAAAAGATCTACATTAAGACAGTGTTTCCTGGAGTTTGGGTTTATTAATATTTTGGAATTAGAAAGGCATGGTCCACTAAATGCCCTTTTCTGACCTGAATTTCATATGGAATCTAGTGGCAATGTTTGTGCCAAGGAGGAATTCTGATTAATATTGATTAGGTCCTTCTAATCAGTGTTTTATGTGGTGTTAGGGTCTATGGATAATGGCACAGACTTGAAGGAATAACCCTTAGAGAATCCACCTGGAATCTGGAGGTTGGTGAGGTATATAGTATGGAAGGAATGATACTGACTTGGCTGAGTGGAGATAATATGCCCGTATGTTTTCTTTCATGCTCTTTGCCAAAGCCTCATGATGCACGGGCCCCTCCCAGTCCTCTAACTTCTTTGATAACATGTGGTCCTTCCTTCTGTGTGCTACAAAAGACGAGAAACATGGCTTCTCTGCTAAAGGAGCAGTACAGCTCTGTAGCCATAAGTGGTTTTTAGTTGTCAGTGTACTTTCCCACACATTATCCCATTTGGTTTCTGTAGCAACTCCATAAGATAGGCAGAATAGTCAGAATCTCATCATGTTGCAAATGAAGAAACAGATTCCGAAGTTAAGTGACTGGCCCAGTTCAATTCCGTTTACTGAACGGGAATGGGAGGTTTAACGACTTCCCACCCTAGAATGTGCTAGGCGTTGGATGTGTTAGGGCTGGAAAAAAGATAAGGAAAATGTCCCTCTCTCGTCTGTCCATTGGGAGTGAAAAAATATGACAACAAAAGGTTGCAGAGTATTTGGATCTCCTTGAAGAGGATGTCCAAAATGTTAGGAGACTCCAGGGAAGGGAATGGTTAATTTTGCCACGGGAGAGGCTGGCTGGTGTGGAAGGGAAGGAGAGAAGGAGTAATACTGAAAGGGGCTTGGCCGAATAACCCTAAGGTGAGTCAAAGAGGTGTTCTAGGTTAGAAACCCGCAGGGGATAGTCACGAAATTAGCAAAATAAATAGCATGTTCTTAGGGAACCATGGACGATGGTGGGGCTTGGGCCTAGGGTTCAGTGAGGTCCGATGGGAGCAGAGGATCTGAGGAGGCAGGTTGGTTCTCGAATGCAAGGGTCCTTCCACGCAGGCCAAAGATGTAGTCAGTAAGAAATCATCAGAGGTGCTTGGGCAAGACAGAGTAAGTAGACTGAGTAGATACCGGTTTTGGAAAAAAATGATGGATGGAGCCTGTGGGGTTACGATGGAGAAGAACAGGAGTAAGTGGGCCATCAAGTTAGAAGGGTATTTCCCAGTTCAGCTGGAACTCAGCAAGGGCAACTAGTGTTAGATTCCTCTTAGTGGAATACAGACGAAGGAAAAGAAGGCTGTTGGTGTGTGTCTTTTTTGTTTTTTCTTTTTCTTAAAGTTTTTGATTTAGTTTTTTGCGTCCAAGAGGCAGGGGAGAGAGCGTTCTAACTTTAATAGGTGTAGATTTGAAGAGTGGGCTCTTCTTTTTCATTTCTTTTTAAATTTATTTATTTTATTTATTTATTTTTGGCTGTGTTGGGTCTTTGTTTCTGTGCGAGGGCTTTCTCCAGTTGCGGCGAGTGGGGGCCACTCTTCATCGCGGTGCGCGGGCCTCTCACTATCGCGGCCTCTCTTGTTGCGGAGCACAGGCTCCAGACGTGCAGCCTCAGTA
This sequence comes from Balaenoptera borealis, assembly GCF_965194805.1. Classification (NCBI taxonomy): domain Eukaryota; kingdom Metazoa; phylum Chordata; class Mammalia; order Artiodactyla; family Balaenopteridae; genus Balaenoptera; species Balaenoptera borealis. The sequence goes on from NC_138873.1 coordinate 30,442,582, forward strand.
GTTGTGGCTCACGGGCCTAGTTGCTCCGCGGCATGTGGGGTCTTCCCAGACCAGGGCTCGAACCCGTGTCCCCTGCATTAGCAGGCAGATTCTCAACCACTGCGCCACCAGGGAAGCCCTTCTTTTTCATTTTTAATAACAGCCTTAGGATTGACAAATGCACTGGCAAAACTTGCTCTTTCTCCTTCGTATTCTGTTAACCTTCCTATTAGCTAGAGCTAATTAGGTCAAGGGAAAACAAGGCCCTTCTTAACTTCTGGCACAGGATTCTTATTTCTACTCATCCTTTTTCTGGCCTCCTCCTCCTTTGGCAGAGGATTATAAGTGAACTAGAAATTGCTTTTAATAGCTCTTCTTGCTGTCCTAATGTGAAGCAGGATCCGCATGCCAAAAGTGGTGTTCAGTTACTGCTGTGGTATGTGATTGTAGGACATCCTAAGTCACCATCCTGCTTCCACAGAGAATGTGGGAACCTGTGCAAGATGGAAACTGACATGACTGCTGGGACCATGACACAAGTAACTTTTGCAAGTCTGTGTTCTCATCTGTAAAATGGGGCCAGCTAAAAATACATCCCTTATTTTACTGTTGTTAGAAACCATATAGAACAGCATGGCTCATAGTGAGGGTTCAATAAATGTTAGTTGCTGTGACTATTATATATTTTCTGCCAGACTCTAGAATTAAATACCTTTCAGAGCTATTAAGCAAAGAACATGGATGTGACTTGACCAATGAATGTTCTTTCTACATCTTAATTCACCCCTTTGATGATACCTTCCCTTCAAGGTACCTGTTTTATGTTATTAGGGCTGCTGTAACAAAGTACCACAGACTGGGGACAACAGAAATTTATTGTCTCACAGCTCTGGTGGCTAGAAGTCCAAAATCAAGGTGTCATTGGCAAGGCTGGTTCCTTCTGAGGGCCGTGAGGGGAGGATCTGTCCCAGGCCTCTCTCTCTGGCTTGTAGATGGCCAACTTCTCCGTGTGTCCTTTCACACCATCTTCCCTCTATGCGTGTCTCTGTGAAGAAATTTCCCCTTTTTACAAAAATACGAGTAATATTGGATTAGACTCTACCCTTAACAACCTCATTTCAACTGATTACCCCTGCAAAAACTATGTCTCCAAATAAGGTCACGTTCTGAGGTACTGGGAGTTAGGATGTCAACATAAGAAGTTTGAGGGACACAGTGAACCCCGTAACACCACCTGACCTTTGTGTAGTAGAAATGTGGACTCTGTGTTCCTGTCTACACACAGTGTAACCTTTTGCTAGGATGCCAATGAAGGCATCGTTCATAGTGAGATCTCTCTTTTCTCCACACCATTATCTCATGTGATGATTAGTAATGGAAGGGGAATGGCTAATCCTGAGTCTCATAGAATTATGGGCTGAAATCCTGCCCAAGCAGTTTCTACAATGCTCTGGGTTCAACTTCTCCACTATCTCCCACCACCAGGCACTTAGGGACCACACTTCAGGGGTAGGGGGTGCTTCCTAGAGTGAGGGGACCTTTCCTGCCTATAGTTTAGCCATGAAAAGTAGAGTTCACCTATCTGATTTCCTGTGGTATGCTGCTTTGAGAACTGTAGGGTTTATTTAGAGACATAATAACATAAGAAGAACATTTTTTAAAAAGACAAGGTTTGAATGATGATCATAACTTCATATGGGAAGCAATAAAGTAAATTCTTATCTTAAAATTGTAGTTAGGGAGAAAAGGTAAAGAAATAGAATTATGGCTGTTGTGGAGGACGGATTTTAAAGGGAGTGTGTGTATGCACATGCATTTCTATATTCAGAGTAAAGTGATTTGTGGAAGAGCTGAAGCTCTGACAGAAGGATGAATCTAAGTCGGATCTTCTGACCATAGCTATTCACTGCTGGCTCCTGGGTACCATGCGTGATGCATAGAAGGTGCTCGATAAATGATTCCTGAGAGGACAGACGTGTGTTTCAGGCTTAGTGCTTCATGGTATGCCAAGTTGCCAATCTTATCTTAAAGAAATTAAACTCATATTTTAACCCCTTACATGGTTATAGCTAGAACCTGATCTAAGGATCTACCACAGTTCCAGGGTTTTAAAAAGGTTTTCAAACCTTTTGTCTATTCATTTGTACATCACAACTAATGGTAGCATTTGAAGTTCAAAAGAAGTAGATTTAGAATAAATACTATATCATCTGTAGCAAATTTAGGAGCTCACTGATAGAATAGGCTATAAATATTAATAGGGATCATTGATGGGCGATAAACTACTCCAAATGTTTCAGGAGAACGGAGAGAATGTTGGGAGCTGGGGGAGCTTCTTTCATCTGTGTTATTGATGTCAGGAAAGGAAACTTCATCTTCTCTGAACTGTCAGGTAGTTGAGAGTGGGTGTCAGAAACAGAGAACCGGACTGAACAGTCCTTGGGATGACTCATGTGCCAGCTTAAGGAGCTTCCTGTTCTTGAGTTTTTTTGACCAGCAAAGTGATTTTTTTATTTATTTGCATTCGAACCTTCCTCCTGTGTGTTTCTCCTTTTTTAAAAAATTTAATTTTATTTATTTTTTATACAGCAGGTTCTTATTAGTTATCTATTTTATACATATTAGTGTATATATGTCAATCCCAATCTCACAGTTCATGCCCCCATCCACTTTCCCCCCCTTGGTGTCCATACGTTTGTTCTCTACATCTGTGTCTCTATTTCTGCCTTGCAAACTGGTTCATCTGTACCATTTTTCTAGATTCCACATATATGCGTTAATATACGATATTTGTTTTTCTCTTTCTGACTTACTTCACTCTGTATGACAGTCTCTAGGTCCATCCACATCTCTACAAATGAGCCAATTTCGTTCCATTTTATGGCTTTATATATTTGTCTGTCAGTGGGCATTTAGGTTGCTTTCATGACCTGGCTATTGTAAATAGTGCTGCAATGAACATTGGGGTGCATGTGTGTTTTTGAACTATCGTTTTCTCTGGGTATATGCCCAGTAGTGGGATTGCTGGGTCATATGGTAATTCTATTTTTGGTTTTTAAGGAACCTCCATACTGTTCTCCATAGTGGCTGTATTCCCACCAACAGGGCAAGAGGGTTCCCTTTTCTCCACAACCTCTTCAGCATTTGTTGTTTGTAGATTTTCTGATGATTCCCATTCTAACTGGTGTGAGATGATACCTCATTGTAGTTTTGATTTGTATTTCTCTAATAATTAGTGATGTTGAGCAGCTTTTCATGTGCCTCTTGGCCATCTGTATGTCTTCTTTGGAGAAATGTCTATTTAGGTCTTCTGCCCATTTTTTGATTGGGTTGTTTGTGTTTTTAATATTGAGCTGCATGAGCTGTTTATATAATTTGGAGATTAATCCTTTGTCCATTGATTCATTTGCAAATATTTTCTCCCATCCTGAGGGTTGTCTTTTTGTTTTGTTTATAGTTTCCTTTGCTGTGCAAAAGCTTTTAGGTTTCATTAGGTCCCATTTGTTTATTTTTGTTTTTATTTCCATTACTCTAGGATGTGGGTCAAAAAAGATCTTGCTGTGATTTATGTCAAAGAGTGTTCTTCCTATGTTTTCCTCTAAGAGTTTTATAGTGTCCAGTCTTACATTTAGGTCTCTAATCCATTTTGAGTTTATTTTTGTGTCTGGTGTTAGGGAGTGTTCTAATTTCATTCTTTTACATGTAGCTGTCCAGTTTTGTGTGTTTCTCCTTTATTCTTATACTACTACCACACTCACAACACTTTTGACACCAGATATGTGGGGGTTTTTTTCCTACACCAAGCAGTTCCCTTCGACACCAGGTGGGTGTCCTACCATTCAATTCAATTCTGACAGTAACCTGAATTAGCCCAGATGCCACAAGTTAAAAGCTCAGTCCCACGAGACTGCCCCCCCCCCACTTCAGATGCCAATCGCGAGTAGTAGGTGTCTAGGTTACCCCCAGCTTCTGTCCAACTTGGCTACAAATCAGAGGTTCCCATGACCACCCCCCCGCCCCACCTTGGATTCAGTTATTTGCTAGAATGGCTTACAGAACTCAGGGAAACACTTGCTTAATGCTTACCACTTTATTATAAAAGGATGTGATGAAGTATACAGATGGGCATGCGATGGAAGTGATACAGAGGGCGAGGTATGTGGGAAGGGGCACGGAGCTTCCATTTCCCCTCCGGGTGAGCCACTTTTCCAGCACCTCCATGTGTTCACCAACCCAAAACTCCCCAAGCCCCATATCTTAGGGATTTTTATGGAGGCTTAATCATGTAGGCATGATCAATCATTAACTCAATTTCCAGCCCTTCTCTGGAGGATGGGGTGTGGGACTGAAAGTTCTAAGCTTCTAATCATGGCTTGTCTTTTCTGGTGACCAACCCCCATGTAGGAGTCCACCAAGAGTTATCTTATTAGAACTCCTGTCACCCAGGAGATGCCAAGGGATTTAGGAGCTCGGTGTCAGGAACCAGGGTCAGAGAATGAATATTAGAACAATATTGCTCCTAGAGCTCTTATCACTTAGGAAATTACAAGGGTATTAGGAGCTTTGTACCAAGAACCAGGGGGCAGAGACCAATATACATATTTTCTATTATCTCATGGATATCAAAAAGAAAGTGTGTCAAGATCAGCTGTTGTTTGCATAGATCCACGGCTGAAGCAAAGCCCAAATTTCCTTAACCAAGATTTTTTGTTTTGTTTATACTCTAATTCTGATTTTTGCCAGCTAAAGCTAACAATTCTTTTTTTCTTTCTTCTTTTTTTTTTTTTTGGTGGGGGACTTTATTGAGGTATAATTGATATACAAAAAATTGCACACATTTAATATATCCGTCTTGATGAGTTTGGACATATGCACACACCTGTGATGTCATCACTGTTATCAAAATATTAAACATATTCAGCACTTCCAAAAATTCCCTTGTGTTCTTTTGTGGGGTTTTTTTTTCTTTTTCTTTTCTTGTGGTGAGAACATAACAAGCTCATCTTACATAACAGAAACTTCATACCCAAAGAGCAATAATTCCCCACTTCCCCCTTACCAAAGCCCCTGACAACCACCATTCTAGACTCTGCTTCTATGAGTTTGACTATTTTAGATACTTCATATAAATGGAATCATGCAGCGATTGTTCTTCTATGACTGGCTTACTTTGCTTAGCGTAATTTCCTCAAGGTTCATCCATGTTGTTGCAAATGCCAAAATTTCCTTCTTTTTGAGGCTGAATAATATTCCATTTTATGTGTATACCACATTTTCTTTATCCATTCCTCGATCAATGGACATTTGTGTTGTTTCTATATCATCTTGGCTATTTCGAATAATACTGCAGTGAACATGGGGGGTGCAAATATATCTGAGACCCTGCTTTCAATTCTTCTGGATATATACTCAGAAGAGGGATTGCTGAATTATGTGGTGGTTCTATTTTTAATGTTTTCAGGATCCTCCATATTGTTTTTCATAGTGGCTGCACTATTCTGCATCCCCACCAACAGTGTATAAGGTTCCAATTTCTCCACATCCTCATCAACACTTGTTATCTTTTGTTTTTTTCAATAATTGCCATCGTACCTGGTGTGAGATGATATCTCATGATTTTAATCTGCATTTCCCTGACGATTAGTGATCTTGAGCAACTTTTCATATATCTGGTGGCCATTTGTGTGTCTCTTTTATAGAAATGTCTGTTCAAGTTCTTTGCTCATTTTTAAATCAGGTTCTTTGTGGTGGTGTTTTGGACTATTGAGTTGTAGGAGATTCTTACATATTTTGGATATTAACCCCTTATATAGAGGTGGTTTACAAATACTTTCTTCCATTCTGTAGGTTGCCTTTTCAGTCTGTTGATTGTTTCCTTTGCTGTGAAGATTTTTAGTTTGATGTAGTTCCATTTGTCTGATTTGTTTTGTTGCCTAAGATTTTGGTGTCAAATCCAAGAAATCATTGCCAAGATCAATGTCAAGAAGCCCTCACCCCCTGTTTTCTTCCAGAAGTGTAACAGTTTCAGATTATATGTTTAAGTCTAATTTGCTTTGAGATTATTTTGTGAGTGGTGTAAGATAGGGGTCCAATTTCATTCTTTTGCATGTGGATATCCAGTTTTCCCAACACCATTTGTCGAAGAGAATATCTCTTCCCCATTGTGTGTCCTTGGCACCCTTGTGGAAGATCAATTAACCATATTTATGTGGGTTTATTTCTGAGCTTTCTATTTTGTTTCATTGGTCTATATGTCTGTCTTTATGCCAGTACCATACTGTTTTAATTACTGTACCTTTGTAACTTATTTTTGAAATCAAGAAGTGTGATTCCTCCAGCTTTGTTCTTTTTTTTCTCAAGATTGTAAAGCTAACAATTTGTTATAGGCTTGGTGAGTGAATTACTTTCATGTCAGAGACTAGGTCTAATAGTTTCCTTTCCTTCCTCACCCTGTTTATTTTAAAATAATAATCTTTGAAATTACAGATAAAGGTTACAAGAAGATGATGCTCTCATCTAATAGCTCCATTTTTCTATATTGGTGCTAATTTGCCTTTCAAACTTTGTTTTCTTTTCTGTTTCTTTAAAGGCTGAAAAGAAAGGAGCCAGCAATACAGTTATTGGTATGATCTTTGGATGTTATGCTTTGTTTGACTTGCTGGCATCTTTGGTATTTGGAAAATATGTAAGTATTAATTTTTTAAAATTGTGTAATGAGTTATTCTAATTTACTAGTCTAGAATTTCCACTGATACAGAAATAACCACCATTATATTTTATGAATTGTGCTTCAGTTGACAGTTCCATTCTTAAAGTTGATTGATTTTTAACTTCTTCCATGTTTGTAAGCAATGCATGTTGTCATTCCATTAAAGACTTATAATGTTTTGTTAACTGTACATATCTTCCCCAAATCTTTTGTTTCCTGATACAGTGGATTTGTTTATGTCACTATAGACTTGTAGCAGTCATCAATTTATACTTTTCTTTGACATTTATTATAGCTTGTACATATTGGAGCAAAATTTATGTTTGTAGCAGGAATGTTTGTCTCAGGAGGAGTTACAGTTCTCTTTGGGTAAGTCATGTTCTGATATGTTTGGGAGCTTGAACAGGTTTCATAATTTATCTTCAGTTTAAAATGTTAATGGTTTATGTAAATCAGTCAATACCATGTGACTAATGTTGAAGGGAGTTGAATGATACAGTGAATGGAATGAATGACATTGATCTTAAGAAAAGAGTCCTCTAGGGGATCACCATTAAGCTGGCTGCTGAATCTGTTCTTTAGGACTCCTGTGATCGTGAGAGACAGAAACTTAACTCCCTTTTCTGAGTCACAAAAACCTTTTGGCTTAAGCAGAAAGGTGAATTTCTTACCTAAAGAATCAGCTGAAGAATATAAGGATACAAATGTTAAGATAATGTCATCAGAAATGTTTCTCAGGTTCCTGGTTTTGCTTTCCTCTTCTTGTGCTGTTTTTTTGTTTGGGGGAAGACCTAAAACTAAGAAGGCTTTCTACACATGTTCTTATCAGAGTGACTCTACATTTTTCAAAAGTCCTATTTAGTATTATTATTTAGGGCATCAAATATATCAGTAAAAGAGCGCAATGAGGCTGTCATTATGACTCAAATTCCTCCTACTAAAAATATAACAAAGAAACTCTTAAAAAATTTGTATTCTAAAGAGATTTATTTTAATAACTGTGGTTGAGGTACTACTGTTTTCAGTGAGTACCGTTAAAAAAAAATCAAAATCAATTTGGCATTTGAGAGTCATCTTATTCTTTTTTTAGTGTATTGGACCAAGTTCCAGAAGGACCCGTGTTTATTGCTATGTGTTTTCTAGTGAGAATAACTGATGCAATCAGTTTTGCTGCAGCAATAACCGCATCTTCTTCTATCCTTGCAAAGGCTTTTCCAAATAACGTGGCTACAGTAATGGTAGGTGTTTTATACACTTTTCCTATTTTCCTTTTAGTGTAGGCTAAAATATTTATTTGACGTTTCAAGTTAAACCTGGGGCCCATTCTTCTAGACCTGCCTTTTTTCTACTTTCTGTTTTCGTTACCTTTTACCCCAATTTCTGCCTGTAGCAGCAGGCTGTCAATAAATATACCCTTAGGCTACTTAGGTGCTCTTCCTGGGCTTAGAAGCCCCTGAATGGGCAAAACCAAATGTTCTTTTTACCCCTTAAAAAATAAAAAACCCTCTCTAATAGTATTTTGCTGTCTCTCTATAGCCTAGATTGTAGCTAGGCCGCCTGAAGCAGATTTATACTAGAGTCCTTCCTCCACTTTTCCCAGATTCACGGAAAGGACCTTAGAGATCATTCCGAAGTCCATAAGTGCTTCTGTGCAGTCAGTCTGAGGAGCGCCCTCTTATTTTACCAAAAAAATCCAGAGCCTGGTAGCATCGTATTGGCGTACGTTCTCATATATTGCCTACGCGCCTCGACACCAGGTATGAGTGACATACCAGATTCCTGTCCTAGCTCTTGGCTGCTGTCTCCCTGATCCCAACTAGCCTTTCCCATAGCTCACTCCTCTGGACCCAGACATCCCCGAAGGACTCCTGGTTTGCAACGCAGAACAGGCACCATCCTCAGAGACCTCAGGGTCTAATCAGCTCAGTACCAAGGATTCTCTCATTTACCCATATTAATACTACAGTTTGAAAGTTTTGACCCTCAGGTAAACTACTTGCTGTATAAATATAAATCTTCACACTTGTATTAAATATATGTACACATATATTTATACACCCATGTAAGTGTATATATATATATATATATATATATATATATATATGTGTGTGTGTGTGTGTGTATGTATGTATGTATGTATATATATCTGTATAGATTCACTTTAGGTTCTATAGTCATTTGCCATGCAGTGGTGGCCACTGTAACAGGTGTGCTGTTTACATTTCTCAAGAAGGGTTCAGAAGGATGCTAGGCCATTGACATGCTCTGTAAGACAAGGTTTTGTGGCTTAACATGTTTGGAGTGTGGCTTTGCTGTCCTGAAACTTAGAGGTGGCCAGTTCACATTCGAGCTAGTTGTATTTCATTTTATGTGTCAACAGTCTATTTACAACATTTGCCCATTTTCCCATAGGATTGTGTTTTTTCTTTTTGCTAAATTTTTTTTTATATGTTTAGTTATTTATTTATTTATTTATTCGGCTGCATTGGGTCTTCGTAGCTGCACACAGGCTTTCTCTAGTTGCGGCGAGCAAGGGCTACTGCTTGTTGCGGTACACGGGCTTCTCATTACGGTGGCTTCTCTTGTTGTGGAGCATGAGCTCTAGGTGCGTGGGCTTCAGTAGTTGTGGCATGTGGGCTCAGTCATTGTGGCTCGTGGGCTCAGTAGTTGTGGCATATGGGCTTAGTTGCTCCACGGCATGTGGGATCTTCCCGGACCAGGGATCACATCCGTGTTCCCAGCATTGGCAGGCAGATTCTTAACCACCGCACCACCAGGGAAGTTCCTCCCATAGGATTGCTGATTTTTCTCATTGATTAGTAGTTGTTCTTGTGATGCATTTGGGAAATTAATCCTTTGCCATATTTTTTCCCCATTCTTCATTTGTCTTTTGATTTTTTTTTTGCCATTCATAGTTTTTCATATTTTCATGTAATCAGATTTATCAGTCTTTTCTTTTGTGTCCTCTAAGTTTTTATGTCATAATTAGAAAATTTACCTCACCATAAGGATTAGAAAACAAAAAACTCTCATTTTTAATTTTTCTAGTACTTATATGATTTTAATATGTATGTTTAAATTTTTGGTCCATCTTGGGTGTGTGTGTGGTGTGTGTATAAATTGTAAAGTGGATAGAATTTTTTTCAGATCCTGCCCGTTAAATCTTTGTTCATTTTTCAAACAAAATGTATTAACTCAATTTTCTTTTGTTTTCCCATTTGTAGGGAAGTCTTGAGAGTTTTTCTGGACTGGGCCTGGTACTAGGGCCTCCTTTGGGTGGCTTCTTGTATCAGTCCTTTGGCTACGAGGTGCCTTTCATTCTTCTGGGATGCATAGTTCTGCTGATGGTTCCCCTCAACATGTGTATTTTACCTAATTATGGTAAGACCTCATATATTACTCACTTTACGAACCTTAAATTCAAGTATTTTTATGCCTTTGTAGGAGACCAATTTAACATATACACAGTTCTATCTTACATAATCAATAATAGCTTTGTAGAGCATGGTGAAAGAATCGATCCTCTTTTCAGAAATGTTGCTGTAAGCAATCAGTTTATGTGAATTTCTGTCTGTCATAAATTCTTTCTGACCTATAGAACTAGCAAACATTAAATTTCTTATCATAAAACATACACAGTGCCCATCAGATGTCTTTTTGATTTAAAATGAAAGATTCACCATCTGCTTACAAGGCTCTGTGACAGGAGGACAAAGTCAGACCTTCCTTCCCTGTGGTGCTTGCAGCTGTGTACAGCACAGCTCAAGTGCGAGGACACAGGACCGCATCAGGCAGTAACGGGAGTCATCTTGGCTCCAAAGCTTCATGCCCCATAGGAGTCATCCTATCCTTAACAGCACTATGGGCACAGCTGCCAGGGTCTCCATGAGGCATGCGCCGGGTACAGTAGTCACCATAGTCAGGGAGGCACAAAGCATCCCATATTGATGGTTTGTTTATAGTTCCTTCTGTACAGATGAAATTTACCAGTCGGGGGTTATTTTCATTATACGTAAGATTGCCTAGCAGTGGAGTAGGCATTTTACCATTGTCAGATTACTAGTGGAACAGAGCTGGAGGGGATCCTGTCCTCTTTCTGTGCGTAGTGATGGTTATTTCTGTAGTAGGGCATCCTGGACTGTGCTCAGACTGGGTTCACAGGTGAACACTTGGCTGTTGACTAAGAAACTGATACCAGGTCAGATTCTCATGCAGCAGGAGAAGGAGTTGTGTTAACTCTTTATCAGTAACACCGTATAAGGAAAAAAGACTTTACTAGTTAATCGTGGGACGTGTATTTAGAGCTTCTGTGGTCGGGTGCCGGACTGGCCTCAACATCAGTAATTCCCTGCGTCCTGGCCTGCTCTGCTCATCTCTGCCCATCACCCCCACTACTTGGTATCTTTTGAAGCCCTTTTAATCCCTGCCAGCCTGGTTTCTTCTTCCTCTTCATTTCTTTTATTCCTCAATTAAAATTTCCCTGCATCTTCAGTGAACTTAAAGTTCCAGTTAGCTATGGTTTTTTTTGTTTCTTTGATTTCTTTTTTTTTTTTTTTACTGTTTATTCTTTTCCTTTTTATATATATATATATCTTTATTGGAGTATAATTGCTTTACAGTGGTGTGTTAGTTTCTGCTGTATAACAAAGTGAATCAGCTATATGTATACATATATCCCCATATCCCCTCCCTCTTGCCTCTCCCTCCCACCCTCCCTACCCCACTCCTCTAGGTGGTCACAAAGCACCCAGCTGATCTCCCTGTGCTATGCAGCTGCTTCCCACTAGCTATCTATTTTACATTTCGTAGTGTATATATGTCCATGCCACTCTCTCACTTCGTCCCAGCTTCCCCTTCCCCCCGCCCTGTGTCCTCAAGTCCATTCTCTACGTCTGCGTCTTTATTCCTGTCCTGCCCCTAGGTTCATCAGAACCATTTTTTTTTTTAGATTCCATATATATGTGTTAGCATACTGTATTTGTTTTTCTCTTTCTGACTTACTTCACTCTGTATGACAGACTCTAGGTTCATCCACCTCACTACAAACGACCCAATTTTGTTCCTTTTTATGGCTGAGTAATATTCCATTGTATATATGTGCCACATCTTTATCCATTCATCTGTCGATGGGCATTTAGGTTGCTTCCATGACCTGAATATTGTAAATAGTGCTGCCATGAACATTGCGGTACATGACTCTTTTTGAATTATGGTTTTCTCAGGGTATATGCCCAGGAGTGGGATTGCTGGGTCATATGGTAATTCTATTTTTAGTTTTTTAAGGAACCTCCATACTGTTCTCCATAGTGACTGTATCAATTTACATTCCCACCAACAGTGCAAGAGGGTTCCCTTTTCTCCACACCCTCTCCAGCATTTGTTGTTTGTAGATTTTCTGATGATGCCCATTCTGACCAATGTGAGGTAATACCTCATTGTGGTTTTGATTTGCATTTCTCTAATGATTAGTGATGTTGAGCATTCTTTCATGTGTTTGTTGGCAATCTGTATGTCTTCTTTGGAGAAATGTCTATTTAGATCTTTTGCCCATTTAAAATGGTTTGGCAAACTTTCTGTTTATCTAAAGAAGGATCTTATATTTAGATTGAATGGAAAAACCTGGTTTTTTTTTAATCTCAAAAATTGATAATGTTGAGGGTATAAATATTGATTTAGGGGTTCCCATTGAGTACCTTTAAAAATTAATGTTTTAGGAAAGCTTATAGATAGAAGCTAGAAAATTAAATTTTCTTTTATTTGGATGATATTGGCAGAATTTTGTTCTATAAGTTCCACCCCACTCATTTAACTGCTTCTAGACCCATGAACAATGTAGCTTTAGGTTTGGGTATCTAAGAGTCAACTTCGGTCCCTCCCTCTCTCTCATCCTTTATATTTGCTCACCAAGTCACCTCTTCCATACTGCGCTAAAGAAATATTTTTAAAACACAGTCAAGTACATGACAATCCTCTTAATAAAAATCCCTAAATCCATGAAATGAGAGCTTTATCCTGAAAGCTACTAGGAGCTGTTGTTAGGTGTCAGCAGGGGAGTCACATGAGCTGGACTATCTCCCACTTCTACTCTCCCTAACTCCTACTCATCCTTCAAAACTTAATTTGTATGACCTCTTCTGGGAAGTTTTTCTGAACCTTCTCAATCAATGATCTAAATGCTAAGTCAATAGTGCCACAGTGCTCTGCATTTTTCCTGCCCCTTCACACCTGAGGGCCACACCACTTCCTCATCTCTAAGAGCAGTTTCCTGTGGCAGGCATTGTCAACCATGGAGTTCTGTCCCTCCAAGAAGAATGTATCAGAATTGGAGGAAGCAGAGAGAATACCTGAGTAGCTTGGAAAAGCTCCCCAGGTGATTTTGTCACGTGCCTCTGGAAGTAGGTATCACCGTAAGTTTTCATTGCTTGGGCTTCATCAACAGCTTAGTTAAACTCATTATGTGTTCATTTTCATGTACGTTCCTGTATGTTCTTTTTTTTTTTTTTTTTTTTAATTTATTTAGTTATTTATTTATTTATGGCTGTGTTGGGTCTTTGTTGCTGGGTGTGGGCTTTCTCTAGTTGCAGTGGGCGGGGGCTACTCTTCGTTGCGGTGCGCAGGCTTCTCACTATGGTGGCTTCTCTTGTTGTGGAGCACAGGCTCTAGGCATGCGGGCTTCAGTAGCTGTGGCACTTGGGCTCAGTAGTTGTGGCTCGTGGGCTCTAGAGCACTGTCTCAGTAGTTGTGGTGTATGGGCTCAGTAGCTGTGGTGCATGGGCTTAGTTGCTCCTCAGCATGTGGGATCTTCCCGGACCAGGGCTCGAACACATGTCCCCTGCGTTGGCAGGCAGATTCTTAACCACTGCGCCACGAGGGAAGCCCATCCTGTATGTTCTTATTGCGATAATCCCCTTTCCCACTTTGGATTTAGAGAAAGGGACCATTTATGCCATAATAATTTGTCTTATACCATACATCCATAATACCTTCTATATGCACAATAAATGTAGTTGATTACAGTTGATCTTTTATCATTTATATTTTAAAGGTGACTAATAAACATCTGTAATATACAATCCAAAATCCACACCCAATGAAGTCTCCCTGCTGGCACTGCCACACTGAGCCGCAAGGGGGTGCCGATCCCCGTTCTAAGTCCAATCTGTAGTTAAACATCCTAGGCTGGGCTCACAATTGGTTCATCATTGAATATTTGGCTAATAATTAAGAAACTAACACCACAGTTTAACTTTATCCCTCATATTCTGACAAAGTCCAAGTATAGTACTTAAAATAGTTGAACCACACTTTATGCTTTTTTGGTACTTTGCTCCCTACTGGATCATTATTCACCAAGAATTTATTGAATAATGAACTGTGGTGGGTGCTTTTGGAGAAACGAGGATATGTCAGTGCTGATTTGGCCCTCAGAGAGCTTCCTGGCCTGGCTCAGTGCACAGTCTCCTAACCCGTCCCCCTGTCTCCATTTCCCAGGAGACCACAGAGGGGTCTCTTTAAACCACAGATCTGGTTCTCAGTCTTTGTTTGAAGTGTCTAGTGATTTCCCGGGCTTCTTAGCCTATTTTACAAGTGCTGCATAATCTTATCACTACATCCTTCTACAATGTGATCTCTCCTCCCTACCCTCCAATCTCCGTCCTCCACCTTTGCTTCTGTTCTTTCATTTCCTCAAACAGAATCGTTTTCCCTCACTTCTGAGTCTTGGAATGAGCCATTCCTGGATAATATGCCTGGATTATTCTTTCCTCCTTCTTTGCTTGTTCATCTCAAGCTCATCTTTTAGGCAGCAACTTAGATATTACTACTTTTGGAAATTCTTTCCTAAACAGCTTTCCCTGGTTTTTTAAGGCAACCCTCTCATATGCTCCAATCCATACCCTCCTAGCTCCATCCTAGCTCTCCCCACGCCTTACTGTATCTTCTCTGTGAGGTCAGGGTCTGGATTTGTCTCCTTTGCCTTTGTCTGCCCAGCATTTTACATGGTATCTGACTCAGCATAGATTTTGTTCAGTAAATTAGTTGGAAGATAGGAAAGTCATCAAACAGTAGTAAACCACATAAAATGAAATACAGTTTAAGTGCTAAATTACATGGTATAGATTAGAAGTGCAGTAGGAAACAGAGGTAAAATTTGTGGTGTAATTAGGTCACAGCCAGACTTTACAGAGTGAATAGAACTTGAAAAATTAGCAGGGGAAAAAGAAGGGAGTTGTAGGATATGATTGGCGGCTTGGAAACAATCATGCCTCATGCTTGGGACGGTGCAGAAGTTGTGTTGCTGTTGGAATGGCGGGACATGAGGTTGCTGTTCAACTGACCTTTACTGCCAAATGGAATGTACACATGATTCAGTAGCATCTCATTCTTTTTTTTTTTTTTTTTTGGCCGTACCACACGGCATGCAGGATCTTAGTTCCCTGACCAGGGATCGAACCCATGCCCCCGGCAGTGGAAGCAGGGAGTCCTAACCACTGGACTGCCAGGGAAGTCCCGAGCATCTCTTTCAATCCAGTGTTTTTTTTCACGAGCAGAAAAAAATTGTTTTGTATTCTTTGATTAACTCAGATTCCTCCTCAGCACACACACATTTTTCCCTGATAAAGCGTCTGGCTTTTCCTATGCACCAAATCAAACTTTACATATTCTCTATCCCATCTGGGAAGGCCTCACTGACATCTAGGTTATGACCCGTAACCAAGACTGCTTCTTCTCCTCACACTCTGATTCCAGTTGATTCTTTTTGAATTAGAGAAATTATTTTTAAGAACACTGAAATGGCCTCTAGGTTTGAATAACTTATATGCAAATTTTAGGCAAACTCAAAAGTGTGGTTATTTTGATTACTGGATAAAGGTGACCTTACCAATTTTACTTTTCAAAATAGATTGAAAGATAAAGTTAAGCAATTTTCATTACTCTCATTTCTTTTTTTATTTTTACCCCACAGAGTCTGATCCAGGGAAACACTCATTCTGGAAACTCATCATTTTACCCAAGGTTGCCTTTATATCCTTCGTCATTACCTCACTCAGCTCAGGTTTTGGCTTCCTTGATCCTACGCTGTCCCTCTTTGTTTTGGAGAAGGTGCGTAGCCTGGTGATGCAGACCTCCGCATTGTAGTGGGTGGACATAATTGCTTGCTCTCGGGCCCTGCTTGATGGAAAGTCCTGGGAGTGGCTTCAAGAAGGAGGCAGAATGAGAGCTACTCACCAAGACAGCCTGTACCTTCCCTCTGTGACATCCCTATAACTAGGGGTCTGATTTGGTGTAAATGAAAGAAGCCTTTCATCTGGTCTCCTTTTTCCAAGGCCTTGCTCGAATCATTGTAGCTCTGGCTTGGGCAACATCCTGGCTGCTTAATAAGATACTTTCCTCTGTTTTGATTTCAGTGAGGCATTTGGGGTACTTAGTGGCTCATTTAATGTGAGGTGTCCCTTCTTTTCTAACAGATCCCCTCTGGGTCCATTTACTTTTTAGTCTATTGCGTACATATTCAAAAGACTGGGGGCTATATTAATCTGAGATGGGAGAAAGGAACCAAGAATCTCTCTCCATCTTTTTAATGCTGAAAATTATATACTGAATTTTAAAGTTTGATGTTGTAGCAATTTGTTCTTAGATATTTTTGAAAAAAGATTATTAATAAATAATGCAATAAATTACTAAGTCTGATAGTTAATTATACTGGAGAATTAATCTGTGTTTATAAAGACAGAAATCTACTAGCTGCAGTCCATACTCACTTTATTTGAGGCCCTAGAATGAAAAAAGCACTGTTACCAGAAACACAGCCCCTTCAAGTCAGTAAAGACAGTTTTGGGTATTTCACAGGTAAACTTGGGGACTGTTATTTTAGTGCCGGACCCAAGTTTTGGAAAATAATATAGTATCACACTTAAGAAGTGAGCATCTATGAGGTAATGCATAAGAAAAATACTTTGTGTTTATGGTGACACATTCCATTCACATTATCAACAACGTGTCTCTTTTTTTAAAAAATAAATTTATTTATTTATTATTTATTTTTGGCTGCATTGGGTCTTCATTGATGCACGCGGCTTTCTCTAGTTGCGGTGAGCGGGGGCTACTCTTCGTTGTGGTGCGCAGGCTTCTCATTGCAGTGGCTTCTCTTGTTGCGGAACTCAGGCTCTAGCTGTGTGGGCTTCAGTAGTTGTGGCACATGGGCTCAGTAGTTGTGGCCCATGGGCTCTAGAGCACAGGCTCAGTAGTTCTGGCACACAGGCTTAGTTGCTCTGCAATATGTGGGATCTTCCTGGACCAGGGCTCGAACCTGTGTCCCCTGCACTGGCAGGCGGATTCTTAACCACTGAACAACCAGGGAAGCCCAACAACATGTCTCTTTAAGTCATTTTTCTGTCCTTTTAAGAAGTCTGTCCAAACAATGAAAAAAAAAATTTGTAACCAGTCTCTCATAAACCCAAGTTGCTCATGTCTAACTTATAAAAAAATCTTTAGAAATGTACTTTCTGGTTTTTCTATCACATTTTTGTTCCTGTTGCCCTTCTTCTGCCTTCTTAACAGTTTTTTGTATTGGCTGTTTGCTGTCCAGTTGCTCAGCCTTTTAGGGAAGAAGGGTTCCACCCTGTCTCCCCCCTGTTGTAAAATCAGAAGAGGACATTTCTGACTTTTGTATCTTGCTACTGTCTTTAAAGGGCTGATTTTTAGCTTGAGTTATGTCATTAAAATTATTCAAGCATATACTGATGTATAAATAGATCTCATGGGCTTAATTAAGGATTAGTTAAGGAAATTAAGGAAAATGAGAACAACTCAGATAACCAAGAAAGGCATTTATATCATGTTGGTAACAGTAACAGTAGCAGAGTTATGAGGTGGCTTACTACTTTAGAAGCCTTTTAAAATGTGTCATACCATCTAATTCTTTAATTAGAAATTAATATCTCTTTGAGATGGATAGAACAGATATTATTGTCAGTGTTTTGCACACCAGTGCACTTCAGTCTGCGAGCAATGAGCATCACCTGGGATTTTTGTAGAAATGCACATTCTCAGGCCTCATCCCAGACTCTTTTGAATCAGAAATTCTAGGGCTGGCATCCAAGAACCTCTTATAACAAGTTCTCCGGACTTCTCTGGTGGCGCAGTGGTTAAGAATCCGCCTGCCAATGCAGGGGACACGGGTTTGAGCCCTGGTCCGGGAAGATCCCACATGCCTTGGAGCAACTAAGCCCGTGCGCCACAACTACTGAGCCTGCGCTCTAGAGCCTACGAGCCACAACTACTGAGCCCATGTGCCACAACTACTGAAGCCCACACACCTAGAGCCTGTGCTCCACAACAAGAGAAGCCACCACAATGAGAAGCCCACGCACCGCAAGGAAGAGTAGCCCCCGCTCGCAGCAACTAGAGAAAGCTCATGCGCAGCAACGAAGACCCAGTGCGGCCAAAAATAAATAAATAAATTTATTTTTAAAAAACCCACAAGTACTCTAGGTAATTTTTTGTGCATACTAACGTCTGCAAAGCACTGATTGACATGTAAAAATGCTATAATTCATAGAAGGATAATTATACTATATTTAATGTCAAATGCTACAAATCAAAAATATCCAGGACTTCTGACCTGTGGTTAGGTTTTTTCCCCTATAGAGAAAAAGTAATCCGTTTATAAGAGTAAGGCAAAAATTAGGAAGGATGCTGTTAGTAGTAGCCTCATGGCAGATAGTAAGAGCTGAAGAAATGGTAGAAGGAAAAGATAGATATTTATTGAAAAAATGACTTAACCATGTAACTTTAACACAGAATTTCTTCTACAGTTTAATTTACCAGCTGGATATGTGGGACTGGTATTCCTGGGTTTGGCGCTATCCTATGCCATTTCTTCACCACTGGTGGGCCTACTCAGTGATAAAATGCCAGTATGTATACTTCATCGATAGTTAAGAGTTACTTTTGTATGTCTAGACTGGTGGTTGTCCAACTGTACTTCCTGAACTCTAGAGGTCCATTGATTAGAATTAACATATTCAGTTTTTAAGAAATTTCATCTTTATTGAGGTATGGTTGACAAATAAAATTGTAAGATATTTAAAGTATACATCATGGTGATGTGGTATACATAAACCCTGAGAAAGGATTCCCTCCACCTGGTTAATTAACGTGTCCATCACCACAGTTACCTTTTTGGGGGGGTGGAGAGCAGTGAGAACATTTAAATTTTAATATATTCAATTTTTTTAGCTGATGGAGAGGTTCCAGTGTGAGGCTCAGTATGTGCCAACCTGCCATCACCCTGAACAGATACACTTTTTTTTTTTTTTTTTTAAAGATCTTATGTGGCCAATTTACTAGTTTTTATTTATTTATTTATTTATTTATTTATTTATTTATTTATTTATGGCTGTGTTGGGTCTTCGTTTCTGTGCGAGGGCTTTCTCTAGTTGCGGCAAGTGGGGGCCACTCTTCATCGCAGTGCGCGGGCCTCTCATTATCGTGGCCTCTCTTGTTGCGGAGCACAGGCTCCAGACACGCAGGCTCAGTAATTGTGGTTCACGGGCTCAGTTGCTCCACGGCATGTGGGATCTTCCCAGACCAGGGCTCGAACCCGTGTCCCCTGCATTGGCAGGCAGATTCTCAACCACTGCACCACCAGGGAAGCCCCAGATTCACTTTTTAATTGCTTCCTCTGGGAGAAGAGGAGTCTTAACGCTAAAACTGTTGAAAAACTCTTGGATTAGACTTTCTAAAGGAAAAAGTTCCCTTGATGCAAAAAAGTGGTTTGACCTTAATAATTAGGGCAGAGCCCCAAAAGTAGTTAGGACTTGACCAAGTTGAGAGGATAGAATTTAGTTTTTCTGTGGGAGTGGAAGGATTGGTCGTGTAAATATGCATCAGTTATCCCATCGCCATCCTGACAGAAAATCCTTTCCATTCTCCTTTAACTAGGTCTAAGCCGTTCAGTCCAGATGACTAGTACACAGAGCTAGTACTGCTAGCCAGGTCTCAAGCTTCTATGACTTGAGTGCTTATTTTTGTGTTTCCCCTCTTAATTAGATGTGGGTATATATTTATGAAGACCTATTACATGGAGATTACTTGGTAGTCCAGGTGGAAAAAAGCAAGTGTCTTAAACAGTGTTTGTAACTTAGTTTTAAGGCATAGCCTTATATAACTGAACAGATATCGTACCCCTATCATTTTTAGCCTGCGTTTGAGTAGTTGATAAGGAAACATTTTATTTGGTACTTTTTAATAATGTGAATTTTCTAGATAGTGCATCTACTTGGTCATTCCTTGTGGTGACTGCTTTTTAAATTGTCATATTTGGAACAGTTTATCATGTGCAAAATCTACCATACACTCCCTTTCCATGGAATACTTGTCCTTTGCTCAACCCCTGTCTTGGGGTATATTGCACTTGCTTTTGTGTTTACCATCTACCTGTTTTCTCTTACATGTAAAATTTTGTTTTCTCCAATGTATTTGGATTTTTTAATATCATGACTTGTGTTCTTCAATGATTTCTTTATTTTCCTAAATTATGGAAGATCTTTACCTCTAAGAGTTTCTGTGGACTTTCTTTACCAGCATCTAAGGAAATGGCTTCTCGTTTTCGGAAACTTAATCACAGCAGGGTGCTACATGTTCTTAGGACCTGCCCCATTCTTGCACATTAAGAGGTAATTTTTTTTCTTCTTTTGAATTTGTGGCAAAATAACATTAGGAATTATTTTAAAAATATTTGGTGTAACACTGATATGCTTAGTATCTTTGAATCTTATTTAAATAATTACCAGATTTAGGACTATATTGAATTGTTTGTTTTACTGACAGTATTACTGGATGCTAGCAGTGGTCTAGGCAAACAGGAATGCATAAAATCTGAATCAAATTATAAAAATGCTTATATTCCCTTTGTATTTCAATTGCACATTTGTACTTTATTTAATTTTTTAAAAATTTATTATTTATTTTTGGCTACGTTGGGTCTTCGTTGCTGCGCGCGGGCTTTCTCTAGTTGTGGCAAGCATGGGCTACTCTCTGTTGCAGTGTGTGGGCTTCTCCTTGCGGTGGCTTCTCTGTTGCGGAGCACAGGCTCTAGGCGCGTGGGCTTCAGTAGTTGTGGCACACGGGCTCAGTAGTTGTGGCTCGTGGGCTCTAGAGCTTAGGCTCAGTAGTTGTGGCGCACGGGCTTAGTTGCTCTGCGTCATGTGGGATCTTCCCAGACCAGGCCTCAAACCCGTGTCCCCTGCATTGGCAGGCGGATTCTTACCCACTGCTCCACCAGGGACGTCCTGTACTTTATTTTAAAAGTAGCATTTGTTAATCTACCTTTAGCTGATAGTTCTTAGAATATACTTTTGTTTTTTCTATTCCTTCTTGCCCCTTGAGGAGGGAACTAAATCTTTTTTGTTTCTGTATCATCCTTAGCATATGGTAGCTGCTTAATAAAGCTTGTTTATTATAATTTATTTGCTAAAATAAAGTGAGCTACTTAGAGCTTTTTAGGTACCTCTGGGACAAAACATGATATGGAAAAAAGAATGATTTCAGAGTCTTTCAGATTTGGGTTTGTATCTGGGCTTTGCCCCTTCCTTGGTATGTGAACTTGAGCAAATCATTTAACTTCCAAGAGCCTCAGGTTTCTTATCCACCAAAAAAGCCGATAAGAGTACTGTTGAAATAATTTTCTAGGCTCAAGATAGAGTGACTCCAGCCCAGGGTGCCATGTCAGCAAACCAAAACTTAGAAAACTTTCATGTCCCTGTAAATGCTCCTCTTGACCAGAAAAGCAGTCTATCCAGTCACCCAGTCACCCCCAAACGCCAAGCCACCAACTGTGGGCCGCTCACCCCAAACAAGATGGACTGCGTAGCCCCAGACCATCAGATGTTACCTGTTTTTCTCTTCCTTGTTTTTTTTTTCCTTATCCTGTAAAAGCTTCCTGCCTTCCATCCCATTTTTCAGTTCTCCAAAATGAGACCATCCACTTCATGAAGTGTTAAATAAAGTTTGTTCGTATTACCTAGATTGTCTTCCTTAATCATTTTTAACAGACTTACATGGCAGGGTTGCTGCAATGGTTCAGTAGAATAATGGATATGAAGTAACTGACGTAGGGCCTGACGTGGAACACATAGCAGGTTCCTGTCACTCCCTGTACCATTTTCCAGTCAGTGGGATTTCAAAGCCAAGTGCTTGAAGGAGCAACATTAACATTGACATTTTAACCAACTTTGAAAGGCTTTTACATGGTGATAAGAAGGCAGGTTGACTCTAGGCATGTGACATGTGTGACCAAAGATATTGGGATAGCAGGATAAATTGATCGTTTTCCCCCCTCAGAAATGTAAGGAGTTAAAAGATGTTTTCACTGAACAAAATGGGATCAGATGGGGATAAGAACCAGACTAGTCATGTCATCTGTGAAACGAACTTCTCTGAGATCCTGCCTGCCCTCCTTGGCGTGAAGCTTTGTTGTCTCTTTAAATGTTAATTTTTCTCCAAAACTCTCTTGCAGTCAGCTCTGGTTGTTGGTGCTGATACTAGTCATAAATGGTATCTCTGCTGGAATGAGTTTAATTCCAGCTTTCCCGGAGATTCTCAGTTGTGCACAGTAAGTTACTTCCATGGCTTGAAGGACTGTATTGTGATTAGCAATAAACATCACAAGCTTTCTTGAATTTCTCAATTTTGTAGGATGTTGGATATTTTTTTTCAATACTAAACCTTCATGATTTCATGTCATGCAATATTGTGATATAAATAGTATAAGCAAAAATACAATAATATAAATGATAATATATAGGAATATTAATACAATGATAGGTAAAATGGGTTGTGGATAGAGGCTCGGCTTAGTTTACGCCTCGGTATAGGTATACTTCTAAACAGCCAAAGCATATATATGTATAAGTGAAGCACTTTGCCGTACAGTAGAAATTAGCCCAACATTGTAAATCAACTATACTTCAATAAATTAAAAAAAAAAAAAAAGCCAAAGCACAGTGGGAAGCCCTCAGCATCATTTCCCCCTCATAGAGGAGGTCCACACAAGGGCACAGAGTGACCAGGTAAATGGATTCTAGTATCAATTCCAATGTGTGGGTTTTTCCTCCCTCACACCACCAAGCTGGGTGTCCTGCAGTTCAACTAATTCTGACACTATTTACCGGGAGATAACATCAGATCCCACAGGTTAAGGGCTCAGTCCCACAAGAGTGCCCTCTGCTTCAGATGCCAGTTTCAAGTGCAGGTTGTTACCTATGTTTCTGACCGACTGGCTGTAAATCAGAGGTTCCAACGACCCCCTCCGTGGGTTCTCTTCATTTGCTAGAGCAGCTCATAGATCTTAGGAAACCAGTTCACTCACTAGCTACTGGCTTACTGCAAAGGATATTAAAGGATACAGATCAGCAGTCAGATGACAAGATATATAGGGCGATAAGGTCCCAAGCAACAGAGCCCTGTCCTTGTGGAGTTTGGGGCCCAGCTCGGTGGCACGTGGAAGCATTCTGGCTTCCCAAGCTGGAAGCTTTCTGAACTCAGTCCTTTTGGGTTTTTATGGAAGCATCACTACATATGCATGGCTGATTAAATCATTGGCCATTGACAGTTGATTCAACCTCCACCCCCTCTCTCTATGGGGGGAGGGATGTGTGGGGCTGAAAGTTCCAAGCCTGTAATCACGTGTTGGTTCTCCAGGCAACGTGGGTGCTAGTCCCAAAGTCATCTCATTAACATAACAAAAGACACTTTTTTTTATGGCTTTCATCACTTAAGAAATTCCACGGATTTTAGGAGCTCTGTGCCAGAAATGGGGAAGAAGACCAAGTGTATCTTTGTCACTTGGCCATCAGTCTTTTGTTTAGTAGGCATAATGATGAAGAACACAAAGTGAACTTGAGCAGGGAGAATACTGATGGCTCTGCTGTTGTCAGTTCAACAAGTCTCAGAGGAATAAGGAGCTGCCTCTGTATTTTCTAAAGGTTGCCCATCGTTCTCTCTACATGTTCATCTCATTTGAAGAATTTCTTAGTTAATTATATACTTTAATAAACATTTAATGCAAGTGGGTCGCGATTCTTAATATTGTATCCTATATATGCAGTAGAAGTATTTTTAGAAAACCCTGGAGGAAATATTACTATAGTGATATCTTCAAATGAGATTAGCTTTTTATTTTAGAAATGGAGTGTTCTTGCTGTTGGGTTTATCCAGATTATCCCTGGTTTATTTTTATACCATACACTATTCTTTTGTTTCACGCAGGTTTCCCTTTTAACCACAGACACACTCTTGTTTCTCTTTGCAGTGAAAATGGATTTGAAGAAGGATTAAGTACCTTGGGACTGGTGTCAGGTCTCTTTGGTGCATTGTGGTCAGTTGGGTGAGTAGCTATTGAATTTCATTCACACCTGTAAGTTGGAAAATGCTATCTCCAGTTTACAGATGAAGAAATTCAGACACTGAGAGGTCAGATGAGTTGCCAGAAGGCACATAATTCACTTAGGGGAGAGCTGCAGTTCTAATCCAGCTGTCTGACTTCAAGATCAATGGTTATACCAGCAGTTTTAATACATAATCAAAATGGTCTCATATACTTTGTCTTATTTAAGTGATATTTTAAAGTTCCTTTAACAGGAGCCTGTCTCAGTTTTGAAAATGTATTCATTTATTCATTCATTTGTGTATTTATTTTTAACTCTCTACTATATACCAGAGGGATAACTGTATGCTGCCCATGTAGCTATCATCAATAAGTATGTACTGAGTTGTTTTAAATACAAATACCTAGAAGAGTAGAGAGAATAATATAAAGGTTCTTTTGAATGCATATCATCTTTTAAAATTTTTCATATAAGGCATCAACTTTTCAGAAGCAGTTATAATTTTAGGATTGTTTAAAAATTTTAAGCAATCATCATTATCAGGTAGAATTATTTTCTTAAACCTAATGCTCTGTCCAGGAATTGGCTTTTTTCGTTAGCGTTTATAGTTTCAATATAATGAATTGAAGCGGTCATGCAGCCTATAAGGAGTAACGTTTTTTTTTGCACTGTAATCCTCTTTCTTCTTTTCATTGTTAGTGCTTTTCTAGGACCAACGCTGGGGGGATTTCTGTATGAGAAAATAGGTTTTGAATGGGCAGCTGCTCTACAGGGTCTCTGGGCTCTGACAAGTGTGAGTAATTAGTTTTTTACTTTCATTTTCCTTATGTTTATGGAGAAATGTGACTTGGATAATTGACAGTAACCAGTACCTTTCATTGTGTTAAAGGGACTAGTGATGGGCTTGTTTTATCTATTGGAGCATTCAAGGAGAAGAAGGAGGTATGGTCAACTCTTGAGTTTTTTTTTTTTTTTTTTTTTTAAACCAGATTTTATATTTTTTATTCAAATCACATTTATTTTAAATTTATTTATTTATTTATTTATGGCTGTGTTGGGTCTTCGTTTCTGTGTGAGGGCTTGCTCTAGTTGCGGCAAGCGGGGGCCACTCTTCATCGCGGTGCGCGGGCCTCTCACTATTGCGGCCTCTCTTGTTGTGGAGCACAGGCTCCAGACGCGCAGGCTCAGTAATTGTGGCTCACGGGCCCAGCTGCTCCGCGGCATGTGGGATCCTCCCAGACCAGGGCTCGAACCCGTGTCCCCTGCATTGGCAGGCAGACTCTCAACCACTGCGCCACCAGGGAAGCCCCAACTCTTGAGTTTTTTTTCTCCTTTAAAAGTTGGCTTGTGGGAGTGGGAAAAAAACACCATTTTACATCCGTTCTTCCACCCTGGAGATTTCTGGGCACTCTGAGCCTCATCACTTGATAGACACGTTTACGGAAATAGTTGGATAGAGATGTAGGTACTGAGGTTTTTTTTTTAAGGTGAGAAATACTGAGGTTGGCCTCTTCTTTCCTTCCACGTAGATCTAAACTTCAAAATATCCTCGGCACAGAGGAGGAACGGACTGCTCTCTTGCCTGATGAAACGTAGCCCTACGTTAGGAATCCCTACTGATACGGGGCTGGGAGATGGATGCTCCTGGCCTTGAACTTCATTGCTGGAAGGATTTTCCTAATTTTTACACACAAAACTCCATGAACTCCACACCAGCATCCTGAAATTGTTAACATAGTTTTGGATGATCCTGTGTTGGGCTGCACATACTGTTGTCCTGAAGAGCTGGCCTGCTGAACCAGCCATATTTGAAACCTTAAGTATGCGAAGAGTTGTTGAAAATCAACAAAAGTTTTTGGTTTTGAGTGACCAGACTTGGCCCTGAGGCTGTTACTGACTCTAGGTGTCCTGTTTCCTCTGTTTACTTTTTATTCTGAGGGCACTGATTCTGTGACTGTACGCCTTTTATTAACAGGGAAAGAAATGAATTGATTTGATATGCTTAAACATAATATAAAGATAACTCAAAATATACAGAATAATTACTGTGAAATCAGTTTTAAAAATATTTGCTTTCTCTGTGTCCTAAGATTTTTTTGTTTTTGTTCAAAAGGCAAAATTCCAGCCTACCATGGAAAAACTCTATTGCATACCCTGGCCATCAGCTCTTCTAAAACTTTTGTTTGTGTGAAAGATACAAGAATAATATTACTTAACACTTCCAATTTTGTAACATGCTGTGAATTAGGATCTGGATTTATACATAATGCTTGGTATAATATTATTCATTTCCCTTAATGTCTCTGTTTTAGTTCTATCATTTTTAAAAAAAAAAACATACTCCCAATAGATGTATCCCATTCCCAGAGCAAGTGAGCCCACAGGAATGCTTGTTCTATGTTAGGGAAGGGGTTCCTCTCACTTCATGTAAAATCCATGCTGTTGTTTGAAGTGAGTGAATCTCTGCTGTGCAACTCTCATACCTCCTGATCCATTTTCATGGTGTAGTAGCCCCATTTACCCACCCCCCCCCCTTTTTAGTAGAAGAAATGTTTTTTTATCTATTTATTAATTCAAAAATATTTATTGAATGCCTTCTCTGAATTGACATTGTGCTTGATCTTACAGATTTAGCTGTGATCAAGATAAAGAGAGTCTAGTCTTTATGGAACTAATATTCCAGTGGAAGGGACAAGCAAGAAATAAATACCAGAATCTCTAGTTATCTTGCAGAGATGCTGTGATGAAAAACAAAAACAAAAACAAAAACCTGGTGATATGAAAGAGTAATCGGCTGGAGCTGATTAGGTGTGAGGATCCTCATTTAGATAAGGCCTTGAACTGAGCTCTGAAGGGTGAGAACGAGGCAGCCATTCTGAGGGGAGAGCCCTCCTTAGCATGTGTAAACGGCTTGACCTGGTCAGAGAGAAGGCCGTGGCCCACATGGCTGGAGTCTAGTAAACAGAGGAACTTGGGCAGGGGAGAGGAGCCGGCTTTTGAATGGAGGATTCTAGAATTTGATTCATATTTCAGGAAGGTCATTGTGTTTGCATGGCCAAGGTGAGTGGGGATGCGGATTACCAGGGGTGGAGGGAGATCTTTGGAAGCTTTGAGAGAGACATTAATGGTTTGGATCAGGAAGGTGGTGCTGAAGTGTAGAGAAAAGGATGTGTTTGGAAGTAGAACCAACAGGGTTTGCTGATAATGGACAGAGAAGGGGAGAGAAATTCAGGAAGACTCCTAGGACTTGCCTTGAGGGCATGGGTGGTCAGCTGGTGCCTCTTAGTGAAATGGGGAAGAATGGGAGAGAAACAGATCTGGAAGAGGCACATTAAACCATGCTCTTTCACACCACCATAAGGAAAAAATAAATAAAATTTAGAGGATCACAATACCCAGGTTGGAGAAGATGGACAGCAGCTGGACCACGGACTGTTTCGGAAGACTGTTTGGCATTAATTCCCAAAACTGAATACTCACAGTTCCCATGAACTCTTCACTCTCCTCCTGCCCCAAGTCCGTTCGCCCTGAGAGCTCTAGAGGCTGGTCCCTTGCCTGCCAAGCACAAGTGGCCTGTCACCCGCTTACCGGAGCGGCACCAGGACGAGTGTGACCCCAGCCCCCTGCACTCGTGTGCACTGCGGAAAGGGCCAGGCCTCGATTTCCCGGGCTAAATCGTCCTGGCCCCTCTCCAGGGCTATCCTTCCTTGGGCGCAGGATGCAGGCTAATGCGGGGCCGCCCCTCCTCCGCCCAGTGGCCGAGGATGCCGCCGAATGCCTGTAGTTCCCATTTGTACCACGTGGGGCCGCTATTAAAGCACCGCGGGGATCCAGCAGCTCAAAGCCGGGCCGTGGCGCCCGAGCTCGCACCGCTCCCACCGGCGTCCCGGCGTCACTCAGGACTGTCAGCCTATTACCGTTACCAGGGCTGTTGACTGTTGAGACTAGTTCAAGGTCAACGCAAAGATTCCAGGCTTACTGGCTAGAGAACTTTTTGTTCTCCCTCCCAACACGCCGCTGTCAGT
This sequence comes from Balaenoptera borealis, assembly GCF_965194805.1. Lineage (NCBI taxonomy): Eukaryota > Metazoa > Chordata > Mammalia > Artiodactyla > Balaenopteridae > Balaenoptera > Balaenoptera borealis. The sequence continues at coordinate 30,470,685 of NC_138873.1, forward strand.
ACCTACTGTGGATACCAGTGTATTTAAAGCCGCTTTGTACAAAAACAACTTTGCCCCTTCCTCATTTTATGATTTTGAAGTATTAAGATAAATGACAAAAAAAAGTTAAAAATATGAGAAACAATAGCAGAACTTTGAACCTTTTGAAACCAAAAGGTAGGTCAAAATTATCAAAGGAAATCTGTGTGTTTATATTTATATATGTTTATGTTCATCTGAATGTAACAAAGTGCCCAGTTTAAAAGCACTTTTTAAAAAATGAGACAATGTAGAATATAATAAATTAAAAAGTATCTTTTATGTTAAGGTCACATTGCAACCTATACATATATGACATACAGACTAATCCCAAGGAAAAATAAAAAGGACAAATTTTTTTAAATCACAAATCGTTTTCTCAATTAAACTTTTTAAAAATTTTTGAGGTAATTGTTGATTCACATGCAGTTGTAAGAAATAATACCCAGAGATCATCTGTACTCTTTACCCAAGTTCCCCCAGTGGTAACATCTTGCAACACTTAACAGTACAATATTCTAACTAGGATATATTGGTAGAGTCGAGATAAAGAAAGATTCCCAGTCTTCAGTTGCCCATGCTGCTACTTTTCTGTCACCCTCACTCCCTCCTTAATCTCTGGCAATCACTAATCTGTTCTCCATTTCTGTAATTTTGTCATTTCAAGAATCCTGCGTAAATGGAATCCTATTGTATGTTATTTTGGGGGGATTGCCTTTTTCATTCAGCATAATGCTCTTGAAATCCATCCACATTGTTGCATGTGTCCATAGTTCATTTCTTACTGAGTAGTATTCCATGGTGTGGACATACATACAGCTTGGTTATTCATCCACTGAAGTACATCTGGATTGTTTTCAGTTTGCGGGTAAAACAAATAAAGGTGCTATGAACATTCATGTACAGGTTTTTGTGTGAAGATGTCTTCATTTCTCTGGGATAAATGCCCAAGAATACAACTGCTGAGTTGTATGGTAATTGCATGATTAGTTTTTTTCCCCAAATAACCCATATATTTTACATAGGAAATTTGATTTGGACAATAAATATTAAATATCATACATCAATGCAATATTCTATTGTTTATTAAGTTATCAAGATTTAAATATGTTAAACATACCTTCTCATATCTAGCTGGCAAAAGAGGTGGGTAATAAATACTGACATAGCCAACTAATTTTCAGTAAGTACAATTAATAAGTGAGAAGTAAAACCGATATCTTTTATTTATATACGATCATAGCAAAAGGGAATGATCCAAAGACTATGATAGTTAGCTTTCCTTTGGTCTCACTGTCATATGTCCTCAATTTGTGAAATAAACACACAGGAGAGTAAGAAACAACATACTTAAGACAGAAAAAGTAAAATGTTATCCAAAGTATTAACAAATGAAACAAAAGCCTACTTATTCAGTTTTTCATTAGGAACAACTTGCAACTCTTAAAATATTTGCACTAGTTTCTTTCAGAAAATCCACAGCTCCACTTCGAATCCCAGTTTATTTATAGGTGACAATCTGAGAAAGCATGATGTTCAGTAATAACTTCTGGTTTATAGTTTAGTGCAATTGCATCAGCAGTACTAAAATAAGCCAAATGCATTTCTGGTTGATCATGGTCAACAGTAGCACAAGTACAAAAAGCAGTACATTATTATCATTTTTAAGTTTTTGTCATTTAAGATAAATTTGAATACCAAATCAGTTAAGTCACATTATTATATGTTTCAGAAATGACAGCCATGAGGGACTTTACTGGCTGTCCAGTGGTTAAGACTCAGCGCTTCCACTGCAGGGGCACCAGTTCGATCCCTGGTTGGGGAACTAAGATCCCACATGCCGCCCATTGAGGCCAAAAAAAAAAAATGACAGCCATGAAATCAGTTGTTGGATGAATATGAATAGGGTTTTTTTTTTTTTCTTTTGAGAATTAAAACCAGTGTAGGTATATATTTCATTTGAACATATTGACCTGAAACAAATAGACAGCCAGATATTTCAACAAAGATGGGTTTATTTAGAATCAATAGAGAATTGCAATTCAGGGTTTGTACAAGTGCCCACACAGCAAGGGAAGGAGGACACTTTTATAGATGGAAAAAGGAAGTTGGGAGGGCTCTGGTAAACAAACAGCCCATGGTGTTTCGTTGGTTGAGTTCTTGCCAGGAAAGAAGATGAATTTTTCTTTTCCCTGGTGGGCTCTGCTATCCTCGCAGGGTGTGAGAGCTTCCTCTCTGGTCTCCCAACTTTATTGAGATTTCTGTTTATTAATTTTTTGCAAACATCACACTAATACTTTTCACTTTCAGAACTTAAGTGAAATGAATGGCTATATTCATTTCCTCTGTTGTTTTCTCTTGCTATTACTGGTTTGCTTTTGCCTCTTTTATTTACTTATCTGATAAAGATCAGAGTTACCTGGTTGTCGGTGTGTCCACTCCTAAGAGCTGGGTCCAACCTCTAGATCTGGAACACGAATGGTGTGAGGACAGGGCTGTGCATTAAGTGGCACTGCCATCTGGTAGTAAGGAAGCTGCAGGACTTAATTTCACGCATGTCACTGAAAACTCTCTGAAAGAAAAAATATTCTTGAGGTAAAACAGCATTATTAATTGGAAAAAAAAAAAACTGCATAAGAAAGGAAGATCTGCCCACACTTTTCCATCCCTGTACCTGGTGAATGTGTCTTAATGCAGCTCTCAGGACTTTGGTTAGTTGATTCAGAAGAGCAAGAACTCCCAAACAGATGCTGCATATTAATTGATCTTCCATATGAACAAATTCCATTTAGCAAAGCATAAGGTTTGGATTCTGGGTGGTCAAAGCAGACAAACGCAGACTTCGGCTTTTCTTCTCTATCTTTGAATATAGTCACTTTGGTTAATGGCCCAGCTTATAAGAAACTGAAGAAGCAGCTCATATAGAAATTCCCAAGCTGATTTCCAGAGTGGCTGTATCATTTCACAGTCTTCCCAACAGCAACGCAGAAGTAACCCAGTTTCTTGGTAAGTTTTGTGTGTGTGTGTGTGTGTGTGTGTGTGAGGTTTAAAAAAATAGAATGATGTGTGAAATAGGGAGAGGTATTGATCAGAGGGCGAATCTGTGGGACTGCTGCAGGAAAAGCCGTCCAGATGAGCTCATAGAAATGGACTTTAAATTAATAATCCCTGGCGAAACCATTCAGGTCAGATTGACATAGAAGACAGGAAACATGAACGACTTTGCGGAAAGCGACAGAACAATGAGAAAATAGAGAATGTGAACTAATTGACATTCTTTTAGTGAGTTAGTGGCCGAGAACAGGTGAGCATCTGACCAGAGAGATTTAAAGACGTGGGTCAACACTGCACTGGGCATTGCCCTCACGATAGGGCCTCCATCTTGTGGGCATGAGATAATAATAACAGCCAAAACTATTCAGCACATTTTATCACCATCTTGCAGGTGAAGGAAACTGCAGCCCTGAGAGGGCATATAACTTGCTCATGGCCACACAGATAGGAAGTGTTTCAAACCCAGGCATTCTGGCTACAGGGTCCATACCCCTAACCATCCCCCAATATCATCTTAGTTCAGGCTGCTACAACCGAATACCATCAACTGGGTGGCTTAAAAACCACAGAAATTTCTTTCTCACAGTTGTGGAGGTTGAGAAGTCCAAGAACAAGGTGTTGGCAGATTCAGGTCTGGTAGGACCCAGTTCCTGGTTCATAGATGGTGGTCCTGTGTCCTCACATGGTGGAAGGGGCAGGTGGCTCACTGGGGTCTCCTTTATAAGGGCAGGAATCGCATTCAGGAGGGCTTCGCCTTGAGGATCTAATCACCTCTCGAGGGCTTCACCTGCTAACACCATCACATTGGGGATGTGATTTCAATATATGAATTTGTTGGTGGGGTGGACGCAAACGTTCAGTTTATGACACCAACTAACAGACATTTCAGAAGTTCCTGTTGGTGAAGTCAATAAACTTTGGCAGAGTTGGATCAGAACAAAATAAAGGATTTGCAAGTGAAATCATCAAGAAGAGAGCTTGTTACTATTTTTCTTTTGAGGAAGTGGGGACCTTCAGACAATGTGGGAGCACACTGCCAGTTCAAAGGGGCTTCTGCAGCCCGGCCTACCACGATCCTAAACTTCTAAGAGCAGAAAGCAGAAGGGTAGTTTGAACCACATGAAATCACTGTTGCCGCAGGTCAGAAACAGGTGGCGATTAGCAACTTCCTATGGCACAACCCTTTCCACCCATTTTGGGAGCGGCAGGCTGTGATGAATCACTACTCTCTCAGATTCTCTCTTGGCTTGAGTTGCATGAACTGTCTGAAGAGCTGAACACCAATCCAAGTCCAGAGCTGGAGGAGCACCTCACCTGGGCTGGGATATGGCCCCAAAAGATGGTTAAAGTTCAGGCTGGGGCTTCCCTGGTGGCGCAGTGGTTGAGAATCTGCCTGCCAATGCAGGGGACACGGGTTCGAGCCCTGGTCTGGGAAGATGCCACATGCCGCGGAGCAGCTGGGCCCGTGAGCCACAACTACTGAGCCTGCGCGTCTGTAGCCTGTGCTCCGCACCAAGAGAGGCTGCGATAGTGAGAGGCCTGCGCACCGCGATGAAGAGTGGCCCCCACTTGCCACAACTAGAGCAAGCCCTCACACAGAAACGAAGACCCAACACAGCCATAAATAAATAATTTAAAAAAAAAAAAAAAGTTCAGGCTGGTTCTGCTCAAGCAGCCATTTCCTTTCTCAAACGCTGACTCAGACAGGCTTGCTAAAGACCAATGCAAGTCTCCGATGGGGACAGGGACAGAAACATTGTTCTTTACCACCGAGTACTTTTTTGGGGGGGAGGGGTACAGTATCATCCTTTTTTTGGTATACAGCATCAAGAGAAAATAGTTTTAAAAGTAGGGCCTGGTTTTTCTCTTTTGCTTACTTATTTTTTGATGTCATCCTTGCTGCTTATGAGGAAACGCCATCAGTGACTGTACATGCTATTTCCAACTCTTTGTTAATGTCATTTCACACCTGGGAGAGGGGCCAGACCAGGAAGTCCTGAGGCCTGAATCAGAGCCAGGAGCCACCCCTTGCCTTTCTGGGGCCTTGGTGCTCTTACGATGCCTTCGCCACGCCGAGGATGTACGTCTGCCAGGCCCAGCTGGGCATGATCCAGGAGTAAGTGGCCAGGTGCTGTGTTTCCCATCCCATCCTCAGCACAGTGCCCCAGATAGACCAGATTTGTCCAGCTGAACAACAGTAGCTCTGTGGACCTAACGATGAATTATGGAGTCAGGATCATTACATTACTAAATTGTCTCCCCTTTTTGTTAATTATTGTCATCCCATCATAATCTTGCAGAGGACTTTCATATGTCTTTGACTCTCAGAATAACTTTGTGAAGGTGATAGAGCAGGTATGATTACCTGAACTTTTAAGGTGAGAAATAGAGTTTCAGAGAAGTGGAGTGCAAAGCAGAAACTACACTTCTACTCTTCTTACTTATTACAGCCAGAAAACTAAGTTCAGTTGAATACTATTTTAAGAGATGACCAGATTCCCAGTTAGAAACAAATATTTGAACTATGTCTATTTTTTTTATAGTGGCCCTTTGACCATATAATTTTGAATTGATTGGAACTTTTCACCCTTGAAATCAATTCCATTAATCACAAATTGGTAAATTAGTAAATAGGTCCTATTAGCAGTGACTAATACTTAATCAATGTACCCTGTGGCCAGGTAACATTATTTTATAACAGAGTTAAAGAAGTTAATTAAGCCTTACTTAATCAACCACCTTTATGAGCATGAAAATGTAAACTCTTAAAGTTCTATGTCTTGAATTTAGTCTTTTACCTCTGAAGATTTAAAACAATATCAGCTGCTTCTATGACAAATGTATGTAAAAATTATTCACTTTTTTCTTTATGTCTCATGGATTTTTCCATATTTAAATTGTTGTTTCATTTACTAGCTTCTGACTCTTCCATGCCATTGTCTTTGTTACTCAGATTCTCAGTTTTTATGAGACAATTTTGAAATGCTGCAGAGAAAAAAAGGAGCTTAATCACCCTGACTTCGCATCAGAAACCACTTCCCCTTTCGCCCTCCAGCCAAAAAACCCGAATAAACAAGACACTATTTCTCTTGTTTATAGCCACAAAGAGAGAAAAAAGTCCAGGAAATTTGGGGACACTGAGATGCGAAAGACATATATGACTGTTTCTGTTCTTACCCTCCAAAAGTAAAGATGTTAGTTTATTTTCACCAGCTTACCTAACTACTTACAAGCAAAAGAGATAATGAAGTATTACTAATTGGTGAGATTAAATCACAAAGAAGTAGATCATGATCCAAATTATATTGATACTTGTAGAAATGAAAGAGCTTACAGTTCTCAATTACATCAAGTACTCACTCAGTATTTAGATTTATCTGTGGTCTTCCTAAGGTGGTCATTTTGAATGGGGTTCCTTAAAAGATGCAAGTGAGGGACTTCCTTGGTGGCGCAGTGGTTAAGAATCCTCCTGCCAGTGCAGGGAACGCAGGTTCGAGCCCTGGTCCAGGAAGATCCCACATGCTGCAGAGCAACTAAGCCCGTGTGCCACAACTACTGAGCCCGCGCCCGAGAGCCCGCGAGCCCGCGAGCCACAACAAGAGAAGCCACCGCAATGAGAAGCCAGCACACTGCAACCAAGAGTAGCTCCCCCTCTCCACAACTAGAGAAAGCCAGTGTGCAGCAACGAAGACCCAATGCAGCAAAAAAAAAAAAAAAAAGATGCAAGTGAGTGTCCAGACACTTGGATGCAGACGTTAAACCAGAGTACAGACTCATGCATGATGTCTTGGGTATCGGGGAAGATTCTGGAATCAGGAGTGAAAAGTCCTACGCCCTGCTCTAAGTCACTCTGCCTCTCTATGCCTCAGATTCCTGTCCTGTAAAGTGTGGGCATTTGCATTACATGCTCTGTAGACTCTAAAGGCACTCATAATCTACTATATAAAAATAGATTATAAAAATCTCATTCCCTTCACATTATCCACTAAAAGCCTTGACCATTTTTCTAGAAATTATTTTCAGTTTTCTATTCTATAGAGGTAAGAAGTTATTTCTTTACTAAAAATTTCTATTCAAAGCAGAAAATATGAGCAGACCTCATATTTTAGACCTCATATTTTAGACCTCAAATATAGACCTCATCTATATCAAGACTTTTATCTCAGTATGAGGGGAAACATAAAAGAATTTTATTCATTTGTTTCTACTCTTCTATGCCATCTAAAAGTATTTGAATGAAGAGACTCAGATTAAAAAACAAAATCAAAAACCGAAAAACCCCACTAAACTCTTGTGTGATAGGATTGGGACTGGGGAAGGGAGAATATGGATGTCCTAGGAGGTTATCAGAGGTCACATAATGTATGCGTTTTTCTTAAAAGCTCATTTACGTGGTTTGCCTCTAACAAAAATGAAAATTACATCTTATCTGGGTTATAATAGAGATGATCTTTATAATCACCAGCCCGAGTGAGATGCTTCCCTTCCCTTCCATCTATCTCCAAAGAAAGGAAGGAAGGGGGGAAGGAGGGAAGAAAGGAAAGAAGGAAGGAAGGAAGGAGAGAGGGATGGGGAGAAAAGGAGTGGGGGAGGAAGGAGGCTTAGTCCCCGGAGGGCCAGGGCCCCCTTAGCAGAAGTTCTTGATTTCTCCTCTGGCTAAACACCAGGGACCAGCCCCTGGAGGATCAGTGCTTTGGGTACTAAGGACGCAGCAGTGAGCAAACCAGACACAAAATCTTGTTTTTATGGAGTGCAGGTTCAGAGTCTTTAATAGGTAAGTCAGAGTGTTGACTTGGGTGAATTTTGTTCCCAATATTGCCCTGTATTGCATTTTCCTAGTAGTAAATATTTTAATTTTTTTCTTCTCTTCTAAAAATAAACATGACGTAGATCTGTCAACAGAACAGAAAAAAATTATTATCTAGTTTTTGTAATTTAATAAATGAGATTTGTTGTATTATGGTTTTTCACATGAGAGTTAATTTAGTTACTATTTTCTTTCTATTAATAAAAGGGTACAATTGTACTATATTTGAATTTTGTCTTTTTGAAATTTGACATTAAATCTTATCAATAGTACATGTACAATCCTTGCAATACTTTTTGATTGTATTCATGGAACTGGAATTTTTTTCCTCCAAAATGATCAGGCATAATATTCATAAGATTGTAAAATAAGAGCTGGCAGTCATGTTACCTAAATGTTCCTTTCTTTATAAATACTACATGAATGTTACTTTCACTTGCAGAACTCACTAGACCTTGATCATGATCACTTCCTCTTTTCAAACTTCCGTGGCAGTTTTGGCCCTAATTATTCTGCATGTCAGCGCTTTGGATACTTTCAAAGCTGCAGTATATGAACATGCGGTCATATTGCCGAATCACACAGAAACACGTGTTTCTCAGGATGATGCCTTGCTCCTCATGAACAAGAATATAGATATTCTGGAGATAGCAATTAAGCAGGCCGCTGAACAGGTATTCTTTTATTTCTGCTAATCATAATGTATGAGGAGCATGAGAGCTGGTGAAGGTTCGAGTGTTGAATTGTCTACATACATAGAGAAATAATTGTGATTTAACTTGTTTTAAACAGGGTGCTCAGATCATTGTGACTCCAGAAGATGCAATTTACGGATGGAAATTTACCAGGGAAGCCATTTTCCCTTATCTGGAGGATATTCCAGATCCTCTGGTGAATTGGATTCCATGTCAAGACCCACACAGGTATTTGAGTTATCCTAGTTGTTTGTACGAAAGTGCTGTGGTTCTCTAAAATGTACACGTTCACTGCAGCAAAATGATAAATCCTGAATGATCATGTATGTGGTGTATGTTATTGTTTTATATATATATATATATATATATATATATATATATATATATATATATCGGCATTCATTAGATATTTAAAAATTGTACCTAGATGCCATTTAACAATTATTTATAATCTAGTATCTTTATTAAATTTGGAGAAATATAAAAATATTTATTACTGGGATTAGAAACTAAGGGGAACACGATCTCATGAATATTAATTTCTCATGAAAGTTAATTTCTGAAGTGGACACGGGGTTGTGTTTGGAAAATATTCCAAGGTCTCTATTGAAGGTACTATATTTCAATTCATAGCCTCTCTGCTCTAGAATCTGTTTCCCAGGCAGAAAGACCTCACTATCTACTTTCTAGTGAGACTTTATGTTTTGAAACCTTGCATTTTCCTAGGCTCATAAAGCTAATTTTCCTGGGAAAAAGTAATCTAGAAACTTTCTAATATAAAATATTTAATATATGTGTGTATATTTAATATATAACTCCTACTATCTACTAAGGCTTGAATTATTGAGGCATGGATTGCACACTTCTATACTGGCAGTAAAAAGTCCCTCACTCTTTCACACTCGTTCTTTCTCAACTCTCAAATCCTCTCACCATCTCTTACCCTCTTGCACTTTCTCTCACTCTTGTACCTCAAATTAAGTTTATTAAACATCCCTTTGCCATGTTCTTGCTGGAGGATTATAGATACCACGCTTTTTGAGGCACTCCTGGTTAGTGTAAATTTTATGTAAGTGTTATCAGAAAGCGGCTTTTCTCAGCTCTAAAGTGACTAACCGCACAACGAGGAGAATATCGGGTTACATGACAGTCAACCGCTCCACTTGCCAATCATTCCTGTTCTGAGCTAATGCTTCCTATGATGTTTGTAAGAAACACTTTTGTGGAAGAAGAGGGGCAATAGCTGGACAGTCTTTCTTTCTTTCTTTTTTTTTTTTTATAAATTTATTTATATATTTTTGGGTGTGTTGGGTCTTCGTTTCTGTGCGAGGGCTTTCCGTAGTTGCGGCGAGCAGGGACCACTCTTCATCGCGGTGCGCGGGCCTCTCATTATCGCAGCCTCTCTTGTTGCGGAGCACAGGCTACAGACGCGCAGGCTCAGTAATTGTGGCTCACGGGCCTAGTTGCTCCGCGGCATGTGGGATCTTCCCAGACCAGGGCTCGAATCCGTGTCCCCTGCATTGGCAGGTAGATTCTCAACCACTGCGCCACTAGGGAAGCCCTGAACAGTCTTTCTGCCTAGAAGTTTTGAGAAGGGGGACAACCCATTTGTTTTCATCTCACAGTACGATTGTAAGATGGACTTCCTGTTAAAAACAACATATGTTGCAAATTTATGGACTAGTCAGATATCACAGTAGCTATGGAAACTGGTGAAGGTTGGCGGAGAGGTCTACTCCATATGGTTAGTAAATACCTCTTTCATAGCTCTACACTAGAAAAAAGAAATTTTGACAGAAAATGGGCTTGCATTGTCACCCAATACAGTTACATTTAATTCATTTAACTATTACTTATTGAGCATCTACTGTGTGCCAGATACTATTTTAAGAATAGGAGATATAGCACTTATTCAAACAAAGTCTTTGCCCTCCCTGTGGCTTATGAATATTCTAGTGGGAGAAGATAGATGTAAACAAACTCATTTATTATATAGAATGTCATTTGGAGATAAGAATAGGGATGCTGACTGAAAAAAAAAAAGCACAACCTAATAGTTGACAATTATGTTTTCTTTGGGGCTTTACCAAGGACTTTAGCCTGGGATACAGCCCCTCAGACACCTCTTCGGACAGTTCCAAAGAGGTAAGGGAGGAGCCAAGATATATGAGTTTTTGCAACGCCCCCAAAGGAAAAAACAAACAAGGTAGCCCAACATCAAAAGATTACTGCTAATGGGACTTCCCTGGCGGTCCAGTGGTTAGGACTGCGTGCTTCCACTGAAGGGGCCGCAGGTTCAATCCCTGGTCGGGGAACCAAGATCCCACAGGCCACTTGGCACGACCAGAAAACAAAAGAAAACAAACAAACAAAGAGTGACTCCCAAGTGTTTGGCCTGAGCAGTTGTAGGCGTGGAATTGCCATTTACAGACATAGGGAGTGATACTGAACCAAACTTGGGTCCACTTGCCCAGGCACAGTAAAGCCTATCTACTGACACGGGGCTGTGGTGAAGGAAAGTGCAGGGCCAAGCAAGGCATACAGGCAGCTAATGCTCAAAAGACTGAAACTCCCCGCTGGATTTTAGGGAAGGGTTTTTAAAGGCAAGGTGAGGGAGAGAGTGGCAGGGTGTGTGATCAGCTCTTGCACAATTCTCTGATTGGTTGATGGTGAGGTAACAGGGTGATGTCACAGGGGTTAACATCATCTCTCCTCAGGCTCCAGCCAGTCTGGGGGTTATGTGCTCATGGTCATCATGCAGTTAGCTTCTTCCATCTGGTGGGGATTTTAGTATCTGCAAAACAATTGAGGAATGTGTGTCAGACTGTTATTTATGTTCTTTGGGGAGGAACTAAAGATTCTGTGACTCTGTTGTATGGCTAATCTATTATTTAAGTTGTTACCAGTTCTCCCGGCCCAACTGCTATTTTTTTGTTACTATGTGTTTACATTCTTCCAATCATTAATTCTTGAGCCAGTTTTTTGTGACTCAGGGGAGGCCTGGGAGACTAAAGCTTTTCCACAAAGAAAGAGGCAGGTAGAGGACATGGAGGATGGAGGGAGTCTGTCCTGGGAAGGTCCCATAGGGTGCTCTCGGTTACAGGAGCACTGAAGGAATAGAAAGTCTGGGATGGAACTCAGGAAATCAGTTTTGTGCATCTGAAGTTTGAGCTGTGATTTAATAGATATCCAAGTGGAGATACAACCTTGGCAGTTGCATATTCGAGTCTGGCATGAAAGACAAGGTCTGGGTTGGAGGGAGAAAGGGAGAAAAAATTTTTAAATCAGATTTACTAACCTGGAGAAGAGTAACTATCAATCCATCCCTTTTCATTCATTCATTCACTCATTCACCCATGTAACCAGCAAATGTATAAAGAGCTACAGTAAGGAAGCAGGAGGTGCAGTCATGATAAAGAAGCGTTTGAGGTTTGAATTCAGACTGCCTGTTAAATGTAAGCTCCAAAACACATAATTGTGCTGTAAAAATCAAAGGTGAATCTTACTAGATTCTCATTGGTGAGGTCGGGGATGTGCCTTAGCAGTGGCAGCTCAAATGAGGAACCATCTATAAATATCTCCTAAGTAAATCTAGGTCCACAGTAATCTTCTCACATACAGGCCTTTTTTTTTTAATATAAATTTATCGATTTAATTTATTTATTTTTGGCTGCGTTGGGTCTTTGTTGCTGCACGTGGGCTTTCTCTGGTTGCAGCGAGCGGGGGCTACTCTTCATTGCGGTGCGCGGGCTTCTCACTGCGGTGGTTTCTCTTGCTGCGGAGCACGGGCTCTAGGTGCACAGGCTTCAATAGTTGCGGCACCCGGGCTCAGTAGTTGTGGCACACGGGCTTAGTTGCTCCGCGGCATGTGGGATCTTCCCGGACCACGGCTCAAACCCGTGCCCCTGCATTGGCAGGCGGATTCTTAACCACTGTGCCACCAGGGAAGCCCAATACAGACCTTTTTTTCAAACCACATTGCTCTTAATGAAACTAATGTAATAATGTAGTTTATAGGATGGATAAGTTTATCATTATTCTATTCAGACACTCACTTTTATAAATTTCCTTTTATTTGCCTTCTATAAATAAACTCCACGTTCAAACCTATTAAGCTTTAGGAAATAAAACACAATATCTAACATCTATACAAGAATAGTAAAGTTGCATTTTTAAATATTGATAATCACATTTAGTTTAAAAAAGATACCCTGACATGGCTCTCACTCTGTCCCTTTCACATTTAGTGTGACTATTCTCAAGTAAGGTTAATAACTTATCAATAAGTATATTGCCAACTCCACATTGGTCAGTAATGTCAAAGAGCAAAGAATCTTGGTCCTCAGTGGAAGCAGAAATGTCTCAAAGAGTTACCTATTCACAGATGAAACCACAAAAATTAAAAAGCACTCTACATATTCTTTATTCGGGGTAAAAATAGAGACCTTTCAAGCACATTTTTTTTTAAGATTGATTGATTGATTGATTGATTGATTGATTGCTATGTTGGGTCTTCGTTTCTGTGCGAGGGCTTTCTCTAGTTGTGGCAAGCGGGGGCCACTCTTCATCGCGGTGCGCAGGCCTCTCACTATCGCGGCCTCTCTTGTTGCGGACCACAGGCTCCAGACGTGCAGGCTCAGTAATTGTGGCTCACGGGCCCAGCTGCTCCGCGGCATGTGGGATCTTCCCAGACCAGGGCGCAAACCCGTGTCCCCTGCATTAGCAGGCAGATTCTCAACCACTGCACCACCAGGGAAGCCCCTTTCAAGCACATTTCAATTTTTGTACTTTTGTTTTTATTTAGAGAATACTTTGTTAGTTTCTGTAATCAAACCCATGTAGATAAGACCTTACATATTTAATACAGTGTGTTACCCCTGTACAAATGGAAAAAATTATGTTTTAACGTTTCTAGACCAATATAGCTGTTAATTTCTGTGCAGTGCCAACCCAACACAGTACAACTGGGATACTTTTTCCAAAGTTGACAGCACAGCTAAAGTTTCCAAAAATTCCAATTTTATGTATATACACATATATGTATATATATATAGATTTATTATTTATATAAAAAGACCAAGAGCAGTATTTTATGCATCAATAGCAGCAACAGCTTTTCCAGGTTCTGCAGTCATCTGCACAAAATTATAGAGACATATAGCACACTCTATTAAAAAAAAAAAAGGTAAAAAACAAAACCTCAGAAAACAGCAAAGTTCTGTTACTGTTGTGGTACCTGGCACCATTTTCTTTATTAGCTTCTCAATCATCATCTGGAAAGAAAACATTCTAGAATAACATCATTATAAATAGATCTGATAAAGCATGGTCACTACTATGTATCATAAAGCAGGTACAAGATATCTTACATTCACAGAGGTATGATACAGTACTGTCCTACATCTGTAATACTATAGGATATAATTAAAAAGACATTATTTGAGACTTGATTCTACTTTTCCAGCAGAGGGCCCAAAGGATGGTTACAACACAACTCTGGTACAGAAATGTACCTTCTTAGATAAGATTTCCCTTCTTTAGTGGCACAGTTCTAGGCACTCACTGTCAAGCACATTTTTATGTCCTTAAACATAAACTTTTTTAAAGTATTTCTATAGTAGGAAAGTTAGCTTCATCATATAAAGTTATTCAATTCACTGTAAAGACACAGTAGTCAAATTTTCTATAAGCCCTGCAAACATTTCTGTTCATATTCCTTTCATCTCCAAAGATAAGAATTATAGACCGCTTTGCATAACATAAGGCCACAGAGTTACAGCTAAAAAGAAAGTCACAATGGTAAGAATAATGTCCCTTCTGTTGTAGTCTGCTATTTATTTGTCAGTTATCTTGGTATCTTGAGAGTATGGGCTTCCAAACGTCAGGGCACTCAGAGCTGGCCTTGGTCTAATGGCTCACAGCACTACCATTTCCAGGGGAGTTCCAGTGGTGTTCCATTCCTGCACTACCCAGATAATACGTCTGCGTCTTGGATTACCACCACTAACAAACTGAGACCCCTACCTCCGCCTTAACACCAGGAGGAAACGTCATTTGGCTATTCCCCAACTACCAAGAAACAGATTCCCAAATACATCTTAAACTTCAAGACTTTAGGAGCTGGATTATTTTTGGAAATAATAAAAGAATAAACTTCCTTTATAAAAAGAAAAGAAACTTACCACTAAGAGGGAGAAAATAATTTTTAACACCGTGATGAGTTCATCTATGGAGTGAGTTAGAGAAGAGATCTAATGCTTGAGCTATAGGAAACTACAGTGTTTAGACTCAGTGCAGATGAGGAGGAACCAGAAAAGGAGATGGAGAAAAGCACCCAGTGAGTAGGAGAATGAGAGCGTGGGGTCCAATAAGCAAGGTGAAGTGTTTCCGGGGGGAGGGTGTAAGTAACTGTGTCAACTGCTGCAGGTAAGTAGCACAAGATCACAAGATGCCACATGATGATGACATCATGTGGATGTCATCATCAGCATTAGTGAGAGTTGTCGGGTGGGATGATAGCGATGAAAGCTGATCTGAGCGCTTCTAAAGAGAACAGGAGAAGATGGGCTGAGGATAGCAAAATGGCCAGCTCTTCCAGGGAGTTTTGTTGTAAGATGGACCTAAGGAATGGAGCATAAAGTAGAGAGGCATGGGGGTCAAGAGAGGTTTTTATTTTATTTTGTTTAAAGATGAGAGGTACTAGAGCATATTTGCATGCTGATGGAATGATCTAGTAGAGAGATGACAACTGTTGATGCAGGAGAGTGAATAATAAATTGCTGGAGCAATAGATACAATGTGGAAAAAAATTCATCAAGGTTAGGCATAATTTGTGACTTCTGCATATAATTTCTATCATGTCACATAATTATCATTTCTTTTTTGGTGGAGAACAATTAAGATCTAGTTTCATAGCAACTTTGAAGTTTATCATACAGGATTGTTGACTATAAACGCTATGTTATGCATTCAGTCTCCAGGACTTATTTATCTATTAGTTGCAAGTTTGTACCCTTAAACTGCATCTCCCCAGTTCCCCACAATCCAGCCCCTAGTAACCACCATTCTATCTTCTGTTTCTACCAGTTTGACTTTTTAAAATTCCACATATAAGTTATATCGTACAGTATTTGTCTTTCTCTGTCTGACTTACTGAAATGTCTTAATTAAAATTGGATTTAGATTTGGTCGTACACCAGTACAAGCAAGACTCAGCTGCCTGGCCAAGAACAACTCTATCTATGTCTTGGCAAATATTGGGGACAAAAAGCCATGTAATTCCTGTGACTCCACGTGTCCTCCTAATGGCCATTATCAATACAACACCAACGTGGTGTATGATGCAAAGGGAAAGCTGGTGGCACGTTACCATAAGGTAAGAGGGGGTTGGTGTGTAATATGCAGCCTGCTATGAGGGGGGTGCATGCTGTGTATAAGAGTTAGAGCTTCGTTCTCTTATAACACAATATTACCAAGAGTTTTTTTTAAGCGAGCAATAAAGAAAATGACACTTTAGAAATGTGGAAAAAATTGTAGGCAGAGACCTGTAAGAAACGTTTGGTAATACTCCAGGATTGAGATAAAGCATATATAAAACAAGTAATTTTAATATTGATATAAAAGATACTGAGATGACTGTAGTCTGGATCCCATTTAATTTTGAAATGATAAAAGATGTTTTCACATTGTATGAATCAGTTGCACGGAAGTTAATTTCCCTGCTTTCTATCAAGTCACAAAAATGATCTTTCTCTTTTCAGTTTCTATACCAGTGAATTTAATTATCTTCTTATTGATTTAAGGTCAAATCATAAAATTTTTTACTTTAAAATCTGAATTGAAAGAGTAAAATAACCTGAAGTGATAATTTTATACTAAATTGGACCGGGAGAGAGGCTGACCTTTTAAATGGTTATGGGATGTGCAGGTCAGTGTGAATGTCCCTTTTCCTCTCCCATATTTTTTCTAAGCATCTTAATTGTGGCTTCAAAATCTTCTGACTGGAGAAATTATCTCCTGGAAGTCCTAGGGAAAAATAAATATTACTCAAGAGGAGTGATATTGAGCCAATGACTTTCAAATGTTTTTGATCATATACCTCTATATGGAAAAAAATTTTAACATGAGTCCTCAAAATAAAATATATTTATATAATGGGCTTCCCTGGTGGCGCAGTGGTTGAGAATCTGCCTGCCAATGCAGGGGACACGGGTTCGAGCCCTGGTCTGGGAAGATCCCACGTGCCGCAGAGCAGCTGGGCCCGTGAGCCACAATTACTGAGCCTGCGCGTCTGGAGCCTGTGCTCCGCAACAAGAGGGGCCGCAACAGTGAGAGGCCCGCGCAACGCGATGAAGAGTGGCCCCCGCTTGCCACAACTAGAGAAAACCCTAGCACAGAAACGAAGACCCAACACAGCCATAAATAAATAAATAAACAAATACTTAAAATATATATATATATTTATATTTTTTTGTGTGTTTATTTGTGTATTTATAAATAAAACACAAAACTTTCAAAAAGTTTTCTTCATAAACTTGTGGGTTTCACAACTTGTTTTTATATGTAATTAAACTTCTGTGTTCTCCTCAAAAATATGTCTCAGACTGGAAATAGAAATGTCAGTACTTCCTTTTCCCTTATTTCCGAGACTGTGTTTGCATTGTGAGTATCATTTTTAAAGGCTCTTTCTTTGCAGCTACTCTTCCATTCTGTAAGTGTTGACCTAGTTAAACTGGTAGCATAGTTGGTCAATCCATTTATCCAGGCCCAGTAAACGGCAGGATGGCACAGTGCACCGGATGTGGACAGCTAATGAGGACCTGGGTCATCCTAAAGTGAGAAGCTCTCGTTCTTCCATCAGGGTACCTCGGAACAGTTCGTGACCCATGCTCTCTGACATATGGATCTGATAAGAGTACTTTTGTCAATCAATTCTTAAAATGCTAGTAAATTTCAATTAAAGATTTTTTTTAGTTAGAAAATAAATTTAGA
Source organism: Balaenoptera borealis (assembly GCF_965194805.1). Taxonomy (NCBI): domain Eukaryota; kingdom Metazoa; phylum Chordata; class Mammalia; order Artiodactyla; family Balaenopteridae; genus Balaenoptera; species Balaenoptera borealis. Next base: position 30,488,250 of record NC_138873.1, read on the forward strand.
AAGAAGTTTTAATAGTCTGGCTCCCAACCCTCAGTCTTTCCTACTTTGCAAATCATTTTATTAAGCTGTTGACCCTGATTATTAAATTAGACTAGGTTCATTTCTCAAGTTTACTTGGAGGGAATCAGAGAGAATGAAATAAAACATTTATTTTTAACAACAATTTTGAAAGCTGGGTAAGAGTCCCTGAAATTACTTTGGATGGGACACTGTAAAGAGGGAGAGGGCCTCCCTCATCTGATTAATAGATATTTATTGTGCATCTATTATGTTTCGAGGTATCAGGGACTCAAAGAAAAATGATGTATGTCTTCAGCTTTCAAGAAGCACATAGTGTTTAGGATTTATGGGGAGGTATTTGGCTCCTGATTGAGAGAGGGAGGGAGTTAAGGAGAGAGAGGGAGGGAGAGAGAGAGAAAGAGAGGGAAAGATAGAGAGAGAGGGAGAGGGAGAGATGGAGTGAGAGAGACTGTATTTCTCCGTATTTTTCTTTGGAAATTAACTTCCAGTCACCAGAGTTATTCACCTTCTATAGATTTCCTGCTATTGAGCATTGTCAAATCTCAAAATTACTAACTTGGAGAGTTTTCATGTGTCACCTCTTCAATAAACAAGCCTTTCCTGGTTTTATCCTGTGTGTTTGTTATAGTACAACCTCTACTCTGAGCTTCAGTTTGATGTCCCCAAAAAGCCGGAGTTGGTGACTTTCAACACCTCCTTTGGAAAGTTTGGCATTTTCACATGCTTTGATATTCTCTTCCATGATCCTGCTGTGACCCTGGTGAAAGATTTCCACGTGGACACCATATTGTTTCCCACAGCTTGGATGAATGTTTTGCCCTTTTTGACAGCTATTGAATTTCATTCAGCTTGGGCAATGGGAATGAGAGTTAATCTTCTTGTGGCCAACACACATAATGTCAGCCTAAAGATGACAGGTAATTCATGACCAGATGTGGTTTGCAGATTATATTTCTAAATGCAGAGAAACGTGTGCCTCAGATATGACCTGTTGTAATTTTTTGGTTCTTTGTTGGGACTTCTTACTATGTTTGTATCCTTTCATTAAAAAAAAAAAAAGAGGAAGAAGAAAAGAAAAGCTACTGCCTGATTATAACAGCTATGGCTGTGTTAAGACTTTCATGTGTATTATTTCATCTATCCTCACAACAACTCTATGTATGCGCTGAGTACTATCATTACAACTTTGCAGATTACAAAACTGAGACACACAAAAATGCAAGTAACTTGCCAAAGGCCACGAGATAGTAGGGGGCAAAGCAGGGAACTAAACAAGATATGCTCTATAACTGGCAAGGCAGAGTAGTGTATTATTGACATGTTGCTGTATAACAAATTGCTTTAAAAGTAAAAAGTGAAAGTGGCTTAAAAACAATAAACATTTATTATCTTACAATTTGTGTTGGTCAGGAATTTGGGAGTAGCTTAACTGGGTGGTCCTGGCTCAGGCCATCTCTTCAGGTTACATTAAACTGTTGGCTGGGCTGAAAGTCATCTGAAGGCTTGATTGGGGCTGGCAGGTCTGCTTCCAGGATGGCTCACTCATATGGCTATCGGTAGGGTTCCTCTCTTTCTCAGTGGGTGTTGAGAGGAGACCTTCATTTCTTGCACATGGGCCTCTCCATAGGGCTGTGTGATGTATCCTTATGACATGGCAGCTGGCTTCCTCCAGAGCAAGTAATGAGAGAAAGGGGGAGAGAGAGAGAGGGAGATAGAGAGAGAGAGAGAGAGAGAAAGAGAGAGAAAGAGGAAAGCTGCATTGCCATTAATGACTAGTCACAAACCATTATTTCTACCATGTTCTATTGATTAGGAGTATGTCACTAAGTCAAGCCCACACTCAAAGTGAAGGGAATTAGATCCACCCATTGGAGAAAGGAGTTTTGAAGAATTTTGGAACATATTTGAAAACCACCACAATGGAGAACAGGAGGGAATTTTGTATTAACTTCCCTACCTCTCAGGAATGCCTGAGTACAATGACTTTAATATTTGACTTAATTTTCTATAATGCTAGTAAATTATATTCAAGGTTTATTTGAAATGAGACCACTGATCACGTAGTTTAATCTCCTCCAGTAGAGAATAGGAGAAGTATTATACTTAGATGTTCAGTGCCTTGTGCTTTCTCATTGTGACTAATCTTGTGACATGACCACATGCTGAATTCTGATGGGGAAACTGGTGGTGTTGGGTTTGCTTTTTGTTTTTAAAAGACTTGTCTTCCATTCACAGGCAGTGGTATCTATGCACCACACTCGCCCAAAGTATATCATTATGATATGGAAACAGAGTTGGGAAAGATCCTCTTTGCAGAGGTGGATTCGCATCCCCGAAACTCTCTGACCTACCCACCAGCTGTGAATTGGAGTGCCTACGCCACCACCATCAAACCATTCCCAGGACAGAAAAACTCCTTTAGGGGCTTTATTTCCCGGGATGAGTTCAACTTCACAGAACTCTTTGAAAATGCAGGAAACCTTACAGTCTGTCAAAAAGAGCTGTGCTGTCATTTAAGCTACAGAATGTTAGGAAAAGAGGAGAATGAAGTGTATGTTCTAGGAGCTTTTGCTGGACTTCATGGCCGAAGGAGAAGAGAGTATTGGCAGGTAATCTAAGCTCGAGAGAAAGGGAGTGTTTGGATGTCAGTAAATTCCAGGGTTAAGTTTTCATATTTGTCCCAGGGAACCAAATGCTTTTCCTTGGCATGACTGCATGCATTGCCAGTGTCTCACACACACACATACACACACACACACACACACACACACACACACACAAACACACACACACTTTGGGATTAATCATGTGATATTTGCAAGGGGGCTAAGTATCATTGATTGCTTGCTTTGAGCACCTTAAAAGAATACATTAGCCTGACGATGCTGATTTTCTATTTGACTAATGAAACTAGTTTACATATTGAAGTGAACTTCAAGAAGGCTTCTTTAAGCAGCTTTGCTAACACATCTGAATATAAAGTCTTGTTTTAACTTTTAAAACCAACAATAAGTAGGGATATCACTTTTATTTTAACTTCTCTTGTAACCAAATATCCTGATCATTTCATGCCCTTCCACTGACAAATTTTTTAAACTTTTTGTATTATGTTGGCTATGCATTTGTTTTTTCTTATTTTACTCTGTGCCTCACTGCCTTCTCCTAAGGAAACGGATATGAAAAAAAAAAAAAGAGATGGTCAAAATTTCAATCATCCTTTTGGCTTTTGTATTCCTGTTGCCCAAATACCTCTACTTTCTTGGGCCAAATGCCATCATCTGACATGCCAGACTAATGGTTTATATCTGTTACCAAGTCCAAGCTTGTACTGCTTGCTGTATGACAGACCAATACATTGAGAGATGAGTTGTTGGGACAAGGAATAGTGACTTTATTTGGAAAGCCAGCAGACTGAGAAGATGGTGGACTAGTGTCCCAAAGAACCATCTTCCCTGAGGTAGAATTCAGGCTTCTTTTACACTAAATGGGGAGGGGGTAAAGTCCTAGTTCCAGTAAGACTCTGGAGGGGATGTGTTTATTTTTTCCTTCCTGCAGCCATTCATAGGTGTGCCTGGTCTGGAAGTTTCCTGTGAGCTAAACAAAGGTATTTTAGCTCATTACATGAAAGGCAGGATTCTTAGAGATGGTTCATTATGTATAATTTAAAGCTTATAGGCAGCATGCCTTTAGTGAGTAACTTGTAGCAAAAGCAGTAGACTACAAAGGTTTAAATAAAGAGAAACGGATCCAATATGGAGTGGATTTATTCTTTCCTATTACAAATCCAGTTTTAAACTGGCTTCTTTCTTTCAATCCCACTAGCTACCCAGGAAGTGAGGGTTGGTTCTTAATCATTTGCCATTTTCAACAAAGCAGGTAATTATATGATCCAAATCCCTTTATCAAATGGTGAAAATATTTACTTTGCTACGTTTATAAACTGAGTCAACAGTTCTAGTACAAGTAACTTAGATGCAAGACATTGCATTTTATCTGCATCTCTTCTACACAGGTATGCACAATGGTGAGATGTAAATCTACTAATCTGACAACTTGTGGACAGCCAGTAGACACTGCTCTGACAAGATTTGAAATGTTCTCCCTAAGTGGCACATTTAGAACGGAGTATGTTTTCCCTGAAGTGCTACTTACTAAAATCAATCTGGCACCTGGAAAATTTGAGGTAGGACAACTTTAAGAGTGTCTTCATTTTATATGTTTTCTGAAGTCAAATAAAACAGGCTATGACAACTGTATCTGTTAACTTTTGCTGTGTAACAGACTCCTCAAAATTTCATGGCTTGACACAATAACCATTTCTTTAGCCCTGATTCTGTGGTTGGTGATGTGAACTGGGTGTAGCTAGGCTGTTCTGGACTAGAAGAGGCTCGGTTGATCTTGGCTGGGCTCATTCATGCGTCTGCCACTAGCAGGTGGGTTAGCTGGGGCGGGCTGCTTTGTGATGGCATAGTCTTGGAGAGGTGAGATGATTGGGGCCACTCTCCCTCTGTGGTCCCTCATCTTCCAGAGAGCCTGGTCTTGTTCACATGTTAGATTAAGGAGTCCAAGAGCATAAGTAGGGAAAGACACAATAGGCCAGTTCTTTTCAAGTCTCTGCTTGCAACTGGGGGTTGGGGACCCCTGCCATAGATGACAAGTTTTTTACATGAGTCACACTGACCATGTCTTCCTGAGTATTTTCCCAGTTTCCTTGACTGATGGACTCTCCATCAACACATATTTACACATTATCTTTGAGGATCACTTCTGCAGAGATTCCAACATATTCATTGCCTATCTTTTCCCCATCCTTAGTTCTACGCTAAGAGCATGAAGTGTTACTGACCATCACAACTGTGGGAAACACCTTGCTTTAACATTTTAGGTTAACTCTGGTATATTATCAGAAGTGTGGCCTCTGCAACTAACTAGTTATGTAAGTTTGTGCAAGCCAGTTAACCTCTGAATTTCCTACCTGTAAAATGGGGAGAATATCTTCCTCACTGATTTGGTAATGCATGTGAAAGCACTTTGTGAACAGTGAAGCATTATACAAGTATCAGGATGTATTTTTAGGTATTTACCTCAAAGAGTTTACCTAGTTAACCAAGTTCATCAACAACTGGAGGAAAAGCTTGCCAGAATTAGGCCACATGTACTGAACATCATGTAAGTATACATCAATGTGCAGACAGACTGGAGGAGTAGGAGGCCAGGTCCCACTGTAGATACAGTAAATCAGAATCTCTGAGGATGAGACCTATATTTTTCATAGTCCTACAGGTGATTTTGGTGGGTAAAAACTACCAGTTTAAGGGAATAGTCAAAAAGGTCAAATTATCTTGAGTGTGTAACATAGAAGGCCAGTTAATTATATAGTATATTTTAGGAAAATTTGTAACAGGAAAGCAGTAAAAATGCTAAGTTCTAACTAGAACCCAAGGGACAATCACTGATGTGGAACAATTAATTCCAAGGAGGTCAAAATAGACACAATTTTACTATATTGATGAAAAGTCACAAGAAAACTAAATATTTGTGTTTAACTTGTTTCAAACTTTCACCCAAATGTAATTTGAAATATACCTCTTTTATTTCATTTTTGTTCTTTAAGGAAAAATTTAATAAACAAGGGACTATTTGGAAACAATGAACACTTAATAAACAATGAACATTTAACATTTTATATTTGTTCGTTTAATTACCAACAGGTTGTGTGTTTGACGACTTGTCAGTGAGCTATGTTTTTGTGTGTATGTGTCACCACAATTATCGTCTTCGGGGATATTTAGTTATTTTCTACTTCTAGTTATTAAGTATCTAATTTCTCACCTTCTAATTTCTTCCCCATCCAAACTGTCCTTCTCACAACTGATGATGAACTCATGTTCTTTAATTCTTGTTCTATCTGTTGTCTATTTGTGTTTTTTTCTATTCTTGTTCCATTACTTTGCATACATTACTCCCTTACAGAGAAGCCTCTTGCCTTCAGGATAGATCTGATCATTCATGACTTTCACAAATCCAATCCCTACCGTTCTCTTTGACCATGTGGCTTAGTCTCCTCTTCAATAATCTTCAACTCCAGCTAGTGATGTGCTGTAAATTGTAACAAGCCACTCTCTGAGGAAGAAAAAGAAAAGCTCCGATTTGTGGCATTTGCCAGTTATCATGATGTAAATATTCTCACCACCATCAATTTCAAGAACAGCCATGCAACAACCAGCTGTCAAAATTCCTGGAGATTTAACAGTCTGTTGTTGTGAACTTACACACCACTGGCTCCAGCACACAACTGGTTCTAACCAAATTGGAGTGAGAAAGCACATTGCCTAGATCTGTCACATACATTCCTGTCTCAGAATGAGGCTTTGCTGCTTGATTTCCACTTGGCACAAAGTTTTCCATCATACAGCCCCAGGGAGAAATTCCTAACTGCTCCTTGTAGCAGACTGTATCCCACCTTGGGAAGCAGAGCAGTTCAGCTATTCCTTCTCAGACCTCCTAAGCACATACCTGTTTCTCTCTGCAATATACTAATATACTGATTTCTCTCTTTATTTGTGGGATCTTCTCAGTTTCACCATTAACTTTTAAGCTTCTTGAGGGAAGGGTGTTATTTGTGTGCCTCTGGCTCCTGGTTATCTTGCATATAATTGGACTCAATAGATTTTTGCTACTGATGATTTCTGACTTTTCATTAAGGGTTACATCTGATTGTTTAAACTCAATTATTGAACCCTCTAGGATGGCTCTAGTCTTCCTTACATATAAAATAGCTGTTTCCTATCTTTCCCACCTGTTCCCCAACCCCCAACCCCAGCCCTAGCCCCCTTACCTACCATGATATCTAGGATGGTTTCAAAATTATGAGTCTGCTTGTAATGTATATTCTAATCAAGTTGACTATACTTTTCCCACTTTTTCTTTAGGTACTAAAAGATGGGCGTTTGGTAAACAAGAATGGATCATCTGAGCCTATCCTAACAGTGTCACTGTTTGGGAGATGGTACACTGAAGACGTACGTTCCATCTCAGGCAGGACCAGCAACTCAGCGACAACTTACCTGATAATATCCACATTATTAATGATCATAGCTTTGCAAAATATTGTGATGGTGTAGGACATCATCACTTTATCATATTCATTGTTGCATCCCAAGTTTACTAAGAAACTTTGAATGGCTCGCTCCCTAGTATAGACCAATGATTTCCAGATATATATATTTTTCTCATCAAGGATTATATTTAAGTGTTATCGTAATTTTGCCTCTTTTCTTGGTTACGCTGAAATAATACAGTATGGTATAATTGTATAATTGAGGTTTGGGTCATGTAAATGAGGACTAATCCTGACTCCAGCCTTACTTGTTGTGTGTGCTTGTGTGTGCTTGTGTGTGTGAGCATGAGCAGAGTGAAGAGCTTCAGGGACGTTGTAAATATAGTGGTAGCCTTGGGAGAGAACAGTAATGATGGGAATTGAGATGTTTATGACTGAATTCCATTTGACATTAAAGACAGTTTGAACTCATCTAGTTTTCTGTGCTAATGATTGGGGAGGATTTGCTTTCTAATCAGATGGAAACATAAACTCATTGGAGTTTCATTGGAAACATAAACTCCAACGTTGAAGTTTATCTTAACAATGAAAGTCGTTTTGAGATGTTCTAGAAGAAATAACAGTTAGTCCAGGTTAATGGGTATTCATAGCTCCAAACAGTCCTACCTAAAGGCCGTGGTGTAATCTAACAGGCACAAATCCCATAACACAAAGACCATGACTGTTTTTAGTTTTTTGTTTTTAATTTATTTTATTTATTTATTTTTGGCTGTGTTGAGTCTTTGTTGCTGTGCACGGCCTTTCTCTAGCTGTGGCGAGCGGGGGCTACTCTTTGCTGCGGTGCGCAGTCTTCTCATTGCGGTGGCTTCTCTTGTTGTGGAGCACGGACTCTAGGCACGTGGACTTCAGTAGTTGTGGCATGCAGGCTCAGTAGTTGTGGTTCGCGGGCTCTAGAGCGCAGGCTCAGTAGTTGTGGCATGCGGGTTTAGTTGCTCCGCGGCATGTGGGATCTTCACAGATCTGGGCTCGAACCCGTGTCCCCTGCATTGGCAGGTGGATTCTTAACCACTGCGCCACCAGGGAAGCCCCACCATGACTGTTAATGGTAACACTATTTTCAACATTGAGTACCTGCTTTTTTAGTGGTGGTGAATGTACATGTATGTAAATAGTCCAAAATCACATAATCGTCAAAATTGTGTGTTCTTTTATCTCTTCATAAAATATAGAACATTTCAGATTTGCCAGGTTTCGCTTGAGGAAGTTAGACATTATGCAATGGTTTTGCAATGTGTTCTGTGACTCTTGGGCAACGATATTTCACTTCCAGTCGACCGCTGAAACTAAACCCACTGGTATGAGAAAGATACAAGCAAGGATATCCTCACAGATTCTAAGGGACAGTTCTTCCCTTCATTCACACTTAGAGCTGTCAGCTGTACTTCAACTCATTAAAAATAAAAACAAAAATGAAAAACAAAGAGCACCAGTCGCAAGGAAAATAAAGAGTACTTAACTGCAAAATTGCATCACAATGTTTTAACCCACATCTTGTCAGTGGTTTTCACACACCCACTGTGTTTTATCAAACAACTCAAGTAGTTTCATTTGGCATTGATTTAGGGAACTACGCTTGAGGGAGTAGCTCTTTAGTTTCTAACGAATCTGATGTCAGAGTCCAGTTTCTTTGATAAGCGTCTTTCTGTCTCACCTTAAAATTTCATGTTAGTTCTTGAGTCTCCTGTGGTTCTGGAGGGAATAAACAAGGTGCTGGTTTCCACCTATCCTGGATTTCACCAGGTTTCTTCCTAAAATGCGCTGTCACAGCTTCCCAGTTGCGGGCACCTGTACTGCAAAGCTGCTCCTTCAGCTTCAGGTTTCTGTCAGCGCTCACTCTCTGTCTTTTGTTCTTTCATTCAGATAGCATTTGTTGATTTCATACTATGTTCCAGGCACTAGGTACTGGGACATGGTCTATGCATTCTCTTTGATCTTTTTACCATTCATTCTGTGACACTGCCCCTGTCATATAATCTAGTCCAGTAATTTCTGTGATATATTCGCAACCTACTCTGCAAGGATCACTACCTCTACTTTCTACTTTTTTATTCCTTCTTTGCATTTTGACCCATCCTCATGGTGTTAGCATATTCATCTACATAAGTGATTTCCAGTGGCATTTTTTTCTCTGTTTTGACCTCTCTTAAATTCCATTCACATTCTTTAACTCCATTCTGACCATCTGTCTTAGGTATCTCATAGATGATAATGTTCTAAAAAAATCTTAGGGCTGATGCCTGCTTAAGTAAATATGGTCATAACACACACACACACACTCAAACACTTAGCCACACACAGATACCTCTAACAAAGGCATTCTTGAAAAGATATTTGGATGTATTGAATAAAAACAGTAACAACTGGCAAGAGAATTTCTTGAGTTACTGGACCTGGAGACATGAAGTAGTACTTGGAGGAGGAAAGAAGATATTTTAACAATCTCCTAGAGAATTTCCAGGCCACTTGATGATAAGTCGAAGGAGAAAAATAATAGGGATGAACTGCATGATATTAATTTACCTGTCCTCAAATATCTTGTGACACCTCATGTAAATATGGATCGAACAACCCTGATGATAGCTTTGATCAGTTATAAGAGTTGTGAGCCCTTGTTTCCCTGCTCCTCTTATGTATTTTTCATTTTTTTTTATCCCAGATGTTAATTTTTAGAAAGATACGCTAACCTTCACTTGTTCCTGTTGAACTCTCAAAATTCAGTCCATTAGCTGGAGACTGAGGAATTCTTATGCTAAGTTCACTTTACACTATAATTTCAATCTTTTTAATAAAATAAATAATGAAGTATGAAAACATTTTAGGAGATTGCTGGTATTGAGTTTTTCATTATACTGTTTGAAGATGAGTTTCCTAAGAGAGTCTGATTTTTTTTTTATGAACAAAGAGACAAGAGGCAAAAAAGGTCAATACTCATTTTTTATGATAAAGAAAAATGGCAGTTTATATATCTTCTAGAATCAGAAGTGCAAATTTAAATGCAGTTACCCAGGATGACTAATGAGCCAGAAGGGCTTTATAAATGAAGAGCGGGTATAACAGACGTATAAAATATTTGAATTCCAGAAGGCTAAAATGGGGGTTTTCATAGACAACTTTACAAGGACACTCATGTGGTTACCAGTGATAGGACAGGAATTTAATGTTTTGGGCATCAGACCTTACATAGAATACACTTCAGGTGGCTTTTCTGTTTGACTTTCATTCCCCACCCACCTGCATTTAGCCTGCCCTTCTCTTATCTGTAATTAGGAGGTCCACCATAGCAACTTCAAGATTACAGGTAAGGTTCCATGTGCTAGAATTGAAAAGCCAGAGCTAAAGAAATCTAAGACTTAATTAAAAATATAAGAAATGGTAGATTTTAAAGCAAAGAATGTGAGGCCTAAAATAAATTATTCCTACAAGACTTTACATCTATTATAAATTCTTACAACCCTCATGGCATTGGTAAGTACTAGTAACACTTCATGTTATAAAAAGCATCACATTTGATATATTTACCACTGAAATGAACTTCTCAGGGACAGAAATCATGCTTACTCACCATGATGTATTTCTAATGTATGGCACAGTGCCTGAAACAAAGCTGCTGAATGAACTAAAAAAAATTACTAAGAACAGAGAGAATGGGTGCCCAGAATGGGTGTCTGTTTGTATTTGGGACATGATAGTTCTGTAGATTCTACTGTACAAGATATAAATCTTTCACTGACCAGATCACACTTCCAATATGACCATATATGAATTTAGATTTAAGTATCTTAGCAATTCATAGAACATATCAGTGAATTGTGAGAGCATTGTCATTTGGACATGACGGAAAAGCAATTGCTTATAAGTTACTCCTGCTGGGAGACATCTAGTATAAACATGCTCTTGACTACATGAAAATAGAAGTAGGAAGTATGTAGTTGGAGGGCAGATATGTGCCTTACTATTAAGTCCTAACTCATGCCTCATGGCTAGGAACCTATTCATCAATTAAACATCTCACTAATTTGAAAGGAATCCAAATATACTAGAAAAGATGGTAAAGTGATAGTACAAGAAATTAAGTGAAAGAATATGTACCCTCTGCCCCGTTTATGGAATAAGATGTTATGAATAGAATGGACTCCTTTTGTATTTCCTCCCAATTGCATTCTTCTCCTTTCCCTGTTTGCTCTTATTAGAGGAAGTCATTATCCTAAGGTTATTTTAGATCATTCCCATGACTTCTTGGTAGTTTATTACATATGTACATAAATATCTTAGTACTGTTTTGCATTTTTAAAAATTTTGTATATGTGGCATCAAATTATACATATCATGCTGCATATTTCTTATTTTTACATAAGAAACTTTGAGTTTTATCTACGCAAACGAGCATCAATCTACCTCATGCATTTTCGCAGTGTATGCTGTACAGTTGCCTTAGTGTGCCAGTTATTCAGCTATTGTCTCTCAGCTCCAAACCCACCTTTCTGTATTCTTCTTTGTGATGATGAGGCTGGGACTAGGCAAACATATTTCTCCTTTGTCACCTGGCTCCCTGTTAGGTTCTGCCAATAGAGGACGCTAGAGGGAAACAGAAGATTGGACGAGGAGTGGAGGGACTTCCGTTTGCTCACCTGTCAGTGTCGTCCCATCAGCAGTACTGTACCTGACAGCAGTAGTTTGTTCCAGTAGCACTTGGTTCTAGCTTTCAGTTTTTTCCATACTTTCAGAATCAGTGTCATTACTCTCCTTCAAAAATACCAGCACCAACCAGTGTCTCCTCAAGGGATGAGTCCCAGCTCTGTGGAGGTCCCCCTCTGAGGTGCTGGCTTATCAGCACCAGCTGGAGAGCACCCTCTCCCTAGGGGTCTGAGCCTCAGCTCCACGGGGTTCCCTGGAAAGCTTCTAGCTCCCGACATTCTCCTCTTCCCTTTTCTCACGAATATAAGGAGTGGTAGCTGCTTTCCTCAGTTATCCTGTGTGTGTTACCTCAGTGTTCCTCTTTTGTCCTTCATTCATCAAATACCTGTTTAACCAAATCCCTATGTTAAATTCTCTTAAAATAACTGGTGTGGATTCTGTTTTCCTGGTTGCATATCGTCTGATACAATGGATAAGACAATATTCGTTTGTCTTCTCTCCTACTGACGAATATGGTGGGCATGGCCAAACCCGCTGCTCTGAAATCTTGGGTAAGCTTGATAATATAGTGAAGGACAAAATGTGGAAGCAGTCAGCTGTGATGCAGTGGTGGTCCCAGGCATGTTGTCATGGCCTCTCACACAGACATCAGTAAAAAAGCAGCAGGCCCTTCCTCTGGCTTCCTCTGAGCTGCTATGTTCTTCACTACAGGAGGGCTGCTGAAACCATAAACTTTGGGTGCACCTCTGGGAGAACAGGTTTTGTGGACATTTATATCGTTGATCTCAAATATATACTTTGTGGAACTTATGTGAATTCTCAGTGACAAACTGAATCAAAAGGTAACATCAGCTGACTCTGAATGACCAGTTTCAACAGCCTTTGTCCCTGTATTTGTTTCTGTGGTTTAGTCCAGCTCAATGGATGCTTAGGTTTTTTACTTTGGGGTTTTTTACCTATTATACTTATTATTAATATTATTTCCTATTATAAATAAAGCTTCTCTGAGCATTCTTGTACATATCTCCCTGTGCATCTTAAGAAGTCCAACAACTTATTTTGGATTCCTACAACTGGTCAGGAAGGTCTTGTGCTGGATGGTGATGACGAATAAAACAAAAGTTTCTTTTCTAAGAATCTCAGTCTAGGAGACAGAGCATCACCATCATCATTGTCACTCATTATCATAATAATCAAATATTGAGCGAGTAGAATATGCCTCACACTGTGTTCTGCATTTCCAAGTATCTCATTTAATACATGTAATGAACATCACAGAATATTATAATGGGTCAATTTTGCCTTGGAAGACAAGAGAGTTGTCAGAGACCAGTTGGGTAAGTCAATCAGAACATCCTAGGTAGAGACAGTCATGCATACAAAGACATGGAAGAATGGCATGCTGCAAGTAGAGAACAATATATTGAGGTTGGGGGAGGGTAAAAGGAGGAAGGGTAAGGAGAGACAATGAAAAAATTTGAGGCCAGAAAGATAGGCAAGGGCCAGATCACTGAAGCACAAATGAAGTCTGGACTTTATCCTGAAGCTAAAAGACCCATTGAGGGATTTTAGAGTCAAGTATCATGATGAACTAAATAGTTTTAAAAATTACTTTGCACTTTTATATACAGAATGAATAAACAACAAGGTCCTACTGTATAGCACAGAGAACTATGTTCAGTATCCTATGATAAACCATAATGAAATAGAATACAAAAAAAGATTGTATATATATGTATAACTGAATCACTTTGCTGTACAGCAGAAATTAACACAACTTTGTAAATCAACTAAATTTCCATAAAAAATTACTTTGCTAGTAGTTTGGAGGATAGATAAGAAGGGAAAATTCTAAATGTAGGGTAGCCATATAGGAGACAATTTTAATAGTTCCCTCAGGGTAGTGGTGGCACAATAGCACATTGAGGAACATCAAGGAGGCCAAGGCCAATACAACTGGAGCCAAATGAACATGGAGGAAATCACTAGGAGTTGATGTATGAAGTAATAGAAGGCTGGATCTTGCAGGCATTGCAAGAACTTGGCTTTTTACTCTGAAAAGTGAAGTAGGAGGCCTTTGGAAGTTCTTGAGCAGATTGACACAATTAGTTTTACATTTTAATAGGATCACTCTAACTGCTGTTGTGCAAAAGTAGAAGTGGTACCAGAAACAGGTAGCAGGGTATTGGAATAACCCAGGACAGAGATGATGGTGGGCTTGGACCAGAGTTGCAGTAGTGAAAGACCTCCTGATTGAAAGTGTATAGAGTGAGAGACAAAGATAGAAGGAAGGATAACTCCAAGGGCTTTGGCCTCAACAACTGGTAGTTTACAGAAGCCATTAACTGAGATCTGAAAGACTAACTTTAGGAGTGTCGGAAATGGAAGGTCAAAAGCTCAGTTTTGTTTATGTTGATTTGATACGCCTTTATATATCCAACTGGAGATTCTGAGCAGACAAAAGTTTTAGGACACAAAAGTCTGGAGTTCAAGGAGAGGTCTGAGATAGAGATAGAGATCTTTGAATCACTAACATATAAATGGTATTTAAAGCCACAAAATGGATGAAATCACCTAAGCAGTGAGTGTAGATAGGAACAGAAGATTTCTAAGAATTAGGCTCCAAAGCAAACATCGTTGAGAGGTTAGGGATGATGAGAAGGAAGCAGGAAGAAAAAAGGCCACAAAAAAACTCTGAAGTAAATAAGTACAAAAACCAAGAAGAAAGAATGAGGAAAAGCAGGAAATTGTGGGCAAAGAAAGTGCTTCAAAAATGAGGTAGTGGCAGCTGTGTCAAATGCTGCCAGCATGTCAACTAACTTAGTAACGCAGAGATCAGTGGTGACCTTGACAAGGTGGTGAAGTCATGGGGACAAAATCCTGATGGGAAGGAAGGAATTAAGACAGAGAGTATACGCAACCATGTAGAAGAGTTCTGTTGTACAATAGAACAGAGAAATGAGACGGGAACTGGAAGGGGTTGTCAGATCAAGAGAGGGTTTTGTTTTGTTTTTATTTAAGGTAAGAAATACAACAGGATATTTGTATGCTGATGGAATTAACCCAATAGGCAAAGAAAAATTGATGAGAAGGAGGAAGAGAGAGAATTTCTAAAGCAATGTCTTTGGGATCCAGTGAACAAGGATAGGGAAAGGACGTAGAGAGGGGCATGAGCAGTCACTGATAGTGAGAGGAGGGGAGGTGAACTTGATAGGCATGGATGCCGGCAAGTGGACTGATGCTTTGCAGGAGCTTGTGGAAGTCTATTTAGTTGGATAAACAATCCTGGAGTTCAGGAGAGAAGTTTGAGCTAAAGATAGAGACAGTAGTTTTCAGTTCATAGAGGGTAGTTAAAGGTATGAAGTAGAAAAGGATCTGCTATGGGGGCAAGACAGTAGAATACAGAACGAAAACTAATTAATAATGTGACTACTGACCATAAGTGCATTCAGGGTTCAGAGAAGTGAACAGCAACAGAGGTGAGAGGTGAGAAACCTGAGTTGGAAGGTCAGGATTTAGCGAGGAATCAACCCAGGATCAGAGCGGTAGTAAGTGTATTAAAATATAATAAGAAAGGTGGTCTTAGCTAAGAACAGGAAAGATAAAATGGGACTGAGTGGGAGAAGGCTCTGATTATCTGCCTTGATTTGATATACACATGGGAAGCATTTCACTTAATGAGAGCAAGGGTTAAGGGAACTCAGTAGTTTGCAGTATTGATTGAAGATTAAGTTGGGAGGAGTGAGATCAGAAGGGCTGATGGAGGGCCTGTAAGAGTAACTCTTGGCCACAGAGTCAGGACTCTGATGATAAAAATAGAAAGCAAGTTTTATAATGGATATTGGAACTAACGACCTGGGGAGAGCCAACAAACTTAGAGATTTTATTCTACCGGCCCTTCTCCCCTTTAAAATTTGTACCTTACATATTTAAAGGCAGAATTATATTTATTTTAATACAAAACTTTAGACTCTAAACTTCCTAATCCCACAATAATTTTGAACTGTCATTCAAATTAGGTACTTGAATGTTTACGTTCAAACCTCGTTTAAATAATTTGCACCCACAATCCCTATTCCTTATGTACAAATGAGGCAAAGGCATTACTAACGACACTTGGTAACGAAATATTTAATGCAAGTTTCTATTGATTTCAACATAATAAAAAGTTGGTACACTTCCTGATATTAGGGAGAGTGAAGGGAAATTCCTTTGTTTCTTTTTGCTTCTATTCAGAAAGTCAGGTCGACTGAAGCAACAGGTAGAATTTCAACTTGACATATGAAAATAAGTTCCTTCTCATTGTAAAGCAATTTATCTGTCTTACACAGGTCTCGTCTTGTCCTTGAATAATTTTTTCTGAAATGAATTTGTGTCTGATGGATATTATTTCATAAGGACACATGGAAACTCACCAGGGAGTCTGGGAGAATAAAGGCATATTCAGATAATGAAAAAAAGTTATTAGAATTAAAGGGCTTAAAATTATAGAACTGAAGCAACTAAAGAAACAAAAGGCACAAATATCCCAAACCTACCAGTTTCCCTACATCAGACGAGGCATAAGGAAACAACCTCTTGAAAATTAGATTTTGAGCGATGTGCTAGTATAAGTATTTAGGGAAAAGGGGTTCACTTGAAAAATGAGCATATTCTATAAAGATGAAGAAATTGTATGACCCCAAAGCCTAGCTCCCTGGTTTTCTGCACATAAACTCCACAGCATTAGCTGGGTTCCCGAGAGGTCTGGAGTTTTAACCTGGTGGGCACTTGCCATCATTGATCACGTTATCATCTATCTATGTTTTGCACAGTGTTCAGGTAACGTTCTAATATCTCAGATTATTAGGCGGTCTTTCCCGTGTTTTCTGCTGATAGCCTCTTATAAATGCGAACACTAATGGTCACTGGTCATGAACATTGAGTTCAGTCATTAGCATGTATACTTTGTGAGCCATTTTGTGAGCTCTGTTAAAACCAGGGCTTGCCTAACACTCTGTTCTGTCTCTTACAGCGAAATATGTAAATTTTCACAAATTGTTGCTACGACAGCTCTTACTACAGTGATCCCATATTGGTCCTATTAATGGAAATATTGAACTACCAGGAAAATATATTTTATGAAAAGAAAAGAGTTTAACAGCCAGTGTGTTTTGGAATGAGGTGGACTAATCTGGTTGGCTCATTAACTCCACTTTTAGAGTTGGGTCGACCTCTGAACAATGCCAACAACAGCATGGGACACTTGAGTCAATCTGATTATGTACTTCTTTCACAATATTCTTTCTCAACCCCGTGCTGCGTAATCTATTCATGAGCAAGTGAAGATAGGTGGTAGCAGACAGGAAGGTCTTTAACATAAAAGTTTTTCCAGTGATACAAAGTACAAGAATCTGAGTTTATCAAAGCGCACTAAGTTTCAGCTATGATTATATCATATTTTCCAAAATGTGGTGCCGTTTTAGCCCTCTTTGTCCTGAGTGTTGGTGCACTGGACACTTTTATCGCTGCAGTGTATGAGCATGCTGTTATGTTACCAAACAGGACAGAAACTCCTGTGCCAAAAGACGAAGCTTTGCTCCTGATGAGCAGGAATATAGATGTCCTAGAGAAAGCAGTTAAACTGGCAGGTATTGCCCTTTCTACACTGGCTGGGATATTGGAAAGGAAATTTGGAACTTGATAAGAATGTGAGTGTTTAGAATTTGGGAGAAACTTTTTTGCTCCTACTTGTTTTGAGCAGGGTGCACATATCATTGTGACCCCAGAAGATGGAATTTATGGCTGAGTCTTCACAAGGGAGACCATTTATCCCTATCTGGAGGATATCCCAGATCCTGAAGTGAACTGGATTCCATGTGGAGACCCCCAGAGATAATATCATTACCCTTTGATTTTTTTTTTAACATCTTTATTGGAGTATAATTGATTTACAATGATGTGTTAGTTGCTGCTGTATAACAAAGTGAATCAGCTATATGCATACACAGATCCCCGTATGCCTCCCTCTTGCGTCTTCCTTCCACAACATTTGTCTAAAACCAAAGGGTAGCAAGAGGAAGCAGCTGCCCTTTGATTTTAAACAAATGTAGTGATATTGTAACAGCAAGTTCAGTAAGCTTGACTAGTATTCCTGCTGACAAACAATCAGTCTGTGGCACTGGATTTAGACTTCTCTAATTCTTCATAATGTGTACCATCTGGCTTGTCTCCTGTTTGGTAAATGACTTGAGAGGATGATGTTTGGTTGGTTATTTATTGTAGTTTTCTTTCATGAATAGTATGTGTACACACAGTTTTTATAACAGATGTGCTTAATTGGGTTTCAACAAAGTGAGAAAGTTGTGATATCTAGGACTTACGTTCTCAAATGTAAGTAAGCAGGTCCACCCATGAACACCTGCCTCCTCTGCAGGAATGGTAAAAAGATGAATGGGTTTATGCTCCCAAAGGGCTTTGATATTGGCATGCAATGTAATCAGTACTGTGAGCGGAAATTGCATAGGACTTGAAAAAGGAGGTGCTTTTTCTGAGACCACATTCTTCCACCTCCTGACTGAGTGACGTGGGACAGACAAACTATTGACATCTCGGTTTCTTTATCTGTAAACCAGGGATAATAAAATTTCCTCTCCTACTTTACAGAGTAGACACACAGTATAGGGAATTCCTTGCTTGTCCAGTGGTTCGGACTCCATGCTTTCACTGCTAAGGGCCTGGGTTCAATCCCTGGTTGGGGAACTAAGATCCCGCAAGTCGAGCAGCGTGGCCAAAAAAAAAAAAAAAAAAAAAAAAAACCCCAAAATGAGAGCAAAGTGAAGTAATACACAGAATCTATATACTATGGTGCCCTCTTCAGTGTTAGCTCTCACTATTACTTTTTTTTAACAGAAGGAGCGGGATCTGAACTTTTGCTTTCTTGTCCTTCAAGAAATTTAATAATTGTTTATAGCTGTAGTTTAGGCATAAGTTTCTTAAAGAAAATCTGTATAAAATATAAGAAAGATTTTTGAAAATAAATTATTTTAGGTGTATTTACTTTTTAAAATAGTTCATATGTAATCCCTTTAACTGGCAAAATCAATGCATTAAAAAGTAATTTAATTTGCTAATTTTAAATTTACATGCCTCTGTTCAGAACTATTATCTAGCACACAAAAAAAGAAACTTCTTAAATAATTTTGACCACTTGAAATCAGTTGGAAAGTCAAGTCCAATGTTGCAACATAAGAGCTCTATTACGTGAGTCAGGTCTCACCCCGGGATTTTCACCTTTGGAAAATTTTTCTCTGAATGTTGCACAGTCTGTGTTTATAGTAATCACGTAATTATGACTCAGTTTCTACTTGATTATGGGGCTTTTCCCAGAGCAGGAAGGACTCATTATTTGCAGTAATTCGAGAGGCTTATACTGAAATACACTCTATTTGCCTTGGCTGATAAAACTGACTTTCTTAGGGGAAAGATGTCCTGAAGCCTGATAATTAGTCTCTGATGAATTATTGTAAGTAGGGAAGGTAGGTGACTGATGAAACTTTAATATTACTGAGGCTTGCAGAAACTTACTCAAATGGCAAGCTTTCAACTCTGTGTTATAGAAAAGAAAAATCCAGTATTTAATAGAATGCTAATATTGGTAAAGAGAGCCACCGTTTCTTTCCTAGTGTCATTTATCCCTAAAAGGGGTAATAAAATTCCACAGTCATCCTTGTGTATTTAAGTACTATCATTTAGAATACTGACACATGTCATTCTTCCTGGGCTTTCCCCATGAGGAACTAATAGGAAACATTAAAGTACCCTAATTATTTAGCCAAAAAAAAAAAAAAAAGAAAACCAAAATAAAATATATAATACTTTTATTAAGGCCTTAATGAATATGAATGTTGACAATATTACCCTGCTTTTCCAGAAGGCAAAATAAAAGAAATGGTCACAATCTCTTCTTTCTATTCAAAGATTAGTTCAACATCAATTGCAAAGGGACTGAGAAACCATGGAGAGTCTGAATGGTCTCTACAAGCAATCAAGTCATCAGTGTTCTGGGCTGTCTTCTTGTAGTTACAAAATCCATAATGGCCATTATTTATTTATTGAGCACCTGCTTGGTTCCAGAATCTGTACCTGGTACACTATGCACATTATCTCATTCAATTTATGTAGCAGGTATAACTATTCCCATTTTATTTTATGATTATTTTTTTGTTTGTTTCTTTTTATTTATTTATTTATTTATTTTTGGCTGTGTTGGGTCTTCGTTGCTGCGTGTGGGCTTTCTCTAGTTGCGGCAAGCGGGGGCTACTCTTTGTTGCAGTGCGCGGGCTTCTCACTGCAGTGGCTTCTCTTGTTGCAGAGCATGGGCTCTAGGCACATGGGCTTCAGTAGTTGTAGCACGCAGGCTCAGTAGTTGTGGCACGCAGGCTGTAGAGTGCAGGCTCAGTAGTTGTGGCACACGGGCTTAGTTGCTCTGCGGCATGTGGGATCTTCCCGGACCAGGGCTCGAACCCGTGTGCCCTGCATTGGCAGGCGGATTCTTAACCACTGCGCCACCAGGGAAGTCCCTATTCCATTTTAAATATGAAGAAAAGAAGGGAGCTTAAGGTTTCACAATTGGTAATTAGCCTGGCTGGAATTCAAACACAGCCATTTCCACTGAGCCACGCTAACGGAATGGACTCTTGAGTGCCTGGAAGCACCATTTTATACTTGAAATTTCCAGTGACTAGTGAATCCACTTCTTAGCGTGTTCTGGTTGCTAGAAATTTTAATCTTATTTTCCACTGAAATCATCTATCTATAACTTCCTTTGGGGTTCATACTGCACCTATCTTATATTAAGATACGTGACTCATCTTCTTCAAATTAGAGTCTTTCAATTATCTGAAGCCAGCTATAATCCCACCTATTTCCTCACCTCAATCCCCTCTTATTTCTAGGGTAAATATCCCCAAGGTGGGTGGTTTGGGCATTACTCTGAAAAACAATTTCATAGTCTGTATTTATCCCAGGGTTTCACACAAGGACCCTCTAAGATAGAAGGGAAGCTATTGTGTTGCACTGACAAATGGGGACACTGAGACTGCATAGTGAAATCCTTTTTTCCTTTTCTTTTCTTTCCTTTTTAAAAATATTTCTGGTACCTAATGCTGCATTTGTTCTCTGTAGAAGATGATCTGCCTGGGACCAACTCTATACTGCCTTCTAGTAGGACTGTGGCTTGGATTATGGAAAAGGTCCTCCCCATTAGAAAAGTGTTAAATTTCAAGTCCTTCATTTGTGTTCCTGGGAGAACATCATAAGAAAATATGTTGCTTCTCTTCTTTCTCCTCTTCCCCCTCAATTTGCTCTGTGCTTCAGTCTTGCACTGCCATCTTGAATCTGCCAATTAAAAAATAGGTTAGTTTTCATAAAGAAGATTGTATTACATGTGAGTTTTTAAATCTTTACTGTTCATTCTTAACCTAGAGCTGTTGTGTGTTATAGGTAACGGGCAAATAAAGTGTCACTTTGGAAGTTCCAAAATCACTAACACACAGTGAGTTTAAGGCAATATCTATTGAATTAAGTTTGGCCACAGCCCAGTGCAAGAAAGGCTCAGCTGTCTGGCCAAGAACAATTCTATCTACATTGTGGCAAATATTGGGGACAAGAAGCCATGCAATGCCAGTGACCCTCAGTGTCCCCCTGATGGTCGTTACCAATACAACACTGATGTGGTGTTTGATTCTGAGGGTAGGCTGGTGGCCCACTACCACAAGGTGAGAATTACTTGTGTCTTAGCTAAGCTCGATTTACTTCTTTTGTTTGTGATAGCTAGGTATACTTGTCTGTGAATGCTGGTGAGGGAACTGTTGTGAATGCGTTTCTGAATTATTACACTTAGTTGAAAAAGGGATTTAACTTACTTTAATTTCGTATAAGGGTTCTGAATTTGAATTAGTCATAAAATAGAATCTAGCAGACTATTAAAGCAGATGTGCTAATAGCTGCACGAGGATTTTAGTATTCGCTGAGAAAGGAGAAATGCTCAGTTTCATCACAAGATTTAGTACTAGAGTTAGTTTTTTGACCCAATTTGTTGACATTTGGTATTAAGCTGTAGTCATTCATTTCATTAGGACTTTTTTGATTGCAATGATAGAAAAACCCCCCAACTGAAATTGGCTTAAAAAACAACAACACAGAATTTCCTTGCTTAGGTACCTGAGAAAATATAAATCATAGAAAGGGTAGGTCTAGTTTCCGATGCAGTCTGTCCCTCAGAGGCCCAGAAGATGTCAGCCATCCCTCTAGCTCTCTTATTCCTTTGTAACAACTTTTTCCCAGGATGACTGTCCTTTCAGAAGCCACACGGCTGCTCATCACAAAGCACGTATCCTAATAGCAACAAAATCCGGAGGAAGACTGCATTTGTCTTTCCTAGAAACCCTGCAAAAACCTTAACCTTCCTTGACTCCAAATCAGCCACATGCCACCCTCGAGTCGATCAGCTGGGGATGAAGGATGGGCTACCCCCTGAGCCGAGGGCCGAGGAGCTTGGGATGCTCACTGGTCGGGTGGGGGTGGGGTGTTGCCTGAGCACATATGCACACATCAGGCCAAATAAAAACGTGAGCAGAACATAAGGCTGTTCTCCTGAGCCCAGGGTAGTTGGAGTTTGGGAGCAATAATCAGGCTGGAAAAAAAATTCTAACGGCTTACTAATTGACAAGGTTTAGCTATTACATTGTCTAAATTAAGTTCCAATTATATAAACCTAGCTGTACCATGGGGAGACATGACAAAGTTTATTTTATGACCGTTTATTTTATTACCGTTTATTTTATTACCGTGTTAGACTTCACACGGACAGTGCTGTTGGTATTTAAAGAATAGAGTGGAAAACAATCAGAAATTTGTGAGGTTCAAAATTTCAAGTGATTTTAAGACAAATATTCACCTTTTAAATATCATTTGTAGGGGCTTCCCTGGTGCCACAGTGGTTAAGAATCTGCCTGCCAATGTAGGGGACACAGGTTCAATCCCTGGTCCGGGAAGATCCCACATGCCACGGAGCAGCTAAATCCATGCGCCACAACTACGGAGCCTGTGATCTAGAGCCCGCGAGCCACAACTACTGAGCCCACGTGCCACAACTACTGAAACCCATGCACCTAGAGCCCGTGCTCCGCACCAAGAGAAGCCACTGCAATGAGAAGCCCGCGCACCACAATGAAGAGTAGCCCCTGCCCGCCACAACTAGAGAAAGCCCGTGCGCAGCAACGAAGACCCAACGCAGCCAAAAATAAATAAATTAATTAAAAATAAATAAATATCATTTGTAGATATGAACTCATTGGTTGATTCATAGGTTGTGGGAAAATGAAGTGTTCTGATGAATGTCACAGTGAGAAAACTCACAGACAGTGGTATACTGGGTATAATTTACACTAATTTATGTGTAACAGTTTTAAGTATGCACACCAACACGCGCACGAGAAAAGATTTTGAAGATATTGATCACTTCTATCTGACAGTTTTCTTACTAATCTTCCCCTTCTTTGCGTTTCGCTTAACAGTACAATCTTTTTGCACCTGAAATTCAATTTGATTTCCCCAAGGATTCAGAACTTGTGACTCTTGACTCTCCCTTTGGGAAGTTTGGCATTTTCACTTGCTTTGACATATTTTCTCATGACCTAGCTGTGATGGTGGTGGAAGAGTTTCAGGTTGACAGCATTCTCTACCCCACGGCCTGGTACAACACGCTGCCCCTCCTCTCGGCGGTCCCCTTCCACTCGGCATGGGCCCGAGCCCTGGGAGTCAACCTGCTTGCTGCCAATACCCACAACACGAGCATGCACATGACACGTACCTCACCCTGGTTCTGCCCCAACAGGTAGCCACAGTCTTGGGAAGCCTTCCTTCATTTTCAAGCCATGCTTTTCTTTAAAGATTCTTCTATTAACTCCAACGTCACAAAATTAATAAGAGTATGGGCTTCTATACCAACATTATTTAAGGAACATTATTCCTGGGAGTAAAGAAGAAGGCAAACATTATATTCTCAATTTCACGCGAGGGGAAATCGGAGTTAGAGAGAATTCAAGTTACATAAAAAAAGCAAAGCCAGAGCTAAAGAATGCTGCAGCTAACATCCATGAGTAATATTGAAATAAATCTTGCTGTTGAGGTGATAAAATCACTTTAGACTTAATCAGGTTTTTAGAGTTTATCCTTTATGGTATCCACTTTCAAGGTAAAGCAGCCTCCCCTCTTGACTGGTTTGTTGTTCACTGATCCAGGTGAAGAATCTCAAACACAAATAAATTAGAAAGGTTAGTGGAGAGCTAAAATTGTTCTTCATGTTTGAGAAATTTTCTGGTTTACTGTTAAGTTGGCTAAAGAAAGGGGAGTTTAAGTTAAAAAAAAAAAAAAAGCTATCAAGTCATATAGTTTCAGTGTAAGCAGTCCCATACGGAAGACTCAGAGTCAAATTGGAATTTAGGTCAATGTAAAGCTCTCTCCCTCCTTATCTTGAAAATGCTTATGCTTTCATAACTTTATATTTCAGTTCCTACGGAAGTGATTCTATTAGTTTGTCACCATGCAAAATTTGAAGCCAATATTTGTGTTTCTTTATGTCACCCGTAGACAGTGGAATCTACTCACCGGAGGCTGTCAAGGTGTATTACTATGACATGGAAACAGAGAGTGGCCAGCTGATGCTCTCAGAATTGAAGTCCCGGCCTCGAAGAGAAGCCATTTACTCTGCAGCTGTTCACTGGAGTGCTTAGGCCAGAGGTGTCAAGCCATTCTCATCTGAACGGTTGAGTTTTCCAGGGATGACTTATTTTGATGCGTTCACCTTCACCAAGCTTAAGAGACACACAGGAAATTACACAGTTTGTCAGAAAGACCTGTGTTGTAACTTAACTTACAAGATGTCTGAGAACCGAACCAATGAGGTGTATGCACTAGGTGCCTTTGACAGACTTCACATGGTAGAAGGCCAGTATTACTTACAGGTAGAAACACCCGAATATGTTAGAATGGCTCTTTTACTGATTTGTCTTCAAGGTCATCATTGCATTTCTTTAAGAATTGTGCTGGATTCAGTTAATTGGAATGGTGTTATATTTGTCACTGACCTTTTCTGCCTAGAACACATTATTTGTTCAGTCTTAGTGAGAAGAGAATTAGAGCTGCAAGGTAAAAACATGAAGCAGATTGATTAGTTCTCAGCAGACTGGGTTCAAGTTTAAAAAGCTACAACCCCCATATACTCTCTTTTTCTGTCAGGTAACTTTAGAGCTGTGTTTTGCAAACTGTCTTCAACTAGAGTCCAGAGCAAGAAGTCCATTTCACATCATAAACAAGCGCAGTCAAGATGTATGACTGAGTTAAAAGAGATACTTAATTGAAACAAACATTTTATAAAATAATTCAAATCAGAATTAGAAATAGCTATAATTATATCCAACATACTCTAATTTTGAAAATTCTAGTCTACTCCATTTTGCTTCATTGCAAAAAGGGCTAATCTTGACTCACTAAATTAATTTTAGGATTCACTAATAGATTATGAGCTGCAATTGAAAAAAAAACTACTTAAGAGGCAACCTAACAAATATTCTTCTATTCTTTGAAATTGTATTTTTAGCTGAGAAAATATTTCCAAGATTTCCAACCACTTTTCTTTTCCTACACAGGTATGCACATTACTGAAGTTTCAGACCACTGACCTGAGAACTTGTGGAGAGCCTTCAGGGTCAGCTTTTACCAAGTTTGAAGAATTCTCCCTCAGTGGCACATTTGGAACAAGTTATGTTTTCCCACAGATCGTTCTTAGTGGGAGTCAGCTTGCCCCTGAAAGACATTATGAGGTAGGAGATTTTCAGGAGAATAAATTCCTTTGAACAGATGCAGTAGACTGGCCTAATGAAAATCGTTGAAATAATGGGACTACATGGCAACATTGTCGTTCACCTTATTCAAGCAACTTATACAAAGAAACTATGATATGGAAGACAAGTTGTGGTTCTAGACTGTCCTTAGGATGTGGTGGAGAATTTGGGGTTTATTTTTCTACATAAATGTGATTTTGAGATCCAAGGGAACAAGGAAATTACGGAAGAATTAAAATAAAAATATTGATTGCCAATGATAACCGGCAACAAATGTTTTCTTTTTTTGCATAGTGGAGAAGGTCCAAGTTGAATACATTAAATAATGCATCTATAACTTATTTCATGGGTACATTATTCTGAGTAGTTATAATAATGATAGTAATAATTGATACTTTGTATAGTGTTTCATGAATTAAAAAAAAAACACTCGTTTTTATACATTATTTTACTTAATCCCCAGGGCAATAGATTTATTTGCTACACGTTCATCCTAAGTCCCTCTGATACTATTAGACATGTAGAGCTGAAACAGGGGTCTTCTGACTCCAAATTTTGTGCGCTTTTGTTCATGTTGCTTTTAGAATGATGTTGTCAGAGAAGGCTTCTGGGCTGGAACCAACTCTGCATTGAAGTTAATCCTTTGCTTTCTTTGATCGGGTTTCAGGAGATGGACGTCTGCAGAGCCGAGGCGGAGCCCCTTTGCCTTTCTTGGTTCTGGCCCTGTATGGAAGAGTGTTTGAGAGGGACCCTCCGCGCTTAGGGCAGGGAACTGGGCAACTACCATGATCCCCTTCACCGCCATCCTTTCAGGATTAGCCTGGAAAAGAGAGAGGGAAAAGAGAGAGTCTTTAGTGTCTGTTTAGAAGAGATGTCATCACTTTGCTGAAACAACAAACTTAAGAAGATTTAAAAAGCAATGGGGGCTTCCCTGGTGGCGCAGTGGTTGAGAATCTGCCTGCCAATGCAGGGGACATGGGTTCGAGCCCTGGCCTGGGAAGATCCCACATGCTGCGGAGCAACTAGGCCCGTGAGCCACAACTACTGAGCCTGAGCGTCTGGAGCCTGTGCTCCGCAACAAGAGAGGCCGCGATAGTGAGAGGCCCGCGCACCGCGATGAAGAGTGGCCCCCACTTGCTGCAACTAGAGAAAGCCCTCGCACAGAAACGAAGACCCAACACAGCCAAAAATTAATTAATTAATTAATTAAAATTTTTTTTTTAAAAGCAATGGGCGTGTGTGCACATTTTACATATTCATTTCTGGGAGCTGCATGCATCTTCTGTGTGGGTGCACTTAAGTATGTGTCAGTATGTCTATGTATAGTGCAACATGTATTTATGGGAGGGGAGCCTAAAAGAGTCCTTTTGTGGTAACTTCTCTAACATATGCAAATATTGTGTCTCTCATTTGTAAATGCACAGGGTAAGCGTTGAAAATGCGGAGGGTATTTGGTCCTAGTCTTTAGGACACAGGAAGTTAAAAAACAAGGGTATCTTTTAAAGTAATTATGAATGACTTTTATAACAAATTAAAATTGTTCCATTATCTCTTTATTCTATTTTTATGGAATATTTGTATGGAAATTAGATACTTGTGAATGGAAATTTAAAAAGAGATAAATGAATAAATGATCTCCTTCAGACCACACGCTGTTTCCTTCTGAAATTATTCTTTCCTAAAATTTACCCAATCCTGGTTAAACCCCCTCATACTCATGGATTTGTTGCAGTCTGTGCCAGACAGGAGCTTCCTCAGAAAAGGCTACCCTGTTACCTTTCTCCCGGTTACCTTTGGTCCCTTGACCCTGGCACCCTGAATCCTTTCCCTGGTTTGTCACTTATTAACTCTGGGAAGAGACACACATGAGAGCAGGAGGGCTCTCTAGGATGTGTGGGAGAGGTTGAGGATCACTCTGAGTTTGGGGACACCTTTCCCTTCCCTTAAAACATATGACAACTGCTTTCCTAATCTTTTCCCAGGTGTTTATTTCTGCTCGGTTTAATTCAATCCAGTTCCAGGAAGCCAGAGACATTCTGGGCAGCAGAAAATGCCCTTTGTCTCTTTGTTTCCATTTTACTCGGAATCTCTCTCCAGGGGCTACAACACTCGATATCTAGGATGCTACCGATGCCCTAGACTCCTCCGCTTGTGCAGGACGTGACCTTCTTCCCCACAATGGCCTCATGTTGGTTCTTTCTAGGCTTCTCTCTCTCTTCTAGACAGTTGTTGGAGCTTGCATTAGTACCTGGTGGCTCTAGCTTCCTCACCGCCCCTCACCCCAGCCATCTTATATAAGCTGACCTCTGCCCTTCTCTAGTACTGGGGTGTTCTCAGCTCTTACTCACTGGGACTAAACAACCCAGTGCCCCTCTGAAAGTCGTTTTGGCCCTTATCTTTTAATATCCCACGTCTTTTATTTCTTTGACGGCTTTTTTTGTCTCTCACCCTTCTCCCCCTAATTCTCATTTTATTTACTATGACTTATAAATGAGGACCTTGCTAGACTCAGCCCTCACAGCTGTGTCTTCCTCATTGAAATTCTTTCTTTGGAGAGTGAAGCCACTCTTCTGGCTTCAACTAGTGTTTCTGAGGCAGCAGAGTATAATTCACTGGTAGGCAAAAAAAAAAAATTTTTTTTCATGAGAGACAGTTCAAGCCACATAATAATGATTTGAGGCTATATTAAAAAAATAAAAGTTTTATTAAGTCTTATGGCAAACATACATTCTTACAATGTAAACAACTTTATCAATCAGATTAATGTCAATAGGAAATTAACACAGTGTTCTAGCCATTAAATATATATATATATATTTTGTAATTGAAAAATGCTTTATTTTTAGAGATGTCACCTTTGGAATTTAAATTAAGCCGTATATGCACTAAAGAAATTGCTTTACAATACAGGTAGTAAAATTTTTTTTGTCTGTGATATGTTTTTCACTAAAAAATATTTTAATATTTCTAAAAATAATTTTGGAAGGCATGGGAGAAGGATGGAGGAACTAAATTATTATTTCAGGGTCTCTGATTAGTGCTTTTTGTCCAGTCCAGTCAGGTAATTTAAGATTTATAAGAATATATGTATAAATGAATCACTGCTGTACACCTGAAACTAACACAATATTGTACATCAACTATACTTCAATAAAAAATTTTTTTTAATTTAAAAAAAAACCAAAAGATTTATAAGAGAAATTGTTTTAGAAATCAAGGTGATAGAAATAACATTCAGCCTGGGATCATACCATTCAAGAAAAAGAGCAAGAAAACCACTTGTAAAAACCAAGATAGTATAATCAAAGTATATTCATAAGATCCTACTCTTAGTAACAGAAACACTCAGTATAAACATTACAAAAATAATTCTTACCATTTATTCAACACTATCATTTGCCAGGCACTGTGCTAGGTGCTTTACGATCATGATTTCTAATTCTAAAAACTATTCTTAGGAAGACGGCTAAGCTGTTTTTTGAACCAGAAGAAGGAAATGAAGCTTATTAAAGTGTAATGACTCATCTAAGGTTATATAGCTGGTAGATGTGAGAACTGGTGTTTGAGTCCAAGTTTTTTTTCCACGCTACACAGCACCTACCATATAGAAAATTGGCAGAATAAACTGCTCTTACTATTTTATCCAAATTTCATTTGTAAAATCCCAGACACGACCTACTATTCTGATGGCAATATCTATCTTTCATAGTATTTATAAATAATTAAGAGAATTCATTACGTTCTTATCATGTGTTTGGAAAACAGTGTTATCACAGATAACAATAATACGCTATTCTTGTCCTCAGTTCCAACAATTTAGAACCTGTTACTCAAAACAAGAAGCCCTCTGATTCAAATATAAAACACAGTATTCTAGTTAGTCATAATCACAAAGATCCGAAACCCCGTTTTTGAGCCATTTCTGCATAATAAGAATCCAGCCTGCATTTGTCCATAATAGAATATTAAACTAAGAAGTCCCTGAAGAGGTCACAGTGTTGACAAAATTCAGCATGATGGTGGAGGCTACACAGACACAGGAAACAAAGCTAGGCCCTTTCACACAGCCACAAGTCCTCGCGATGATTTCGTTTTAAGTCAATGTCTCTTCATGCCGCACATATTCCCCAACGTCTGCTTGATGAAATACCACAATCGCCATGGGGTCTACTTTCCTGCAGTCTTGTATAGACTTTGCTGCCATCCCAAAGCCTAAAGGGATGTCTGCCATGGAGTACACCACGACTCCCTGGTACCGAGAAGTATTTTCAGCGATTCGACCAAGTCCAGATTTCAGCACATGGTTCCCATACAGGAAGGATTGCTCTGCTCCAGGTTTTATCCACACTTTATACTTGGCATAGGGTGCTAGGTAATCCAGAGCTGTGATGTGCAACCGAAACTTGTGGGTCTTGGTGAATTTTCCAAAGCACGTCCCCAGCAACACCAGCTTGTCACCGGAGATATTGGCGGCCAACTTCCAAAATCTTCTCACTCACGTAGTACCCCTGGTCGTTGTGCATCCTGAAACAGTAGGTGCCGTCGGGCCTGTCGACCAGCAGCTGAAGATTCTCCCAGATGTATTTTGCTATCTTCTCAAACATTACACGCGTCTCCTCTTCATTCAGAGGCCTCATTTTCCTGGGTTGGAACGCCGGATCCTCATGCCTCAGTAGCCATTAAATATTAATATCTAGGTGCATATATTTAGAAGCAATAAAGAGATAGATTTCTAATCTTTTATCACACACACTAGAATTCTGGCTCTGATCCTACATCTGATTACCAGCTATGATTTTGCAGTGTGGATTTTTTCCCAACACCACCTAGCAAATTTCTGACACCAGCTGGGTGTCCAAGAGTTCAATTCAATTCTGACACCATCTACCTGCAGATAACGTTAGATCCCACAAGACTGCCCTCTCCCCATGTCAGACTCTGGTTGCAAGCCCAGATTGTCCCCTGTCCTTCTGACCAACTGGCTGTAGATTAGAAGTTTCATGGACCTTCTCCTTAGGTTTGATGAATTTCCCAGGGTGCTCAGAGAACTCAAACAGTTTACTTACTTGATTACCAGTTTATGACAAAAGGATATAACTCAGTAACAGTCAGATGGAAGAGATGCGTAGGGTGAGGTATGGGGAAGGGGCTCTGAGATTCCATGCCCTCTGGAGCATGCTACTCTCTCTACGTGTCTTCCTGTTCACAAACCAGAAAGCTCTCTGAACCCCATCATGACATAGGTATGACTGATTAAACCATTGACCATTGATGATTAAAGCCAGTCCCTAGTTCCTCTCCCCTCTCTGGAGGTCAGGGGGATGCAACTGAAAGTTCCAAGCTTCTAATCACTTCGTTGATT
Organism: Balaenoptera borealis; assembly: GCF_965194805.1. Lineage (NCBI taxonomy): Eukaryota > Metazoa > Chordata > Mammalia > Artiodactyla > Balaenopteridae > Balaenoptera > Balaenoptera borealis. The sequence continues at coordinate 30,519,274 of NC_138873.1, forward strand.
CTCCTGGCAACCAGCTCCCAGCCTTAGGTGCTTTCCAAGAGTCACTTCATTAACAAAACAAAAGACATGTTTATTGCCCTCATCAAAGAAAATTCCAAGGATTTTAAAAGCTCTGTGGAGGATAAAGACCAAATATATATTTCTTATTATGAGTCACAATACTGCACATAAAACACGTGTGTGTGCACAGATATACACACATGTTCAAGTGGCTCCTCAGAGTCCACCAGACGTCCACAATTCTCATCTCATCTCATCCTCAAAACCACCCTGTGAGATCAGCATTTTGTTGACCTCCCTTAAATCAGCTGGATCAGCTGGGAAGATAACTGATAAGAGAAATAAACTATCCAGTGTCCCACAGCAAACTAGTGGCAGTGCTGGGACAAGAATTAGTCTAATCCCTTAAATGCCACATTTATTGTTTCTTTTGCGTACCTGTAGGCAGATAGGATAGGGGGTCCCCGGAGGAAAAGAACCAGACCTAGCTTTCTTAACATGAGAGAAGCCATTTTAGACCTAAGCCATTTTGTAATCTAAGCCTGGCCACAATGCTTGTCTTTGCAGAAGAATAGGTCTCGGTAGATAATGGTTTTAAGGGAACAAAGGAATTAAAGAAAAAACAGCTCTTACCAGGCCAGAAGATAACCATATTGGAGACAATATATCAGTTGTAAAGACTACCAGTTCTGTTTCAAAAGTAAAGATCAGCCTTAAGCACATTCTTGAGCTGTTTTGCAGGATCCAAACCCCCAATGAGCACTCAACCACCAGGCTGACTAGAACCTAAGTAAGGATGATGCTGACCTTTCCTAACCCTCCTGACTTCAGTCAACTAGAGCCTGGACTCTGCCAACCTTGGCCCCTAGTCTGTGCTGAATTCTTCTTTGCTCAGGGCCCTTCAGGAATATGAATGTGCCCTTAGCTTAAAACTTCCCCAATTTTGCGGTTTGGGAGACATTGCATTGGGAAATATCCCCGGTGTTCTTCTTACTTGTTGGAAGTAAAAAATCCTTCCTTCTGCTCTTTGGCTTGATTGCATCTTTTGGCTCAACATCCACCAAGAGGCAAACCCAGTTTGGGGGTAACATTAGGGGTCAGGAGATTCAGCTCAGGCATCATAGCGGAGGCTATTGGTGTCCCACCAGTTCTAATTTAAGCTGATGGCATTCTACTGCAAGAACCACAATTGTCCACCTAAAGGCTTCTCCCAGCTGGTATGTGCCAAGGTAGGCCAGAAAGGCCAGCTTGATGTAGTAGTAAATGTCGGGGGAGGGGAAGGGTTCTATAGCCCAGTGATTAAATCTCTGTCTTGTAGTGGGCTTGTGTTCCTGGGCTGTGACCTTCACAAGTGTTTCTTAGCTGTTTCCTTTCCCCATAGTTGAGACAGGCAAGCTAGAGGGGATTAGAGATAGGGTTTCCCCGGCCCCCAGGAAGGTTAGGCTCTAGTAAGTTGTTTCCATGGAAGGCAGGCTTTGGTTAAGAGGACAGAATGCTCCAGACTTACTTCAAAGTAGGTGTATTTTTCCTCCTCCTAGAAGAAGCACAAGGAGTTTTATTTGCTCATTATTCGCCCAGAAAACCTGGTTGGGCTTCTGGAGTAAAAGTCACAAAAGTGTGAGGGCCCCCCTCACACTTTGATTTGTCCTGTGAGTCCAGTTCTCTGATGTACCTAAAAAAGTTGCTGTTTTTCAGTTGTTCAGCTTTTTTCTTATTGAGAAAATGGTAGAGATGACTTGCAAGCTCTTTCTATATCAGACTAGAAACACAATGGAAGCTTCTTATTTAATATTTTTATTCTAATAAGATCAAAGAAGTAATTTTTTTAATCTCCTGGTGGCTCATTCCAGTTTTAACTTTTCTTTCAGAGCTTCCTTTATAAATTCTTATGGAATGACTGCATCTCCTTGTAAAAAATTAATCAACAGAAACCTCAATTAAATAGAGCTGGAAGACCAGAAGGGGGAGTTCTCGTGCCCCGTGACAATAGCAGAGCCAAACAGGAAGAAGACCACTTCTCTTCTTCCTGGCAAGGACTCAGCCAAGGAAAAGCCATGGACTTTTTGTTTACTCTAGCCCTCTCAGCTTCCTTTTTCTCTCTATGTAAGCATTCTCCTTCCCTTGCCGTGCGGGGGCTCACCATGGTGGCAGATCCTGAATTGTAGTTCTCTGCAGATCCCGGATAAACCCATCTTTGCTGGAGAAAGATCTGGTAGTCTGTTTTGGGTCAACATCCTTGTGAAGTATGTGTATCCCAGCCACCTGGGAAGGGAAAGCCCAAAGGAGGTCAGCAAGCAGAGAGAGCTGGTATTTGCTATAGACTTAGGAAGACCAGGCAAACACAGCCTCCTGGCTACTTTGGCAGCCACAGAATAAATTTACTGTAGTCCTGAAGTAAAAAAAAAAAAAATCATACATACCCATCTGCAAATTGAACTATAAAAACACCATCCAAAGTGAAATCTAAAAACAAAACAAATAATCATAAACACTAATTCTGTAAATATAAAATATGTTATACTTAATTCACAAGTAAAATAAAATTTGCCTACTTATTCCATACCAAAATCTATAAGCTCTTTTTCTATTTTCTATTATTTTCCTCTCTTCTCTCTCCCTCTCTCTCCCTCTTATTCTCCCTCTCATTCTTTATACTCCCCTCTCTATGACTCGTATGGTATGCAGCCTCTAAGATGGTCCCCAATGATCCCTGCCTCATTCATGCCCTTGTGTAGTCCCCTCCCAACAAGTGTACTGACTTGCTTTTAATGAATACAATACAACACAAATGATGGGCTGTCACTTCCCAGATGACAATACTAAAGACGGTGACTTCTGTCTTGGGTGGTGGGGTCTCTTGCTCTCTGGCTTTGAGGGAACCTACATGCCATAATGTGAGTGTTCTTTTAGTGTGGCCTGAGGCCTTTGTGGCAAAGAACTTATTGGGCCATAACCAGTGAGGACCCAACGCCTGCCATCAGCTGTGTGAGCCTGGAGCTGAGAAGTGAATCTTTCCCCAGTCAAGTTTTGAGGTAACTGCAGCCTTTGCAGACTTGTGAAAGAGACCCTGGGCCAGAGGAACCCAGCCAAGCTGCCCCAGGATTCCTGACCCACAGAAAATGTGAGATCATACACGTTTGCTGTTAGAAGCCACTACTTTTGGGGGGTGATCTGTTACATAGGAATGGACAATGAATAGCCCTTTTCTATTCCCCTTTGTTCTGACTCTTTGTCATTTTGTGCAAACCAAAGTGAACAAAGTATGAAGCTCAAATATTCGCATGATGATGTTAATAATAATTTCAAAATTGAAAAGTTATTTATTTTTCAAATTATTTACATAGACTACTAGGTGCTGAAGTTCTCAAATGTATGAATTCCAAAAACCCATGTGTTGAAGTCCTAACCCCCTGTACCCCAGAAAGTGACCTTATTTGGAAATAATATCATTTCAGATGTAATTCGTTAAGATGACATCTTACTGGAGTAGGGTGGGCACTAAATCCATTAACACGTGTCCTTGTAAAGAGAGGAAACTGGGACTCAGGTATGCACACAGAGAGAATACCGGGTGAAGACACACAGGGAGAAGACAGCAAAACACCGGGAAAGAGGCGTGAACAGATCTTTCCCTCACAGCCCTCAGGAGGAACCAATTCTGCTGACACCCTTCCTCTGAAACTTCTAGCCTCCAGAAATGACAGAGAATACATTTCTGTTGTTTAAGCCGCCCAGTGTTGGCACTTTGTTATGACAACCCCAGCAAAGGAAAACACACATGCATTTTCTTATTTGATCCTCAAAACCTCTTGCAAAAAGAAGGTCATTTGTTACATAAAATCTGATTACATCTACATCTGTGATGTAAAACCACAAGGCTTTCTTAAACTTAGCTTTTGTAATTTATTTTTAAAGTACTAAGTTCTGGGAACCACGTGATTGCTTGTGTTTTCTCCCTGTAAATATCAGAGCTTGCTCTGCTTTTCAGCAATCGTTGGACTTCAGCATGACTATGTCTCAGTTGCTGGATCATGTGGCAATTTTGTTTTTCTGTGTCTTAAAAGCCAGCTCTCTGCATACGTTTACTGCAGCTGTTTATGGGCATGCAGTGATATTGCCTAATGCCACCCTGATACCGGTGTCCCATGAAGAGGCCTTGCTATTAATAAACCAAAATCTGGATCTTTTGGAGGGAGCAATCACATCAGCATCAAAGCAGGTACCGTTTCTCAAGTGTGCTGGCTTCTACGTAGAGAAAAGGGTGGGGTCTTAGGAGACAGAATCACTGTCAGGGTCAATTACACTTTTGAATGACATATGTGTCAAAGTAGCCAAGACCTTCTTTTACAGAGTCCTCCCTGCTCCTAGTTATTAGAGCAAAGACACTATTACATGCTTCCCTTGTAGTGAGAGCAACATTTTGAAAAGAACGGCTGGTTATTAAGTGGCAACAAACTTTTGAGGAACTTGCTGTAAATTCAACAATTTTGTTGCTCTTTTCTGCTACAGATGGAGGGTGAAGGACGGATGGGTGAGGGATCAGTTGCTATTCTTAGAGTGTTTGTGGCCTTGGTGTACTTCTGTGCTCTTAAGAGTTTGCAGGTTTTTAGGTTACTTCATAACACCAAGACGATTAAACGTAAATTGCATTGTGTATTATATACAGTGTGTATTATATACTTCATACTTCATTCTAATTACAAGACAAAAGTACATATGTTAATGCATAGTAAGTTCTTGAGTTGAATGAAGGGTTAAGTTTAAGTGTGTGGTTTGGACGAATATAGTTGAAATAAGCTATTCGTAGATCAGGCAAACAAGGGATATATAAAGTCTGATGAAAGTCATGGATATATACATACGACATATCTATCAACATACATTCTTCTACATGCAAAGATTTAAAAAGGTTATTAAGGGGACTTCCCTGGTAGTGCAGTGGTTAAGACTCCGAGCTCCCAATGCAGGGGGCCTGGGTTCGATCCCTGGTCAGGGAACTAGATCCCACATGCATGCCGCAACTAAGAGTTCGCATGCCACAACTAAGGAGCCGGCAAGCTGCAACTAAGGAGCCTGCCTGCCACAACTAAGACCCAGAGCAACCAAATTAATTAATTAATTAGCAGGTTATTAAGAATTCTGAGGTTCTTTTTCACCTTAGTCCAACTATTTCCTTAAAGGCCACACAGCAGCTTCCAGGATGGTCTTCCTACTGAAGGCGCCCAGGGGAGCTCACATTGTACCTCTAGGCCTGGCACCCTTCAGGTAACTGTGTCAGAGCTCCCTTCTGAGAAGCAGGAATCACATTTGCGGGGTACGAGGCAGGAAAGGTTGGGCGGAGGAGAGAGTGATAAATCAATCCTGACACATTCAGGCAAAATAATTGGCCAAAGGTCAGGGAGAGGGTTTATCCAGGGAAGAGTTAGGTTTATAGTTAACAACCACAGTGAGTGGCAAGCCTGAGAATAGCCTGGAAAAATATTAACAGCTATGAAAGGATGAAAAAGTTACATAGAAATGATTACTATGGGATTAGAAAATGAAAGTGGTTGGGCAAAGAAAATAAATTATAAAAATATAGAAAGCAAAAGAATAAGGTGGAAAAAAAAACCCCGAATGTTTGTTCTTCAGCCACTCAGGTCCTCTTGCAGGCCCCGTTTTTGACTGTTTGCTTATTTGAGAAATATTTTGATTCAGCTCCATTTTTAACAGGGTGCACATATTATTGTGACTCCAGAAGATGGTATTTATGGCTTTAACTTCAGCAGGGAATCTATCTACCCATACTTGGAGGATATCCCAGACCCTCAAGTGAACTGGATCCCTTGTAATAATCCCAACAGGTAAAGAAACATATTGTGGAAAATTTAACCATGAACATGAACTTACTTTACCTGGGAAAACTTTGTAAAAGATCACTGTATAAGATTTACTATTGACTCTAAGTTTCAAGATAGTTTTATAATTTTTCATCTCCTACAGATATGTGTATTAGGAAAGTGAATATGAATTATGATATCACAAAAGTCAGTGCTGTAACGTAACATAGAAATGATCAAATTCAATGTGAATTTCCACTGGGGGAATGATGTGGAGAGAATAGCGTAACTTAGGGCCACACGGTGGTTGGCTAGAGGAAGAACCATATCCAAACTCACCTCTTCTGACTCCTTGCCAGTGAACAGAAAATTGTTTCCCTATGTAGGTCTGTACTTTTAAAACTATGTGAGAAAATAGTGAAACAGAGTCACATGTCAGTTTAAGATTAAAATTTTTCCTTTCACATGAATAAGATAGCTGGATGAGGTTAATATATACGAAATTCTTAAAGCTTAAGGTGATAACCTAAGAGGTGATATAGCAGAACTGTGTAAGTGGTTTACATCAAGTCTAGAATAAGAAATATGAAGTCTGATAAAAGTAGCACTATTATTTTTAATATAAGCAAAACAATACAAACTGTGGACAAACGTTTTAGAGAATCACGTCAGTTAGCTCACTTCTTTCCAAGTGTATTATTGCTAAAATTGTAGGAGTTCCTCTTTTGGAACTGCTCTCAAAACCACACAAACAACTGTATCTGCTTATAGAGACACCTTGATTTTGACAAAGTTCAATATTATTTATCTTAATCATCTACCTTATATTTCATTACATCATAATTTTTTCTTATTTAACCATGTCTTATACCAGAGCTTCAGATTCTAAAGGGCAAGCACTGTTATGACTTCCATTTTGAATTGACTTCATTTGTTTCTGAATGATCTTTCCCTAGAGCCAAATTTCCTAGGGCCTTCTGAAAATCCCCACCAGGGTGTTCCTTTTGTTCCATTTCAAGAAGTCTGGTAGGAGAGGGAGGAACAACATCGCAGAGTAGAAGGACATGCTCTCACTCCCTCTTGTGAGAACACCAGAATCACAACTAGCTGCTGGACAATTATCGACAGGAAGACACTGGAACTCACCAAAAAAGATACCCCACATCCAAAGACAGGAGAAGCCACAATGAGACGGTAGGAGGGGCAAAATCACAGAAAAATCAAATCCCATAACTGCTGGGTGGGTGACTCACAGACTGGAGAACACTTATATCACAGAAGTCCACCCACTGGAGTGAAGGTTCTGAGCCCCACGTCAGGCTTCCCAAACTGGAGGTCCAGCAACGGGAGGAGGAATTCCTAGAGAATCAGTCTTTGAAGGCTAGTGGGATTTGATTGCAGGACTTTGACAGGACTGTGGGAAACAGAGACTCCATTCTTGGAGGGCACACACAAAGTAGTGTGTGCATCGGGACCCAGTGGAAGGAGCAGTGACCCCAGGGGAAACTGAACAGACCTACCTGCTAGTGTTGGAGGGTCTCCTGCAGAGGCAGGGGGTGGCTGTGGCTCACCGTGAGGACAAGGACACTGGCAGCAGAAGTTCTGGGAAGTATTCCTTGGCGTGAGCCCTCCCAGAGTACATCATTAGCCACACGAAAGAGCCCAGGTAGGCTCCAGTGTTGGGTTGCCTCAGGCCAAACAACCAACAGGGAGGGAACCCTGCCCAACCCATCCACAGTCAAGAGGATTAAAGTTTTACTGAGCTCTGCCCCCCAAAGCAACAGTCAGCTCTACCCACCACCAGTCCCTCCCATCAGGAAACTTGCACGAGCCTCTTAGGTAGCCTCATCCACCAGAGGGCAGACAGCAGAAGCAAGAACTACAATCCTGCAGCCTGTGGAACAAAAACCACATTCACAGAAAGATAGACAAAATGAAAAGGCAGAGGGCTATGTACCGGATGAAGGAACAAGATAAAACCCCAGAAAAAAACTAAATGAAGTGGAGATACGCAACCTTCCAGAAAAAGAATTCAGAATAATGATAGTGAAGATGATCCAGGACCGAGGAAAAAGAATGGAGGCAAAGATCGAGAAGATGCAAGAAATGTTTAACAAAGACCTAGAAGAATTAAAGAACAAACAAACAGAGATGAACAATACATTAACTGAAATGAAAACTACATTAGAAGGAATCAATAGCAGAATAACTGAGGCAGAAGAACGGATAAGTGACCTGGAAGACAGGATGGTGGAATTCACTGCTGAGGAACAGAATAAAGAAAAAAGAATGGAAAGAAATGAAGACAGCCTAAGAGACCTCTGGGACAACATTAAACGCAACAACATTCTCATTATAGGGGTCCCAGAAGGAGAAGAGAGAGAGAAAGGACCAGAGAAAATATTTGAAGAGATTATAGTCGAAAACTTCCTTAACATGGGAAAGGAAATAGCCACCTAAGTCCAGGAAGCACAGTGAGTCCCATACAGTAAAAACCCAAGGAGAAACACGCCGAGACACATAGTAATCAAATTGGCAAAAATTAAAGACAAAGAAAAATTATTGAAAGCAGCAAGGGAAAAACAACAAATAACATACAAGGGAACTCCCATAAGGTTAACTGCTGATTTCTCAGGAGAAACTCTACAAGCCAGAAGGGAGCAGCATGATATACTTAAAGTGATGAAAGGGAAGAACCTACAACCAAGATTACTCTACCTGTCAAGGATCTCATTCAGATTCGATGGAGAAATCAAAAGCTTTACAGACAAGCAAACGCTAAGAGAATTCAGCACCACCAAACCACCTCTACAACAAATGCTAAAGGAACTTCTCTAAGTGGGGAAAAGGACCTACAAAAACAAACCCAAAACAATTAAGAAAATGGTCATAGGAACATACATATCGATAATTACCTTAAACGTGAATGGATTAAATGCTCCAGTCAAAAGACACAGGCTTGCTGAATGGATACAAAAATAAGACCCATATATATGCTGTCTACAAGAGACCCACTTCAGACCTAGGGACACATACAGACTAAAAGTGAAGGGATGGAAAAAGATATTCCATGCAAATGGAAATCAAAAGAAAGCTGGAGTAACAATACCCATATCAGATAAAATAGACTTTAAAATAAAGAAGGTTACAAGAGACAGGGAAGGACACTACATAATGATCAAGGGATCAATCCAAGAAGAAGATATAACAATTATAAATATATATACACCCAACATAGGAGCACCTCAATACATAAGGCAACTGCTAACAGCTATAAAAGAGGAAATTGACAGTAACACAATAATAGTGGAGGACTTTAACACCTCACTTACACCAATGGACAGATCATCCAAAATGAAAATAAATAAGGAAACAGAAGCTTTAAATGACACAATAGACCACATAGATTTAATTGATATTTATAGGACATTCCATCCAAAAACAGCAGATTACACTTTCTTCTCAAGTGTGCACAGAACATTCTCCAGGATAGATCACATCTTGGGCCTCAAATGAAGCCTCAGTAAATTTAAGAAAATTGAAATCATATCAAGCATCTTTTCTGACCACAACACTATGAGATTAGAAATCAATTCCAGCAAAAAAAATGTAAAAAACACAAACACATGGAGGCTAAACAATACGTTACTAAATAACCAAGAGATCACTGAAGAAATCAAAGAGGAAATCAAAAAATACCTAGAGACAAATGACAATGAAAACACAACGATCCAAAACCTATGGGATGCAGCAAAAGCAGTTCTAAGAGGGAAGTTTATAGCAATACAAGCCTACTTCAAGAAACAAGAAAAATCTCAAATAAAAAATCTAACCTTATGCCTAAAGAAAATAGAGAAAGAAGAACAAACAAAACCCAAAGCTAGCAGAAGGAAAGAAATCATAAAGATCAGAGTAGACATAAATGAAATAGAAACAAAGAAAGCAATAGCAAAGATCAATAAAACTAAAAGCTGGTTCTTTGAAAGATAAACAAAATTGATAAACAATTAACCATACTCATCAAGAAAAAGAGAGAGAGGACTCACATCAATAAAATTAGAAATGAAAAAGGAGAAGTTACAACAGACACCGCAGAAATACAAAACATCCTAAGAGACTACTACAAGCAACTCTATGCCAATAAAATGGACAACCTGGAAGAAATGGACAAATTCTTAGAAAGGTGTAACCTTCCAAGACTGACCAGGAAGAAATAGAAAATATAAACAGACCAGTCACAAGTAATGAAATTGAAACTGTGATTAAAAATCTTCCAACAAACAAAAGTCCAGGACCAGATGGCTTCACAGGTGAATTCTATGAAACATTTAGAGAAGAGCTGACACCCATCTTTCTCAAACTCTTCCAAAAATTGCAGAGGAAGGAACACTCCCAAACTCATTCTATGAGGTCACCATCACCCTGATACCAAAACCAGACAAAGATACTACAAAAAAAGAAAATTACAGACCAATATCACTGATGAATATAGATGCAAAAATCCTCAACAAAATACTAGCAAACAGAATCCAACAACACATTAAAAGGGTCATACACCATGATCAAGTGGAGTTTATCCCAGGGATGCAAGGATTCTTCAATATATGCAAATCAATCAATGTGATACACCATATTAACAAATTGAAAAATAAAAACCATATGATCATCTCCATCAATGCAGAAAAAGCTTTTGACAAAATTCAACACCCATTTATGATAAAAACTCTCCAGAAAGTGGGCATAGAAGGAACCTACCTCAACATAATAATGGCCATATACGACAAACCCACAGCAAACATCATTCTCAGTGGTGAAAAACTGAAAGCATTTCTCTAGGATCAGGAACAAGACAAGGATGTCCACTCTCACCACTATTATTCAACATAGTTTTGGAAGTCCTAGCCATAGCAATCAGAGAAGAGAAAGAAATAAAAGGAATACAAATTGGCAAAGAAGTAAAACTGTCACAGTTTGCAGATGACATGATACTATACATAGAGAATCCTAAAAATGCCACCAGAAAACTACTAGAGCTGATCAATGAATTTGGTAAAGCTGCAGGATACAAAATTAATGCACAGAAATCTGTGGCATTCCTATACACTAATGAAGAAAACTCTGAAAGAGAAATTAAGTAAACACTCCCATTTACCACTGCAACAAAAAGAATAAAACACCTAGGAATAAACCTACCTAGGGAGACAAAAGACCTGTATGCAGAAAACTATAAGACACTGATGAAAGAAACTAAAGATGATACCAACAGATGGAGAGATATACCATGTTCTTGGATTGGAAGAATCAATATTGTGAAAATGACTATACTACCAAAAACAATCTACAGATTCAATGCAATCCCTATCAAATTACCAATGGCATTTTTTACAGAACTAGAACAAAAAATCTTAAAATTTGTATGGAGACACAAAAGACCCCAAATAGCCAAAGCAGTCTTGAGGGAAAGCAACGGAGCTGGAGGAATCAGACTCCCTGACTTCAGACTATACTACAAAGCTACAGTAATCAAGACAATATGGTACTGGCACAAAAACAGAAACATAGGGCTTCCCTGGTGGCACAGTGGTTGAGAATCTGCCTGCCAATGCAGGGGACACGGGTTCAAACCCTGGTCTAGGAAGATCCCACCTGCCGCGGAGCGGCTGGGCCAGTGAGCCACAATTACTGAGCCTGTGCGTCTGGAGCTTGTGCTCCGCAAAAAGAGAGGCCAAGACAGTGAGAGGCCCGCGCACCGCAATGAAGAGTGGCCCCCGCTCGCCGCAACTAGAGAAAGCCCTCGCACAGAAACGAAGACCCAACACAGCCTAAATAAATAAATAAATAAATAGTGTTCCCTTTAAAAAAAAAAAAAAAAACAGAAACATAGATCAATGGAACAAGATAGAAAGCCCAGAGATAAACGCACACACCTATGGTCAACTAATCTATGACAAAGGAGGCAAGGATATACAATGGAGAAAAGACAGTCTCTTCAATAAGTGGTGCTGGGAAAACTGGACAGCTACATGTAAAAGAATGAAATTAGAACACTCCCTAACACCAGACACAAAAATAAACTCAAAATGGATTCGAGACCTAAATGTAAGACCGGACACTGTAAAACTCTTAGAGGAAAACATAGGCAGAACACTCTTTGACATAAATCGCAGCAAGATCTTTTTTGAGCCACCTCCTAGAGTAATGGAAATAAAAACAAAAATAAACAAATGGGACCTAATGAAACTTAAAATCTTTTGCACAGCAAAGGAAACCATAAACAAGATGAAAAGACAACGCTCAGAATGGGAGAAAATATTTGCAAATGAATCAACGGACAAAGGATTAATCTCCAAAATATATAAACAGCTCATGCAGCTCAATATTAAAGAAACAAACAACCCAATCAAAAAATGGGCAGAAGACCTAAATAGACGTTTCTCCAAAGAATACATACAGATGGCCAAGAAGCTCATGAAAAGCTGCTCAACATCACTAATTATTAGAGAAATGCAAATCAAAACTGCAATGAGGTATCACCTCACACCAGTTAGAATGGGCACCATCAGAAAATCTACAAACAACAAATGCTAGAGAGGGTGTGGAGAAAAGGGAACCCTCTTGCACTGTTGGTGGGAATGTAAATTGATACAGCCACCCTGGAGAACAGTATGGAGATCCCTTAAAAAACTAAAAATAGAATTACCATATGACCCAGCAATCCCACTACTGGGTATATACCCAGAGAAAACCATAATTCAAAAAGACACATGCACCCCAATGTTCATTGCAGCACTATTTACAATAGCCAGGTCATGGAAGCAACCTAAATGCCCATCGATGGACGAATGGATAAAGAAGTTGTGGTACATATATACAATGGAATATTACTCAGCCATAGAAAGGAAAGAAATTGGGTCATTTGTTGAGACATGTAAGGCATGTGTAAGTGTAAGTGTAAGATGTGTAAGTGTCCATTCTACCACTTCAGGTGATTTGAAAAGACATGGGGTAAATATGCTTCAAGTGGTCCAGTGTATTGTATTTATATCTGCATTTCAGATATGACTTGAAGCACACAAGGGGGGAAAACTATCAAATGGTCATTTTTTATATAAATGCACTGAGATAATAATTTTTTAAGATGCAGTTTCCTATCCTTGTTGGTCTTTTTCAATGATATGTTTTGTGGATGATTGCTATGGTTTTGCTTATATTGCCAGCAGATGACACCAAATTTTCTTACAGTATGTTCTCAGACCTAATGTACAGCATGGTGACTATAGTTAACAATACTGTATTGTATATTTGAAAGTTGCTTTGGGAGTAGATTTTAAATGTTCTCACCATAACAACAATAAAATTGTAATTCTGTGAGGTGAAGGATAATCACATTGTGGTAAGCACTTCTCAATATATACATGTATCAAATCATCACATTTTACATCTTAAACTTATACAGTGTTATATACCACTTCTATCTCAATGCAGCTGGGGAAAAAACACAATAACTCCCGACTTCCCCCTCCCTTCAGCCCTTAGCAACCATCATTCGACTTTCTTTCTCTATGATTAACCACTCTAGCTACTTCATATAAGTGGAATTGTACCTTATTTATCTTTTTGTGATTGGCTTATTTCACTTAGCATAATGCTTTTAAGGTTCATCTACAATGTAGCATGTTCAGAACTTCCTTTCCTTTTAAGTATGAATAATACTCTATTTTATGTATATAGTACAACATTTTGCTTGTCCATTTATCCATCGATGGATATTTGGGTTTCTTCTACCTTTTAACTATTGTGAATAATGCTGCTATAAATGTGGGTGTACAAACATGTCTTTGAGACCCTGCTTTCAATTTTTTGGATATATACACAAACGTGTAATTGCTGGATCATATGGTAGTTCTATTTTTAATTTTTTGAGGAATTGCTAGACTAGTTTCCACAGTGGCTGCACCATTTACATTCTCATCAACAGTGCTCAAGTGTTCCAGTTTCTTCAAATCCTCACCAGCAGTTGTTCTTCTATTTTTTTTTTTAGTAGCTGCTATCTTAATGGGTTTGAGGTATCTTGTCATGGTTTTGATTAGCATTTCCCTATAATCAATGAAGTTGAGCATATTTTCATGTGCTTATTGGCCATTTGTGTATCTTCTTTGGAGAAAAGTTTATTCAAGACTTTTGCCTATTTATTTATTTAATTTTTTTGGCTGCGTTGGGTCTTAGTTGTGGTAACCAGGGATTGATCCTGCATCCCCTCCATTGAAAGGCAGATTCTTTACCACTGGACCACCAGAGAATTCCTTTTGTTTTTTTTTAAATTAATTAATTAATTAATTAATTAATTAATTTTATTTTTTTGGCTTTGTCTTTTGCTCATTTTTGAATCAGGTTTTTGTTGCTGTCGTTGATTTTTAAGAGTTCCCTTTGTATTCTGGACATTAATATTAACATACAATGTCCTTTGTTTCTCATAACCTTTTTTGATTTAAAGTCTATCTGGTCTAATATTAACATAGAATATCTTAATTTCTCCCTCACTTTTGAAGGACGGTTTTGCCAGAGACAGGGTTTTTAGTTGACAGTATTTTTCTTTCAACACTTTAAATATATCAGCCCATTGTTTCCTGGCCTCCAAATTGTCTGATTAAAAACTGCTGATAATCTTATTGGAGATCCTTTGTATATTATAAATCATTTCTCTCTTGCTGCTTTCAAAATTATGATTTTGTCTTTGTCTTTTGAAAGTTTGATTATGTGTCTTAATATGGGTCTCTTTGAGTTCATCCTTTTTAGAGATCATTGCCTGTTTGAGTCTGTCTTAGAATCTCTTTTGTAAATTTTCTGTTTCAGTTACTGTAATTTTCAGCCCCAGAATTTGGTTGGGGGGGGCGGGGTTTCTATCTCTTTATTGATATTTCCATTTTGTTAATACATCATTATCTTGACATTCTCCATGTTTGGCTTTAGTTCTTTGAACATCTTTAAGACAGTTGTCTTAAAGTCTTTGTCCAGTAGGTATGCCATATGGTCTTTCTCCAGGATAGTTTTTATTGGTTTAGTTTTTCCCATTGAATGGGTCATATTTTCCTGTTTGTTTGTATTCCTTATGATTTTTTATTGATAAGTGGGCATCTGAATCTTATAATGTGATAACTCTGGAAATCAAATTCTCCCCCTTCTCCAGGGTTTTATGTCTTTTGTTTGTTTGTTTTGATTGTTGTAGGCTGTCTCCATGCTGGGAGTAAGCTTAAAGTCTTCTCAGGTCTTTTCTTAGTCTATGACTTTCCCTGGGCATATGCAGTGATCTTCTAAATTCTGCTTTTCCATGTCCTAGTCCTTTAATGTCTGGCTCCAAAAAGGGGTAAAAAAGAAGGTACTGGCGCTTTAAATCCCCTAGAAGTCATTTCAGCCAGTGGGGGAAGTACTTGCAACAGTATATGTAATAATGGCCTGTCTCTGTGTGTGTACCTCCATGAACAGAGCAGTTATCAGTGATCAGAACCAGACCCCTGATATTTGGAAGACAGGGTCCTTAGGGCCCACCTTGCTCCTACAAACTTGGAGCAAGTTGCTCCAAGGACACCTGCATGGCTGCCTGCAATGGGGTAGGTTTGGAGGGCTGGGGCATGGACAGCCCCTGCTGAGCTAAGAGCTTAGATTGACTCAACCTGACTGCAATTTACCTTCCAAGCATTTCCCTCGAAGTTTCATGTCTTTGAATAGACTCCAGATTTCCAAAATAATTATGTCAGCTAGATTCTTGTAGGGCAAGTTTTATCGACGTAGAGAGGTGGATTCCTGGCGCTTCCTACTCTGCCATCTTTCCACAATCATCCTACTTCCAAAATGTTGTTCTTTCATTCAAAATATTTTTTAATACCTCTTTTCTTTCAGGCATGTGTTCGGTGAACAGGAGATGTGTGTTTTGTCCCCAAATATCTATAAGATGTGACATACAAGATGAGCACATAAATGAATATATGATTATAGATGATGATAAATGCCATAAGAATATACATGGCCTGGAGTCTTATCCTAGAATAGTTTCCTAGAACCAAATTCCCACAAGCATGGACTTCCTCTGAAGTCTCTTCTTGTTTTAATCCTTCCCTTCTATCTATGCTATTTAGAATTTATTTTTGTGTATATCACATAAGTTCAGGCAACTATCATTCTGAATTTAATTAAACGCTAAGTTTGATTTTTTTTCCTCTTCCAATGAACACATACCAGATTTGGCCGCACCCCAGTGCAAGAAAGGCTCAGCTGTCTGGCCAAGGACAACTCCATCTACATCGTGGCAAATATTGGGGACAAGAAGCCATGCAATACCAGTGATCCTCACTGTCCCCCTGATGGTCGTTACCAATACAACACTGATGTGGTGTTTGATTCTGAGGGGAAACTGGTGGCCCGCTACCATAAGGTAGAATTCATCTGCAAATAATTCAACTACTGAATTGCTTACCAAAATAAAGTGGACAAGAAGGGAAAAAAATCACCATTGTTGATAATAACAAGCTTACTTTAAAAGCAGAGGAGAGACAAAGCATAGAAAGTAATTATTTGTGGTAAGGTCCTAGAAAAGGGAGGTTTCCTGTACATTTAGGAACACAGGGACGTGTCATTAGGAGTATGTGATAATCAGTAGAAGCTACCTGTTTTGAAATAAAATGTTGCCTTTTGGACTTTGTCCTTTTAATGACATGCCCTGGCAAAGGGTCAAGGCTAGAATGAAAAACTCCTTACCAGATAGACTTGGTTTTAAAGAGAAAGGAGGAAAGAAAGTTCTTTGTCCATAGAAAATTGTTATGTGTTCTTGGCAAATAGAAGTTATCTGTTTCACTCCTATGTCTCTAATAATTGAGAAGGTCTTAATAGATAAGGATTCCCTTCTACAGATCTATCAAATGTGGAAATTAAACCAAAGGCATAGTAATCCTATCAGCATAGTGATCTTTGATTTTCTAATGCTCTTTCCCTGCAGAGACAGTGGTGGTAGATGAGATTGGCACTGTTTAATAGATGTGAGCTTGCACTTTTTTAGATGCAGTGATATCTGAGCCAACTTCTTAAAAGAGATTTCCCCCCACCATCATCTTCTGTTTATTGCAGCAAAATCTTTTCTTGGGTGAAGATGAGTTCAATGCTCCCAAGGAACCTGAGGTCGTGACTTTCAACACCACCTTTGGAAAGTTTGGCATTTTCACGTGCTTTGATATTCTCTTCCATGATCCTGCTGTGACTCTGGTGAAAGATTTCCACGTGGACACCATACTCTTCCCGACAGCTTGGATGAATGTTTTGCCACATTTGTCAGCTATTGAATTCCACTCAGCTTGGGCCATGGGTATGGGAGTCAACTTCCTTGCATCCAATCTACATTACCCCTCAAAGAAAATGACAGGTAACGTGTCATCTTTAAGATTTTGATGTAATCAAAAAAGGAAAAAAAATCATGTTCTTTCTAGGTAACATGTACTCCTTAATACAATGTTTTCCAACTCTTAATGGTTGCACATCTAGCTGGTGACACGCTGTAGAATCAATCTCAACCTAAATTGTTTCATAAATTGATTTATTCAACTTGAATGTACACTCCTTTTGTTTTTTTCAAAATTCACTACTTCTTACATGAAACTCTCTCTTCTTGGCTTCTTGGTGACATACTCTAATGGATTTCATCTCACCTCTCTGTCCTTATCAACATATTTTACTGAAATTAATGAAATATATAGCTTAGAGAAAGTAAAATGTTAATATGAGTTTAGAATAACAATAACAACTATGCAACCCCTTTTTGCTTTACTGTTTTAAATGTCGTTTCCAATTTCCAGGAAGTGGCATCTATGCACCTGATTCTCCAAGAGCATTTCATTATGATATGAAGACAGAGGAGGGAAAACTCCTCCTCTCACAACTGGCCTCCCACCCACACCCCACAGCAGTAGTGAATTGGACTTCTTATGCCAGTGGTATAGAAGCCCCCTCAATGGGAAACCAGGAATTTAAGGGCACCATCTTTTTTGATGAGTTCACCTTCTTGGAGCTCAAAGGAGTCGCAGGAAATTACACAGTTTGTCAGAAAGATCTCTGCTGTCATCTAAGTTACAGGATGTCTGAGAAGAGATCAGATGAAGTTTATGTACTAGGGGCATTTGATGGATTACATACTGTGGAAGGGAGCTATTATTTACAGGTAATGATTGTTTTGGTGGCAGGGGAATTACTGGATAAAACACAGGACACCCAGTTAAATTTGAATTTCAGATAAACAATGAATTACTTTTATTATAAGTATGTCCCACTTTGGGAGACATGTGTATACTGAAAATTGGTTGTTTATTTGAAATTCCAATTTATTGGGTATCCTGAATTTTTACTTGCTAAAACTTGCAATCTTAGATGTCAGTCCAATTTTAAACTGGTTGGGAAAAGGCAGAACATTTACTTGCAGTCCCAGTGTTTAAAATGATATATTAATCAAATTACAGATAATTTTAATGAATAATTAACCTCTAATATTTCCTGCCTGAACTTATTAAGGCATTTCCCATTTATGGTCACTAATGCCTATCTTGTTTTATAAGAAGCTTCAGACTGAGTATGTCCCGGAGACATATAGAGCTGACCTCCTCTGTGATGTACGGTAGAATAGCTGCAGAGATTCAGACGTCTCACAGCCCTCAACATAAAGGGGGAGCTATTATAGCCAGTTGAGATGGAACCCTCAAGAAAAAGCTGCTTCCATGTTTCTCTCATTCTGCTCTTTTCCTTGATGTGGCCCCCATCCTATCTCACCCAGATTATTGCAGCATCCTCCTAAGAGGGCTTTCCATTGATAGTTTCAGTTCCATCCAGTGCATTCTCTACACTGTAATTACAAAAATCATGGAACACCATTTCTGATTATTTCCCTCACTTGCTTAAAATTCCTCATTGTTTTCTAATTGGCAAATCAAATTCCTTAACATAAAGGACACAGGAAGTCTTAACATGTGCTTTTTCCTACTCTCTGTCCTCATCTCTCACTTCTACCCCCATGTACCCTGGGCTTCTATCATATTGAGACATTTCCCATTTACAGTGTGTCAGCATCTGTAGAACCTCTGGATGTTTGAACAGGCTTTTTTTTTTTTTTTTTTTAAACTTTGATGGCCCTTAGCTACTCAACACTCATAGTGCTTTACAGGTGTTATCTTCACCAAGGTGGCTTCTCTGACACTCCCACTCCCCAGCTGGGTTAGGTAACTCCTTTATATACTCCCAAATATCCTATGCTTAACTTTTTCAAAGACATATCATGTCAAATTACGTACATACTTGTTCGAGACTGAAAGCCTTTTGAGTGCTGGAACCATGCCCACTGGGTAGCATTTTGTTTGCTGTGTGATAAGCACCTCTACCAAAGCTTGTTCATTTTGGCAAACATTTATCGAGTGCCAAATACATATCAGGCATATATTTGGTGCTAATGTGATGAAGATGAATAAGTATGGACCCTCCTCTTGAGGAATTTAGTAGGGGAGAAAGACAGATGAACATAATTTCAGTACAGGTTGGCATGTGATAGAACAAAGGCATATTTTGCTGTAGAAATACTAAGAAGCTGCACTTAGCCTAATTTGGGGATCCAGGGAAGTTTCTGAAGACATGCTGCTTGAACTTATGCTATTTTATCCAGGTGAAAAAAAGTGGGAGGGAATTCTAGGTGGAGTTAAGAGCCTGAGCAAGGGGGTGGATATGTCAAAAAGCAGGGTATGCAGGGACAAGTAAGCAGCTGACTGTCATTAAAATGTAGCATAAGAAGCAAGGATGGGTGGAAGATGAGCGTAGAGGCAGGATCACATCCTGCAGGATCTTACCTCTCATTCCTAAGATGTGGACTTCATTCCATCAGTGATGGGTTTCTGTTGGAAGGTGTTCAGCAGGGGAATGATGTGATCACATCTGTTTTTGAGTAGATTGTTTTGGTTGCACTACAGATCATGGAACATAGGACAAAGTGACTAGTTAGATTATTAAAATAGTCCTATTAGGACCTGAACCAAGATTATGTTTGTAGGAATAAAAGCAGGGTATGGAGTCAAGAAATATTTAGAAAACTAAACTTAGTAGCTAATTTTTTTTATTATTTTATTTTTTTTGGCTGTGTTGGGTCTTCGTTTCTGTGCGAGGGCTTTCTCTAGCTGTGGCAAGCGGGGACCACTCTTCATCGCGGTGCGCGGGCCTTTCACTGCCGCGGCCTCTCTTGTTGCGGAGCACAGGCTCCAGACGTGCAGGCTCAGTAGTTGTGGCTCACGGGCCCAGCTGCTCCGCGGCATGTGGGATCTTCCCAGATCAGGGATCGAACCCGTGTCCCCTGCACTGGCAGGCAGATGCTCAACCACTGTGCCACCAGGGAAGCCCCATTAGTAGCTAATTTGACATGGAACAGGAAAGCAGAATGAAGGGTCTAGAATGTACCAGGTTTCTGGCAAGAGTGGCTGGATGAAATGTGATGCTTTGACAGATCAGGATTCAAGAGGGGGAGCAAACTGGATGGGAGTGGGGAAGACGTTCAATTCAGCTTTGGATGTGCTGGTTTTTAATTACTTTGGGGACATTCAGTTGGAGCCATCCAGTAGGCTGTTGAATATATGGGTCTGATACTTTAGGGAGATACGAGATTTAGAAATATTGTTTTGAGAACCAGCAGGAAAAAGGTGGTGGTAAACCCACAAGAGTGAATTGCAAAAGCAGACTAAAACAGTGAAGAACAGTGAGCTAAAAGTGGAAGCTTTTGAACCTCCTGTGTTTGGGCAGGAAATAAACAGAAGAATAGGAACATGCAAATATGTTTGAGAAATAAAGGAGAACTTAAAGAGAACTCTCATGGAAGGAAAGGAAGCAGAGACTCTCAGAAGGAGGAAATTGTGAAGTGTATTTGTGCAATACGTTTACCATTATTGAATGAATGAGTATAATTTTGGTGAAATCTCCTGGGCTCATAATGATAGAGTGAAAGACAGATTACAGTGGGTTGAAAAGTCAAAGGGAAGTGAGATATTGAAAGAGCGAGTGAATATTTCTTCTGCGAAAATCTTGTCTGATACAGGAAGAAAGGAAACAAGGTAGAAGCTAGACAGAGAGGCCCATGCTTTTTTTGTTTTTTTGTTGTCCCAATAGATGAGAGAAGCATGATTATCTTTATAGGCCTAAGGGAAAGAGCAACAAGAAAGGAAAGGATGAAAATATCAGCGGAATCAATACTCCTTACCAGTGCTCTGAGGTGCTAGAAGAAAGGGGGAAAAAATGGTATAAAAAACACAGGTAGAAAATGTCCAATGATTGGAAATTAGTTTAAAAAATTATGTTGTAGAAGAATATTTATTGCCATATAAATATTATCATATATTATGCAGCATACTGACATATATTGCATTATATACGTGGTGTATATATATGGTATTATATTGCCATATTTTTAAAATTAAAAAATTGTGATTTTTTTTATTATTTTGTGATCTATTTTTAAGTTTAAAAAGCTGGTTGTAAGACAAGATAGCAATCTCTCAGCTCTTCCTCTCTCTTTTCCATCCTTCCCTCTCAGTCTTGTCTGCTTCTCTGCCTGCCCCAAAGTCTTGGCTCCACTTGAGGGGATCGGCGGTAGGTCTCTTCTTGGTGTTGGGAGGTTGGTTAGTGCTGTCAAGTGAAACGAAGTCCTCTGTTATTATTGCTGGCCAGTGATCCTCTAGCTAAGCCACTGGTGCCAGACAGGTTTTTGAATTTAAAATTCTAAATTTAGAAGCTTTCTTCATGGATCTGGTGACTTCTTAGGGTTACCAAAACTGACTAAAAGTTCTGAGCATGTGGGTGATACTTGCCAGTTTTAAGCTTCACCGAGGGACGGTCTAGCTGGGCTTTTGATTAGGGGAATCCCTGAGGCAAGTGTCTTTAGAGACTTCCCTTTGGGATGATTAGGTTTTCCAGGTTTCAAAATTCTTCTATTTCCCTTCCTGAATAATTTAACAAATAAAAACACAGGATGCCCAGGTAAATTCAAAGTTCAGATAAACAGCAAATTAAAAAAAAAAAAAAAAGTATGTCCATGCAATAGTTGGGACATATTTATACTAAAAACTGGTTTTAGTTTTTTTAGTTTATCTGAACTTCAGATTTAACTGGGACTCCTGTCCTGTAATTTATCTGGCAACCCTATTCCTGAAGGGTAAATGCCTTTTTGACAGCATTTAGAGAGTCAAGTGAGGGAAATGACCTTGCAGGGTGGAGGGAGATGGTTTTACCATTCAGTTTGATTCATTCAAGGAATCCCCTTCAAATATGTCTTTCAAAACCTCCATCTAAACATCGTCTGCTTTACCCTCTCTGGAAATAAATATTCCATATTTTACTGGAACAGGGAAAGGGTAGTTGCCCATCCATGGGTGGGGACTCAGTATTTGAGGCATTCTTAACAACTTCCCACAAATTTTCCTTTCTTCAAGAACCCCAATTTACTCCCAGCTCCTGAGGTACCTAGTACTTCCAGGGATGGAAACTTTTGAGTATTCTGCAGTGTAGATAGGTTGATTCTTAGCTTTCCCCACAGCTAGTTCAGAACTTGGTTTTCTTAGGTCTGTTAAATCAGTTACCATTTTTTACATTGAACTTTAGTTGATTTATAATATAGTGCTAGTTTCAGGTGTACGACGTAGTGATTCAGTATTTTTGCAGATTATATTCCATTATAGGTTGTTACAAGATAATAGGTATAATTCCCTGTGCTCTACAGTATACCTTTGTTGCTTATCTATTTTATGTATAGTAATGTGTATCTGTTAATCCCATACCCTTAATTTGTCCCTCGCACCTTCCTTCTTCCCTTTGGTAACCACAAGTTTGTTTTCTATATCTATGAGTCTGTTTCTTTTTTTTTTTAATACACATTCATTTGTATCATTTTTTAGATTCCACATTCTCTGTCTGACTTATTTCACTAAATATAATATTTTCTAGGTCCATCCACATTGCTGCAAATGGTAGTATTTCATTCTTTTTTACGGCTTAGTAATATTCCATTGTATATATGTACCTCATCTTCTTAATCCAATAGTCTGTTGATGGACACTTGGGTTGCTTCCTCAGTTACCATTTTTGCATCAACACCCCAACTTCTAAACTTGTGCCATAATCTATCCTCCTGTTCTCCTAACCTTGTGGGTTTAGATCTTCCAAAAATAATAATAATAATAATAATAATAATAATAATAATAATAAAGTTGGTTTTAGTAGGATTGCAAGGGAACAAAATTGAAGCATGTGTTCATTCTACCTTTATCTGAAAGTTATTTGTATCCCATCTTGACACACTTGCCCTAAAACGCTTGCTCTCCAACTTCAAAAGTGGAAGCAGGGAGACCAGTTAGGGGCTATTGGTTTAGTCAGGCAAGAAATAAAGGTGGCTTGGAGTAAAGCTTTGAAGATGCAGTACAGATGGAGTTAAATGAAGATGGATCTTCCTTCTGGGGACTTTGCATCTGCATGGTGAGGTGATTCATACACTTAAATTTACATGCAAATAGCTATGTAGTGTAGTGTAGTATAGTATAACTACGTAGGATAACGAGAGCTGTTATCATTATCCTGCTCAGGTATAAAATATGTGACTTTTCCAGATCACAAGAGTTGTCTCTAGATCAACTCTAGGACTCAGTACAAATGTAAAGTTCCTTCATTGTTAGAAATAGGCACTAAGGTAGAAATTAAACTAGTGTCTAAACTTTTTTAAAATAATCAAACACTTTTGATTATTAAAAGCATGGCTAACTTGAAAACAATTAGGGTATAATTGTTCATGACTGTAGACCAAGGATCTGATTATTTCTTTACGTGGTTTAATCTGTTTACAGTGAACTGCAGAAAGCACTAGGGTCTGAAGTCCTTTATTTTTATTACTAGTTGCAATAGTATTCAGCAACAAACCAGATTAATCTAATGAGGAAGTAATACTATAAAAAACATTATAAACAAAGGGGCATAGGCACTTTTTTCTAGGTCAAGAGAATGTTCCAACTGGCTTTCCTAAGACTTATTGTTTTGTTTTTACGTTCCTAGATTTGTACTCTGTTGAAGTGTAAAACAACGGACTTACACACTTGTGGTGATTCAGTTGAAACTGCTTCCACCAGGTTTGAAATGTTCTCCCTCAGTGGCACTTTTGAAACCCAGTATGTCTTCCCTGAGGTGCTGCTGAGTGAAATTCAGCTTGCACCTGGAGAATTTCAGGTACGATTTTTTGCTTAATATTGCCAACTCATTTTACGTAAGAGGAAGCATCTTTTGAGTAGAAGAGCTGCCCAAGTACTTACAGATATCATGAAAATTTTCATTTGGAAAGGGTAAAATTGTCCTTAGGGCTCACCAAGGACACTGAGGACATGGGATCTCTTGTCTAAAATTCCCTTAGAGAAAAATGAGCGTGTCCTTGAGAATAAAGAAATATATCTTATTGTGGGGACTTCAGGGAGTGGGCTGGGGTGTTTAAGGTCTGTCAAGTAGAAAGAAGACTCAAGAAGAGTTTCAGGACCAGTCCCACCAGAGGAAGCCTCTTTGTATCACTGGGGAGGGATGGCCTAGGGCACCGTGTGACCATCAGAGAAAAGGAAAGAAGGAAAAGCTGAGAGAGAATTAGACAGTCGCTGAATTGGCAAGAAAGCAAAACCTTTTTTTTTTTGTTAATATGGAAGAAATAATTTATTACTGCGCAAGTGCTCTGTCCAGCCACATTCTCCTACTGACTTTTCCTGCAGGTTCCACTCTCACTCCCCTTTCCTCGTCCAAACAGTTGCTATGGGGAGTTGGGGACAATGGGCAGGTAGGAAGGCTGTGGTGAGTGAGTGTCAGGGATGATAGAGGCTCAGCCCAAAACCCCCTTAGTCAAGCCCGCCTGACCCTTTGGAGGAGTCTTTTTCTTGTCGGAGAGAACAAGATTTCTCTCTTATTTATTCTCATATCCATTGTTTTATGTTTATTAACTCATCAGATGCTCACTCAGAGTAAATTATAAGATATAGATTATGGGCATTTCAATAATAAATGAATCAGTGCCAATTCCATAGCTCCAATTTTTCTTATACTCTGTACCATTTCACATATTTCAGATGGAATAGAATCTGGCCATTATTTTTACTGTTCTTCATCCAGTTGTACTGAATTTTAAGAGTATGTTGTGGGGTTGTATAACTGAAAGTTATTCTCAGTCAACTTCCCTGTGTTTTAAATAGGTGTCAAGTGACGGACGCTTGTGCAGCCAGAAGCCACTATCTGGACCTATCTTGACAGTAACTCTGTTTGGAAGGTTATATGAGAAGGATAGTTCACCAAATGCTTTCTCAGACCCCATGGCACAGGTACTGAGAGTAATGCTCATAGTTGTAATACCTATTGTGTACTCATTAGGTTGGTAGAATATTTACATTTTCTCTCTTTTACTTCAGATCATTTAAGTGGATGTGAAAAGAAGAATGGGTCTGGGATGTTGATAATAGTGGCCATGGTCTATCATATCAGTGAATTACTAATACACTTTTCCTTCTGTTTAGACAAATACACACACACACACACACACACACACACACACACACACACACACGACAATATAAACCAGATAAATAGTGAAAGAATTTTGAAAGGTAAAATCTGTAAAATGAGAACAACAATTATACCCACCTGTTAGGTTTCTTTGGTGAGAATTAAATAAGTTACTGCAGTTAAAGTGCTTAGACAAATTCCCAGCTCATGGAAAGCACTCTATATATGTTAGCTACTTCAATGATATAGGACTATCACAGAAAAACCAACAGTGATGTATTTATCGCTAAAATTATATCACCTCTGATTGTACAAAGTGCATATATTTTCCAACAGTTCAGCCACTCTGCATATTTCAGTTAGAAAATCAGTGAACTCAACATCAGCCAGTTGGATGTGGCTTGATATCTAGCACTAAGGTATCCCAGAAGGCAGCTGGGCTTACATCTAGGAATCTGCTCAAGAGCCTTAATGTTTTTTATGTGCTTTTCAGTGGTGATTTCCTGCCTATTTAGTGCTTTGCCTATCTTGTCAACCTGTAAGCAAGCTAATAGGGTGGCTCAAAAATAGACATTTATCAAACGTGGCCTGTTATTCTGTTTTTGTATGAGCTAAGAAAGGTTTTTATGTTTATAAAGGTTTGAAAAAGAAAAGAAAAAGAAGACATTTTGTGACACATGAAAATTATTTGAAATTCATAATTTAGTCTCCATACCTAAAGTTTTATTGAACACAGTCATGTTTATTTGTTTAGTATTTTTGATGGTTGTTTTCATGCTACAATTGTGGAATGGAGTAGATGTGATAGAGACCACATGGCTAAAAAGGGTGAAAGTATTTACTACATTTACAGAAAAACATTGCTGTCTCCTGCTCTAAAGTATTAAATAACAATGGATTATAGTATTGAAAACCTTTAATACAAATCAATAGGCAAATAGTCCTTGAGTGTCTTTCTTGTAATTCTTCCACCCAAGGAGAAATAAAATATTCCAATTTGCTTTCTGTTATATTAACACCACAAAAGGATTACCTTTAATAATTTTTGACCAAATATGCCTATTAGGCTAATACCCCAAACAAGTGAATATAATTTTTATAAACATGATTAATATCTAATCATTATAAGATACCACATCATAGTCTTTTGTTGCATTGGTATGTTCTAAAATTTTTGAAAAAAATTGTTAGTTTTTATTTTCAAATTTTTCCTGGAGATCAACTAAGAACTACTTATATTAATATACTATCTGATATTTTTCTCTGTGACAACTTTGCTTGTTTGTCTTAGAATGATTTTTCTTAAAATTTAACATTGCAGCAGTGAATTCACTTTAAAAAATGTTATTTACTACATCCATACCCAGCTCTGATTACTTTTTCACTCTGGATTTCTTTAATGCATATATGTTTTTAATGATAGTTTTGATGTGCTTTTTAACTGTAATTTTTCTTTCTTCTGCATAAAATATTTGTGATGCTCATTTGATACAAACAACCCAATTCTAAGAAAGACCAATGCTCAAATACACTTTAAAAAAATAAGCTATCTATTTATACCTTGACAAATGTCAATGGTCCAGAGAGAAACTTTTGACCCTTCCTCATTTAATGATATAATTTACGTTATCAACTTCATGATGATGTAACACACACACACACACACACACACACACACACACACACACACACACACACTCTCTCTCTCTCTCACTGTGGCAGCCCATTCCAAGATGCCCTCAATGATCCTCACCTCCAGTCTCCATGGAGAGATTCTCCATGATGAACTCTTCTGCTATTATTTTTTATACAATTTCTGAGCCTTATCACCTACAATAAGTCTGAATTCATTACCACTTTTATTATAACACGTATCTTTTACTCTGTTCTGCTTAAGACTCCTAACGATTTTATTTATGTAATATGTTAGTTATTTTCCTAAACAATACATTTCAGGTCTCTTATGAGCTGAATTATGTGTCCCTGAAATTCATACATTGAAGTCCTAACTCCATACCTGAGAATGTGACTGTACTTGGAGATAGGGTTTTAAAGAAGTAAAATGAGGTCATTAGGGTGGGCCCTAATCCAATATGACTGGTGTTCTTATAAGAAAAGCAGATTAGGACACAGACATGCACAGAGGGGAGACCATGTGAAGACACAGAAGAAGATGGCTATCTACAAGCCAAGGAGAGAGGCCCTCAGAAGAAATCAATCATGCTGACACTTCTAGCCTCCAGAATGAGAAAATAAATTTCTGTTGTTTAAGCCTGTCTGTGGTACTTTATTATGGCAGCCCTAGCAAACTTATACATATTCCAACACCCTCCCTCCACCTTGATTTTCCACCATTAATTGAACCTTGAACAAAATGTTTACCTAGTAAGACTATCCAGCTAGCCTGACTCCCCAAGACTCCACTAGACATTCTTAGAGAAGCACCTGCTGATGAAACGATAGTGAAGCCACCATCTTATTGGAGATCTATTGGAGTTAGGAAACCAGAAAGTCATATTGATGAAATTATGCAGTCAATCTGGCATTAAACGTTCTCTTTTAGTAACAGCAGAATCTCTTGACATTATACAACCTAGTGAAACAAAGAACATCTTTGAAGTCAAATCATCTCTCAACTGATAGAATATCCACATAGCCCTGATACAAACCTCACAATGTACAAAACATGACCTTCTACGAGGGAAAGCAGGGCACTGGCAGCAGTGATTCATGCCAGCAATACACCCTTTTGAAACAGACATTTTTGTGGCAGATGCTTTTCCTAAAAAAATACTATATAATCCAATAAATATATAAGTAAAATTCATCTTGTGTTTTGGATGACATTAACTGACTTAAAAAAAAAAAACCTATTTGAAAATAAGGAAGCTCCTTATGTATTTAGGAATAGGAATCAGCATGATAAGCCTCAATACCGTCCTACAATTTTAGTTTAAAACAGAAAACATGCTGATGCATATCAGTAATAGGTTTAAAATACTGAAGGCTTCAAAAAACCCTAAATGCTTCTTTTTCTGTTCAATCTTAACAAATGTATTAGTTATCCATTGTGACATAACAAGTTACACCAAACCTAACACCTTAAAACAATAAACACTATCTTATACAATTTCTTAGAGTGAGGATTACTTCAGGAATTGACACTACTAGGAAAAAGGGTCTTTAAAAAGCTACATGTTTACTTAATGAGCCAATGTTTTTTTAATCATCAAGGTTTTTTTCTCCTAATAATTTATAAAAATATTTATTAAAAATGGAAAAATCCACTTAAATAATTGAAGTGTTTTGAATATCAAGAGGAACATGGAAAAGGTCAAATAGGAAATCATATCAATATCAAAAGCTGTTTTGAAATATAGCATTTGACTCCTACACAGAAAATAACTGTTCATTCCTCACATTTCCTTTGATCCTCTGTCTTGTGGATGTTCTGGGCATGTTCCAAATGCATCACTTTAATTTTTGTTTCTGAAAAGAACATAAAATTTTTAGATGGGGAAAATACCTCACATCCACTAGTAATAATACTTAGGCAGCATGCTTTTGTGTACAATGGGATTAGTGATTTAGGTACAGATAGTGCAAAACTAAATCTGTGTTCTAATAATTCTATTCTTACCTGGCAGTGGTTGGCATTATTAAAGTGAAACGTAGTAGATAAAATAGAAGTAAATATGGGACTTAATAAATCTAAATAGCACTTTAAATATGAAGACAATTATCACCAAAACTTAAAATGTGAGGAAAACAACCTATACGTTAATAGTGCTGCCGTGTCGTGCTATTATTTTGTATAGCATTTTATCATGGTAATTTAAAGATTAAACAAATAAGAGCTTGTGCTTTTGAAAACTGAGACCTGCTATTTCACCAAAGTTGTTCTTAGTGAATCCAAAGACAGCAGCATGGAAAAGTAAATAAGGTCTAACGTGAAAAAACAACACTGAATGGGAGGGAGGAAAGAGAATAGCAGGGGAGGAAAACCATCAGAGTTCTCCATAATCTAATAAAAATATGGTACTTTTTTTTTTTTGAACTAAAGATGAAGGTTTTTAAAATGGAGAGTAATGCAAAAGAACACGTGTTCACGCATACATATGTGGGCGCACACACACACACACAGACACACCTTGTGACCACACACACAGGCCATAGCACGTGTGGGAGCACATAGTTGGACACAGGTGTCGATTAAAATGTAAGTCAGTGTGTTTGTACTACTAGAAAAGTGTTTATGACAGAAAGGTTTGTTCAGGTATGGTGCCCTCAGACAGGAGACAAATGAGTCTCTTCAAAAGCGAACAATCAAAAATGCAGCCTGCAGGGAAATGTGCTTGGCTTGCACTCGGAGGGCTGAGGTCTCCTGTGCCACAATCTCATTTTCTTTCAGCCTCCAGGCATGGCAGGAGCACTTGGCTGCCGTACTGTTCTTTCTAGTCATAGCTCAGGACTTGGTAAATTTCAACAGCCAAGGATAAAGACTTTGTGAGGTTCCCTAGTCGTGAACTGTGGTTTCAGTACAACCTTAGAGAACCTGGGTTTCCTACAGTCACACACTTCCTGGGCATGGATGCTGGAGAAACCAAGATCTCAACGATCTTGTTCATACCCCACAGGGACATGAATGGTGTCAAGCTCAATGGGACTCCACGTCTGGTGGTTTTTTGACAACAGCTGACCTGGACTGATGGGATTCTTCGTGCAGTTTTGAGACAGGATGATGGGTGAAGAGAGCCCAGATGCCAGGACCAGGATAGAAGGGCCAGCTGAGCAGCCGGCCACAGCTCCAGAATGTGGAGGCTATGGCCATGATGACAAGTTCTCACATTCTGAGTGCTGTAGAACACCGACTGGGGAACCAATGGGCTGTGACTCTTTATCCAGCTCTTTGTCTTTTTCTTTATTCCTCACTTAATGCATCTTTGTGATGATAGGAGAGCTACTTCAATGGCTTCTTTAATAGAAACTTAGGAAGACAGTAGAGGTGGGAGAGAGGGATTCATGTGGGCTTAAGGTGGGGACATTTTCTCCATCTCAATTCATTCCTTTTTTTTTTTTTCATAAAAAATCCCAAACCTCTCAAAATGTTGCCATAGTATTTTCCTCCTTCCTTTGCTAAAAGTATTCACTTTCAAGTTGGTGGAGAAGACAGGGAAAGGAAAAAGTTCCTTAGATCTATGAATATATCTGTATAAAAATTAAAAGAAATAAAAACATAAACAAAACAGAACTTCCAGATTCCAAGAATCGTCCATCCTTGGAAAGGGTTCAAAGTACCTGTGGTCTGCTCACTGTGGTAAGGATGTTTCCACTTGTCTTGAGACCCGGGTCTCACAAAAAATTCAAAATTACAAAAAAGAAGGAAAAAATTAAACAACTGCAAAATGCAAAAAATGTCCCAGCAGGAACGCATGGCCCCCTCACCCTTATTTCCTGGAACAAGGGAATATCCCACCCCTCACACCCTCCAAGGATGGTTCCTATTTTCCAGCCCTGATATCTCTTTAGTACCCATTGCATTGGGACATCCATGTGTAGTGGCACCAACAAGAGTTGTGTTTATTTTTAAGATATTTCAACTGTATTTTATTATTGCTGAGGTATAATAATAATGAGCATTTCAAGGATTAACTATTAAAAGATAAAATGAGGCATATTAAATGTTCTAAGAGTTTATTTGAGCAAGAATCAATTTGAATGGGGCAGCACCAAACCAGAAGTGGTTAGGAGAGCTCCACTGACAAGAGTTAGGGGCAAGACTTTTATAGAGAAGATGAAAAAGCAAAGCAAGAAATAATTTTATTGGCGATAGTTCAAGTGGCCGCCTTATTTGGGAAAGCCTAGTTGGCTGTTTGTGATTAGTTGTCTTTAGATTTTGATTTCTTAACTTCTACGCATTTACAGGCTTAGGTTTTGGTTTGCTTACATAAGTTGCTAAGGTATTAGAACCGCCTAGTCTAATGGCTTCCTTGTTTAATTAACTTACTATTAAAAATAGACACTTTCTCACATGAAACAATTCTTTAAGCAAGCATTATTATCATTTTACAAGGATAACATTGAGGCTCAGAGGGACTAAGTAATATATTCAAAGTCAACCAATAATAAATAGTTAAGATGAGGTAAAACATCCAGCTCCTTTTGCCTCAGATGCATGTACAATCAGCCCTCCATATCTGTGGTTAGTGCCTCTACAGATTCAACCAACTGCAGATTGAAAATATTTGAAAAAATTTCCAGAAATTTCCAAAAAGCAAAATTTGAATTTTCTGTGTGTTGGCAACTATTTACATAGCATTTACATTTTATTAGGTATTATAAGTAATCTAGAGATGATTTAAAGTGTACTGGAGGATGTGCATAGGTTATATACAAATACTATACCATTTTGTATAAGGGACTTGAACATCTGAGAATTTTGATATCCACAGGAGGTCCTGAAATCAATCCCCTTTGGATACTGAAGAATGAGTGTACTCTTTCACCATGCTATACTTTCTCTGTAGAATGTGTTTTAGTCAGGATAGGCTAGGTAACGGTGCAGTAATAAATGATATAAAAAAATCTCATGGCTTATTAAAATAAAAGTTTATTTCTTGTTCATTCAGAATCTATTCTAGGGCAGCTAGCCTATATGTCAAAGCTCACTCCAGGCTTTTTCATCTTGTGTCATCTCCTTATCAACACTGCTCCCATAATTTCTAGAGCATGAGAAAAGAATATGGAGAAATTGCATACTGCCTTTTAAATGCTTTCACCCAGAGTGATACCTGCCATTTCCACTCATACTTTATTGGCCAAAGAAAGTCACATGGCCATGCCAAATTTAAATAAGTAGGAAGTGTAATTCTCCTTCATGTCCAGGAAAGGGAAATGATTCATGAATATTGGCTAGCACAGTAATGTCTATCACTGAATGTAAGGTCCTCAAAAACATGTATCTTACATTCTTCTTTAACTTTAGCATATAGAAGTCACTCAGTAAATGACTAATGTCTGCCATGAGTCACCAAGGTTGCCAGTTATCCTTCCTTTATTCTCTAACCAATAGTTACATTATACTCCTTGCCTCTTGCCCCATTACTTTGTTGTCAGTACCATGTACCTGCTAATTGCAAGCCAATACCAATATTTGCTCAAACTTTCCCTGCCCTTTTCATTGATCTGAGGGCAATTTTACCTGTATCTTCTTGCCAGGAGTATGTAAAGTTATCACTGATGTTTTATATATAGCATTTTATAGTTTACAAAATATTTTAACATGTATTTTCTTTTATTTCACAAAGTAGGTATATTTTTCTCTATTTTATCTTAGAGAGCAAAGTGTTGTACTCAAATCTCTTAATTTAGGTGTATCAGATCCTCAAACCAGAGTCTTTGAACTTCATGTCCAATGTGTTCTTTAGCAGTTTAGATTACCAGTGTTTTCTTACATGGCCATGCTAGACTGTGGCTTCCTGAGGGACTCAGTGTTAATCCTGTTTGACTGAAGGGCTGGACACTGACATTTTGCTTAGTGATTATTAAAGTTAGGTTTTAATTGCATCCTTACCTTAAATACACCACATTCCTCATAGTCAATCTTGTAGCTTTAATAGCCACAGACTTTGATAGAATGCAGGGTGAGGGCTTAGGTGAGAGAACAAAATTAATATTAAATATATATACACACCCTGAAGAAAGATTGAACTTAATCGTATCTGTAGACGTGGCATGGAGAATATAAATTTTCCTTGAGACACTGAGAGAAGACTGTCAACAGAAAGAGTAGGAATTTTTCAGACTTGGGAGGTAAGTTTAGAAGGATCAATGACAATGTGCTCATTGTGTTTCCTTATATGTGTTAAGAGTGAGCTCTTCTAATCTTTCTGTTTTGAAATCAGCTCCATATGGTGGTCCAGTCACAGAAATACAGCAAGAGCTCTTATCAGTGTTAATAGCTATTTAGCCATCAATACATTCTAGAAACTTTGAACTGCTGCCAAAGAACATAAAGGCCACCTGTCAGCACAGTGGTAGATTATCTGATAAATAGTTAATATTTGGGCAATATGCTTTGTAGACAGGATGAATGGATACATTTTGAATTGAGTTATGAAAATATTAGTATCACAAAATACTGTTTTAACAGATTATGATGTTGATTTAACTGAAATTGTGAACTTGCTGATTTCTTTTCTTCCTGTCTGTGATAAAATTTCATCTTGCTTTATCAAAGACAACTAACTGAGGGTTTACTTGCTATAGCAATATGAGTGAAAATTAATTGACATTGTGTGTACTTAGTACAAAAAAACTACTTGTAAAGATCGATTATAAAAGTGTTATAGCAAGAAAATAAAATCTGTTAGCCTGAAAATATTTATAATTGAATTTTAACTGAAATAAATATGTGAAAGTTAGTTTTAGAGACTGCTGATAAAAATATACTATAATAATTTTAGAGACAAAAACAATTACAAATACTATTTTGAAAATGTTTTGAAATTACTGTTAGTATGTTATTATCTCACCTGCCTAACTTGTAATTAATAAGATTCCCCTGCCCACCTATCCATACATGGATGTTAAGCAAAGTTCACAATAGTGTAGTTATCTCAGTTTTCGCTATCTAGCTGTTTGGAGGGTCTGTGGGAAAAATCACCTCTAGAGAAGAAAACCCTTCACTCAAACATTTTTTCTTTCAAATTCTTGGTAGTAGTTAGGAGTTGGAACTCCGGAGTAAGACAAATCTGGAATCAAACTCCACTGCTGCCCCTCAGTATTAACTTAACTTAAAATATCTAATTCTCAGTCCCTTCCTTTGTAAAACAATGATAATGATGGTATCTATTACTTTAGAGTTGTTATGGAAATAAACTAGAGATTTCACATAATGCCCTTAGTCCAGTGACTGATACAGGTTCAGTAAAAGTTGTTTCTCGTCCCTTTTCTTCCTTCTCTCCCTCCTACTCCTCCTTTTCCCCCCTCTTCCTCCCAGGTTTCCTCCTCTTCCTCTTTTCTTCTTCACCTCTCCTCTTGCCCCTCCTCTTCTTCCTTCTTATTTCCCTTTTTTTAAATTATTATTATTGAGAGTAACCAAGCTTAGGCTGTGCCCACATGAGCAGTATGTTTCGGGATTGTCTCCAAGAATTCCTAAGATGCAAGGGAAGGTCCAGAGCTGCACACTGTGGGAAATCCACTATCATAAATCATTGTCCTAGTTTATTCCTCCTCCCCTCTCCCCTGGGGGGGGAAAAAAAAAGTGAGAAGGATGAATTTACCTCACACTGGGTCACTCCATTCTAGGGTCCTTGGGAGGTAGGAGGAAGGATCCAGTATAAAAACCTACATCCTACAAAAATTTGCGGAAGGCTGTCCTCTATAGGTCCATGTGAATATAATATCTGGGTCAGAGATTCAAGTTCAATAAGAAATTAAGATTCAAGTTGTAGTGTCTTATGGTCAGTTAAGAAAGAGGAGATATCCTTCCTAAAGTGTGTAAGCCGAATGCCTCATTACATTTCCATTCTTCTATTTGTTGTAGCCAAAGAATAGATATACAAACAATCCTCCAAAGATCCTCCCTATAACGTTCATGAAAATATTCAGAGTTAGTGACATCAGGATGATTTTATTTATGAGTCAGTCTATTGTCTGAATGGAATTTTAAGAGATTTATGAGACCTGCTAACATTTGGTCTATCCTCAGGGCTCTGAACTGATCACAATTTTTGAAGTACCACTTTGCTTTTCAGCCTCCACATTATTTGTGTGTGTGTGTGTGTGTGTGTGTGTGTGTGTGTGTGTGTGTGATGAACTGACTTTATTTTTAACTCCAGTTTTATTGAGATATAATTGACATGCAGCACTGTACAAGTTTAAGGTGTACAACATAATGATTTGACTTACATACATTATGAAGTGATTTCCACAAGTTTAGTGCATATCCATCACCTCATATAGATACAAAATTAAAGAAACAGAAAAATTTTTTCTTGTGATAAGATTTCAGGATTTTCTCTCTTAATTTTCGTATATAACATACAGCAATGTTAATTATATTTATCATGTTGTACATTATATCCCAAGTACTTATTTATCCTATAACTGGAAGTTTGTACCTTTTGACTACCTTCATCCAATTCCCCCTCGCCCCACTCCGGTAAACACAAATCTGTCCAGGGACTGAACAGAACTAAAAAGCTGACCTTTGACAAGTAAAAGAGAATTCCTTCTGCCTGATTGCTTTTGAACGAGGACATTGGCTTTTTTCTGCCTTTGGATTCAAACTGCAGCATTGACTCTTCTTGGGTCCTGAGCTTGTCGGCCTTTGGACTGGAACTACACCATTGGTTCTCCTCCGTCTCCAAATTGCCAGCTCCCCCTGCAGAACCTGAAACTTGTCAGTGCCCATAATCACGCGAGCCAATTCCCTATAATAAATCTCTCCTTATATGCATATACAGCCTACTGGTTCCATTTTCCTGGAGAACCCTGACTAATACATACATGTCCTCAAGATAAACAATAACTAGTCCTCAAGAAAAAGGACCGACAGCCCCATTTGTCACACATAGTTTATCCTAAATTCACTTGGTAGTTGGGCTGACCATCTGTGCTAACTAATGGGCTTTATCCAAAGGAAATATAAACTCCTCTTTATGACAAAAGATAGTTTTGCATCTTGGGAGTGAAGTGTCTGCTGAGGTTAAGCTCCTACCAACCCACAGAAACTGGGAGCTAGGGGAATCATCTTCCTTAATAATTATATTTCAGAGATGGTTCCCAGGTCCTTGAGCAAGGCACTCCTGGGTCGTAAAGCTGGCAAGAGCCAGCTTACTTAGCTTTTAAAAAAGATTTACCTATATTTCAAAGAGAGAAAGAACTTACACTTTTTTTTCTTTTAAATAAATGCTCTAAGAAAAGGGACAGAAGGAGTCTCTTCCCTTATTTTCAAAAAGGAGAATTAAGCCTTTTATTTTGAATTTGTATTTGCCCTTATACTTCCCTGAACTTTTCATCTCTTCACTGATATTCCATTTTCACCTTCCTTTCACTGTCACATGTCTCAAAAAATTAATTTAACCCAGCTACTTCTATTTTTTCACTGTGCACTATCTTTCTAGTGTCGTGAATCTAGCTTTCCTCTGACCTCCTCCCCCTAGTCCACAATAATCCATTGACATTGCTTCAAAATCACTAATGACGCTTTCTTTAACTTATGACCTTATTTTCAGTCCATTTCCTCACTCTTTCTTTCTCTCTCCCTCTCTCTCTTTTAATCCTCCACCACAGACAGCTTCAACTATTACCACCGAGTTGATACCTTCCGAATCTATACCACATGCTCTGACTGCTCTTGTGCAATAGGCGTGAATATTCATCTAATCTGCTAGAAATCTCAGACAGCCAACTGATCAGTAGTTTTTGAGCACCTACTGTGTTCGAGGTCCTAAAGATATAGCAGTGAATAGAGCTCCCTGTCTTCCAGGAGCTCACAAATTCTGCAGGAGTGCCCCACTCAAAGACATCAGCAGAGATCCTGCACATCCAGAGACATGGATCGTGTCGTCACTAACAGCCATTGGATGGTGGAACTGAAAACAATCAATCGTTCATTTTATAATTAGGAAGATGATGTTCACAGAAGTTTGGCCATGTCCCCATGTATAAGGTTATCAATAGAACTGGGAAGTGAGTATTTATCCTTTTATTTCTATTATCTTTTTTTAAATTTAATTTTATTTTTTTTTATACAGCAGATTCTTATTAGTTACCCATTTTATACATATTAGTGTATATATGTCAATCCCAATTTCCCAGTTCATCATACCACCACTGCCCCCATGCCACTGTCCCCCCTTGTTGTCCACATGTTTGTTCTCTGCATCTGTGTCTCAATTTCTGCCCTGAAAACCAGTTCATCTGTACCATTTTTCTAGGTTCCACAGATATGCATTAATATACAATATTCCTTTTTCTCTTTCTGACTTACTTCACTCTGTATGACAGTCTCTAGATCCATCCACATCTCTAGAAATGACCAAATTTCATTCCTTTTTATGGCTGAGTAATATTCCATTGTATATATGTACCACATCTTCTTTCTTTATCCATTCATCTGTTGATGGGCATTTAGATAGCTTCCATGACCTGGCTGTTGTAAATAGTGCTGCAATGAACATTGGGGTGCATGTGCCTTTTTGAATTATGGTTTTCACTGGGTATATACCCAGTAGTGGGATTGCTGGGTCATATGGTAATTCTATTTTTAGTTTTTTAAGGGACCTCCATACTGTTCTCCATAGTGGCTGTATCAATTTACATTCCCACCAACAGTGCAAGAGGGTTCCCTTTTCTCCACACCCTCTCCAACATTTGCTGTTTGTAGATTTTCTGATGATGCTCATTCTAACTGGTGTGAGGTGATACCTCATTGTAGTTTTGATTTGCATTTCTCTAATAATTAGTGATATTGAGCAGCTTTTCATGTGCTTCTTGGCCATCTGTATGTATTGTTTGGAGAAATGTCTATTTAGGTCTTCTGCCCATTTTTGGATTGGGTTGTTTGTTTCTTTAATATTGATCTGCATGAGCTGTTTATATATTTTGGAGATTAATCCTTTGTCCGTTGAATCATTTGCAAATATTTTCTCCCATTCTAAGAGTTGCCTTTTGTCTTGTTTGTAGTTTCTTTTGCTGTGCAAAACTTTTCAATTTCATTAGGTCCCAGTTGTTTGTTTTTGTTTATTATTTCCATTACTCTAGGAGGTGGATCAAAAAAGATCTTGCTGCGATTTATGTCAAAGAGTGTTCTTCCTATGTTTTCCTCTAAGAGTTTTATAGTGTCTGGTCTTACATTTAGGTCTCTAATCCATTTTGAGTTTATTTTTGTGTATGGTGTTAGGGAGTGTTCTAATTTCATTCTTTTACATGTAGCTGTCCAGTTCTCCCAGCACCACTTATTGAAGAGACTGTCTTTTATCCATTGTATATCCTTGACTCCTTTGTCACAGATTAGTTGACCATAGGTGCATGGGTTTATCTCTGGGCTTTCTATCCTGTTCCATTGATCTATATTTCTGGTTTTGTGCCAGTACCATATTGTCTTGATTACTGTAGCTTTACAGTATAGTCTGAAGTCCAGGAGCCTGATTCCTCCAGCTCCGTTTTTTTCCCTCAAGACCACTTTGGCTATTTGGGGTCTTTTGTGTCTCCATACAAATTTTAAGATTTTTTGTTCTAGTTCTGTAAAAAGTGCCATTGGTAATTTGATAGGGATTGCATTGAATCTGTAGATTGCTTTGGGTAGTATAGTCATTTTCACAATATTGATGCTTCCAATCCAAGAACATGGTATATCTCTCCATCTGTTTGTTTTATGTTTAATTTCTTTCATCAGTGTCTTATAGTTTTCTGCATACAGGTCTTTTGTCTCCCTAGGTAGGTTTATTCCTAGGTATTTTATTCTTTTTGTTGCAATGGTAAATGGGAATGTTTCCTTAATTTCTCTTTCAGATTTTTCATCATTAGTGTATAGGAATGCAACAGATTTCTTTGCATTAATTTTGTGTCCTGCAACTTTACCAAATTCATTGATTAGCTCCAGTAGTTTTCTGATGGCATCTTTAGGATTCTGTATGTATAGTATCATGTCATCTGCAAACATGACAGTTTTACTTCTTTTCCAATTTGTATTCCTTTTATTTCTTTTTCTTCTCTGATTGCCATGGCTAGGACTTCGAAAACTATGTTGAATAATAGTGGTGAGAGTGGACATCCTTGTCTTGTTCCTGACCTTAGAGGAAATGCTTTCAATTTTTCACCATTGAGAATGATGTTGGCTGTGGGTTTGTCATATATGGCCTTTATTATGTTGAGGTAGGTTCCCTCTATGCCTACTTTCTGGAGAGTTGTTATCATAGATCGTTGTTGAATTTTGTCAAAAGGTTTTTCTGCATCTATTGAGATGATCATATGGTTTTTATTCTTCAGTTTGTTAATATGGTGTATCACATTGATTGATTTGCATATATTGAAGAATCCTTGCATCCCTGGGATAAATCCCACTTGATCATGGCGTATGATCCTTTTAATGTGTTGTTGGATTCTGTTTGCTAGTATTTTGTTGAGGATTTTTGCATCTATATTCATCAGTGATATTGGTCTGTAATTTTTTTTTTTTTTTTTTTGGTAGTATCTTTGTCTGGTTTTGGTATCAGGGTGTTGGTGGCCTCACAGAATGAGTTTGGGAGTGTTCCTTCCTCTGCAATTTTTGGAAGAGTTTGAGAAGGATGGGTGTTAGCTCTTCTCTAAATGTTTAATAGAATTCACCTGTGAAGCCTTCTGGTCCTGGACTTTTGTTTGTTGGAAGATTTTTAATCATAGTTTCAATTTCATTACTTGTGATTGGTCTGTTCATATTTTCTATTTCTTCCTGGTTCAGTCTTGGAAGGTTATACCTTTCTAAGAATTTGTCCATTTCTTCCAGGTTGTCCATTTTATTGGCATAGAGTTGCTTGTAGGAGTCTCTTAGGATGCTTTGTATTTCTGCGGTATCTGTTGTAACTTCTCCTTTTTCATTTCTAATTTTATTGATTTGAGTCCTCTCCCTCATTTTCTTGATGAGTCTGGCTAATGGTTTATCAATTTTGTTTATCTTCTCAAAGAACCAGCTTTTAGTTTTATTGATCTTTGCTATTGCTTTCTTTGTTTATTTCTGCATTTATTTCTGCTCTGATCTTTATGATTTCTTTCCTTCTGCTAACTTTGGGTTTTGTTTGTTCTTCTTTCTCTAGTTCCTTTATGTGTAAGGGTAGATTGTTTATTTGAGATGTTTGTTGTTTCCTGAGGTAGGATTGTATTGCTATAAACTTCCCTCTTAGAACTGCTTTTGCTGCATCCCGTAGGTTTTGGATCGTTGTATTTTCATTGTCATTTGTCTCTAGGTATTTTTTGATTTCCTCTTTGATTTCTTCAGTGATATCTTGGTTATTTAGTAACATATTATTTAGTCTCCATGTGTTTGTGTTTTTTACATTGTTTTCCTGTACTTGATTTCTAATCTCATAGCATTTGGTCAGAAAAGATGCTTGATATGATTTCAATTTTCTTAAATTTACTGAGGCTTGATTTGTGACCCAAGATGTGATCTATCCTGGAGAATGTTCCATGC
The DNA here is from genome assembly GCF_965194805.1 of Balaenoptera borealis. Taxonomy (NCBI): domain Eukaryota; kingdom Metazoa; phylum Chordata; class Mammalia; order Artiodactyla; family Balaenopteridae; genus Balaenoptera; species Balaenoptera borealis. The sequence goes on from NC_138873.1 coordinate 30,559,846, forward strand.
ACACTTGAGAAGAAAGTGTAATCTGCTGTTTTGGATGGAATGTCCTATAAATATCAATTAAATCTATCTGGTCTATTGTGTTATTTAAAGCTTCTGTTTCCTTATTAATTTTCTGTTTGGATGATCTGTCCATTGGTGTAAATGAAGTGTTAAAGTCCTCCACTATTATTGTGTTATTGTCGATTTCCTCTTTTATAGCTGTTAGCAGTTGCCTTATGTTTTGAGGTGCTCCTATGTTGGGTGCATATATATTTATAATTGTTATATCTTCTTCTTGGATTGATCCCTTGATCATTATATAGTGTCCTTCCTTGTCTCTTGTAACATTCTTGACTTTAAGGTCTGTTTTATCTGATATGAGTATTGCTACTCCAGCTTTCTTCTGATTTCCATTTGCATGGAATATCTTTTTCCATCCCCTCACTTTTAGTCTGTATGTGTCCCTAGGTCTGAACTGGGTCTCTTGTAGACAGCATATATATGGGTCTTGTTTTTGTATCCATTCAGTGAGCCTGTGTCTTTTGGCTGAAGCATTTTATCCACTCACGTTTAAGGTAATTATCGATATGTATGTTCCTATGACCATTTTCTTAATTGTTTTGGGTTTGTTTCTGTAGGTCCTTTTCTTCTCTTGTGTTTCCAACTTAGAGAAGTTCCTTTAGCATTTGTTGTAGAGGTGGTTTGGTGGTGCTGAATTCTCTTAGCTTTTGCTTGTCTGTAAAGCTTTTGATTTCTCCATCGAATCTGAATGAGATCCTTGCTGGGTAGAGTAATCTTGGTTGTAGGTTCTTCCCTTTCATCACTTTAAGTATGTCATGCCACTCCCTTCTGGCTTGTAGAGTTTCTGCTGAGAAATCAGCTGTTAACCATATGGGAGTTCCCTTGAATGTTATTTGTCGTTTTTCCCTTGCTGCTTTCAATAATTTTTCTTTGTCTTTAATTTTTGCCAATTTGATTACTATGTGTCTCAGCATGTTTCTCCTTGGGTTTATCCTGTATGGGACTCTCTGTGCTTCCTGGACTTGGGTGGCTATTTCCTTTCTGATGTTAGGGAAGTTTTTGACTATAATCTTTTCAAATATTTTCTCGGGTCCTTTCTCTCTCTCTTCTCCTTCTGGGACCCCTATAATGAGAATGTTGTTGCGTTTAATGTTGTCCCAGAGGTCTCTTAGGCTGTCTTCATTTCTTTTCATTCTTTTTTCTTTATTCTGTTCCACAGCAGTGAATTCTACCATTCTGTCTTCCATGTCACTTATCCGTTCTTCTGCCTCAGTTGTTCTGCTATTGATTCCTTCTAGTGTAGTTTTCATTTCAGTTATTGTATTGTTCATCTCTGTTTGTTTGTTCTTTAATTCTTCTAGGTCTTTGTTAAACATTTCTTGCATCTTCTTGATCTTTGCCTCCATTCTTTTTCCTCGGTCCTGGATCATCTTCACTATCATTATTTTGAATTCTTTTTCTGGAAGGTTGTCTATCTCCACTTCATTTAGTTGTTTTTCTGGAGTTTTATCTTGTTCCTTCATCTGGTGCATAGCCCTCTGCCTTTTCGTCTTGTCTATCTTTCTGTGAATGTGGTTTTTGTTCCACAGGCTGCAGGATTGTAGTTCTTCTTGCTTCTGCTGTCTGCCCTCTGGTGGATGAGGATATCTAAGAGGTTTGTGCAAGTTTCCTGATGGGAGGGACTGGTGGTGGGTAGAGCTGGGTGTTGCTCTGGTGGGCAGAGCTCAGTAAAACTAATCCACTTTTCTGCTGATGGGTGGGGCTGGGTTCCCTCCCTGTTGGTTGTTTGGCCTGAGGCGACCCAACACTGGAGCCTACCCAGGCTCCTTCTGGGGGCTAATGGTGGACTCTGGGAGGGCTCACGCCAAGTATTACTTCCCAGAACTTCTGTTGCCAGTGTCCTTGTCCTCATGGTGAGACACAGCCACCCCCTGCCTCTGCAGGAGACCTGCCAACACCAGCAGGTAGGTCTGGTTCAGTCTCCTATGGGGTCACTGCTCCTTCCCCTGGGTCCTGATGCGCACACTACTTTGTGTGTGCCCTCCAAGAGTGCAGTCTCTGTTTCCCCCTGTCTTGTTGAAGTCCTGCAATGAAATCCCACTAGCCTTCAAAGTCTGATTCTCTAGGAATTCCTCCTTCCGTTGCCAGACCCCCAGGTTGGGAAACCTGATGTGGGACTCGAAACTTTCAATCCAGTGGGTGGACTTCTGTGGTATAAGTGTTCTCAGTTTGTGAGTCACCCACCCAGCAGTTATGGGATTTGATTTTATTGTGATTGCGCCCCTCCTACCATCTCACTGTGGCTTCTCCTTTGTCTTTGCATGTGGGTTATCTTTTTTGGTGAGTTCCAGTGTCTTCCTGTCTATGATTGTTCAATAGTTAGTTGTGATTCCGGTGCTCTCACCAGAGGGAGTGAGCGCACGTCCTACTCTGCCATCTTGAACCAATCTCAGGCCTTCTATTATCTTTTATTTCTAGTCCTATCCCATGCCCATAATTTCAGGCAGTCTCTCTTTTCCTTGAAGTATCGCTTTTTCTGGAAGAAGGCAATTTGAAGTTATTTTTTCCGCAAATATTAGTTAAGACAGTCTTAAAACTCATAAATACTGAGTGTATCATTTTAACCCAGGATTTCTTAACCTTGGTACCATTGCCATTTTTGGTTAGATAACTGTTGTGGGGGCTGTCCTGTGTGCACAGTAGGATGTTTAGCAACATCCCTGGCCTCTACCCACAAGATGCTCATGGCACTCTTCCCGCCCCCCTCCCCCAGTTGTAATAAATAATAATGTCTCCAGATATTGCCTAATGTCCCCTGGGGGCAGATCTTCCCCTCCACCATCATCAGGACCCACTGCTCAAGCTTATCTCAGTGGAGACACTCTCTTCTCTCTTAAAGATCTTTTTTTTCATATCTAAGAAAATGTGGATAGAGAGAAAGCAGTCATGTTACTGAGAATAATTCTCTCTACTTACTCCTTTTTCCCTTTACTCAGTTCATTTCATTACATTTTTCTTCTCTTCTTTAAGTGGTTATGTGAGATTGTGATATCTTCAGTAATGAACTGCTACTGATATCATAAAGCTTGTCTCTGGAGGCAGTGTAGAATCCTCTTTAAGAGTATGGCTTTGGTTTGATTTCTGGTTTTGCCATTCTTGGTAATATGATATTGGAAAAGCCACTTGATCTCTCTCAAATTCATCATAACCTGTAAAGTGGGAATAATGATACCTACTTCATTTGGTTATTGTGAGGATTAAGTAAAAATATTACTTAAGCATTTAGCATAACTCTATTCATAATAAGTGCTCAATTAGTACTATTCACATATAATATAAATAATTTTAAAGACATATTTTGAAAATCTCAACATACCCATATAAACATGCCAGTCATAAAAATGATATTAAGCTATTCCAAATACAAATTGAGATGCTCAGTTTTGTTCTTTGCAAAGGCAACAAAAGGGATAAAGGAAAAATTAGCTTTCTGTTTGGACTGTGGGAATTAAGACAATTATTGCTATAATGGTGATCATATCACAGTATATGAGTATCAAATCAACATGTTCTACACCTTAAATTTACACAATGTTATATATCAGATATATTTCAATAAAAAATTAAAAATAAATGCATTACAGAATGGCAAAAAAGTCATTTGCTAGCTTAAATATTTTTTAAGTGTGTGTGTGTTTGACAGAATGGAGAAACTTTGAATGCTTGAAGTACACGCTCAATACAATTCTGTTGATAAAAAGGATGCTGGAATAAGATAATAAAAATGTAAAACAGGATCGTTACTGATTAAAGGACTTTAATTTTCCACTATGAAATTAGTTTATTAAGACTAAATAAAAAGATTTTGTGCATATTTGCCATTTTAAATTTAGTCTTTTTGCGAAATTTTCTGAGATCTTCTTTCTAGATTCAGCTTCTATGTGAAGCCTTTCCTGGGTACCACATGTGCTTTCAAGATCTCTCTTATGTGCTCCCATAACACGGCCTTTATATTTCCGTTTAGCATTCTCTCTATTGTAATGTGACCATCAGTTTGCATGTCTGTCTCACCATTAGCTATCTATTCCTGGCAGAAAAAATCATAATTATCTTTCATCTCACAAGCCTAGCACCCATTCATTGTTGGTTAAAGAAATTTTCAGGTGAAAAAAATAACTAGACCTAAAATGAAAATAAGATTGACTGGTGGTGAAGTTTAGTAATTAACACAAGTGGAGCTATGAGAGTTCCATATCAATGTAATACTTTGATTTTAAAAAATAATAAGTTTAATCAGTAAATCAATATCGTTCAGTGAGCAAATGTGTATTGGGTGTTTATGGTTTGCAGGCACTATTTTAGGTGATGGAGAGACAGTAGTGAACAAAGCAGATAAGATCTTTGATTTCCTGGAGCTTAATAAACTCCAATATGTGAGGCATTATGCTTTCTCGGTCATTCACAAAATGACAGGTATACACATGAGTCAGGCACACATTGAACTAATTTTTGGAAAGATGAATGATACTTTCTATGTACTGTTAATAAGAAGTGAACTTGGATGTTATTTCTGGAACTGACCTTTAATATTTAGGAATTTCTGAAGATGGAGTTACATTTACTTAGTAAAAGGTCAACTTCACCTAGTATGGGGTAATTTTTATTTTATGCTTTCTTTGTTTGTGCTGTTGCAGCTTTTGTCGATGGCTGTTTAGATCACAGGTGGCCCATCGTGTGGTGTCAGTACTTCTCTGGTGTCAGTATTTCTCCATGGCAAGAGAATGGGTAATAGATTTCAGTGGCTTCTTTCAGAAATACAATTAACTCAGTTAGTTATTCCCATGAAAATGCTGTGTAACAAACCAGCCCAAAACTCAGTAGCTTAAAATAATAGCCACTTAAGTTCATGAATCTGTAGGGTCAGCTAAGGTGGCTCTGCCATATTCTGCATATCTCCATGCCCTAGTCTGCTCTGCACACCTCTCAGCCTCCCTGGACAAGTGGGCTTCTCCAGGGCATGTCCTCCTCATGCAGATGGCACAGAGGACATTCACAAACACTTGAGCCCTCCTGACGACTAGGCTGGAACTGGCACACTTTTATTTCTGTCTACATTCTTTTGGCCCAAACAAGCCAAATGGCAAAGCTCGAGCTCAAAGGACAGGGGAGTACCTTCCACTCCCAGTGAAGCAAAGACAAAGGTGTAGATGCTAGGAGAGTAAGAATTGGAACCGATAATCAATCTGTCATAATGATCCTATGATTTCCTTTGGCAGAATAACAGAGAGATAGAAATAGATGAGAAACTACACTTGTTCAGCTATTTATTTTGCTATACTGAAGGCACTGGCTCCTTGTCTAAAAAGAGGGTCATTTTGGAAGTTTTATATATAGGAATTTTAAAATTGGTGGGCTAAATATGTATGATCATATAATCTCTAAAGTAATGTTTTTCTAATTGTGATTAGTAACATTATTGAGGTGGGAACCCTACTCATTTGAAAACAATGAAATAGAATAAAATAGAGAGTATTAGAGTGAATTGAATGAGGTAAGGATATTTTTAATGAAAACATTTGCTTCTGTTACAAATGTGTACTTACATGTGTATTGAGTCATTATCTAAAATGCATTTTTTTCCTATCGTGGTTAAAAAATTTTGAAAGCCACTGCCTTAAATTATTTTCTAACTATAAGATGTTAGTGGGTTTAAATACAGTCTGATTTTTAAAAATATTCCTTTGTCAGGTACAAGTCATCTATTTTGGAAGTGAGGTTTTTTTTTTTTTTAGTGCTATTATCTGCATTGTACAGATGTCTAATACAGGAGTACTTTTTTTCAAATCAATCAACAATTAAGGCAGTTTTAATGGACATGCGGTTTCATTTATATGCTGTTAACACCCATGACTGTGGTTCCTGGAGGTTCACGCTTGAGACTATTTTTAAAGTAATGGTAATATTTACCTTCTCTAGTTTGCTCACTGCTAGCTTCCTGATGCTGGTTTAGAATAAAAGCACCTTCCACTTATCTTTCTCAATGGTATACTGTTACCTTGTTTCAGAAAGATTTATTATCAGCTTATCTTTTTCAGATTTTAATTTCTGCGTCATTCTGTCTGCGTTAACTGCGGTCTATCATAGAGCCGCAGTGGCTCCAGCTGCAGCAGGTGTACGGGGGACACGTGCAGACGGCTTCCTCCCAAAGGTTGTGTTTCTGCTCATCCACTCGCTCTGTAACCCTTTCCTGAAAAGGTAGGTCTGAAGGTGATGAACGGCCTCGCCAAATCACACAGACTAGCCTGGAGGCCCAGGTAATCTTTTACAGGGAGAGTGCTCGAGAGAATAAGACCTATCAATGGTTTCATACTTATTCATACATTAAAATTTAGGATTATTTATTGGGAAGATTCACAAGGCTTCTGTCATATTAGTAGGAGAGGATAAAAATAGTTACATATTTTTAAATAGTTTGCTTTACATGTGCTTTTAAAAATATTTCACTTTTATTAAAAATTCACCTGTGTGAAGCTAGAAAGTTTGAAAAGTTGAAACATGATTTTTTAAAATCTCCTTTCCTTGTAAATGAAGAAGAAAATTCCATGTTGTGTTTGTTGGCTGGTTTTAATGTAATAAAGGAGTCTTCATGGAGATTTTTCAGGTTTTAAAATTAAACTGTATCTTATTGTTACTATATACTAAACTACAGAACTAAAATCTTATTTGCACAAATAGTATTTGGTGGGAAAAATCCTGGCACATTTCTGAATGACTTCCTGCTTTAATGTGTGTGCCTCTGTGTGTGTGTAGGTGTGTGTGTGTGTGTGCCCCTGTACATGGTATTTTAAAACACTGCAATTTTTTTTCTTTACTTGACAGGATCTCATTGACATCTTTCTATGTCTTATTATAAAAAGAACCAACTCTTCCAATTTGACATCTTGTTGAGCATATATCTACTGAGGTTTATGTGTCTGATATAAGTTCAGACAATTTTACTTTTTACTTTTGTTGCTGTCATGAAAATCATTGCACCAAACATTTGCTGGATCAAACAATTTGGCATTTTAAACTTCAAAAAATACAGCTGGAGAAATTTTCCAAAATTAAATGATTAGCTATGCATCTTACAATCCGGTCAAGAAGATTAACTTGCCAGCTATTCACCAATGCTGTTAACAACTAGGGGTTATTGACATAGTTGAAAATAATTTTTTTAATTTAATTTAATGTTTTTTTATGTGGCAGGTTCTTACTAGTTATCTATTTTATACACAGTTGAAAATTTAAATTCCAGGTTAATATTATGTGTTTTCTTGACATTCGCTTTTTCCATTTCAAAAATCCTTTTTTAACAGCATTGTATTGTGTCATATTATCATAATTCTTTTTGATATAAACTAAATCCCAATTTAGATAATATTACTCAATATTGTTGCTTTTACTCTTAATCTTTTGCTATTTAGAAATTTTTGTTTTGATTTAATTTTTATATTGTTAGGATATGTTCTAGAGACTTTCAGAAGGTGGTCATAGACATATATTTGCTGTCCTTTTTCTGCCTTCATATGATTACTATTTTGGCCGAATATAGGATTGTGGAGTTGCCATCCTATTTCCTTAATAGTTTCTAAGCTCATTCCACTGCCCTCTGGCTTCCAAGATTACAGATGAGAATCCCTATGTTAGGCTGATCCTCCTTTTTTTATTTTTTAAAAACAGCATTATTGAGTTATAATTGATATTCAAAGAACTGCACATAATTTATGTGTACAATTTGATGAGTTTGGACTTATCAAAACACCTGTGATACCATCACCGCAATCAAGGAATTTCTATCTGAATGCCTATAAGATTTTTCCTTTATCTTTGGAATCAGATCCATGCTATGTGTATGTGCCTTAATTTTTATTGGCCCCAGGGAGCACAGAATTGAGCTAATGACCCCCTCAGTTTATTTGTTCATTCATTCAATCCTTTATTCATTTTTGTGCTCAGTACACATTTTCCAGGCCCTGGGGCCATAGCAGTGAATAAAGCCGTCTATTCCCTTATGACACACTATTTCTGTTTGTTCCATTTCATCTTCTTTTTTTTTAAAATTTATTTACTTATTTATTTATAGCTGTGTTGGGTCTTCGTTTCTGTGCGAGGGCTTTCTCTAGTTGTGGCAAGTGGGGGCCACTCTTCATCGCAGTGCGCGGACCTCTCACTATCGCGGCCTCTCTTGTTGCGGAGCACAGGCTCCAGACACGCAAGCTCAGTAGTTGTGGCTCACGGGCCCAGTTGCTCCGCGGCATGTGGGATCTTCCCAGACCAGGCCTCGAACCCGTGTCCCCTGCACTGGCAGGCAGACTCTCAACCACTGCGCCACCAGGGAAGCCCTCATCTTATTTTTTGTTCACCCTTCACCCCCCTCCTCCCTCTGCCCATAGTGACAGTCTAGAGTATATCTTTTTTATATTGATTTAAATATACATGTAGTCTTCAAAAAGCCTCGTGATGGTTCTTATACCTTCCCTCAACACACCCTTAACGTTCCCCTTGGATATTTATTTATGTGATAAACACTATGTACAAGATACTGTTATAAGCACTTTACAAATATTAACTTATTTCAGCCTCATAAAAGCCCAGGAAATAGACTTTTTTTCCACATTATCAAACTGTGGCCCCAAGAGGTTGGGTAGAATGTCCAAGGCCACAGAACTAGTGAATGGCCCACCCCAGACTTAAACAGAGGCAGCTGGGTACTAAAGGCCATGCTATTCAGCACACAGCCCCAGCCTCCAAGTTCAAAACTGAACTCTTGACTTTCTCCTGCTTCTTACCCTTCTCTAACCGCCATCTTCCCATCTCAGTAAATGGGACCTCCACCCTTCAAGCTGCCCAGACCAGAAGCCTTGCTATTTCCCCTGATAACTTTCTCCCAACACATGTTCAGTCTATCTGCAAATCCTGCCTGCTGTACCTTCAGAACATATCCAAACTTGACCACTGCCCTGGTCCAAACCACCATCTTCTTTCACCAGGTTATTTTAGCAGCTTCCTAATCATCTCACTTTGTCCTTGCCCTCTGCCCCTGTTATCAACACAACAGCCAGAGTGACTCTGTTAGAATCTGTCAGAGCATGTTGCTGGATTCAAAACCCTCCAATGTTTTCCTTTCTCACTCAAAGGCAAAGCTGAAATTCTTACTGTAGGCCCTATTCAGTGCAGCCCTGTGCAGCTTCTCTGGCCTCTCCATCGATTTTTCTCTGCTTTGCTTGTTCTGCTCCAACCACATTGACATCTGCTATTTTGCAAACATACTAGGCATGCTCCCACCTCAGGGCCTTTGCACTTGCTGACCCCTCTACCTGGATTGGTCTTCTCCCAGATAAACAGTTGTTTATTCTTAGTTTCCTTTAAGGTATCAAGTGGCCTCTGCCTTGAACCCCCAGGAAATTAACTGCTCCACATTTTCTGCTTGGGGACTACTTTTGTATGTCTGTTTAGCTTGTGCATTCGGGTAAGGACATACAAGTACCTATACCTGGTGGAAGGTTCTACACTATTGCAACTCCAGGCCATTCTGCTGTCATTTCCTTGAAGGGCTTCCCATTTCCTCATGGTAAGGGGCAGAGATCTTGACCTCTCCCTAAAACCGCTTTGGAACTCAGGTGACATTCTCCTGTAAGGGTTGGGCATGCTGCGGAATTCCTCGTCTAAGCCTGTACAGCTTCTGCCTCTCCCAGGCTCTATTCCCCTGGACACCAGTGATTGCAGCTTGGTTTTTAAAAGGCTATGACTTTCCTCTCCCGACTCCATGATTGCCTTTTTCAAAAGACACTGTGGACCTCCTTTCCTTTTGCTTTATAATGAATTCTCACACCTGGTTGTAAACAGAACAATCTTCTCCTCTGTCAACATCTTCTATTGAACATACTCTCCACACCTTCCACAGAATTCATTCACGTTCCTTACATTTTATGAAAGAGTAGTGAGGAGGGAAACAATTCACCCCTTCTTGGCTTAAAAGCTATATGTTAAGTCAAGACACTAAAAGTAAATCAAAAAGGAAGGGGAAAAAAGGATGAGAAGTCAGGAAACCAGTTGGGAGGCTACGAATTTGACAGTGGTTAGTGATAAGTTTATGGCTATAGTACAAGTGATGAGAAATGGTCTGATTCTGGACGTACTTTCAATGAAGAGTCAAGGTATTTACTGATGGATTGGCTATATTGTTGAGTGTGAGAGAGAGAAGTAAAGAATTACTTCAGTGTTTGGGACTGAAGATTTTCAAGAATGGAGTTGCCATTTCTAGACGCTAGGGAGGAAGAGGAGTTGAACACATATTATGGGGGAGATTAGAGACTTGGCTTTAGACATGATAAGTGGTGATATTCTCCAGGCAGCAGGAAATTTTAGTTCAGAGTTCAAGGGGGGAAGTCAAGGCTGGAGGTATTCATCTGAGACATTTTTTTTTAAGTCATGAGACTATAAGAAATAACCTAGGGAGAAGCTGTAAATAGAGAAGAGAACCAAGGACTAGCCTTAGGGCCGGTGAGTTGAGGAAGAACCAGTAATGAGACTATAAAGAGGAGCTAGTGAGTTAACAGAGCTCCAAGAGGGAGGTGAGTTGGAGCCAAGGAAGAAATTGTTTCAAGAAGTAACTGAGGGGTCATCAAGATGAAGACTGAGCGTTTACCATTGGGTTTAGTAATATAGAACAATATGGTTAAGATTGTTTTGGTGAAGTGTTAATGACAAAAGTCTCATTAGAGTGGATTCAAAAGGTTAGGAAGAGAATAACTGAAGACAAGGAGTCTACATGACTCTTTCAAAGAGGTTTTCTTTTTTCATAAAGTGGAGAAATAAGGTGATAATTGAAAGATGTGGGTTTAAAATAATTCTTTTTAAGAGGGAATATTACTACATTTTTTGAATACTAGAGGTAATTATTTAGAAGAGAACTGAAGATTCAAGGGATAGAGGAGAATTGGAGGGTATATTCTTGAACAGGCATGAAAGGGTGCCTATAGGACACATATGAAGGGGCGGCTCTGATGGGAGATGGTCAGTTCAATTGTAGTAATAAGAGGGAAGGTTGAGTATATGAACAGATGTAAGCTGGTGTAGGGGTAGAGGTGGGAATATGGACATTCTCTTCTGATTGCATCTATTTTCTCAGTGAAACAAGATACAATGTCATTAACTGAGAATGAGGATGAGGAAAGTATTTGAGATTGAAGGAGGGAGGTGGTATGAAATAGTCATCTCAAAGAGTGGGAGAATGAAAGTCATAGGGAACTGGGTAGGATTCTTGAGCAGTTCAAATGGTTCATACCTGTCATGAATTTAATCTGAGGCTGATTGTGTGTTTTTCTCCATCATATTCAGTTGCACGTGTGTAGGAGTACAGTAAGAGGCCAACTCCATTTAACAAGGGGTCAAGTTTAGCCAGAAAAGTGTATTAATGGGAGAGAGTTTAAAATAATACTAAAAAATTTTGGAATCTACACTAGGTAAAGAGGTGAGTGTAAGTAAATGAGGAACAGTGAAAAGGTGATAAAATAAATGAATTATGGGCTTCAAGCAGGTTGAACAAGTGTTGGAAATAGAGCACTAGTGGCATGGGCTGGGAAGACAGAGGGTGGAACTTGAAATTAATCATTTGGAATGGCTTCATTATCGATAATGGCAGATTCTGGGGATGGCTATGAAAGTGTGAGATGAAATGGAGTGGAGGACATGCTTGTTGGAAGACAGAGGGTTAAAGAGTTGAAAGTCCATTATTGGATCATTTATGTGGACAAGAAAATTATCAAGAATTTTGGCAGGAGTAGCCTTGGAGAAAGTGACGGTAGACTAGGAGTTAACATCTTCGAGACAGAGAGAAATGACTTGGAAGTCTGAGGTCTGCAGCAAGAAGAGGTATAGTTTGAACACAGAACTTCAGAGTTTGCAAGGGGTGGAGGTTAGGAAAGAAAGAGGGAAAATTATCCGCAATGTCAATGAGTACAAGAGGATGCTTAGTTTTCCTCCAAGTCCTGTAATATAAAGGGTAGCTAGGGATACAGTTGAGAAAACAGCTGCCTTTGACAAGTCTGTAGGGGATGAGATATCCTCAGGGGAAAGACACTTTTAGTTAGAACAAAGAGAGGGAAGCATTTAGTAAAGAGCTTGAGGAAGTAGGGTGATGACCATGAGTTCCGGAGGGCACACTTTGAAGGGTTTGGGGGAGGGGCGGGTAATGGGTAGGCAGATAGGGAGATGGGTTCACATTAGGAATTGTATAGAAAAGTTTGGGATTGAGAGTCTGAACCATTAGAGGTGGGTGGTTGAAGGAGCCAGAGACAAAGGGCATGGTGAAATTAGCGCTGATGGCCCATTATTGGGAAGTTGGTGCCACTCAACCAGTGAGTTCCTGTCGTGCTAGACAGATCTACTTTAAACTATAACACTTAACAATATATTTTTAAATCATATGTCATTTTCAAACATTAGGTGATTAGATCATTTGCACAGAACTGTTTGCTTAGCTAGGTAATTAAAGAGAGATTTATTAACTTTCCTTATTACTATTGTATGTTCAACTTGGTAATTTTTATATACAGAGAGTAATCATTTCTAGCTAGCTAAATTTTTAGAGCTGGAAGAAAAGAAACAAAAACACTATTATGTCATGTTTTTAGATAAGCACTCAACTCAATATCACCATAGGGCATTTATTTAAGCAAGTCAATCTATTTAAAAATAAATTATAACAAAAAATACTTGCACAAAAATTATGTGTAATGTTCTTAAAGTTGGTCAGACAACTTACTCTTCTGAAATGTCATTGGTATTATCAGTAATTTCCCAGATACCATGCTTCAGGCTCTATTTCTCTAAAACCAGATGTACCATTATGAGGAGGAAGCCATTTGGTTTTTATCTGGGAATGAAGAACACGGCATACAAAGTTGTCAGATGACTTTTTCATCATCTATGAAGGTAGTCTTCTAAAACTGAACAACCAGTTTTTTTCCCCCCGTCTTCCCTTACTTATTTTTGGACCCTAGTTCCCGCTGAGTAAAGCTACTCAATGTGATATCAGGTAGGAATGTTTTCTTGACTGGTAGTAATTATTAGCAAACACTTCTAAACACTGATTACAGGTGTGTTGCTTGGTTCCTTTAATGTCAACAGCAAAAGTAAGAGAAAGAAGAAAAGGGGGGAAATAGTGAGGAAAAAAAGTCCAAGTAGAAGATTTATAACTCTAAATGATAGTTTAGTTGAGTGAACACAAATTTCATAGTAAAAACTCCATCATTCTTTTAGCAAAATTTTAATTATAATTCAAATATTACAGAGTTCAGATAATATAAATAGATTTAGTCTGCAATTTGTTCTGTCATAAAGTGAGCCTGGGTGTTTATTGAAATAAATCTCACAGATGTACTTGATATGAATGTGTTTCCTCCTGAGAAGAGAAGGCAGAAAGGGATTAGGGGGAGAGATACTTCAAATTTACTAAAATATGCATTTTAGTTCCTAAATATCTTATTCCTCCAATTCTAGTTTTGGATAAGTTTAATTTCTATGTGGTCTTGATCTAAACTGTCAGCCCAGAGGGAATAAGAGCCAAAGAGGAGGGGAGACTCCTGGAATTCTAAGACTTGTTATTTTCCAGCATTTTCACAATATAGTGACAGGTTGTTCATTGATAGCCAGAATTTACATTCTTCCTCCAAACTCTCTCTCTCCCCCTCTTTTTATATTTATAATACATAATTATATAACATATTATATATTACACATAATATGTATTATACGTGTATTGAAAAATGTATTGCAAATTCGAGAATTTAGCTGAGTATTACAGAATTACAGAATCATATATTTCAAACGAATAATTCAGCTTTGCATTTCCAGCACAGTGACCAGCATCAAGTAGATGTTAAAAATAATTGTAGAGCTGAACAACTGAACTAAACTTGGAAATAAAAGCTCTTTCCAAAATAATCATTTTTCAGCAGGAAGTAATAGGTAAATGTGTTAAAAGTGAGAAGAATCAAATTGCTGATGATTTCCTTTCTTTTTTCCTCCCAGGTTTCTGGGATACATATATGGAAATAAAAGAAGGAACTCCAGCCTGATCATGGATTTCGAAGAAAGACTCCTCAACACACAAAGGAAAAGATAATAACTAGTGCATAGCCCTCAGGAATGATGTCCTTTTGCCACAATATAATTAATATCTCCTGTGTGAAAACCAGCTGGTCGAATGATGTCCGTGCTTCCCTGTACAGTTTAATGGTGCTCATAATTCTGACCACAGTGGTTGGCAATCTAATAGTTATTATTTCTATATCACACTTCAAGCAACTTCATACCCCAACTAATTGGCTCATTCATTCCATGGCCACTGTGGACTTTCTGCTGGGGTGCCTGGTCATGCCTTATAGTATGGTGAGATCCGTTGAGCACTGCTGGTATTTTGGAGAAGTCTTCTGTAAAATTCACACCAGCACTGATATTATGCTGAGCTCAGCATCAATTTTTCATTTATCCTTCATTTCCATTGACCGCTACTATGCTGTGTGTGACCCACTGAGATACAAAACTAAGATCAACATCTTGGTTATTTTTGTGATGATCTTCATTAGTTGGAGTATTCCTGCTCTTTTTGCATTTGGAATGATCTTTCTGGAGCTAAACTTCAAAGGAGCTGAAGAGATGTATTACAAACACATTCACTGCATAGGGAGTTGCTCTGTCTTCTTCAGCAAAACATCTGGGGTTCTGGCCTTTATGACTTCTTTCTATATACCTGGCTCTATTATGATATGCATCTATTGTAGAATATATTTCATAGCGAAAGGGCAGGCAAGATCAATTAATGATGCAAATCAGAAGTTTCGAATTGGGTTGGAAGAGAAAAATGGAATTTCACGAAGCAAAGAAAGGAAAGCTACGAAGACTTTAGGGATTGTGATGGGAGTTTTCTTAACATGCTGGTGTCCTTTCTTTGTCTGCACGGTCATGGATCCTTTCCTGGACTATACTATTCCACCCATCCTGAACGATGCATTGATTTGGTTTGGCTACTTGAATTCCACTTTAAATCCAATGGTTTATGCATTTTTCTATCCCTGGTTCAGAAGAGCACTGAAGATGATTCTATTTGGTAAAATTTTCCAAAAAGATTCATCTAGATGTAAGTTATTTTTAGAATTAAATTCATAGAATTATTAGACTTTACTGTTTTGCCAAACAGTTGGTGATCATATTTATGAACACAACATAATATCAACCACATGCACCAGCTACAGGGGCTTTTATCAAGTATTAGGGTCAAAGATTGTGTAGTTAGATATGATGCTTATATCTTGCTTCCTATTTGCCATTCTTATTATACATATTGAAGCTTTACAAGCCCAGAATTTAGGGACTTGTATTTTAAAGAACTTCTCCTGCCCCTACATGAACTGCCATGATATTGACAGTGGTCCCTTACTCAGTTGTTCAGTGGTGGAAACTAAGAGGCTACATTTGGGGCTGCAAATTAGAAGAGATTTGTCATTCATTTGCTTGAATATATATGCCTTTTTGTAAAATCAACTAAAAGTATACATTAAATGTTACTATTAAGTAATTGTTTACACATAATTTGCTATATATCACTAATTCTTATTTATATATTCTAATTCTTAAATCTCTTGATTTTTATATTTTTAAAATATGTTTTTTCTGATTTTCATACTTGTAGGAAATTTAGAAAATAAAGTAAAAAATAAAAATAATATATCACATAGAAACAAAATAAAATTAAAATATCACTCAGAGCTCACTTCCTGAAAGAACCATATCATTCAAAATTCTTAGAAACTTCATTTTTTGGTGACTGTATAATGTTACATTGTATGGATGCATAAAATTTTTTGTTAACCATTTTCCCATCGTTGACCACTCAGTTCATTTTGATTCCTTTTTTTTCAAACAATAGAAATTAATTCCTGTTACCTGTTACTGAAGCTCATGAAAATATCTGGAAGGATTTCACCATATTTCAAGGTCGTGGCTGGTGTGGTAGGACTCAAAACACAAGCCGTATGAAGTAAAACAAATTCACTTGTTGGGCTCCAGGCTACACTGAAAGAGAAGCAGCGATCCATCAAAGCAGCTAAACATGAGGCATAAGAAGAGGTATAATCGGACACAGTGTATGCCATATCTATTAAGGTGTCATATACAAAAGAAAAAAGAGGAAAAATAGTGGTTTCAAGTAAGATCCCCTTATAGAAGTGGGCCAACATTCTTAATCATAAGTACCCATTTGCAGTTCAGCTGTTTCTCATCCAGACTTCATGTCGTTTTTATTACATTGAGTAGCACCAGGGATTTGAATTTATCTATTTAATAACTGTGACTTATGCTCATGGGTAAGTTAGGGTAAGGCAGCTAATTTTAAATGAAACTAAAATGCATGTTCCTGTATATACATTTCTGTTCACAAACCCTTCCACCTTTTATAGTCTGTTTCAGGACTGTATATTTAGTTCCATTAATCTGACTAGATTTTTGTTCTAGTAGATTTTAAAAACATTTTTAAAACCTTTTCATTTAGTAGATGGTAAGACAAGTTGCCCCTAATCACTCCTAGTTTCAAAAACTACCTTGGCTTTTTCTACTTGTGAAACCATTTTGATAAATTTTTAGAAAGAACAAAAGCATTTAGACAGTTTTCTGTACCTTAGAGCAAGTTTCTGTGGTTTTCTTCATTTGCTCCCACACATTCTTAGATGTTTTGTACTTTTGTGTGTGTGTGTGTGTGTGTGTATGTGTGTGTGTGCTTTGCCTATTATGAATATATCTTTTTTAGGTCATTATATTTTCTATGTAATTATTATTGCTGGTGTACAGTAAAATTTATTTTAGTTTTTCAGTTGACCTGTTTGGGTTTTCATTATATAGTCATATTATCCTCAAATAATGCTAAATTTTATCTCCTTTCCAATAGTTATTCTTATTTACATTCTTTGCATACTTCATTAGTCAGAATTTCTAGAGCAATATTGATATTGATAGTGTTGATAAGAGTCATCCTTGTCATATCTATTTTAAATTACTATTCAGGTTTTAATATTGAGCCCACATTTTTCTCGGGACAAGTTCATGACTCAGATAATTCTACCTTTTTTACTTAGTACTAAATCCCCTATAGCCTATTTCTCTTTGTAACCTCTGTTTTTAATACTCATAATAAAAGACAACCCATAACCCATCCTCTTAGCAAAACAAGAAGAAACAACTTTGTCTTTCCCTATTCCCAGCTTTATTCTAGCTACCATTCCCTCATGCAGAAGGTATTTTGGTCTTTTGGTTGCCCAGAATCCATTGCCCAACTGGAATCCAATTAGCTTCTGAGAACTTTCCCATCCCAACTAGGGATAAACTGTTGGAACTGTAATGAAGAGACTGGCTTTCTGCCTTTCCCCTTAACTAAACAGATGGGTGGATAACCTACACTAAAACTTTCAGAAGGTCTTTCTTTGGAAATTGAATCTTAAGTGAAGGGAAAAAGACAGTGATTTTTTAGCAGAAAACAAACAAACGAAAAATGTGGGTTTTCATCCTATCCATGTGGTAAGACTGTGACCTGACTGCTCTTGGTGTTGTTGGAATTCTTGCTTCCCAGACTCCAGAGATACCCAAGCATTCATTTCCAAACTGACTTATCCATTCTCTTATGGATTCCATGAGTCCCAGATGATAGTCTTCTAATGAATTCTCTGTAGGAGTAGTTTTTGGTTGCATGCAAGAAAAGAACTTTAACTTGACATACAATATTACGGTAAACACCAAGAAAGCAATTGCAACAACACGACATGACTGTCCTTTCCTAGTCCAGACAACGTTCATTCAAAACAGTCTCATATTCCACTGTCCTCTCAAAGAGAAGTATTCATATAAGTTTCCACTCAAGAAGAGATAAAAATAAATGTATTAGCAAGGAGTTTGTTGGAACTGATTTTTTTATAATAATAATATTGCCATCTTAAGAGATCAGTGAAATGGAAGTTCCATCCTGATTTTCAGCTTGGTTATTGAAGTCAATAATCCAATCTTTGGAGAGTCATAAATAATTTTGGCCAAAAAAGTAAAGCAAACCATATAAACTCCTGTAGATTGGTGGATTCTGGTGAATCAGTTTGGTTAATTGTACATTGTCAACCAGAGTGTGAACATTAACTTAAGTGTTTAAAGAATGATTTATATTTTCAAATTTAGCAGACTCTAAAGTGTACCAAAGAAAGAATTATTCAGAGAGATACTTTGAATGTTGCACTCAAATAAGCTAGGTGATGTAAGAATCAGACTGAAGATTTTTTTTTAAGATAAAGTATATATACATTTCCCAAAGTGTTTCAACACAGGTCATTGAGCACATGGTCAACTGTAAACAGGTATTAAGAGAAAGTAAATTTGTCTTTGCCAGGTCCTGACCTTCTGTCCCACATTCCTCCTCCTCCTAAAACCTCTTTCCCAAGTCTCTAAGCTCCCAGTCAATTTATGTTGCACCAACATTCTGATTTGGTTAGAGCGTTCCATTGAGGCTAGTTCTACTGTAAAGTCATATCAACCTCAGCATCTAATTTGTTTTTGCCTTTGATTTTTTTCAGGAGGAAGAAATCACACAAATTAAAAGTTCTCAGCATATTTATCAATTAAAGTGATTTAGAAGCTTAAATTCAGCCACTCACAATGGCTTATCAATGGCAAACTTTCCTCTTCATAAATATACCAGTCAGATAAGCATTAACTGCGACGATAAGCGCTAACATTTGTTTATTGGTCAATATTTTCACAATGCAGTGTGTTAAAGTAGTGTTTCTCAACCTTGACTGCTGAGGGGGAGCTGTAATAGAAATAGAAATAGCATGGACACGAAGGCCCTATGTCAAGAAAATAAATTCTAATAAATTCTACAATTAAAATTATACAAAAGAATAGTAGAAGATTTATTCCAAGGTCTATGCAGAAAGAAGTTAACCTGGTGATACATTATCGCATTAGTCTGTGATGTGCAATGTTTGGCATTTAGTATATTTGAAAGAGTGTGGGAATTTTTATTTCTTTAAAAATAATTTCTATAAAAATACATATACATAAAGTAACTACATATTCTATTCTACAGTTCTACATATATACTATTGATATCTATCTGCACAGTAACTATTTGTTGTCTACCTAGCTAATGAACTTGGGCGAGCACCTTGTGTAAGCCCTGAGGCATGCTGGTGTAGAGCCAAAGTTCTGAAGCTCCCTGCACAGAGGGACGTCCTCAGGCTTTGGAACCAGACAAGCCTGGGTTCAAGTCCCAGCTTTCCTCGTGGTTCCTGTGTTTTCCCTCTTTGTGTCTTTGCTCCTGCAGCCGCCATGCCTGAAAAGCCCCCTTCCCCGCAACCCCACCTCCCTTAACTGGCTGACATTTACTCATTTTAAAAGACTTATCTTGAGGGTTACCTCTCCAGGAAGCTATCTAAGTCCCCTAAGACCAGATAGGGGTCTTCTCTGAACTCTCCAAATATGTCTTGCCCTTCCCATCAGTACACTCCTTGGTTGTGTTCACAGTGGAGTGTAGATTGCGGAAGTTAAGAGACTGTGTCTTATTCATCATTGTACCCTGTACTCAGGGTACACCTGGCACAGGGAAGTCATTCAATGCACGTTTTTTTAGGGGAATAGAAGAATCAGGGATAATAAGGTACCCAAGGGGATAGAGCTAATGACAGAGACAGATTTTAGTCCAAGTCTGTTCTGGCTACAAACTCCACTCTCTTTCTTATTTCAGGAAGTGGGGGGGGGGGGGGGAATATGCAGCAACATGGGGACTCATAATTTTATCCCCAGCCAAGTTGAAGCAGATGTGCCTGTACGGGTTTAATTCTGGCAATAAATATGTATTTTTTATGAACAGAAAAATATTTTAACAGTTAAGTTATTTAAAAATTTGTCCTGAAACTGCTAACTAGACTTAGCTTATGGGCTACTACCCAGGCTGATGTAACTGCCTTCGAATTATTTGGAATTGATTGGACTGAGACTCAGAAATCTGCAATTTCAAACTGCAACCCAGGTTCTTTGGATTACATTTCTTCTAAGAACCATTGCCTTAGATCTTTAAGAAAAAGGAATTTAAAAACTTAAAGTTCATATAGTACAGTGAAAATTTAGGAGAATAATGTATTTGAAACTGAGAAATGAGCTCAGAAGCCCTGGCTGTGAGCTTCTATGGGCAGGGGCTCACTTATCTCCAGCACCTGCCATAGGACCTGGGTCAGAATAGTTGCTCTAGGAACATTTGTTCAAGGAAGGGAGAGAGGAAAGATAACTAACTGATTTGAATGCAACATTTTTAAACCAGCAAGGGAAAAACAATTTCTAAAGTTGTATCTTAAAATTTAAGCATTTTAATGTTATTTTCTCAAACTAATGGTGTCTTGACCATCTAACTCAGGGATTCCCAAATCCTCCCAGTCTGAGGATTAGTGTTGGCTGTGACAAACTTTTTACAGAATCATTATAAAGTGAGAAAATAAACACAATGTAGTGAGTTTTTCATTATGGAATACTTACTCAATTTAATAGACTGTCTTTTGTCTAAAATCATGTCCTTACTAAATTTCCAGAATTAAGATGTTCTTTTCTTTTATGAAAATATGGTAATAATAGACAAAAGATTTTAACAAGGATCTCATTTGACAAACCTATGTTTGCCCCCATGGTTAAAAAATTTTCTTTTTATGAAATCCCCGAATCCACTATTGTACGCTGTTAGTAACACCTATAGCAAGAAAGGCGTTTTTGGCAGTAAGGTTTTATGGTGAGCCTGCAACATACCAGGGAGGCATCAGGTCAGCTCCAATCATTGAAGAAATTAAGGTCATAAGGACTGTTTATAACGTATGCTCACAATTCAGTGAAAATAGATGACAAAGGCCACGAACAAACACAAGCAAAAGAATTCTTACTGCTAAGAAAAAAGTTGGCTTCATCCAGTATTATACCCTCTGTTGACACAGAATCTTAATTTATTCTATGTATGTAATTTACTCATAACTCTAAAATTTGAAATTAATCATTAAGGGACAAACAAAATGAGTATTTAAGAGTTTTCTTGTATCAGCCAACCAGAGTTGAGGTGTGATGTTTGTTAGTTGAATGGTTTTTCTGAGATTTCTGAAACCTTCCAGATAAATGATTGTTTGGTTTTTACTCATGATGCCAGCTCTGTAAACATATTTACATCAAATAAGAAGATAGACTAAGAGGTCACTCTTTTGCCTCTCTTGCGTCAGCTAAAGTTTTCTTTCTCAGATTTACACTTTGCTTAATAGTCTGAGAATTCCCCAAACATTTGGTTCCTCAAATAAAGTTCTGTGATAAATGTTTTCCTATCTCCACTAAGTACAACTACTTCCCCAATGACTTATAGTGTGATATTATTTCCCGTCACAATCAAGGCAGAACAATCAATGTGTTAATGATGCCCTCTGGTCTCTTTTTACTCAAAAGTTTAGCAAATGAGAGCAAAGAGAGAAATGCTGCTTATACTGGTCTCTTTGGACTATGGGCTCGAATTGCAGCTTCAAAGTGTCAAACTGTAAATGAAGGGCCAGGGACATTGGTAAATATCCAATCAACACATTTAACTACTGTTATTTGCAATTCTCACAAGACTTTACTCTGGACAAACAGAAGAGTTTGCGAACAGTGATATCATAGGCTTGAAATGTGTTGATATCTTTATTTTTAAATGGTCTAATGTTTTCATTTTGTCTGTATATTCTCCCAAGCACAGAAAATTATTAAAAGTTGGGAGAATAAGCAGAAACACACAGGTAATCCACTGATTTTTCTTCCATGGTTCACATTACAAGGAACAATAAAATAAAACATAACACAACAAAATACCATACTAACACCTGCTTTACATGTAGTAGACTAGAGGTGGGATTACCACAATACTAAATTTGAGTATGTACAGCTAGATTAATGTTAGTTCTAGTAAAGAAGCGAAGTAAAAATGGTGGTCAATACTTGGGTAATTGAGTCATCTAAATTCTCTTCTTCATCATTTTTGTAACCCCCATCAAATAAGACTACAAATAAAAGAAAGCAGAATCATTGCTGGTGATATACCCTGGAAACATATTGGCTTGAGTTTATATTCAAACACAGGTTATTATTAGCTGTTTAGCCATGTTCAACAGCAGAAAGCAACTAATTAAACCTTTTTAAATTTCAGTTTTCTCATTTGTAAATGGGTAATATGTAACTTCCAGAGCTGTTGTCAAGACTAACTCATTCATTAAATAATTTATTCATTCACATAACAAGTATTTATTGAGCACCTTTTACATGCCCATCATTGTGTTAGCTAAATGCTAAGGATACAGACCTGAGTAATACCAACATGTTCTCAGTCTCTCCAAAATGTTCATGGAAATGAAATGAGGTTTTTGGAAATAAAATGAGATTATATTTGTCAACTATTCATATAATGTACTATACTTAGTTTATAGTACATTGTCAATAAGCTCAAATTATTATTATGTTATTATTATCATTTACAATTAACTTTGCCATCGTTGACCTGCTTCATAATTGGAGAGATAAAATTTAAAAATACATCCCTGACTGTCAACTTTGAGTTCAGATCACAGCATTTCATGTCACTGTTTCTGTTTAGCTGATACAGCAAATCACCATGCTTCTGTTTCTCCCTCCACACCTCATCCATTTCTTTTCTTCCTCCCTCCTTCTCTCCTTTCTTTTCTTAATTCCTCTCTTTTTTTGTAGTATAAAAATTATTCATTTAAAATCTACTTTATTCATGTGTGTTTGGGGTAGGGGAGGATATGAGTAAAAATAAAGTGGAAACAGGGTATAGCATGCAGCGTAAACTGAAAATGTCAATGTGAAACATTTGACTGACAATGAGAGCTGCCAAAGTGAGCACTTTAGTGATTCAGAGGAGTAATCAGACTCATGGAAAACCAACTCTATTTTTTTTTTCTTACGGATTAAAATGGCTGATACACATTTAAAAGAAAAATCCTTAATGTGAATTGCATTTTCAAAAACAGTAAGAAACATTTCAAGCAAAGTCTCAGCTATTTGGTTGAAGCATTTTCAAAAACAGTAAGAAACATTTCAAGCAAAGTCTCAACTATTTGGTTGGGTGATAAACGGTAGTCTTTATTTGTTAGAAATGGACATAAGCTACAATAAAAAAAGATTAATTTTTGAGTCTGAATTAAAAGCTGGCAGAAAGGAGCTCCAAAAGGTTTTGATCTGTATCATCTTTAAAAGACTTTTTTTTGGTTGTTTTTCTTTTGGCCGCATGACATGTGGGACCTTAGTTCCACGACCAGGGATCGAACCCACACACCCCGGCAGTGGAAGCACGGAGTCTTAACCACTGGACCCCCAGGCAAGTCCCTAAAAGACTTTTTAAGTGTCAGAAGAGGCAAACGTTTTGTTTCAAAAGCGGCTTCATTATTTTATAATAATGCCTCGACATTGTTCTAGAGGTCTTAGTACAGTATATTAAGAACAAGAAATTGCAGTCCTCAGGATTGGAAAGGAGGAAATAAAACCATAATTATTAACCACATAGAAAACCCGAAAGAGCCTACAGAGAGATTTTTTAAATAATAGGAGAGTTGAGCAAGTTGCCTGAATACAAAATTCAGTTGAATGTTTGCACCAGTAATAAGCAACAAAGAAAATGTAATTTTAAAAAGACGCAAATGTAAAATTGAGTTACTCAGGAATAAAACTATCAAAAAGTGTGCAAGACCATTTGTAGAGTATTAAGAAAGTTTACTGAAGAGCATTAAAGAAGACCAAATAAATGTGGAGCTAACCCATGCTCATGAATGAGATTTAGTATTGAAGAGATATTAATGCTATCCACTCAAAACCCTACAAATTTTTTATGGAACTTGGAAAGATAATTAACATCTCTGAAGAAAAGAAGGAGAAGGAAGAGGAAGGGGAGAAGGAGGAGGAGAAAGGGCAATAGGAGAGGGAAAGGACTTATTCTATTAAATATCAAGAGTCACTATGAGCTATGGTAACTCAGCCAATGTGGTATTTGTGCAGCGTTAAACGAGTTAGTGGATGGAATTTTATGCAGAGCTCAGAGATACATATGGACTTTGATATATGACATCTGCATTGGGGAAAGGATGGTCTACTCAATAAATGGAGCTGAAAAAAGATGGTTTATGTGAAAAAAATAAATTATGTTCTTAATTCACACCATACACAATTACAGATGAATTAAAAACTTAAATATTAAAAGCAAAATTTTAAAATTTTCAGTAGAAAATATAGATGGCGATTTTTCTGACTTTGAAGTAAGGAAGGATTTTTTTTAATAAACTTACAAAACTTAAATGATTGATAAATTTAGCTATATGAAAGAACTTTTGTTTATCAAAAAATTACCTGAAAGGAAAAGAAAAGGCAAGCTATCCATGGGGAGAATATATTTCCCACATATATAATAACTGATAAAAGGTTATTATTAAGGATGTAAAAATAACTTGTATAAATCAAGAAGAAAAGGAAAATGTTAATCAAAAAGAAAAGAAATGACAGGATTTCACAGAAGGGAAAAAATTAAGAATAATAAACACACAAACAAGTGTTCTCCCTAACTGGAAATCAGGAAAATGCAAATCAAGACTACAGTAAAATACCACTTTTCATTCATTAAATTGTCAAACATTTAACCGTGTTAATATCATGTGTTGTATGTAAGTCAATGGAATTTCTACATATTGATTGTGAGAATGTAGATCAGTACAGCCATTTTGAAATAAAATTTGTTTAGTGCTGTGAAGTTGAATATTCATGTTCTTTTACTCCTTAATTACTTTTTCATGTATATTTACAAGAAAGTCTCCTGAATATAAGCATCAGGAAACTTGCACAAGGATATGCAAAATAGCACCATTCATAATAGCAAAAGAACTAGAAATAATCCAAATATCTATTGATAGGAGAAAAGATTATTATATAGCAGTGAAAATGAATGAACTACAGTTACATATAGTATAAAATTGAGTGGAAAAATAAGAGCAAAACAAATTCTAAAAGACAACATATTGCATGATACTCATTTTGTAAATAATTCAGAAAACAAACCCATCAATATTTTGATTTAATCATACAAACATACACAATAAAGCTATTAAGAGAATACAAAAACTGATAAACACAAAATTCAATATAGTAGTTACCTGAGGTGATAGACAGAAAGCAGAATATAGGGGTATGTACACTATTGTCAAGCTAGTTCACAGTCATGGGTATTCATTATGTTACAAACAAATAAAGCAAGTAAGACGTGTGGCATGATTAATTGTGATTAATTCAAATTCTGCATACCTGAGTTTCATTTAAAAATGTGAACAGTTATATTAGTGATATATCCATTTTCTCCAGCTTGAGGTACAAAATAAGATCATATCTCTTTGTTTTCATTAAATTAATTAGCCATCTTTCCCATTTCCCTTCTGGTCTCTTGATATATTCTCTAAGGACTGAATCTGAAGATTCAGTTCTCCCAAGCTGCCACAAGGTGTCACTGTTGAAAGTAGGTGGCCACCCAGTCCGAAGATGCCGTTCCATCTGCAATGATGGAGAGATATGGGGCTGTCGGGCGACCATACAGTTTCCAAGGGCTTAGAAAGAAGAGGACTGAGCTGGCACTCACGACACTTACATTCACCAAAGAGCCCTCACTTTCACATCTTTCCATTGGGATTAAAGAGGCTGGTTCAGAAGAGTTTTCAAGGGTTAGTCGTCCATCTGCCCTCTCCCATGGTCAGTCCTGCTCAGGAAAGCCCTAGTGTTCTCTCTTGCCAGCTGGTATATTAGGCTAGTTCATTAATCTGGTATATATTCAGATGGTATATTTCAGCTCATTAGATATATTCTGATCGCAGCGAACCTCAGAAGGGAAGAGGACAAGACTCATTCCTTTTTCTCCTTAGCTCTTTACAAACAACAATTTATGTTCTAACCGTCCTCTGCTACATGTCTCCCATCTACATAATTAAAAGAGAATGCTTAAGTAATTCTTTGCAGAACCAAGAAGGTTTATCCAAAATGACTTACTGTCTTCCTCAGAAGACAGAGAATTTGCTGGCAACCTTGGAGTAGCCATGCCTTCTGCTATTAAAATAAGTTCTACCTTCCTGGCAAGCAACTGTGCTGATATTTGTAACGTTTTTTTTTTTTTTTTTTTTTTGTAACGTTTTCTTTAAAAATAATTTCATACACATTTTCTCGTCGTATCATAATATAAATATGAATATGCTCTGAAATGAAAACAGATCTTTTTGTTCTTCTTTCTCTTCTTCAAAAAGAGCTCCTGAGAGAGATTGAGCAGGACCAGCTATGTAATTTGGGGGACCCATAACAAAATGAAAATGCATTTTCACTTCTTAAAAAAGTATTAAGCATTTCAATAGGGCAACAGCAGAGCCATTGAACCAAGCGTGGGCCCTTTGAAACTCAGGGCCCTGTGTGACCCCATGTGACTGCACAAGTGGCATGCCCAAGCAGCAGCCTTAAGCCAAGGTGACTGAAATCACAGGGTAGCTATAATTTTAATTCAAACAGACACTGATGGTTTTTAGTGACCAGTATTATATTCTGTCTACATCTGTGGTATGTTGCCTTCCAAGGCTGTCCCATCAGTGCAAAATGAACTTTCACATTTTAAAAGAACACAAATAAAAAGGTAGGTCCTTCATCATGTGAGTAGATTTAAGTCGGTAACATCTGAGATTTTGGCATCATTACGTGAGTTCCTTAAAGAAATAATAATTATGCCTCATTCCCCTGAGAGGGTTTATGCGACTTCTTCTTTTAGTCACATTTAAACAAAGGAAAAAAGACAAAAACGATCGGTGATGAGACCTCTTCTTAGTGACTGGAATGTGAGACAATGTGTGGGCTGTGACAATCAGATTTTCCTAGAGATGGAAGGCATATAACCATTCTACTACTTGAACTACTGATCTCATCCATGTGTAACTGAATCAGGTTCCTTAGGGTCACCTGTAACTCAACAGTTTAGATTGACTTTTATAGTTGTTCCAGTAAATAGCGGATTTAGAGCCTTCAGCGCTGTAGGTGATGAAAACTTCAGAAAGCAGAGATTCCTGAGAGGATGGAGGAGTGGTTTAGGCGCATTTAGCTGTTAAACTTTAGAAAGACAAGGTTTTGCTTTGGCTTTTTTTTTTTAATTTTTCAAACCCAATTCCCTTGAGACTGATTGTTAAGTTGTAAAACAACACAATGCACATAGTTCAGGTTGTCTAGTTCCATAAAAGCATTCACGCTAGTTAGAAAAGAAACAAAGAAATACAGTTCCTTGAACAAGAAGTTTAATTAACAATGTCATCTTCTGCAGTACAACAGGTATGTGGAGAAGGGATTAAGAAGGACAGATCTGCACTTTCTCTTCCTTGGGTTTTCTTAAGAAGCAAACTGTCACTCTAATAATGCAGTGGCATTGCTGGTGGATTGATTCTTCTTTTTTTCATCTTGGTCATGTACAAAGAGTAGTGTAGGAATGCAGAAGATGATAGGTGCAGTACTTAATATAAATTTGTAATAAAAGGCAGAGCTTTTTAAAAATGTAAACAGGATAATGTGTGCCTTTTGGCGGTGCAACATGTTTCCTGGGAAGAAGATTTAGAATTGTGGAAAGGGTTATTTCTTCATAAGCAGCTGAGTAAATCATTTACCACAAGTGTTCACCTAGGTGAAGCAGAGGGTTAAGGCAGTTACCTGGGTTTTTACATACAATCCCATTCCTTTACTTACTTTGGGGAAATCTTTTCTGGTCAAATGTATTCTTGATGTTGAATGTGGTGTTCATCCCAACCAGGAAGGAACGAAGGAAGGAAGGGAGGGAGGGAGGGAGGGAGGGAGAGAGGGAGGAAGGACAAGAGGAAAGTCACCTTTGATGGTGTTCTTTACATATCGGGCATTGTGCTACAGTTGTTCACATGTATTATTTAATATGTTAAGATTCATTAACATTGACTTTTTTATAGAAATTGAGCAACTGAAAGAAATCAATTGCTTGGGTAAGGGCAAAATAATTTGATGAAAACAGAAAGAATGATTATCAGGAAGAAGGACTTTTTAAAGTCCCTTAAAAGCCTTAAATAGTGGGTACTAAAGCAGTGGAATATTTAATATGGTAGCACTAAACAAATTTAATGACAAGGTAAAAAGGAATGAGATCATATGAGAACAATCAGAAAATTCTTTATTATTATGGTCTGCTCCTGCAGTTTAGTCACTTTCTTAGGGAATGTAGAAATCACTTTTAATTTGACAATTTAGTAGAAGACAGTTCAGACATACGCTGAATGGGTGAGAAATTCATTATGTCCCAAATCTTTAATTTTTGTGCTTGAGCTTCTTGTGGAAACAAAAGACATCCTCCTTGATTCTGTTGCAATCCTTGTATCTATATGTGCTTACATTAATAGGTTTAAAAAGTATAAAAAATGACACTTGAAGAATATAGTCTTGAAAATATTGGGTTTTGCATTTAGCTTTCTACAGATAATTAATCTGAAAAATGTGAAAGATATGACCATTGAAAAGTTTAAGCTGATGATGGATGTCACATGCCAGAAACATGCCAAATACACCATGGAGAATGATGATTCTTAAGTGGAATTTATTTAAAAGTTGTTGGTTGTTTGATGAGCTCACCAAATAGTGCCCCTTCCTGCTCTGTGGCTGGTGTATGAGGAATAAAATACAAATACAAACTCAGGCATCCTATTATGTGTTTCAAAGAACTTTATTACAGTTCTTAGAGTTGATTGGCTGATGAAAGTTCCTGAATGCTTAAAGGGAAGGTAGTCAGACTCCACACCCCATGACTTGAAGCTCAGAAGGACTGAGCATGGCTTTTCCAAAAGTGGGACGGTAGAATGATTAATAATATCAAAGCCCCTAAACCACGAACACAAAGAAGTTTGCAATTAAGTCTTAAAATGTGTTGTTGTCATGGAGTTGCCTTTAGCATAAGAATATTGTGGGTGTACGTATGCGCTCGCTTCATTTTCATTACAACGAAGTTATTTCTTAGCTTTACTTTTTAAGAAGTAAAATGATTTAGAGTTAAATCAACAAAATCTTCAGCTCTCCTATGCTTTTTCATGTGCATAGTGAAGGTGATTAATCCTTCCTTTCTATTTCCTAGTACTACATTTTCTCCAGGACTTTCTTAACTGTGCTGATGCTTAACTGGCCAGGAGAAAGCTAACAAGGAATGGTAATTAGCTGAAAAACTTGGTACCAACAAGGGGAAAAATTCCTTGCCTCTCATTTTTTCCTCTGACCTTCTTCCTGTGAGGATGTTAGGAGGAAAAGAAAGTGAATGCTATATACGTATTAGAAGCCCCATGGTAGCTGCTGAAAATGAATATAGTTTGAGAATCAGCTGTACACATTTTAGAAATTTTTGCATAAAAATATTCTGGCAAAACTTTCAGGAATAATTCTGTCATTTCTGTAAACAGTGTGTAGGACATCAGTGGGCAGAGACCCCAAAATATACTTTGGTAGCGCACCTATCATGTGCTGTAATCACCCACATCCCCCCTCTCCATTCTCAGTTTCATTGCTACAGTGTGTCCCATCACACAGTTAGGCCATTAGTTCTCCACACGTGGAGACCCGGCCCCAGAGCAGGAAGCATAAGGAGGATAAAATTGCCTTGGACTCGACACTTAGAATCAGTTGGAGAAAGCTTTTAATTTCAAATCTGTACTCATTTTCCTGTAGCTCACTTAATTGCTTTAATTTTTTTCTTTTTAAAAATCACTGCTTAAATTTGAGGACAAAGTGGGAAATCTCCTTTGACTGTATACTGGCTAAGAACAGCAGCTTGGGGGAACAGCGAAACTAGAAACCTGCCCTTCTCCCACTCCATCCTCTCCTCCACCACCAATTTTCTCTGCTGTGTTTCAGAGACCTTGAGAAATGACTTTCAAAGGTCTCCAGACAACCTCATGTCTTTTCTTTACCCTTCCTTCTTGGAATAGAGTTTTTTCTTTTCTGTTCAAATCCTACTCACCTATTGAGAGGCAGGTCAAAAGTCCCAGCTTCACTGGGGCATTCTTGTCTACCCCAGCCTGAATGCCTCTTGTCTACTTTTGATCTTTGAATGCACATTTTGCCTAGACCTCTCTTTGTTCAGTTCACCGCCACAGCTGCTTTTTTGATCTGTGGTGCAGAATCATTTGGGTTTTAAGTGTTGATGTGTTTTGTCTCTTCAGCTGTTTTGTAGACTCTCCGTAGCCAGGGGCTAGTTCATGCTTTCTTGTTCCTTTCATTGTGTCTCAAGGTTTGTGGGCATTCAATAAATAGTTATGGCTCAGTGTGTGATGGCGCTCACAGAGGCTGAGGAGTTATTGGTTTATCTGTTAGTAACTGGTCAGGTCTGGTATGTGTGAAGTCACTGATGAATAAAGACTTTCTGCAATACCAGTAGTTCTGCTCTGTATTTAGGTAGTGCTTTTTCCCCTAATGTACATTTAAGGAAGAAAGTTATCCTAATTCATGAACATGTTCCATTCCAAGTATACATGTAAATGGTAGCATGAAGATTTTATATGTAAAATGAAGATACTGGGCCAACACATGGAGGGTATGTGCTGCTTAGAACTGGCTTGCTTTCCTAAAGTTCACTAACCCCTCCGCTCCCAGCTCTTCCATGTGACCCACACACTGAAACTTGTCTGGCTGTCATTATTGCCCGTCGTGCTTGCTCAGGGCTTGAGGAGAGGCATTGGTGAGGTGCCCTTGCTCTTCACAAAGAAGCGAGGGTGGTCCAGCTTTGGCCTCTGATTTAGCTGCTCTGGCTGGTAAGATGCTTATCAAGCTTCCATGATTGGCTAAAGAGGACGATTTACCAGATCATTAGACATCCTTAAATGATTCTTCCTCTTTCAAACAACCTTAGCATGAAAAAAATAGAAGCACAGTGAGAATAATAGAACATATGAATGAAACTTCTTTCAAATAGTAACCTCCTGGTCCCATAAGGCAATAGACCCCAATCAAACAAAGTCTGATTATATGTTTTGGACTCATCTGAAGAAGAAGTGAATGCATCGTCTAATAAGTATCTATTCTTCCTGTGCACACAGGGAGGAACAATTATATTAAGTTCAATGATAAACTTGTTTCTTCTTCCTCTTCTTTTCCTTCTCCCCCTTCCTCTTTTCTTCCTCTTTCCCTTTTTCTCCCCACCTCCCTCCTCCTCTTCCTCCCCTTCTAATGTCAGACCCTGGCATAAATTAAGCGCTTACTGAATGTTGGTGGTATCATTTGAATCAAGGCAAGAATAAAGTAAATAATGATCACTTAAACTCATTCGGTTAGAATTCTAGAAGCTGCAAATACAGGTTAAGATAAATAAGAAAGATCATAAGTAATAATTCAGCATAAATTATCTTCCTTAAGTCTTCTATGTCTTTTTTGAATTTTTCTATGAAAGTATATATAAAACACAATATTTTGTCTATTAACTGACAAAATTTCATGTGTTCTTGCTTTTTCTGAAGAAAATATTGAATTGCTCTGAAATGGAAGTGGATCTTGTCCAGAAAATGAAAGGCCGCTGGGTGTCCGAGCTGCCCTGTATTCACTTATGGCCGGAGCCATATTCATCACGGTGTTTGGCAATATTGCCATGATCCTTTCCATTTCCTACTTCAAGCAGCTTCACACGCCAACCAACTTCCACATCCTCTCCATGGCAGTCACTGACTTCCTCCTGGGATTCACCATCATGCCATATAGTATGATCAGATCAGTGGAGAATTGTTGGTATTTTGGGCTTATGTTTTGCAAGATTCATTATAGTTTTGACCTGATGCTTAGAATAACGTCCATTTTCCATCTTTGTTCGGTGGCCGTTGATAGATTTTACGCTGTTACCCTTTACGGTATTCCACCAAAATGACAATTCCAGTCATTAAACAGTTGCTAGTTCTCTGCTGGTCAGTCCCCGGGGCATTTGCCTTCGGGGTGGTCTTCTTGGAGGCCTTTGCTGATGGAATAGAAGGCTATGATATCTTGGTCACTTGCTCTAGTTCCTGCCCAGTGATGTTCAACAAGCTATGGGGCACCACCTTGTTTATGGCAGGTTTCTTTGCTCCTGGGTCTGTGATGGTTGGGATTTATGGGAAAATTTTTGCAGTATCCAGAAAATATGCTTGAGCAATCAATAACTTGCCAGAAAATCAAAATAATCAAATGAAGAAAGAGAAGAAAGCAGCCCAAACTTCAGGGATAGTGATGGGTTTTTTTTTTATTATGTTGGTTTCCCTCTTTCTTCACAATTTTATTGGATCCCGTTCTGAACTTCTCTACTCCTGTAGTTTTGTTTGATGCTTTGACGTGGTTTGGCTATTTTAACTCCACATGTAATCCCTTGATATATGGTTTCTTCTATCCCTGGTTTCGCAGAGCACTGAAGTACATTTTGCTAGGTAAAATTTTCAGCTCACATTTCCATGATACTAATTTGTTTATTGAAAAAGAAATTGAATAGACTTATTCTGTATGAGTGGAGAGAAGCAAAAGACTGGAATTTAGAAGAATGAAGTCACTTAAAGTGTGTGTGTGTTTGTGTGTGTGTGTGTGTGTGTTTGGCTACAATGCAAAGCATTTAGTTTTTAAGACTTGAGGGAAAAAATATTTTTTTCTTTCCACCCCAAATCCCTTTTTTTCAGAATACTTCCTACACCCAATACTTCTAGGTAGAAAAAAAAAAAAGAAAGTGATAAAAGTAAAGAGAAGGTGAGGAAAAGCCAGGAATGGGATGAAGGGGACACACAAAAAGTTTTATACTATTTGGAAGGGAACAAAACACCAGCTGAGCTTGAGGATTGCTCCCCCTCTCACCACCACACGCACTTTGTGGGATATTTCCATTTACTTTTTCTTCCTCAGCGTCTGATCAGATGTATTCTGAAACATCGACCACTAAAAATTATAGGTGAGTAAATATGGAAATAACAATTTCAAAAAGCTATATTCTGTCAGGAATTAGTCATTGGTAGCTGAAAGTTAAGCCTTTACTAGATTTTATAGTTGTGAGATAAAATGTTTTTTAAATAAAAGAAGAAATGGAAACTGTGTAACTAAGGCCCCAGATTCCACCCATGTTTTCATCCATGTATCATCTTAATCATCCCAGTTGGCAATTTTCTATTTTTTTAGCAGGAGGATTCCAGTCAGAGCCTTCCTTTCTTTCTCAGGCTCATTCACACCTTGTATTATTAATTGGTGTTCTGATTTTTTAATAAATGTGAAGTATATACCAAAAAAAGTTGTGTTTTGAATGTATCACTCCTTTTTGCTTAATGTGTATACATATACTTTGAATACTAGACTAGTAAGAGGAGGAAGGAAAGAAGAAAGCTTATATTTATGGGGGTGCCTCTGGGCACAAGGAACTTTATATTTGTTATTCAATGACTTTTTAACTGTAAGTTGAGACCCATTAGTAACTTGTGAAATCCACTTAGAGGTCTGCAACCAGTGATGCGCTAGAAAATGTTCAACATCTGGCTCTGAAAAGAAAGGAAAAAGAGTCCTGATTTGTAGAATTTGATGTTTTTTTTTTTCATTGAGCTGATTTCAAGCTATGAATGTAATGTCAACTGGCTCTGAAAATTCTTTAAAAGTTACCCTATTCTTGCAAGTGGACACGAGTGGTTCTATTTTACCGTAAACTGGCTGCAAATAACATTTTTAATGAAAGGAAAACTAGAAGAGAAGAAAATAGATAATCTCAGAATACATGACTTACATTGAGGGTAAATATTGCCTTATGAAGTTTTAATTTTAGTTCTATACATGGATATGTTTGTATATGTGTTTTTGTACATGTAAGCACACTGTGTTTCATTGAAGTGTTTTTTGTTTAATTTATCCATTACTTTATATGAATGAACAAATTTTTTTTTCCTAAGGATTCTGTCAAACTGGAACAAATCACTGAAGCAGAAATTAATACTTTTCTCCCATCGCAATATCTTCTCATTTCATCCAGGAATCAAAGTGTAAACAGAAACCTTTTATGATTCAGACAATTATCCCTCCTTTGGATATCAGCCAACATCTAATTTAGCCACATATGTCTATATATTTTTAAGATACAGACGTTTTAATACCTTATCTTACCAGAATGAAGCCCCAATGACCATGAAATTGATATGAAATTGTCATCCTTTATTTGGAAAAAAAAGAACCGAAAACTATCTGGGACATTAAAAATAGACAGAACCATTCAATATCCCCCAGGAAAGAGAGTTAAAAGAGCAATTCCACTGCACTGTGCACTTAGTGCCTCTCTTGGAGCTCCTGGATCTGAGTTCTTCACTCCAGTTCTCTTGAGAGCAGAGGTAAGCGCCTATGAGTCAGATATCCCAGTCCTTGACACTACACTTTCTACGGTCCTGACCTCATGCCTGCAAAGCCACCAGAAGAGACGCAATGATTTACAACTAACTTTTCAAGGAAGGGAAAGTACTGAGTCAATAAAAAGGACTAGAAATGTACTATCCTTTTTCAAATAAAATCCGATTTATTCTCTTCTCCAAAATAATGGAATAGTGATAATTAAATATTATAAAGAACCAGAAATTGTTACAAATAGGATGCAAGAGAGAAGGTAGCATTTTTTTTCTAACTGGAAAAAGATTGCTATGGAAAAAAGGTCTTAAATTTTCCATCAAAATTTCTTTGGCAAGGTTTGTAAATCTCTGTGTATTGGCATATTAAAAATGCTTTTGCAGAGTACAGGAACTATGCAAGACATGATTTAGTAAACGTAAGTTACATAAGTATGTCAATAATGCTAAAGCGCACTCTCCTCTTTGATAGTATATCTAAATAAAAAACTCTTGGTTTATACCACTGAATTCACTGCCAGACACCACATATTTCACTTTTGATACTTTTTTCTCTTGCAAGCAGCATTTACTGAAGATGCTCTGTTGCTCTTTGCTCCTCAAAATTATTCACTTATTTCAGGTGCAAAGAGTGCCCAAGTTAAAAACGCAGTTTCTTTATTGTCTAGAACTGTTCTCCTGGAATTCAATGGTCATGCGAATAACACAGGTATCTTTCCAAGATGTGCATTTGGGGATGAGTCTGAGATTTTTCACTTCCAAAAATGTTTCCAGGAGATGATGATGTAGCTGGTCTACGGACCATATTTTAATTAGCAAGGACTGTATGGGAGAAACTATGAACAGAGGAAGCCATAGACTTTCTTACTGTTATTATTATTTTTATTTCCCGTTATTAGATGGTAAGTGATGGTGGGAGGTTTATTGCAACAGGAACCCAAAGACCTGGACTGTAATGTTAGTTACAATATTTAGTAGCAATGGCTCCCTCAAGACCTTAGTTATTATCTATACATGGAAGAGTTGGGAGAATGCAGTAGAAATATGCCTTTCAAGTAACTTAGAAACTTTAAAACATTCAGAATTTTTGTTGAGTGGGTTTCATTTGGAATACTGTATGTTTAGGGAGTGGGTATTAGCTACTTTCCAAACAGGATTTACTGTTTCCCTAATATTTTAATCTTTCCCAGGCTAAATGTCTCTAATACCATGAGACCAGATGGCTATTAAGTAGGTTCCTTACTGTGTTGGAATTAATTTCTTTCTACTTAATTCAGCAAGCCATTACTACTTGCCTGCCATGTACACAGCTCTGCATTAAGTGTTGCCAGGCTTAAACGGTTAATGGCATTTTATCTGATTAACTGTAAATTTCTCAAGGGACTGAACTGTAAATTAAGATTAAGTATTTTTTTAAAGTGGTGTGCTAGAAGAAGGAAGCAAAGGCATTGGAAATGAAAGTCAGCTGTAAAATGAGGAAGTGGACAACTTATCTCTCAGATCTTCGGCCACCTCAATAGTCTATAATTTTATGAGATTAACTCCAAGGAGAGTGAAAAAAGGTTTCTGGAGGGAAATGATATTTGAGCTGAGCCTTCAGGTTGTCCGAGATAAAGGGTCAGGTGGAGGAAAGGGGGTTGGCCGAGCCAGGACGTTTGTGGGGAGACTGTGTGGCCAAAGGTTGCTGGAGTATTGTAGACTGAAGGGAGGAAAGATTACAACCATGCCAACAGATGCTGAAAAGATACATTTATCAGGGGCAAGCCGGTGCTCCAATGTTCAAGCCAAGGCATGTTTTCTCAGACCTTTTCCTTGTATCCACCAAAAAAAGCATATGTGGTCTTGATAAAAGATTTATTTAGATCAGTTCCCCTTGGGCCTGCTACTTCTCTGATAGCTTTAGTAAAGATTTTTCTCTTCTGTTTGTTTTCAAATAATGCTATAGTTTATAGATTATTATAACAAAGATGCTTTGCTATGGTTATAATTTTCACTCTCCTTTCTGCCCCTGCTCTCTGACATGGAGGTCACTCTGCCTGTTCTGTGTGTGTATTTATTGTTACTTAAATTGTTTTTCCTGCTCCCAGCTGTTTTCAAAAAGACAATGTTTTCAAGATGTTATTTCTGCCCAATGCCAACTGCCATGTGGTTTAATGAAGCTTACTTATGAACTGTGATTTCATTTATTTGGAGCAAATAAGTCATTTGTCATAGAAATCAGTCATAGAAAAAAAATCTTTTTCTTCAATTTATCTTAGCTTTCAGCAGCATTTGAATGCAGTCTATTTATTGTCATCCCTGGCATGGTTTCCAAGTAGTTTCTGTTATTTTAGTCTTTAAATATTCATTATGGTCTATGATGGACATTAGAGAATTAACCAGAAAAGATCCAACATCATAGGTTTTCATAAATCTCAACCTTTGATTATCTTTCCTATTATACTACGTACACTTTGGCAATATGATACTAGTTCAAATTTTGAAATTACTCATAAAATTGTACTGTAATCTTTATTTAACAAGTTTAATTGAAAATTAACACAAATCTGCTCTTTGAATGGCATCTGCTTTTAGGCTAAGAATGATTTTGGAGCTTTAAAAATAGAATTTATATTTGAGACTTGGAAGTTTAAGACCAGTTTTTTAATAGGTTATGTAAAAATTGACATTATTTTCTGACCTGTGGCAAGAGAAATGATGAAACAGTTATTGTTGGTGTTGGTTCCAGGTCTTTAAGTTGGTGCCGGTTTCAGTGAAAGTCTCTTTCTCCTAACTGAAACACCTTGAGCAGAGACATTCAGAAGAGCCTGTGTTCTGAGAGGCTGGTTGGAAAATTTATGAGGTTCTCTTAAGCAGTTTTCTAACAGCTGAAATACTTTAGACTTCAGCCTTAAGTTCCAGGAAGCATGGAGCAATCAAAATTTAAAGGAGAAAAAGAAAGCATATTATTTATCAACATTATTTAAGTTCAAATAAAAAAATTTAAAACTTGCTTTTTATTGCATTTAATTTGAGTCAGTATATTAAAGAACTAACAACACTTATTTATATTTTCCTTTGCTAATCCTTCTGATATGATTTTTTTCCCACAAATAAAGAGGAGAAAAATCACAATTTGGATAAATTTATATATCTGTACACACATACACTTATACACACAGACATACGTGGCAATGGCAATTTTAAGTTCCTTACCTGAGAAGGTAGGTTCTAGAAGAAGGGAACATGTTTATAGCAAGCTGACACTTGCATTAGTTGGTGCCTCATAGATAGCATGGGCAAATATTTGCCTCTTTCTGTTAGAACCATGGATTATAAGTTTCCATTTTCTACCACTATCTTTTATGACATTCATACTTTAAGGCTGTGAATGTTAGATTCTGAACCGAACTTTTTCCTCCTACTGAAATGAATGTGTCCAGCCCACTGGAGATTCTCTTCAATAAGCTTTAGTTCCATGATAGAGTCTAGCACTGATAATCTGACTCCTTGTAAATGTACATGACTGGAGATGTGCCAACCTTATTATCTGTCAGTGCTTGAAACTAAAACTTGAGGGGAAAAAGGAAAAGATCCCCATGGGAAATTATTCATATTTGGACATTTTTAACATACAAAAATGGCAATTTCATCAAGATTACGGGGTTTAATAAAATAGTTTACATGGAAGACTCAAAAAAAAGTATAAAATTGAAAGAAATGTCATAATCCTTATGAGGAAAAACAGGAAGGAAGGTAGGAATAATGCTAATGGCCTTAAATATCTTCATAGACAACTTTTAAACTTATAAGCAAGTTAGGAAACAAAAGTTTCTTTGAAAATCAGCGATTTAGAAATCAGAATACAGTTTTCCAAAAGGTCATTATTTGTTAAAACTGGTTAACATGGGCTTCATTAAGTGTTTACTAGATAGATGTCATGCTTCTAACGATGTTTAAAACAAAATGTTAAATAGGGTCTATTCTCCCTCTTCTATAAAGGAGGAGACTGCGGTTCAGGAGCCCTGAGAAAGTTGTCCAAAATAATATGGTTAATAAGTGGTGCAACCAAAAATCAACCACAGGGCTGCCTGATTTCAAAGCCATACTGTGGAATGTAAGGGAGAAAGGAGGCTGGAAACTGCATCACATAATAAATCTTTGTAAACATTCCATTTGAGGGCTTCTCCAGTTCTGAAAGTATTTGAATTTTCCCTTTTATAAATAGTAAGTGGGCATAGTGGAAGATTTGGTCTCACATCGAAACACCTTCTAGAATCCTCTCAATCTTTAAAAAATGGAGCAGTTACTTGTATGCAACACCCAGGTGAGGTTGGTTCAATGTCATGGCTGTGATCATTGAAATCATATGGGCAATTGAGGTGTGACACATAGTTTCCTGGGTAATAATGTACTTTAACTGCCTACATATTCATGGACTTAAATATGTACAAGTTTAATTAAGTATGTGCTCTCCAACACAGTATTTTCTTTAATTATTGAGAGTATGTGAGTTTCAGCGGGAAGAACACTCCCAACTCCGCAAAGTGGTAGGTAAGGCGCCAAGTATTGCATAAGGGACATTAATGAGCCAGTAAAACCCCATCCTAACATAACCATGGACCACTGGGTGGGCTCTTATGGCACTACTGCCACCATCTCCCAAATGCATTTAGCTGAAACACTCAGCAGCTTTTTTTTTCCTCTCTTTTACTAATACCTTCGTATCTATCTGGACTCAAGATCCTTAGTTCTTGTCTCACTAGCCTAAGGGATCAGTAAAATACGTTCATAGAAAATCTCTCAGCTCTGCCTGTCTAAATGCTACTCTGGGAGGGAGTCTTTTATATGAACAACAGAAGCAATTTAATACAGGAGGATACTGTCATGAATTGAGCTCCTGAATCTAGTCCATTCATTTTCAGCAAAGTTTCAAACATATTGAATCAATTGCTTTTACTGGAACAATGCAGGTATTTAAAAAAACAACTGCAACTTACCATTTATGTATAAACTTATTCATTCAGAAATATGTATCTAGTGCCTGCTACAAACATTAACCTAAGTACTGAGAATCCAGGGGTGAACAAGATAGACTAGTTCTTTGCCTCCTGGTCGTATATCAGAAAGGCATGTCTGTGACCAGTAGGAGCCACATGAGATTTGACTGGTCTGAGTCTGTGCGTGGGAAATTTGTGACTGTAATGAGTCAGTCGGCGATGGAGTATGTGACATGGTTCCACTAGTTAGAATCTCAGATAAGGAAGAAGACTCAAGAAATACAGGGAAGGGAAGTGAAGAGTAGAAGACAGGAGAGGAGGAAAGGGGAGAGGAGAGGAAGGGCATAGACAGTACAGAAGCTATGTTTTAGCCGGTAGGTACATGGCTTTCTGTGTATTTCAATAGCCGCATGCCATTTATAACTCTTAAAACACCCACAGACTTTTTACAAACGAAGATTTCAAATTATTGAAAGAATGCGGAAGGAAAACATTGTGATTTCACTTAGCTTTTGTGGATTAAGTATTTTTATGTTGTAGTTCAAAGGAGTTTCTAGGGAAGTGTCAGTTTAAGGTGAAAATTGACCCTCTTTTTCTAGAAAACAGCTTTATTGAGGTATTATTGATATACTGAGAGCTGCAGAATTTGATGAGTTTGGAAATATGCAAACACCTGTGAAACCATCACCAAAATCAAGGTACTAGGCATATCCAACACCTCCCAAGTTTTCCTTATGTCCCTTTGTTTTGTTTGTTTCTTTGTGGTACAAACACTTAACATGAGGTCTACCATCTTAATGAATTTTGAAGTGCACAATACCATCTTATTAATTATAGGCATTATGTTTTACAGCAGACTTCTAGAACTTATTCATCTAGCATAACTGAAACTTTATACACACTGAACAACTACCCAATTCCCCCAATAACCACTATAGTATTCTCTGCTTCATCAGTTTGACTATTTTAGATGCCTCATGTAAGTGGAGTAAACCACTGAAAAGCTTCCAATACATTACGGGGAATAGAACAGCCAATAGATAAACCCATTTTGAATGAATAGATGGATGAAATATAATACAATAGACTAAAACAGGAAAGAGTAAGCAGCTGAGATTTTTCATTTTCAAATGCAGCAAATAACTCAGAAAGTTAACACCAGTGATATAATTTTAAATATTTAAATATAATTGAAATGAATTAATAACAGGGGACTTTATTGTACTCTCGGGGGCTGAAATTTACTAGAATCATTTTAAGAAGAGAAGAAACACCAACTTATCCTCTAGAAAGTAATTTGAAGTGATAAAACACCCTGGATCTAACTTATATGCCTGAAGACTTATCCATTTGTCCAAAATTTGGAAATAAATCCTGTCCTCCCACCAACTGCCATTTTCATGTCCGAGGAATAATGTACTCAATTATGATTGGGGTCATGTTTATCACTATATTTGGAAACTTGGTTATAATCATTTCCATATCGCATTTCAAGCAACTTCACTCTCCTACAAATACTCTGATCCTCTCCATGGCAACCACTGACTTTCTGCTGGATTTGGTCATTATGCCATACAGCATGGTGTGATCAGTGGAGAGCTGCTGGTATTTTGGGGGTGGCTTTGGAAATTCCACACAAGCTTTGACATGATGCTAAGTCTGGCCTCCATTTTCCTCCTCTGTTCCATGGCAATTGATCGATTTTATGCTGTGTGTTACCCTCTACACTACACGACCAGAATGACCACCTCCATGATAAAGCGGCTGTTGACATTTTGTTGGTCAGCCCCTACTCTTTTTTCTTTTGCTTTAGTTCTATCTAAGGCCAATGTTTCTGGTATGCAGAGCTATGAGATTCTCATCGCTTGCTTCAATTTCTGTGCACTTACTTTCAACAAATTTGGGGGGACAATACTGTTCACTACATGTTTTTTTACTCCTGGCTCTATTATGGTTGGTATTTATGGCAAAATCTTTATTGTTTCCAAATGACATGCTCGAGTTATCAGCAACATGCTTGAAAACACAAAGGGGGAAGTGAAAAAAAACTTATCTAAGAAAAAGGATCGGATAGCAGCTAAGACCATGGGCATAGTAATGGGCGTGTTTCTAGCTTGCTGGTTGCCTTGTTTTTTTGCTGTTTTGATCGACCCATATCCAGACTATTCTACTCCCATAATAGTACTTGATTTTTAGTGTGGCTTGGGTACTTCAACTCTACTTGCAATCCTCTCATTCCTGGCTTTTTTTAATCCATGGTTTCTGAAAGCTCTTAAATACATATTGTCAGGAAAAATATTTAGCTCCCATTCAGAAATTGCAAATCTGTTTCCTGAAACACATTCATAAAAAAGCCATTACAAAAGTGAATAAAGTATTGAAAATGACACTTATTATTTTGACCTGAAGCATGTACCTCACATCCCCAGATCACTGCAAATATTATTCTATTAAATTTCAGTAATCCTAGATCCAGCTGTAATTTAATAATATAATTTAAATATATAGGGTCACCTTGTGTCTTGAAGCATAATATTCAATAAGGACTACTCCCCTCATTACAGTTTTTATTCCCTGTACTTGTTGGTAGAAAAGCAAATGTGCATAGTAAACGTATGATTGGTAGCCAATGAGTATTTTTATGTTTACCAAAGAATATTTACTAACCCCATTTGACTGGTAGTCTTGAAGTGAACATTTTAGTCTGTGTCCAGGAAGAGACATTAGGTTGTGAGGAACACTGCTGGGACCCTTCTTCCTGAGAGTCTCACAAGCCCATGAACATAACCCTATCATGCCTCTCCCTTCACAGATGAAGACATTAAACTTGAATTGCCCCCCT
The DNA here is from genome assembly GCF_965194805.1 of Balaenoptera borealis. Lineage (NCBI taxonomy): Eukaryota > Metazoa > Chordata > Mammalia > Artiodactyla > Balaenopteridae > Balaenoptera > Balaenoptera borealis. Next base: position 30,602,181 of record NC_138873.1, read on the forward strand.
TCAGTGGTGACAGATACTTCATGTCCAGTGATTCTTCTGCTATGTTTGGCTTTCTCTCCATTCATGCTTTTAAAAGTCTTGTCTGTTGCTCTACTTCTGAACTATTCTTTACTCTAAAAACTTCATGGTGGGTGTGTGTGTGTGTGTGTGTTAGAGAGAAAAAAAAAATTATTCATGATGCATGTTAAAGCCTGTAAGGCAGTCTTTATTCAAGGGGAACTTCTGCTATAGGGTTTTTGTAGTAAGGGAGAGAGATTGCACTCAACTCCAACAAGGTCAAGTGGGGATTTATACCCAACGAACTGGGTTGTGGGTAGTGGATAGAAAATGACTAAGAGTAAATATCAGGGTTAAGGAGGATTCTTGCTAGGCTGACCCATCTGAATTCTTGCTGAAGGCAGGCCAGATAAGATAGTGATAAGATAGTGAGGCTGGTCAGATACCAAAGGTGGGGGATTTTTGCTAAACTGACTTAGCAGGATTCTTGCTCAATCCAGAGTCTACCAGGGCAAAGAGGGAAGGTCAAGTTTGGTCTAGTCAAGCAGAGGAATCATAGGAGCTTGATTAAAGTTTGGTCAAAGGAGAGAGTCTTTGTGTGTCTGAGTGTATGTGTGTTTGTGTCCATAAGCTTCTCATGGAAGCAGCATTAGGGATTTTCAAAGTGGGGAGGGAGTGGTATAAGGATGGCCAGCTCTAGTATGTGGAACATTGGCATGTGATTATTAGACTGTAGATATAACTCTATCTAAATATAAATGGGATAATCTATTAGAATAGACTTAGCTAGCTAGCCGCATGAAATATATAGCTATGAAGCTATAGGAAAACTGTTTATATTCACTGAGATGGATATTAAGTACTCAATAAAGGATATAAATATTTATTCAGAATTAATCCTTAACGTATGCCTCCCCTCCCACCATGTTAGCTAGCGTTCTTGCCTCCTGTTTGACAGCTTTCCAACCTACTCTGCACAGTTATCCGAAGTTTACACTTTCCTCTTAAATATCTTACATGGTTTCTATGCTAGATCCCTTCTGTTTGCCCTAGGCTTCTCCACGCACTCTGTGTAGGAAGCACAGATTAAGATTAGGATTTAGACGCTCTCTTGCCCTGGGGTGTCCGATGGATGGCATTTTACCAATGGGAAACATCTGCAGGAGATCTGAGGGTGGAAAGGGGGGAAATCAGGGCCACTTAACCCAGGCCACCTCCCTGCCAAATTGCCCTGGGGCTAGCTGTGTCCTCCAGGAAAGGCCATGCAGAGTCCCGTCTCCATACAGCCATCTTCTGGAACTCCTGTAACCACCCTCCTCCCCTGTCAATTTGGGCCCAGCCACGGTGGTGGTTCCCCACCACTGCGGCTCCTGGGTACCAGAATTTTCTCGCTGGTTTCCTTAAACGCTGCCCACATCTTTGTAAATAGTTCTTTTATTAAACTCTCCTCAATCATCAAGGCTGACTGTGCCATCTGTTTCCTGCTGGACACAGGATGAATGTAGCTTTTCATTCCTCTGAGATAAAGTTTTGAAACTCTCCCCAAAGGCATCAAGTCTGTACAAGCCCCGACTTGACCTTTCTTTGTATTTCTACATTTAGTCACTCCTCTGGAGTCTACCTTCCTCTGAAGAAATCATTGGCACCCCCAATAAATCATTCCCCCCGTTCGCCCTACCTGGGGGCTACTCACCCTTCTCCTCCACTCGGCAAACTTCTTTTTCTTTTGAAGATCAGTCGTCAGTTCGAGATTTCTGGCGTCCTTTTTGTGTATAAAAAAGATTATTTGAGGTAATTTTGGCTTTTAGAATTAATATTTCATTTAGAAAATAATATTGAAGAAACTACCTCTTCTTTTAAAAATTATTTAACTTATAACTTTTATTGAACTTTATTTAACTTATAAACAGAATATAAGTTATTCTACACTTAGTAAATTTTAACAACATCTTTTAAGGGGCAGTTAGAGCCTAGGTAATTGAATCCCCCTAATATTTTATTTGCATTTATCAAATTAAAGCTTCAAACTCCCCTTTTGATAATTTAATTGTCAGACATACATAAAACATTCCCCAGTACTTAAATAACTTGTAAATTTAATGACTTACTTACAAATATGGTAAATTTTAACTTCTTAACAATTATAATACCATTTACAAACTTAGCAAACTTTACTTGTTCCTCTCAACTTAAAAATCATGGCTAAATCAATAATTTAATAACATTTTAAGTGGGAATCACAAAGCTATTGTGGTAAATGCTAAATTCTCTTAAATTACAAAATACTGAAAATGACAAATATTCAAAGATTACTTTTAAACTGAACACAAACTATATTAATACTATGTGTTTGATTTGCTTCATCTATCTGGGAAGATGTTTCTAAAGAGAAGTTTTGTAAACCCAGATGAGCGTGTAAAGAAAACAATATTTTCCAACCATTCCCATTCATTTTATGAAGAAAATCCTCAGAGTCTGTAAAGGTAATTTTTACTAATTAATTTAAACATAGATAATTTGATTCTATTTTTTATAAATACTTAAGCTTTGATGCCCTCTAAGCTTTGGGTATTTAAATATAACAATTTTGTGGTCTTGATGGATGATAAAACTATCATCCTAAACTACTTGAAGCTTAGTGTTTTAAACTATGGAGCACTAACGGATACACCTTCCCCCAGTGATTATGAAAATACCCACATGGTGATGGAAGTTTTCCCTTTTCATTTGGTTGTTTTGAAACATGGTTCTTATTGCCTTTTGTTTGGGCTCAGAAAATTATAGACTTAAAGCACTGCAGTGTGAATGCATATCACTCACCTGTACATGGCAGCAAAAGGAAAAGATATAAATTAGTCAGATTTTCACAGGAATTAAAGAACTCACTGTTTGAAAACATCTAGCATTTGGTAATAAGTATAGTGAGCCTTTGTTGGATTTTAACGAAATTTCCTCCTTCCCTCCTTCTTTCCTCCCTCCCACCTTTCTCCTCCCGCTTTCATTCTTCTCCACTTTGGCCTTGTGTGAGTTTAGTCCATGTTGTTCCTTTGAAGTCATGGGGACGATTGCACAAAACTGATTCATTTTCCCAGAGCCAATTCTCTGGTGACTGGATGTAACGTTGCTGCTGCCAGCACACTGAAGTTGTTAAAGAACACACCTGTCAAAAGCAGGACGTAGGTAAAGCAGCCCCAGGAGGTGTATTCTGTGTGTAAATACTGATGACAACACAACCTGCCGTGAGCCTACCAATAAGATCTCAGGCCTAAGTGCCTTTCCTGGGGGGAAAATCAGCAGGGAAGAGAGTGGTGAAGCATAATGCTCATTCGCATGGTAAGAAACCTTAGCACAACAAATAATCACCTTTCAGTGATTTTAGCTCCAAATTACCAAATTAGCCAAACAAATTCTGATAAACTAAAGGAGACTATCTTAAGAGAGGGAAAAAAATCAGATGCATGTATGTATGTATGTATGTATGTATTTATTTATTTCATGTTGAAAGGAACCAAACTTAAAATACTGATCTGTAAAAACAAATCTGGATCATTTTAAAAAATTACTAAAATTCTAAAGAGGCAATGATAGAAAGACCCACATCAGATCTTTCTTACATCTAATTCACAAGTAATCTCTCTTACCTAGGATATTATTGTTTGAGTGAGATATAGCAAAGCAAGATAAAATCACTGTTTTCAGAGAAATGGTCTCAGAGGTGGAGTGTTTGAGCTATGTAACCAGTAAGAGGAGAAAAATCATTCGTGATAACGCAAGTATAATGAGTTCTCTCCTAATTTTTTCCACTTTATTTGCAATATATTATTAAGCTTGTTGGATATTTTCCTTCTTATTTGAGTAAAATACATATGCATTCATAGAATTTTAGGTATTTAATACTTGAAGAAAAATGATTATGTAATTTCTTTTTCATTTTTTCCTTGAAATTCTGAGAAACTTTTATACTTCCAAAGTCATTATTTCAGAGTCTTTGTGTCTGTTACCTGTCTGTAATTTTCTTCTCTGAAAGAATGAAATTTGAACTAAAAAATAATGCGATTTTTGCTCCTCTCCAGAATTGCTAGCAAATATTTCTTTTTGCCTCCTGGTAAATAAACAATTTTCTACACTTTCATTAGGTCATTGTTTGCAGTGTTGTCATTAATTTGATCCTTTGTTGAAATGTTATTGATAAAAAGAAAAAGGCATAACAACAATGTCCCATGATAAAAGAGAGATGTCATAGAGGGTTTAACTTTATATTATTAAAAAATTACTGTGTCTTTTCTGGAGGTGAATCTTCAGAGGAAAAGAATCTCTATTTTGCTAAGTTTTTAAATAACAAACAAAATCCCAAGTGCATTTAATGTCATGACAATTTCTTTTTTTAACAAAGCAGTAGACCAGCAGTCACATTTGCATTTGCTTACTTACTTTGTAATTTTTGGCTAAAAGCTTAAGATAAAGGCTTAATTATCTTCCGCATTACCTTAAAAAAATCTTCCATGGGCTTCCCTGGTGGCGCAGTGGTTGAGAATCTGCCTGCCAATGCAGGAGACACGGGTTCGAGCCCTGATCTGGGAAGATCCCACGTGCCGTGGAGCAACTGAGCCCGTGAGCCACAACTACTGAGCCTGCGCGTCTGGAGTCTGTGCTCAGCAACAGGAGAGGCCGCGATAGTGAGAGGCCCGCGCACCGCGATGAAGAGTGGCCCCCGCTCGTCGCAACTAGAGAAAGCCCTTGCACAGAAACGAAGACCCAACACAGCCAAAAATAAATGTAAATAAATAAATAAATTTACTAAAAAAGAAAAAAAAATCTTCCACGTAATAACTTTTTAAATAAATGTGTGTCTTATTCTATCCTTTTGTCTTTAACTAATACTTAAATTTTAAACATTTATCTAATATACATAACCATTCATCAGAAACATGAAATAATACTATTAATTTCTAGCAGCTGCTTCATCACGTCTTCCAAAAAAATAAAATAAAATAAATAAAGTTCACTTTACAAACCTAAGAGGTTAAATTATATCCTTTCAGAGATTAAGTTTTCAAAAATGAAACTTAAAACTCCAAAAATTGTACCATGAATTATTGAAGAGTATACTATATTGTATTAGGAATGCTATGTCTACAGATATACAGTGACAAATGCATAAGTTATTTTGTGGTAATTTTTAGCTATCTTTCAAGATAATTTTTAAAAGAATTAAAAAATTTAATTCATGAAAGTAAGGAACATAAAAGGCAGAATAAAGTTAATTAATTAAAGAAGGTGATCAGGTGTTTAAGATTTCATTATATTCAATATCTGAGAGCTTAGGAACCAAAGTGATAAGTAATCAAATAATTTGTGTTGTGTGTTCCAAAATGGATACTCTGCAGTTTATAAAGCAGTTGAATAGGACTTTGTCCCTCTTACATTTTACTCCCTATGTTTTGGTTTCTCAAGTTCAACTCAATTGCATAATATTTGATTGGTCCAACTAAAATATATCTTAAGAAAAATACTAATCTATGAAATTAAATCACTATATCCAGAGCAAATAAAATGTGCCATAATGTTAAGATTTCAAATAATACACATTGGAAAAAATTGCTGAGCTATGGTAGCAAATACTGTAAATATAATTTTCAAAGGTACATGCATTCTCATTAATATCTTTTCCAAGTAAATCTGGCAAGGACGTGCTTGTGGGTTCATTTTCCCAATGGACCAGTGAGATTTAATCTCTTCTCGGGCCAAAGTCCTTTCTCCGACCTGGCCTTAGATCTCACTAACGCTTGTCATTGGTCATCAGAGTTACACATCCAGTCCCAACACTGGAAAAACAAACCAAACCTATGTCATACTCTGGGTGAGTCAGTCCCATTATTTTCACATTTTAAGGACAATAGCATACATTATATACGGTGACTGTTTAAACAATGAGCACCCTATATGTCAAATTTGTTGGCAACGTGAGACTTAAAATCTGTGAACAAGATGACCTCAACCTGAATTTGAGTTCATGAATGAATGCGGCTGCCAAAGGAAAGGAGATAACTCACGAGAATTACACAATCTATCATCTGAGACATTTTCCCCTTTTGTGAGGTGATTCCTGTATAATCTTGTAGGCTTTAGCATATTTCTAGTTTATGTATATTGCTCTAAATTCTAAAATCGATATTGTTCACATTGGAGAGAAAAATGTTTCCTTAATTGAAGAGTATGTATTAAGTGGCAGGATCCAAACATTTCCAAATATCTACATGAAAAATTAAAAAAAAAAAAAGCACAATCTTTATATCACAATTATTGTTTAGGCCCAACATTAAATAATAGTTCCCCAGGAGGGGTTACATCCAGCAAATTGATTCACACAAGTGGGACAGGGAAAATTCTTGATCTGCCTACAGATTCGGAATCCTGAGTAAGGGCTACACATTAGTACAATAAGAACATGCATTTACCTGGACTACTTAGGTGGTTTTAATTGGGTTATTTAGAGGTTGGGTGACAATATTCATTCAGTCGTCTTTAGTCCCTCCTTAGTCAAGGGATGGTCCTTAGACTAAAAGCATTGGCATCTCCCAAGAGTGGCTGAGGAATGCAAATTCTCAGCCCCCACCCCAGAATTAGGATCTGTGCTTTGAGAAGACGTCTAGGTGATTCATGTGCACATTAAAGTTGGGAAGCAGTGCTCCTGGTCAGTAGGGAGTTCATCCTTAGATGGAAAATGCGTTAGCTGGGCCGCTCTGAAAATTTGCACAGCCAACGATTTTTACTGCTCTTTCCTCTTTTTTTCACAGGAAAGAGAGGAACACAGTATTTCTGCAAAAGACTCATAATACCCACAAGACAAAGTCAATGAATTCATTGGACCTTTGGAACCCCCCAGAAATACAATTTTGCTTTGCTTTGGTGAACAATTCATGCCCTAGAAATGTGAAGTCTGGGCTGAGTGCCTGTGCCATGTACATTGTCATGGTCGGTGCCATAGTGATGACCATGCTGGGCAACCTTCCACTGCCCACTTCAAGCAGCTCCACTCCCCAACCAACTTCCTGATCCTAAGTTTTTAAAACTTCTTAGAAATTTATTCTTTCTGTGTTTACGTAATTATTTCTGTAACTATGTCTAAATCTCACAGATAGGTAACTCTAAGCAAATCGTCTATGATTTTTCATCAGTCCAGAAATCATATTATCTGAATAATTGAAGAAATTTAAATACCTGGTCATTTACACCTGTGAATTTCTTCCTTGCAAAGGATAATCACATGTAATAATTCCAAATTTAAGAAGTCACCTCTTAATAGACTTCCACCTTCACATTGTCTGAGAAGTTAACACCTAGGATGCTTTAGGAAGCCAGCCAATAAACCTTGCCCATTATAAATTCCTCACAAGCAATCCCTATAGTGTAAGGTGTGATTCATGGAAGGAAACTTACTTTTGATAATTATAATTTAAAAGTTCTATAAAACATATTTCTCTGTGCTCTGTTATTTTATAGAAACACTTATGATTTTCACAACCAAGAGATTTCTTTAAATTCAACTGTTCTGAAATAGTTTCATTCAGTATTTGCCGGTAATATTACCTATTCTCTATTTACAAGACTGGCTGCAAAATTTGCAGGGGCCTGGACAAAATAAAAATGTGGAGATCTTTGTTCAAAACTATGGAAAAAGATGCTCTCAGGTATCAAACATTTTCTTTTCTCTGCAGTCTCTCTCTACCTGCCATGGTGTTTGATTTTTGCTATGGAATGTCTCACTCCCTCGGGCATGGAGATATTAGCAGGGCAAGTGCAGATCCTCACAGGTGCCTGGAGACCCTGCCCTGCGATTCAGTGGCCCACCCACTGCCAGGTTCCCCCTCCCACCAAGCGCTGAAACAATATTCCATGCTCAGGTCAGGGCGAGAAAGCTGATCCAGGCATCTGCCCTTCTCCTGGGTCTGCCACCTCAACCAAAGGCAGGCAGGAACCCCCGTGTGACTACAGAATCCATATCGGGACCCATTCAGTACCTGAACTGGGGGTGGATGAGGGGCTTGGACCCGCTGAACCCTAATGGAACATGTTGTAGCCCTACCAGCCTGAGATGGGATGACAGCTGCCATGCCTGCCAAGTGCACACCTGATGGCAACCCTCCTCGCATCATATCCAGTCCTCGGACAGGGTGGGGAGGGAATGGTAGTGCTAGTAAGTCACGGTGAGAAAGGGGAGGCTGGAGTGGGCCCAAGGAGCCAGGGGGTGGGCAGCAGGTAGATGAGAACCCATCCCAGGGAGAAGGTGGTTTAATGGGAGACAATCACAGGTAATTTCAGGTTCCAAGCCCCCAAGCATGCGCCATGGTCTCTTCGGAATTCACATACAAAACTCAAATTCAAAGATAAAACTATTAAGAATTCCAAAACTACAACTACAGATATCAAAGCACAAGAACAGTGTTCAGTGCCACTGGACTAGTCGCAAGCCAATGGAAGGGCCCTGCCTAGTTCACTTTGAGACTAAATTATCTCTTTGCAACAGCAACTAAATGATGAAGCAAAGAAAGTCAAATGGAGGCAACTGCCAAACTGCCAGATGGGTGAGCATGGAAGCTGAGGGCCAGACCCTTCTGACAGTACCAGCCTTTCTGGACACAGAGTTTTGCCTTTGCAGTATTAACAGGAATTCAGAGAATTAGAGAGTCAGATTGAAGACTGAAAGCCCCATTCAAATATTTCAAATCTGAGGAAAATAGCTGCCTTTGACCCTATAAAGAAAATAGGAAGTGTTCCTACAAAACAAATAAGAAGTGATGAAGAATTTTTTCCTTTAAATATATTCAGTACTTGAAAATAGAAGTATGGTCTGCCATTTAAGATATAGATATTGAAAATACATTGCAATCAAAGAACAGATTTTAAAGGTGTGCCCTGAAAACAATTATTCAGTTAATCATCTACCAAATTCTTCTTGGTAGTGCTATCTTTTCTTCTCTTTCAATTCTCAAACCTAACTTGATTTCACCCCACTCTTATTCAGTAACCTTGCCTCCTTATTTTCTGAAAATATGACATACATAATTCAAAGACTGAAAGGATGTAGAGGTTTGGGCTTGCATAATGGGAGCAGGAATCAAGGATGATTCCAGGTTTTTAGCTTGCCAACGAGAAAGATACAGTATGTAGGAGAAAGAGTACACTTGGTGGGGGAAAGATGATGGATTAAGTTGGGTTTGGTCAGAGGGACGTAAAACTGGAGTTCTTCAGTGGGTAGTTTAGGTTGTAAATTTTTAGCTCAGGAAAGAAATTGTTACAGATATAATCATTTCAGATTCCTCAGCATACTGGTGTTTTTGAGGCCATAGGAGTAAATATGACTGTGTGCTATACACCTGCCATAATGCCTAGGATATATCTGATACTCAGTAAGTATTTGTTGACCAGTTGAGAATGTATACAGTGAAAATGGAAGGAACTGGATGTGTACCAACTTCAAAGTTATGCAAAGAAATACAGATGGGAAAACATGAAAAAGTGGTCCCACAGACCCCCGTGGGATGGAAGAGGTTCATGAATGAGGGCATGTCAAGAATGTCAAAGGTTGATGATGGGTCAAGTTAAATAAAAACAGAATTGTTTGTTGGCATTAACAACTAGACCACCAATGAACATGATTCCACCTCTTCTGGTGGAATGTTGGAGACAGAATCCAAATTGCAGTGGATTGAGAATGAATGGGAATGAGTAGGGAAGGCAAGGAAACTATGAGCAATGACTGATATTTTAATGTCAGCTGTAAAGAGGAGAAGAGACATCTAGTGGATATCAGGAAACATAGATTCAGGGAATGTCCATGTTGCTATTTTTGTTTTGTTTTTATTTGATTTGTTTATTATCTTGGGGTGCTAAAGAAAGGCTAATGAAGAATACGAGACCAAAGACTGAGCTCTGATTGGAAAACTTTTACTGCCAACCGGGAAGCAAACAAGCACAGATATAGGCTCTGGGAGATTTGAGTAAAGAGAGTAGAAATAGGGATGGTTTCTTAAAGCCAAAGGGCCATGAACTACCCTATATTAGGAAAGCAAGGTCTCTGAGTGCTGCTGATTGGGTAATGGAACCTGGGTTTGCTTGCTAGGTAAGTACCAGGCTGACTAGGGGTGTCTGCAGGCATACAAGGATTGCCTAACTCAGGATTTTGACATAGTATTAGTCAGAATTTCTTACTGCTGCTGTAAAAAATTACAATTTAATTTACATTACAATTTAATGACACTTGTGATTACATTGGGCTCACATGAATAATCCAGGGTAATTTCCCCATTGAAAAATCCTTAATTTAACCACATCTACAAAGTTCACTTTGCCATATCCATGGGTTCTAGGGATTAGTATGTGGATATCATGGGGGCGGGCATTATTCTACCCACCACAGGCATCTACCTACTTCTGCTGAAGTGTGATCCATGGACGATGGTGTCCCATTACTCCTGCTGCCGCTATGAGGTGCCTGTCTCTGAATATTTGCACCCAGCCAGATCTGTAAAGTTAGAAGGAAGAGCACCCCTCACCAGGAGAGAAGCTAGAAAACAAAACCTCAAATTCCTTACCTTTTAAGACCAAAAACCTTGTGTAAGTAAAAAATTAAAGATTAGAAAATGTATTCAGTCAGATAAAGCAGGTTTTTTTTCTCTTCCACCTTTACTTTCCCGAGGAGATAAAGATTTCATGAGGAATTTCAGTCAAGATGGCTCAGTTAGTTCATTCATCAACCTCTGTGCTCCAAATACATGGAAAGGGAGGCATATAAAGGGGGGGATAAGATACAGCAAAATTCATAAGTGAGATTATCTTCTCTGTGCAAAAAACAAACAAAATAAAACAAACAAAAAAACACGAACACCAAATGTAAGACTAACAATGAAGATCTAGTGGTTTCCAGGTCCAGAAGCAGTAGTGGAATCCAGGATTTTGACTCCTGTAAAGGGGTCTAAGAGTGCTCCATCCCACACAGGAGAGAGTGCACAGCTCACCGCTTGAAACCAGGGGCTGAGATGAGGCTCCTCACCTTGCAGCACACATGAGAGGATGCTGAACCAAAATGGCTTTGCCCCAATTCCGCCTAGAACTTTGGCTTTTGGAAAGCTGCTAGCCTAGGGAGAAATAAAGACTCAGATATAATTCACAACCAGGAACTGAGTTGAGCTGTCTGGTGGCTGATTGCCTGGATCAGTGACATTTCCAGTATGACCACAGAGTATGAACCCCAAAGCACTAATGCAGAGCATAATTGTATTTGGGGATCTTCAGGGCTGGATGGAGACAACTGCAAAACTAATAAGACTTAATGTGTGTTTGGGGGTTGGGGGAGGATGAAAGAGAAATAAATAAAAACTAAACAAACCTGTCCATCCAAAATAAGAAAGCAGAACAAAAATCCAAATCCCGTGACAAAATATAATGCTAAAATACAGCCAATAATGTCAACAACCGAAACATGAAATACTCTGGAAGGGATTAATTTTATAGTACAGTTTGACAAAGACAAGTACAACTTTTGGTGATGTTTCTATTTAAATCTTTTGCTCAAATGCATTCCTTGACAGATGGTGACTGGGAGGTCTTGGGTGGAAGCTTAAATTTTACATTTCTAATAAACACCTGCAGGTGATTCAGATGTTAATAACAGTAGATGCTATTATGAGTAGTATTATATTACTTCTTTCCTGTTTCCTATTAGAATATCCAATTCAATGCAAAATGCATAGTAGTCTATAAATAAACATTTATTGAGTTGGAATCTAGTAGATGATCTTTCTCTTTGCCTTTCTTATATTGTGTACAATCTTCCTTCTAAATCACCATCAGCTCTATTTCCTGCTACAAATTATGACCAGAAGTAAGTCAGTACATAAGCAAAGTAGTTTGCTCTAGTGAAAAGTTCAGTGAGAAAACATTGCTGTTGATGTCTGACATATACAGAAACTCTACTTGCAACCTCATAATATGATGAAGAGAGTAAGCCTTTAAATCACTATGAAATGTGTAGACACCTCCATAGAGGATGTTGTTTCCTTTTGGGAAATAATTTATTTGCACCTAGGTTTGAGTCTCTGCTCCCCAGTCTTTTTCACTTTCATTATTCATGGTAACATATTGTTATAAATTGAATGTTTGTGTCCCCTCAAAATTCATATGTTGAAACCTAATCTCCAATGTGATGGTGTTGGAGGTAGGGCCTTTAGGTCATAACGGTGGAGGCCCCATGAATGAGATTGGTGGCCTTATTAAAGAGGACCCAGAGAGATCCCATTTATGAACCAAGAAGTCAGTCCTCACCAGACCTGAATCTGCCAGCATCTTGATCTTGGACTTCCCAGCCTCCAGAACTGTGAGAAATAAATTTCTGTTGTTTATAAGCCACCCAGTCAATTGTAGTTTTTTTATAGTGGCCTGAGCTGACTAAGACACACATATACTTAACAATAGGGTAAACTGGAGGTGATTTGGGATGTCAATATAGAAGCTCAGTGAAAAGGATACCTTTGCTTTATATTACATAATTATTACAACTGACCAAGATGGCCTTAATGGTCTCCTCAGCTTGATTAAATTATAGGTAGCCTTCTTCTATTCTTAGAGCATTTACCTCAGAAAGCTTGTAATTGTAAGTTCTTTCTCTGCGCCTTTGAGATATAAATCTTTTAAAAGCCCTCTTGCCAATTTTATAACCCAGGAATGTCTCCCTCAAGTACCTGAGAGCCATCCCTCTGAAATGTTATCATCACTGAAGACAGAGCCCCATCTCCCATTTAGTACTTAGGAAAGTCAGACCAGGCCCAGGGTGAGCAACAACATTTAACCAGCAGACTCAGGCCAGTATGTGGGTACAAAAACAAAATGGACAGCAGTTTCATTATAAAACTTGCCCAGCATTGGCCTTGGATGAGCGTGGAGAGGGAACTCTTCTCTATAAGAAGGTCTTTAATTTTGACTAATTGAAGGACACCAGGAAGTTGTTCCAACTGAATAAATCTTCCCTTCCTGAAATTTCATTCTTAGCATTTTATTCTTTTTACAAAGTACTTCTCTCTGAATGCCCCTTAAAATTTCTCTTGTGCCTTCATCCACTACCAACTCAAAGGGGAAACCCTCTGAGAATGCTATGTTTTATTGTTAATGTTTCCATTCAGCCAATAGTTATTGTTTAGCATCTCCTATGAAGGGGATGGGGTTCCTAGGAGATGGTAGAAAGTAGAGACAGGGCAGGTGAGAAACCCTAGAGTGACTTTTACCTGCTTCATAAATTTAGCAAAGATGAGTCATAACAGAAACCTTATCTATTCTTATCTTTAATATTGTCTATACTGCTTAGCTTTGTATTGTCCTTAGAAACTGATGAAATACTGCCCTTTAGCATTAGACAAAATTGAGTACTTATCTTTATAACTGGGGTGTGTGTGTGTGTGTATGTGTGTGTGTGTGTGTGTGTGTGTGTGATCAGAATAAAATATAAATGTCAGCTTCTATCTAATACCTGGGAATATAGTCTATCCTTTTCATTTCTGAGAAATGCTGTTGTTTTTCTGAACTAATTATAAAATAATATGTTGTTTTCCATCACTGTGTACAAGAACCAAGTGGCCCTTTTGGTTAAAAAGCTTGATTGTATGACTTCAGAGAATCAATCTTATAAAGAAGTGTTCTGAAAATGTATCAAATAAAACATCCTAATGAAATTCTTTCTACTGAGAAGATTTATAAAATACGAAACAAACAATACTTATGTGATAGTGGTTTGTTTATTGGCTCTTTGATCTCCAAAATCTACAGACTTGTTTTAAATCATGCTAATTTTTACACAAGACCTCAGTGAGAATACTAGATTATCAATTTCATTTTACAGGTAAGCAACTAAGATATACAAAGTGTACGTGACTTAACTAAAGTTGAAGATAGAAAATGGTAGAGATGGGATTCAAACCCAGGTAGCCTGTCTTTAAAAGCTCACTCTGGACTCTGATGTTATATGTAGGTTTTACAGATAAAAGAAGGTGCATGTTTCCAAAAACAACTATAGATATTTGTAATTCAGACAGTAAATCTCTGAGGTATCACCTTATGTATTCCCACTTCAGGTAAGGAGACTCAGTATTATGGAAGTTTATGTGTTCTAGCACTTATTCTCATTAAATATAAATTTTTTTTAGTGATTGGGTTAGACAAACCCTATCAAGAGCCTAAAGCTGGATATTTCCTAAACATTGATTACTAAAAATTTTCTACTTTAGGAAACCAAATTAAAAAGGAGGAGGCAGATTTTTAATGTAAAAGAATAACAGATAATTATTTGATGGGTGAAAATAAAAAGTTACTCTTTCATTTGCTTAAATAATATCCTTAGGGGTTTACTAAGTGCAAGGCACTGTACTAGGTATTGGAAAAATGTGGAAAAATAGTTATCAGCAAATAAAAAGTACACAGCAATTTAGTATTCTTAGTAAACATCAAATTACTTGATATGTAAAATATAAGATGATATCTGTCTAAAAGCAGAAAATATCTAAAAATTATTGCTAAAGTACTGTAATAAACTTAGTTTTAAAATATAGTAATCAAAATAAATTTCCTGCGTGTCAAAGGACAGTTACCTTTAATGCTCACTTTTAATTAATTTGACTTTTTAATTAATATGGTAATTTACCAGAGTGTTTCTGCTTTTTTCAAGTGCAAATGTAGTACTGAAGAACCATTCTTCAAGACTGATATTTAAATAGGTTGTAATGTGTCAAAAACGAAGAGTGAAAACATAAGTCAAGAGCATTATAGCTGAAGAAAAATAAACATAGCACCTTCAAAGGTTGTAAACACATGAGGAATCTGTGAAATTCAGGTTAGCATCAATTATGACATCAGTAACAAATGAAGAAATGCTGTACAGCAATGCCCAGTGACACTGGTAGTTCTCCAAGAGGACCTAGGTGTTAATGATGGTCTATTCTGTCTTTGTAGTTTGTTATTGAAGGATTATTCACAGCCTTGCCGCTAATTTATAACTTTGTTCTAATCCCAACCAACACTGAGGCAAATGACAGCAACTGTTCTGTTAATTTTCTATGTCTGAACACTCCATTTCAATATTTTTAAAAAATACACAATATGTTTTTAAAGTAGCAGCTGTACTTTTAGTATCAACCAGTTGAGAAAAATACATGTTGGACAAGAGCAATTATGCATTCAGTAATGTTTTTAAATAAATGTGTATTTTATTAATAAAAATAAACACATATTTTTAATAATAGTACATATATGTGAGAGACATAGTATTTATGAAGTCTACAACCCAGGGCATAAGTGGATTAATTATATCTTTGCAGTAATTGCCTACTTCCATCTTCAGTGTGTCTTGTTCCAAATATGTTCATGGCTCTGCAGCAATTTGGTATGCAGCTAGCCAAGAAGTTAATATATTTGTATAAATAAATGAGATGTAGAAGAAAGGAGTGGTGCTGTAGTAATCATCTAGATAGTCTGGGGGAAAAACAACCAAGTGTGTTTTATTAATCAAAAGACTTCATTTCCCAGCAATACCACTACTGGGCATATACCCTGAGAAAACCATAATTCAAAAAGAGTCATGTACCAAAATGTTCATTGCAGCTCTATTTACAATAGCCAGGACATGGAAGCAACCTAAGTGTCCATCATCGGATGAATGGATAAAGAAGATGTGGCACATATATACAATGGAATATTACTCAGCCATAAAACGAAATGAAATGGAGGTATTTGTAATGAGGTGGACGGAGTTAGAGTCTGTCATACAGAGTGAAGTAAGTCAGAAAGAGAAAAACAAATACAGTATGCTAACACATATATATGGAATCTAAGGAAAAAAAAAATGTCATGAAGAACCTAGTGGCAAGATGGGAATAAAGACACAGACATACTAAAGAATGGACTTGAGGATATGGGGAGGGGGAGGGGTGAGATGTGACAGGGTGAGAGAGTGTCATGGACATATATACACTACCAAATGTAAAATAGATAGCTAGTGGGAAGCAGCCGCATAGCACAGGGAGATCAGCTCGGTGCTTTGTGACCGCCTGGGGTGGGGGGGGTGGGATGGGGAGGGTGGGAGGGAGGGAGATGCGGGAGGGAGGAGATATGGGAACGTGTGTATATGTGTAGCTGATTCACTTTGTTATAAAGCAGAAACTAACACACCACTGTGAAGCAATTATACTTCAATAAAGATGTTTAAAAAAAAAAAGACTTCATTTATGAAGAAGTTCTAGGAGAGTAGAAAAATAAACAAGAAAGAGTACCTTTGAAGTGTATTCTTCACTTACGGATGTGAATAAGGGCTCACAAACATCACTGGACAGTATTTATTTCTGCAATCAGTTCATCTAAAGATTATACTCTACATAGTGCAAGTGAACAGAAGAGTGTATATATATTTTAAGCCCCCCAAATGGTTTTCCTTATTATCTTTGTGTGTCAGTGTCAGTTTACACTTGCAATTATGGAAGGAACACACATTTCTATGAAGACAACAATCCTGACTCACCGTCAAAGGGACACTTCTTGGGGAGTGAGTGTGGGAGACCTTAACTGTGCTCTTTTGAAAGGTGACCAGTAGACCTGTTCCATGACGTCATGGTCTGAACCACACAGGTATTCTGCTGCAAATACCTTTCATCCTCTTTTACCTTTACCTTTTCTTCTCCTAAATACTGTCAGCTCTATTTGAAAGGTAGTAATGCACAAATGTGAAACAGCTTAATCTTGTGTAAAGTATTTCCAAACTGGTTCATTAATAAAACATGTAACACATAATGTTTATGTAACTCTATTTACTTAGTTATCTCTTCTTCTCATTTCATAAAACAAGTTTGTTACAGGGAATTCCCTGGCGGTCCCGTGGTTAGCACTTGGCGCTTTCACTGCCATGGGCTGGGTTTGATCCCTTGTCAGGGAACTAAGATCCCACAAGCCATGCAGCGTGGCCAAAAAAAAAACAAGTTTGCTACAGAATAGCTGTGAAAATCAGCTAGCTACATAAGCAAAGATTTAAGGCTGTGATTCAAAGACTTGAAAAGGCAAATCACCCTATTATTAGTTTTTTTCAAATTTTTACTCTATCTTAAACACTCAATGTATATGTTTAATTAAAATGAATTAAAATTCATGTGAGTAAGAAATTATCAGATGAGAAAACTGAAGCTCTTCCTAGAGTCTACAATACCAGTTTGGGTACTTGCTAATTTGAAATCATTCTTGGTTATACTTGGGTCATTTGGCTTTATATTTCCAATGCCAAATACAGTGTCTAGTACAAAGAATGAACTCAAAAGTGAAAAAAATGTTAATTTGAATTAGCTTTTTTATAAAATTCTTATTTTTACTTCAAATTGCTAAAGAAAAGCAGTACAGAAACCATCTCTTTGTCCACATGCTCATTTGACCGTAATTAATTATGTCCTCCAAAAGTAAAATGCAGTGTAATCATATAATCACTGTACATGTTCTTTGAACACAGTGTCTGTAAAATGGAGAGGAGGCATCACCAGGGTTTGGAAAACACAAGAGCTTTAGTGCTTTTCAATCTTTAATTCACTGGGAAGTTTCCATTGCAGCTTTTTCTAAAGTCCTTGTAGATTAACAAAAGTTTCAGGAATTTATAATCTTGTATTTACTTCTCAAAGTATACTTTGGAAGAAGATTTTTGTCCCCCCAAAATCTACCTTCAAGTTAGGCAAGAGTTTTTTTTCCCCTATATATATTTTGGACAAATAAACATTGGTAACAAGGATAGAAGGATCTACAAAATTCAAATTATCTGAAGAAACAATGAGAAATTTCAGACACAAAGGTAGAGAATCAGAAAAGCATAAAAGAATACGAAACGGAAAATAATCAGCAAATCCTATTCATTTATTTCTAAATGCTAAAAAAATGTCAAAATGTATGAAGAAAACAAATGTTTTAGAACAACTAACCGTTGAATGTTAATATCCTCCTAGTTGGCAAATGATTACACTTGCCTCTCTAGATCCAAGTGTTTAATTTTGCACTTGACCTTAATCCACATTAGTTTTAAAGTCCCTACAGTAATCTTATCAATATACATCTGCTTCCTCAGAGAATAAATTAATTGTTGATGAATCACTTCCTAAGACTTTGACACTTGCAATAAGTTTTATTGCCTTCCGAAACCATGGATAAAAGAAAGCCTATATCAAGGGGTTCATAGCTGAATTACAATAAACACACCACACTAAAATCTCATAAGCATAAGGAGGAGTTATAAAATTCATATAAGCGTCAATTATAGCATCAATAATATATGGAAGCCAAGAGACCAGAAAAGCTGCCATAGCAATACCCAATGTTTTAGCAGCTTTTCTCTCTCTCTTTGTCACTCTTTCCTTATAACTCTCTGAGGAGGACTGAACTTGGCTGGCTGTACTTTCTATCTTCCTGGCCTGATATTTAGCCACCAAAAATACCTTACCGTATATAAACAAATACCATGGCAACAGTAGCTATAAAGAATAGAAGAAAACAAAGTAGAACCCAGTTTTGATGCAGTGAAGCCGGACAGCCTCCTACACTGGTGAGAGCAACTACTAGGTCCTCAACCCCTTCCTCATTGACCCCTGTGTGAAAGATAGAAAAACTATATGTGACAGAAAAGAACCAAGAGAGAACAATGCATATTCCTGAAACCAAGTCAGTAAACTTGGTTGGGTAGGTCAGAGGATCAGTAACAGCAATATATCTGTCAATAGAGTTACAGCATAAATGAAATAAAGAAGCAAAACAGAAGGAATTATCGAAACATGTATGAAATTTACAGTAACTCTCCCCAAAGTTCCAGCAGCTCTCCAGAGACCTCACTGTGTTAAAGGGCGTCACAGTCACTCCCACCAAGAAGTCCTCACACGCCAGGGATGCGATCAGAAACTTTGTAGACGTGTGCAGCTGTCTGAAGTGAAGGATAGCAGTAACGACCAGTAAGTTTCCAAACACAGCCAGCACAGCCCCAAAACTGAGGACTGCATACAGAATTGCCCGAGGACCTGGTGAGTGAGGAGTCTTAAGACAGGACCCGTTCACGTTCTTGTAGCAGAGTTCCACAGCTTCAGCTTGGGAGAAATTTTTCACCATTGCCTTCTTGTTTGAATGATTTCAAGGTTCTCAAATTCCCTATTTCAGCAATTTAAAGCAAGAAGGAGATGGCAATTTCAAAAGCTTCTGTAAGAGGAAAAAGATTTCTAGTTAAAACGAAAGCTAGTAACTTTTCTCCCATTTGGGGGGGCATATTAACTATAACCTCTTGGTCCTTCTAAAAAGTATTCCCAAGTTTTTAATATATTTAGAGTGAAAACTTGTTGCAGAAAATCATTAAAATTATAGTCAACATACTTAGTCCAATGATATGTTTTATAAAATGTAATTAGCTAATCACTAGAAAATCCCTTTTCTGTGTTACTTTATCTTTTGAAATCTTGCCCGTAACCACCTGAGTTGAGAACTAATTAAGCTACCAAAGGCTGTTTTATTTACTAAGCTATCTCCCCTAAGTAGTCATTTCAGCAGTAACGATAAACTGTACTTCATTTTTTTCAAGAAGGAAGAAATAAATTACATCTTCTTCAAATTATAGCCTCAAAAATCCCTATAGTATAGACTGTAAAGACTGAGGAAGCATTTACTCATAATAGCTTGTTAAACTTATTTGGAGAATAGATTTCTTCTATTGCTTGTATTTTCAGAGTTTATGGGGTTTTCTTTTCTTTTTGTATTCCTTCATGGTCTGGATAGCTTGAGATGATTTGGAGAACTATTCTTACCAGATTGATACTAATATATGACCAGTGTGTAAGTATTTTCCCTGCTGCTAGCCAGTTTTAGATGTCTAAAATCAGTAAGATTGATTAAAATAAGTAATAACTCACCTAGCCCCTTACCTTCTCATCCTTAAAAAACAGCATATTTTTAAACCTACCACAGAGGAGTAGGATGGTCTTGGGGCGGGGAGGGGAGGGAGGTTCTAGATTAATGTCTCTGGTGGGAATGGATTCATGCTAAGTGCTCCAAAATTCAAGTAGAGACCAAGTTGGTTTCTCCCGGTGTTTGTTTTCGTTTGTTTGTTTTTATACTGAGGAATACAGTCTTCAAACACCTTATAGAGCTCACCAAACAATAGTGACTAATTATTTTTTTACTTCATTTAACCATGAAAATGTACAACCTTGCATCTATATCTTAACTGAACTAGAGACTAGACTACTTGTATTGCCATTATCCCGTACCAGAGCTCTGTCCTCTGTTGAAAGTGCAGGTTCTTAAAAAAAGGCTATGTGAACACACCTGTGTATCTTTTATCTATATATCTATACTCTCTAGTTAATAGGCTTTGTTAATCTGTGAATTTTAAATGTTTGTGTATGTGTGGTATGTGTGTATATACGCCTGTGGTACTTTCAGGATTTACTAGTCCATGAATTTTAAATCGACTCATTTTTACTTTTTTTTTTTTAATTAATTAATTCATTTATTTATTTATTTATTTTTGGTTGTGTTGGGTCTTCGTTTCTGTGCGAAGGCTTTCTCTAGTTGCGGCAAGTGGGGGCCATTCTTCATCGCGGTGCGCGGGCCTCTCACTATCGCGGCCTCTCTTGTTGTGGGGCACAGGCTCCAGACGCGCAGGCTCAGTAGTTGTGGCTCACGGGCCTAGTTGCTCCGCGGCATGTGGGATCTTCCCAGACCAGGGCTCGAACCCGTGTCCCCTGCGTTGGCAGGCAGATTCTCAACCACTGCGCCACCAGGGAAGACCCTCGTTTTTATTTTTATTCCTCAAGTTTATACTTCTTTAAGCCCTCACTGGTTTAATGGCATAAATCTAAGTCTCCTCCTTAGAGAGCATCTCCCAGTTACTCCTGGGATTCCCAAGGTGGGTGCATCCATGTGCCCACAAGTCAGTTTACCCAATAAAAAGACCATTTGACACCCCCATACTTTCTTCTTCTGCCCCAGCTCTCCGGATAAAGTCCACCACATCTCTTGTTTCATTCTAGAGCTGGCTAAAGAAATTTCACCACTGCCACCACAGATGGAGTCCTGCCTTAGAGTCTGAGTGTCTGTGTAAAGGCTGCTTATCTCCCCAAGCTTTAGGCTCCCCACTTCACTGGTAATGCTGCTGTTGTGCAAAAGGAGAGAGACCCCTTCCTCAGGTCTTTACACTCGGGCCCTAACATAGCAGCCTTCAGTCTTATAGAGTGTCTTAAATCTTGCCCTTCCCTAGAAGCAGACACTTGAGGAGTGATGAGCACTCCTAAGATCCACATCTTGGTGCTTAATATTTTACACCCGTAAAAGGAACTAGAGCTTCTCGAAGAAATGATTCATCCAAGCCATGGGATGGGGAAAGTACAGGAAGAAACTGGAACATATTTTTATATCAGACACTTTTTTTTTTAATGTTGGAGCACTTTCATAAGGATGCTTTTACAGCATGAATAGGCTCCCACTGGCCAAATATGGGACAATTTGAGTGCTAAAATAATTAGCGAGAGTACAAACAAATTATAAACCATTAGAAAAAAATGAGAAACTGTGAGGCCATATTAATTAGAGAGAAAAAGGAATAGAGAGAGATGACTGTAGATAGATAGATCAGTAGGTCTTTATCAAAGAAGGGGTCTTTATTACAGTAGAATACCAAGTGCAACTGATACATATGGAGAGGGTGCTGGAGTTGGAGCATCATGATTTTGGAACCATTACAATAATATTGACTCAGAGAGGATCATCAATGGATGCTAAATCTGGTGGGAGTGGAGGGGAATTTTGATCAGAGTCTAGGAAAAGCATTTTGAAATAGAGTCTAACCAATGCAACAGAACTATTTTCTACAGATATAAATGATTAATTAGGAAGAGCACAGACACAGTAATGCCACCAGTCCTCCTTGGCAAGATGTGATAAATAGCTCCTTTAAACTCTTTTTGTCTTTCCATGATGCTGGAAATTCTTAGCAAAGCATCATCTTTAAGAGCTCTCTGGAAAGTGTATTTTACTGTGAGGAGCAATGTAGTAGAACATTTTTCATATCTAGTATCACATTATATCCATAGACAATCCATCCTTGCCTAGCATAGAGACTGAGAAACTGGACATGTTCATTGTACAACAGAAGGTTCAGAAAAGAAGTGTTTGTTGGGTGGCCCTGAAACATAG
Source organism: Balaenoptera borealis (assembly GCF_965194805.1). Taxonomy (NCBI): domain Eukaryota; kingdom Metazoa; phylum Chordata; class Mammalia; order Artiodactyla; family Balaenopteridae; genus Balaenoptera; species Balaenoptera borealis. The sequence continues at coordinate 30,624,414 of NC_138873.1, forward strand.
AGCAGTCAGAGGACAACACAGGAACACAGTGCGTCCCTAAGAGGAGGGATGCCAAAGAAAATATATGCCAAGTATCAGGTCCATATTGTTACACTACATTTTTAACATTTGCTTAGGAGTCTTAATGATTCCCTAAAATATTCTTGGACAAGTTTTGAAGCTTTAGATCAGAGGAAACAAGGTTTCATGTCCTTGTTGATTCAATGCTCTTGTTAGTTAATTGAGTTGAATCACATAGTCTAGCCCAGAGCTAGCTATCCAATAAAACTTTCTGTGATGAAAGAAACATTCTATATCTGCACTGTCCAATATGACAGCCACTATTCACATGTGGTTATTGAACACTTGAAATGTGGTTTCTCAATTGAGAAACTGTTTTTTTAATTCAATTTAATTTTAATAAATTTAAGTTAAAATAGCCACATGTGGCTAGTTGCAACTGTATTGGGCAGATTAGGTCTATGCTAAAGGGACAAAACAAAAAAGGCCTATCACAGCACTTATTTAATTTCGAGAGCTGTTTCACCATACAAGCTTTATTTAGGTCATTTTGTCTAGCAAAACTGGACTTCTTGCCCTGAAAATAGTATTGATTATTTTGTTTCACTTTTCAAAGTTTGTTTTTTAATTTAGTGAGCACCTATGATGAAGGCAGAATAGTGGGGTAATTAAGGACACAGGCCTCGGTGGGGCTGCGGGGGGAGAACACAGACCTCAGGTTTAGAAAAACTCATACTCAAGTAGTAGTACTTAATTATTCATAACCTCAATTTTTAGAAATTTAGAAATCCTAAATGTGGCATGGGGAGAAATATTTGGCTGTTATTTTTTCACATACTTGTCTTTCTAGGGCTGCAGTTACACTATGTTAAACCACTGGATATTATCTAACAATTCTCTAAGGCCACATTCTTTTTTCCAATCTTTTTTTCCCTCTCTCTTCTTTTTTTTTTTTTTATAAATTTATTTAATTAATTTATTTATTTTTGGCTGCATCGGGTCTTCGTTGCTGTGTGTGGGCTTTCTCTAGTTACGGGGAGCAGGGCCTACTCTTCACTGTGGTGCACGGACTTCTCATTGCAGTGGCTTCCCTTGCTGCGGAGCACAGGCTCTAGGTGCGCGGGCTTCAGTAGTTGTGGCACACAGGCTCAGTAGTAGTGGCTTGCGGACTCTAGAGCGCGGGCTCAGCAGTTGTGGCGCACAGGCTTAGTTGCTCCGCAGCATGTGGGATCTTCCCGGACCAGGGCTTGAACCCGTGTCCCCTGCATTGGCAGGCGGATTCTTAACCACTGCGCCACTAGGGAAGCCCCCTCTCTCTTCTTAATATTGGATAATATCTCATGAACTATCTTCAACTTCACTACTATTTTCTCTGTAACTTCCCTTTGGCTAAACCCCCTCTAGCAATCTTTTATTTCAAATACTATATTTTTGTCAGTTCTAGAATTTTCATTTGGTGTTTTATTGCTTTCAGTTCTCTGCTGAGATTTCCCATGTTTCATTCATGGGTAGCATATTTTGTTTTACTTCATTGAGGGTAGTTATAACAACTGCCTTGACCTCCTTATCTCCTAGTTCATGTTTGTCATCTCAGGGTTGGTCTCAACTGATTCTCTTCTTTCTTAAGAGTGTGTCCCATTTTCCTAGTTTTTTGTATGTTGGATAATTTTGGGTTGTATTCCAGACATTGTGAATATTAAATTTTGGAGCCTCTCCTCAAACGTTCAGAAATAGCAGGAGTATCAATAAAAGCAACAACAAATCACGAAAGTAGTGATTAATAAAAGTTTATTGTGCCCACATCAAAAGACAGTTTGTGAGCCAGGAGCACTCAACCCAAAACTTGGAATAAGGCTCAGGAGTATATTGTTTCAAAACAGCTTATCTATCCAGAAGGCAGTGACTTCATTCTTCACAGTGATTGGTTATAGTATTAGAATTTTCTTAAATGATGGGGAATTTGTTAGTGGTTACCTCATATGAATTTTGGAAATAGTTCAAGTTTTGCTTGCTTATGATTTCCTAGAGGCATAAGGAAGAAAGACCCAGGTCAAGTTAGTGCTGCAAATGAAGCTAAATTAAGCTTTGTTTGTATGATTAAACTGGTTTTTTCTGCTCAGGGAATTTTCAAGGCTGGTCTCCATTTATTTTTGGTTTTAACCCTCTGAGTTATTTTCTCTGGTGAGTATTACCTCTTTTGTTTTAGTAGACTCTGTTTCCTGGTGGGTAGCTCCTCTTATTTCAGACCCATTGTCTTTATCTAACCTGTTTTAATCTGCTTGGCACATGTGTCATTCAGGCGTCAACCAGAGCTGTAGGTGGACAGAATTTAGGGATCCTCCAGCCTGGCTCTTTTCTTTCTGAGAGTCCCACACCCTTCCCAGTCACCACGGTTACCCTGGATCTCAAGGCCAGAAAGACTGTGTTTTCCCACAAGTTCCCTGCCAACCCATGTCCTTCAAGCATGTCCAAATTATGGTTCTCCTGCCTTTCTGTAGGTTTGGAGATCTACCTTAAATCTTTATAGTGAGTTAAATGTCTGCATAAAACAACCTACAAATGGATTCAATGTTGTGAGTGAGGAACAATGAGGATTCCAGGATGATACCTGGCTTTCAGGCTGAGATACCAGGTGGAGGAGAAAGTGTGGGTAGGGCGTGGAGAGGGGAGAGGATTTCCAGTGGGGACATGATGAAGCTGAGATGTTTAACGACAATTAAGTTGAGAACTGTCCAGTGGACTAATGAATAAATCTGTGTAGAACTCAAAAGACTAGAGGGAGTTATTTGGGGCCATCATCATATATCATAACCAATCACCCAGGGAACGAACAATGTTAAGGGAATGATTCTTCATTACAAATCCACTGTGTGTCAGGCATCTAGTAAGTGCCACTATAACACGATAAAATTGCTTTTCTCAGATCACATGCGAGTTATTAATGACTTTACAATTCCAGACTATGAATAAAATTGTCCAAGATGCTAGATTTGTTTTATAATGCATGGAACAATTTAGGTATAATAATGGTTCTGAAATTTCCATTATTCTTTCTTGATCAAAATCTTAGGATACAATATGCTCCATCACATAGTTCAAATGATATAATATGTTTTTTACAACTATTTTAAAAATTTCCACTTCTTATCAGTGTTAGAACATATCTTCATTTGGGATAGTAGTCTCTTTGGTTTTAAGAAAAACTGTGTTTCTAAACACTATTTTCTTGGTTTTGAGGGAATTGTGTCCATAATCGAGTAATCATTTACTTAACAAAATATAAATTATGATGCTTGAAAATTAAATCCCTAAAATAGTAAGTAAAAGTATGAAGGGGATTGGGGCATCTTAACTCATTATTTCTAGGCAGGTCTTTCTTACTGATCTATTTCAAAGGTCTCCATTCTGTTTTAATGACCCTCTCATTTTTCCCCTGTACTTTGCTGCCCCTTAGCGGTCACTCTGAGCAATATTGGGCTGACCAAACAAAAGATAATTAAGTAAAAGCCCAGAAGGGAAGTGTCTGTTCAAAAATGAGTCACCACCCTACCACCTCCCCAAAATGAGGCCCAGGCCGAACACTTTGAAAGCATGCCAGTTAGGGACTATCCACTTTCTCCCTTCCAAGCTACCCCTCCATACAAACAAGTCAAAGAAAGGTTTTTGAACTTGTCTTCATTAGAATTGCATGAGGTGCTTAAGATTTCCAGGCCCTGCACCCAGAAGTTCCGATCTCTAGGACTGAGGTGAAATGTGCTTTTTTAAATCAAGCACCCCAAATGATTCCGCCATTCCACAGAACACTTTTTGAGAAACACTGCCGCAGGGGAAGTAGCACTGTTAGAAAGGAAAGTGCCCTAAACTCAGTCAGAAAAATCAAGTCCATTCATTCCGGTCATACTTGCTAAGATCCTTCTAGAGCCAGGCGTCCATGCCAGGTGCTAAGAGTGCAGATAAAAGCCACAACCCCTAGCCTGTTCATAGTCTAGTTTGGGAGAGGCCAAGTAAACAATTACAGCACTCTGAGATAAGAACTCTGGAAAGAGAGAGGAGGAGTATTCAGCGGGACAAGGAGGGCATAAGGGAAGGACCCTGGGAGAGCCAGGTTGATGGTATTTATTGTAGAAAGTTCTCCAGTCAAAGAGACTCTGAAGTGAGTTAGTAAGGACAGATTGCATTCAAGTTTCTAACTTCTCTGACCCTGAACACATCTTCAAACTCTCTGGGTTTCAATTTGTTACTTGTACGAGAAAAAGACAGGGTATATATAATGTGGATTTATACCTGTGGTTACATACATGTTTGGCTCTTTCTGGGGCTTTTTTTCACTTTTGACAGTGTGCTTACACTTTACACTCGTGACAGTGTTTGTAACAGGTACAAGGACTGACCACAAGATGTCATTCCCTGACTCCAAATAGCTCCCACCCAGTGTTTTACGGTGCTATTTATATATGTGATCCAGATGTCTTAGGAAGAACAGTTGGCTATTCTTTCACCCCAGACAGGTAAGGTTCTAACCGCTCATCGTATTTCATTAATAATTCACAATAAACTATCAGACAGAGATCTATAATGCATTTTTGTTTAATCTTATCATTGATCATGGCACTTTAGTGAAACCCAGAAAGGTCCAAACGGAAAAATAGGATGAGATAACGTGAGATGAGGGGAGATGGGATCAACAGACAGATAGAGTGAAAGGCAAAGGATAGAAAGACAAAGGAAAAGATGGAGGGAGACTGAGAAAGACAAGTGATTCCCTAATCCCACTGCCACATTTCAGTAACTCTTCCTCTTTTACAGCCCAGCATCACAAGAACCACCTCTTTCCAAGATCCTTCCTGAATATCTTGGCCGTGACTCCTACAACAGTGAGAACTAACACTTGCTGAGCACTTGCCCTGTGCTAGGTACTCTCACAAATGTTTCACATTGTTAATTCATTTAATCATCGCAACTGTATGAGGTAATATTCTAATTTCTACTTGACATGTGAAAACTGAGGTACACAGACTTTGAGTAATGTACCCAAATTCACAGAAAAATAAGTGGCAGAACTAGGATCCAAACAAACCTGTGTCTTTGTCTTCTACTCTTTCTGTAAGCTATCTGAAGACAGATTTTTAGTCCCTCCTTTTCTCTACCTCCTTAATTCACTGGCTTGAGAAAAGTGAGGCACCAAAATTATACTGATGACTTCAAGAAGGAAAAAAGAACGTGGAGGCGGAGTGGTTTAGCAAGTTTTGAGGAGAATATCAATTGAAGGTCATAACTAGGAATATTTGAAGCCAAGGCTAGCTGATTATTTCCTAAACTGTACATTAGCCGATTAACTGTTGTAAAAATTTCTTCAATATTTTTAACATTTACACTTTTTCTTTAACAATCTTCAATAATCTTTCATTCTAATTAACACCAGATTTTTAAACTTGAGATATAATTGACATATACTATTTTATTAGTTTTAAGTGCACAACATAATGATTTGATGTATGCATATATTACGAAGTAACTACCAGAATAAGTTTAGTTAACATCCATCACCACACAAAGTTACCATTTTTTTTCCTGTGATGAGAACTTTTAAGATCTACTCTCTTAGGAACTTTCAAATATGCATTACAGTATTGTTAACTATAGTCACCATACTGTACATTACATTTCCAGGACTTTATTTTATAACTGGAAGTTTGTACCTTTTGACACCTTCACCCATTTTGCCCAACTGCCATGCCCCCCACCCCCGTCCCTGCCCGGGCAACCACCAATCTGTTCTCTGTACTGTGGGTTGGGTGGTTGTTGTTGTTTTTGAATTCCACATATAAGTGAGATCACAGTGTATTTGTCTTTCTCTGTCTGATTTATGTTACCTAGCATAATGCTCTCAAGGTCCATGGATGTTGTCGCAAATGGCAGGGTTTCCTTCTTTTTCACGGCTGAATAATATCCCATTGTCTACATATACCACAGTTTCTTTATCTGTTCATCTGCGGATAGAAACTTAGGTTATTGTAAAGAATGCTGCAATGAACATGGGGGTGCAGATATCTTTTTGAGAAACCTCTCTACGGTTTTCCACAGTGCCTGCACCCATTTACATTCCCTCCAACCGTGCACACGAGTTCCCTTTTCTCCACCTCCTCCCCAACACTTGTTATTTTTTTGTCTTTTTGATAATAGCCATTCTGACAGGTATGAGGTGATATCTCATTGTGATTTTAATTTTCATTTCCCTGATGAGTAGTGAACACCTTTTCATGCACCTGCATCATTACCTTTATGTCTTCATCAAAAAAAATGTGTATTCAGGTTTTCTGCCCATATTTTAATTGGATTTTTTTTGCTATTGAGCTGTATGAGTTCTTTATATGTTTTGGTTATTAACCCCTTATGGGATATATGATTTGCAAGTATTTTCTCCCATACCATAAGTTGCCTTTCGTTTTATTGATTGACAGTTTCCTTTGCTGTATGGAAGCTTTTTTTGTTTGATGTGGTCCCACTTGTTTGTTTTTGCTCTTGGTGCCCTTGTTTTGTGTGTCAAGACCAAAAAGTCATTGCCAAGGCTAATGTCAAGGAACTTACCTTCCTATGTTTTCTTCTAGATGTTTTATGGTTTCAAGTCTTACATTAAATCTTTTGCATGTTGCTGTGCAGTTTTCCCAGCACTATTTATTAAAGAGACTGTCCTTTCCTCATTGTATATTCTTGATTCCTTCGTTGTAAATTAATTGACCATATATGGATGAGTTTATGTCTGGGCTCTATTCTGTTATGTGTCTGTTTTTATGACAATACCATTGTTTTGATTATTATAACTTTGTAATATAGTTTGCCATTTAAACTTAAAAAGACTGCATTCTAGAGAAATGGACTTTTATAAAAGAAAAAACTGAACAGCTCAGAAATATATGAAGTAAAAAGTTAAAATCTGCATGTATATTCTTCCAGATATTATTGTTTCTTTCTCTCCTTTTCTCTCTATATCTGTATTTCAAAAGTGGTATCTTAACACGTATTTTGTTTTGTAGATGGATTTTTATATTTAATAAATGGCAGACACCTTTTAATGTCACTAATATAAACCTAGTAATACTAGCTATACTATTATATTTATATTACAATATGAGCACTACATGCTATCATGTATTAATTCATTTAATCCTCCCAACAATCCTTTGAGGTGGATACATCTTTATTTTCCAGGTGACAAAATGGAGTCATAGAGAGGGTAAATGAGTTGCCCAAGATTACACATCTACAGGTGCAAGATCTGGGGTTTGAACCCAGGCAGCCTCACTCCAAAGAGCATACTCTTAATCACCACACTACGTTCTGCCTCTCCTTTATCTTTATTAAAGCCACAAATGTGTGTGCAAATATCCTTAGGGAATCCCACTGACAGATATTTATGTTGTTCCCAAGTGCTTGATATTTTTTTTAATTTATTTATTTATTTATTTATTTATTTAGGCTGCACCAGGTCTTAGTTGCAGCATGCAGACTTCTTAGTTGCGGCATGCATGCAGGATCTAGTTCCCCGACCAGGGATTGAACCCGGACCCCCTGCATTGGGAACACGGAGTCTCACCCACTGGACCAGCAGGGAAGTCCCCCAGGTGCTTGATATTTAAAATCATATTGTGATATAAGTCATTTCAGCACACTTGTTCAAGCATTTCCTCAGTGTAGATTTCTAAGGGTGAAGTTGATGGGCTGAAGAGTTAATGCATTGCATTTAAAAGTTTGCAGAAAGGCTGTGTCAATTTATAGAGCTGCCACATTGTAAGAGAGTATCCATTTCCCCATATACCTACCCGGTCAGCACTGTGTAGTATCATGCTTTCTCGTATTCCCAGTCTCTTATGTCTGACAATGTTGAATTTTACCTGAGCCCTTTTTTACACAGATAAGACTCATAGATGCCCCCCTTGTTTACCTATGACAAGGCCATTCTTAGCCTCATAAATGATTAACTGAACTTCCAGTCTCTTCGAATCAATCAGAACAAAATGCTTGTTTTGTTCGAATGTTGGTTAAGATTCTGTCTTTCTCCCAGGTGCCTGAACTTAGGTCCATCTTCAGCCTTAGCCAACAAATGGCCAGCTCCTCTTTAACAGCTTCTCCTGAGAATAGACTGGCCTCAGGATAAAACACTCTGATCTTGTCGCTCCCTTTCATTCCAAGTCCGCACACCCAATTCTTCCTAGCCTAGGTCCCCCTCCCCCGCCCCCCGCCCTCTATTAAAGGAAAAGCCTATTGCCTAACTCCTGAGACCTTTGCAGACCTTATGATCCAAGAGCTCTCCTCACTGCAACTGTCCCTTTCCCTCCATTGCAATAACTTCCAAAGAAAGTCTCTTACTAAGTCCACATTTGGTTTTTATTTGACAGGTCAAAACAGCAACAACAAAACAGCTTGTTTGATTTTGCTTTTCCTCCTGTACTTTTGTTCTCTTTTTGAGTACGATTATTGGAAATTTTGTTTTCTTTTCATGCAGTTTAAGAACCTCCCCAGACCTGCTCAGTCCCAGGTGATTTCCGCCATCTGCCCCGGACACCCCGCCGCCGGGACAGTCCAGCACCGCCGCGCCTCTCTGCCTTCCTGCCATGACTCTGGGCTTCTGCAGAGCCTCCACGATGCAACCCAAATGAGCCATGGCAACGTTAGCACACAATTCCAGACCAATCCAATCCACAAAAGCTGAGCTCCTACCCCCACCCTCCCCCTCAAACAATGTGCACTTCCAGGTTTCGGATCTGACTTTCTAGAAAACCTAGGTAACACAACCTGAAAATGTAGGGGAACTTGATGCCCCACCGGGTGATCTTTGATCCCCAAGAATCGAGATAAGGATAGGAAGTAAAAGTAAATACCTCTCCCTTCTCCCCTTTCCAACACACTCCTCCAAACTTTGTTCCAAGGCACAGTGGTTCTACAAGGCCTATCTGGAAGATACCCCAAGTCCCCTGTCCTAAGGGACTAAGCCATGTTTTCTTGGTGATGTGCCACTTTGTATCTGTTCTCCCTCCTTTCCTGCCTCGCTTCCCCTGTCATCTTGTTCTTGCTGCCCTAGGATTACTGTAAAGCTTTAGTATGGGGTGGGGAAGGCGGGGAGTAAGGGCAATAGGAGAAATGTTTAAGGGTACAAACTTGTAACTAGTAGATAAATAAGTCCTAGAGATCAAATGCACAGTATATTGATTTTAGACAACAATCTTGTATTATAAACATCAAACTTGCTGCTAAATGATTAAAGACAATTTAGGCCATACAAACAAACTTTACTTAACACTTCACAAGGTTCTCCTTTCAGAAAACTGCAAAATGGAACGGAAGACGGAAAACTTTTATAGGTTAAAGAGTAAAGAATAAGGAAGAGAAAAATATAAAATATCTGATTGGCTGGGGCCACATAGTTAATCTTGTTTGGAGTGAGAAGACCCAGAGTTGGTGGCTTGGCGCTTGGGGATTGGCTGACTGGATATACTGCTTTTCTGGTCAAGAGGAGCATTTACAGGGATGCGAAAGTTATCTAAGTTTTGGTTTGATGACGTGGCCCCCTGGGCTGTAGTGTCTCCATCTGTAGCCTAGAAATTTATCTCAGTACTGCTAAGAGACTAGATCTTAATTATTCCCACCGTAAAAAAGAAAGGGTGATCACATGACGTGATGGAGGTCTTAGCTAATGCTACGATGGCAATCATAGTGCCATAATAAACATATCAAATCAACATTTGAATACCTTAAACTTACACAACGTTATATGTCAAACATATTTCAATTAAAAAAAAAAGCTTTAGTATGTGAAATTTTGCCTTAAGCTGTAGTTTATAGGAAACTTGGACTAAGACCCTTCTGTGAATTGTCTATGCTGAGCTTTTGCTTATTTTTCTAGTGTGATGTCTTAGGTTAGTTTTTCTAGATGCAGAAACTAAAGTGGGGAGCAAGAGAAGGTGAGAATAAAGTTCAGAAGAGAAGGGGAATAGGGAAAGGAGGTTGAGCCACGGGAAAAGCTAAGAACGTGGTCTCAGCTAGAGACCAGCTTCAGTCCATCCCACAGGGAAGTTCTAGAGCACAAGTTGCACCAGAGAATCTGTTCTTCCACAAGTCCAGGAGCCGAGGTCAGTCAGTCATTGACAGAGTCTATGGGGTCAGGGGATCTTGACTCCTGAGTAGGGTTGCTCACCTTGGGCCAAGGGTAACTCTCCAAAGAAGGCAGTTGTGATTTGTTCTTAGCAGGTACAGCAGCTGTGGTTTGGTTCCAGTGGCAGTTAAAGGGAATTTGATTGGAGAATCAATAGCATCCTCTACATGAGATTTGTCTTTCTTATAAGTAATGAGGATGTGAACCATTTGTGTTAGAGCTTGCACATATTTTCTGTTCATTTGTCATTCTCTTTCATTTTGTTTATGATTTTAATAAAGAAATTATAAATTTTTGTGTGAAGATGAACAGAATATGCCACCCCCAAATATACTACTTTGACATAAAGATAGTTTTAAGCTGAAAGCATCTGAGATTCAACAGATGCAAAAACAAAGAAAAAGAAAAACAAAAGTCTTCTCAAAACTCCTCTTACCTGACATAAAGTAGCAACTTCCAGGAAATTAGGCTGCTATAAAGTTCCTTTTCAGTGCAGATCTACTCCCAGAAGGGAGAACTCAAATAAAACCTACCTCCAATCCCTTCTCCAAGGGAGTTTTAGTTTTAAGACCATTCATGCCTGTATAGATGAACATTAACCCAAACTTAAACTTTTGTCCTGTTAATCTGTCTTTTGTTAGTTTAATTCACAAGCCTCAGGTACTGAACTTAAGAGGGTAGAGAAAAAATTTTTTTCTCCACTGCTACATGTATCAAAAATACAAATCATCCTATTCTGCTTTCCTTGCCTTTTTCACTCCAAGATGAAAATAGTCATCAAGGTATATGGAATATGACATAGACCATAAACTTGGATCTACACAAAGAAATGAAGAGATTCAGAAATGAAATGTATGAAGGTAAAATAAATTTTTTTCTCATTTTAAATTACTCTAAGATATGGATAACTATATCAAAAATAGTAAAATATATTTTATAGCATGTAAAAGTGAAATGTATGACAATAGCACAAGGAGAGGGAGGACTTAGGAATATACTGTTATAATGTCCTTAGAAATATATTACTTGAAGGTAGACTCAGATTAATTCTAAAAAGAGGTATAAAATATTTCTAAAAGAAGTATCAATATATATAATAAGTCAATAGAAGAGATAAAATAGAATCATTTAAAAATTCTTAATTAAACTCAGGGAAGGAAGAAAAAGGAGAATAAAGAAAGAATAAATGGAATAAATAAACATCAATTATCAGGATGGTAGATTTTAACTCAAGCATATCAAACATATCATAGATTTAATCCAAGCGTACTTTAAATGTGAATGATCTGTACATATCAGTTAAGATCAAGTGGAATTTGAAATAAAAAATACATTTATATAGTACCAAAACAAATGAATAAATTACATATGACTTACAAAATATGTACAGGCTTTGTATACTAAAAATTATAAAACACTGATTAAAAGTATATAAAAGGGGACTTCCCTGGTGGCACAGTGGTTAAGAATCCGCCTGCCAATGTGGGGAATATGGGTTCGAGCCCTGGTCCGGGAAGATCCCACATGCCAGAGAGCAACTAAGCCCGTGCGCCACAACTACTGAGCCTGCGCTCTAGAGCCCGCGAGCCACTACTACTGAGCTAGTGTGCCACAACAATTGAAGCCCGTGCGCCTAGAGCCCATGCTCCGCAACAAGAGAAGCCACCAAAATGTGAAACCCGCGCACCACAATGAAGAGTAGCCCCTACTCGCTGCAACTAGAGAAAGCCCGCGCACAGCAACAAAGACCCAATGCAGCCAAAAAAAATAAATAAAATAAATAAATTTAAAATAATAATAATAAATAAATAAATAAATAAAAGAAAACCTAAGTAAATGCAGAGATATACTGTGTTCATGAATTGAAAGTCTCAGTTTTGTTAAGTTGCTAATTCTCCTCAACTGATTTTTGACAAGAGTGCGATAGTAACTCAATGGAGAAAGAATAGTCTTTTCTATAAATGGTGCTGGAATAATTAGACATCCATATGCAAAAACAAGCAAAACTTTGATATATACCTCACATAAACATAAAAATTAACTCAGTATGTATTGTAGACCTAAATGTAAAGGGTGAAACTATAAAACTTTAAGAAAAAAATATAGGAGAAAATCTGTGTAACTCTGGGTTTGCTAATAAAAAGATTCAACACCAAAAGCAGGATCCACAAAAAGAAAAATTTGGCAAATTGGACTTTATCAAAATTAAAAATTTTGCTCTGTGAAAGATGCTGTAAGGAAAATAAAAAAGACAAACTACAAAATGGGAGAAACATTTGCAAATGACATATTTGATCAAGAACATATAAAGAACTCTTAAAACTCTACAACAGGGAGATAATCTAACGAAAAAATGGGCAAAAGGTCTGAACAGACACTTCAGTAAAAAAGACATATGAATTTTAAATAGGCCTATAAAAATGTGTCCAGCATCATTAAGAAAATGAAGTTAAAACCACAGTGAGATGCCTCTACACACCTATTAGAATAGATAAAATTAAAAGAGAAAATCTAACACTACCAAATGTTGACAAGGAACTAGAGCTACAGAAATCCTCATTCACTGCTGGTGGGAATGCAAAATGATACAGCCACTTTGGAAAACAATTTGCATTTTCTTATAAAACTAAACATATATGACCCAACACTTCCACTTCTAGATATTTACTTAAGTGAATTGAAAACTTATACTTGTATCAAAACCTGCATGCAAATATTTATAGAAGTTTTAATCGTAATAGCCAAAAATTGGAAACAACCGATAGGTGAAAGGCTAAAGGGCATTACATCCTGACAACGGAATAATACTCAGCCATAGGAAAGACAAACTATTGATTCATAGAACAATGTGGCTGTATCTTAAATGCATGCTGCTAAATGAAAGAAGTCAAACCCAAAAGGTTACTCATTGCATGATTCAATTTTTATACCTTTCTGGAAAAGGCAAAAAGCTATAGGGAGAGAAAACATAAGTGGTTGTCAAGGGTTGGGGGACAAATTGACTAAAAGTTACTGCAAAAGGGAACTTTTAGGGAGATTAAACTGCTCTGTATGGTATTGGGGTGATGGATACATGACTCCAGGCATTTGTCAAAAATCTATAGAGATATATACCAAAAAGAGTGAACTTTACTTAAGTTAAAAAAAAAAAAAATCAACCAGTATGTTTGGTGAGATCCAGATGGAATACAGGCACATAACAAATGAACCAAAGTGCAATACAAACATATACATTCACTGAAGGGAGTGAGGAAAAAGAGCTGATCTTGGCAATTTTGGAAAACATTGTTTTGACTCGGTACCGTAAGGCTAAAGGCAAAAAGAATTGTCCTTACACACTGTTCTCAAGTTTTTCTCTCACAGGAGTATGAGTTAGCAGTTCTGAAACTACCTTACATTATACAAATAAGTAATTGATGACAGATACTGGGGCTGGGTTCCTCACTGTCAGAAGAGGAAGTTAACAGTAAGGAAGCAGGGCTTCCCTGGTGGCGCAGTGGTTGAGAATCTGCCTGCCAATGCAGGGGACACGGGTTCAATCCCTGGTCCGGGAAGATCCCACATCCCACATCCCACATGCCACGGAGCAACTAAGCCCGTGCGCCACAACTACTGAGCCCGTATGCCTAGAGCCCGTGCACTGCAGCAAGAGAAGCCACCACAATGAGAAGCTCACATGCAGCAACGAAGACCCAACAACAGCCAAAAATAAATAAATAAAGTAAATAAATTTGTATTTAAAAAAAACAACAATAAGGAAGCAGAGAAGGCTAGAATGAACCCTGTGATGCTGGATGAGAGTTGGAAATAACTGTATGAACTCATGCTTATTTATATATTCAATAAAGTCAGATAAACTTATAGATACATGTGCATACATGAGCTAATACATAGACATTTATTTCCTAGTCCTGTCCACTGAGAGGGCACAGAAGCAATGACACCCCAGTAGCAATAAGAAGGCTAGCGCCCAGATCTTGGTTTCTAAATACTATTTTCTGGTAAAAGGAACAATGACTCCACACCAAAATGACTGCTTTTAGAGCTGGAACAAGGAAGATACAAGATAAGCCTGGAGCATCTTGTTATACTAACTAGTAAGGAAGTGCTAGGGAAAAAAAAAAAATGGTGTCTGTCAAAAGGACACAGGAACCAACCTGAAAAAACCTGAAATGGTGGAGAGGTAACTTAATTATAACCTAAAGAACAAAATAAAAATCCATAAATTCATAGTGATATAAATAAATGATTGAAGAAATAAATAAATTTGGGAGAAGTGACAAATATTCCTCATAGAAGAATTGAAGGAAATAGAAAATCACCTTTAGAACACAATAGTAATAACTGCGGTAGGCAGTATGGCAATACCAGAAGAGAATACACGAAGGCAAAATTGAGGTTCAAAAGTGTAAAGAGCTACATGAAACATTCACGGTCAGGATCTTTCTTTAGAAAAAGAAGGCAAAATTACAAAAACAAAATTAGTTATGTACATGAAGTTGAGAAAAGCAATCACAGCAGTTTCTTAGTTTCTGCCTAAGAAATTAGGTAGAGTGAAGCCTGAGAATTTTTCTTATTATCAAGCATCTGATGTGAGAGGTACTTTCTATAACTATCCACTTGAAATTTTTTTCATTCCATAATAATAACTGTGGCCTCTGATGGTTTAGCCTCAAAGGACCTCTGTGCAAATATTTATTAGCTCTTGTGGTAGTTTCAACATATGTTCATAAATTTTTAATATTCCTCCCTTCTGGAGGTAGAACTCAATTCTCCTTCTCTTGATTGTGGACTGGACTTTGTGATTCTCTTCTAATGGGTATAGCATAGAAATGGAAAAGTAGTAACTCAAAGACATCACCTTAACCAAGGTGTGAAGATTAACATCACCAGAAGACAGATCATTCTGATATCATGTATCCTCTGAAATGATATGTTGAGAACAGTTCACCTCCCTGGTATTCTTTTCAAAAATCTGTAACTCAGTCTAATCATGAAAACATCAGACAAACCTGAATTGAGGGACAGTCTAACAAAATGCCTAACCAGTACTCTTAAAGTGTCAAGTTCATGACAAAAAAGGAACGACAGAAAACTGTCACAGATTGGAGGAGACAAAGGAAACATGCTATGTAAATACAATGTGGGATTGGATCTTGGAATAGAAAATGGACATCAGTGGAAAACTAGGGAAATCCAAATCAATAGTTTAATTGAAACGACTACGCCAATGTTAATTTTTTAGCTTTGACAAATGCACCATGGTTATGTAAGATGTTAACACTGGGAGAATCTGCATGAGGTGTATAAGGGAACTCTGTACTATTTTTGCAACTCTTCTGTAAGTCTACAATTATTCTAAAATGGAGTTTACTTTAAAAATGAGGAGGAAGAAAGTGCATTCTAGTTAAAGGCAACTGCTAGAGCAAAGCACAGAAATAAGGGAACCCCTGGTGTGGGTTTGGAGAGCTGGTGGGAAGGAAGTGGGAGCAGAAAGAGATGGAGAAGTTCTTTACGCTAGCATATTCCAAAGCATAAATTTTGGTGCAGGGAAAGGCAGAATCCAGATCACATAGATCCTTTTACATAAGGTGACCATGTAATGTATCATCTGAATTGGGACACTTTTGAGAAGGAAAGGGAGTGCTCAGAGACAGAAGGCTAGAAAAACCAGCCTAAACTGGGGCTGTCCTGGGCAAACTGGATGTATGATCACCCTATTTATATGCCATGATAAGGGGCTTGGATTTGATTTTCAGGGCAATGTTTTCCATAATGGATACCATGTAGATCTCTACAGCCATTAAGTATAAAAAAAAGTTCTGTGGTCAAATACATTCAGAAAATACTGGGTTAAAGAAAGTTATATTTGTTTCTTTACCGAACCACTTCTCAGAGCATTTAATTTATAAACATGCACCTCGAATCTTCAGGAAGGCATCGTAATAAGATTTCCAGACATTTCTCCATAGATGCCCTTCTATGATTCCTCCCCCCAATCTACACAACCTTTCACCCCTGACCAGCCCCAGCACTTTTATTTTTAAGGAGTACATTTGGGGGCATGTGGCAATCATGGTGATGGCATGAAGCCTGGAGTGATGTTTTCAGATTTGTGCTTCAAATACTTAGTGGTGGCTTTGAAGATAATGACGTTGAGTAGAACTGGAGGTACAGATGCCAATGAGGAAGGTATTGTAGTGGACTGGGACACAGAGAGAAGAGGGCACACAACGATAATATGTAGGAGGTAAAATTAGAGATGAACATACCAATCGTCATGCTATGATGGTCCATGTAAGATTTCTGTGGGATTCCTACTAGCTCTATGTTTAATAGTGAGAGCAAAATCTGCTCTGTGCTTCGCATATAACTAGGGACAGAGTGGTCTTAGAAAACAAGCAGACTGCAGAGGGAGATGAGAGGTGCTTAAAAACAAAGCACAATGGAACAAACTCTAGTTTATTAGATATTAATTTAAGTTGACTTTTTTTTGAGGCGGGGTGCCACGCTGCTCAATATGTGGAATTTTAGTACGTGGGATCTTAGTTCCCCAACCAGGGATCAAACCCGTGGCCCCCTGCAGTGGAAGCGTGGAGTCTTAACCACTGGACCGCCAGGGACGTTCCTAAACTGCCTTTTAATCTAGCACAGATTTCTTAAAACAGCTGTGGTTTTCCCCTACATTATAATCAAAAACAAACTTTCACAGGTACACTTGTACCTCTCATTTATCAATAAATTCCTTGCCTTTTGGTATTTTCCTTTTTGTGTCTTTTACTTCTCTGGCTGTCCCACAAGATCACATGGTGGGCCTTTAAAAAAATATTTTAGTTCAGGGGCTATTATGTGAACAGGCAATTGTCTCCTATTTGCTAGAATTGCTATTCCAAACACTGGAGATACAGCAGTGAAGAGTTCCCTAGCCTACATGGCAGAGGTTATTTAGGTGGTATTTATATTAATAAGGACACAAGTATGCAGATAACAATTCCCACTCAAAGACTTACTTCTGATTGCCCTTCGAATTCTTTCCAGGAAGACCCAAATTCCCAAAATTACTAGCTCTGAAAAATCCAAATCACAAGCCTTCAGACATAGGGAATTCTTGCAAGTATAAAGGATTTGTTTGGGGAGAAGTGAAATGATCACCTGTTAAATTGGCAGAATTTTTGATCCCTGCTGTGTTCAAGGCACCTGGCTAAGTTTCACTATGAAGCAGGCTGATGCTCAGGTGGGATACCATAAATATAAGGAACTCTTCTGGAATTCATATATCCTCTGTACCTCTAAATTTTGCAGGGCTACCTAAACTATACCTATTTTTTTTCACTTGAATACAAAGGAGTGAAATCTTATTCCTAGTTTTCAAAAGACCTTGAAGAAATCCACTCATATTTTGAAACATAAGAAATTGGAAGGAGCCCAGGAGGAGGATTCAGACAGCTGAGCTTTGGTCCTCATTCAGTCAGTAACTAGCAGGGTGACCTGAAGAGACCACCAAGCCTCCAGTTCTTCAACAGTGCTTCGTGATGTCCCCTCTCACAGCCCAGGGTTCTAGCAAACATGATAGGATGTTTGGAAAGTGCAGCAGACACTACGTAAATGTAAATTCTTTGCATGATAGTTCCTTGAATGACTGAAATGCCTCTTCCGAAATTTACCAACCACTTCCTAATTTCCAACTCCAATGCACAACTTTCGGTTCTTAATTTACTTGAACTTTCTGTGACATGTGCTATCATAGACTATTCCCTCTTTTTTGAAAGGTTTTCCTTCATTCTCTACTACACCTTTTCCTGGTTTACTTCCTATCTCTCTGATTACTCCTTTTCAGGGTTTTTCTTCCTCTGCCCTCCCTTAAACACAGAAAGTCCACAACATCCCATCCTTAGAGTTAGTGAGCTAATCTCTTCCCGTAGCTCCAACCAGAACCACATCCAGAACTCCAGATCACATTCTCAAATACCTGTAGGACACTGGACATCTCAAACTGAGTCTCACTTCCCCAGAATCTTCAACACAACACGTCCCAAGCTAAACTTACTGTCACTTTGCTCCCTCATTTCACCGCCTCCATCCTCAAACTGCAATTGCTTTATCAGCAATCTTAGATCTCAGCTACATCATGTTCTGCTCAGTTTTGTGTCTTAAAAAGAGGAGTCCTCTCTTTCACTCTCTATATCTAATTGATTTCCAAGTCTTCTTAAATATTTACCTTCTTAATTATTTGCCTTACTACAGTCCTTCAATATCTCTGATATTAGGGAGATTCTTAATTGGGGGATGCTACCATTGCAACAGCCTCCTACGTGGTCAAAACTCTCTCTCTCACTTTGATTTCCCTTTATTTTCCCCCATTCTCCAAAGGTTTCTTCAGAGCATGGAATTATGAGCACATCACACCTTTGCTTTCATAGTTTAACTCCTATTAGATATTCATTTAACATGACATAGAGGCTTTTCACTATATAAACTCCACTTGACTTTCTAGTCTCATGCCCCTCCATTCCACCCACTCTGCTTTAGTCTAATGAAAATTATAAGAGATCCCGGAGAGTTTGCACTTGCCTGTGATTTTATGAAGTTTTATGTGTTCTTCCTTTTGGCTGGAATGTCCTTTCCCGTCTTGTCTTCCCAGTGAAGTCTTACACATTTTTCAGGATTCTATTAACACTTCCCTTTTGGAATCCCTGACCCCACAGTAAGTCGTCCTCATCTCTGGGCTCCCTCTGTGCTGTGTACAAATCTTTATCACAGCATCTCTTGCAGTGTTCTGGGAAGGATCTCACTCCTTGAGCAACCTGAGGGAAAATACTGTATCCTACTCATCTTGATATCTGCAGTGCCTGCCACAGTCCCTGGCACATGGCAGATTCCCAATGAACATGTGCTGAGTGAATTATATGGTAGGAAGAAATCAAGGTTCTGAATTAGGTCATCTGGATCTGTGCTTCTCATAATTATTTGTGTGATTTTTTTTTTTTTTTAACTTTTGGGTTTATTTATTTATTTATTTATTTATGGCTGTGTTGGGTCTTCGTTTCTGTGCGAGGGCTTTCTCTAGTTGCAGCAAGTGGGGGCCACTCTTCAACACGGTGCGTGGGCCTCTCATTATCACGGCCTCTCTTGTTGCAGAGCACAGGCTCCAGACGCGCAGGCTCAGTAATTGTGGCTCACGGGCCTAGTTGCTCCGCGGCATGTGGGATCTTCCCAGACCAGGGCTCGAAGCCGTGTTCCCTGCATTGGCAGGCAGATTCTCAACCACTGCGCCACCAGGGAAGCCCTATTTGTGTGATTTTGATGACATTTCTTTGGGTTTCAGATTTTTTCATCTGTGAAATGAGGAATTAGAGGTAGCTTTTCTGGTCAGCTTTCTCCAGCTTTAATACTCTATGGCTGAAACTATCGCCTATTACAAAGGCTGAAATACGTATTTTATTTGATCACAGAATGTTTTATAAAAACTTATGGATACTGAAAAAAAGATTTTTCACATAAAAATTAGAATTTACACTGTATCTTGACAAAACATAACTTGATTACATTGGGCCAATATTCCTAAAAGTCTACAATCGGCTCTAGCTGAATCATGCTGCCCCTTTCGATGGGGTGTGTGCCTTCTGTTTGGCCAGCCTGCCCATCTCTCTCTTGCCCCCTCTTCACAGAGGCAGAGTATAAGTTGCTGCTTATTACCACACTTATACCACAGTTTTCTTCTGGAAAAAACGAGAAACAGAAAAATTTTCTTGTTCCCATTTGTCTCTTAAAAATAGAAGAAAAAAAAAAGCAGAAAAATGAAAAATAAACGGAGAGCCTCTTATGTTTCTTATCGTTGGTTGACCTCACTCACTTATGCACATATGTATGTATAATTCCAAACAACCTAGAATTTGCTCACGTGGTACCAATCCAAAATATTCTGGTTTTAGGTTTTTTTCCACCTTAGTCCATCTGGACTTTTGATGTCCTGATGATCCTTTCAGAAAATATTATTGCCTTAATACAAAGGCCTAATTAATTAATTTGTTCTTTCACCTGAAACATCTGATGCTTTTTATCTAACAATTACTTTATGTTTGAATATTTATCATGAGAACATTCTCTGCTCTTTTTAAATCCTGTTGAAACTACTTCCTGCCCTTCAAGGATGCTTCGAACGACTTGAATGTGCTACGAAAACTTGGTTACTAAGTGAGCACAGGGAAATGACTCCACTCATTGTTCCTGCTAGAACTGCGTATTTGCGTTCGCATTTTTTAATGGACTTGCGAATATGTTCTACTGCGGTTAAGGGTTAGGAAACAAGACATGCGTGAGTTGATGGGGCAGGCTGAAGACACGAGTCTACGGAGGCCGGCATCACCTGATAAAGAAAACAGCTGCTCTCCATCCCCTCCTCTTGTTTTTTACACGCAGGATAAGGCGTTCACCATCTGCACGTCAGGCCTCAAAAAGTACCTCCCTTGCAGTTTTGCTGGAACCCCTATTCCTTAGCTTAGAACCAGAGGGGGCGGGAAAGGGCCGCTGTCACTCAACCCCGCTGGCCAATAAGAGGGGGACTATCCCCGCCTCCTTCCCAGGGAGTGATTGAGAGCATGCGCAGTGGGCGTTCCAGCGCCGCCACCCATCAGCTGAGGCTCGTAGCTGGCGACTCTGGGGCCCTTGTGTGGCCGGGGCCGAAGAAGGAGAAGGAAGCCGAGGAGGTCGGGGTAAGAGGAGTCTCTGGAGGGGGTGTCCCTGGCTGGGCGCCCCGAAAGCGCGTGTCCCCGTGGCTGCCTCGCCACCTTGTTTGAGCGCGTTGTCAGGTGGCCGCCGCCCTGCGCTTCGCTGCAGGCTTTCGGGAGTCGGAGGGCCGGCGCTGCCTCAGCGCCGGGAGCGCCCTCCTCCCCACGTTCCCCGGGCCGGCGCGGGTGCGCGGTGCGGTCCGGCTGGTGCCGCCGGCCCAGTCAGCCCGGCCCGCCCTGCGCCGGCTGCGCCGCAGCCTCGCCGCCTCCCCCGGCCGCCCCGGCCGCGCTCGCTCAGGCGCACCGGCGGGCTGAGCGCTCCGGGGCGGGGCTGGAGCCCGAGCCGCTCCGGCCCAGCTCAGGAAAACAGCTTCTGCCTCAGGCTGGGCACGAATTGACCTCTTCCTCTTTTTAACGCACGGATTTAGAAAACGCGCTTTAAAGTTCTCCTCCCGAATATAGAAGAACTGAAGATATATATTTCTATAGTAGAGGAACCGTACACGTTTATTCGGAGGCTCATCGTAGTTGGTTTTGTTTGGCCTGGAGACTTTGACACACTACCTTTCTTTGATCTTTTCAGTACCTGTCCTTAGTTGGTTTGCATAAAGCCCTTTATAGATACATAAAATATTCCAAGATGCCTCCCCACCTCACCCCACCCCTCTTGTTTTTTAGGTTGTTACTTTCTTTAAATTCAGACAAAAAGAAAAAAAAAAATGCCTTTCCCGTCAAATGCTATATATTTTTTTACTCTCAAGTTTCTTACATTTGCTTGGTTCTTAGAGACATACATTAATTTTTGTTTAATTCAGATCAACAGATTCTGACCATAATTATATATAATTTAAAGTTTGCTCGGGTTCTGGAAGAAAAGGAAATGATTATGAAATGCTGTGCTGTTTAGTAATATTGGGGGTGGACGTTTCTTCTGAGGCTGGCCTGGTCATCCCCCCAGGGCAGAGACTGATAGTAGTGTTCAGCTGTGTCTTGTGATGTGGACAGGCCTCTGCTTTGCAGGCCACTTTGAGAAGGTTGTCTCAGACTTGTGACTAGTTAAGAATTATGCTCTAGTTTCAGAGTTAATATTGATACCATGTGAGCTCATTAACATCTACATTTTTCTTCAGATATTTTACTTCTGCTGCTCCCCATCTCAAAGTCAATCTTAATTTTGGTTATGATCTCACACTTTAGCCAGGTGCTGCTGGGTGAGAAATTGTATAAAACACCTGCAATAAGTCTGAATAAGATTTGCCATAATTCTATTTAATTTGAAAGTTTAGTGTGTGTGAAAGGGTGAAAAATAATTCTCGGTATTGTGGACTAAACCCAAATGGTATGATAGTTTAATGGATGGAGGAGCTGAGCTAATGAATGCAGTTAATGTAGTTTATGTAGAGAATGCTCACGTCTGTTAGGAGAGTGATCACCGTCACATTAGTGGAACATCTTCTATGTCCCCGGCACTGTGGATTCTACAAGAAGATAGCCTTAGATTAATCTCCAAAATATATAAACAGCTCATGAAGCTCAATATTAAAAAAACAAACAACCCAATCAAAAAATGGGCAGAAGACCTAAATAGACCTTTCTCCAAAGAAGACATACAGTTGGCCAAGAGGCACATGAAAAGCTGCTCAGCATTACTAATCATTAGAGAGATGCAAATCAAAACTACAATGAGGTATTACCTCACACCGGTTAGAATGGGCATCGTGAGAAAATCTACAAACAGTAAATGCTGGAGAGGGTGTGGAGAAAAGGGAACCCTCTTGCACTGTTGGTGGGAATGTAAATTGATACAGTCACTATGGAGAACAGTATGGAGGTTCCTTAAAAAATTAAAAATAGAATTATCATATGACCCAGTAATCCCACTACTGGGCATATATCCAGAGAAACCATAATTCAAAAGACACATGCACCCCAGTGTTCATTGCAGCACTATTTACAATAGCCAGGTCATGGAAGCAACCTAAATGCCCATTGACAGATGAATGGATAAAGAAGATGTGGTGCAGATATACAATGGAATATTACTCAGCCGTAAAAAGGAACGAAATTGGGTTATTTGTAGAGATGTGGATGGACTTAGAGACTGTCATACAGAGTGAAGTCAGTCAGAGAAAAACAAATATCGTATAGTAACACATATATGTGGAGTCTAGAAAAATGGTACAGATGAACTGGTTTGCAAGGCAGAAATAGAGACACAGATATAGAGAACAAATGTATGTACACCAAGGAGGAAAGCAGGGGTGGTGATGGTGGTGGTGGGATGAATTGGAAGATTGGGATTGACATATATACACTAATATGTATAAAATAGATAACTAATAAGAACCTGCTGTATAAAAAAAAAGATAACATTCAAAAAAAAACAAGAAGATAGCCTTGTCTCTCTCATGTTTATGTTCCAGAGATAGGGATAGATAATAAATGATATACTAACTAGATCATTTTAAATGGTGATTAGTACTATGATGCAGTAGGTTAGATCAGCAGAGTGACAGAGTGGTGACTTCTCACTTCAAATCAAAGTGAATATAGAATGCGTCTCTAGCACGTGATGAGACTTTGCTGGGGAAGAGGAGCAAGTCACATGGAGATCATGGGAAGAGCCCTTCAGGGAGAGGAAATGGCACCAAGCAATAGTCCAAGGCAGCGATAAGCCTGGGACATCCTGGTTCTGAAAGAAGGCCCTGGAGTTCACTGTCTTGGAAATGGTAATATTTACCCTCAGACTGGGTGTGTGTTCTTAAGAAATAGGTACATTTATTCATTCTACAAATATTTATTAAGCACCTATTGTATATCCAGATACTGAGAGTAGAGCAGTCCACAAAATAGACCAAAAAAACAAACAAAACCAAAACTGAAAAAAACCCTGCCCTTCAGGGAACTTACCATTTTGGAGCACAGGGTGGAGGGAAGTCCTGTGCTTCATGCTGGTGCTCACCATTAAGAAAGTGAAACTGACTATTTCTGTTGCTTTATCCACACAGGATTTATAGAGCATGAGATTTATGTTAATGGGAATCTTAAGGATTCTACACTGTGTCCAGTAGTTAACTAGGGGTAATGTTTGACACTCAAGATTTCTTTTTAAAATTCCCTTTGTTCTTTGATCTGTGCTCTTTAGAAACAGTCTTGAGAAGATTCTCCGTATGAGTATTGCACCTTGATCCTCTCTTCCTGTCTTTCTCTTTATAGTGTTTATATATTCTCATAGCAAGCTAATTATTGAGATATTTGGTGAGCACTGTTCAATAGAACTTTCTGCTGTGATGGAAATGTTCCATACGTGAGCTATCCAAGCCAGTGGCCACACATGTGATATCTGAACACTTGATAGTGCAGGTATAGATAATGAGTTACTGTTATTCTGAGCAATACAACTAGGAATTCTGAATGGGCTTTCAAAAGTATACAGCAAAAGTACTTTAGTGCATCTTAGCTCTGGGCTAGGTGCTGGAGACTGATGTGGATAGCAGACATCAGAATAACTTGGTTGATGTAGCCTGTGTGCAAAGATCGTACACTGCTAAGTCAGTTTATAGTTAGCTGTCTATTTATCTGTTTATATACATATATTTTAAAGTATAGTCAGTTATTTGGATCCTTTATTTCTCATATCTCATCATCAGGAGAGCCAACCACTGTTGTCTTTTAGATATCACTGTTAGCAGAATAAGAGAGAAGAGGTGTAAGCTATTCGACAGTGTTACCTTGATCCATGCATGTAGTTATCCCAAGCCTATTTCCTCATCTTCCTTGTGGGTTTAGCGAAACTTCATACAGGGTCTGCAGAAAGGTGATAAATTTGGTTTTTCTAAATTGAGTGGGCTCACCTGTCCTTAGTTTTGTTATACAGGGAAGCAACAATATGGTTTTGTGTTTTCAAAACATAGACTCTAAGATTTAGTTTCAAATTTTAGCTCTTTTCTTACATTAAACATGTTGCTTTTTCTCATTATGCTTCAGTTTCTTCATTTGAAAAATCATAATTATTGTTGTACCTACCTCATAAGCTTGGTGGAAGAATCAACTAAGAAAATACATGTGAAAGTCCTAAACACAATGCTTAGGAAATAATAAGTTAGCTATAGTTAATCCTGTTGAATTTTTCTTTCTCTTCCATCATTCACAATTTCTTTTCATTCTTCGTTCAGCACTAAGCTGAGGGAATCACCATTGCACCCCTTCTCTAAGGAAATGCCAACCAGTCCAACAGTGGCAGCTCTTTGGATGAATGAAGCTTAGTTATCTCACCAGCAGGAACTTTCTCAGATTTAGGCGCTTGAGTAAAGGGATGAGGAAAACTGGTAGTTTGTAGCTGATTGGTTGATTCTCTAAAGGGGGGAAAAGGAGACCATAAAAGAAAACAGGAGAAGACTTAGACCAGACTTGTTGAGTTTTGAGGGTTGAGGGAAATGCTACAATACTAAGTGGCAATCAACAGGACTGATACTCCCTCTTTGGGGGAGAGAGCAGGCCTCAGCTAATCGTGTGGTTGTGTGGTCCTGATGCAAGTGATCTGATCTGTTGATGCTGGTCCTGTAGATGCAAGAGTGGATCTTTACCTTTCTTCTGTTTAGAGTGGGAAAGTTCTTGGTCCCTGGATGTGCAGTATCTTATTTGGATCCTGGCAGCAGGCCCAAATGCTAAGTGTCTTCCCCAAAGTAGAGATTTCCTGTTGCCAGTTCCACTGGCAGCTAAAAAGGCAGTTGGCGAGTTCCTATAGCTTCAAAGGCATATAGACACTAAAGAGAGTTAAGAGTGTGACTCGGAGACGTGGATGTGAGACTCATTTGTGTGTAGGTGTATTTGTGTATGTAGATGGAAGAGCACCCCTAAGAGAGTACATAAATAAGAAAGAGGAACACTTCCTCATACAGTGTGTTTGTGTGAGCTAGATTTCAACCCTAGTAGGATCGTCAAATTTGTACTTGTAACCTCCCAGATCGACAATTTGGAAAGTGTAAGCCAGTAACTTAAAAAATGCAATTATGTGGGCTTCCCTGGTGGCGCAGTGGTTGAGAATCTGCCTGCCAATGCAGGGGACGCGGGTTCGAGCCCTGGTCTGGGAAGATCCCACATGCCGCGGAGCAACTCGGCCCGTGAGCCACAATTACTGAGCCTGCGCGTCTGGAGCCTGTGCTCGGCAACGAGAGGCCGCGATAGTGAGAGGCCCGCGCACCGCGATGAAGAGTGGCCCCCGCTTGCCACAACTAGAGAAAGCCTTCGCACAGAAACGAAGACCCAACACAGCCATACCATACATACATACATACATAAATAAAAAGAATGTAAGCAGACAAGAATAGCATTAAAAAAAAAAAATGCAATTATGTGACTTTTCTTTTATGTTATTTAGGTGACTGCTTAGAAAACTGCACAGCCCACCAACAGCTGATGAAATTAGGGAACAAGCAAATCAACTATGTCTTACACTCCAGGAATTGGTGGTGACCCCGCCCAGCTGGCCCAGCTTATTTCTTCCAACATCCAGAAGATCACACAATGTTGTGAGTTGAGTTTTTAAATTGACTTCATTGTTTGTTTTCAGTTCTTCTTTGAAACTTGGTGGAGATTCAAAAAAGGACAATTAGTGTTCCTCCAAGAGCAGATTTTAAAAGGCTAGACCTCTTTAGAGTAAAGATAAGGAGTAATTATATTAGAAGAGATAACACTTAACTGCATTTTTTGTAGAGTGTAAGGCACCTGGTAAACATTCATTAATGAAAGAAAGATTTAAAAGGATAGATACTTAGGTTTGCATTAAAACTATCTGGTTCTAGATGAGATAAATGAGATCTGATGAAATCTCATAGGTTTGGCACTGTCAAGCACTATCAGTACTCCTCAGAATATATATATGAAATTAAAATCCCTGTAGCAGATTTGAACCTATAGAGTTTTTTAGTTTTTCTTTCTGAATCACAGCTAATCATATACCTAGATTATTCCGGTCATTTTGCGATCAGTATTTTGGCCCTCTGGGCATGCCTGAACTCTTTCAGAGTGTGTTAATATGTATAGTTTTATTCTTCAGCCTACTTCATTAAGGCTACTCTCTTTACCAGAATGCTAACACACTGTGGAACATCTGAAATGTTTTCAGATGACCAACTGTGTTTCTTTAATCATTAACTTCCCAACAGTTATTACTCTGCCTGAATGACTGAAATGAGATATCAGTGTGTTTTGGAGGCAGAGGGAGTAAAACTAGATTATAGATAGTTCTAAGAAAGTGCTGCTCTGCACAGCAGTGTAGGATAACCCTTATCCTGATTTGGGGCAGCTCCTGTTTTCTTAGGCTGTCCTTGGAGGAGCAAGGAGGGGGATAGCGTAGAGGTATCACTTTGTCCCCAGTAGGGTCTAAAGGATTGGTACGTCAAGGATTGTTGCAGTTTGTCCTGGGGCACCAGCGTTGGCTGGCTCCACCTTGCTCTTCCGGCTTCAGATCTGTTCCCATGGTATCCAAAAGGGCCTCTCCTTTTTGTGGCTCCCTTGCTGCTGATTAGAAATAGTGCTAGTCTGCCTCAGGCTACTTGTGTGAAAATTGTAATTTTAATTTGCACGTGTGGAAAATCAGGACCTTTATCCAAGAAAGGAGGGCAGGAGGTCTTTTTCTGTAGGATAGGGCAGGTGTCCTGTGTTTGGGAAAGCTAAACGGTGTCAGGAATTCTGGGAAGAAGATGAAGAATGACTGTAGTGCATGGAGATTACAGAAGCCGTGTGCAGTTAGTGGTGTGAAAGATACATGGATTGGAGATGGTGTGTGAGCTTGAACTGGAAGGAAGGAAGCATTAACTTCAGTCAGGTCACGCTCTCTCAGAAAGAGATCAGTTCATGAGACCAGCCAGATGATATGAGGTAGATTGGACCACAGTACAAGTGATGAGGGAGAAGCTGCCTTAGCTTAGGTGGTTCTCTGAAGTGGAAGAGAAGGGGCTGGTAGTGAGAAAATACTGGGAAAGAGCATTTATATGGAGGCCACAGCTGGTATTCTTAAAAAGCAGTCCAGAGCTTAGGGTGTTCAGAAAATAGGAAAAAAAAGGAAAAATCCACTGTGGCCGAAGCACAGCACTTGAGGCAAGAGTGGCAGGAGATGAAGTCAGAGAGGAGGCCAATCAGGTCACCTAAAACCTTGGAGGCCATGTGGAGCTTAAATTTCGTTCTCAGAGGCAGGGAAGAGACACAATCAGATCTGCACTTTGAAAAGATTACTTTGGCTGCTGCTTAGAAAATAGACTTTGAAGAAATAGAAGGAGAACACAAAGGCCATGGCAGGGCTCTGATGAGAGAGATGTTGGCTTGCACCAGGGTGGTAGCAAGGGAGATGGAGAGAAGTGATGGATGTACTGTGGAGGCACAGACAGCAGGACTTGCTGATGCATGGGGGTGGGGTGAGAGGGAGAGGGGAGACCAGGATGACTTCATGGTTTTTGCTTTGAGCAACCAAGTGGATGGTGGTGAGTATGTACTAAGATGGGAAGAACTACAGTTCAGGAGATGTGGGGAGAGTTTTGTTTTGGCCAAGTATATTTTGAGGCGTCTTTTAAACATCTAAGTGGAGATGTCAAACATCTAGTTTAGATATATGAATTTGGAGATCAGAGTGTCATCAGAATATAAATGGTATTTAAAACCATAGGTCTAAAATAATCACAGAGGAGTGAGTAGAGTTCAGAGAAGAGTGTTGGAGCATTTAAAAAAGTGTAGAAGTCAGGAAAGCAGGGAGAAAACACCATAGTCGGAAGGAGTGACCAGTGAGGTAAGAAGAAAATCAGGCTCTGCTGGGTTTCCAGAAATTCAAAGAGTGTTTCAAGAATGAGTGAGGCATCATGTGTCTAATGCTGCCAACAGACTGAATGAGATGAAAGCAGAGAATGGGATCTGGCAAACTGGTGTCTTTGAAAGAATAAATCCCTGGATATATTCTAGGGATGCAAAGCTGGTTCAATGACCACAAATCAGGCCATGTGATATACATACACCACATTAACAAAATGAAGGATAAAAATCATATGATCATTTCAATAGACACAGAAAAAACATTTGGCAAAATTTAACATTCATTTATGATAAAAATTCTCAACAAAATGGGTATAGAGGGAACATACTTCAACATAATAACAGCCATATGTGACGGGCCTGCAGCTAATATCATATTCAGTGGTGAACAGCTAAAAGCTTTTCCTCTAAGATCAGGAACAAGATAAGGACGCCCATTATTGCCACTTTCGTTCAGAAATATTGGAAGTCCTAGACAGAGCATTTAGGCAAGAAAAATAAATAAAAGGCATCCAAACTGGAAAGGAAGAAGTAAAACTGTCACAATTTGTAGAGGACATGATATTATATGGAAAACCCTGAAGACTCCATCAGAAAACTGGTAGAACTAATAAACAAATTTAGTAATGTTGCAGGTTACAAAATCAGTACTCAAAATCTGTTGTGTTTCTGTACACTAATAACAAACTATCAGAAAGAGAAATTAAGAAAATCCCATTTATAATTGTATCAGAAAGCAATAAATTTAACCAAGGTTGTATACTGAAAACTATCAGACATTAAGGAAAGAAATTGAAGGAGACACAAAAAAATGAAAAGATATTCCATGCTCATGGATCAGAAGAATTAATATTATGTCCATACTACCCACAGCAATTTACAAATTCAGTGCAATCCCTATCAAAATTACAATGGTATTTTCCACAGAATAAACAGTCTTAAAATTTGTATGGAACTGCAAAAGACCCTGAATAGCCAAAGCAATCTTGAGGAAAAAGAACAAAGCTGGAGTCATCACCCTCTCTGTTTTTAAAGTCTATTACAAAGCTATAGCAATTAAAATAGTATGGTGTTGGCATTAAAGACAGACGCATAGATCAATGAAACAGAATAGAGAGCCCAGAAATAAACCCATGTATATATCATCAGTTAATTTACAGCAAAGCCAAGAATATACAATAGAAAAAGGACAGTCTCTTCAATAAATCGTGTTGGGAAAACTGGACAGCCACATGGAAAAGAATGAAACGGGACCACTGTCTTACACTATACACAAAATTAACTCAAAATGGATTAGACTTGAACATAAGACCTGAAACCATACAACTCCTAGAAGAAAACATAGGTGGTAAGCTCCTTGACATAGATCTTGGCAATGATTTTTTGAATCTGATAACAAAAGTGAAAGCAACAAAAGCAAAAATAAACAAGTAGGACTACATCAAACTAAAAAGTTTCTGCACAGCAAAGGAAATCAAAAAGACAAGAAATAACAGGTTCAGTGAGGATGTGGAGAAAAGGGAACCCTTGTGCACTGTCGTTGGGAATGTAAATTGGTTCAGCCACTATGGAAAACAGTGTTGGAGATTCCTCAAAAAATTAAAAGTAGAATTACCATACAATTCAGCAGTATTCTTTCTGGGTTTTTATCCAAAGAAAACAAAAATACTAGTTTGAAAATGTATCTGCACTCCCATGTTCATTACAGCATTATTTACAATAGCCAAGATATGGAAGCAACCTAAGAGTTCATGGATAGACGAATGGATAAGGAAGATGTGGTGGGTGGGTGGGTGGATGGATGGATGGATGGATAGATAGATAGATATACACAATGGAATATTATTCAGCCATTAAAAGAAAAAGAATGAAATCTTGCCATTTGCGATAACATGATTAGACCTCAAGGGCATTGTGTTACATGAAATAAGTCAGAGAAAGGCAAATACCATATGATCTTTCTTATACGTGGAATCTAAAAAAAACCCCAGACCAGAAAAACTAAGTTCATAGGTATGGAGATTGGTGGTTGTCAGGGGTAGGGGGTGGGAGAAATGGGTGAAGGGGGGGGTCAAAAGGTAAAAATACATATATTTTAACTAAAAAAAAAAAGATGGTTCACAAATTTTGATAATTCAAAAAAAGAAAAAAAAAGAAAGGTGGTTTCCTATCCACGTTCCAAGTGTAGATGGAGAGAAGGAGGCAGAAGGACCGACCTCTTCCATTTAAAGAGACTTCCTAGCATCCTACTCACCTCTGCATATATTATTGACCAGAATTTAGACAGTCACATGGCTACACCCACTGCTAGGAAAGCTGAAAGCATCTTTTAGCTGGATTGCAATGTGCTCACTAAAAATGGGGACTGCTCCACTTGAGAGAGAAAGGAGAAATCAGTATTTAGGAGGCAACTAGTAGATGCTACCATGGAAATAGAAAGAGGGTGAAAGAAAAGGTGCATTTTTTCCACTACAAAAGAGAGATTCTAGTGAGAGTATACTTGCAAAAGAATTGTCTTTGAAGGTGAGAGGCGATGGGAAATAGACCACTAATGAGTGGTTTGCCTTTTATCTACTGTACAGATTTGGTGCAGAGTGTGATGGGTAAAGATGGAAAGTTTCTGTCTGAGTGTTTCTAAATAGGAGGCAAAGGCATCAGATAGAGAATGGAAGGGAAAGTTGTTAGAAATTTATGGAAAGAAGAGAAGGTGCATTACTTGTAGTTTTGACAGTTGAGAGAATGGATGTACAAGGGAAGCAGAGAAGCGTTGTGTGGCAGTTTGAGTACTCGTTTGAGGTTTGGGTTCATGAATTTAGTGAAACCAGTCATCATGGTGTATATTTTTAATTCTAAGATTCAATGTTTAAATGATGGGAAGTTTAGATTTCGGTAGAGCAAGTTATTGCTAAAAATCTAACCTACCATCCAGTGTGCATTACTGATAAGGGCTATGCAGAAATCACGTGGAAGTGAAAGGGAGAAGTGTGAAATTTCAGTTCACTTTTTTCTACATCTGGTAATGCTAATAATACTGGATGTGATTGAATAAGATGGTACTTTGCACCACATTAGGTGCTTCTCTTCACACTGCATTTGCATCTTTTGAATTTGTGTCAGTACAACTTAACTAATTTTATAAAAGAAATCTAAAGAGAAGGTGCTGTAAGTAAGGTAATCCCCTTGTACTTAGAATATGTGCATCTGTTCAACTAAAGCTAAAGTCTTCCTGAGTACTGCAGTGGGAAAAGTTTATTTTCATTTTAGCTTTGATTAAGATCAACAAAAACTTGTAAAATATTGAGTTGTATGGTTTAATTTATACCAAAAATAGCAATCAAAAGACTTCTGATTGTTGGAGGAACCCAAGAATAACATTTAGTAAGACTGGAATTTTGTGAGTTTTTAAAATAGTATTCTGGCAGTTCTGTTTTTCAAAGAGTAGGATAGATGAAACAAAATGTTTTTAAACTTAAGTGGGTTGTTTTTCCTGTTAAACTACTTTTTGTTAAAAAAGTAACCTATAGTCTTATTGATTTGCTTTACTTGTGAAGTATTTAAACCACATTACAATAATGTAATTTATATTAAACATAAAATATTTAAATACTATAAATACATAAATGTAAAAAATATTAGACAGAAATAAAATTGTATTAAATAATATCACTTTCTAAGTATAAGTAGTAAACAGATGTTGTAAATTAGAACTTTATTAGAGATTTCTCTGTGGAGCATTTAAAATGGTTAAGAAACTATTTTTATCCTAGGGGAGAAAGTGTTCTGTTGACTCTGAGTCAGCAAGGTGTCTGTGCTCCATCCTTTGCCCGGGCATTGACAGTATTCTCTGTCACTGGCCCTAACACAGCATTAAATCTTTCTCAAACCAGTGCTCCAGGCAACCATTCCCAGTAGACTGGAGTCGACATCTAAATAAAACCGATTGTCATCCAAGGTCTAGAAGATCATAGTGCATCAAAGACATGCTTAGATTTAGTTCTCAAACTTCAGATTTAGTTCTCAAGGTTTTTTTTTAAAAAGTACCATTTTCATTAGCAGTATGTGGAAAGGAGATATACACTCATTTACCTTTTTTTTTTTTTTAACATATTTACTGGAGTATAATTGCTTTAGAATGTTGTGTTGGTTTCTGCTGTATAACAGAGTGAATCAGCTATATGTATACATATATCCCCATATCCCCTTCATTTACCCTTTAACATCTGTCTGTATTTTCTTTGAGACAGGCTCTTACCTGTGACATATAGGACAAGGATAAGCAAGCCTCTGTGGGTTGAAAATGCTGAGTCTATTATATGAGGTGAACCAGAGTAGGGTATTTCACAGGGGCCCTTCATCCTGGAACAAACACACACAATACAGAAGAATGGATTCGGGACACACGGAACACACAGAAAGAACTCATGTTTTTGAAAGAAGCAGTTAAATATATTGAAATCCATCACATAATTAAACATTGGGTTTTTTTAACTTTAAAAATATAGAAGTATATTATATATATTGAGTTGTATACCAATTATTAGTATATAGCTCCATGAGTTATGTTACAACACCACACATGTCAGGAAATGGAATATTACCAGCCCTCTGAAGCCCTTCTCATGCTTAGAGCTCCCTCCATACTCTCCAGAGGTAGCCAGTGTCCCGACTTCTAATGTCATTGATTAATGTTCCTAGTTTTTAACTTTATCTAATGGAATCAAGAAATGTGTTTTATATTGAAGTTCTTTCTCCCATTAGGTTTGTGCAGTTCATCTGTGTTGTTGCAGGTAGCTGTCAGTCATTTGTTTTAATTACTGTATTCAAGTATACCACATCTAGTTATTCTTTCTACTGTTGGTGGACATTTGGAGTGTTTTTGTATTTTTGCTTTGTTTGGTTTTGTTTTTTGCTTTTATGGACAATGCTGAACATTCTTGTATGTTCTTTTATTTCATATGTCTATCTAGGAATTGTGTTGCTGGGTCATAGGATATGTGTATGTTCAGTTGTAGTAGATAGAGGTAAACAGTTACCTAAAGTAGTGGTTCCAGATTGTACTCCCACCAGCCAGGGGATCAGAGTTTGTGTTGCTCCAAATCCTTGCCAACATTTGGCATTTATAGTCTTAAATTTTACTCATTTTAGCCACAGTTGTGTCCCACTGTGATGTATATTGCAATTCCCTGATTAGAATCAGACTTTCAGAATGTAGCTGAGCTGAGAAAATCAATGGGACAATAGGAAAAGTCTCTTAATTAGGCAAGCTGTATGTGCGTGCTTGCACGTTTCCTGAAATCACATCCAACAGCAGTGTGGCCTGAGTAAGCTGTTTTACCTTCCAAGACATGATATTCTTACGTATTTTTTCTGTGGGCCGGATTATGGTCTGTTCCAACTTTAACAGGCTATAATTTTAACCAAGTTAAAGTTGTAAAAAATCCTGAAAGCTCTTCTAACATATGCAGGATTATTCTCTTTGTTATTAAGAAACCAGTTGCCATATCTGGACCCATCGTGCATGCTTTTAAACTCCCGTAATGAAAACAGTCATTCACAAGTTAGCCACAAGTGGAGTTCCACTAAGAGTTACATATCTAAGTATTAGGAGGTGGGAGAGTTGCAGTCACAAGGGATTCTGGAGTGAATCATGTCAGAAGTAACTAAGTTATGAATTGCAGGAAATTGATAGAAATAACCACAGCTGACCATGAAACACAGTCATTGAGATAAAATTTTCCCATACGTACATATTACAGTAAATCTTACCAGTGCTAATGAGAACTCTGGCATTTGAGTATTGGTTTAAAGAATAATGTAAAAGAGGGCTTCGTTGGTGGCGCAGTGGTTAAGAATCTGCCTGCCAATGCAGGGGACATGGGTTCGAGCCCTGATCCGGGAAGATCCCACGTGCCGCGGAGCAGCTAAGCCCGTGTGCCACAACTACTGAGCCTGTGCTCTAGAGCCCACGAGCCACATCTACTGAGCCCGCATGACATAACTACTGAGGCCCGCGCGCCTAGAGCCCATGCTCCGCAGCAAGAGAAGTCACTGCAATGAGAAGCCCGCGCACTGCAACGAAGAGTAGCCTCCGCCCGCAGCAACTAGAGAAAACCCGTGTGCAGCAGTGAAGACCCAATGCAGCCAAAATAAATAAATAAAATTTATTTTAAAAAAAAGAATAATCTAAAAAACGAAGATAGAGAGTGGCTAAAAGCTAACCTTTGGAAAATGAACCCAATAAATCCATTGGTAACTTTATAAAGTATACTCAGCGGAATGTGTAAGTGCAGAAGTTTTCTGCTTTTTAGCAGAAATATGCATGATATGTCATATGTGCTTATGTGTGTGTTCTGGAAGATTTGAGAAGTCAGAACATTTTAGGTGGGCTTAAAATGTGTGAACTTAAGCCCATGTTATAAAGGTTAAGAGAAGGTGACTGAAAAAGGTCTGTGTTGAATCTTCATTGTTTTATTTTTTATCATTTATCTCCTATAGATTAAAGCTGTTGGTCCAACACAGACTTGTTTAGATTTGAAGTAAATATTATTGGTTTCTCTGTGTTGCAATTAGCTTCTCATTCTGTGTGCGTCCTTTTCTTGTTTATTAGGCAGGATCAGTGCTTGGCTCTTGTCCCTGTAAGGTCCTTAGGACTTTGAGATGAAACATAAAATCTCTACAAAAGCTTGAGCCCTTTTGTTGTTACACTTTTGAGAATGAATGCAGTTCTTTTAACTACAGTCTGGTGAAAGGGACACTAGTTTTGCACCTTAACACATGACTGCAGAAAAGGGAAGCTAGTATCATTGAGTTCTCCTTTTTGGTTGCCGGGGCAAATTTTCTTTAAAAAAAGAACTCCAGTCCTGAAAAGTTAATGAATTGACTGGAACTGTGTATTTACCCAGGAATTGGAGGTGTTACCTTTTGTTTCCTGGGGTGGTCTGGTGGGTAGGCAGGCAGTTTACAGAGGGAAAGGAGTTGAAAACGTGTTCTTCTCTCTCTCTCTCCCTCCTCTCCTCCCTCCCCTAAAATGCCCTTTGTTATATCTGCTTCTAACGTCACACATCTGAAAATACGTGGTCGAATTTTTTCCCCTTGAGGAGAAAAGCTTCAATAGCTTTGATTTCATTGTTGTGATTTTCTTCATGTGTAAGGTGTTGACATAGAACAGAGCTAGGAGTGGAAATTAATGTCTTATCCAAGGGAATATGAACAGAGAACAACCATCCTTTCTTCTCTCTGGTGATTTTTCCTACATGACTGAACACGAGTGCTGTTTATGACTGAATGTGAGTGAACATTTTCTGTTTGTTTCATGAACTAAAACTTTAAGATATGCTCCAGGGAGCTCTGTCCCTCACTGCTCCTATATGTGAACCATCTACATGCCTCTGTCCTGAACATGAATTTTCTTACTGTTGGTTCCAACCCCAATCCCTAGTACTGTGTGTCTTTGCTCCCCATTTGCAACCTAAGTGTACATCCTATTGGTTCTCCCTGCAAAATTTGTCCATTTCTTTCCATCTCTGCTGTCACCACCCAGGTCCCAGCTGCTGCTCTTTCTTCTCCGCATGACTGCAGCCTCCGAAATGTTCTCCCTGCTTCCATTCCTGCCTGTCTACAGTCTATTCTCCATACTATAGCCCAGGTGAACAATCAGTCAGACCATGCCATCTCACAGCTGGAAACTCTCCAGTGATTCCCGTGGCACTCACGATCTGATGTAAGTCCCCACCATGCCTCACAACACCCTCCAGATCTGATCCTGCCCCCATTTGCCAACTCCTACCACTCTCCCCTTTGCAGCTGCAAGATTTCAGATTTCAGCCACATTGGCTGCCTTTCTGCTGCTTGAACAGTTGAGCTCCTTCTTACCTCAGGGCCTTTGTGCTTACTTTTCCTCTGCTTCAGACATCTTCCCGAATCTTCACACAGTTGGCTTCTCCTTGGATTTTAGGTCTTAGCCCAGAGGTCACATCCTTAGAGATGTTTTCCCTGACCTATCATTTTTGTTCCTCCACTCATTCTTTTTCTCATTAACCGGTTTGTTTTTGTAATGCCTTTGGTCAGTAAATTAAACTACCACACTTGT
The DNA here is from genome assembly GCF_965194805.1 of Balaenoptera borealis. Taxonomy (NCBI): domain Eukaryota; kingdom Metazoa; phylum Chordata; class Mammalia; order Artiodactyla; family Balaenopteridae; genus Balaenoptera; species Balaenoptera borealis. Next base: position 30,661,183 of record NC_138873.1, read on the forward strand.
CTACTTATTTTCTGCATTCCCTACTAGAATGGCAGCTCCTGAAGAGAAAGGGCTTAATATGCCTTGTTCACAGCTCTGTTTGTATTGTAAGAACAGTGCCTGGCCATGAGTCAGCCCTCAATAAAATTGGAATGAATGACCTCAAGTAGGTTACCCAATGTATCTAAACTACATTTATAACTATTTTCAACAAGTAGGGATAAGTGTGCCTCACATGTAGTAGCCATTATAAATGTTTATTTCTTTTCTTTCCTTTGACCTTATGGCAGCAATCTCCCCTCACTCATTTGGTAATGAGATTGCTGGCTTGTGAATTCTTTTGTATTTCATCTTTATAATTTTTTGTAAGTGCCAGCATTTTTTTTTCCTTAACTACCAGGGTCTGTAATCTCTTCTGTGATTGGGGATCGTACCTTATCGTACCTTTATGCAGAATTAAATCCCTCAAGAGTTTTGCATACAGAGGCTAGTAAGGGTTCATTGGATGATGAAGGATAGACAGAAAGGATAGAATAGAAAATTTCAAAAAAAAGAATGTTGTGATTCCAAGATGTGACACTGGAGGGAAGGAACATGGTTTGATAAGATGGGAAGCTCTCAGAAATCCTGACTGCAATGTAAAATCACCTGAATGAGGAAGAAACAAGTTATATAAAGAAATCTTAGTGCTCGCTTCAGCAGCACATATACTAAAAATGGAACAATACACAGACGATTAGCATAGCCCCTGCACAAGGATGACATGGGGAAAAAAAAAAAGAAGAAAAATCTTAAAGGAAAGGCACGTTACCTTTCTACCTTTCTGTGAGCCCAGTTCTGAAAAAGAAGCAGTTGTTGAATGTGAATAATGGACAGAGAGAGGGGAATGAGAAGGGTACAGAAATCACACTATGATACATTGATACACGCAGCATTTGGAAGTACTAGGAACACTTCTAGGGGGGCTGGGATTGCTGCTTCAAATAATTGAAGGGGTGTCAGGTGGAAGAGGGTCACCCTTCCTTCTGTATGATATTAAGGAGGGCAGTTAAGAAATAAGTAGAAAGAAGTTGCAGCAAATATGAGTGGTCCTTCCAGCAGGGCTTTCTAAGGATGCTGTGGGCTGGTACAAGTTACTCATTCATACAGGTGTTTGAGCTTAGGTCAAACATACTTAACAGGTATCTTTTTACTCATTAGTACTGTTTTTTAACCTTCCTCTCACATAAGCACTGTCAGGGTCCTTGTTATGGACTAAATTTTGTCCCCCCAAAATTCGTATGTTGAAGTCCCAATGCCCAATGTGACTGAATTTGGAGATAGGGCCTTTATAGAGGAAATTAAGGTTAAGTGAGGTCATAAGGGTGGGGCCCTAATCCAGTATGACTGGTGTCCTTACAAGAAGAGGAGAGACACCAGGGCTGCCCAGGCACAGAGAAAAGGCCACATGAGGACACAGTGGGAAGGAGGCCATCTGTAAGCCAAGGAGAAGCCTCAGGAGAAGCCAGCCCCACTGGCACCTTGACCTTAGACTTCCAGCCTCCACCCAGAACTGTGAGAAAATAGAATTCTGTTGTTTAAGCTATCAGTCTGTGGTATTTTGTTATGGCAGACCTCACAAACTAAACACAGCCCTGCATTCCTTGGCATGGTGCACTGGGATTTAAAGTTATGGGAAACCCAGATAATGGTGAAGTTTGCTTTTGAATCCTGAGATTCTACACTTTGTTGTAACTAATTGTATTTCAAAAGTAATGTCCACTACTGTGCTTAGGAAGATATTATTGATCACATGATACAGAATGGGAGAAGAAGTATTTACTTTAACTTCTTTTGACTTTTATGAAAAACTCAAGATTCCGAAAGATGTTTTCATTTACTAAATAGCACGTTAAGAAGAATAGTTAATGGATAATAATATAGAAATACCTTTATTAAACATGCATTAATTATAAGATTTGCTTCCATTTGAAGCGGCCACTGATAATGATCATAAAGATAAGTCAAGACTGACAGTGTGACATCAGTTGTTTTTTCAGCACTTACCTACCAAAATCACTTACCTGTCAGAGTGCTTCTTCTCAATGGCAACCTGAGGAAAACAGCATTAAAGTCAACTTGCGTACTCTTTTATTTAGTAATAAATCTAAATGATTCCAGAAATATTTATACATAATTACATTCTTTCTTTTTTTAATGAAAATAAGATAATACTATACCTTTTTTTTTTTTTTGCTGCTTGCTTTTTCTCTCTTCTATGTTGCTTGCATAATTTGTTATTATATGAATTTGCCATACATCTCAAACCTCTGTGTTTTTTTTGTTTTTGTTTGGGTTTTTTTTGTTTGTTTTTTAGTTGTGAGTTAAGTTTTATTTGGGGCAAAATGAGGACTGTAGCACGGGAGACAGCATTTCAGATAGCTCTGAGAAACTGCTCAGAAGTCAAACCTCTGTTAATGGACATTTTATCCTAAAATTATATGTTTAAAAGTTGAGGAGCTTACCGTTTATGCTGCCTCCCTATTGAATCCTTCCTTCTGAGTTCTGTATAGATAAAATGTGGTGCTTATTATACAATAAAATTTTTCATATATGTTTCCACTCTCTTATTTAAAAATTAATTTAACTATTATTAGATTTTTCCACTATAAATATATTCAGTATGCTCAGTAATTGTATTACAGAGTGGCTTCTCTTATTAAATAAAGTTCGTGGTCAGTTGTGTAACTGCTGCCCAGCTGCCCTGTGATGCTGCCTGTGTGTACAGTTTAGTTGGCTCAATGCTGGTGTGAGAACGGGACAACAAAACTCAGGCTGGGCTGTTTAGTTTTGGTTTCCTGGAATGGTTTTGACAATTCTTGTCCTCATCTCTTTGACACTTTTTTTGTTGTTTTTCACCAATTAGTAAGCAATATTTTTCATTAAAGAGTATATTGCCTTTTATACTTACTCCAGTCTGGGTTTTTTCTTAAAGCAGTTATTAATTGGTTTGCATATTAATTGATTTGGAAGAACCCAACGGTGATACAAAATGGTGTTCTGTAAGTCTTGGGACATTTCCTTTTCGAGTCATCTTTCTTGTTATAGTGTCATTATCATGATCATTATTTGAAGAAACCATTGTTGTAGTAGCATATTACTCATATTGAGTATGGCCACCGACTTCTCTGGAATAGTTTGTTCTTCATCCCATTTAACGTCCCAAGAGAATGCCTGCAGACATCCCCAAGATCCCCTCGTAGCCTGTGGATTATTATTTTTCTACTGGGGAATGTGGAAGCCTTTAGCTAAAAATCCAGCTAAGGCCTGTTTACTTGGGAGTGCTCAGAGCACTGCCTTTCTGCTGGGGTGGGGGAGGAGAGCTGGGCAGGGTGGCCCAGATACATCCAGTGACTTTAGTTGTATAGTATTGCCTGTACACCTTGCTTTACTCAAAAATCTCGTTCTGAAAAAAAAAAAAAAAAAATCGCATTCTGGAAGATATGTAAGTTAGTATCTTTTAGCTCTCTTTACTGTTTACTCTGTGCCTCATATTTGGTATTTTGAATCTGTTTTTTTGTACATTGTTATTTGATCTTCTAGCCAACTCTGTCAGATGAGAAAATTTAGGTTTGAAGTGGTTAAGTCACTTGCTCAAGTTCATATAACTATTATGGAGAGGCTGGCACTTGAACCCAGGACAGTCTGATTCACATAACACTATGCATTTGGATCATGTTTTATATTGTACCAGGTCATTGTGCATTTATGTGCATTCATTCATACCATGAGTATTAAGCATCTGTGATGTGCTAGGCACTGTCTGGATGCCAGAGATACTTCAGTGAATAAAACAAGCAAAATACCTGCCTTTATGGAGCTAACCTTTAGTGAGAGAAGACAGACAGAACATAAATAAATAGTGTATTGGAAGGAGGTGTTAAGTGTTATGAGAAGCAATCTGACAAAAACATAACAGTGGGATCTGATATCCTGGAGAGGGGACTGCATTTCTAAATGGGATACACAGGGAGCCAGGGTAGGCCTTACTGAGGAGATGATAGTTGTACAAGTATTTAAAGGAAGTAAGGGAATGGACCCTTCAGTGTCTGGGGAGAGAATGTTCTAGATGGGGGGGTGGCAGGTACAGGGCCCTGAGGTGGGAGCCTGCCTGGGCGTTGGAGGCATGGGGGAGGGGTGGGTGTGTGCAGAGCACAGAGAGGGGAGAGTAGGGGCTGGTGGGGGGGCTCGGGGGGCCCTTACCGGCTACCGTAAGAACTCAGGCTTCTACTCTGGGTAGAACCAGCCTTTTGAGCATGTAAATAAATGGAAAGTGGATACATAGATAGAATGTGCTCATCTAGTCAGCATTACACTTTATTTTCTCTCTGTATAGTAGAACTCAGAAGGATTCATTTGTAGAGACAGCATAAACGCTTAAGTTCCCCAACTTTTAGACCTGTAAGCTTAGGATAAAAATCTCCATTAACAGAGGTTTGGTTAAATGACGTATGGCACAGTCATATAATAGAGGAAGCACAGTGTTGGGCTTAACTAGAGTTTTGGATTTGTCAAGTGGTTAAGATAAGTGGAGAGAGGGGCTTGAGGATACAAGCGAGAGAGTGAAGATGATGACATTTAAGCTGACTGTGGCGTTTAAATTGGGTCAGGAGGCAAGCGAAGACATGGGGGGAAGGGGAGGTCATGCGAGGGAAAGTGGCCAAGTGGCAGGACCAAAGGATGCTAGGTCCTGGGGGGTCAGAGGCTCGTTGGGGTCAGGGTGCCAGTGGGAGAGAGCTAGACATACAGGAGGTGGTGATTTGTAAGTGGTGTGTGTGAAACCAAGGTTATGGAGGAGTTACGGTTGCTGGTAATGAGAAGGCATTTGGTAAGATCTTGGAGTGTGTGATTACGGGAGGGTGGAGGACAAGATCATTTGGAAAAAAGCGTGCAAAGAAATGAGGCGAGTATGGTGGCAGGATTATCAGCATGGGTATTGAAATCACCAGGAGTTGAGAGAGGATTTGACAGTGACAGTGAGCTAGGAGCTAGCTAAAGCCATCAGCAATTCAAGGGCTGTGGCCTGAGCAATCCAAAATGGCAACAACTGTTAACGGGGCTCATGCTTTCTGTGTGTCTAATCTTTCCTGTCATTTAGTCTTCATTTCTGAATTTGTCTTTCTCTTTTTTTCCCTGAGTTCCTCTACTTTCTGCTTTGCTGCTGCCTATTATCTGGCCATCTTGTCTATGAGCTGTTCTGTGATTTTCCTTTAAAATTGCAATTGCCTCACTGAATTAAAAAAAAAAAATGTGGTGCTATTTTGGGTTATAATTTTCACCTTATCCACTTCTGTGGCAACATTTTTTCCTGCTGCGTTTTCTTTGTAGCGAGTTTTGCTGTTCTTTTCTGCTGTTTTGTATAATCTTTTGCATGGCTGCTCTGTCTGTTCTCTTGGTTGTTGTTCAGTGGAATGAGCTTGCTTTTCCTGGCAGGAGACAGCTGGGAAGGGAGAGGGTGCCCAGGCTGTGCTCTCGGGCTCCTTCCTCTCTGCACTGCCCTGAGGCACTGTTTCTTTCCCCCTCTGCCTCTCAGAACCTAGCCTGGCGTAGGGGAGTTCCCCCTCCAGTCCAGACGTCCCCCCCGTCACTCCATTGGTTCCCCAGTGCATAGCCACTTCTTTCTAAGGCATCCCCCTCCTCTTAGGGAAAGGTGACCCTTTCAGAGATGAGCAGCCTGGGGCCCCGAGCATGGTCCAAGCCTCGGCTCTCCGCCTCGCTCAGCAGAGTGCCTGCTTCCTGTCTGCCCTGCCCCGGTCCCCCTTGGGGGCCACCATCATCTCCTGGTGGTGCACACTTGCTGGTGACATTTTGGCGCTCTGCCTCCCCAATTCTCCTCTGCAACACCCCTGTTTCCTATCCCATCCCCATGGCTTCCCACTCACGATCTGTTCTTTTCTGTTGCTTCTGGCCACATGTACGTATTTTTGAGAATTCTTTTGTGGTCTTAATTTCTCTGAAAATGTAACTTACGTGGGTTTTCTTTTTTCCCGCCTCTCTGTTCTATATGGCTTGAGGAGGGAAGAAGAGGGAAGATTCAGGAAAAAACTTGTACCATGTTCCTATAGGAAGCAGAAATCCATTTGCAGTGTTTTAGCAAAAACATGTGAGCAGCAGGGTCTTGCAAATAAAACTGATCAGAAATTGGGACTGAGATAAACAGTTGAGGAATCACTGCCATATGAGCTGGAGGTGAACTTCCTCACACGGCTAATACTCAGGCTGCTTTTGGAGCAGCAGGAGGACTGTCGGGCCATCCAGTGGATGACAGCAAGGAAGCTCATCCAGGAGGTGAGGAGGGCCGAGGAGGGCTCGGGAAGGCTGGAGAACCGCGAGGAGGAAGGCTGCCCCGCTGGCAAGTCCCCCTGTGTTAGCTGAGTACACAGATCACCTACTCAAGGGGCCACGTCCTCCTCTTGGCCTCTGTTACTCCCGATTCTAGACTCTCTCTGAGCAGGTCAGCTGAGCAGGGCCACATGATAAGATGTTAGGACTGAACATCTTTGCTAAGACAGAGCTTGCAGTGTTCTGGCCGTCTTAGAAATCCAAAATACTGTTTACATACAGTTTTCAAATGGCTTGTTTTTGCACTTTGTTCATTTTTAAGAATCATGACTTTAGATTTAACTCTTTATTAGTCTACAGTAGCTTTAAAATGCCCTAAATTTCTACTTTGTTAGCCTGTGTGCCTTTCTCCCTCTAAATATTCGGAAAGAAAACCAATGAGAAATTTAAAATTAAATGTGTTCTAAATGGGAGATTGCTTCATGGAAGCAGGACTTGCCTGCAAGTGTTGGAGTGCCAGGAAGGAGAGTACAGTAAACCAGCAGGCTTGGCCCCGAGGGGCAGGCTTCACCTTGAGCTTCTCAGCTCAAGACTCATCCTTTAGAAGATCCTTCAGTTTCCTCCCCACCCTTCTCCTCCCCACCATTCACATCAGTTCTTTTACCCATAGAGAAGATAAGCTCCCTATTCAGGTCATAAGACAGAGCATGAGATAGAGAGCCTATTGGAAAAAAGCCCATAATTATTTTAGTAGCTTTGTTTCAGATTCTCTAAGGAGTTTTTCTACTTACCATGTGCTTTTTAGAATTATAATATCCTTTTCTTGGACCTAGTTCACTTGATTTTTTTTCTCAGAACCTTTTTGTGTTGAAACTTATTTTCAATTAGCTGATATATTTTCTCATGATACATTATCCTATGCACCTTGTACTGTGTAATGAGCCCAACCTAATGATTCTAACTCTGATTATAATAAACTTACCAGTAATAGCATCTCGTGTTCTTACAGAAATCTATGCCATTTTGAAAATGTTTTTATATATATATCATCTTCTATAATACTTCAAACCACCCTTTAAAATAGGTAGAGTGTTTGATAGATGACAAAAGAGTTGTCTAAAACAGAATTTGTTTTTATTAATATTTAGTTGGGTTTTTTTTCTAGTTCAGTTTCTTACTTGTGTGTATACGTGTCACTGTCAGGTGGTAGCTGACTTCCCTCCTAATTAGGGGTTATAACTGTCTTGTGTCAATTGATATTTTATCATTATCTCTACAATTCTCATAACTGTATCAGAGTTTATTAAGTTTCAACACCCTTCTACAGCATGGTTCACATTAATATATATTAATAAGAATATTCTTACTGTCCATTTCTGACTTTCAGGAGAAAAACATTAAGCCACTTCATACTGTTGGCTCTCATTTATTGAGCTCTTTCTGTTTCCAGTACAAGGTGCTTACATACATTGTCCTCAGTTGAAGTTCATCATAACTGAGGAAGAGGTGATTCTCCCTCTGCTTGACTGGTGAGGCAGTTATAGCTTAGAAAGATGAGGTCAATTGCCCAAGGTCAGCAGCCAGCAAGAAGTGAGGTCGGGTTTCCAAATCAGACCGTCTGGCTCCCAGGCTGCTTGCTGGCTGGTCAGTGTTACACTCCACTTCTTCTTCCTCAGTGTGATGTGGGTGAGACCGAGTCAGAATCTCAAAACCACTTGTCCAAGGGTGTTAGTAACCATTGTTTCTTTTCTACGATTGACAGTTTCAACTGTGAATTATTTGGGGTTGAGCAACAGAGATATTATGTGCTAAAAGAGCAGGTAGTTGTATTCTGTTCTCCGTTGTTTGGAGACATTTCTTTGAAGGCACACAGGCCTGTTAGGGCTGGCCCAGGCAGCCCAGCCACTCTCAGTGGTCAGACAGCATCCTCCCTGGTCCCCAGGGCACTCTGACAGGTGGTGACATTACACAGCCCCTGATGCCAACTGTTGCCTACAGTTTGTACAGCAGAAAAAAATACCCTTTGCTGTGAAGCGTTTTTTTCCTTAGGTCATCCACTAGATGGCAGCAGACTCACATGGAACAGAATGGGTGTTTGGTACTGAAAATAATGAAGAGCCAGAAAGGGGATGGTTTGGGTTTTGTGGAAATAATAATGCGCCTTTTCTGGATGTGTAGGAAATAGTGTTATCTTTACGTCATGAAAAATGTAATATATACTGTAAAGTCTAGAAGTAATGGTAACTCTCTAGAAGTAATGGTGCAAGTAGTTGCAGATTGTGGATAACGCAAAAATAATTTGTTCATTGTATTGTTGTAGAGGTGCATCTTGGTTTAATCCTATCTCAGTGTATCAGTATCAGGTGAATTTTTCTTCAAGTAACTGTTTATGATTATGTAAAAAATTTGTTTCTTAATTTTTATGTTTCACAGGTTTTTTTCTTTCAAATTAGACATATGTCAATAAAAATGAATATGACTGCTTCATAAATTCACAGTATCCCAGGCGAGGTAATGAAATGAAACCCAGTAGACATGACTTGGAAGAAGCTAGGAATGATTATCAGTTTTCCCAGATCACCATCCTGTTTGTCATCTACCTAGAAACCTCTTTTTTGTCTCTCTCTCTTTTTCTCTAAACTAATTTTTCTTAAACATTTTTGAACATGGTCAACTTGAGTAAGGCAAGAGATCCTATGAACCACTATCCTAAAACTAGGAGATAGTCAAAAACTGGAGAGTAATAAAATAATAGATTGGTAACGATATAGTTACTTTACAAAAATGTTCATCCAATACAATGAAAAGGTAACCATAATTGTTTCTAAATTAATGTGAGAAGAGCAGCAATTGAAAACAAAAACCCATACAAGCCATCACCTATGATGTACTGGTAACATATTCTTTCTGAAAATTGCAGAAATCTAACCTAGTATACATGCATGTTCAGTGGAAGATTTGCAGCGTTGTGCAGTTTTGTGTGAAACAGACAACATAGCGAGTACTTAGTACACTCAAGTACCATACTGAATTGAGTTTGTGAATACAAAGTTTTAGTAATTTTTACTAATTTAGGACAAGGATCAGCCAATTTTTACTATAAAGAGCCAAATAGTAAACATTTCAGGCTTTGCTACCCACATATGGTCTCTTGTGTATTCATTGTTGTTGTTTTGTTTTTTGTTAACCCTTTCAAAATGTAACAACCATTCTTAGCTGGAGAGCTGTATAAAACTAGGCTGGAAGCCCTGACAGGCCATGAATGGCTGACCCTGGTGTAAGAGGGTAATACTGCTCATATGTAAATTGATGTCTCTGGAATCTTGCCAGTTCATAAGACCTGAAGAAAGGACAGGTGTTTATTTCCTGATCAGCTTCAGTAGGGCGGAAGAATCCTTGTGGCCCACTGGTAGGCCTTGAAATGTACTTTGAACACTACTTGAAACACCTAAGCATCTCAGCTCATCTCCTATTAAGTTACTCCAAGTTAGCACAGACTTATTTTTCCTTTGTTTGCTTTGGCAACTATCATACACCTGGATTATGAAATAATCTTTTTAAAAGCCTTTTACTTTTAGCCCTTTTAGCACACTGAAAAATACTGTTTTAGAAACTAAGAAATCTATATTCTAATCCCAGCTCTTCTACTTAAATAGCCATAGTTTCTTGGACAAATCAGTTATTTTGTTTGGTTCTCAACTTCATGTATATAATAGAATTGAACTAATGCCATGTAATATTTCTCCTAAATTTGATTCAGTAATTTCAAATTTATGTTTCCATAGGCCCTTTATCACCTGATCAGATGATACCTTTACTTGATCCTCAAGTTTAGAGCTATACAAAGTAAAGAAATACAAGTAAATGAGTGTTGATGTCCAGAAACCCTTCACTGTGCCCGGTGGATAGTGGATGGCCAGACCATGTCGAATGAATGAGTAATAAAGGAGCATACCTACCTTTCTTCTACCTTTCTTAGCTTTCTTCTTATATATGCCTTGTGTTTTAGAAATACATATGACTTCTTATATAGGATTCAGTCTTTCTAATGCTCTTTTGTTGTTCAGTTTAAAAAATACTCGTTGAGTGTGAGCAATATGGTGGGTTCTAGAGATACGGTAATGAACAATGGATACCTAGTTCTTGCCTTTAAGGAGTTTACCCTTGTGGTTGGGGGAACCAGTCGGTAATCTGATCATTTCAAGTCATGTCTAAGTATGGTATTAGAGGTTTGAATCTCCAAAACAAAGTGTCTAGTGTCTTACTTCAAAAACAATACAAATGCCACCTCTGTTAAGGCTTTTTGGATTGTCCTTCAGTTGAATGCCTATATTATAGGTCCTTGTTTGAAACATTATTACTAACATTTATATAATGTACTTTTTTTTCTCCTTTTCTAGATTACATGCTGCCTGAGTGTAAGGGGCCTTGTCTTACATTTGTATTCATGAAAAACATCTAGCACTCATTAATTTAATGCACTCTGTTAGGCAAAACGTAATGGTTGCATTTCTAAGAAACTTCAATTTATGAGATACTGTGTTATTAAAATTATTGTTTCAGAGTGAGAAGAAGGTTGTCAGCTAAAGCATTTGACTTGTAAAGAGCTTCAATATTTATGAAACCTAAATAGCGCTAAGTAAATCTAGCTTTTGATTACAAGTAGCTTGTTTTATGAGTCTGGCCTTTCTTTTTGTGATTGTTGCTAGGACTCTGACTGTTAATCACCTGCATTACTCGTAGTGGAGGTAAGCAAAGCTCAAAGACTCTTAGACTAGTTTAACAACCAGTTTTTTCCCTTAAGACTGGTTCTGTAATGATACTTCCCAGTGGTCATGGTATTATAAACCAAAAAGAGCCAGTGTAATAAGGATTTGGGGTATCAGATGACCAAATTAAATGTCCATTATAGTTCATACTTTTTGTTTCCGATAATGAACATATTTCCCTTTTTGCATACTTAAGCTTGAAAAAATTAAAAAGCCCCTGTCTAACATGGTGCCGCTTTGACTCATACAACCTGAACTCCTCTCCCATCTCTACGGATGGGTAGGACCAAGGCCTGTTTATTTCCTGCATCCAGTGCCAGGTCTAGTGGGTGATTTCCAGTCCATTCCTCCTCTGCTTCTACCAGATGGAGGTGGGATTATATTCCTTATTTGGATACTGTCTGTAAATCACCTCAAGGGATGGAAGAAAATTTGCAAGTGAGTAATTAGGTGTAAATGTGATCTATTTCTCTTCGCTTTTGCCCCTTAGTTCCTAAATCTGAGTGTTCTTTCTGGCTGTGGGTGAAGCAGCACCATGGAGTGGTGGTTCTTTGAGAGCGTAAAGATCCCATGGGGCTGCAGTTCACCTTCCCGAGATACTGTCTCTCAGATGACACCGTAATTGGGTCTTCAAAAGGCCATTAAAAATTCTAGAAGTCCAGCAGCTTCCAGATAATGGAGTACTGGGAGACCAAGGAATCCCATTGTCCTTGGAAGTTCTGTTAATTTTTTTTTCTCTGTAAATTGAATATCTTGATCAAAAGCACTGGTGTGTAGAATACCATGATTGTGATTAACCTATGGATTAGGAAGCTGGTAGAATCATGGGGGCAGGGCAGTAGAAGAAGCATAACAAAATCCATAGTACTGCTGTTTCAGTGAGTATAAAATTCTGCCTCCACCACGATGGAAGGAGTATCATCATCTTGCCACTGGGTGACTGGCTCATACCCCCATAGATGGCGCCACATCACATATTTACTTTTGATTGCTATTGCTGCAGATTGGTACATGGCATTTCCAGTAATCATGTTAATCTGAGAAAGGGGAAGTCCAGTTGGTGAGCCTACATGTGGTTTTTATTCTTAAACCATTGCTGGTTTATTAGTCCAGTGAACAAGTGCTGTAGAAGTTGGGGTGAGGGGCAGGCTGGTTAACAACATACATAGAACAAAATCTAGAAAGAGATAAACCAACAAGAGAACATAACACCTAACACATAGCAGGCAGCTCAGGTCACTGGGTCACCTAGTATACCACGGTTTACTTTTTATCCAGGGCTTAGTAGCAAGACTAGAACTGTTCCTCAAAAGATAACGTTGGTTTGCCAAAGAGAGCATGATTTTGCTCCAAGATTCTAAGGGACTCCTGTGGTCTTTCTTCCTTCCTAGTGGGACTTGCCACTAGTTTTATACAGAACTCTGAAATTTCATAGGCTCTTGAGTTACCATTGGATCAACCAGGTCATTAAAGCCAAGTTGTAGAGCTGCTTGTACCAACACTTGAACTAGCTGGATAGCCTTTTCTTTTGCGGAATTGAAGCCAGAGCTGGCAGCCTTTGGGGGCATTCAGTAAAATGGGTTGGAGCCGCATAAAAAGTCTCACTAAGCACTGTTTCCCCATTTGTATTTGAGACTGCAAAGAAAAGCAATTTGTCATTTACTTTGCAGGAGTATGTCAATGATCCATACGGGTTAATGGACCAAGATTCTTCACCAAAGAAACAGGGTCCTGTATTTTCATGGAATTTATCTTCTATCTACTGGCATACTTCCATCCTTCCAAGGCATCTGAGAGTGCATGTTGCTTCTTGCCTTTCAGATCCTAAAAGCACATGTAAGCGGTGTGTTGGACTAGTGTAGTGTCCCATTGGAGGAGAGGATCAACAACCTTGACAAGTAACTTGTAGTACAGAGATAAAGAGTATATACAACCCTAAGATAAGACTGTGAAGGCTCTACGCCATCCCATCCAGTTGAAAACAAACTCCTTCTCGTGTTTTCTATTTTTTTAGGTTAGAGCAAGAAGTATTTACCGTATCAGCAGGTTTATACAGGGTGCCAGAGATTGTGATGATCTGTTCTAGTAAACAGATCACATTTTGAGGAGCACTGCAGTTGGAGTCACCATTTGAATAAGCTTCTGCTAGCCATCATAATTGCCTTCTGCATCCTCCAGACAGGCCAGTTAAATGGGAATAGGGGAGGCTTCACCCCGCTCAGCTTGTCAGGTCTTCGGAGGCATTTCTGAGCAGTACACAAGAATAGGTGTTGCTCCAGGTTTTCTGTTTTGTTGGAGTATTGCGCCCTCAGGGGCTCCCGGTTATCTCTTCCTTTGCATATAAGCCCTTACTCAGGGAGAAAGGTTGAAAACGGGTTTCTGAGTGTATCTGTTTACAAAAACTAGGGAAATAACTACTTGGTAGATTTAGGCTCCTTCCCACTGGGCCTATCAGAAGCATGTCTACTTAAATTTTTTTAAGGGCGGAACAGTTTTTTATATAGTGTTCATACATTAAAGTTATTTATCCTTTCCAGGATATTCTTTTCAGTCTTTCTTTTGCTATTCATGTTTTCAGTGAATATTATCAATTTTTAAAGTTCCTGGTCCTGGCCCATTTTTGTACTGGCTTGTCTGACCTTTTCTCAGTTATTTCTGATTCTTTCTACATGATGGACATTGCTCCTTCCTATGTCTTTACCTTGTTTCAAGGCTTTTGATTGTAATTATATTATCATCTGCTTATTTTTCTTGATTTTTACCAATCTGATATGTGTTGATTATCAATGAAGTTTAATTTCTCATTTTTTTTTGCTTGTTATAATTTTAAGATGATACCTTTTACCCATTTTTCATTGAGCTATTTTTATATTTCCAGTTTATAGGATTTTTTTCTGTATTAGGGATATTAACCCCTTTACTCATTATATGCTGCAGGTATTTTCTCCTGTTTACACACACACACACACACATGCACGCACGTTACTTATATATATTTGTAATGTAGATACATATTTTTCATATAGTATTTTAAAATTTTGTGTATGTTTTGCCAGTTTGATATATTTTCCTTCATGGTTTTTAGTTTTGTATCATACTTGGATAATATTTTATACCTCATGCCAAGAGCATAAATAAGATTGTGTAATAAATACATTTTTATAGTTTTATGTAGCAGTTTAATAGTTTCTTATATTAATAATTTATTACAGATTTATTTTACTTCATGAGGTAAGCTAGAGTTCTCTGTTTTAACCCCCAAGTGGTTAGTCAGTTTTCCTGGTGTCATTTATTGAGCAATCTATTTTTTTTTTTCACTTATTGTGACCTTTTTTAAAAGACAAGAGCCCTCTAGATATGTGATAAATGCCTGCATCAGTTTGTCTTATCAACATACTTTTTTTGAAAATAAAAGCTTTAAACCCCTATAAGGTAGCCCAAGAAAATCTGTTGAGGTTAAGAAGGAAATATGTAATTGGAAGCCGCCATAAGTTATAAAACAGCAAACAAAATTCCTCCACCTCACAAAAGAAAAATCTGTTACTGAAAAGAATGGCAAAAAAGAAATTCCTTTGTAAGTAGCTGAATGGTTAACAGTTGCTATATGATTCCTCTCCAGTATTTATATTTTTCATCTTTGACTTGAAACCAATATTTATTACATCATCCTCAGTGAACAAAAGTTATCCTGTGTTTCGGAATGCAATCATTCCTTTGATCCCATAAATATCAATAAATAGTGACTATTTAAAAGCATTTAAGCTATATAAATAAACGATTATTTTAAATGAAAAGAATGGGTGGGTTGAATCATTTTTCTCTAGTTCTTGGAAGTGTGAAAGTTCCTTACTTTGAGATGGATTTTCAACTTGTTTCTACTTGACACTTTATTTGTGTATATGAATGCATAAAGCTAGGACCTCCCCTTTTGTAAAGAGCCCGTTTTTTTTATTACAGTGGTCATAGACTTCTGAGTGGTGAACTTAGCATAAAATATTTAAAACCTACAGAAGAGTAAAAGTATATAGTACAGTGAACTTTTTATATACCCTTTACCTGGGTTCACCAGTTGCTGACATTTTTCAACTTTTGTTTAGTCTCTCTCTCTCTCTCCAGATTCAAATTCAAGTTTCTCCAGTTGTCTCCACAACTTTTTTGTAGTTTTTGTGGGTTTGTTTTTTTGTTTTTTTTTTTTCCTGATTCAGAATCCAGTCAAAAATCATACACTGGGTGTTTTAGTATTTTGTGTTTTTTAGTTCTTTAATTTAGAAAGCTTTCCTGCTTTCATACTTTTTTTCTTTTGTTGACATTGACATTTTAAAAAGTACAGGCCAGTTGTTTTGTAGATTATCCCGTAATTTAGATTGGTCTGATTTCTTTCTCATGATTAGATTCAGGTTAAATATTTTGGCAAGAAAAATACATAAGTCATACTGTGACTTTCTTGTTGCATTATGTCAGGAGGCTCATAATGCTAGTTTGTACCATTGGTGGTCCTAAATTTGATCATTTGTTTTATAAGCAACAGATTTATCTTTGATAAAGTTAATTCAAAGTAGTGACATCTGTGTGATGATAATTTGAGGTCATGTGAGTATCCCCGTGGTTTTAGCATCCTTTGATCTTTGCTTGAATCACTTACTACATAGATAGTTGAAAAATAGTTTTTCTAATTTTGTTATTCCCCCTTCATTTATTAACTATAATTCATTCACTTTATACCCCAGTGAATTATGTAATTCTAACAATTATTTTCCTTACAATTTTTATGCCAGTATAGTTGCGTGAAAGTCCATGTGCCATTGTACTAAATGTTCTGATGGAATAGGGAAGACGATAATATTTTTGGCTCATAATTGCCGTTTCACATGGTAAGGGCCCCACACAATACTCTTGAAAATAAATCTATTGTCTCTAATCTTGAGTTTTAATTTAATTAATTTAATTAATCTTGAAAATTAGTCCATTGTCACTAATTAGATTTGAATAAACCATTTCTTTTTTTTTTCTCAACTAATACTTCCTATATTTATCTCTTTGTTTTTCTTTTTCTAACTGTCCTATTGTTTGTATTAATTTCTATTGCCCTAACATTTGTAACAATTACACATTTATTTTCTATCATAATAGCTGCGGAAATACAGAGGACTCTGAATCAACTTGGAACACCTCAAGATTCACCTGAATTGAGGCAGCAGCTGTAAGTATTAATTAAACAACAAAAAGGAAATAGAGGGGAAAAACCACCTATTGTTATGTTCCTTTGATAGTGTGTAGTGTTATGTTTATTGGAGAAAACAATGGAAAATTAATAAGGTTTTTCTGCTGCCTCATTTGTACTAAGCTTTTGTGTAGGTTTTTTCCTGTCCAGAGTGGGCAGATGTTTTTCTTTATTTTAAAGATCTGGCTTACTCTATCAAAGCAGAACTTCTTTGGTTAGCTTTTTTATACCTTTTAATAGGTTGTTTTTGATGGCTTTGAAAAACGGTACTCTGAGCTTCTCTATTTGTGTGATTCATTTCCCATAGCTAACACTGCATATGATGATTTTTATTTCACTTAGATTCAATGCATATCCAATATGAACTATGCCCTAAAAGTTTATATTTACATCTTTGAATTTCAGAAAGCATTAGCCTCTGTTTAAAAAAAAAAAGTTGTAATGAAGTTATTTAGTACATATTTGAATAAATTAACATGCTATTAGAAAAACAGCAATAATACCTCGTGGTGTTACAGATTTTACAGAGTGTTTTTACGCATTTTGTCATCTGAACCTTACAAAATTGGAGTGAGCTAGATAGAGTAAAAGAACTATTTCCATTTTGCTTATAAGGAAAACATGTCTGTTTCGGATTTGATGATTTGCGCAACATTATTCTGAACCTGAATCTTAAATCTTAGTTCAGCACTGTTAACAGCTACAAATTTCAAGTAATATATATGTAATAAGTGATATGCCAAACGTTAGCTACAGAAGGAAAAATTGCAAAGAAGAAATTAAGAGATAGGTAATAGTAATTCACATTTTTATGAAGTACAATTTGAGGAATTTGCAGTTGTCTCTAATTTGTATTGCATTTTTCTGCAGTGGATAGATATCAAGGTGCTAAACATGCCCCAAATCTAAATAATAAACCATCATTTATTAAAATAAAATGGAATAGAAACCGTAATTCTTAATAGTTAATAATATTTTGCTAAGGTTAATAGTGGAGATTCTGAATATGTAGACATCATTAAAGTCTTCTTTTAGAATTTTAATTATATTACTTTTTCTAAAGATTTTTAAAAGGCATATTAAAGATAGGGCACTTGGTAAATATATATAAGTAGGGTATAATTCTTCCTTATCAGTCAAATACAGATATTTATACTAAAACATATTTTTACATAGTATCTCATTATTTTAAAGGATCCTAAGTGTGACCAATACATGTTTAAAATGAGAGATAATATATATGAGAAGTACTGATGTTGTGACTTGTAAAGCATCACATTAATACAGGCTTTTTTTTAGTGTTAATTTCTTTAGTTAGAGATCTTAGTTTTTACTTTATAAGCTAGCTAGCAAGATAGATATAAATAGCTATATAATTTACCTCTTTTACTGTGTTCTGTTCTTTTTACAGAGAAGTGCTATTGTTTTTTCCACAGCAAACTTAAATGATAGTAAATTCGTATTATCCATGTCTCTGCTTTTTTTTTTTTTTTTTTTTTTTAAGTATCTATAGGATATAAATGTTCAGGTAGAGAAATATGAGAGGCTGGCTGTACCCTGAGACCTGGGAACTGGGCAGAGTTTAAGACAACAAATCCTCTTTACTTATTCAACTGACCTCCCAATTGTGGGATGCACATAAAAGGTTCCCACAGCCACCAAATCTCAAACGTCAGACACTTTACAATCTCGTGTTGGCTTTTGTCATCTTCCTTTCTAAATGGCTGCTGATTTATTTCTCAGAGCTTGGTTACTCCATGTATGAGTAAAGAACCTTCCACATAGTATTTGTTCAATATTTATCAAAGAATAGAACCTGAAAATTTTGTTTTCATAGAGAAAATTTGGAGCCAGTCTATAAAAAAGTGATTTTTCTAAAACTATTCATCAGGGTTGAATCAGGTGGCAGAGTTGCAGCTTAAAGAAATGTTTTAGTTCTTTCGCTATAATGCGTGTTTTCTCATTTTAGGCAACAGAAGCAGCAATATACGAACCAACTTGCCAAAGAAACCGATAAGTACATTAAAGAGTTTGGATCTCTGCCCACCACCCCCAGTGACCAGGTATGAAACTTTAAGACACACTGTGGATGTATTGAATGTGAAAGAAATCAAATGTATTGTGGGATCTTTGAAGTGTTGTGCTAGAAAGGAAATTAGGGGGAAAAAATCAATTTGAGATTAGTTCACAGAACACAAAACTATATTTAATTGCCCAGGTAGTATCCTTTGGTTCAGTAAAGCAAAAATTATTTCCATGCACTTGCCCTGACCCATAATTAAGTAAGTGCTCAGAAAATGCTTCCTGAGTAATTGTTTCCTGGCCTTCCAGGACTGACTTCATATAACATGCACGCTCATTCAAGATGTGAGGTTTCCTAGGGGCACACGTATTTATTACCCTGCTTATTACTTAGTGGAAGTTATTACTTAGGTGAGTCAAAGGTTTTATTTTCATTTTTAAAAAAAATACTTTAACATAAAATCATGGCCCAGTTTTTAGGATGAGAACTTGAGGTGAGAAATCCAACATTATGGGCCTTTTGCCTCAAGGTAAAATAAGCACAGTATTTGAACATATTGTCAAATTGTTCAAAATGTTATTGAGTTAAGCAGTAAGGCCCTGTAATAGGAGAGTGAGTGAAATTTTCAGAATTAAATAAAGAGCCAGCTACTGGCAAAACAACTTTTGCAAATTCTGTAGAGCTTCACAGCTTGATTCTGGTAGGTTTCTTTCCCCCCCGCTTTCCTCTAGCGTCAAAGGAAAATACAGAAGGATCGCTTAGTGGCGGAATTCACCACATCACTGACAAACTTTCAGAAGGCGCAGAGACAGGCTGCTGAGAGAGAGAAAGAGTTTGTCGCTCGAGTAAGAGCCAGTTCCAGAGTGTCTGTAAGTATTTAAAGCAGCACTGTAAAAAGAATGTGGTACCCTCCAAGGGCCCCGTGAAGAGCTATGCGGCATGTTTCTTGAGTCCTAAAGACCTGTGAATATCTTGGAAATCGGTATTTGAATACTTATTTTCAGGTGTTTCTAATCAATTTTTAAGAAGGATGATCATTATGTATTATTGTGGTTATTCTGTCGATGTTGTGGAACAAAAGATTATGTAAAAATATAGAAACGTTTTGTTAGAAAAGATTAGGGGTCAAATCCTAATTTGAGCCTGAGACTGTTACTTTGTATTCGTGCTGGTGTAGAGAGCACTTTAATCCTGCATTGTATGAAGATGATGTAAATGAATAGTGAATATATTGTGTGAATATTTAAAACGAATGTACACCTGGAGAAAATAAAGGATAAATTAGAGTGGAATCTTGACTTAATCTAATTTTAAATCTCCCTAGAAACTATCACAGGTTGTTTTGTTGTTCCTTGATATAGAGGTT
The DNA here is from genome assembly GCF_965194805.1 of Balaenoptera borealis. NCBI lineage: Eukaryota > Metazoa > Chordata > Mammalia > Artiodactyla > Balaenopteridae > Balaenoptera > Balaenoptera borealis. The sequence goes on from NC_138873.1 coordinate 30,680,862, forward strand.
TCAAGACTACATTATGTTTTGATCAAATAATATTTGTTATTTGGCCCTTGAGAATATTTAATGAATTGCTTCTTTGTCAGCTTAGGATATAATTTGTTTTATTACTTGACGTAATTGACCTAAAATACTAGAACAAGAACTTTTCTCTCTTTTTTCTTACACCTACACTCCAGTGTGTACATAAATCAGTTTAGATTATTACAAAGTAAAATGTGAGCGTTGTGTGTTTTTCCTTTGCATCTTCTCAATCCATTCTGTTACTAAATTATTCAGGGTGGTTTTCCTGAGGAGAGCTCAAAAGAAAGGAATCTTGTGTCCTGGGAAAGGTAAGAAGTATAAAACATTATGCAGATCAAAAGATAATTTTTCAAATACGTTTTTTACATCACAGTCCCTGGGCAGAATTAAAGCTTTCAGTATATTATATCATGACTATCCTAAGTTATTTATAAATAGAAAACAATAAGTTTGAAAATTTTTCAAAGTAATTATTTATTATAAAATATATAAAAATATTCCAGTATAGCAATAATACTCTTTAAATAATTATTTGTCCAAATAAATATTATTGACTTAATTATTATTTGATATAGATTATTCCCATATATGAAGTTTAAATTAACCAAGAAGAAGTACTCACTTGCCAAATATAATAGTTTCCAATAATTAAATAATAACTCTAAACATAACATCATTGAAATGAAACATGAATAAAATTTGGTTAATATTTCTGTTATATTTTTAGAATTTAAGTGAGCAATTCTATGACTTTGAAGAAAAAATATTCTATTCAATAAGTATTTCTTAAATAAAAAGGAAGCCTCATTGTTTTCATACCAGTTTTTCTTTTTTACATATTCTTTTCTTTTTAATAGCCAAACTCAGCCTCAGGTGCAGGTGCAGGATGAAGAAATTACAGAGGATGACCTCCGCCTTATTCAGGAGAGAGAGTCTTCTATTAGGCAACTTGAAGTAAGCTTTACATTGTAGAATTGGACTGCTGCTCTGTTCTTAGTGAGTTTGTCCTCGAGATGCTTAGATGATGCTGGGAGAGAGGTCAAGAAAGAATACTAAATAAATATACCAATTGATGGCATATTTCATATAAATTAGAGTCATTCTGTTAAAAAAAAAAGTAATTTCTTTAGAATTTGTGCAAGGATGAGAAAATATACTTCCCTCTACTCCAGCTTTTTTTTTTTTTTTTTTTTTTAATTCTGTTAAGTCATCTCAAGCCACCTGAGCATTGAGAAAATTATCAGTCTAGAGATAAAGGTCTGTTCAGAGAGTCTAGATAGCTTCCATGGCACATGATACACATCACACCTGCATGAATAAGACTTTTTCCAAGGGCTTTAAAAGTGTTTTATTTCTCTTTAGTGTGTGTAGGCTATCAAAGAGGTATAAAAGGTTTAGTAGCCTTAGTTCTTAGGGAACCTACCTGTTCCCTAGAAAGCGGGCTAATAATAGCTAACAATAGCTACCATTTATTGAGGGCTTCATGCACCAAGCACTATGTGATAAATTCTTTATGTTAATTGTCTTATTTAGTTCTCATAAAGCTCTGTGAAGTAATTAACTGTGTCATTATCATTGCCCTTCTACAGATGGGGAAACTAAGGCACAGGATGAATATGTAAATTGCCCCACCTTTCCTGAATAAAGTATTTAAACTTTACTTTTTAATCAAGCAAAATAATAGTTATATATTGAAGAAAATTAAATTTATAACTTATTTATCCATCACTATTCCATTGCGTATTCAGATTTATTAATGTGAGGCTTTGAATTTATACCTAATGTTTTATTCTTTTAAAGTGTCAAATTGACATATACATTTTTACTAGAAATACAATAAGAATATTTTTTACTTTTTTGAGGAAATACTATTCATGATAACAAAACTAATCAGATTGCATGACATAAATTCAGTAACCCACAACCCTTCTCTATTGTATAGTTCCTTCATTTCCACTCTGAATCACTTGATATTTTTAACATCACAGACTTATTTTAGAGAACTCAGATTCAGAGTCTACTTACTCGGGATTGCCTATAGTAAAATAGTTTTCTGATATTCCCCAAATATATGTTATTAGGTCCAGATGCATGCTCACCTAGGTATGAGCAGTGGTTTGTGTTTTTTAAAATTTTCTCCTTTTGTGGATTGGGGACTGAATTTCTGATTCCAGTAATATGTGCTTTTTTTCTCTTAGGCTGATATTATGGATATTAATGAAATATTTAAAGATTTGGGAATGATGATTCATGAGCAAGGAGATGTAATAGGTAAGCCCTACTCATTAGATTTCATGAGGCAGAAGCAAGCTACATGCAGTTTACCTGTGGTAACTTCTCAAGCCAGGGTAGCTCCTTCCTCTCTCTCTTTCAGTCCTCCTGAAATCAAAAGTACAGTGTCTGTAATAGACAAAGCATCACCCTTGGCATTATCTAAAACAGATCTCGTTTTTGGCTCCTACTGGTGGAAATGACCAGCTTTATTTATTTAAGAAGTCCCAAATTTAATCAGGGTCTACTGCTGCTGAGATCATGGAAGGTAACATTTAACATCATTCTAGCTTATTTCCAGGACCTCTGGTTTCTGTCTTATCCCAATTTAATTCTTACCACACCAAGGACTTTGGGGAAAACAGCTGTTCATAATTGTGCACACTATCTTGTCTTTTAAAGTAGAGGGAATAAGTAGCCATTTGCCTGAACATTAATTCTTATAGCTTTTTTAGTACGTTAATTTAGTTGTATTACTTAGATACAGAGAATTCTTTTTTAAAAATTCTTTAAAAAAAAAATCAGTGACTAAGACTTCCTTTAAGTTTTAAATGTAATTGTAATTCATTTAAGGTGTAGTTGTCAGCATTGATTAGGATTCTGATCATCTTTATCGTTTTGATATATGAAGATATCTGTGGGTATGCTAAAGACATATCTAATACATTTTCTGAATTTGGTTCAGTTGAAATGCTTGGACCTATGGTTTAATATAATTATTATTTGTCCATTCTTACCCTCCTCTGTAGCCCCAGTAGATCACAGGGTAAAATTTCAAAAGCCATTCATTCATCCAATAAATATTTATTGAATGCCTACTATATCCAGGCATAAATCTAGGCCTTGAGGATTCAGCTGAAATTAAACAACAGATAAAAAGATCTTATAATCTAATTGGAGGAGAGAGACAATTAAAACAGAAAGAAAAGTAAGTAGATGGTGATAAGTGTTACGGGGAAAATAAGGCCAGGTCGGGGGTAGGACTGCAGGAGGTGGGGAATGTGCTGCTTTTCTGGGGGAGTCAGGTAAGGCCTCACTCATAGGTGACATTTTAGTGAAGACTTCACGGAAGTAAGGGAGCAGGCAAGAGAATGTGTTCCAGGCAGAGGGAACAGCAGATGCAAAGGCCTTCAGGCAGAAGCACGCCTGACATCTTGGGCCAATGGAGTGAGCAAGAGGAGGATGGAGACGATGTCACAGGAGAGCAGATCACATAGGCCCCTGAGCCACTGTGAGGACTGTTTTTGTATTAATGGAGGGGAAGCCACAGGAGGATTTGAGCAGAGGAGCGTTATCATTTGACTTAGGTGAACAGACTGCAAAGGGACAAGACCAAAAACAAAGAAAACACTTAGAAGCCTATTGCAGGAATCCACATGAGCAGCTATGTTGTCTTGGATCAGTATGGAAGCAGTGAAGTGATGAGAAGCAGTGAAGTGGTGAGAAGCAGTGGGATTCTGGATATTTTTTAAATGTGGAGCCAAAAAGGTCTACTGACTATCTGGATATGGATGTGAGAGAGTAAATTCTAGGATGACTGTAAGGTTTTGGCCTGGCTCACAAAAATCATAGTGGTGCCATTTTCTGAGATGCGGAAATCTGTATTTCCATATGTTATTTCCAAAAACATCCATATGTTTGGATGGATATAAATCAATGATTTTTGGATATATTAAGATTCAGGGGCCAGTTGTCACCCAGGTAAAGGTTTGATAGGCATTGGTAAAGAGAAGATGGGGTAAAGGGGAGACATCTGGCCTGGGGGTATAAATCTGGGCGTTATCTGTACATAGATGGTATTTAAAGCCATGAGATTAGGTGAGATCACCTAGGAGATAAGTATAGATAGAGGAGAGGGGTGTCTGAGGACTTGTAAATATTTAGAGCACGGTCGGCAAACTACATTCGTTTATGCGTTATCTACAACAGGTTTTGTACAACAGAGGCATAGTTGAGTATTTATGACAGAAACCATATGAATGAACTGCAAAGCTTAAAGTATTTATTATCTGAGACAAAGAAAAAGTTTGTTGATCCCTGATTTAGAGCCTAGAGAGCTGAGGAGGAACGAACAAAAATGACCAAGAAAGAATAGCTAGTGATACAGAAGAAAACCACAAGAATGTATAGTTTTAGAATGGAGGGGAGAAAGCATTTCAAGAGCGAAGGCAGGTCAGCTCTCTCAAATGCTGCTATTCGGTTAGGTAAACTGAGGCTTTAGAATTGATTGCTGAATTTAACAATGTGTAGGGCATGGGGGACCTCAGATGAGAGCTGTGCTGGTGAAATAGTGCAGGTGAAAGTATGATAAAGTAGGCTCAAAAGACGCTGGGAGGAGAGTGACTGGAGATAGCAAGTGGAGATAACTCTAGGAGTCAAGTGAAGTCATAGCTGCCAGTGGATGTGGCATAAATGAGAGATTTGGGGGTTTGTTTGTGTGTTTTTAAGATGGCAGCAATAGGATTGATGGGAAAGAAGTATTGTTAGTGAGAGGGAGGAAATTGCTGGCCTGAGGTCTTTGAGCTAGGCAACAAAGAATGGGATAAAGTACACGCATGGGGAGGTTGGCTCTCGCTGAGCGTGGACAGGTCCTCCCTAACCATGGGAGAGAAGTCCGAGCACAGAGACTGTTGCATGTGGTAGTGGGTAGGATCAAAGGAGACTGTGGAAATGTCTTCTGATTGTTCCTGTTGTCTCAGCGATCTAGAAATAAGGTCACTGGTGGAGAATGACAATGCATGACGAGGCATGAGAAGTTAGGGGAGAGAGGAGGAAGTATGACTTAGCGTTCCAGGAATTGGGGAGATGAGGCAGGCGTGCTGTGCAGTCAAGAATTTAAAGTGAAATGTCATCACGGTGATTCTTTTTTGCACCCATGTTCAGCTGCATGGGACAGGTTGGGGTTTTGTCACCTAACTGTGACCACAGTAGGAGGGAAGAAGGCTGAGGATAAATGCAGGAAACCAGTGACAGATGATTGTGTCTGGAGTCTAGGCTAGGGAAGAGGAAAGTGAGGACATGAAGTATGTGAGGGGCAGTGAGAAAGTGGTAGGATCACTAAAGCTGGGGTCTTAGAAGGCGAGAACTCTAAAGGTAGCAGATGGTAATCAGAGAGTGAGACCTGGAACGGAGATTATAGAGAAGCTGCAGTTATTGGTAATGACAGGTTTGGGGTGTGACCATGGATGTGGGTGGCTCAGAAAGCGCCACAGGCAAAGTCTTTGAAAATCATGTGTTCAGAGAATTGAGAGGCCTGGCTATTAGAGGGTCAGCAACTGGATATTGAAATCACCGATATGTAGGGTAGTAGAAGCATTGAAAAGAACATCAGTGATTCGGGGGCTAAAACATTCAAGGAATGAGGAGAGAAGACACCTGTGGATGTCTGCAGCAAGGAGGGCTGAATGAGTTGGACAGCATGAGCTCTAAAACTGAAAGTTGGCAAGGAGGAGGAGGAAACAGTGGTCCCCCATCCTACAGACGGACACCTGTTCCACCCCCATGTCAGAGGAGGGGGGAAGGAAAATGTCACCGCTTGACAAGGCTGTGGGGACCCTCAGGGAGCCTAGGTTTCAGCACAGAAGGAGGTTGATGAGGTCTGCCCAGCAGATGACGGTTTTCAGTTCTCTGTATTTACCCTAAACCAAAGTTCAGATGCTTGCTTGCTGCTGAGTTGGCCATCACAGAATGCAGGTACTGGTGATGGTACTTTTGGGGGTTACCAGGTAGAACTGGAGTGCACTATAATGAAAATAATAAAGTTTCTTTCCGTCAGATTCTTCTGTATTGTTTGGATCACCTGGGAAGTAGTATCACTAAAAAAAAAAAAACTCAGCCTTACCCATATACTATTAATATTAACCTTTGAATAGTGAACATGTTTAATCTTACCTTGAATAAAATCTGGTGATTGGTACAGCTCTGTTACTAGAGCATCAGCACCTGTTTTGTGTGTATGTTTTGTTTTAAAGATAGCATAGAAGCCAATGTGGAAAATGCTGAGGTGCATGTCCAGCAAGCAAACCAGCAGCTGTCAAGGGCGGCAGACTATCAGGTAATATTAACTGTGCTAAATTGTCTTATAACTCAGACTTTTCAACGTTTGTGTGTGTGTGTAAAATCAGGTTTACAGTGGCTGGAGATGTTAAAATTCAAAATGCCATGGAAGACAGGCTAGAAATATGCCAATCAGTTCAAACTGCGTGTAGCCTGTCTGTTCTCAGGGTTGAACTGGTGTTGTGCCCACAGGGATGGGAAGTTTAGAGTCTTGAGGAGAGCAGTACACAACTCCAGTCTTTTCTTACAACTTTTGGTCTCCGATGTCATTTTGACATTTCAACCCAGAAACCTCTTTGATAGCGATTTCCCTCTGTTTCTTGCTGTTCCCTTCTACCTTTCTTTTTTGTCAATGATACTATGGACTAAAGAGGCAGAGATCCTTGTCCCAGAAAGATCTCTTCAGGTCCTGTGGAAATTATATTAGCTTAGAGTGTCCTTGACCAGTGGGTATTCTGTCAGCATTCAGCAGACTCTTCACCAGGAATGAACTGATTTCTTAAGTGAATCAGGTTAGTATAGGGAATCCATAGGTATGAGTCAAATATAAATATATATAAAGGACTACAAATATTAGCACCATGAACTATTAATATATCACTTAATATGTAAATCTTTGACATTTAACAAAGATAAGCCCAGGCTCTTTGGGAACCCCTAAATACCACTCTAGCATTTGATTTCCCTTTTAAAACTTCATTTTTTTTTTGTTGATGTAGTTGTGCATAATTATTTTCTCAGAAACTTATTACCTTCTTATAAAATTTCTAAGATATTATCACCATCCTAGGTATTTTTTTTTTAATTGCTTTTCGCTTTTCTCACTGATCTTAGAAGTTCCCTTTAGTTTCAATGCCATTTTTTTCACTGGACAAATCAGTGCATATAGAGGGTGCTGAGTTATGCACGCAATTGTGCTCACCGACAGAGTAACTCATGTTTACTGTCTTTGTGCATGAGATTCAGATATGCAGCTCAGGATAGCTAATGTCACCATGTCCTAGAATGTAGGTGTCATTCATGAATACTTGAACACACACACACACACACACACACACACACACACACACAGTAATCTGTAAATACCAACAGTTAAAGCTGCTCAGAGTGTTTAGCAGGATTCATCAGTGACTGGGATTCCATGTAATTTCATTCTCCTTTTGGACTTCAGGGGGGATATAGATATATCCCCAAGTTTTACTTTTACTCTTCCTTGTGGAAGGGAAGGCCTATAGCCACCCTGGGGAAAAGGAACACATCTTCCCAAGTTGTACCTCCAGAGCAAGAGCTGCCCCCATCCTTAATCCCACAGGCCCTGGAGGGATGAGGAAAGAGCCATGCAACACAAGGGCTGGAAGGAGAGCAGCTTCCCAGTAGTCCCACCTGGCAGCCCTGATATTAAACCCATGCCTCTGCAAAATACGGTGCAGTGCTTCTAAATAGTTTGGATGAACCATGAACATAAAGGAAGGTGGAAAATGCTTTCATCACCACGGCACCCCAGGACTCACCACCGCACGCTGGAGAGGTTGCCCCAGGAAAAAAGATACTCTAGTGGAACAGCTGTCATTGTCGATGAAGGCATGTTACATATGGGTCTGCGGTAACCAGGTGGAATCTGGGGAAAATACATAGGCATGATTAGTTTGAAACTTGAACTGTGTTTAATATATGAAGAGTATATTCTGTTGAAAAATTAGATGGCCATTTGGAATACTGAAAAGTATAAGTAGTTTTCAGGATAATTTCAGAGTCAGGAACATATTCTTTTTGTAAATTTTATGCTACTTCTAGTTGACACAAAGTAAATTTACAAATTTTTCTACTTTGTAAGAAAAAGGATTCCTGCATGTAGCTGTGAGATATACAAGCCATTGGAGAAATATAGAAAGCTACAGCTGGGCCAGGAATGAATAATGGAGCAAAACTCTTAACCTTTATATTTTATTTATTTATTTTTTTAAATAAATTTATTTATTTTATTTTATTTATTTTTTATTTTTGGCTGCGTTGGGTCTTTGTTGCTGCGTGTGGGCTTTCTCTAGTTGCGGCGAGCAGGGGCTACTCTTCGTTGCGGTGCATGGGCCTCTCACTGCGGTGGCTTCTCTTGTTGCAGAGCACAGGCCCTAGGTGCACGGGCTTCAGTAGTTGTGGCACATGGGCTCAGTAGTTGTGGCTCATGGGCTCTAGAGCGCAGGCTCAGTAGCTGTGGCACATGGGCCTAGTTGCTCCATGGCATGTGGGATCCTCCTGGACCAGGGCTCGAACCCGTGTCCCCTGCATTGGCAGGCGGATTCTTAACCACTGCGCCACCAGGGAAACCCCTTTATATTTTAAATGACAGTATTAGAATTTTTTTTAGCTCTTTGTGTTTTATATTTTATTTGAATGTTGAGAGATTTTGAATGCAGTTTCCATTCATATTCAAGGATGGGAATGATTTGGGAAATTAATAAGTCTACTTTAAGAAACATTGCCAAACATTTGCATTTGCTGATATTGTCAGAGAACTCATTTTGAAGAGCAATTTTTTGATAAAAGTTTAAAAATGGATGGTTTTAAGATGTTTTTTGTTTTCACACATAGGTAAACTCTATTGCTCAAGTTATTAATTTTTATTTGTCTGTATCTTTTTTTAATTAAGCCCAACCACACATCTAGAAAAAATACCAACGGAAGTTGAATAATTACCCCCTGAATTATACCATTAATTCAAGAAGAATATTTCTTGAAAGCATAGTGCTATATGTATTGAAAAGCAAAAAAATATAGCCCAAATGAGGGCAATAAATTACTATTGGTTTTACTCTAGAAATGAACCAAATGATCTTCACTTGCTATAGAGGTGCTCCACTACATCTGTAAATGTGCTTTTTGTTTTTTCGCATCTGCAGCGCAAATCCAGGAAAACCCTGTGCATCATCATTTTTATCCTTGTTATCGGAGTTGTAATTATCGGTCTCATCATATGGGGAGTGAAAGGCTAAGATTGTAAAGGAGCACACTATTGCACTACATTATGTAAATTATGTAGGAAGATTCCTTAAATCATGGTAGGTTTTTTTTATTGTTATTATTTTAAAACTGTTGCTTAAAGGATGGTTCCCATACTTTGTTATTTTTATTTGGGGGGAAGTTTTCTTTGGATTAAATCTGATATTTTCTAATACTGGAAGTTTTTCTAAATATCACTGCTGGCATAGCTTCATGCTTTTTGACCTAGTAACTGTTAGGTTTTTGCCCACATTGTATATGCCTTTCATTTATAATTTATTTATCCTGTTGACTTAGTTTTTGGAATTAGTAAATTCAGAGGTGTGTGTGTGTTCTGTGTCCACCTCTCTGTCACAGTGTAACATGCACCCATGTTTCTGTTACTTCAATTACAAATCTTAAATTTAATTTTGATTTGGGCCAGCAGAGGAAGTATTGTCAATAACTTTAAAAATTAACATATATGTTTGTGTTTGGAGTTTTGTTTTTATCTAGTTCACAGCAACACAAATTGTCTATTTAACTTTTACTGTTATTTTTCTCTTAAGACCCTTGTTTATTCTGAATGAAATCAGTGAATAACTTCCTAGTATATTTCTTACTCCTGATGTGTATATAGTAAACATTTGCTGTAGATTGGCTAGTAAAATACTAAGGATAGATTGTTTTTATATAGGTTCTGTTTAAGTCTGACGTTCGTTTGCAGGGGATTGTGTGGTCACTATAAATGTTTAATGTGATTTGGAGGAAGAGTATGACAGATCAATACCTATTGTGTTAGAATACTAAAGATCCCAACTTGTATTCGGCTGTGTATTTCCACAGCTGTTATGATGGAAAATTAATTACCTTCTCTTATGTCCTACAGAATAATGAAGATTACTTTTGGGAAGTAACTTTCCCACAGTTACTGTTTTTGAGCACCTAACACTTAAAATTCTGTTTCCCTTCATACCATTTTGTACCATCCTTCATTAGAAAGGGAATTGGATGTTCGCCACTTAACTCACTTGCCTTTTTAAATCAATGTTGTTTTAATGCACTAATCTGAATACTGTAAAGAAGATTATCTTAGTTTATAGTTTGTATTTTATAATGTTCTTATGTAGCAGTTTGATAGTGAAGGCAATGTTTTACATGGCAAGCTATGAGACTTCAAATGGGAACAAATAAAATATTAAGTAACTAAGTAAATTGTATCTTTGCAACCAAAATAAAGATGATTTTAAAAAGTGTCCGGATAGTTTTATTTCAGGAGAACTCTGCTTCCGTGGGACTTGATACTTACCTCACACTTTTGCCACTGCAATCTCAACAGAGGAGATGTAACCACATGGCCACCATTCTGCATCTTGCTGGAGTACCGGCGTACTCAAAGTTTTTATTTTGGCAATCTTAAAAGGTTTTGCCGCTAATAGGTAGAAGCTGCTTTTGCTTGTCATCAGAACTCAATTTTTTCCACAAAAGAGTAGTCTTGATTAGAAAAAATAAAATGAAAAACAATACAGTAGCCAAATTTTTTAAGTTCTTAACAAAGTTTTTCTTTAGGTGAGTTTTAGAATCTCTTTGAAAGGGTGATGCTTACTTTCATGACTGTCAACATATCTGGATCTGTTTGAGTTGAACTGAGTCTCAAACTGAAGAACTTTCCTTATGAAGGGACACATATTGTTCATTTTAGTGTGTTCTGAAGACATCCTTGAATGACGCAGATGGAGATTAACCAGCCTCTTTGCTTAAACTGAATGACAGTGTGGCATGAAGGGTTTGGCTGTTGTACTGGTCATTAAATATTATGAAAATGTTTTGGTTTTGCACAATGATTAGTGGTAGAAAAATAACTGGTGCAGTTTCAACATAATGCAGCTTGTTTTACTAGGCATGAGATCAACCCTAAAAAAAATACAGATATGGACACAGATGGAGCTTGATCTGAGACAGCAAACCATGGAGGCAGCCTCTGGAGTCAGGCCCACTGAGTACACTGGGTGCCCAGCAGCTGTATCTGTGTCGCTCACTGAGAACACTGCACCTGGAAGAGGTTGCCACTGGATCCTTCTTCAGGGTCTTCACTGCTTTTGTTAAAAAATAGTAAAATCTTGCACACAAAAAATCGTGTTTTGAATACCGATCTAGACAAATTTATAATGAAAAAAGAAATGACTTTTGAAAGTTTGTTCCACAAAAATTAATCTGTGGTTTAAGCAAGGAAAATGCAGAGTAGTTTCTCTAGTTGGTGTGATTTTCATTTGTTTCTTCGTGTAGTAAAAGGAATGTCACAATAAAAGATAAAAGCTATATAAAGGAAAAAAAGGTCATTGTCCGCCTTTATAGTGAAGAGCAATTCACACGGGTAACTTATTCAGCATTTAATTTTTGAAAAGCAAAACTGACTATTTTTTACACATGATCAGTTACTACAATAAAAAATTAAATTTCAGAAGGAGATGAGAGTTGTTTGGGTAAGTTATGAGTTAAATGACATTTTTAGTTCATTTAAATATGATGAAAATTTCTCATTAGTGGGAAAGAACATCATTAGGCATCCTTCTTTCCTGGAAAAAAAAAATTGCGTATTTTCATAATTCACTTAGGAAAACAAAAAACTGACCTCTGGCTCCCAGACCTCTTCAGTACACCATAAGATTTGAGCAACTTGACCTTGTATTTCTCAGCAAGAAAATACGGTTAGCAAGATGGGCACGCACAGGAGCCTGAAAGTGTTACAATGGACCACTTCCTTGACAGAATGCATCACATTTCTGCTTAACAACTGTCCAGACATAGTTCATCAATCAGTGAAGATAAAAGCATTTCCCCCACTTTTTTAGGAATCTGTGTCCTCAAAATACTGTCACACAGGAAATAAAGAAATTGCCTGATGTAAACCTGCAGGTTCATCTTTCTTCTCTTCAGCTGGGTTTAACAAAGTCAGTAGACTCAGTGAAGCATTATCTCTTTCACTAAGTTAAGACATGTAGGAAACCTGTTTTTCTCTTCATGCTAAATTCAAGTATTTTAACCTTTCTATCTGGGTTCAGTCAGGAAAACAACCACCTGATGATGTAAGCATAAAGGGTTTCAATGTGGGGAGTCAGAAGCTTCCACCAAGCGTCAGAAGGGCAGGCGAGGGAAGGTGCATCTGCAGTACCACCCTGGGCGGATCTCGGGAGCTGGCCCAGGAGCCCGTGAGAATCTGGAAGCATCCAGGAAGCTCCTGTCACCTCAGCCTGCAGCACCAACGCAGTGAGTCTCAAGGAACTGTCACCAGCTATCTAGGCTGTTGACAGCACCAAAGCAGGTGACCTGTGAGAGATCTTGAAGCTGCTGCGACTCCTGTGCCCGCGGGCCTGTGCACACTTCTGCCGGGATGGCCTCCAAGGGAGGGTGGCCTCTCCGTTCTCTGCCTCCTCAATCCTCTGGAAATGCTTCTCATTGGGCCACGCTGACTTAGAACCAGAAAGCAAAGGAGGTTCTGGAAAATGTAGTTTCTGGCTTCCCTGCAGTGCAAAGAACACTACGGAAGGATGGGACAGTGATGCGGAGGTGACAGCAGACAGCCCATCATGATGGGGAAACGCTGATAGATGGAAAGAGCACAAACAATGTGAAGCAGAAAGCCTCACAGAATTCTCTTCCATTAGGGGTTCTTTGGTGGGGAAAGAAAATAACACTGATTTTAAATGGTAAATAAGTCCATTTTCCCAACCAGAACAAAGTCTCTGTATTATATATACTCTGGGACCCCAGCAGCTAGCTGTTTCCTCCCTCTCTCTCTCCTTAGTTGCCCAATAAATATTTGTGTACTTAATTTGGCATTTATTTTGTGCCAGGCTGCCACGTGCCCAGGCACAGAGGGTATTAGAGTGAACCAAAAGAATGTGGTCCCTTCCCTCAAGGAGCTTACATTTTGGTATTAAGCACGTAAAAAACACTTGATGTTAGGAAGAAAATGGTGGGTGGGAGAGGAAGGAGGTAAGGGAAAAACAATGAATGAGGATGGATTCATCATTCTTTGGACCACCTACACCTGGGGACTGCTCATTCTTAAGGACTGGCTTCCTGTTTATCCTGTTACCTCATTACCAAGTAACTGAATTTCATTCTCCTCAGTTAACAGACTACTAGAAAAGTGATAGTTTTCTAAAAAGTAGCTACTAATTTGAAAGTTGATCTGTATGTATTGTCTCCAGGAAAGAACCTTCCATCTTTTGGTGGCAGCATCTGGATTGAGAGCTAGGGCGTCCTGATAGTCAGGACTGACATTTATAGGACTTTTGCAAAATTATTACTCCCAATAGAGGGAGGAGCACTGGAAAGAGAGGAAAGAGCTAAGGGAATTTTGGAATCCATGTTTCTTCAGAATGCACTCAAAGCCAATGCATTATGCATGCTCCTAGTAAAATGTCCCTTAAAACATTTTTAATTTAACCCTGCCCTATCCCTTGGCAATTTTTATTATTTTTTTCTTTGGTATCAAAAGGGAATAAAGAACACCCTCAATGGCTCACATTAACCCAGTTTCTCATAATTTAAATACTGTTTCAATTTGTCAATTTTAATCCTTTGTTTTCGCAATCCTTTGGTTAACATGAAAATCATAAAAGGAAACCTTATTTTTCTCCAAATAATTCTAATTTTAAAAGCAGAAGTAGAACTAAATAACTGACACACTAAATAGATTTTTATAGACCCTGTTGCTTCTGGCAGGTTTTTAAGAGGTTGGTCATTTAATTACTCAGAGTGGGATTCTTGTAGGTTTTGTGTAGTGATGGCATTCCTGCTTAAAATGTAAGTGGTGGAAGGCAAAACCAGATTTCCTGTGCAGTCGTTACATGCATAACACCCTTACTTGTTTTAGAGGGAGTCTGCTAGAACTGAACTGAGTCTTTAAATAAACTTGAAAGGGCATTAATTCCCACTTTGGCAAACCCAAAGTACAAATTTTTAAGTGTTTACTGTAAGTACTGTTAGACAGTAGTTACTAACTCCAAAATCTCTTAGCATTGGTGGAAACTTAGAAATGCAGTTATTTACCTTCAACAAAGATTTACTGATACTAGTTTCAGTTTCTAGTGAGTGCCTTCTGGAAGTTTCATATCAACTGTTAAATGGTACATCTGAAATGCTAAAGTCAGACCAGGATCAAAGAAACCAAGTTTACATCTCTAGAAACTAGAGATTTAGCCCAGGAGTAAGATACAAGCTTTTAGTAACTTGCATAGCTGAAGACCTAATCATGAAAAGCTTTCATGAGTAGTTAGTTAACTGAGAAAATAAGACATACTGTAGTAAGGACAGATAAGGAGATAGAAAATATGAATGACAGGTGATGAGACCTGAAGGATTGAATGAGAAGATCTAATATGTGTCTAATCAGAGTCCCAAAGATGGAGAATAGAAAAAAATGGAAGAGATAGATGATTGCTGAGAAATTTCCAGAACTAATCAGAAACATGAATCCACATATACAAGAAATAAAATGTATATCAAGCAAGATAAGTAAAAGGAAACTGAAGAACAACAAAGACAAAGAGATCTTAAAAGCAGCCAGAATAACTAAATATCCACATGCAAAGGAATGACAAACTAACAGTCGAATTTTCAGTGCCAAAAATTGAAGCCAAAAGACAGTAGAATAACATCTTCAAGGTGCTAAGTGACAATAACTGTCAATCTAGAATGAGTGCCCAGTGAAATTATCTTTCAAGAACAAGGGCAAAATAAAGACATATTTTGGTGGGTTTTTTTTTTAAAGGAGAATCTGTGACCAATAAACTTTCATTTAAAGAATAAGGATGAATTTAGAGTAGAGAAAAATGACTAGAAGGAGGGTCTGAGATGCAAGAAGGAATGACGTGCTAAGAAGGAAAATGTTAAAGAATGTTTTTATAACCTCTAATTAGGGAAAATTTTCTTAGAAACAACTTTTTTTATTTAAAACCTCTTTGGAAATAGCACTGTTAACTGTTTAAGAAACCCTCAAGGCCAGTCACCTAATCAATGTCTAGTTAAAGTCTAAAACTCCACTATACAGTAGATGGTGTCCTATCTTAGGGTCCCTTCCTAAAAACAAGAGCATGGTGTCAAATGTAACTAATTTTTTTTTTCCAAACCAATTTAAAGGAGCTTTTTTTTAAATCTTAAGAGAGAAGGAATGATTTCTAACATATATTCATCAGTTTTTCATTGAGTCATATTGAAAATAGAAATTACATTGTCAGTACGTGTTAGTTGCCTACCCAGAAGCCATGCAACTCTTGCCAATTCTTAATGGTCTCAGACTTTCCTTTGGAATATTTTTTCTCCTCTCTTGGGTAACAGCCACATGCTTTGGGTGGAATTGACTCCAACCTAACTCCAGAGATGGTGGGCACTACTTTAGATAAATCAGCCCATCCCATTCCTTTTGCCTTAGTGATTGGTTCAGGGATGGGCAGAAACCCAGTCTAAACAATCAGCTCAAAGATTGCTCTCCTCCAAACTATAATCCAATCTGGACAGCATGTGGGTTGTGGTGCACTGGATATGAAGCTGGACACTAGTGCAATATTTTAATACTACGAGGGATGATACAGCTTCAAGACAAGGATGTGAAGTTGGATAGAGTCATTCAGTTATTCAATAAGAATTTGCTGAGTGCTTAATAAATACTGGGCCCTAGGAAAAGCAAAATCTTATTTAGCAAATTCTGACATTGGGGGCAATGAAATTGTTTATAGCTTCCACAATAATTAGAAACATCTCTTAAAACTTCATCCTTGTATCTAGGAAGACTTTTGCTTTTCCAATCAGGTATTTTAGTTCCAGAAAAAGAACAAGACAATGAAAACATTGTATGAAAGGTTTCTTTCAAACTTTTCTCAATCAGCAGTTTCTACCCCAATCATCATGATGCTGAGAGGCTTCAGAAACACAAGTGACTCTGTGTTCAGACCAAGTACTTGGCCTCAGGAAGATGAATGATCAGACCTACTCACCATATGATTATAAGGGTCAGGTAGTTTAAAAAGAAATTACAATCTGAATTGAACCATGGATGAACAGTGTTGCTATTGAGCTTCAAATCCTAGCTAATAAACATAACCTTGTAAAGAGAGGTTAGTGTTTGGGAAACTGCATGTTCTTGCAGAAGAGCAAAGCTTTTGCAATATAAATAGTTGTGAGTGTACTAGCTTTCATCTTTGATGCCTTAACACTCTGTGTTTAGAGTTTTTGTGTCCAGGGCTGGATTGAGAATTTTAGAAGCTCCAAATACTAAAAAGATTGTGATGACAACCCCATATGTAATTCAAAAGAAAATTTATTTTTTCAGAAGGTCATAAAACACCTAAATACTGAAATTAAAATGACTTTTTCTAAATTTTCTTATTTTGAAATGCTGCATAAATTCATCACAGTTAAAATTTCTTAGTAATTTCTGGTTCATCTGCTTTGCTGGTATCTTAAGCACTTAACTTAGTCTGTTGGGTAATAATTCAGCATCGATTGTATTTTACATTATTAATTTTTCTGTAATTTTCAAAATGCAGACGGAGGGGAAGAGTATTATTTCAGAGAGGGATTTGATCACTCACAGCAAACAGTATCCTTTGATTTGGGGGTAGTCTAGACTTTTTTCCTGAATAGTTCTAATAAGGAACAACCTTTAATCCCAAATATATTACACACTGACAAAGTAATATGGGTTTTAGAAAAACAAAGTAGGTCTTATTTTGGTACTGTGCAATGTTTGGTTTAGATTAAACATGGTTGGAGGGGACACTTAGGTATGTAAGGATCACTGAGATTCATGGGTCAGGCCTTTTGCTGATTTGCTTTTCTAAGACTTGGTAGTAATGTGCCTCAGAGAACTAGGGTGAGGTTAGCCAGTCATTTTTGACTAAACAAAGAAGACTGCTTAAAGGTCTACTTTTTCCTAATCCTCAAAGCTATTTATGATTTGTAAAGTAGTATGAGTTAACCTTTTAAAAAAAAAATCATTGTATTAAGAGAAAACGAAAGACCAAAATCTCCCACCTAATGATTTCAATATGACATTTGTATTCTTTTTTTTTTTTTTTCATCTAAAAACCCCCTCAAGCTCTATGGAACAGAGCAAAGAGAAATTGACTGCTTTTTGTTGGGTGAATAATTAACTGGAAAACATTTGTCATATCAAGATCTTAGAGCAAGAATAAATATTGCCCTCACTGAGGAAACCAAAAAACCTCAGTTACATTATCCTTCAATACTTTTAATTTAACTTTTATTTCTCTGCTTATGACTATTTCCAAATTATCTAAATTTAATGATGTGATTGTTTTTTATATAATGACAGTACTATTTGGAAGACAGTATTCTTTTTTATTGAAGCATAATTATTGAGGAGAAACAGGGATACACACAGGCAAGCACATACTACAGTGGCACAATTTTATCGGTTGAATAGCATCTAAATCACTAATATGTGGTGTTTTCCTTTGGGTCATCAATTATACCAAGTTATCTCAGACTCTTAGCTTCTTTGCCCTTGTAATTCCTTTAAAACTATGGGGGTACTGTTGGGAAAGCCGTTAACAGGGAGAGGGGGAAGTGGCCTTTCTATCAATAGCAATATTTTAAAGGGATAAAGCTAGGTAGTTGTTTTCATTTAAATTATAATATGCAACTAGAGGCTCTCAAAAAGAATGAGAACACTATAATTGAATCACAGTACTTCTTAGTTTACATCAACCTTCTATCACCCATTCTGTAGGTCTCTACCTTTTAACCAGCAAAGAGATAGTTTCCTTTTATTAAGACTCTCTTCAGTGGATAGTGACTTCAGTTCCACAGCTAAAACCACCAAAGGGAGAACCCATGCTCCTTTCTCCTTATGAAAGCCATCATAATGTAAGAAAACTGCACTGAGCAGATTAAACAGGCAAGGGAGACTTTATTAAAGACTATTGTAATTAAGGAGAGAGAGATTGAACTTACCTCCACTGAAACAAAAGGTAAGAGAATTTTTAAGCACTGAAGTGAGGTGGTGAAAAGTACTGTTGGGCATTACTGGGGAGGTTGGTCAATGCCATTAGGCCATCTCTGTTTGCTAATTGGTGCTTATTGAGGTTAGTTCCCTACCTTTTCACAGAGACTAGGAGATAAAGGTGCAGTCTTTCTAGATGATTATGTTTTAATGGGATGGCTCCCAGGTCCTTGAGAAAGACATTCTTGGTATTAAAAATATAACGTTGGAAGGCAAGGTTGGTTTACATCTAAAAACAATATTACATACCATATTAATTGAATAAAGCAAAAAACCAACATGATCATCTTAGTAGATTCAGAAAATTCATTTGACAAAATTCAATACTCATTCATGGTAAAACTCTCAACAAGCTAGGAAGAGAAAGAAACTTCTTCAACCTGCTAAAGACATCTTCGAAAAAAGCTAACACCATCTAAAATGGTAAAAGATTAAATGCTTTGCCCCTGAGATTGAGAATAAGACAAAGATGCCTATACTTATCACTTCTATTTAATATTGTACTGGTGTTAATAGCCATTGCAATCAGGAAAAAAATTATTTTAAAAGGCATCTGGATGGGAAATGAAGCAGTGAAACTGTCATTACTTTCAGATGATGTGACCGTTTATGTAGCAAGTTAAATGGAATCTAAAAAAAAAGCTACTAGAACTACTAAGTGAGCTTTGCAAAGTTGGAGGATAAGGTCAATGTACAAAATCAATTGTATTTCTATATACTACCAGTGAACATTCTACAAATTAAGAGAATAATTTCATTCACATTAGCATCAAAAAGAGTAAAATGCTTAGGAATTAATTTAACAAACAATACAAAAGACTTGTACATTGAAAACTATAAAATATTGCTGAGAGAAATTAAAGATATCTAAATAAATGGACATACAGTTTGTGTTGATTGGTTGAAAGCTCAATATTGCAAGATGGCAGTTATCTCCAAATGTATCTATAAACTCAATGCAATCTCAGTCAAAATACCAATTGGAATTTTTGTAGAAATTGACAAGCTGATCCTAAAATTTATATGAAAATGCAGAAGTCATGGAGTAGCCAAAACATTTTGAAAAAGAAAAATAACATTGGTGGACTTCTACCTGATTTCAAAGCTTACTACAAAGGCACAGTAATCAAGACAATGTGATATTGGCTCAAGAATGGACATATAGATCAGTGGAAGAGACTTGAGAGTCCTGATATAAATTATTACATTTGTGGTCAATTAATTAATTTAAACTTCATCAAAATTAAAAACATTTCTGTCTTCTGCATCTGTCCCTGCAGGGTCAGCCCGTGCTAAGTCACAGCCTGAATGGGGACCAGACAACAGCTTGTGTTGAACAGACTAGTGCCAGGTGGATAGGCCTTCTTTAAGAACAAGAACACAAAATTATGAATACAAAAATAAGCTGTGAATGTGAGTATTTAGAATGAGAAAATAAATCACAAAAAATTACTATTTTTTAAAAAGCAAATAGCACAACAAAATAAGTGATGATGATGATTATGATGACAATAATCTGCCTAACACTTTTATAACTATTTTTTTCCTGCATTTTCAGGCTGCATACACTTTGATTATCTCTTCACATGAAAATTTTTTGTAAAACTTTTTCTAGAAAGACTAGAAATATAATTCATTCTTTCCTCTATCATGATTGATGGAAATTGAGTGATCAGAAAGCTTTCTTGCAGTTTCTTCACTCATTACCGGTAATGCCACATCTGAGTTTCTTTCTCAGGCATTGGTCAAGAAAATGATAAGAAAACTCCAATATCACTGGATATGGACCCTGATAACCCCTGCCACAGCAGATGGTTCACTTTTATTAGGTCTTTGCTGCTCCCTCTTCCCAGTGGGCAGTACCTGAAATGATGGACAGAAAATATTCCTGAATTCTCGGTCATAGTTGCCCATAAGCAGGGAGACATCTCCTTGGGATCAAAGATAGGGTCCGGAGGCCTGAGGTTATATCTGGAGTCCCAGGATGATACAGTAGTATTCCTGGTAGCCGCTAGTACCACTGCAGACCCAATACCACCATCAGGTTGTAGAGGGTGACCACCAGGCTGGGCAGTACTTCCTGCTTCCTGCCAATGGCTAGGGCCACTCCTTCCTCTCTAGTCATCCAGAGAACACAGCAAGCCTTAGAACGGGTACAGTGAGAGGCCCTAAAGATTAAGATTCATTAACAACATGGTAAATCTATAAATCTACCTCTGACCACAGCTGACATCTTTCTGGAGGGTGTGTTTGTACATCGCCAAAGAGATCCTCAAAGCTTCTCTGTCACGGAACGTTAGAAGGCAATTAGCCACATGCTTTCATTTACATAACACCCCCCCTACCAAAGACCTTAAAATTAGTTCAGAATTTGGGTTTAGTCAAGTGGAGATATGCCAATGGACAGACGGAGTACGGTGAGGGGGATGGTGAGTGTAGAAGTGGAGACAGATGGCAGGAAAGCACAAGAGGAGCCTTTGGGGGAAAATATCCAGTAGTAAACTGTGTGGCAGTGAGACTCAGTAACAGTGCTTGACTGGTTTATTTTACAACGTGGGGCTGCCATAGGGACAAAAGAGAAGAACAGTATGAATTGCCACCGGGGCTATTTCTCGACTGTGAGAACTTCTCTTTGAAAGAGCTGGACACAGGGAGAGGACAGTGCTTTCCAAATGGCAGAGAAAGCGGTCAACACTGGGTATCAGGAGGCATATTGCAGGGAGTGAAGATCTCAGACAGGAGATGGCAGAAATGGGAGCAAGAAATCTGTCCCAGGTTAGCAGAAGCCAGGTTCTGATTCACACAGCTGTGGGCATCCCTTAGCTGAGGCAGCCAGCACCACTGAAACTCCATGGACCAAGAGGCAGGAAAGAAGAGCTCAGGTATCTGCAGGGGAAAGTGGGCCCCGAGAAGATCACACTGGAGTCAGTATCACCCCGTGTGTCTCCTAGCATGGCTGTGAGCAGATGCCTTTCCTGAAGGCAAAGCATTTGCTGGTATTAAGTGACCAATGAGCTGGCTCTGACTGCACGTAACACACTCTTTCTGTTTCCTGGAAAATTCCAGACAGACACAAGGGAAGACCTGAGACTTTGTCACTTGGTAAATTGGGGCTCTTAATCCATTTATCAAATTTAAGGTTCAAAACAACCATACATGAGATACCATTGATGGGCCTCAGGAGAACATTGGGTGACATATTCTGAGTGCCTTCACACTAAGAATTCTCCAGGAAGAACCGTCTTTACCAAGAGTCACCTGATTCCCTCCAGACCAAGAAATGACCAGCAATATGGTCCTTCCTCTGCAATTGACAGTCTCTAATGAAGAGATGCTCTTGTTCTGCTCCCCACCAGAGTCTCCCAGAATATGTGGCAGGGATGAAGGTTGCTTCATTGGTCCTGTTGGCCAGCCAGCAGAGGGAGTGAGAATGACAAAGTTTATACCTTCTAAACAACACCATCAGCTAAGTTTTCACTATGTTATGATTTTAAACCAATACATAAAAATAATGATCATGAAAATATCTTTACTGATTTTCATGTTTATAAAGATAATTCATGCTTATTTTTAAATGATGTAACAATATAGAAGGTAAAAAACAGTATCCCCCTTCCCAATAAAAAGTGTTTAACAGTTTGGTTTACACCCTTCCAGAATGTTTTCTAAATAAAATAGTTTGAGTCCCCATCCTAGGTCGTTTGGGGAATCTAGCGTTTTCTTCAGTTGTTTCAATGATTCCTGAGGAAGATGCTAATACAGTGGTTGCGTATTCCTCTTGCTCTGGATCCTATTCTGAATTCAATTGCTTATTGCTTTGTGTTGCCTCCTCTTTACACCTGCTGACTGCTCCAGCTTTTCTCTGGTTTTCTTGGCTCCAAAACTTCAAAACAGGAATTTCTTCTGTGGACCATGCTTTCCCCAGTGTGTTCAGCAGAGAAAGGGATTGCTTTCTCTTAAATTCAGTAAAGGATCTTTCAGGAAAACAGGTGATTGTTTCAGTGGAAAGCTTCAGCGAGTAGAATGACTCATCATTCAGTCCTAAGACCTGCCTGATGACATCAGTTCAACAGCCTATGTGCCATGATGCCCGCCTTCATTTTAAATCCCTTTGAGCTATGCTTTTTGGCTCCTGTAGAAGTATGTGCCTATGGGTACATTTGGCCATGCTTACAGAGATTCATTTAAATCTTAGCATTGGTAGATTAGAAAACTTGTTTTAAGTGGTTTATAATTTTGAGGATATTTGTTGGTATTATTGTTCTTAAATATATTTATGTTTAAAAATCAAGCTTATATAGGATAAATGGAATAAGCTTGGCACAGAATTAATACATATTTTAGTTTCAAATGTAATAACATGCTTTTTCTCCAAAGCAGAACCCCAAACATTAAATGATGTGCTTATTTATTCCTAGTAAAAAAACCCTCAGAATTATATCTTTTTTTAATTTTGTAGGCCACATTATTTGATATCTAATTTGATTCAGTTGATGATGTGTAAAGAAGAGATCTCACAGGAAAAAAAATCAGTTAACTAGTCCAAGAAATAATATATCTAAATATTGAAACGCGTACTTTAAGCCAATAAATGACAGAGTTAAGAGACGTTTAACCTTTAAAGAAGAACAGAAATAATAAGATATTTTCTGTTTGCAGCCTTAGATTTTGTTTAAAATAATATTGCACAGTGTTGATTACTACACCATTTGGCTCCATTTGAAGAAAGAACATGATTGTAAGAGCAACTTTTGACATTTGAAAATCAACATTGTTTACATTTGAGAAAATCACTATAGGTTGTTTTTAATAAATTTAAAGAGATTTACAAACACTCATATAAACTTTATTCTATGTTCATATTACTTTCCTTCAATTATATTTTTCCAAAAGTTTAATAACTGTAAACACTCTAAATGAAGCCATATGTCCAGAGCAGGCACTGATTATAATTCCTTTATGTTATACTTGAGTTCAAGATATTTCCCCAGTTACAAATGATTTAAAAGCTAACAAAAGGTGAAAGAGTTGGTAGGTTCATAATTGGAAAACAAGTTATGAATAGAGCAACTAATGATTGTGAATTTGTATCCAGAACATACAAAAAAGAAGAAAGAAACAAAAGAAACACACAAAAAATTTTATCCAGTTATCTGTTGGCTTTCTGATACAGAATATGGTATTAAATCCTGTACACAATAGCACACATTATGGATATAGATGTTTTACCAGTCAAAAACATTTGGAATTTAAAAAATTCCAAACAGAATGAGTTTGTTCAGTTAGAGATTGAGTTTCATGTTTGTATTTTTATCCTTCACCCTTTACTCTTCATCCCCAAAACATTTATTGAGTGACCAGTATGTAGTCAGTTGATACATATTTATCATTTTCAGGTTGAAGATAGCAGCTGAGTGAGTATAATTAGTGAAGAAGTGTTTTCAACGGGCACTCATGTTCCAGGACTCCCAGTTTAAAAGGGGAGACAGAGCTACGAGAAAGATTTGTTGGACACAAATATGAGTAGGAGTAAGGGACTATACCCCTTGGATCAGGAAATTAACCCCTTTCTCTTGTGTGTCAAAAGATACCCTAAGAAAAAAACGTCTTGCGATGCCCTCAGGCTTATGCTTGGTGGAGGCAGGAGCCCAGGGACCTAAGTGTTCGGATATCTCAGTAAAAGGGTTTACGGTCCTATTGTGTCCCTGGCCTTGTCTTATGACCTTTTTCCCTTTTCAGCTGCAATAATCCATTCCTTCGATAACCTTGCTATCTCTCATTATATACTATACATACCTGTGTATAGTATATATAAAATGAATAAGTAAAGAAAACCAACCCGAGTTCACCTTCCTCCTTCAAGTTTAGGGATTCTCTAAAGATCAACACAGACTTTCCCTCCTCAACTTCCACTGAGACCTGGAAGTCTCTGTCTTCTCAGTGGCTGTTGACCCTACTGGCCCCCAAAACATTGCTGATTGCTCTAGTTTCTGTATAAGTCTTACATTAGCTCATCTAAAATTAATTTAGTTCATAGTTCCTGGAGGTCAGTAGCCTGAAAACCTACTGCAATGGCATCTGCAGGCACAGGTATGCTGGGGAACTTTCCTCCAGGAAAATTACATACACTTAGGTTTTGTACCAACTCAGTGAAAGCTCTTCCATGTGCTGAAAAGATACACGCATGACAGCCTGATCTCCAGGCTGCAGGTAGACAGAGGAATGAAAGGTGCGCTGATCTACTCTCCCTCCTCCCCCTTCCCTCCATGTATGTTTACACACGTTTCTATTTGCCCCTGTGTGCACCTGAAAAACCTCTCTAGTGAACTGAAAACAGTTGAAACTCATTTCAGAAGGGGTGAGTTGGTTTTAATAAAACAACATATGACTATCTCAAGGAAAGGAGAATTTTGGATATTTTATATGTAATTATGAATTATATTAACTGTTCCACTGAAAGTGACAATAACAATAATAGTATCCTCATCATTAGAATATACTGTGGGCAATGGGTTCATATTTTCTTTTTATATTTTCTGTATTATCATCAAAAAAACCCTGGAGAACTAAAAATTTATTCTATTTTGGTAGGCATACTGTTGATTCTAAGTGATTTTTGATTCTCTGTTGTATCTCTCCACCACCCTGACAGCTGAATTAATCTAAAACCAGCAAACATTTTCTAGTGCAATTGGCTTGGTGCATTTGCCATGTGGAGATCTGA
This sequence comes from Balaenoptera borealis, assembly GCF_965194805.1. Lineage (NCBI taxonomy): Eukaryota > Metazoa > Chordata > Mammalia > Artiodactyla > Balaenopteridae > Balaenoptera > Balaenoptera borealis. The sequence goes on from NC_138873.1 coordinate 30,705,935, forward strand.
CTTTTGTCAGCCAAATAACAGTCTCATGACATATTTAAAACATCCATATGCTCCAGGGATAGAAATAACCTTCTTCTCCATACTCTGTTCAAGTAAATATTTCCTGGTAGCATTTCTCAGGACAATATTGCTTAAGTGAAAAACCAACTGTTCCTTGTATTCTTTTTAACACAATAAATGGACATGCTTTAATTGGTGTTCTCTGGCACAAGAAAAATCTGTAAGACGAAAGCAAGGAATAAGTCTAATTAGGTCACATTCTTGCTTTTTGGAAATGAGCATTCTTCTCCACTTTAATACTTATAATAACAAACACAACTTTTTTTAATGAAGAATAGCCAAATAAACATAATCTTTTTGTGGAACTTTAACATTAAAAGACCATTTTGGCTAAATATGCAAGGAGGAACAAAAACTTTTAAAGCCTTGTATTTAGTTTTCTTTTTGGAGTTTTCTAATGTTACTAGGTGTAGGAGTCTGTATTTTCAAATTTAACTTTATAAGGAACAGGATTTACAATGCCTAAGTTTAAAAATTAGGTGAGGTGATGGAGGAAATGCTGAGCCCAAATAAATGGGTGAAGTTGTGAAATTTATACCCCTTTTCTGGTTTCAAAGACCTGAAAAGTGTTAGTTCCAATATGGAGGATTTTTTCTATCAAAATAAGATTTAAGAAGTAAATAAGAGATAAAACTTGGGCCAAAACAAACTATTTCTAGAAAAATGGGAAACTCAGGGAATTTCACTAGCCAAAAAATTTAATGATAAAGAGCTAGAATAGTGCTATAGACGTTAAGAGGAATAGAAATGAATTGGAGGGAGAGCATGGCACACTTCACCTCCAAATATGGAGAACTGGGACTTCATACTACTGGGAATTACGAAAGCTTTGGGGAGATAGAGTATAATAGAGGAAGATCTTATCAAGATAATGTGACTGAAGCTCAGGCTAAAATTTCATCTATTCCGTTACTAATTCTACAAATATTTCTTGGACATTAACTGCTTGCCAGGACATTAACTGCTGTCCTTGGCTCACAGCAGTGAGCTAGTCAGAACAAAATCCTGGCTCTTAGTAGAATATATGTTCTAGTTGGAATATAGACAGTTTTTTAAACTGAAGTATAATTGACCTACAACACTATGTTAGTTCCAGGTGTATGACATAGTGATTCAATATTTATATACATTAGAAAATGATCACCCCAATAGGTCTAGTTACTATCTGTCACCATACAAATTTACTACAATATTATTGACTGTATTCCCCATGCTGTACATTTCATCCCTGTGATTCATTTATTTTGTAACTGGAAGTTTGTACCTCTTAATCTCTCTCACCTATTTCACTCATTTCCCCCAACCACCTCCCCTCTGGCAACCGCCTGTTTGTTCTCTGTATCTATGAGTCTGTTTCTATTTTGTTATGTTTGTTCATTTGTTTTATTTTTTAGATTCCATATATAAGTGAAATTATACACTATGTCTGACTTATTTTACTTAGCATTATACCCTCTATGTCCATCCATGTTGTTGCAAATGGCAAGGTTCCATTCTTTTTTACGGCCAAGTAATATTCCACTGTATATATATACCATTTCTTCTTTATCCATTCATCTATCAATAGGCACTTAGGTTGCTTCCATATCTTGGCTATTCTAAACAATGATGCAATGAACGTAGAGGACCATACTTCTTTTTGAATTAGTGTTTTTGTTTTCTTTGGAAAAATATCCAGAAGTGGAATTGCTGGATTGTATGGTAGTTCGATTTTTAATTTCTTTGAGGAACCTCCATATTGTTTTCCGTAGTGGCTATATCAAACTACATTCCTGCCAACAGTGCACGAGGATTCCCTTTTCTCCACATCCTTGCCAACATGTTACATTTTGTTCTTTTGGTAATAGCCATTCTGACAGGTGTGAGATGATATCTCATTGTGGTTTTGATTTGCATTCCGCTGATGATTAGTGATATTAAGCATCTTTGCATGTGTCTGTTGACCATCTATATGTCTTCTTCGGAAAAACGTTTGTTCAGATTCTCTGCCCATTTTGTAATCGGGTTGTTTGGTTTTTTGATACCGAGTTGTATAAGTTTTTTGTATATTTTGGATATTAACTTCTTGTTGGATATATCATTTGCACATATCTTCTCCCATTCAGTAGGTGGCCTTTTTGTTCTGTTGATAGTTTTCTTCACTGTGCAAAATCTTTTTATTTTGATGTAGTCCCATTTATTTTTTATTTTGTTTCCTTTGCCTGAGGAGACATATCCAAAAAAATACTGCTAAGACCAATGTAAAAAGCATACTGCCCATGTTTTCTTCTAGGAGGTTTATGATTTCAGGTCTTACATTTAAGTCTTTAATCCATTTTTAGTTTATTTTTGTATAGGGTGTGAAAAAGTAGTCCAGTTTGATTCTTTTGTACGTAGCTACTCGGTTTTCCCAGCACCATTTATTGAAGAGGCTGTCTTTTCCCCCATTGTATATTCTTGCCTCCCTTGTCATAGATTAATGGATCATATAAGCATGGATTTATTTCTGGACTCTGTTCTGATCTATGTTTCTGTTTTTGTGCCAGTATCATGCTGTTTTAATTATGGTAGCTTTGTAGTATAGTTTGAAATCAGGGAGTATAAGACCTGCAGCTTTATTCTTCTTTCTCAAAATGGTGTTAGCTCTTTGAGATCTTTTGTGTTTCCATACAAATTTTAGAATTATTCGTTCTAATTCTGTGAAAAGTGCCATTGGTATTTTGATAGAAATTGCATTGAATCTATAGATTTCCTTGGGCAGTATGGTCATTTTAACAATATTAATTCTTCCTATCCATGACACAGTATGTCTTTCCATTTGTCTGTGTCATCTTCAGTTTCTTTCAACAATGTCATATCGTTTTACAAGTCTTATCTCCTTGGTTAAGTTTATTCTTAGACTTTTTATTCTTTTTGATATAGTTGTAAATGGGATTGTTTTCTTAATTTCCCTTTCTGATAGTTCATTGTTAGAATATAGAAAAGCAACAGATTTCTGTATATTAATTTTGTCCTGTCACTTTACTGAATTCATTGATGAGTTCTAATAGTTTTTTGGTGTTATCTTTAGTATATTCTATATATAGTATCTTGTCATCTACCAACAGTGACAGTTGTACTTCATCCTTTCCAATCTGGATTTATTTCATTTTCTTGTCTGATGGATATGGGTAGAATTTCCAATACTATGTAGAACAGAAGTGGCAAGAGTGGGCATCCTTGTTCTTGGGCATCCTTGTCTTGTTCCTGATATTAAAAAAATACTTTCAACTTTTCACTGTTGAGTATGATGTTAGCTGTGGGCTTGTCATATACCACCTTTATTATGTTGAGGTAAGTTCCCTCTATACCCACTTTGTGGCTAGTTTTAAAAGGATGTTGAATTTTGTCAAAAGCCTTTTCTGCATTTATTGAGATGATCATACGATTTTTATTCTTCAATTTGTTCATGAGGTATATCACATTAATTGAATTGTAGACATTGAACCACCCCTGCATCCATGGGATAAATCCCACTTAATTATGGTGTATGATCCTTTTAATGTATTGTTGAATTTGGTTTGCTAATTTTTTGTTGAGGATTTTTATGTCTATGTTCGTCAATGATATTAGCCTGTAATTTTCTTTTTCTGTGGTGTCTTTCTGGTTTTGGTATCAGGGTGATGCTAGCCTTATAGAATGAGTTCAAAAGCATTCCTTCCTCTTCAATTATTTGGAATAGTTTGAGAAGAGCTGTTAACTCTTCTAAAAATGTTTGGTATAATTCACCTGTGAAGCTGTCTGGTCCTGGACTTTTGTTTGGGGGAAGTTTTTTTTAAATTACTGATTAAATTTCATTACTGGTAATCAGTCTGTTCATATTTTCTTTTACTTTATGATTTAGTCTCAGGAAATTGTATGTTTCTTGGAATTTATCCATTTCATCTAGGTTTTCCATTTTATTGGCACATAATTGTTCACAGTAATCTCCATCATTTTGGCTACTTGGAATATAGATAATTTTTTAAAAATAAATAAAATTAGTAGTATGTTCAATAGTGATAAGTGCTAAGGAGAGGCGAAAAAAGCAGGGAAAGAACATAGAAAGTATGCAGGGGTGAAATTTTAGATCAGATGACCAGGGAAGGAATGAGTAAGTGAAGAAGCCTTGAGACAAGAGTGTATCTTTGGGTTTATTTCATGGCCAATACTCTGTTTCTGGGAATATGATGGACTAAAAAATGTGAACACTCCCTTTAGAAAGTATCTTTAAATGCTGGATATGGTATAATATTAGATTTCTATAGTTGTATAACAAATTACTTACTGGCTTAACACAACTGTAAACATTCATTATCTCTCACAGTTTTTTTTAGATCAAGAATTCGGGAGCAGCCTAGCCGGGATCTGCTTCCAAGATGGCTCCCTCACATAGTTGGAAAGTGGATGCTGATTGTTGGTGGGAAGCCTCAGTTCATCCCCGTGGGGCCCTCTCTACAGTGTGCTTGAATGTACCTAAAATATGATGCCGGTTTCCCCTAGAGCAAGCAATCCATGAGAGAGGCCAAGATGGAAGCTGCAATGTTTTTATGACTTATACTTAAGACACACATTGTCATTTCCACATTATCCTAAATGGGCACATGGGTCAACCATGATTCAGTGTGGGAGGGAACTATACAAGGATGTGAATACCAGGAAGTAAAGATCATTGAAGGCCATCTTGGAAACTAGATACAACACCACTGCATGTACACAGGTATACACTCAAGAAATAAGGAAAAGCAGGTAGAAGCTAAAAACCTTCGTGCTACGCAGCACTGAATTAATAGTTATCCTCAAGGGATTTGCCAGTCTCCATCTTCTTGGATCTGAGGCATAATCTTCTAAGCACAGCAGTTTTTAATAACTAAGGCTTAGACCCAGGAAGAGAAGAATTTGGAATGAAAACCTAACAGTATAACTGGATCCCTGTAAGTGTTACACCCTTAGCAAAAGGGGGACTAGAAAAATCTGCCCACCAAGAAAGGAAAATGACAAAAGCCATCTGAATTGGCCTGAGTTCTGGTGGAAAAAAAAACTGTTTACTAAGAATTTGTAACCACCATTGGACCCTCACATGGCTTCAGGTTTGGATTTATACTTCTTGGAGCCAAGAATCCCAAACTAAGAAAATTCACAGAAAGTGGTCCTGAGTTGGTAGCCTTGAGGTGTCTGGCGGAATTATAAATCCTCTCTGGAGAAAGACATCTTCAAACCATGATTCCCATGTAATATATGCTTAATGAATATGAGCATACATTACAAAATTAAAAAGCACACAAGGGAACAAAGCATTACAAGTGAGATTCAAAAGAAACAATAAGCTACAGAATTGAACACCCAGAAGTTTGGATTTAAGGATTATGAAAATAAAAGTCTAATATATTAAAAAATATATTTTAAATACATTGAAATATATTAAAAACATATTTTTAAAATAGTAAAATAAATAAAAAATAAACACATAAAAACAGATTTGAAAATAAATAACAATAACAGCTATAAACTACAAATAAATAATATAATAATCAAAATTAGAATCTCATTGGGGTCTCCTACTTGTAGCATGTCAGAATGAGTAGATAAATAAATCCTCTCCCTAGGGGCTTCCCTGGTGGTCCAGTGGTAAAGAATCTGCCTTGCAATGCAGGGGATGCGGGTTCGATCCCTGGTCAGGGAACTAAGATCCCACATGCCCTGGGGCAACTAAGCCTGCGTGCCACAACTACTGAACTTGCATGCCTCGACTAGAGCCCAAGTGCTGCAAACTACAGAGCCCATGCACTCTGGAGCTGCGCGCCACAACTACAGAGCCCACGTGCCCTGGAGCCTGCACGCCACAACTAGAGAGAGAAAACCTGCACACCACAACTAGAGAGAAGCCCTCATGCCACAATGAAAGATCCTGTGTGCCGCAACTAAGACCCGACGCAGCCAAAAAATAAATGAATAAATCTTAAAAAAACAAAATCCTCTCCCTAAAAGCAACCATAAAGCTGGACAAAACACCATATGGTCTTTTCAATAGTTACAGAAAAGATATTTGGCAAAATCAATACCATTTATGATAAAAATATCTCAACAAATTAGAAATAGAAGGAAACTTCCTCAACTTGTTAAAGGGCATCTATGAAAAACCTATAGCTAACATTGTACTTAATGATGAAAGACTGAATGTTCCTTCCCTGTGATCAGGAACAAGGCAAGGATATCCACTCTTATTACTTCTATTCAACATTGCATTGGAGGTTCTAGCAAGAAATGAAAGGCATCCAGTTTGCAAAGAAAGAAGTAAAATTTTATTTATTCAGGTGACATGACTCTGTATTCAGAAAACCCAAGGATTCCATTAGAACTAATAAGCATGTTCAGCAATGTCGGATACAACATCAATGTATAAAAATCGATTTTTTTATATACTACCAACAATTTGCAGATAAAATTAAGAACACAATTTCATTCATAATTTCATTAAAAAGAATTAAATACTTAGGAATAAACTTAATGAAAGAAGAGCAAGATAGGTAGAAGAAAAAATATAAAAGTTGGCTGAGAAAATTTACAAAAGATCTAAATAAATGGAAAGACATTTCATGTATATGGATTGAAAGACTTAATATTAAGATGGCAATTCTCTCCCAATTCTCCCTAGCAGAAGATTTGCAAAAATTGATGAACCAATCCTAAAATATATATGGAAATGCAAAAGACCAGGATAGCTAGAACAATTTTGAAAAAGAAAAGAAAGTTGGAGAATTTAGAATTCTTGATTTCAAAAGGTAGTATCAGCCTGCAGTAATTAAGATAATGTAGTATCCTTTACACTTACGGTGAATTGATTTTCAACAAAGGTGCCAAGGCAATTCCCTGGGGAGAAAGGCTAGGCCTTTCAATAAACAATACTGGGACAATTGAATATCTGCATGCAAGAAGAGGAATTTTAGGACTTCCCTGGTGGTCCAGTGGTAAAGAATCTGCCTTCCAGTGCAGGGGACACAGTTTCGATCCCTGGTTGGGGAAATAAAATCCCACATGCCTCAGGGCAACTAAGCCCATGCACCACAACTGCTAAGCCCAGGCACCTCAACTAGAGAGCCTGCATGCCACAAACTACAGAGCCCACTCTCTCTGGAGCCCATGCGCCATAACAACATAAAAAAAAAAGCTCCCACATGCCTCACAGACGATCCCGCATGCCGCAACTAAGACCCAACACAGCCAAAAAACTAAAAATAAATAATTTAAAAAAAGAATTTAGATCCTTATCTCACACCATACACAAAAATTAATTCAGATCGATCACAGACCTAACTGTAAAAGCTAAAATTCTTAACTTTTGCTTTATGTGTGTTATTCATTTAGTTTTCTATGTATATGGCACATATCTATCTTTAAACTCTCAGAAGTCCAAATTTTCTCTCAAAACCTCCAACACAACAGGTACCCCATCAGTTTCAGAGTTTTGGAAGTTCTCCTGGAGTCTTCTGTTCCACTCCCATGTGGACTGATTCCTTTCTATGACAGAATCATCATCTCTGGATCTCTCCCCATCCAACTCTTGGAGGGCTCTCCCTTTGTCTCTCCCATATCTGAGACCCTGATTCATGGCTCTTGCTTTATTTCCTCCAGAATATTTCTGAGAAAAGATGCATAGGAGATAAGTTTTTGAGATTTTGCAAATCTGGAAATTCTTTATTGGTCACCTTATCCTTAATTGGTCATTTGGCTGGGTGTAAATATTTTGGTTGGAAATAATTTTCCTTGAGAAATTTGATGGCTTTGCTCTAATGACTTCATGCCAGTGAGCTACTGGGAAATTTGACTCAATCCAATTCTCACTTTTTTTACATAATTTTTTTCCCTTCTCAGGCAATTTTCAGATTGTTTTCATCCCATGTTTTAGTGATTTCATGATGATGTTCTTTGGTATAATTTTATTTTCATCCTGGACCCAGTGGACCCATTTCTACAGTTCTGGGAGATTTTCTTGGATTATTTGATAACTCTCCCCTCCTCTCCTGTCAAGTTACTCTGCTTTCTTTTTCTGGAACGACTGTTATTTGGATAGAAGCTTCTTTACTAACTTGGTGTTATTAAAATTAGCTATTTTGCATTTTATTTTCATCTCTCCTTTTTTTGCTTTGCTTTCTTGTGTGTTTTTTGTTGTTGTTGTTTGTTTTGGGGTTTTTTTTACATTATTCTCTCTGCCTTCTTTTGAGCTTTTCATTTACTGTATTTTATTCTTAATCTCTCAGATTCCTTTTATTATCTGATTGTTTCTTTCTTATGGCATCTTGCCAGTTTTCACAGATGCTATATTATTTCTTAGCTCTCTGAGGATATTAAAGACAAATTTTTATTTTATTTTGTTTTCTGAGGATAGTTTCCATTTCCTCAAGTTGCATTTTTTTGATGATTTGTTTTCTTTTTTTTTTTTTTTTCCTCCCTCTCTGACTTTCATTTTAGAACAGTAGAGAATTGCCTCAAATACCTTGTGATCTTTTGCAGTTCATTCATACTGAAAGTTGGGGAGTGAATGGGAAGTTCTGGGGTCTAGTAGGACATGTATACTGTGGGGTGACCTGACTCGGCAGTTTTATTGGGAAGCGCCCAACATCAACATCCTTAGGCTGAGTAGATTCTCCAGTGAATGATCTTCTGTCTGGTGAGTTTAAGTCAGCTCTCAGGGTTCTAGAAGCTAGTGGAGACAAAACTGTAATCTGACCGTCTGTACTTTATGTATTTCCCCTCCTCCCTTCCAGGGCTCTTGCCCTCAGTGCTGCCTGGTGCCCTCACCTCCTTCCCCAATTCGAGTTGCTCTGTTACCCTTTCTGGAGAATAAACCTTCAGTTTGGGGCTGGAACAGATGAGGGTCATTGACCCAGGTGAGTGGAAGAGAGGGGATTTTTTTATCCAACTACTTCCTAAATTTTCAAAATCTTGCTATTCTCACTGTACTCCCCAGCCCATCACCTTCACTTGCAGAGGTATATGGAATTCACTGTACTTGGTCATTTGGAGATGCTGGGATTTAAGTCACTTTTCTCCTGGACTTTATTGCCAGGTTAGGATTTAGTTTTCTCAGATTTGCTAAGTTGGTTACCATCGATCTATATGCTTTATGGTTTCCAAAACTATTCTGTTCTTTTCTCCCCTAACATTCTCTTTTTCTTTGTGGGTTTAGGGCTTTGAAAAACCATGTTAGTGCATTTCAGGAGAGAGAGAGACCCGGCAAATCAAGTGTTCAGTTAACCATCTTTACTTAAATGTGTGTTATATTATTCTTTATGTCTTTTTGTGCCAGAAAGTTTTCATAATTTAAATTAATTAGAAGGATTTTGTGCTCTGAAATAGGTACATTCAGAACAAAGCTGGTGACTGATTATAGGTAAGGGGATTGATCCCAAGAATGACAGGCACTGTATTGTCAACAGAACCCTATGGAACCAGCTTTCTCTACTACACAGAGAAATTACATTTCTCCTGACCTCAAAGGAAATTGCTATCCCTTTCTTGGTAAATGTAAATAAAAAAATACTTCGGGCTTGTTTCTTGCTACATATTGTACTCTTTTTTTTTTTTTTTTTTAGCATAAATTTGAATAGTGATTTAGTAAATTGGGAATTAAGGAACAATAAAAAAAATAACCCCCAAAACTCACATTTTAAATTTCCAGAATTAATGACTGGTTCAAAACGATTTCCTAGGCCCACAGATTTGTATTTTAACTTTCCTACAAATGAATAGCTATCTCAGAACACTTTCAGGCACTAGATCTTTCCATCAGGTCAGAGGGCAACATGACGCAGCTCATAGAAAGCGAGTGCTTGTGGGGTGATGTCAAAAGCCTCAGGGGGAGTCTGCAAGTCTGAGAGGGGCTTTATTCATCCCAGTCAAACTCAAGGGTCCCAAGCAGTCACCACTCAAGAGACAAGGGAATGCAAGGTCTAATTTCAGTGTGCTCCTTGATCTTCAAGAGTAACCGCCGGTAACTCCACTTAGAGGCTCATCTGCCAGAGTTGGTGAAAATTTGCACTTACGGTCAAAGCTGCTGGTTTGGTTAGTCTGCTGCACGACGTTAAACCCAGCCCATCCTGGGAGGTTGGGTGGGGCCCCTTCGCACCAACTCATTCCCTTTGCCTTTGATGTGATTTGCCCTGGAGCTCTTCACCTCTGTATTTATGGTTAAGAGCAGACCACTTCTCTTGGAACCGTGTTTTTGGAGTCAGCCAAGGGCAACAGGACTCTTTGCATGCTTTTAATTATAGGCTGTTTTTAATGTTTTCTTCTGCACTCCTATATTTCACTTTTAGTCACTTCTGCTATACTTTTCTCTCTTTCCCCTCTGCTGCTCTAACGTCATTTAATTTCAGAAGGAATCCTGCCTTATATGAATGACCAATGGAGTGAAAACAATAACTTCTGGAATTTTTATTTACAAATGTGAACTAAATGGACAAGAAGGAATCAATTTCAGTTTCTTGAAATAGAATATATTTGTTGGGCAAGGTTGGTGCGATGGAGGAGGTAAACAAAAACTGGGTGGCTTGACTAACTTTCCATAGTTTTCTTCTAGAGAAATTATTTCTAAGTGAAGAGCAGTTTTGTCTTTAGGCTTATTTATTTATTTTATTTAACATGTACTTAAATAAGACCTCCTAGTGCCAGGCTTTAAGGAATTTATAAGTATGAGCTCATTTAATCCTAACAATCCTATGAGATAACTTTAATTTTATCCACATTTTATAAGGGATAAAAAATGAGGCACAGAGAAGTTAACTAACTTCCTTAAGGTTGCACAGCTGGCAAGTGGCAGGGCTGAGATTCAGCTCCAGGTGGTCCTCTGCTCCAAAGTCCATGCTCTTCTTTTTCTAAAATACTGAAACCATACCTTGTTACCTACAGGTGTGTTCTGCTTGTAGAAATTAAACAAGGAAGGAAGAAAGGAAGGGAGAGAGAGAGGGGGAGACAAAAGGTGTGGAGAAGGAGGAAGGACAGAGTGAGAAAGAATCATAAATGACAATGATTAGTCACTTTCATCACTACATCACAAGCTGGGTTTATTTAATTCAGTACCATACATTTAAAGTACATGCCATTTGAAAATGCTTCCAAGGTATTCTTCTATATGCTGCAAAGCCAAGTGTACCTGTACTTGAAAACACTGAAATAGTGCATTCAAATCTGAATCTGCTTTAAATCAAACATTTCAATTTTCTAAGTAGACAAGGATTGTAGGGGAATAAGGAGATTATTTCATCATACTTTTCAGAGTATTCAGAAGATTCACAATAACTGGCTAGGGAGGATATGGGTATCAAAAGAAAGATTTCAATTTCTACTGTGTTCCTAAAAATTGTATTCTGTTTTCAAATGTTGACTCAATAACTGAGTTTTAACTTTTTGCATAAATTGATTAGATAGATATTAGAAAGATGTATGTTTTCTGGGCAAATACAGCTCTCCCACAACACACAGATATTCTTAAACATGTGGTTATGAAATATATGACGAAATTGGAGATGTATTTTAATCACGCGCGTGTGTGTGTGTGTGCGTGTGTGTTGCAGGGGCAGTAGTCTAGAGGGTGATGTCAGGACATAGAGGAAATAAGACTTCAGAAGTGAGGTGAAAGAGTGGGATCCAAAGAGTGATTGTGTGTCAAGCAATTTGAGGAAATATAAGACGGGAGGAGATAAAAATATTTACATTACACAGTTAATGATTCAAAATGTCATACCTAAACATTCGTTTGGTTGACTGAATTTGCTTCCTAATAAATTAATTTGATAAGTTGAAACAGCTCTGCTTTGGAGCATCACGTAATGAAATGCGTTGGCATTTCATCCTCTCCCTACTCTAGTCCTGCTCAGAATGGCACATCTCCATTTGTTTCTTTAGAGCCTGGATGCATTATTTCTTTATGGTGGTTTAAACTTTGTGCCTTGGCTCCACTAAGAGTATCCTGATGCAGTTCTCTCTTATATAAATACTCTTCCCCCAAATTTTTGCTTTGTTTTAGTTACTCTCCATGTTCCGATAATTCTTACCACATGGAGCAAAACATTTCAACACTATTTATTCAGAATGGAGGCCCTCATTTTGTTCTTTCTTTTGATGGAGCTCAAAATAAGAAAGTGACAATATTTCAAAAATGGTTTTATATTAAAGAAAAATGTGTGCTGTATCCACCTCAAAGAGGAAATCTTGTCAGGTTTTTGACTAATTGTAATTTGATTCTTCTTCTAATGCTCCCTGAGTTACTTAAATCACTAAAATGCAAGCTCCATGAGGGAATGGATTTTTTTTTTTTAATGGGGCTTCTCCAGCATCTAGAAGTATAGGCACACAATAGGTTATCAAAAGTATAATGAATAAATGAATAAAATAACATCCTGGAATGCAATCTAAATAAAAAATTCACAAATTTCAAATAAAAAAATATTTAAAGGGATTAATCCCAACAAACTAAGGAAATATTCTTTCATAGGGTTGTGTAACCATGATGATTTCTTAAAAAGGTTTTGTTTCACAATACATGTGAAAACTTTATGTTTGCTTGTTTAGAAGTTCGCATGAACACCAGCTGCTCTGATAATTTTTAATCATTGGTAAAAATCCAGAAACTTGTAAATTCTAGTGGCTAGTGACAAAAGGCTGAGTAAAAAAAACCAAACTTCTCCATTAGAGAATGTATGCTGTGAACATTTCTTTCTATTAAATATTTGAGTAGCATTTCTTAATTTTAAAATGTTCCTTCCGTAAAAATCACAATATTCTTAAACTTTCTGATTTTTCTGGTGCTCCCCAACCTAAAATTTCTCCTGTAGATGGAAATCTTTCTTCTAACCAAAACTTCATAGAAGACTCCTCACAAGTCTGATGTCATATATCATATATACCTCAAATTTTGTTTTTAATCTTTAACTTTCCTTTTCAGGCTGGGTCTTTAAATAAACTCTACCCCTGCAATCATCTCTTTGCCCCAGCTCATCTTCCCTCTCATCAATATTTATGTTAGCTAGGCAGAGCTGTCTTGGATCATCTAGTTAAGTTTCTGTTTTCTGTTGGAACATTCCAAGCTTCGGCTCTCCTGGTTTAGAAGCTCTGTTGTGAAATACCACCAACTAACCAAGTCGGGGAAATGGCTCTAATTGATGGAGAGTTACCTTAAAATGGGTGATCCAACAGAGGTGGTGATCATGTGGGCTGAAGCCATGAGACTGATGTTGGCAGGACTCTGGTATGCCCCTTGTCACCCTTGTCCTTTTTATTTTTACACATTTCTCACTCTTCTGACTCTTTCAGTGGGATTCAGTCTGTTGCTTTTTCTAATCTCTCTTTTTGCATTCTTGGCCACCAAAGAAACATACAGCATTCACACCACCTTAGACAAACACTTTTCAGGTAATTCCTTCATATAAAAGGTAATTCAGAATTGACAATAAATATGCTTTAAGAAGTGGCTACCGTATAGTTTAACAGTTTGCCTAAATTTGCCCCCCTCAGATAACATGCATTTTGTCACATGGTGTTTGCTGTTGTTCACAGTGAATCAAAGAATTAAAATTAATGTTCTTTACTTGGGAGTACTTATTATTTCCTTGGGGGAATATATTGTTACAGGAATATCTGCAAGACTGAATTAAAACATCATTTTTAAAGAGGAATGGGGACTTCCCTGGTGGTCCAGTGGTTAAGACTTTGCCTTCCAATGCAGGGGGTGCAGGTTCGATCCCTGGTCGGGGAGTTAAGATCCCACATGCCTCATGGCCAAAAAACCAAAACAGAAAACAGAAGCAGTATTGTGACAAATTCAATAAAAACTTTAAAAATGGTCCACATCAAAAAAAAAAATCTTAAAAAAAATAAAGAGGAAGGAAGAATAGAGCAGGAGATGGTCTGTTCTGGCTGATATTTGGCCTCTTCTCTGTAGGAGGCGGATCAAACTGATCCCACAGGTCAGGTCAAACCCCTTTCCTGGAATATTTAGGCCTCCTAAATATTCTTCACACAAATAAACCTACCTTACAAAGGTATATTTTAAAAAATATTTTCAAATCAAAACATTGGTTATGCTAGTCAAAAAAGATTTTTAACAATATTGGAGATACAGAAATGATACTTTGATTTCTCTGGTTTATATCCCAAATCATGATTTTTTAAAAACTCCCTTAGGTTTTTTTCCCCTGACTTAACAGTCCTGCAGTATAAGTAGCAATAATAAAACATTATTTGTCAGTTCTTCTTTAAAAAGAAAATAAATTTTCTTTTTCTTTTTCTTTTTTATTTATTTATTTTTAATGTATTTACTTTTGGCTGCGTTGGGTCTTTGTTGCTGTGTGCGGGCTTTCTCTAGTTGGTGGTGAGCAGGGGCTACTCTTCGTTGCGGTGCGCGGGCTTCTCGTTGCGGTGGCTTCTCGTGTTGCCAAGCACGGGCTCTAGGCGCGTGGGCTTCAGTAGTTGTGGCACGCAGGCTCAGTAGTTGTGGCTCACGGGCTCAGCTGCTCCGCGGCATGTGGGATCCTTCTGGGCCAGGGATCGAACCCATATCCGCTGCACTGGCAGGCGGACTCCCAACCACTGCGCCACCAGGAAAGCCCAAATTTTCTTTTTAAAATTAGATTTTCAAACTATTTTACACCCACTAACTGATTAATGTTTGTATCATGGTCTAAATTACCTAAAAGCCTTCACTCCCTAATGTCACTAGGGGTCATAGAATTAACCTACAATTTGAAAAACAAAATGTGACCATGGCAATTTTCTCTATAACTTTTTGCTGCTGTGAATTCTAAACACTGATTATATACTTGAGGAAGAGAGCAGATTACTCATTTTTTTCTAAGTTATTCCTTACAAGACACCAACTCTCATTTTATATCACATGAAGTTTAAATTTTCAACATGTTTAGTTTTCCTCTCCTAACATCTGAAAAGTGGAGGAAAAAATGGATTGACAATTACCATTCTGCCTAACAAGATTAACTGAGTGACTTTAAGTTGTGTCTGAGTGTACGTGTGGAGAGAGAGAGAGGAGAGAGTATAAAAGAGAAATACTATTTTAAAAAGATAACTTACTTTCTTCAATTTCATTCAAAATTTCACTTCCCCTCTTCACCCTCACCATGACTTTTTAACATTAAATTTTTATATGTTCCATTGCCATTGAACCAATTTTAGTATATAGACACTCCTCAAGGAACTCAGTAACCACATACAGTTTTAGAAACTTGTGTCAAGAAAAGCTCCAAATATTTGTAGCAAATTGATTTCCTGTGGGTTTTTGTTTATTTTATTTATATTCAATAAAAATACTACCAATAGAGTTGTTTGATAAGAGATGTAAAAAAAATACATACCTGGCAGGGGAGGTACCATGATCTCCAAGGTAGTTCTCCCAGGGGGAGGTTTATCCATTGCCCTTTGGATGTGCTGACCCTTGCGATTTCCCCAAGTGTGGGAAACTCAACTGCATAATTTGTAGCAGTTGGGCGACTGTGTTTATGGTTTCCCCAGAAAAACAAAGAGGTGTAAAGAAGTTTCTAAGACATGTAACAGTTTATGGTTATTAATGAATATTTAATATTATAAGAAATTTCTTCCTTTACAGTTGAGAGAAGATCCTGTTGTCTTTGCTTTTATAGAAGTTGAAAAACGTTTTTTCCCTCAGTTTCCTTCAAATAGGGAGAAAAAAAACACTGACTTCGTAAAGTTACTCTAAAGATTAAATGTGACAATTCATGTAACATGCCTGCATCACTTAATAAACGTATTGGTATTATTGTGATGATCGTTATCATTATTATGATTCTACTTCTAAGGCTATCAATACTTGGCTCTCCCCATATCCTCATTTTAACAGTTATTCTTTATTCTTTTGGTGTCTCAAGCTCACTGTTGGAATTAGTTTTACCAAATATTAACTTCCATAAACACATTGGAAGGTAAAGAGTAGAGATGAAGAGGTCATGAATACAGGGAAATTCTCCTCAAGTGTAGGGCGCCCTAGAAATTACCCTCTGGTCATGCTCCTGTGTTCTCATTATTATTAATGGTTTTACTCCTAAGGCTGATTTTGTAATGGCCTGGGGTTTTGATAGGCCCTTTTGGGGCAAACTCTGCTGTAAGTGAGGTGATTGGCCATCAATTATCTGGTCAATTAACAGTGACAGTCAACCTGATTATTTGTTTTATTTGTTTAATTACCTAAAGAAAAAAAGATGCCTTTTGAAGACCCAGTTGTGTTTATGTAAGGCTAAGTCGATTAATCTTTAATTTCTAAGTTAATTAATCTTTAATTTCTTTAACTTCTAATTTGGATATTTAAACGTGGAAATTTCCAAAGAACTGAGACTAGAGCTTAGATTTAAAAATGAAAAGAAATAAAATCTTGCAGCGTAGGAAATAAACACACACATTTTTCCTTTTTTATTCAAGAATTGATTAGAGAGCTTCAAAACCTAGTTTAACGCTCATTCCCAGACTATGTCTTATATTTGCCAGTTTCCACATGGAAAAATAATTGCTAATTATTCCAGTTTTGCATTTAAGGGAACCTCTTTTCATTATTTATTATGCTTAGTAATGATTGTAATGACTTTCATTATTTTTTATTTTTTATGTTTTAGGCTGCTTTGGGTCTTATTTGCAGCACGTGGGGTCTTCGTTGAGGCATGCAGGATCTTTCGTTGCGGTGGCACCCAGGCTTCTCTTTAGCTGTGGCTCGCGGGCTCCAGGGTGCGGGAGCTCAGTAGTTGTGGCGTGCGGGCTTGGGATCTTAGTTCCCCTACCAGGGATGGAACCCGAGTCCCCTGCATTGGAAGGTGGATTCTTTACCACTGGACCACCGGGGAAGTCCCCCACTGTGTTTTTTAATAATTACATTTTTATATTTCTAGTCTTTATGTTCTTTCATTAGAGTATAGATTTCTTTAAATTTTTCCAAAACCTCATATGGAATTTTGGAATCAAGTAGTACTGAATCATCTCATTCATATTCAGTTTTTGAATTGATGCTGGTTGCTCATTTTGACTAAGTATGTAGACTTTTCTTGAAATTGATGGTTATAGAAGCATAAGCCCATAGAAGCACAAGCATTTAAAATACCAAATCTACTGTATAACCAGAAGGGTAATATCTAGGGAGAATATTACTGTACTCACAATGACTTCTTTCTCCCAACATGTTTACAGAAGTTAAAATTTGGTAAACCAATACCAGTGGTGAACATGAGACATCCAAAAGAATAACTGTTAAGAGTAGGATGTGGGAAGAGCCAAACATTGTTAATTTTGTCAGGCAGCCGCCCTTCCTGCTTGTATCTATTAAAAAATTGTAACTTTGTATAACAATTCACTTCTCTCTAGGACTTGCTAGCTTCAGCTGCAAGATGAGAGTATGGACTGCAGGGTCCTTGAGGTTCCTTTCAAGGCAAGTTCTAGGATATTCCTAGGACTAACTCAGCACATTTTATCACCCCTCATTTCTCCTCCCATAATCACTGACAGCTTCAGTTGCTTCATTGCCATAGAGACTAAATTTAGAGAACATGGTTATTTTAATTCATCTAAGGATCACTCTGATAAAGAGCACAATTCCGGGGTCTATTGCTCTCATCAACGCCCCAACAACTTTTTAAAAAGGCTTTACAATACTATAGGCTGAGTGCTGGTATAAATCAATTTCTTCCCTACCAGTGTATTGATACACATCATAGTTACTTGTAAATGGAAATTCTAACAGATAGTCACTAGTGATAAAAAAAAAAATTATTATTATTTTTTTCTTCTAAGAAAATTTTATTACTTTTTCTAGTTGAAACAGTTTGATTTCAGAGCATGGTTTATAGATAATACCAAAGTGCAGGTTTTGCACAGAGAAAGTGGTTTGCTTGTTGTTCTCTTCATATGGAGGGATTTTCAATGCCAACTGGCACTTATTTTCAAAGTAACCTCAAGAACGCAGTTAAGCCCATTTCAGTTTTTTAATAATAAAAATAAATGCACTTCTTCATCCGTGCCACCATCATCATTGGTATCATCCATTATTAAAATAAGGAGTATAATATTGGGCTAATAGCGGATCACGGCATCTTGCTCATGTGAAAAATATCAGCCCAGCTGAAAGTTTCATGATGATGACCTGGTAGCTTTAAAAATTACTTTTTTTTAGTGGATATGAGGTGAGAGCTAAGGAAAGTATGTAGTCAAAAAAAAAAAAAAGAAAGAAACCAAAGTTCTATTTTTGGCTTTTCTGCCACTGACTCACAGTATTAACTTGAACCAGGCCAACTTTCGTCTGCTAACTAAGCCTATCCACACAAGAGGCTTAGTTAACAGATGAAAATGAGAAATGCTTCAGCTTCCCTATTTGAATGCTGGAGAACTGCTGAGATCACTTATATAAATATTTTTCTTTGAGCTCCCTAGAAGACAGGAACTTTATAAATATTTAGTTTTATTGTTGCACCTTAGGTACAAGGAGACAGGAAATTATACTCCCATATTTAAGTAAGAAATACCTATTTCAGATAAACCTGGTTCATACCAAGGACTTTGCATTGGCTTGTTAGGGTCTCTTGAGCTTTCTTTTTTCCATCCTCCTCAGCCCTTGCAGTTGACAAACGTGGAAATATAAATAAACCTTCCACAGCAGCGAGGGTTGCAAGGTAAGGAAGCCCAGCATGATTGCAGACATGCTGGCTGATGGCAACCTGTGTATCAGAATGGGTGAGAATTCAAAATACACATCACGTTTAAAATTCCTGATTGAAAAGTGTGAAAAAATGATTCATTTTTTAAGAATGAGTAATTTGGTTGAATGTTCTGAACTCAGGAAGGACCTCACTGAATCTCTAGTTTTGTCTTTTGTTTCTTTTTTAGATACATGTGTAGAGAAGAAACCTAAAAAATGTGATTGTAACCAGCAGGTTTAGAGTCACTCTGTTTATTTCAAGAGGAGTTTTACAAAAGTAATTCACCTGTTTCTTTGCAAATTCTTATTCAACAGGCTCTTCCTTCAAGGTTTTAATGGCACTAGGTTCTGGAATAATGTTTCTTGGAATTCATACAAGTGTTATTTTTGGATGGTGGAATTTCAGGTGTTTTTTTAGTTTACTTTCTTATTCATATTTTTTGCATTTCCTGATCTTTTGCTTTAAATAAGGAGCAAGTATCATTTTTGCAAAAACAATAGTTACAAAAGTAAATTTGAAACCACTTGCCACTGATTTCATTCTCTTCTCGGCTTTATACCCTGAGTTTTTAATGGACCTGTGCTTTCTTCCTGCTTTCCTTACAGATTTAAGACAAGCAGTTGTACAGTAATTAATTTCCCAGTTGGGAAACTGTGACTTTATACAACTGAGCGGGGAGATGATTTTGATCTAGGGAACTCAGGCAGCTTATAAAGCACACTTAGATAAAATTGTCTCTTTTGTCTTCATTTACTAAGGTAATTCAAGCCAAGGCAGAATGGGTCTCTTGAGGATGAATTATGCTAATGATGTTCTGTTTGTTGACCTAATCTCAACATGATTATATTAGTTTTAATAGTTCTTAAGCACGCAGGGTGTTTTGGATGCAATGCCAGTTACAGACAAGCAAAGGGCAATAACTTCACATTCAACATTCTGACTTTATGAAAGAATAAAGACCATTTAAGACTTTCTCTTTTGTGTATTCATGTATGGTCTTCTTTTCTATTTTTGCCTCAATACCAGGGCAGAGCAGAACATTCAATCACATCTGGGGGCCAAGCTTTCCCTCCACAGCCCATCTTTGTTAAGAGGATGCTTGCAGGGGGATCTGAAAATGCATCTATTTATTCTTCCTACAAGTATTTATTAAGCACTATTGCATGTTCATCCATATTCTAGGCAATGTGCTAGAACAAGGAACCAGAATCTGTTCCTGACTTAAAAGGCTCCTGGAGGAAAACAAGCATATGGACAGACACTGAAATGTTAGGGGTGCCATCATGAGGTCTGGACAGAACATTCCATGGGCATGGGTACCACTGTGCAGGGGTCAATGCAATCTGACGGACATGTGGGAAGAAGGATCAGAAAATACTTCGAAGAATGGAGGGAAGAAAAGGCAAGTGTGGCAGAGTGTGAGCATCTGAAAAGGCACAGTGATGGGAAAGAGCAGGGCTCTCTTTTGAGGATTCTAGAGGCAGCTTTTATGTGTCCGGTTGGAAATGGGTGAGTGACAGGGCAGTGATGGAAGGTAAAGCCGGAACAGTAAACAGGGGGCAGGTTCCAGATGTGAATTTGGGATTTATATAACAAACCCCAGGAAGCAGATGTAACCATGTATTCCAGGCTCCTCTATGCTAGGGATAAAAGTGGGGTCACAAAACAGGAAGTTTGCCTTTGATCACTCTGGAGTAATATAACTCCCCTGAAATGCCTGTGCCTCACATGGTACCAAGACCCACTCTTCTTGGCCTCCATGTCCACCATTTTGTTCCTCTCTCTCCACATTCCCTTCCTCTTCCTGGCCACAGCAACAGTAGTAGCCATGCCCCTGTGCTTGTAAAAATGCAGTTCTAAGGATGCGATTTTTTTTTTTTTTTAAAGGGAACGCTATTTATTTATTTATTTTTGGCTGTGTTGGGTCTTCGTTTCTGTGCGAGGGCTTTCTCTAGTTGCGGCGAGCGGGGGCCACTCTTCATCGCGGTGCGCGGGCCTCTCACTATCACGGCCTCTCTTGTTGCGGAGCACAGGCTCCAGACGCGCAGACTCAGTAGTTGTGGCTCACGGGCCTAGTTGCTCCGCGGCATGTGGGATCTTCCCAGACCAGGGCTCGAACCGGTGTCCCCTGCATTGACAGGCAGATTCTCTACCACTGCGCCACCAGGGAAGCTCCAGGATGCGATCCTTAGTTTGCCGAAGTTGATGCTGCTGCTCCTGACGTCCGCCCAGGGAGCCCTGTGGCTGCTGGCAGTTCATACTCCCAATGCCTCAGTTCTTTAAAGGCTTCACAGACTCTTTTATTTCTTGCCTTATCCCAAGGTTTCAACATTGCTCTACTCTGATGGTGGTCTGTTGTCACTGACTAAACCTGTAGACTTCAGTCCCCTCTCTCCTTGGGATGAGTCCCTTCTCAAGCAACTCCCTGAACTCCCTGGTAAACAGGTCCGCTGGAAGGTTGCTTTCCAGAATTAGTCAAATATGCCCGAATCTCTGGGAGAGCACAGTTTTGATGCATGGTGGCAACTCTGGAAAAGTTATGGGAAAAGGAATGGGAAGAGAAAATAGGAGCAAGAAAAAACAGGCTGAAACACGACTCGAAAAGAGAATTAATATAAGCAGCTTGTGTGGAGCCTCCAAATCCAAAGTAAATAGTACATATTTGTAGTATTCTTCTTACCCATATTTTTTTTATCTGATATCCTCTCTTATTTTTATATTTTGTATTATTTGTATTTTATAAGCCACCTTAGAACTTTTTTGAAACATGGCAGAATATGTTGAATAAATGAATAAATAATAAGTGAATAAATAAAGAAGGTAATTTGCAGTTGCCACACGGAGTAATTAGCATTCTGAAGACAGGAGTGATGTGGTCAAAGGTAGAGACAAAAACACTTTTTGATAAACATGACTATGGCCAGAACTTGAAATAGCAGGAAACGAGGATATCAAATTAAAATCTAACTCCCAAGTGATGCTTCAACCCTGACCTATTTGCTGATGGCAGAGTGGTTTGGCAGAAGGTGTCCCCTCAAGACCAAACCAAATCAAACGAAAACCAGAGGCCGAAGGAGGCAAGCCTTAAGGTGCTGACTCCTGCCGTCAGGAACCAGATCTCCCCAGACCCGATGAAAGGGTGAGAGAGATGCGCTGGACGAGGTGAACCGTGTTCCCGGCGGGGTAGAGGCATCGCTGTGTACAATGGTTTCGGAAAATCGACGGCAGCGAATACCGAAATATTAAGCGGTTAACCCTGGACGGGACTTTCTCTTACTTGCCCTCCAGCAAACGCAGGATTATCCCTTTGATTACTCAGGTCCTCCCCTCCTCGGCTAAGCTAAACTTACCCTCTCTCGGCAATTTCTTATTCTTTCCGCTGGGATCCCCACCCCCTGGTCCCCAAGACGTGCCTACTCTCCCCGCTCCTTTTCCCTCTGCCCCCGACCCCCTTTCCTCGGCTTCCGCCTCCTCCTCTCTCCTTCCAGGACGTCCGTCGCTCCGCTCCCCACTGAATCCCACCTCGGGGACCAAATCAGGGGCGCGGGGTGGCAGGTGGATGGGCGGCAAGGGCGGGACGCAGCTGGAGACGGCGGGACCCGGGCCGACGGGCTGGCGGGCGGCCCGGGCCTGGGAGGGAGAGCGGGACGGCCCGGCCCCTCCCGGCGGGCGGGACGGGGGGCGGTGCCCAGCCGCCGGCTCTCGGCCGCCGCTCGGCGTGCGCCCTCCGCGTTCCAGGCGGCGGGAGCCCAGGTGCCGCCAGGCGGGACGCGCCCGAGGATGTGCCGCTGGCCGCTGCTCCTGCTGTGCGGCCTGCTCCCCGGCGCGGCGGCGGGGGGCTCGGGCCGGCCCTTCCCGCACCGCACCCTCCTCGACTCGGAGGGCAAGTACTGGCTGAGCTGGGGCCCGCGGGGCGGCCGGCTAGCCTTCCGCCTCGAGGTGCGCACCGCCGGCTACGTGGGCTTCGGCTTCTCGCCCACCGGGACCATGGCCGCGGCCGACATCGTCGTGGGCGGGGTGGTCCGCGGGCGGCCCTACCTGCAGGTAAGCGCGTCCCCTGCCGGAGCCGCCCCGCCGCGCCCCGGCCGGTCCCGACGCCGGCCCACCCGGCTTTCCCTCCGGCCGAGACTGGACGCCGTCGCGCTCCGCAGCCCCGCCGCCCCTGGCCGGCACCCGTTTCCCTTCGCCGTCCGCTCCTGTACGCCCCGGAGCCGAAGGCGCCCGCGGCTGGGCTCCCCAGCTCCGCCCTCCGGCCCCCAGGTTTCACCGCTGAGCACGGTGACCCCAGGCAGCTCTTCGTCTCTGAACACTTTCCTGTCCCCAGCGCCCCACTTAATACATCCCCCAGGTACACACCTGCCACGCACCCCCCTCCATCCCTCACAGGAAAGGAGAGGGACCCTGGCTTTGGGGGCCTAACGGGACAGCTCTCAGGGTTGAAGGGACCGGAGAGCTGTAGCATTTGCTGTCTTGCTATCGAGGGTCGGGGATCTCAGAACTTCCCACATCTCGGCTATTCTGAAGCCTCCTGGCTCGCGGGCCGGGTCAGCTACCTTACCCGAGAAATGAATGAAAGGCCCCCAAGAACCGTTAGGAGCTTGCTATTCTGAGAGCCGTTTAGGAAGCCGCAAAACCTACAAAACCTGGAGTCCCCAGGCAACACCCCCTATTAAGTGGCAAAACTTTTCACTTACTTTAATAGCTAACAAAATTAATTTGACAGCTACCGTTTTGCTTTGAAAGAGCCCGAGTAGAGTCGTTGCCTGTTCACAGGTGTTTTTATGAATAGGAAAAAATTTTTTTAAATTATGAGATGACCAGAACGATTAGGTAGGTAGGTTGGTTTTCTGGACATCTTTGTTCGATCTTGACCGACATTTGGACACTTCTCCACGACGACATAACATCGTGGTAAATATAGTGTTGCTTATCAAAGTTCATCCAAAAATGCTGACCATTGCCAAAAAAGTCCCTTGATCCAGATGAATACTAGTTGGTTCTGGCATTGTGTTAAGGCTTTGATGATGTTAAAATCGATGTGCACGATGGATTTCAAAGAACATTTCTCAGTAATTTTATTTCTGACTTCTAAGTTTGATTTCCACAACATTCTGCAATTAATTTTTAACGCTAATTTTGGCCTTGGGCTTTTAACTCCGGCTAGAAATTTAAAAAAATGACAGCAATAAAAACTTTAAAACCATTCTGTTGTCTATATTTTCATAAATTAGTCCTTTCCTCCCCAAAATAAGGACAACTCCAAGAAAGTAAAGTTATATGAGGATTACACTCTGTTGAAGTCATTGATGTACAAATTTTCTCCTCCTGGAGCACCTCAGACATTAAATTTGTAAACCAAGAATTTGACCCCAAGCACAGGCCTCACTAGCTGAATAACTTAGCTCTCTTCTGATATGAAGTAGACAATACCTTATTTAAACACCTGTTGAGCCACATCTTTTTGTTTGCTTGTCTGTTTGGTTTTTTAGGGTGGGGAGAGTCAAATGCCCCTTAACTATCCTTGCATGTTTTGTTGAAGGGGGCAAGTCTTACTATAGTGATATCATAAAACAGAGCATGTGTACTTTAAAAGATAACTTGATATTGTTTTCCCCAGAAGAGTAGCATTTCTAGAAAGCCCATCCAACTTGATATCAAATGAAAGACTATGAGGAGAATTCTGTTTCAACATGCCATAATGGGCACACCACAAACATAGGGTTTGTTAAACTACAGTTATTTTCACACTGCTGGTGGTTCTTCATGAAGATCACATAAGAATTAATTAAGTGCTCTTTAGATGGGTTTTGAAACATAGAACTTTTCTTAAAGTAATTACTGAACACATATCACTATGAAATAAGCCTTGGAAATGGATCCTTTCCCAATATATTTAATGAGCACGAAGTAGGACTTTCCCCTCTGTTTTTATTCCTAAGGAGATGAAATCTTTATTTTCATGTATAAAGGATCACCATTTTCTTAGTTGACTGACATCCTTTACTATTCCATTTTTTTAAGCATCCCATTCATTTTAGGACATATAATATACAATAAAAATTATGCTTATCAGTTAAGGAGAAAGAAAATGTATTAAAAACCTCTTTAATAAAATGAAAGACCCCAGACACTAAAAATAAAAAGAAATGTATCAGTTCCAGCTGGATCATCCAGGCTGGGTGATTCCATTTTCCAACTCTTGAAATTGTATCTTCCCCCTAGAAACTATTGATTTGAGATTCTTCATGCAATGGTGTGATAAGGGTATCCTCAGCAACTATACCAAAAGGTAGATAGGGTTGTTAAACATTGTGTATGTGATTCCACTAGTAGACTGAATTTTGTGTAATTTTACTCCCAATAAGAACAAATTTTGCATGAAACAATACAACAAAAAGCATTGGCTTCTGGGGCACAATGTAGGATGGCATCAGAGTGTATGATAACAACCTAAGTTGACATTCTTGTCACCGCCCCTTGTGGCTATTTTCCATATATTTTATTTCATCCTTTCTTATTTAATTAAAAAAAACTTGACCTTTACATATTTTTTATTCTTTTATTATTATGACTTTTAATAATGAGTATTAAACTCAGTTTATTATTAAACTGATGATCTTAAACTCTTCTTTTCAATAGAATGTTAACTCCTGGATAACTATATAAGAATAATTCCTAACCAGCCAGGCAGAGAATCGTCGTTGAAACAGATGTCATAAACCCAAATTCATGTAGAGGTCAAGCAGCAAATGTAAAAGAGTGACGAGTCTTGAGTGGAACAGGCAGGATTGTAATGCAGCAGAGTAGAGGGTAGAGAAGAAACGTGAGGTTTTGCATGTGAATTACTGTTATGTAGGAATGCAAATCGAGTATTGCCAGATCTTCCATTTGTTTTAGTTTTTTTGAGAGAAGAAAGTTTTTTTAAAATTTATTTATTTAATTTATTTACTCTTGGCTGCGTTGGGTCTTCATTGCTGCGTGTGTGGGCTTTCTCTAGTTGCGACAAGCGGGGGCTACTCTTCCTTGAGGTGCGCAGGCTTCTTATTGCGGTGGCTTCTCTTGTTGCGGAGCGTGGGCTCTAGGCACGCGGGCTTCAGTAGTTGTAGCATGCAGGCTCAGTAGTTGTGGCTCACGGGCTCTAGAGCGCAGGCTCAGTAGTTGTGGCACATGGAGCCGTGGCATGTGGGATCTTCCCGGACCACGGCTCGAACCTGTGTCCCCTGCATTGGCAGGCGGATTCTTAACCACTGCACCACCAGGGAAGTCCCAAGAGAAGAAAGATTTTTAGTTTGTGTGTGTGTGTAAGTAAAACTTTCTGATTAGTAAATAGCAGCCACAGTTCAAATTTGTACAAAGCACCCTGTAGTGCCCATATACATACACAATTTCAGTTGAGATACATCCCATGGACAGCTTCATCTGGGACCAAGAGGAAGAAAAGCTAAAGTTAAGAAAGAATCAACCCAAATTATGAAAATCCAGAAAAGACAGAGAGGCAGGTCCCATTTCTCTTCAGGCCAGATTTATTCTGTGTCAAGAAATGTCCAGTGTCAGAGGGGACCTTGCCCCTTCTTTTGCTAATCTATCATCGTGTAACAAACCACCCCAAAGCACAGCGGCTTATTTTGCTCACAAAGCTGCAATTTGAGCAGGGCTTAGTGGTGACAGGGCTTCTTTGCTCCACGTGGTGTCAGCTCCAAGGCGAGTGCTGGAGTCATCTGGAGGCTCTCTCACTGGTTTGTCTGACTGGCAGTTGATGCTGGCTGTTGGCTGGACCTCCGCTGGTACTGTGGCGGGAACGTGGCCTCTCCATGTAGCTGCCTGGCTTCCTCCCGGCAGAGTGGCTGAGGTCCCAAGAGTGAACATCTTCAGAGGCCCAGGTGGAAACTGGATGGCCCTTTATAATTTAGCCACGGAATCACGGACTGTGTCTTCTGCTGTAGTCACAGCCCCACTGGGTTGAAGAGAGAATGTAGACGCCACCTCAACATCATGCTGTGAGGAGGTCACGTGGGAGGGGAAGATATTAGTGTGGCCATCCTCGGAAAATCCATGCCACCACACCCATCGTCACCAACTTGCCAGTTCCCTTCCGCCACCGCTTCTGAGTACCTGTCTCCACGTAGTCGCTCTCTCTTGATGCTGCTCGGATTGGGAGGCAAGTGCTTACTTATTCACCTCTTTCCTCTCCCTGCCCCTTCACACACACACACACGCACACACACACACGCGCACGCACACACACGCACACGCGCGCGCACACACACGCACACGCACACGCGCGCGCGCATTACTCACAAGTTAGTGAATGGTTAGTCGTCCTAGTCCACATTCCTTCCACCCTTTCCCCCCAGAAAAAGAGTTCTAAACCTCCACAAACCCACATTTTTCAGTGGCTGCTGATCACTAATTCAGGGCTGGACCCAATGAGACTGTCTCCGGAGGGCAGCGCAACATTTGCTTGGAGAGCTGTGGAGTGAAAAATCAGATTTTGATTTCCTTGCCTCAAGGCAGTATACTGGCTTGGACACCCTTAAAACCACACCCAGAGATGAGGTATTGTGGAAATTTGCCCTGCCTGTTTTGTAACCCTCCGACCCTGTCTGGAGATGTTTCTTCAAATGGTGTATAACCAGGTACCGTCAAAATGGGAAAGAAAAGAGAGAAACGGGGTTGTGAAGTAAAGCCAGTCCCAGTGTACCCGGTCGGGTAAATTGTTCTGGATCGGGTTACACTTGGGGGGACACGTTACCCCTGGGATGCTGCTGAGGTTAGTTTGAGACAGTGTGTTTCACAGAACGGCCAGGGGTGGGGGTGGGAAGCGGTCTTTCCTTTTGCCTCGGCTTTGGAAAGCCTCACTATTTTGTCTCAATGAACTAACTCAGCCCTCACTTCCCTGATGCACTCGGATTCGTGTCCTTTCCTTGTACTTTGCCCCTTTTTGACACAGAGCGATCCCACCCCGACCCAAGCCACTTAGCAACTGTGAGTCCCCATTTGGGGGAAGTAATCGGGTTGATGAATGCCTAGTTTGTGTGAGTTGGAGAAGAGGGCAGCATTGTCAGATGTGCCTGTTGAATTTGCACAAAAATGGATTCACTCTTCCTTTGGGGGTGTAAATCGCTGGGGAATGGAGGCTGAAACCTATGTCATCATTTGTTACTGCCTTGCTGGTTGGCCGTCCCTACGACTGAAACTTTTCTGTGATGAGAAGGAAGTCTTCAGCAGCGGGGTAATTGCTGCAGGGCTGCTCCCTGAGGAAGTGCTTGGAAATTATGCTGTGATTTGAAATCACAGAAAACAGTGAGCATTCTTTGTGGTTAATGATGGGCTTCTTTTAAGTGCACCGGGGCCAATGGCAACAAAGAAATGTTTGGAAAGCAAATTGAAAAGCTGTAAGGGAAAGGCGAAGAGAGTGTGCAACCCTGACACAGCTCAGCTGGGGCTTTGTTAAGAGATATTTATAAATCTTCAAATTATGTCCTCTCCACCCGCCCCCCCCCCCATCAATTTCCAGATGAGGAAGGGACCTCTCCAAGCTTCATGCTTTGTGCATTAGTAATAAGTACATATGCACCAATGTAAGCTGGAACGGGAACACACCAGGACACTCTTCAGCTGTGCGGTTCTCCCTGGAAGAGCAGATGATTTCATAGCGCCAGCCTGAGGAGATGGCAGAGTAAGAGCCAAGAGAACAGTGCGCCTGAATTGACCGTCAAGGTTTAAGACTTCAGGCAACCAACAGCCTGTTTCTGGATTCTTGGAAGGAGAGGGAAGAGTCCACTTCAAAGAAAGTGAACGGTGGTTTATTGATTCATCATTTGTAATAGAGCCCTGTTAAAATAAAGTTGCTGGCAAAAGGAGTGAATTCATTATATATCATGTTTCTGGAAATGTTTGATCCACATGTAAAAACAAAAGACATAAAACAAACAAAAAACACCTCTGCCTATGGATGCCTCACAGTGCTGTTTATTGTAACTTTTAAAAAATAATTAGTACAGAACTTTTAAGCAGAGAATATTTCTCCAGGAAACCTCTTCCCAATCTATGTCTTTTTAACTTGTTAAGTTTTAAAATAGACTGGGAAAAAAAGCTTCACATTAGGACAACATACAGCACACACATAAGCAGAGAATTCTACAAAAATAAAAATAACTTCAAATATATCACTTTTTGTTAACTGTAAAAATGGGTGATTATATATGAGTGCTGTGCAAATAATGTATAGACCAAATTTAATTTACTACTGAGGTCTTTTGTAGTCATCTAATGTAGCCAAAAATTATGAGAAAATCTTTAAACATTGTTTGCTTTTACAAGTTAAATGTTGATGTTTTGGGCATTTACTTGCTGCTCGTAAGAGCTCAGAGTTCAGTTGATTCCCCTTAAATTTCCTAAACCACCCCCGCCCCAATTTTACAGTTAAGAAACTAGGCCTTAGGTACCTATTAAATGACTTGTTGGAGGCCATACAGATCAGTAGCCTGGATTCATTTCCTCTTAGTCCTGGTTTGGTGGTCTTTCTTCTCCTACAAGCAACTGGTAGCTTACATAAAAACATATTAACAGTTTTCTTCCTCAACAGTGAAAAAACATGTTAATAAAATGCATTTTTAAAAAGTGATAAAATCATAGTATCTCTCTTACTACATTTGTTGTACTATGAATGTCATAGATATACATTTCTATGATGTGATTTTTCATTCATGGAGTTCTTGTTTTTTTTTCTGGTTGTGTAGGGTCTTAGTTGCGGCATGTGGGGTCTTCGTTGAGGCATGCGGCCTCTTCGTTGTGGTGCGCAGGCTTCTCTCTAGTTGTGACATGCGGGTTTTCTCTTCTGTAGTTGTGGTGCGTGGGCTCTAGGGCACGTGGGCTCTGTAGTTGGCGGCACGAGGGCTCTAGTTGAGGCACATAAGCTCAGTAGTTGTGGTGCACGGGCTTAGTTGGCCCGCAGCGTGTGGGATATTAGTTCCCTGACCAGGGATCGAACCCTTGTCCCCTGCACTGGAAGGCAGATTCTTTACCACTGGACCACCAGGGAAGTCCCTCGTGGAGTTCTTAATATATGCCATACATTATGATAAGTCCTTAAAGTGTGATATCTCATGTAATTCTCTCAATAGCCCTATAAGGTCAATATCTTATTTCTCCCATTTTGTAGATGTATAAACCTGAGGCTCCAGGCCACACAGCATGAGAATCACTTGGGACTTTCATATGACTGTTTTGGTAAAGTACTCACCGAGAGGCAGAGAATGTTAGAATGTTCATTCATTCACTTGACCAATATTTACTGAAGATTTATTGAACAGTTCTAGATGCTGGGGATATAGCATTTAGTGAGAGGAAATCAGTGGTATCAGGGGGCTCACATTTTGATGGGGGATAAACAAATAAACAAGCAACAAAAATATCAGAAAGTGGTAAGTGCTGTGCAGAGAATTAAAATAGGGTGATGTGATAAGGAGCAACCGTGTGGCTGTTTGAGATTGGGATGCTTATAATCAAAGCACGAAGGAAAACAACTATCCCAAGTTCTAAAGGTTGTCTTTCAAGGTTAACCATAGTGTTTACAATTCAAAATATCATATACTATGAAGAAGATTATCTGGCATGGGCATCAAAGGACTCAGTAGACCTTGAATATAGGAGACTGCCTACCTGGAGGAAATATAATTAATGTGTCTGAACCGCATGAGCTCTCTTTTCCATTTCTGTGGCATTGTTACACAGATGTTTAGTAAGCTCAACTAGAGTCTTTCAAGCTTTGATCTAGAGACTCGGTGATTTTATAGGAGTTTCTTTCTTAATACTAGGTATGAATGTTTTTCTCTTATACTCTGTGTTCTTTCTCGTCTTCAATAATATGAGAGAGCTAAAGGACTTTGAGAAGCTAGAGCAACAAAACCACATGCGTCTGGGGAAGATTTCCATCTTTCAGGCAAGTTTTAGACTAAAACTTGGAAGTCTCAGTTTCTTAGATACAACTAAATTGCTACCATTTTTCCCCCTGCAAACTTCATGCACAGAAACCTACTCATACAAGGAAGCTCTTCGTAGATGAAACCATGTAGAAGCAAGGCCTCTGGTACTTTGGACATCCCGATCCCTTTGGGCAGGGCCAAGATGGATCTGTGCTACGGTGGATTGGAATCCAGTGGTGAGCAGGCAGAGCTAATGGAAGACTGAGAACTGGGAAAGATACTTCCTACGTCAGAAATTCCCAGATTTGCGCGTTAGAATCTCCTGGGCGTCTTTTAAAAATTTCACCGTCCAGGCAACCCGCATCCCTCCTTTTTTTTTTTTTTTTTTTTTTTTTTTTTTTAATTTTTAATTAGTTTAGTTTCTTAGTTTCTTTTTTAAATTTAATTTATTTATTTATTTATTTTTTTTGGCTGTGTTGGGTCTTCGTTGCTGTGCGAGGGCTTTCTCTAGTTGCGGCAAGTGGGGGCCACTCTTCATCGCGGTGCGCGGGCCTCTCACTATCGCGGCCTCTCTTGTTGCGGAGCATAGGCTCCAGACGCGCAGGCTCAGCAATTGTGGCTCACGGGCCTAGTTGCTCCGTGGCATGTGGGATCTTCCCAGACCAGGGCTCGAACCCGTGTCCCCTGCATTGGCAGGCAGATTCTCAACCACTGCGCCACCTGGGAAGGCCCCCGCATCCCTCCTTAATACCCATTAAATCACAATCTCTGGGGGGGTGGACACAGGCATTAATATATTTTAAAGTTTCTTATTTGACTTTGTGAAGACAATTCTGAAATGTGCAGACAAGTTCAGGAACTACTGACCTTATGTGGTTAGGCTCTTTGATCAGAATCAGGTGACTCCTGTGTGGTCCACCTATAGAAGCTTGGAAGATTCCAGGTGCTGGGCATGGGGACGCATAGCAGGATTCTGGACAAAGCAATTCAGAGTGACCACTTGATGTTTGAAGCAAGGGCAAACATATGCTTAGATATTTAAGATTATATTGTAAAGTAGAAAAATAAAGTGGGTTTTTCTAGAATTGAAACACTTCTGAAATGTTCAACAAATTTGGTGATAATTCTAAGTATTTTCTCAAAAGTACATGCTGAAACGAGAGCAGCAATGGAAGAACTGTGGGTAGTGGTGTATTTTAAAACATGCTGAGCCAGAAATCTCCCTCCTCCTCATAGCCCTCTACCATTCCTACACACCTTTTGTCAGATGGTACTAGCTGCTGTATTTCTAAGCAACAGGAATATCTGCCCACACAGAGTCTAAAATTCATAAGTTATATATGGCCACAGGGCATTAAAGGAATATTAATAAATGAAAGTCTTAGATAATTTCTCAGCCTGTTCAAGAGGCGTGTTCTGCTCTAAAATCTTTTTTTAGAATTACCAGTGACAATATGGACTCCCTTTGTATTTGGAAAAATTCTGAAGTGTCTTTCTAGTTACGCAAATAGATATTCTTTTCCTTCCCTCCTTCATTTTCCAAGGTTACTAATAAGAAGTGAAATGCCCTAAAGCTGTAGTTGCAGTAGGGAGAAGGAGGAAAAGGAGTAGGAGTGGTGGAGAATTAGTATTTTATTAGGGTGTGGATGGAACGTTTACAGGTCTATGAGTACGTCAGTGCTGCCACAATCTTCCCCGAGGGACCAGGAGAGAGTCCACGTGCCTGGCGGGTCCTCAAGAAATACCTGCTGAGCAGCTAAAAGCAGGCAGTCCTGCTCTGAATCCCAGCACTGCTTGCTACTTACTCCTTGTGTGGCCCTTGGCAAACTCTTTAACGTCTCTAAAGTGACAGTTCCCTTTATGAAGAAGGGAATTATATCTAATGCATGGGGTTTTTGTGAGGATTAAATGAAGTAGGCATGTAAAGCTCTTAGCAGAGTATGTGGCACATTAAAAGTACTCAATAAATACAAGGTATTATTATAATGAGCCACTTAGTGAAATATCAGAATTGTCAGATGATTACATGGAGAGAAACGTCCCGGATTTTCAACTTGGGGAAAAATATCTGTTGAAGGAATAGATGGGGGAGATTCATAGTAATTTTTGAGGAAGTTCAAGGACAAACTTTAAGCAACTGGTTTGTGAATGCTTGGCCCTAAGCAATTGGTTTGTGACTAGAGGTCAGCATGGTTTCAATAAACACAAGTTATACTCACAAGACTGCATTTGCTTTTGCATTTGATTTGCTGAACCTGTAGTTGTGGTAATAAATCAATGGTGTGTCTGAATGATTCTAAAGTAATTGGCAGGTCTCTTAGGATGTCACAGCATGTTGATAACAGACTGCCTACATTAGTCCACAGAATAAGGACTCAAAAGATAGTGATATATTAAAATAATGGAAGGAAACTAAAAGTTAAAAATTCACTGAGAATACAAATAAAGTTAAACACTTGGTTTAAAGATTAGCTGTGTATGTACAAAATGTGTAAAATTGGACTTAATTGGAATTCATATGAAAAAGGTCTAAATATTAGTTCTTCTTAAGCTCAAAAGATGTGCTTGTTGAACACAAATATGCAATATTAGCCTATAAACTCTACGTTTACATCAAGGGAAGTAATACTGACATTGTAATCTGTACTAGGCTAACCATAACAGAAGATACCTTCTTGAATAACTTCTTTAAAGGATGTGTGGGTGAACTGGATTATTCTAAAGGAGAATTACAAGGATGATTGAAATCTCTGGAAATTGGGGTACTTGAGTAATGGGACACCACTGGCAATGTTTGCTTGGAAAAAGAACAATTAGAAAAGACATGATCATTGCCTTTGAAATAGTGGACAGTCTTCCTCAAGAAATATGGATTAGATGCTACCTATTAGGTTCCAGAAGGAAGAAAAAAGACCCAATTAGTATACTCTATTTTAGGTTAGTATAAGAAATACATTTCTGACCATCAGAGGTATTAAAATTGAATGAGTTGCCTTGTGAGATTGTAAACTCATGAGCTTTGTCACTGGAGGTATTGAATACCGTGTGATCCTCTCTTAAAAACATTTTTGAGAGAAATCCTCTTGATGGGAGCTAGGATTAGGTATCCTTCAGGCTGTCTTCCAACTTGAGTGTGATGCTGGAAAGAAATTTACTCCACAACCTTGCTTTTAGGTTATTCTAGAAATTAACAGAAAGGAAGACATTAGCAACTATGAAACTGTCTATGTTGTTTTTTAACCTGTCTCAAGAAGTTCTGCTGTCTCTGTGGATAGGTGTGCATTGAATCTTTACATTAGTTGTGAGAGTATTTCATTTCTTTCCCTACTATATATTTCAGTATACTTGAATTATATTAGTGAGTATATGTTTATCATATATAGTGAATATGTATTCATTTTGAAACCGAAAAAATGAAAAAAAGAATGTCTTATGACTTGTATATACTCAAAAGAATTGGAGGGCTTCAGGAGCCTTTATATTCAAGGCTGAATATAAAGTCAGTAAGTTTCAGAAACTTGATTGATGCATTTTTTTGATCTAAGAATAGTCTACATATTCTCTGCCTCCTGACCTTCTCATCTGGATGTCTAGGTAGCATCTTAAATCTGCTTCCTCCCCAGCCTTCCCCATCTCAGTAAATGGCGCCTCCAGGTACCTCCAGTCAAAAATTAGGAGTCATCCTTGTTTCTTCTCCTTCCTTCTTCCCACATATAAAACCCACCTCTTCAGATTCTATTGACTCTTCCTCCAAACTAAATCTAAAACCTGCCCACGTCCCTTCAGTTTTACTACTACCACTCAAGCTTGAACCCCTGGGACCACTGTGTGACTCCTGTCTTCTGACCATGGCTCTTCTTTTTTCTTCTCTTCATTCTCCACATGGTAGCCACAGTAATACACACACACACACAAACACACACACACACACACACGTATATATATATTTTCATGTCAATCAGAATATGTCACTTTCTGCTTCAAGCTCAAATAACTTCTATATAAGTTTAGTATAAATCTGAACTCCCTATACTGACCCATAAGGCGTCACAACATCTGGGGCCTCATTTGATCCCTGTTGACCTCATTTTTCTGTTCCGGGCACTACAGTTCAGTCACCCTGGCTTTTATTTGCTTCACCAAACTGGATAAACCTCGCCTTGCCCCCTTCTAGGTCCTTTCCAATAGCTGCTCTCTCTTCCTGGACCTACTTCCTCCTCACTTTCCATGGCTGGCTCCTAACTGTAGTTTATTTCTCAAAGTAAGTCTCAGTGTCTCAGTGGTGACTTTTCTGATCCCTCAACCCAAAGGCTTTCCAATCTGTGTCTAGAATCTCTGTTTTATTTTCCTATAAGCACTTATCAAGATATTTTTGGTTATATTGTTATTTAAATTTAAAAAATTGTCTGCTTATCCTGCAACTCCACTATCAGTTTGATTATAATAAGGACTTTGTCTTATACTGTCTATACTGTACAGTCGTGTGCTCTCAGCCCTACAACAGGGATGAGGAATAGTAGCCATGCAATAAAATATGTGTTGGAAAAAAGGAGAGGAAGAAGGAAGGGAGGAAGGGACGGAGGAGGGAAGGCAGGAAGGAAGGGGTCTTCTCTTCAAAATTTATTCCTTTCATAAACTGGTCATGGAAAATTAAGAGAAGTCATCCAAATTTTTTTAAAAATTAAAATGATGGAATACGGTGAAAGTAAAATAACATCTTATGTCAATGGTAAGATTTGAAATTGTTTTTTCCATTGAAGCCTATCGTTAGAGATCGGGTCAAAGTTTTCATTTTACACTTTATCTGATAATTCTATAATTATAGCAAAGTCTTAAATGACCTATATGAAAACTAAAATGAGATGATTGGCTGTGGGAGAAAATTCAGGATGTGTATTTCCAGAAGGTGGCACTTAAAGGACAAACAGATTGCTCAGGTGGGCCCCTCACTGGAACGCAAGCTAATAGGGCTCACATTTTGGCGTTCTGGCAGCCATTTAACAGTTCCCTTCTTAGAGCTAGAGAGTTTCAGTTTTATCTGAAGTGGTTTCTGGAAGGCAAGCCCCTTCTGTTTTGACATTCCTCTCAAATTTCCAAGATTAGCGAAGAAATAACTTATTAAAATCAGCTTATACTGAAATCTGAAGATTATGTTTATATAGTTTGTTTATATGGTTTTATGGTTTTTTAGGATCAAAGATTCTCTTGAACACAAAAATATCTATTATTATACTATCAATATTATTAAACTACCATAACACTTATTATAGAAATGGATATTACAAACAGAAATGTTTGAAATAACAAGGCTTTTGTGATTTAGAAAAAGAAGGAAAACTACAAGCACCTGTTGAAGAAAATGATGACAGATGGTAACATTTTTCTCAAGGTTCCCTCTGCAGCTGTGCTTACATTCAGTTCCCCAGGCTGAACCGGGGTTTATTCATATCTTTTATTACACCCATAAGAGTTTTCACTTCATCCTGTTTAACACAGCCCCGGTCAAAGCTCTTTTCGTTAACAGAGATTTTACTCAAGAGAGGAAAAAAAAGACTGACAATGAGTGAGAACCAATTTCACATCTGTGTAATCATGTTTTTTAATGAGAGGTCGTAGCAATCTTGTGGATTATCAAAGCTAGTGTTTTTGGTTTGTTATCTTAGTTTGAAGGTGGCAGTCACTAGTCTGGCTACCATGCGAAATGCTAATGCCAGCTTCTGCTGATGCCGTCTTTACTATCGCCACACAGCATTTTGAAACCTCAGTAATACACTTTATCATTTATTTCAAAGCATACATGTTCAAAAGGAAAAATATCCTGTGAGAATATGCTTCAGAAGTAATATTTTATTTATTTATTTTGAATTTTATTTATTTATTTATTTATACAGCAGGTTCTTATTAGTTATCCATTTTATACACATCAGTGTATACATGTCAATCCCAATCTCCCAATTCATCCCACCCCCACCACCACCCCACCTTTCCCCCCTGGTGTCCATACGTTTGTTCTCTACATCTGTGTCTCTATTTCTGCCTTGCAAACCGGTTCATCTAGAAGTAATATTTTTATGACACAACTGCAGGTTAATTTTATTGCCAGAGTCTAATTATCAACTCAATTTTCAAAGATAACAGCTAATATTTTATCTTTAAAAAGTATAAACAAGGTTAATACATGATTAATGTAATAATCCGCAATAAAAACAAAAAATAATACCTCAATGACAATTCATATTGAAGCTGATATTTATGCAGATATTTGAGTTAGAATATGATTGAAATCCACATAAAACCATTTATCTAGGGAAATATTACTTCACATTTCACTTTATAGAACATTAAAAATGAATAAGTACAAAGAAGAATGACTTCTGCATACCAGCTTTTATATTTACACAATTAAAAGCTCTACATATTTTTATTCTTGAATGCTTACAAAATCTCTATAGGATCATGATTCTCTGAATCCTCCTCAACCTTCTTGCCCTCATAAAGTCAATTTTTAATGATACTTAATCAGAACCTACTTTTATTTATCAGCATTTTATGTTACATTTATAGTTTATAAATATATTTAATACATATATCATACGATGAGATTTTTATAATGGCTGTTATTTTTATAATCAGACCATGACAATGAGAGTACACTGTGATCAATACTTCTATTTTTATTTTATAAGTCCTGGAATATCAAACACTACAGCAAGGTGGCTGAGGAATGGCCTTCACCATGGATGTACAGTGAAGCTGCATCTGGCCCCATTTGCTAAATGGGATGGGGAGTGGGAGAGAGGGGGACCATTTTGTTCGAATTCTAAAGGTGAAAATCTGATAGTAAAACTGACCTGGAAAATTTCCTTAAATAGCCCATAAGTACTATACTGTATGGTTTTGTGAATGTAAATTTCTAGCTGATGTTATCAGTATTCAAATTCTTAGTTGGTCAATGTTTTGCTGTTAATTTCATTCTCCATTTTTTTTCCCCCTAGAAGATGATAGTAACAAAGTAAGTATTCCATTTAATTATCCCCTTGTATAACATTTATCTCTTTGTCAAACTGTCAGGAAACCCTTAAACTCACTAAATATACTTTTTTTTGGTTTGGCCAATCCGCAGGATAAATTCTCAAGATTGTTCTCTGACTGACTCGCTTTCTTTTCCTCCTTCCTTCTTCCGTTTTTCCTCCCTCCCAGGGAGAATAATTGAATGATAAGAAATTTGAGACCCGGATTTTTTTTGCCTTTTTCTCTCCTCTTGCCTCATTTAATTGTGCTTTTAAGGTTTGCCAATATGCCATTTCTTACGGTATAATATTGACACCATCAATCCTGTTTGATTATAGTTCATGTATCTTCTTAATACAGGCTGAAGGAAGAAAGTAGGTGCTACTGCCGGATATTTTGCTCCCACCAAGTTAAACTGTTCCTTTACCAAAGATGTGAATATCGGAGGATAGGTTATGGGTCCTTATCTTTTAGTTTCAAGATTATCCCCTCATTTAGATTTAGCAAAAGGAAAGGCAGGATTCTTCTTTCAAAACTGCACATATTTAATGAGGCTCTGCAATATGCAAGTCCCTCCATTAGGCACTGAGGATATAAATTAACATCGGAAAACATTCTAAAATAGGGTTTCTCTTTCTCAGATATGTTTTTTTAAAAAATTTCTTTAAAATAGGTAAGGAATACCATCCTAGTGTAAAAGGATTTCAAAGAGCTGTTGCATGTGTAAACTCTTTTTCTAAATGTTGATGTCAGTTGCATAAGATTCATGTCCATTTAGGGGCTAAAAGGTCATAACAGCGTTCCCAAATTTCAGTGCCAGATGTGTCTGCATCACAGGTCATGCAGACCCAAACTCATTCTAGCATCTGGTTAAACACCTTCCACACCAGGTCTTAACCATATGTAAATATAATTGAGAGCAAATGGGAAAATAATCTATTGTTCCCTTTTTTTGTTCCATTTACAATGTAAACAACTTTTCTAAAGGTATAAATTTATAACTGGATTAACAGGACTAGCTGTCTATTTCTAGGCAATTACCACTGGTTGAGAAGATAATGCTGTGTCTAGAATATATTGCATGCTACGCGGGAATGGAAATAGAGGAATAAAAATTCAGAGAGGGAATGATCACTTCCAGTTGGAATGCTCAAAGAAAACTTCGTAGGGGAGATAGAATCATGAGTCTTGGAGAGAAGGAAGCATTTCAGTGGAGTTGTTTCTGTGGGTGGAGGTAGTGGAGTGGATATCTCAGTGGGGTGAAGAGAGTGGGGAGATAAAGAGGAAGAATGAACAAAAGCAAAGGGCTTGAAAAAGGTAGATTATTTGAGGGGAATAATAAATAGATAATAGAGATCATGTGGTGAGATTTTTTTTTTTTTAAGTCTTTATTGAATTTGTTACAATATATCTTCTGTTTTTATGTTTTTGGTTTTTTGGCCACGAGGCGTATGGGATCTTAGCTCCCCAACCAGGGATCGAACCTGCATCCCCTGCATTGGAAGGTGA
Source organism: Balaenoptera borealis (assembly GCF_965194805.1). NCBI lineage: Eukaryota > Metazoa > Chordata > Mammalia > Artiodactyla > Balaenopteridae > Balaenoptera > Balaenoptera borealis. The sequence continues at coordinate 30,745,140 of NC_138873.1, forward strand.
GGTCTTAACCACTGGACAGCCAGGGAAGTCCCATGTGGTGAGATTAATGATAGACACTCTGGAAAACCAGGTTAGGCTAAATTCTAGAGAAACTTGAATCTAAATTATAGAACTTTGCACTCTATACTGTTGAATAAAATGTAATGACACATTGAGAGTGATTTTCAAGGAAGACCTTGACAAAAGTATGAGGTGATAGAATCTGAACTGAGATAGGAGAAGCTGAACGGAGCAGAAGTAAAAGCTGGGTTATTTTTTTAAAGGAGGAACTGATAGGAGCAGAGATTATCTGTGGAGGTGTGAGTAGTAAAGGAAGAAGTTAATAAAACTGTGGTTTTGAATTTGGATGGTTGGGAGAATGGCAGTACCAGGAAATAAAAATCCTTATAGATAAAGGGTGAATACAATTTTGGATACATTGCACGTGAAAAGACGGTAAGCCTTCCAAGTGAAGGTATCCAATGGACTTTTGGGTATGTAATCCTGAATAAAGGTGATGATTGGAAACTCCTGGAGTAGATGAGATTCCCAAAGGATGAAAGATGAAGACAGTGTAGTATAATGTCAAGGACAGAAGTTCCATGACCGTAGTTAGGGAATGGGAATAACAGAGACAAACTGTCAGAGGCGGACAACCAACAATGGAACCTTCTGGAAGTGGGGAGTATGGACATCCTTGCCTTATTCCCAGGACTTACTTGTTCCCAAACTTAGTGGGGAAGAATTCAGCCTTTCATCGTTAAGTGTGATATTAGCTATAGGTTTTTATAGATTCCTTTTATAAGGTTAAGGAAGTACCTTCTGTTGGTAGTTTACTGACAGATTTTACCATGAATAAATGTTTTAAATGGATTTTCTACATTATTGAGATGACTGTATGATTTTTTTCTTTTTTAGAGTTTGGTATAATGAATTACATTGATTGATTTTCTAACATTAAATCAACTCTGCATGGTCATAATATCTTTTTTTCTTTTTTTTTTTAACATCATTGGGTTCTATTTGCTAATACGTATTTTTAAGAAAATTTGCAGCTAGGCCCATGAGAGATATTGATCTTTTTTTTGTAGTGTCTTTGATTTTGTTATCAGATTAATGCTGGTGTCAAAAAATGAGTTAGGAAGTATTCCCTCCCTTTTATCTTGTGGAAGAGTTTGTGAAGAATTGATATTACCTCTTCCTTAAATATTTGGTGAAATTCCAAGTGAAAACACTTTGGCTTAGAATTTTCTTTGTAGGAAAATTTTTACCCATAGGTAGACTATAGGACTATTCAAAGTATCTGTTTCACTAAGTTTTGCTGGTTTGTGTCCTTCAAGTATTTTGCCTGTTTCTCATCTAATTTATTCAAGCTTTTTACATCAAGGTGTGCATAAAATTATTAACCTCTTAATGTTTGTAGGATCTACTGTAATATTTCTTGTTCATTTCAATTACATCTATTTGTTTTCTGCTGGTCCCATTTACTCTTTGTTTTATATTTCTCTTTTCCTGCCTTATTTTAGATTGACTTTTTTATGATTCCATTAAGTAATATTATTTAGACTAGAAAGAAGGCAAGATGTGAGCTCTCATGTATCATAACTGAAATTCTCTCAATGAAGGGAGAAGTATGATCATAAGCTGAGGTTGGGGAAATGTTGGCATCTTATATAGAGAAGGTTTAGAATATTTGTCTCGGGAGGTCTCCCAGGAAAAGCAAGAGATTAACATGTGGATTTCCAAGCATTAGTAAGGGCACAGCTAATTAAACAGGTAACTGATAACACTATTTGGATAGCTAAGGTGTACAATGGTCAAATCTGAAGATGTCTCCAAATAGACCCTAAAAATTGGAGAATGCAAAGAAACACTTATGGAATTACAGTGGTGATTAGGCTATTTCACATTTCAATTTTAGTTTTATTCAAATCCATTCATATTTTCCCTCAATGAGGTTGAAGATATCAGCTTGTTTTAGACAACCACATTTTTCCAGGAGTCCAGAACTTTGACATAATTGGCATCTGTCTTTTCTGAATATTGAACACTCAGTGGTTTACACGAGGCAGATGAGCTCAAGGGATTTTCAGTAAGTCCTGAATGAAGTTTCTCCTGCTTTCTCATAGCTAAGTTATCTGAAAAGCCAGAAAAAGGTGGAATAGCTGAAAGGAATTGGTTTTGGTGAGTGGAAATAAAACAAATGGAAAATTGGCAAGCCAGCTGGATATTTTGTGGGACTAAGGTTTTGGAAACATATTTGCAAGACTAGGATAATTATTCTACTCTTTGAACTGATTACATTTTGTACTGTATTCCTTTTGTTTGCAAAAACTGACTACTTGAATCACGTAATGAAATGTGAGCTTGGTGTAAAGGCACAGTTAGTTTATATAAATCCCTTGTTGTCCACAGGCATTGTTATTTCATTTACATACTGAAATCTATATGATCAAAAGTGGGAAAACCATAGTATCATAGGAATATTTCATTTGAATTGCTTTCACAATTACAGCTGGTTCTCAGAAAAAAATTTTGGACAAACCCTGACTTCAGCAGTAGAAAAAGTTAACATTTTATGTGAAAAAAACTTGATAAGATGATTTTGTAGCCAGAAAGATATAAACTAACCCGTCCTTTTCCAGCAGTGGCCACTATGATGTAGAACAGTAAAGAAGGACACAGGCTTGGATCTGACTGCCTAGGTTTCAATACTGGCTTTACCACTTACCAGCTGTGTGACCCTGGGCAAGACGCTAACCTCTTTGTGCTTCATTTTATCTCATACACTTGATCTGAAGATTAAATGAGTTAATACGTGTAACATGATTAAACTATAGAATGTACACAGTAAGTTGTAGTTGTTACCAGAGTGAAAGAGGTTAGTTAGGCTCTGTGCATTACCGATAATGTGGGGTCTGAACAGTATCTAGATCTGGTACCCTGGATATCAAATTTACACACACTTGATAACTAATTTAAAAAGGTGCTAGGAGGGAATTCTCTGGTGGTCCAGCGGTTAGGACTCTGCGCTTCCACTGCAAGGGGCACGGGTATGATCCCTGGTTGGGGAACTAAGATCCCACATACCACATGGCCAAAAAAAAGAAAATAGATGCTAGGAATAGAAATGCCAAGTACCATCCATTTGAGTATGACGGTTATAGACAATTTAAAGTTCTTCTCTTGTACACTGTATTTTCTCTGTCAAGCATGCAGTCATTTCTTCAAATGTAATTTTAATGTTAGAAAAACTAATTATAATTATGTTTCAACATGTATATTCTAAATCAGGTCTTTGTGATTATCAAAAATAAAATACCCTTATGTACTGAAAAACCAGTATAATTACGGCAAATTTTGTGTCTTCTGTAAGTGATAAAAATTAACAACGCGATTTTTATAACTCTCAACATAGAAAGCTAATGGTAAAAAGCATGGAGAATATTTTCGGGAAAAACCAAACTCTAATTGCAGAAGAGGGAAGGAGATTGGCATTGAATGAGCTCTAACCATGGTTGGCAGTTTTTTCCCTCATATACTATTTCACTTATTTATCTTTCAAAATCCACAAAATAAGTATGTATCATCTCAATTTTATTAATGTTAGAACAGAAGTTCAGAGTTTGACTTCAACAATTCGTCAAGACATTTCAGAGTAGAGCTGTGGGTCAGATCCTAGTCATTTGATCTCAAAGCCCATGCCCTTTCCATTGCATCTGTCTGCCTCCCAGAAGTGATCTTACACCATTGAACAAGCTTAGTATGAAAATTATAGCTGAACCACCAAAACAAAATGTCCCTAGCTTTTCAATATCTTATAATTCAACTAGTGTCATTTTTTTTCCATATTTTCCCATTGCATTTCATTTTAATAAACATATGCCATTAAAGCTCCTACTAAAACAACCTATAATCTCAGGATGGGTCTTCTTGCTTTTAGGAGTGCAGAAGGGAAGCACCATAAGGTATAACAGTGGAAAAGTGCTGACCCTGGCCCTGGGCCTTGTGTTGCCATGAACTAGTTATTTGATTTGGAGCAAGCCATTTCCCAGTGTTGAAGTTCTTTTCATTTGCAGAATGAGGAAAAAGTACTCAGCGATTGCGAATATTCATTCATTCCATCTCTTTCAATGCTCTGTGGTATTATAAATCTATTACTGCCTTTTCCTGAAGGGCCAGAAGTTCAAATATGGACCAGTTTCCTAGGGAACTCTCCCTAGTCCCAACTATGGAGTATCCCATACTCCAGCCCCTTGGAAATTCCCAGGACTTAAAAAATGACTATAAATACAGGGTTTTGTAATAAGCAAACTGAGAATTAATTTTTTAAGGTGATATATGTACACTCAATCTAAATTATTTTCACCCTGAATTTAGGACATCCTAATTTTTCTTTTTCATATTTTCCACAGGATTATTTTACAAATGCAAATAGAGAATTGAAAAAAGATGTTCAGCAAGATTACCACCTAGAATATGCCATGGAAAATAGTACACACACAATAATTGAATTTACCAGAGAACTGCATACATGTGACATAAATGACAAGAGTATAACGGTAAGGCGTCTATCAGTGAATGCATGCATGAATAGATTGTACATTTACAAATGGGAAACACTTTACAGAATAAAAAGAAACAAATATTTTAAAATAACCTTTAACAACAAAGTCACATAGTCTTCTTTGGAATATTTTTGAATTCTCTTTAGAAGCCACAAAAAAATCTAAGGCTATAAATTTCAATGAAGGCAATTTTTGTGTGAATCTAAAATTTTGAAGAGCTGTTTAAAGTGTGTGAGATTTTACCTGTAAAAGGTTTTAGCTTCTTTATAAAGTTTGAAAATAGGTAATAGATAAAGGTTGGAAAAAATGGTATTACACAAGAGAGAATTATGATACTGAATATTAGGCTGTAATTCATCTGAATTGTAACTGATTCATTTTTGTAAATTTCTAAAGTCAAGATGAATAGTAGACTGATGAAAATTGCCTGTCAACATATTAAACAAGATTTCTTATTGTCAGACATCATGCAAAAATTAACATCTTTGTGCATATGCAAATTAGGTATCTAGAGGATCTAAAATTCATGTGGTACTTTGAAGGTTTCCATGAATTTCTTGAATCAATTTCATTTTGTATAGACCAACAAAATTATCATTTTTATTTGGTAAGTCAAAGCTTTAAAAATGGGAATGTAAAAATCTGAAGCAAATTTGATTAACATTCAGCATAAACCGTAAAAGAGGAAGAAAAAAAAAACACATGCAAAGACATGGACCACTTTTTAATGTAATATACAGTGCAATTATACTTTAATTGGAGTAATAATTATAGTTGTTTGACTTAAGAAAGAATATAGCTTTTAAAATAAATAGCTTTTGTTTTATTATTTATTTTCAAAGTTCTTATTACAAAGATCTGGCAAAATCATCTTTATCTGTGGGGGGACTGAACTGTTTATACCCCAGCAAACCCTCCCCACTGCCCCACTGCCCTTTGGGCAATCTCTCATTTACTAAATGGAAACCGATTTCACTTGACAGTGCTTTCTCTAGTTGGGATACCCCAGTCCCTAGGCAATTCCCAGGATTCATAAAATGACCATAGATAGATTCTAGGATAATAAACAAACCTAGAATCAGAAGTTCCTGCTGTATTTCCACTTTCTGTAAATTCATACATGTGAGTGGGCTAGTGTCTGGGAAAAATCTATTGTGAAAATAAAAATCCTGACCTGGGAAGTCATTTTAATTTTAATTGTATTTATTTGTTTTCCCTAAAATGTTCCATGGCATAAAAATAGGTTTTAATTTTCCCAAACCCCTGCTGCTTAACAAGAGTATTTGCTTGGTAACTACTAGTTTGCTAGCTTGGAGGTTTAGCATGACAATGATTTACTGTTGCCGTAAGCATGAAAGCATAACTACTAAATCAGTTGTCCTTCATTCTATTTTGGAACACATAATCTTGCATGGGAGAGATGATTTCTTCCAAAGAGGAACTCATCTATTTGGATTTTTAATGACTTAATCAGATTTACACAGTTCATGTGAGAGACCATATTGATAACTCCAAATGTCATTATTTTCTTTTTTGAGCTTCTATATCCTGCTTTGAATAGAGTTCTTTAAACTCAATTCAATGGTAAGCAAAGTGCTCTCATGAGACATAATCATGCCCCTGTCTGATCACCAGGAGAGCACGGTGAGGGTGATCTGGGCCTACCACCACGAAGATGTGGGAGAAGCGGGTCCCAAGTACCACGAATCCAGTCGTGGTACCAAGAGTCTGCGGTTATTGAATCCTGAGAAAACCAATGTGTTGTCTACAGCCGTACCATACTTTGACCTGGTAAATCAGAACGTAAGTTTTTTTTCAGGTTTTTATGGTTCTAAGGGTGGGTTTATTGAAAGTGCATAATAGTTTTTAAATTATTGTTTTTAATAGAATGTCAAGAGAATGTGACTTTTGTCCCCCTCTCCTTTTTTTTAAGACAGGTCCCCATCCCAAACAAAGGTACAACATATTGGTGCCAAATGTTTAAGATTCCTATGCTCCAGGAAAAGCATCATGTAGTAAAGGTATGTGACTCACTCACAGGCTAAACCTAATTTGTATGAACAGAGGAGAAATTGTTCTTAAAATGAAAATAATATAAAATTTATAGAAATGATTTTCAGTTATTTAAAAGTTACATAGAGACCAAGGAACTGGCTTATCTGACCCACACACTGTCCTAAAAGTCACTGAATTTAGTGAGAAGCTCGGATTGTAGCTAGTATTTTGTGTTTTGTCTCCTAATTTTATATGTTTAAAGGTTAAAGTTTTGGGATGCATTTGTATACCTCTGGTTATTTCGTAGGCAACAATTCAACATTTGGAATGGTTGGAATTGCAATTTAAAATAATATATTTATGTATCAATAAATTCTATCTGGGAAGTTCACATTCCCCTATATTGTTTGAGAATATCTGCTTCATTGAAAATACTGGATATTGTCATAAAAATAACTGTTACAGTATATTTTTGAAAACAGGAAAACAAGAAAATTGTAGTGAATTTCTACAGAGTTGAAAAACACAGAATGGAGTAATAAACAAAGCCTAATTTGCCTGTGGCATCTAATTCCCTCCCACCTCCTCTAGGGATAGGTCTCCCAAAACTTTTGCATCTAGTTAGTGACTGAACAAGTATTTTAAAAAATTTACAGGTCCTTGGCTCTGTGCTAGGAATTGTTAGGCAGTTCCACGGAGGCTGAATATATGTTTCATGCTCTCAAAGAACCTACAGTGAGATTGTAGGAGACATGACCAAGACACAGGAAAGAATAGGATAGAATTAAATAGTGCACACAAAATACTGCAGACATTCAGAAGGCCAGACATTGCTGACTTTTTGTCCTCCCCCAGACTACGTAATGAAGTAGTGTGGATGTGAGAAAGGGGGAAACTTCTAGATTCTGAAATCTAGAGGGAAATATGCAGGTTCAAATAGCAAGTTGGCTCTTTAACTATGTGGTCTCAGATAAGTCACTCTGGGGTAATGCTGCAGGCCCCGTTTCCTCATCTGTAAAAGAGGGTTATTCGTCCCACTTTTCCTACCAACCTCAAAGCATTCTGGTAAAGATGGAAACACTGAGCACATTCTATAAAGTGATTTAAATTAGTTAATTTCTAATATATTTCTCCAGTGGCATAGATCTGCCTTTTGTTTACAGAGTGATTCATAACTACTTAGAGAAGCAAGAGGAGTAGGTTGAGGGAATGTTTATTGAATTAATAAGTAGTGCTAAATATTTGTAGGATATTTTTACAATCAGAAGATTTACCAACAGTGTGACTGTGGATGAGCCAATTCCTCTCCATGCAATGTTAGTTTCTATTTCTTGCATGTGAAAGGGGAATGCAAATTCTATTCTTACATACTTAATACAGTGCCTGAGTCCTTCCCTTAAATCAATGAAAAGTCTTTCTCAGAAAAGAGAATGTTATATTTATACATACTGTGTGTCGTACATTACTATGTGTTATTTGCAGTAAATTTAACTGGAACCTGGCTTAAGGGTCAAATGTAAAACTATAGGTTAAGCAAATGTTTCACAAACCAGGTCCTTGATTCATTTTTCAGCAAATGTTAATTGATAGGATGTAAAGTCCTTAACCACTTACCTGAATGCATTTTTATTCTTGTTTTTATTAATGCTAGTAATTAAGTTGAATGAAATAAAAACAGTTGTCTACACTTAAGGGATGGCAGTATATGTTCTGACTCTCTATGTAGGGTATTTGCTTAGGACCTCATCTAAGAAGTCTTAGCTAGCTTTCCCGTCACAAGCATATCATAGTAAAACTCAGATATGTGTGCATCTATTATCTAAGGGTGTGTTTGGAATTAAGTACTTTCGGGTTCACATTGCTGTCTTCATAGGTATCAAGAGGGATCTCAGTGACTGGAAAGGCTTTGGAGCAGTTTTTTTTGTTTTGTTTTGCTCTGGTTTTTTTTGCAGTGGTTGGAGATCTGTAAGATGACAAAAGGTCTTTACTCTGAACAAGAGGGGATTTGAGGGAGGGGCGGCAGGTTGGAGAGCAAGGCTTATACAGACTTTCGTTGTTGCAGGGCGGAGGGTTGGTGGCTAAAATTTTAGACTCTGTTATTACTCATGAATACCACTTATAGACTAGATTCCTGAGCTTGTTGGTAATCCCTAAAATATTTTAAGTCATTAAGTATTATGAAACATTTAACTCGCAAATGAACTCAAATAGGATAATATACAAAAAACAACAAACACAAAAACAAGAGAAAGCTCTATTGGAAAATAAATTGAAAATATTTAGGTTGTATAAATTTTGAGATAGTCTTTCAAAAACAGTTTTAATTTGCAGCCTCTGCCAGTTTACAATAAAATTTTAATAAATGTTTAAAGTAGAGTTCATAGATTTCTAATTTATCTTAAGAAATTATCTAATTTCCATTCTCTTTTCCTTAGCAGAGATGATTTCTTTTTTTTTTTAAACATCTTTATTGAAATATAATTGCTTTACAATGGTGTGTTAGTTTCTGCTTTATAGCAAAGTGAATCAGTTATACATATACATATGTTCCCATATCTCTTCCCTCTTGCATCTCCCTCCCTCCCACCCTCCCCATCCCACCCCTCCAGGTGGTCACAAAGCACTGAGCTGATCTCTCTGTGCTATGCGGCTGCTTCCCACTAGCTATCTATTTTACATTTGGTAGTGTATATATGTCCATGACACTCTCTCACCCTGTCACATCTCACCCCTCCCCCTCCCCATATCCTCAAGTCCATTCTCTAGTAGGTCTGTGTCTTTATTCCCGTCTTGCCACTAGGTTCTTCATGGCCTTTTTTTTTTTTTTTCCTTAGATTCCATATATATGTGTTAGCATACTGTATTTGTTTTTCTCTTTCTGACTTACTTCACTCTGTATGACAGACTCTAACTCCATCCACCTCATTACAAATACCTCCATTTCGTTTCTTTTTATGGCTGAGTAATATTCTATTGTATATATGTGCCACATCTTCTTTATCCATTCATCCGATGATGGACACTTAGGTTGCTTCCATGTCCTGGCTATTGTAAATAGAGCTGCAATGAACATTTTGGTACATGACTCTTTTTGATCTATGGTTTTCTCAGGGTATATGCCCAGTAGTGGGATTGCTGGGTGGTATGGTAGTTCTATTTTTAGTTTTTTAAGGAACCTCCATACTGTTCTCCATAGTGGCTGTATCAATTTACATTCCCACCAACAGTGCAAGAGTGTTCCCTTTCCTCCACACCCTCAGAGATGATTTCTAATAATTTAAGAAAAGTGTATCTTCTTTTCATAGAACCAAAGACTACTATATTTCAAAAATCCATTGGCTAAGTGCTTCTCCTTATTCCTTATTTTATATCCCACACATTGGCTGCATGAAAAAGCCTCAGTCCTTCTCTGGTACAAACAAAAAGTGCTTTGTCAGAAAAAAGAACATTGCTTGTATATTGTATTATGTTGTGTGTCATTTGCAATGAGTTTTAAGAACATATTGATTACACTAGTATTATGAGAAATCAGTGGTATTCTCTGGACTGTATTTCAAAGCAAATGTTTGTAATTGAAGTTGAAACGTTGATAGTATTGCCTAGTATACATTTAGTAGTTGTAATAACTATAAAACTAAGCAGGTAAATAAAATATATCAGTGGTTTGATCAATGAATACATTTAATAGAAATGACTAAAATTCAAAATACTAATTACAGCTTAAATTTTAATCATATAATGATAAAAATGATTTACTACTAAAGTACAAAATAATAAGGTAAATAATTTCTAAAATTACAACAAAGATAAATAATTTTATCTGTAGGAAAGATGGGATTATGATATAAATTATTGGTCATTCCAATTTACTTGTGATTCCAGTTTATTGATTTGTATTTTGATGCTTGCAAAAAATGTCTAAAATTATGACTTGAAAATGTTGATGTTGTCAGATGACAGATATGGAGATTGTGGAAAAGAAAATTCTTGGTAAATTATATTAAAACCATACTTCTCATATGAGATCATCTCTGTGAGTCCCTCTTGAGACCCACTCTCCAGCCTATCTCTTCATATTTAAGCATGACCCTATTTGAGCTTTGCCAAATATGTGATATTACCCCAAATTTAAAATTTTTAGAGAAAATGATTCTTTCCACTCTCTTTAGTCAATATAATATCATTATCCCAACTTATAGTAATGCTTGGATATACTCTGCTAGAAGCTGGGGCTGTCAGTTGGTTTAACACACTTTTTTATTTTTCTTGAGGAGCTTTTAGTGTCAGGGTATTTTCCCCATAGATGAACTAAACTTCTGATTCATCTGTTTAAATCTGATGTGTCTTAATCAATTTAATAAATAGTTGTTGATGGCTTATTATGTTAAAGAGGAGGAAAAAGGAAAACAGCCAGGCTGAATCACCATCCTTAGTCATCTCCCCTTAAAAGAGATGACTCCCTAATAGGGAGGCAGTAGGTGGGTTCTAGGCTTTGATGGGCCAGGTTTGAATCCCTTCTTTCTATTAGTCACTGAACGGCGGGAAAGTTATTAATCACGTGCAACTCAGTTTTACATAGGAATGATACTTTCCTGATGGGATTGTTTAGACTAAAGATTAAATAGCAGGTTTAAAAAAAATTTTATTAGCGCTTAGTACAGTATCTAACACAGAAGAGTCTTAATAAATTCAATTACTCTTATCAGTCCATTTATTTTCAGTTTTGCTCTCTGAATGACTTTTCATTGAAAACTACTATTTTGCGTGAAGGCCCAGAAAAGGACAAACATCATGCTAGAAGGTTGACTATTGCTGAGTTTTAAGAGAGGATTACTTTTACTAGTTGTGTGATCATGGGCAAAGTAATTACTGTCCTGTACTTCAGTTTCCTCATCTGGAAAAATGGGTATAATAGTTCTCACCTAATAGGGTTGTTATGACCCTTAAATGAATCAAAGGCGTTTAATATTTGTAATTTAGAACAGGGCCTGGCACATAGTGTTTGTTAAATAAAGTAACTAAATAAAATTATGTTGATCACTAGTGATACACAGTTGCTAATCTGTTAAACATCTTGTTAGGTTTCTGGGTTTCTGAGGGATTCCACACCAGCCAACCCTTTCTAGACAGTCAGAGTTCCAAATAAAACAGAGATTGTTGCTCATTTCATCTAGGGAGGCCACCTTGAGAACTCTCTGCTCAGGAGAAACGTGAAGTTGAGTGAAAAAAACACTCATCATTCTCCTCTTCAGCAGTCTACACAAGAAGTGAAATGCTGTGCTTTATACTTGTTACTGGACAGAACATCTTTCTTGCTATGAAATTAGATGCCGCTGTTCTTTTTCATTGCTGGCATTCATAAATCTGAGTGATTTAATTTGGGGAACGTTTCCTAGGATAAGAGAATCTAAGCACAATTGACACTGAATAACCATGAAATGTCCTTGAAGCCAGAGTACTGTATAGCCATGAAATAGTCACTCAAAAATTGATTTTCCTGTGCTAGACACACAGCATGAACCTTTGACTTTATATACAAAATTAAATGAACACTGCTGTCCGGTTTCCCTATTATGTTCATTCCTTCTTCTTTTTGAAATAAAAGGACACCATCAAATGGAGAAATTTAGCATTAACACATTCTGAAACGTCAAGTGTGATAGCGGGTTTCTATTTCTGAAAATGTGTAAGACTTCAGGATTAAATTTAGTAAAACTTGGAAATTCTCAGTGTCAAACTACATGATTTGACAACAATTAGAATGATCTCTTCTCAGTCAGTGTATCTTCTTCCTTTTTTCCCTGAAATGATATTTCAAAATATATTTTAGTTGATGTGATTTTTTGCCCCCTGATGGAAATAGCATTTTGGTTTGTCATCAGGATGCATTTTCACAGACTCCATGCTTTAGTTCTCATTCTTTCATTGTGTGTTTCACTTTACTCTGTGGCAGACTAGTAGGTGTTTGTTATTGACTGTTGACTGAACAGTTGTTTGTATTTTCACCCATTTTCATTCCAACTCTATAGTACTTTTTTGGGTTTCCTGATGTTTCCCTTTTATCTTTTACTAATTCAACCATATTTCCTAAAGGCAAACTTTAGCTCTTCAGATAGATCTATTTAGTATGTTGAAAGAAATTAGCTTTCCAAGTATGCTTCATGTAAAAATACTTTCCATTCCTTTTAAATACTTTGCAACACTATATGTGGTTCTTAAATTCTTAATACCAATGCATGACCACTGGCACCTGTGGATTTTATCACTGATTGACAAAATGGATGATTTTTGACCTTCTAGAAAAAAATCATGCTGTAAAAACATAAGAATCTTCTTCTTTGGGAATTTGTCATCCAAAATTTATAAATACCAAAATACCAAAATAATTTTACCCTTATGTCCAAGTATATCTAAGAATATCTGAAATGTTGTACAGATTTTATCTACCAGAGAAGAGATGAAATTACTTGGGCATTTACTGTGGCTAAAACTATAACTTTGAACAGAAGAGAAGTTGGTAGGAGCACCGCCCCTAACAATAATGAGTTGACTCAAATTAGCACATTTTAAAAATTACTGACTTAGATTGTTCAGTGCTGCCAAGTTCTTTCTAGATCCTCTTGGGTCATACTGACTTCACTGAAACATTGGAGACTGTCTAGCTACATGGGTGTTCTTAGTAGCTGCTTGAGAGTGGAGGTAATTGAATTCACTTTGAAAGCATGTCTTTTCATGGAAGTGATTTATTGCTAACTCTGTCACTAATTAGCTTTCTGACCCTAGAGAAAGCACTTAACCTCACCCTGATCCTCAAATTCCTTGTCTGTAAGATAAAGGGATTGGACCAGATGATTTCAGTTGGCTCTTTTTTACTTCTGAATATCTATGACTTGCTGAAAACTAAAAGTGAAATCTGTGCTGGGGTTTGGATGCCCCGTGGTGTGACTTCCTGATACGCTTCATTCTCACTATCCCTGGGCATGCCAGGGTGACAATGCTTAGGACCCCACTGCCTCCCTTAAAGTTAAAAGTCCTCCTTCTTGAAGTTAAAAGTCTCCTTCTTTAGTCCCTCGGTCATAGGCTCTCTTAGCATACATTCTGAGGCTTAGGTTTCCATCTGTAAATGGGGATAATAATAGTACTCGTCTCAAATGGTAACTGTCATTATCAAATGAGATAATATCTGTAGAGTTCTTATATATTTGGCATATATTAGATAGCTCAATAAGTACTAGCTATATTCCCAATTTACATTGGTGTTCAGGTACCTCTAAATCTTGGATATAATCCAAATAAAATAAATCTAAATAAACAGACAAACAACTAAATAACTCTAAATCTTGGGAATAATGTCCTTTTAAAATAAGGATAGAATTAAGAGTGCCAGGGTGAGGAAAGCTTGTAGGCTGGCACAGCACACAGGATGGACTCTAGAGACAGGTAGGGGTTGTGTTCTAACTCTGCTTTTCATTAGCTCGATGACCCTGGGCAAACTAAACTCTCAGTGTGCATCTTCCCTTGTGAGGTAGGAAAAACAATTTCCAGTGAAGATGAAATGGTTACAAGTGAAGACACCTGTTGCATAATCGGCTCATAATTGCTTGTTTTCTTCTCTTGATGGGGATTATAGAGATGGATGGCTATAAATTCATCGAGTATTTTCTCATACTTAAAGTCAGGACCGCACTGAAACCACGGTAGGCAGTAAGTCTCTATTTTATTTTGACGAAAAGATTCCCTGGGAATTAGATTTCATAGCTTGTTTCCATTATTCTAAACCAAAGGAAATTTAAGCTAATTTCCTCCTGTTCTGGCTAAGTAAGGATAAAAACCAGCTGGTGACTAACCTCTGGGAAATATTCTTTCACATTCTTAGATCACCCATTAGCCTTCCACTCTATGGCCTTAAATAATTTTCAGCAGACATAAAAAGATAGTTATTCTTCTTTGTTGCTCTTCTACCACCCAACTCTACCCCCAATCTGGTACATCTTTTTTTTTTTAAGTAGTTCAAAAGGTTGGATAACAAAATTGAGAAGCATTAACCCATCTATTGATAATTATTGGCTATAAAAATTGGTAAATAATAGCACTTCTATTGAAAGAGTACTAAGATGTTTAGGTTGGATTCTAGATGTTGATGGCACTATAGGATTAAGAAGTATGGTAATATTAAGATATGAATGACTTTTACTTACATACAGGTAAGTATGTAAGCAAAATACTTATTTTTTTGCTACTTTAAATACATTATCTTGTTGGATTTTTCACAGCCTCCCTTGAGGTAAGTTGAATTACTACCACTTTCCAGATGAACGCAGTGAGGCATGGCAGGCATAAGTAACTTCCTTAACATTGCACAAATTCTGTGAAGTAGAGCCAAGATTGAACACAGATCTTCATAGCAAAACTAGTGGATCTTTCTCTCTACAATACTACTAGCCCAGGACTTATGACTTTTCTAGGTGATATATATCAAGGAAACATAATTTGAATAAGTTCCTCAGTACCCAGGCTACTTTTATGTCCTATAGAATCAGTGCATAGACAGAGGGCTACATGAGCAGATCCCACTGGAACCTTCCAGAAATGTCAGTGTAAAGATCCTGGGAACTGACTTAGACCTGGTTGGATGGCATTTGAGTACACAGAGGCCTACTGTTTTCACTCTTGGGGATTGGAAATGCTCACGAACAAGAGATGACACCTATAAAGTTTCATTTGTGATTTAGGAAGTCATTTAAATAAGATTCGAGTTAGGCTGATTAGGTGAAAGATTATGCATATGGATACAAAAGGGCACGGAACGTTAGATCTCAGAGATGATGTTAGGGAGACAGGAACTTCAGTGGAAAAAAGGTAGCTTGCTAATCTTATTGGACATGTCTTGTAGCATAAGGATCATTGGAAACAAGCCCATAGCCTTCTCTATAAGCTGAGTTACAATCCTCTTTGGAGTTAAGTGAAAATAACGGCAATGACCTACTTTATTGCCCTTCACTGGCAATGTGAGAAAAAATACTAACATTTCCATTTGGAAGTTAAATGTATGGCAAAGTGCCTAAAGAAAAGTACCCTAAAAACGAGAAGAGCCACATTGTTGGAGAGAGGTTTTGAAGTGTTGATATCTCCGAGTGGCTTAAGAACCAGACTGAGTGTGGGTTCTAATCCTGCAGTAACCATTGGTCAGCTGATCATTCATGGGCTGCACCACAATGCTTCTCAAGAGATTGAATTCATGTTAATAACACAAGTCAAAGACTATAAATCTATGTAACCAAGACGTTGTTCTAAGTGACCTTTAACCCTTAAAATTCTATGACTTTAGTGAAATATTGAAATTGATAAAACTGGAAATGTATAAAATAAATCGACACATTCATACAATTTATAAAATAAACTGTAATAAAAAGTTATACTAAAAATTATAAAAGGAATGAAGATAATTTGTGTGTGTGTGTGTGTGTGTTCTCATGGGATATAACATGCCAATTTTATTTTGATGTCTATTTTCAATGTAAAAACTTCTATACTTTTCAAAACAGGATGACACCCATTATTTCCTTTTTAATGCAACACTGAAATTTCTTATAGTTTTTATGAATGGAGCTTTTAGTAATTAGTAGAGAAAAGTATATATGTGGTAGAAACTTAGTTTAAATAAATCAGTTATTTACTATTCAAGTTTATAAGGCTGCACAGTTGTGTTCTTTAAAATATCAAGCCTCTCAGTGCATTTAAAATGAATGTATTTCTACATCAAAAATTCAGATTATACTTAAGAGTTTAATAATATATCTATTTTATGAAGAAGAATATTACACTCACATATCAAAAAAGTTATGGTTGAGTCTTGCTTCATTGAATAATTATATTTTTCTTGATTCCTAACCTAGGGTACACATTAGAACCATGTGGATAGAATCTTTAGGGATGCAGTCCAGGCCCTTACGTTAGTGGCAGTTGTTGCTGTCATTTGGAAAAGTTCCTTAAATGATCTTGATATGAACTCTGTGGTTGAGAATCACTCTTTTACATGTATTAAAATTTCCCAGGAGACCATACTTAAATTAGATTTTATAGCACCTAGTAAAATGCTCTTCATATTACATAGCATCGGTGCATATTTTTATAGTAATACACTGTTTTATTCAACAAATGTTGTAAAAATTGAACACACATCAAACATCTACTATTGAAATGCACTGTTAGTTGTCTGCACATGAAGATTTAAGCAATTTATGGTTTTGAGATAGTTTATTCCTGATGCGTTGCACATTTTTTGTGGAAGTGGAGAGGCGAAAACACCAGCTGTTTCCTGGAGCCACAGCTGACATTCATTATAAAATTTCAACATGAACTAATTCAGATATAAGGGATACTTTCTTCTACGAAGGAAAAAAGACTTATGTTCTAGGGAAATATACACCTCGAAGTTAACTCTGTACATTAATGCTTATAATGTAATGGATCCATTTTGGAAACTGTATATGGAAGACCACCTTCCTGACTTTTGAATGCATTCCATTACCAACAAAGAGACATCTTTTCATCACTGAAATCCCACTGAATTGCTCTATGTGGAATCTTAAATATTGACTAACGGCCAGACCATGTAAATAACTGTTATTGAGTACATAAATGCTAGAGCCTTTCAGCCTTTTAGCTTGGCGTGAGAAGTCCTGAGAACATAGGAGAGGCACTTTGTTTGTGATATGTTTCAGAAATAAGATGTGTACTTAACACACAGTATGCTTAATCAGCTAGAAATATACCTTCCTACTATCCTCTAAATCGCAAAGAAGAATCAATGAGTGTCTAATGAGTGTCCACTTCAGAAAATTCTATGTCTTTTGTCAGATACAAGACAATATAAGACATAACCTTTCACCCCAATGACCTTCCAATCTAGATGGGGAGAAGAGATGCACACATGCATAACAGAGAAACCCCAGAGCCGGCAAGCGAACATGGTGTCAAACTACAAAGTACAGGCAGTTGAGGCAAAAAGAAGGGAGAGAGCAGTAAAGTTTTGGGCACAGTCTCATGCTGTATGGAAAGAATCATTTGGGGAAAGTACAACCAGTTGGATCTTAGGTAAGGATCCAGGTGTGGTGAGGACGACTCGGAGCCAGCCTCCCTGTTCACGTGCTTAAGCGCCAACATAAAACTAGATGAAAGACAACATTTACTGAGAGCACTGTACATTCTGTGAGTCATCAATTCTCATAAAAAAAAAACCCTAGGAAGTAGGTAGTAGTATTATCCTCATTTTAGGAAACTGAAGCCCAGAGAAGTTACATAACTTACTCATTGCTGATAATTCTCCTGTTTGTATACTTTTCCCCGAGGAAGAAATGTCTCAAAGAATCCTTGATGCTCCAGCCAACATCTGCCTATGCTAGAGCTAACCAGCAGCGGCTGGCTGAACTTTAAATTCATAGTCATGCCAGATTAGAATGCAGAATCCCTGCAGTTACTTGTTGTCAGGGTAACTGCATTTTTTGATCAGAGAATGCCTTAGGCATACTACACCAAAGCCCCTAGTGTCAAATATTGAAAGGGACTGTAGACTGTGGCCTTCACTACCTAAATGGGGTCACTGATTTTATCTTGAATGATACCATTGTGTAGCTTTATCCCCAGTCATGAACTTATAGTTTTACTTAATGTTAGAACTCTGGCAAGTTGCATCATACACTCCAAAATAGAAACCAAGGCTACCTCTTAATTGCACACATATGCATGTAACCATTTAGCTCTTTAAAGAAAAGCTGCAGACACTTCCTCAGAAGAGAGTGATGGCCTTTCAGTTCTCATGGAAGTGAGAGGTCTTCCCTAGAGCTCTATTCACTGTAGGGTGACTTGACTATTGAGTTTGTTGGACATCCATTCGCATTGTCAACATCAGTCGAGTTTTCCCAGTAGTTTACAAGTATGTAATGTGCGTGGGCTTCTTTATACAAGAGGTTTGTATCACTTAGCTGTCCATTTTGTTGAATCATGGACCTAGAAAAGATCTCAAGAGATAGTTTATTTATTGCCTGAGCTTTGAAAAAATATTTCTTTAAAACCACCCTCCAAAGATGAATGTTTCTCATAATTATTAAAATATTCCATAGACTTTCCAAATTTATCTTTATTAATGAAATTGGATATTTTCTCCACAATAGCTGATTTTAACTTCATGGCTTCAAGGCAAATTAGTCCTTTTGAATGGAAACAACACAGTTTCATGACAGCAGTAAATACCATGGCCTGTTATTGAATATGCCCCTCTTACCTTTTATGATCTTGGTATCAGTATATGCCCATATGCAAAATGGAAGTAATAATTCCTGTCTTCTCAAGATTACTCTGAAAGTGCTTTAAGAATATTGAATTTTCAAAAACAAATATTTGTTGATTGTTCTTTAGGTACCAGGCACTGTGCTTTACTTACTACTTATGTCATTTTGCAGATGAGGAAACTGAGGCTCAGAAAAATTAGATGACTTTCCTAATGTCCCAGAGGATTTAATATTGTAAAACATATTCCTGTAGTCTAGCAGTGGGAGCTTACACAATTTATTTAACTTATATGAACCTAAGTATCGAGGACCTTGTTTTCATGGTCACTTAGAGCTGGTTTCAAATCCTGGCTCTCCCATTTGCCACTTGTGTGACCTTGGGTGACTTAAACATAACTTCTCTGGATGTCACTTTCCTCATTGGCAAAATGGAGACACTACCTATTCACAGATTAATTATTTGAAAATGCTTGTAGAGCATCTGCTCTAATGGCATATGATATATTTTACTCTGACACTCTAAACCTTCTGTTTGCTTTTGTCATCATTTATTTCATGGTTGCAGAAAATGAAGTCTCGTGAAAAAAAACCTGCCTTCCTCATCCAGTTAATTAATTGAAACTATGATTCAAATTTAGGTCATGAATCCCAAATTGCTGTTATTTATCTGCGTCTTTCAGTATATGAAATACAAAACAATTTTAAGGTAAAAAATATACCCAAGAGTTATATCCCTTTCTACTCGGTCATCTTTTAATAATCTCTAATGAAAGAACTTTTAGAGCTTTTGGAAAAGCTCTAAATTACTTAAATGTAATTGTCCAGTAATTTAGAGCAGTTGTGAAACTCACTTTGATCTCATTGAGTTTTCTGAGACATTAAAAAGAGGGAAACATTGAAATATATTTATATCCAACTGGATTTCATATGGTATATTAGCTCTTTATAATTTGCCGTTCACTCTTTCTACTATCTTTGCTTTTTGTTTCTATATTCACTTTTAAGATAAAGCTTGGTTCCTCTAAGAACTAGCCTGCCAAACGTATCTTATTTGTTATGTAAGGCAAGCTCTCATTGCAAGAAGTTGTAGGATTCACAACTGAATTAAATTTACAAGGTTAGAGAACTAAGTTCTTTTTTTACATGATAAACAGGAAATGTCAGTACTCTGAGTAATATTTTCCACTCATATAGCAAATAATTCCAACGGATTTTTGGGTTGGTCACTTTATTTCAAAGTGTATTTGTTCCAAGTGCTAAAAGATATTTTAAAGACTATTTCTTCTTCAGCTTGAATTCATAATCATATGATATTTGTATGTGATATGATGTCCTCCTGGACTGACCTTTAACAATCTTGAAAAGAGATCACAACTGTTAAAATTTTATCCCTCATTAGTTGAAAGATTAAGGAGTTTGTTCTGTGCACTGTTTCTCAAGAGAATGCTTTAGTTTTTTCTTCTTTTTGGGGGTCTATTTTGTATAATGTTTGTGTCTACCTGTGCTGATTGGATATAAAATTTGAAAACTGCATTTAATGAAGTGAATAGATGTTCTTATTTTTAATTTAAATGCTGGGAGTTTTTTAAAAAAGTATTTTCTAACGTGTGTACATATTTCATTTTCGATGTAATGAAAACTTGTTACAACAAGAAAAAAGTGAACTGTATAAAAGAAACAATAGCGGTGTCCCCCTTCTTCCAAATTGCACTTCTCTGGGGTAACCAATGTTAACAGACTTATTTGTTAATTTCTGTAACTTTATGCTCAAGGAAAAAATTACAGAATTATATAGGATTTTATTGAGTTAATATCCCTTCTTTTTTGAAACAAAAGTAGGATCACTATATATATATATTACTTTGAAATTTGCTTTTTCAAATTACCACCCTTATCATTGCAGGTCAAACTATAATAATACATACACTTTAATATTTATATAATTAAGTTCCCTATTACGTATAAACCACAATTCTTGCAGCGATCCACAATTGATGTGCATTCAAGGGGATTTAAATTTTTTTTGCTGCTATGAACAGTGCTTCAATAAATATTCTTGTAAGTATATGCTTATGTATTAGTGGTTTCATTTCTGTAGGATAGGTTCATAAATGAATGAGTTTGTGTATTAGTTTATAGATAGATTAAATAGTTATAGATTTTATAGATTTTAACTACTTTATAGATTAAATAGTTTATAGATTAAATAAATGAGTTTATAGATTCATAAACTTTAACCTTGAGTAAAGGTTATCTGCATTACAAATTTTAATTTATTCATTAGATTACTTTCTAAAGTTTACACACTAGCAATGTGCCGATATTTCCTCATTCCCTCTCAAGTACTGAATATTTCAGTCTTTTAAGTTCATTGCCTACTAATGGATGAAAACTAGTATTTATGAGTGCTTTAACTTGCTTTTTTCAGTGAGAGACTGATGCTCTTTTTATTTATATTACCTCTTTGGTGAATTTGCTGTTCAATTCCTTACCGATTCCTTTTTAAAAAATCCTTTTACTGAATTACATATATAAAAGTGTACAAACACTAGTATATGACTCACTGGATTTTCAGAAGGTGAACTGACTCATGGAATCAGAGTCAAGATCAAGAAATGAGAACATGACCTCTCCCCTGGAAGTGGCCCTTGAGATCCCTTCCAGGTACTGTTTCTCTCCAGACATAACCACTATTCTGACTTCAATCATTGTTTATTAACTTTGCCTGTTTTGAACTTCATGCAGAGAGAATCAGATATTCAGACTCTTTTGTGTCTGCCTTCTTTTCCTCAACATGCTGTGTGAGTAGCCATGCTTTTGCGTGTAGAAAATCATGTGTTCATTTTCATCTTTGTGTGATACAGTGTTTGTCTGTATATTCCAGATTTTTTATTTGTTTGTCTCAGTTAGCTATTGCTGTGTCCCAAACCACCCTGAAATTCAAAGGCTTTAAATAAATACACATTTATTATAGTTTACAGATCAGCTGGCAGGTGTTCTTCTGTTTATTGCTTTGCTTATTCATAGGTCTGTAACCAGCTTGGGTTGTGTAGGTGGTTCTTCAATGGTGGCTGGGCTGTCGCATGTGGTTGAGAGTCAGCTCTTTGTAGGCTGGCCTAGGAGTCCTCAGCTGGGAAGTGGGCTCTCCTTTATAGTAGCATGTTCTCCAGAAGTCTAGATTGAGCTTTTTCAAAGATGGTGGCAATGTTCCAAGCAAGAAAGTAGAAACTATAAGGCCATTTGATGTCTGCCCTTAGGATTGGCATACCATTACTCTTGCCCCAAGAATACAGTTTCAACCTAGATACAGGACAGTTTTTCAGTGTGTAATGGTTCTAGTTGCTCTGTATCCTTGTAAATACTTGATATCACCAGTGCTTTCCATTTTTAGCCATTCTAGAGGGAGTATAGTGGTGTTGCATGGTGTGATTTTTAACAGGTTTGCTAAGGTATAATTGATGTCCAATGTCTTGAGACACTGCTCAACATCGTTACTCATTAAGGAAGTGCAAATTAAAACCACAGTGGGATTAGCTATCACATACAAAGCTACTACGAACGCTCTTTTACAAGTCTTCATATGGACATATGTTTTTATTACTCTTGGATACATATCTAGTAGTGGAACAGCTGGACTGCATGGTGTGTATGTTTAATTATTTAGGAAGCTGCCAAATAGTTTTTCAAGGTAGTGGTACCATTTTATATTCCCATCAGCAGTGTATTAGAATTCCAGTTACTTCACATCTTGCCAACCCTTTAATTTTAAGCTGTTCATATAGATGTGTGATAGAAAACTGGTGAACAACAGAAATTTATTTCTCACAGTTCTGGAGGCTAGGAAATCCAAGATCAAGGTGCCAGTAATGTGGGTTTCATTCCCAGACCTCTTCTTTTCGCTTGTAGACAGCTGCCATCTCACTGTGTGCCCATATGACCTCTTCTTTGTGCAAGCACAGGAAGAAAGAGACAGCAAACTCTCTGGTGTTTCTTCTTATAAGCCTTTAATTCCAACAGGAGGGTCCTACCCCTGTGACTTTATTTAACCCTAATTACCTCCCCAAAGCCCCATCTTCAAATACCATCACATTGGAGGTTAGGACTTCAACATATGAATTTGGGGAGGACATATTAACCCAGATTTGTGGCAGAAGCAGGTTTTTCATTGGCTGCCTTTGGTAGCATTTAGATTTTTCTAGCCTACATTTCACTGGAGTTGTATCAAATTGAGGGGTCCAGGTTCTATGTCTAAATGGGGGAGGGGGAAGAGATATATGTCAAGTTCAGGCTCCCCTCTCCTATCATTCAATTAGCCTATCCTGTCACCATTATTCCCAGAGACTCTAGGATCATAGTATAGACATACATTCTCATAGGAGCCTCAGTTTCTGTTTTTGTTTATCACTTTGATTTCAAACATATATACATATAAATTTACCTTTG
Organism: Balaenoptera borealis; assembly: GCF_965194805.1. Taxonomy (NCBI): domain Eukaryota; kingdom Metazoa; phylum Chordata; class Mammalia; order Artiodactyla; family Balaenopteridae; genus Balaenoptera; species Balaenoptera borealis. The sequence goes on from NC_138873.1 coordinate 30,768,415, forward strand.
AGAAATTTCCCTTAATTTCTTACCGAGCTTATCAGTACATTTGAAGGTATGTTTAAGTTTTGAGAATCCAGATGTTTTCCAACTGAGGGGTGTTTAAAACAGCTAGCTAGCCTACTGAAAGCTCAAGCTCTGATGGATACATTTCAGTTTTGCCAGATTCAGGATTGAGGAGGCTGGAATGCCATGACCACAGGCGCAGAGAACAGATCTTCCTAGTAATGTTTGAGGATCTTGTGACAGAATCCTATGGAGCATGGGTAGGAGGTTGAAAATTGAGTTTCTCTTGAGGCAGAGCGGAACTGTTGCATTCTGACTAGAGGAATGGCATGATTTGTTGTTGAGATTTTAGAATACAGAAGATTAGAGATAGGAGTTTAGCTTCTAATCTAGGACAAGTATACGTGAGAAGAAAAGACAGCCTCCACTGGGAGAGTGGCTTGGGAAATAAGGAGAGAATACACACAAGTGTTGTTGTAGAGGTGGAAGTTGAAACACTTGGCAGCTCACTTGATGTTAGGGGTTAAGATTAATAAAAGTCCAAAGGAAGAGATGGTTCATGGGGGAGAGAAGATGACGAGTTCTTTCTTGGAACCATTATCATAACTCGATTTATCAGATCATTTTTAGGTTTCTTCTTTCAACTGCCAAGAAAGTAGATTGGCCACATTTCTGAAACTGCACATTTCTCTCATATGAATACCTATGAAGGTTGTGAATAATGAAGTTTAGATTGAGTGTGGCTTTCATCTGATTGAGAAGAATATGGAATAAATCACCCATGCTTTTTATGTTTCTCTCATAAATAGATCCATTTTGTGTGTAATTACTATAACAGCAGACCTAAGAATATTTAAGCTCTGATAAAAAGTATTGATTGCAAAAGTTATTTGAGATTTAATTTAAAGAAGATGGAGACCATGTTTAGGAAAAGGATCAGACCTGTTAAGACTAATGACCCGTGAGCTATTCCTTGAGACTCTGAATGCCTGAGTTTGTCATTCAGGTCACCATTGAGTGCCTAGTGAGAAGAGAGAAATATGCTGGATTTAGTGGGGGCAAAGAGGAACAACAAAGTAAAAATGACAATATGCTAATTAATTCTGGGTGGTTATTATAAATGATGTTATTTTCTATAGGTATAAACTTTTTAAAATCAGAAGCAAGCAAATAACTTAAAAGATTAATGAGATACTTGCTTTGCTTTCCAGAAACCTACATCTAGAGGAGAAGACTTATTTATTCAAATAGCTAGAAGGCAGCAGGAGACTGAAGGGCTTTGAAAAGGTGAATTCAGCATGATCCTGTTTACTAAGCCAAGCGAAGGCTTCGTGGAGGAGGGGTTATCCATCTAGAGTGGAGGTTCACCCACAGAAGAGCAGTGTTAACTCAGCCATAGCCTGAGTGAGACACTCTTCGTTTTGTTGTTTTTCCCCTTTTCATGGAATTGCCCTATAAATGAGGACTTCTTTTTTATGGCGGCCTCAAGTTTAAACATGTAGAGAATAAGAAAGAAACAAAGAGAGGAGCCAGAATTATAAAAGCCATCCGCTGGTATTTGTTTAATTTTCCTGAAATGTAAAGACTATACATACGTATTTCTTTTAATCTTTAAAAATTTTTTTTTATTTAAAATTTAAAAAAAAAATTTTTGACCGCATGGCATGCGGGATCTTAGTTCCCCGACCAGGGATGGAACCCGTGCCCCCTGCAGTGGAAGCACGGAGTCTTAACCACTGGACCGCCAGGGAAGTCCCCATATGTATTTCTTAATTGTAGTAATGGCTAATAACAAATTCTCTGAGATCACCTTCTTTTTTTTTTTCTCATATTTATATTGACTTAAGGTTAAATTTTTTTTTTAAATTTATTTTTATTGATTGATTGATTGATTGATTGCTATGTTGGGTCTTCGTTTCTGTGCGAGGGCTTTCTCTAGTTGCGGCAAGCGGGGGCCACTCCTCATCGCGATGCGCGGGCCTCTCACTATCGTGGCCTCTCTTGTTGCGGAGCACAGGCTCCAGACGCACAGGCTCAGCAGCTGTGGCTCACGGGCCCAGTTGCTCCGCGGCATGTGGGATCCTCCCAGACCAGGGCTCGAACCCGTGTCCCCTGCATTAGCAGGCAGATTCTCAACCACTGTACCACCAGGGAAGCCCTCACCTTCTTTTTTATTATTTTTATCACCCTTTTTCCAACCAGAGGGCAAAGTTCCATAAATAAAATCAAATGACTCTTTGAAACAGTACTGTAGTGTTAAAGTACAAAATTATTTTTGACCCTTATTCCAATTCTTTTTCTAACCATAGCTCCCCTTTCAGATCCCCACTGCAGTCTGTGTGGATAAGAAAGGGAGACAAGAACTGTCCCCCAAAGAATGGGACTTAAGCTAGTCAGCCCTGGGTGCAAATTCAAGCCTGCTACTCAGCAGCTGTGTGAGTTTGTTCCATTGACTTAACTGTGCCTCAATTTCCTTGTCTATAAAATGAGACAATAATACCTGTCTCTGGATGGTATGAAGATGAAATGAAATTAAATGTGATAGTATGTGTAATGTGCTTGGTACACATAAATACAAATGATAGCTATTACTGATGCTATAACACCTATATATTTCCTATGGGACGCATCTTTTTACCTGACCTTAGAAGTTAAGCCCCAGGACAGTTGTGCCATGCTCATCCTTAGACCTTCAGTTCTGGGTACAGGTCCTGACAATGGTGCTTAATGAATGCTTGTTGGATGAATGACTCAAATCTAAATTCAAGTCAGTGATGGTGAATTATCAGTAAATTATCTCTTATCCCTGAAACAAATGAACTTTGAATGTGTGGCACTGTGGATTATGTATCTAATTTATGGGCTGAACTGAACAGGTCTGCTGTGCTACTTGTAGACACTTCATAGAAAGGGCCAAAATTCAATGAAGTGAATTATGATTTGGAAACCTACATTTACTACCAGCTCTAAAGCGACATTGTTTTGTATCTTAGAGAAAAATACTTAACATCAGTTTCTCCTACTTTCATTACAAGATAAAAAAAATAGACTATGCCTTAAACTTAAATTTAATTTAAATTTAAAGAGCAGTGAATTCTACACCTCTGGATAAAAGCCAACATAGAATTCTGCATGAGGCAGTGTTATTCATTTGTATTGCTTACAATTACATCTAATCTTTAAACTATGCCTGAAGGAATAAAAAATGCCATGTAATGATTATTTCCGTACTCCTAGAGGAAAAAAAAAGTTGGCCCATCTATTAAATTTCTCCAGGAAAAACAATCCTTAAATTATGATGAATCAATGCTAAAATAATACACTTTACTTAAATCTGCCAAAATTATTATGATAAATTATATATAAACACAGGTACTAGAAGTTTCAGGATGTGGAAACAAGTCTTGAAGAGTTAGTTTTAAAATATGCAGAATTAAATCAGTTATTTTTACATGTCAGTTGTATTGGGCTAAATGAAAAACTAAATTTTTTCTTTCCCCTAATTTGGGGCTATGGCATTTTATCATGTGGATCATCTGTTAGTAATTGAGTTCCGTCCTTTCATGGATGGAATTATTAGGCCTTTAAACCATTAAAAAAAAAAAAACGCACACACAACAACAACAAAAACAAAAAGCAGACCAGCAACTGTTAGCTTCAAAGGAGACCAAAAAGCAAAAACAATCCAGGGAGACAGAAAATGTTTGATGCAGAACCAAGGAAAGGTCTCGGTGTCTTTGCTGGGACCCTCCCAGCAGGAGCTGTGTCTGTTCAGAGGTGAAGCCAACTCAGTGACATCTGCCAGTGGGCTGGAAAGTCTTAACAGCAGGTTTGGGGAAGAAAACTCTTTTATTCTAAGGGCTTAAAAATTCGGACGCTATAATTGGGTTTTCAGAGGAACAGTATGTTGTTCCATCCTGGTCAATTATTACTGTAAATAACTAATTTTAAATTAAAAATTCACGAGAGGAAACAGACTATTGTTGCACTGACTCAAGATTAGGGAAATAAACATTTTTTACATTTTTGGGGACTCTGTATTATATATTCAAGTGTAATAGCATAACACAAATGCGATATATATGTAACATTCAAGGAAGTATCCTAGATAGATTATGGATAGGAAATATGAGAACTAATATTTGATGATGTTTGTATATACCATGCACTGTGTAGGAGTTTCTAATATCTCATGTGATTCTCACAATCACCTTATGAGGTAGGAAAAAAAGACTCAATTAATTACCTTGTCAGGGGCCATTCAGCTAATAAGTGATGAACCCAAAATTTTAAAAATATATTATAAAATTAATATTTCTTCAGTGTAAACAACTCAAATACAGAAGGCCATAAAGTGAAAAGCAAAGAGTTCTAATTTCTACCATGCAAGTTCTGCTTCTCATAAGCCATCATTAATGTTTTCTTGTATTTTTCTGAAATTTCCTATACATATGCAATCATACACCTTTATGTCTATTTCTGTTTACATTTTAAGTCCTCTCTCTTTACATATATATTTTTTCTTGTTTTTATTTTTAGACTTCAAAGGAATTAAACTATATATTTTGACACTTGCTTTTTACATTTAACTATCTCTTGGAAAATGTTTCACTTCAGTATGTACAGATCTATTTAATTCTTTTATGACTGTGTAGTAGTCCATTGTCTGAATTTAATATAATTTAATTAATAACGTTAAATATTTTCAGTTTTCTGCTATTACATACTTCCTGTCTGCATTAGTTTACTCAGGCTGCCATAACAAAATATCATAGACTAGGGTGGCTTAAACAGCAGATATTTATTTCCCACAGTTCTGGAGGCTACGAGGTCCAAGATCAAGATGCTAGCAAGGTAAGTTTCACTCTGAGGGCTCTTCTCTTGGGTTGTAGATGGCTCTTTTCTCATTGTGTCCTCCCATGGCAGAGAAAGAGAGAGAAAGAGAAAGAGAGCACTCTCCTGTCTCTTATAAAGACACTAATCCTATTGGATTAGGGCCCTACACTTATGGCCTCATTTAACCTTAATTACCTCCATAAAGGCTCTCTCTCCAAATATAGTCACTTTGGGGATGGGGACTTCAATGGATGAATTTTTGGGGGATACAGCATTCAGTCCACTCTCCGACATTGCCTTTTAACAAACTTCTAACATGTTGCCAATCTGATAGGTGAAAGAGTACGTTGTTTTCATTTCCATTTATTTAGTTATGAATGACTTTTAACATCTTTTTCTCTATTTGTAACCACTTGTATCTCTTTGCTATATACTTTTCACTCATGTAACTTTGCCTGTTTCTACTATTGTCTTTTTGTTTATCAGAGCTTTTTTATATCAAGGGAATTGGCCCTTTGCTTGACATAAATGTTGCGAATATTTTCCTCATTATTTTGGTAATTTAATGTTTACTTATCTTTGCTCAGCTGAGTGTTGCTTCCAGTTCTTTCCTCTATTAACCTATAGTCCACTTCTCCACAGTAGGAGGATGGGTCACTTTAGATAAAGTTGGAGTGTCCATGCATTTTTATTGCACTGTTCTGTCTCCCCTGTCATTCTGTGATGTTGAGCTATGTTTCTATCAGATATCCCCCATTTCTGCAGTTTTTATCCTTCATAAAACATGTTGGTCCACGTGTGTCTCTCTACCCTGCATAGGATTGGCAGAAATCCAGTTATACTCATACCTTTGATATATGTATTGCTGCACTGAATAGCATGCACTGACTAATAGCACTGTTGGATAAGTTCTCTGAACCATTTTTCTGCAGTATGAAACAGCAAATCATATCTATTTTATATAAACAGTATGTACTTTTGATTCCATGAACTGCCAGAATCTGAAATGCAAGTTTACCTAAAACTTCAATTCACTGTTTAAAAACAGCTCACACTTACAAGTAAGTTAGAAATTACATGTCAGAGAATAACTAGCAATAACTAGTCTTGATGTTCTGTTTTCTTAATTAAAGCACAGAAATAATAAAGACTTTGAAGAAGTCTGCTCCATGTAATGAATTGTCAACAAGCGGTAGGACAATGAGTTGCTACTCCAAGTAGGGAGAAAAAAGCTCATGTATGAAATTATTGCATCCAATAAGGAAAAAATGATAGATGTGCAAAGTTATACAGAACTGAGTAGAGTTTTCAACATCTTACTATGAATTGTTATGTGCTAGACACATATTTTCCTTTACTTTTATAATGGATTAAGAGTTGGTTTGTATTTACATTTTATAAATAAGAACACTGAGTTTCAGTAAGGTTAAGCAATTTGCCTCAGGTCACACAGCACTGGACATTGGCTTCTAAACCAAGTCTTTGGCTTCAAGCTACCACAGAGTATTGCCTCCCAAAAGAAGTTCAGAGAAACAAGGCAAATGTGAGCCAAAATAATCAGAGAAGGAATCCAGGGAAAACAAAAGCTGGGCTTTCAAGAATGAGTACGATTTTAACAAGCAAAGTTGAGTAAGAGGAATGTATTGGGTGGAGAAAACAGTGCTAATGAAATCATGGAGGTAAGAACGAACATGATGCATAAAGAGAAGTGATTCTTATGGATGGAAATTCACGCATATAGGGCTGTGTAACTAACACGCAGCCAATGACAGAGGGCCCCGGATGTCAGAAAAAGAAGTGTGGACTTGATCAGCTACCAGATGGGTGGTATGGAGCCGTTGAATATTATTCAGATTTACAATGTGAAAAGTAGTAATCTGTGAAGATGGTTTGGCTGGGATATGGAGTGTGGTCCAGAAAGCAAGCTCCTAAACATTTAAGAAGATAAGTATGTGGCTATTGGTATAATTCAGGTAGGATGTGTAGGAGGTGTAGAGTAGGATGAATGCTGTGACTGGAAAGTAGCTTGAAGGATATTTTGCAGCTGAGAAATGTGAAATAGGATAAGCCATATTGTTGTGACATATTCTAAATATTCAGTGTTCTCATGAAAAAAAATCGGCTTTCAAATATGTTATAGAACCAGAGACTCAGCCATTAGCTAATATTTGGGGAACTCTTTTTTTTTTTTTTTCAGAAGTCTTAATTAAGAAAGCTTCTGACTTTATTCAGATTTGGGTGCTCATCTCAGTTTGCATTGTTTGTCTAAAGCGAGGGAAGAAACAAATGAAGGGTGACTGAAGAAAATAATTGTCATTGATAATTACTGTCAGCATCAAACCCAGTTTTATTTCAACTGAGCATTGCTTGCGTTTATTTCAGGCAAATCTGTTAGTCCGGAGGTTTGTGATGTTTCAAGAGCTGCAGCTTCATTTTGAGTTTGGCCCTTACCATTGTGTTGTCTTCAGGCTTAGGCTGTTTTCCCTCATGGTAGGGAAATGGCAGCCTCAATTCCTGATGTAACACTTTCTCTCTCGCATCTTGGGGAAGGGAGAGGACAGCTCTTCTGTCAGCCACCGTGGAAAAGTCCCTGTGATTTGACCAATTTAAGTTCATGTCAAGGATGGGATCACATAAATGGGTTTAGGCCACTCAGCGAAAGTAGGAATCATTCTTAGCCCAATGGTGTAGTTAAGCAGTTCAGGATTCTGGTAGGAAAATCTTCTGGGAGAATCAGTGCTGGACAGCAACCAAAAATGATCATTCTCTGGCCTTTGCTTCTCTACTGTTCTAGAATATGAACCATATGACTGTCAGATTCATGTATGATGCATCTTTGTTTCCCCCCTTGACACCTAACAAAGAGCAAACAGTAGAGTAGATATAGGTGTGTGTGGGTTTTTTTGTTGTTTTTTTGTTTTTTAGTTGATTAGTTGAGTGCATGAATGAATGAATGGAGGGCATCTCTTTGAGAGAAAAGATTTTCAGAGCAAAATGATAAGGAACGTTTATATTCAAAATTATACATCAACACACATAAGTGTCAATGTAGCTAAGTTTCTTTTGGAGAAAGGAGGGTGGTCGTAATTCAGAAAAAGATGTCTGTGGAGAAAATACATCTCAGTCTTATATCTACAAATTTGAAACTCAAATCCTAAATAAATTGACAAGGCACACATAAATTTGTATTTCATATGATGACATATTTTGCAATAAAACATTTGACCATGGTGATATTTGTTTGCTTGAATATTTATAACATAAAGCCTTAAATTTTGATTTTGAAATACTGGCATTTGTGAATAAATTATTTGCATCGTTTTGCTTGTTATCTATGTGGGCACAATGTTAAAAATGTATTTAAAAACCCAGAACCCAATTTATAATAATACATCACTTTTTGAGCACCTACAAGGTGTCTGTTGCCTTATATGTACCAGCCATTTGATTCTCAAGTAATCTTATGAGTAACTCTCATTATCACTGATTTTCTGATAAAGAAACTGAGATAGAGACGTTAAGTAACTAGGAAACAGAGATAGAAAGTCACGTAATTATCAATTCCTTTTTTTTGTGGTGGGAATAATTAAAATCTAGTCTTTAACAAGTTTGATGCAATTGTATTACAGTGTATAAATGTATCAAATCAGCATGTTGTACACCTTAAATTTACACAATGTTATATGTCAAATACATTTCAAGGAAAATAAGTAAATATGAAGGTAATGGAGCAAGATTCAAACCCAAGAAAATGTGGTCCAAAAATGCTCTTCCATTATGCTACCTCCTTTAGGTTGGGTTCCCAGATTCAGTCCTTTAAGACAAGGTTTTATGTACCAAGGATCGATTAAGGAGGTACCAGGAGAAAACAGTAGGGGGCAGAGTAAGGCTAGGGAAGGGGAAGAAGCCAAGCAAGGGTGTGACTGCCTTGTAGTTCCAGGTGTAACTTAATCCCATTGTCTTAGCCCGTTTGGTCTCCTCTAAAGAATACCATAGACTAGGTGGCTTCTAAACAACAGAAATTTATTTCTCACAGTTCTGGAGGCTGGGAAGGCCAAGACCAAGGTGCTGGCAGCTTTGCTATCTGGTGAGAACCTTTTCCTCAGAGATGGCTGTCTTTTCGCTGTGACCTCACATGGAAGAAGGGGCAAGGGAGCTCTCTGGGGTCTCTTATAAGGGCACTAATCCCATTCATGAGCATCTGCCCTCATGACCTGATCACCTCCCAAAGGTCTCACATGTAATACCATCAGCTTGGGGGTTAGGATTTTAATATATCAATTTGGGGGGCAGGGACACCAATATTCAGTCCATAGCACCCATGAAGAATATAAAGTATGTTTAGAGTTGTCCTATTTAACACAAGATTACCAGACATTCATATTCTCTTACCTTTCACCTTCCCTAGAGGAATGTACATTTTCTGGTACTTCTTGCTGTTTGCAAAGTGAATCCAAAATCATGCCTCTGGTGCCTAGAAATTAGGCACCAGAACCTGGGTGATGGGTACACAGTAAAGACTACAGGGACCTGAAGTGATCTGGGTGGAGTAGACACTGCCCCATCTACTACCCTGCCAATAAAGAGGCCAGTACATCAGTGTGGTGGTTAGGAACACCGACTCCCAGGGCAGGCCACCAGAGGTCAAATCAGGGCTCTGACACTTGGGCAAGTTTCTTAACTTACATGTGTTTTACTTTCCATTTCTATAAAATGTGTGAAAATTCTGTTACCTAAGCTCATTAGGTTGTTTTGAGGATTAATGGATGTAATATTTATGTTTATATGTCTAGTCTGTATATAAACTAGAGCCTTAGAGCCTGATGGAAAGTAAGAACTAGTGTGATGTGACTTGCTCAAGGTCATGTCGCACAGCTGGTTAGTGGCACAGCAGGACGTGAACTTGGTCTCCAAACCTCCAGGTCATTCCACTACTCCTTGCTGGCCATATAGGTGTTAATTTAAATTTTCTTAGCATAGGTAGGTGATCTCTAGCTTATTAAATATCTCAGTTAACCAAAAATTAATATATAAATATAGGGCCAGAAGCTATCTTAGAGTTCGTGAATAGTCTATTAAAAATTCAAAAAACAATACATACACTAAGCATGCTGTGTGATGAACTTTCTTAAAGGTAATTTTCTGTTTTATTTTGTTTTTGTTTTTAATATGCTTGAAATGTTTGGCAAAAGTACCTCATTAATTCACATGCAGAAATTAATGACTGTAAGTCATAATGTTTTACCTTTCTCAAGGGTATTTGCGTGTTCACCAAGTAAAACAGCCTTAGTACTAAGTGCCTATGTGGAATTTCAGGAATCAATAAGCAAGGGAGAGAGATATTTATGTGTGTTAGAGGGGGTGATTTTTTTCCCCATATTGCCTATTAAGGGCATTTTATTGAAGTAACTTTGTTATTAACTTACCCAGATCCAATTAAGAATAATAATTAAAATAAAAGAGTAAAACAAAAACAAAGCAGTTTTATATGGCAAGTTTCCTAAGAGAAAAAAAGATATTTTCAGATAGCACATACATAAATGCACACACATATTGATAAGTTGATGATATATAGTTGTGTGATTATTAATCAGGGCTCTTGGTTGCAAGTAACAGAAACCCAACTTGAACTAGCTTAGGAAATAGAAAGGAATGTACTGACTCATGAAATAAGAGGAAAGGTTGAATAAATAATCCACAGAATGGCAGAGATGCAGCTGGTTTCAGGAACAGCTTAAGTTAGGTATTCAAAGACTGTCTTGTCTTTGGCACTTTTCTGTGTGCTGACTTTATTGTATCTCACTACATGCTGGCTTCTTCCACAATCTCCACCTTCTAGAGGGCAGTGGGTTCTCTTTCATAGTTTGAAAATCACCAAAAAGGATTGATGCATTGGGCACCCATCCCTGAACTGGTCAACTGTGGCTGCACGGGCATGGTCATGCATGAAGATGGTAGTTCCTAGGAGAATTCAGGATTGCAGTACAGAGTGAATTATTTCCCAGAGATCTCCTCTCCCTCAGGTTTCCCCTTTTCTTCATTTCTTTTAGTCATCTCCATCTGATTTGAACATGATTTCCTGGGCTTTAGCTGCCAAGTGCATTCAAGCTGTGACCTCTTGATGCCATATCAATAAGTCGGGTTTTGCTTTGAACCCTGAACTTTTTCAGAGTGGATTACCTGTGGGACAGTGATATCATTCTCTTGCTCAATTTGATTGCCTCTTAAAAGTCAGATAGGGGCTTCCCTGGTGGCGCAGTGGTTGAGAATCTGCCTGCCAATGCAGGGGACACGGGTTCGAGCTCTGGTCTGGGAAGATCCCACATGCCGCGGAGCAACTGGGCCCGTGAGCCACAACTACTGAGCCTGTGCTTCTGGGCCTGTGCTCCGCAACAAGAGAGGCCGCGATAGTGAGAGGCCCGTGCACCGTGATGAAGAGTGGCCCCCACTCGCCACAACTAGAGAAAGCCCTCGCACAGAAACGAAGACCCAACACACCCAAAAATAAATAAATTAATTTTATAAAAGTCAGATATATTGTCATTCTCAAAGAGTTCTCCCCATCAGGGATGAAGATAAAGAGGGAGAAAGGGAGAGCGGGAAGCAAATAGTCACATGACCTTATAATCATCTATCTATACTACTAGTTCTGGCTGAAATGTTCTCATAGGCTGCATCACTTTACGAGCCAGGTGCCCTTTGGATAACCTTTGTCAGAGCTGGTTTATCTGCTATTACAGGGACAGCAACCTGTGCCTCGGGTGGGTATGTAAAGAGGGATGCCAGGAACAAGAACGGGCAGGCAGGAAAGTGGTGATGGGGATTTACAAAATTTCCAGCTCATTACAGATTCCACCCATCACCTCCTTCCTTTTGTTTTAATTTTTAATTTATTAGACTGCAAGTTGGTTTTGGAGAGCTATGTTCCACTCATGTTCCAACAAGTCACACCTTAAATGGGTAGACTTGGAAGAAGAAGTATAGGAAAATTGCTCGTAAGAGCTCTCATCACCTCCTGTTTTTCTCACTGAGCTCAGTATACTTAGACCAGTCAAGAAGGGCATTTTATCCCCCTCTCTTTTACTCACCAAAAATGAAAACAAAAGCAGATAACACATGTATTTAGCTATAGATAATGAATCTTATATTTTTTTACTTTTTACACTTCTTATTTTGAAATAATATCAGACTTACAAAAAGAGTTGTAAAAATAGTAGAGTTCCCTAAATGCTAACATCTTACATTTACTTAGTTTGATTATCAAAGCCAGGAAATTACCCTTGATACAATATTATTAACTAATCTACAGATCTATTCAAATAAGAGGAAACAATGTATATTCGTGATAAGTTCACATCACAAACAAATGCAGAGACAACCATGGCGTAGGTACAAGTGTAAAAATCTGAGAATTGTTAGTTTTTTATTTTAAAAAATAGAGATGGGGGCTGTATTAGATTCCTAGAGCTTCCATAATAAATGACCACAAGCTGGGTAACTTGAAACAGCAGAAATTTATTCTCTCAGAGCTCTGGCAGCCAGAAGCCAGAGATTTTGGCACCTCCAAAATCAAGGTGTTGACCGGACCATGCTTTCTCAGAAGGCTCTAAGGGAGAAAACTTCCTTGGCCCTTTCAGCTTCTGCTGCTTTCTGGGGTTACTTGGCTTGTGGCAACTTGACTTCAGTCTCTGCCTCTGTCTTCACATGGCCATCTCCGTGTGTGTATATGTGTGTGTGTGTGTGTGTGTGTGTGTGTGTGTGTGTGTGTGTGTGTCTGAGTCTGAATCTCCTTCTCCTCTCTCTTCTATTAAGACACTAGTCATTGGATTTAGGACCCATCCTAAGCCAGTGGAAACTCATCTTAACTAATTACATCTGCAAAGACCCTATTTCCAAATAAGGTTACATTCTCAGGTTCCAGGTGGACATGAATTTTGGAGGAACATTGCTCAACCCAGTGTAGGGGAATTAAGCAAAAAATAGGATTCTTTCTGCAAGTGTTGGTACTAAGGTAGTTGATATTTGAAAGTTGAGAAAACATGGTTACATTCAGGCTACCTTTTTTTTTTAAATAAATATATTTATTTTGGCTGTGTTTGGTCTTCGTTGCTGTGCGCAGGCTTTCTCTAGTTGTGGCGAGCAGGGGCTACTCTTCGTTGTGGTGCGTGGGCTTCTCATTGCGGAGAAGCTTCTCAAGTGGCTTCTCTTGTTGCGGAGCACGGGCTCTAGGCACGTGGGCTTGAGTAGTTGTGGCATGCGGGCTCAGTAGTTGTGGCACGCGGGCTCAGTAGTTGTGGCTCGCGGGCTCTACAGCGCAGGCTCAGTAGTTGTGGTACACGGGCTTAGTTGCTCCTTGGCATCAAGCTACCTTTTAAAGGTAGCACTCATTGGACTTGTTGATTGACTGCATCTCTGGGAGATGGTGAGGGAAGTGGGATGCAGCATAAGTCACTGGAGTTGAGATGATCAGGAAGTTAAGAGGCATTGCATTTGATGACTCAGCCTCCTTAATGTTGGCTTCATGAAAAAGGTAGTAGTCAGTTCATTTCCATTCAATAAGTAGTATTAAGTAGTCTGTGTGTTGAAGGGACTTTGCTTTGACCTGACTAAAGAGGTCAAGAAAAGATGGGGTCATGAGAAACAGTATAAATATCTGGGGGTTTTCAGTGTCTAGGTTATTTTATCATCAGTGTTAATTTTCATCTTTGTCTTGGCTATGCTTAGCAGCTCTTGTTTTTTCTTCTTCTTCTTCTCTTTTTTACTGCTAAGTCCTCTCAAGAGTATCCCAAAGTTCCAGTTTCTTGAACTAACTGAAGGGATTGTTTTACCTGCTAAAATCCTTCAGGTTGAAGACTTCCCTCTCTTTTTCATCTGCGTTTTTGTTCTCCGGCTGTGTTTTAGTGTGCACCCATGCTAACAGATAACCCGCAGCTGCCAGGCCATCCTTGCCTGGCTTCTTCTGCATATGAAGGTGGGAGTACAGGCCTACCATCTGTTCTAGGTCTGTAAATTCCATCTGTGTGCAAGAACACTGATCAGTCACACAGTTTAATATGTCATCAGGTGGGTGTCATTGCCACCCACTTCCATAGGCACTTTTAAAAAATATTTCTTTTTATTTATTTTTTCTGCCGGCATATAGCCAACTAAAAGCAAAATTCAATTAAATGTTCATTACGGTCTCAGGAAGACCAATTTATTTATATTTGTGTGCTTTATCTTGCCATGACCTTCTTTGACAATTTCTATCATTGTAATATTTTTTTGAATAGAGGCAACTTTTGGCATTCCCATTTTGATTGTGATAATAACGTGACACCTATGAAGTAGTAATCAAAATAGGAAATCCTTTTTAAGTGCTGCCCCTTATAGCACTGATAGACAAACAAGCCTTATTTGTCTCCGAAATATTTAAATACAAAAGTATAGAACTCCACCATTGTTTCAAACAAGGCAGTGATGCAAAAGGAAGATTCTTTCCTGTGGACTGTTAACCAAGAGCACAAGAAAGAGTAGTGTTGAGTGCTTGCATTCAGCCAGCAAGCAGTGTGAAGCATGGACCCCTTGTGCCCCTCACTCTCCTTCCTCAGATGTACTCGCTGGTCTGTGCCTCAGCCTTACTTGGGAGAAATGAAGGATATCACAACAGGGGATAAAACTCAAGTGCTATGACTGCTTCAGATGTTTGTGGAACTGGTCGTGGCAGCAGAAGATAACGTGCAGCCGTCATTTGGTGATTGGTAGCCGTGCACTGGCGTCACTAGGCTCTTAAGCATGCCAGGAGGCTTTGTGGGAAATTCTCTCCTGTGCTGGGCACCGTAAGCCAGTGGTCCTGTCCTGCTCTCATCAAGGAGCTCACATTCCCTGGAACCTGGACCCTGCACTACCAGGTTATTCCCATCCACGGGGATATTCTTGGTGTCTCGCTTAATTATCCCCCATGGTCAACTTAAAATTCTCTATCAAGAAATTCTCCTCTTTTCAGGAGTTTGATAACTCGTATTTTTCCTCCCACGTCTGTGGCCTCTTCATTCAGTAGTTAATCCTTACGAATCATTCTCAGGCACTTCTCTTTCTTTCTCTCTTTCGTCTCACAGTAGAAAAAAAATTCTTTTTTTCAAGGGCTTCGCTTCTTCCAAGGCTTCTTATATTTTCTTATGATCAGTACCTAGGTTTGCCTGCAGTAAGTTTCCTTCTTGTTTTATGAGTGTATGTTTCTTAGGAAATCCTCATTTTCTAGGCTGTACTATCCATTTGTAACCTGGGGCTTGGATTGCAATTTAATTCTCCTTAAAGCCTTCACTGGGTTTCGAGGAGAGACCTTGTTATTTGCTCTCCTTAGGAGAGAGCACAGTTAAAGGTCACAGTCTGTCTCCTCTCTCTAGAGGCTAAGGGTACTTGGACTGGGTGACAAGGAGGGCAGGAGACTCCCCAGGCATGACGCTCCCTCCCAGTCCGGCACTGCTCCCCTGATGGCAGTATTGCATGAGGATTTTCAGCAGTGGCTCTCTGAAAGCACCTCCTGGCATTGACATCTGCCTGACAGCTGTAGGCAACTTGCCTTATGTGAAACCCTTCATCCGCCCGCTCACTGGTAGCAACCCCCAAGGTCATTGGTGCATCTCCAACGTATCTTCCTTCAACAACGTGTTGCAGCAGAAGGGTACTGACCTTGGGATCAGACCAGCCTAGTTTCAAATCCCCATCCACCACTTCCTAGCCATGGTACTTTGAACTTGGTGCCTAAACCTCTGAGTCTTAGTTTTCTCATCTGTAAAATGGAGACAATAACATTTACCTTATAGATTTGTTATAAATAGTAAATGAAATATGTGAAATGACTCAATAGTGGCTGGTAGTTAGTAGGTGCTAAATAAAAGACAGATGTTACTATTATTGTTCCTAGAATGCATTGTTAGCTTGGCAAATTGGTGTTGGCTTCAGCACTTCCTTTATACATACAAAAGGAACTTGTTCTTAAAGAGTTCTTTTTTAAGAAGTTTATTTGAAGCTCCTCTAAGACAGGCACCACCCAGCCTCACATACTCTGCCCCCCACCCTCTCTTAGCGCCCTCTTGCTGTGCCATTATGAAGGCCTCTAGTTTATGTAGCTGCCTTGGCAACAGCCAACCCTCATTTGCCCTAAGGGCTCCTATCCAGGACCTACCTGGTAGAGCTCGGTACAACCTACAGGTTCTGCCCGAACTTAGAAGGCACAGAGCAAAAATCTCACATGTGCCTGAATATTTTACTATGGACATATTAGCAGTTTCCTGTCCCCCTTGGAGTACTGAGGCGCCCAAATAAGTGCTTGCAGAAAAGCTCAAACTAAATGTGGAAACTACAGTCTCGTAGAAATCCTGGGCTGTCCTTCTGTGTACTTGTTATATATTACGCAACCATGCTTGAACAATAACTGTCATTTTCAAGCAAAATAGAAAATAGTTTCTGTCTTCAGGGCACACGATCCTCTAGAGATGAGGCAAGTGCAAACACAACCATGTGCAACGTCATTTTCTGTGAATGTGATTTTAAAAATGTACGTGTGGGTTAGGTGTGGCAGGACTCTATGCAGCACAAAAGAAAAGCTGGATTTAAAAACTTGAACCCCTGGCTGCCCATTCAGATATCTACTCACTGCCTACTGCTTCTCTCTTTGGCTGCTTAGATTTTCATATATATAAACATATATATATATATATATATAAAGAAAACTATATAGAAAATCAAAATGGAGAGACTTAGGGGAAAATAGCTGAAAACATTTCATCTTTATGACTGTCTAAAGCAAGGATTTTAAAATGAATTGTTTGCATTTGAGTAGTTAGGGCTAAAAGCACAAATGTGGATGAGCTCTAAGACAGCTAAACTCTTGGAAATTTAGGAACACACCAGGCCTTCTTTGGCAGATGAACAGAAGGTTCAAAGAACCCTGTAACTAATGGCAACAGCGATAGCCCAGCTAAGCTAAGTACAGGGCTCGTCCACTTCCTCTGGATATAAGGCTCTTTGGGTTGTTAGGATGTGCTTAGCTCATTCTGGGTTCCCGGACAATGTTCTGAAGGGAGCTTACAGAAGGGACAATGGAAGGAGCATAGTCACCTAAATCACGCTTTCAGGACGAACTTTACCGCTTATTCTATTTTCACCAGTTTCCTTCTTCTAATTTGAGCAGGGTCACAGGAGCGCATCGCTACAGTGACTTTTTCTCTCCTAAGTTCTAATGGTAAAATTCTTGTTAGAATTTGATTTTAATCACTAAAATAAAAATATCCTTTATTGAGCCCTCCTTTGTGCCTAGCACTATGCTCTGTACCATATAGATAGATGATAGATGATAGATGATAGATGATAGATGATAGATGATAGATGATAGATGATAGATGATAGATGATAGATGATAGATGATAGATGATAGATGATAGATGATAGATGATAGATGATAGATGATAGATGATAGATGATAGATGATAGATGATAGATGATAGATAGATAGGTGATAGATGATAGATGATAGATGATAGATGATAGATGATAGCTGATAGATGATAGATGATAGATGATAGATGATAGATGATAGATGATAGATGATAGATGATAGATGATAGATGATAGATGATAGATGATAGATAGATAGGTGATAGATGATAGATGATAGATGATAGATGATAGATGATAGATGATAGATGATAGATGATAGATGATAGATAGATAGCTGATAGATGATAGATGATAGATGATAGAAAGATAGATAGATAGGTGATAGATGATAGATGATAGATGATAGATGATAGATGATAGATGATAGATGATAGATGATAGATGATAGATGATAGATGATAGATGATAGATGATAGATTGATAGGTGATAGGTGATAGATGATAGATGATAGATGATAGATGATAGATGATAGATGATAGATGATAGATGATAGATGATAGATGATAGATTGATAGGTGATAGGTGATAGATGATAGATGATAGATGATAGATGATAGATGATAGATGATAGATGATAGATTGATAGGTGATAGGTGATAGATGATAGATGATAGATGATAGATGATAGATGATAGATGATAGATGATAGATGATAGATGATAGATGATAGATGATAGATGATAGATGATAGATGATAGATGATAGATGATAGATGATAGAAAGATAGATAGGTGATAGATGATAGATGATAGATGATAGATGATAGATGATAGAAAGATAGATAGGTGATAGATGATAGATGATAGATGATAGATGATAGATGATAGATGATAGATGATAGATAGATAGGTGATAGATGATAGATGATAGATGATAGATGATAGATGATAGATGATAGATGATAGATGATAGATGATAGATGATAGATGATAGAAAGATAGATAGGTGATAGATGATAGATGATAGATGATAGATGATAGATGATAGAAAGATAGATAGGTGATAGATGATAGATGATAGATGATAGATGATAGATGATAGATGATAGATGATAGATAGATAGGTGATAGATGATAGATGATAGATGATAGATGATAGATGATAGATGATAGATGATAGATGATAGATGATAGATAGATAGGTGATAGATGATAGATAGATAGATGATAGATGATAGATGATAGATGATAGATGATAGATGATAGATGATAGATGATAGATGATAGATGATAGATGATAGATGATAGATAGATAGGTGATAGGTGATAGATGATAGATGATAGATGATAGATGATAGATGATAGATGATAGATGATAGATGATAGATGATAGATGATAGGTGATAGGTGATAGGTGATAGATGATAGATGATAGATGATAGATGATAGATGATAGATGATAGATGATAGATGATAGATGATAGGTGATAGATGATAGATGATAGATGATAGATGATAGATGATAGATGATAGATGATAGGTGATAGGTGATAGGTGATAGGTGATAGGTGATAGATGATAGATGATAGATGATAGATGATAGATGATAGATGATAGATGATAGATGATAGATGATAGATGATAGGTGATAGATGATAGATGATAGATGATAGATGATAGATGATAGATGATAGATGATAGATGATAGATAGATAGGTGATAGATGATAGATGATAGATGATAGATGATAGATGATAGATGATAGATGATAGATGATAGATGATAGATGATAGATGATAGATAGATGATAGATGATAGATGATAGATGATAGATGATAGATGATAGATGATAGATGATAGGTGATAGGTGATAGGTGATAGATGATAGATGATAGATGATAGATGATAGATGATAGATGATAGATGATAGATAGATAGGTGATAGGTGATAGGTGATAGGTGATAGATGATAGATGATAGATGATAGATGATAGATGATAGATGATAGATGATAGATGATAGATGATAGATAGATGATAGATGATAGATGATAGATGATAGATGATAGATGATAGATGATAGATAGATGATAGATGATAGATGATAGATGATAGATGATAGATGATAGATGATAGATGATAGGTGATAGGTGATAGATGATAGATGATAGATGATAGATGATAGATGATAGATGATAGATGATAGATGATAGATAGATAGGTGATAGGTGATAGGTGATAGATGATAGATGATAGATGATAGATGATAGATGATAGATGATAGATGATAGATGATAGATGATAGATAGATGATAGATGATAGATGATAGATGATAGATGATAGATGATAGATGATAGATAGATAGGTGATAGGTGATAGGTGATAGGTGATAGATGATAGATGATAGATGATAGATGATAGATGATAGATGATAGATGATAGATGATAGATGATAGATGATAGATAGATAGGTGATAGGTGATAGATGATAGATGATAGATGATAGATGATAGATGATAGATGATAGATAGATAGGTGATAGGTGATAGGTGATAGATGATAGATGATAGATGATAGCTGATAGATGATAGATGATAGATGATAGATGATAGATGATAGATGATAGATGATAGATGATAGATAGATAGGTGATAGGTGATAGGTGATAGATGATAGATGATAGATGATAGATGATAGATGATAGATGATAGATGATAGATGATAGATGATAGATGATAGATGATAGATAGATAGGTGATAGGTGATAGGTGATAGATGATAGATGATAGATGATAGATGATAGATGATAGATGATAGATGATAGATGATAGATGATAGATAGATAGCTGATAGATGATAGATGATAGATGATAGATGATAGATGATAGATGATAGATGATAGATGATAGATGATAGATGATAGATGATAGATGATAGATAGATAGCTGATAGATGATAGATGATAGATGATAGATGATAGATGATAGATGATAGAAAGATAGATAGATAGATGATAGATGATAGATGATAGATGAT
Source organism: Balaenoptera borealis (assembly GCF_965194805.1). NCBI lineage: Eukaryota > Metazoa > Chordata > Mammalia > Artiodactyla > Balaenopteridae > Balaenoptera > Balaenoptera borealis. Next base: position 30,788,665 of record NC_138873.1, read on the forward strand.
AGATGATAGATGATAGATGATAGATGATAGAAAGATAGATAGATAGGTGATTGATAGATGATAGATGATAGATGATAGATGATAGATGATAGATGATAGAAAGATAGATAGATAGGTGATAGATGATAGATGATAGATGATAGATGATAGATGATAGATGATAGATGATAGATGATAGATGATAGATGATAGATAGATAGGTGATAGATGATAGATGATAGATGATAGATGATAGATGATAGATGATAGATGATAGATGATAGATGATAGATAGATAGGTGATAGGTGATAGGTGATAGATGATAGATGATAGATGATAGATGATAGATGATAGATGATAGATGATAGATGATAGATGATAGATAGATAGGTGATAGGTGATAGATGATAGATGATAGATGATAGATGATAGATGATAGATGATAGATGATAGATGATAGATGATAGATAGATAGGTGATAGGTGATAGGTGATAGATGATAGATGATAGATGATAGCTGATAGATGATAGATGATAGATGATAGATGATAGATGATAGATGATAGATGATAGATGATAGCTGATAGATGATAGATGATAGATGATAGATGATAGATGATAGATAGATAGATGATAGATGATAGATGATAGATGATAGATGATAGATGATAGATAGATAGATGATAGATGATAGATGATAGATGATAGGTGATAGGTGATAGGTGATAGGTGATAGATGATAGATGATAGATGATAGATGATAGATGATAGATAGATAGGTGATAGATGATAGATGATAGATGATAGATGATAGCTGATAGATGATAGATGATAGATGATAGATGATAGATGATAGATGATAGATGATAGATAGATAGGTGATAGGTGATAGATGATAGATGATAGATGATAGATGATAGATGATAGATGATAGATGATAGATGATAGCTGATAGCTGATAGCTGATAGATGATAGATGATAGATGATAGATGATAGATAGATAGATGATAGATGATAGATGATAGATGATAGATGATAGATGATAGATAGATAGGTGATAGGTGATAGGTGATAGGTGATAGGTGATAGGTGATAGGTGATAGGTGATAGATGATAGATGATAGATGATAGATGATAGATAGATAGATGATAGATGATAGATGATAGATGATAGATGATAGATAGATAGATGATAGATGATAGGTGATAGGTGATAGGTGATAGGTGATAGGTGATAGGTGATAGGTGATAGATGATAGATGATAGATGATAGATGATAGATGATAGCTGATAGCTGATAGATGATAGATGATAGCTGATAGATGATAGATGATAGATGATAGATGATAGATGATAGATGATAGATAGATGATAGATGATAGATGATAGATGATAGATGATAGATGATAGATAGATGATAGATGATAGATGATAGATGATAGATGATAGATAGATGATAGATGATAGATGATAGATGATAGATGATAGATGATAGATGATAGATAGATGATAGATGATAGATGATAGATGATAGATAGATGATAGATGATAGATGATAGATGATAGATGATAGATGATAGATGATTGATAGATGATAGATGATAGATGATAGATAGATGATAGATGATAGATGATAGATGATAGATGATAGATGATAGATGATAGATAGATGATAGATGATAGATGATAGATGATAGATGATAGATGATAGATGATAGATAGATAGGTGATAGATGATAGATGATAGATAGATAGGTGATAGATGATAGATGATAGATGATAGATGATAGATGATAGATGATAGATGATAGATGATAGATGATAGAAAGATAGATAGATAGGTGATAGATGATAGATGATAGATGATAGAAAGATAGATAGATAGGTGATAGATGATAGATGATAGATGATAGATGGTAGATGATAGATGATAGATGATAGATGATAGATGATAGATGATAGATGATAGATGATAGGTGATAGGTGATAGATGATAGATAGATAGATGATAGATGATAGATAGATAGATGATAGATGATAGATGATAGATGATAGATGATAGATGATAGATGATAGATGATAGATGATAGATAGATAGATGATAGATGATAGATGATAGATGATAGATGATAGATAGATAGATGATAGATGATAGATGATAGATGATAGATGATAGATGATAGATGATAGATGATAGATGATAGATGATAGATAGATAGCTGATAGATGATAGATGATAGATGATAGATGATAGATGATAGATGATAGAAAGATAGATAGATAGATGATAGATGATAGATGATAGATGATAGATGATAGATGATAGATGATAGATAGATAGATGATAGATGATAGATGATAGATGATAGATGATAGATGATAGATGATAGATAGATAGATGATAGATGATAGATGATAGATGATAGATGATAGATGATAGATAGATAGCTGATAGATGATAGATGATAGATGATAGATGATAGATGATAGATGATAGATGATAGAAAGATAGATAGATAGATGATAGATGATAGATGATAGATGATAGATGATAGATGATAGAAAGATAGATAGATAGATGATAGATGATAGATGATAGATGATAGATGATAGATGATAGAAAGATAGATAGATAGATGATAGATGATAGATGATAGATGATAGATAGATAGATGATAGATGATAGATGATAGATGATAGATGATAGATGATAGATGATAGATAGATAGATGATAGATGATAGATGATAGATGATAGATAGATAGATGATAGATGATAGATGATAGATGATAGATGATAGATAGATAGCTGATAGATGATAGATGATAGATGATAGATGATAGATGATAGATGATAGAAAGATAGATAGATAGATGATAGATGATAGATGATAGATGATAGATGATAGATGATAGATGATAGATGATAGATAGATAGATGATAGATGATAGATAGATAGCTGATAGATGATAGATGATAGCTGATAGATGATAGCTGATAGATGATAGATGATAGCTGATAGATGATAGCTGATAGATGATAGATGATAGCTGATAGATGATAGATGATAGATGATAGATGATAGATGATAGATGATAGATGATAGATAGATAGGTGATAGGTGATAGATGATAGATGATAGATGATAGATGATAGATGATAGATGATAGATGATAGATGATAGAAAGATAGATAGATAGGTGATAGATGATAGATGATAGATGATAGATGATAGATGATAGATGATAGAAAGATTGATAGATGATAGATGATAGATGATAGATGATAGATGATAGAAAGATAGATAGATAGGTGATAGATGATAGATGATAGATGATAGATGATAGATGATAGATGATAGCTGATAGATGATAGATGATAGATGATAGATGATAGATGATAGATGATAGAAAGATAGATAGATAGGTGATAGATGATAGATGATAGATAGATAGCTGATAGATGATAGATGATAGATGATAGATGATAGCTGATAGATGATAGATGATAGATGATAGATGATAGATGATAGAAAGATAGATAGATAGGTGATTGATAGATGATAGATGATAGATGATAGATGATAGATGATAGATGATAGATGATAGAAAGATAGATAGATAGGTGATAGATGATAGATGATAGATGATAGATGATAGATGATAGATGATAGAAAGATAGATAGATAGGTGATAGATGATAGATGATAGATGATAGATGATAGATGATAGAAAGATAGATAGATAGGTGATACATGATCTATTACTGCCAGTAGGGATGGGTAAAGATAACATTTTGAGGTGGTGGAGAGGGAGACTGAAGGCATTTATGCCTATGTGATTTTTTTTTCTATGTGAAAAAGAGAGAGACAGAGAGACAGAGACAGAGAGTTGGAGAGAGAGACAGAGAGAGACAGAGAGTGCCAGGGCAAAGTAAAACCTGGAAGAGAGCAAGCAAGTTTTGAAACAGCTGCTATGCAGAATGTTAAGGGAAACAACAGTGAGTTTAAAAAGCAAACAACAGATTAGTGAAGTCCTAGGATTCTTGGAGGAGTAAATGGTTATCGCATCTTTGCTGTTGCCATTGTCTTTGCCGCTGCCATCATCATCATCACTGTCGTCATCTCCAGAACAAATTATGCTTCAGCCACATAACCGTTACGTAGTTGAGAAAACTATTCCTTTCAAAAACTAATAATCATTTATGCTAGTTTCATGCTTATCGTAGGGTGTTGTAGGGTGTTTTTATTCATTGCATCCTCCCTCTCACCTGTGCTTGCTTAGGTTAAGCCCATGATACAGAGAGGCCACGAGAGTCTGGTCCATCACATCCTGCTCTATCAGTGCAGCAGCAACTTCAGCGACAGCGTCCTGGACCACGGCCACGAGTGCTACCACCCTAACATGCCCGATGCCTTCCTCACCTGCGAGACTGTCATTTTTGCGTGGGCCATTGGTGGAGAGGTGGGCCAATGATTACTGAGATGTAACGAAGTTAATTGATCATTTTTCCCCCTACGAGTCTAACACTTACATGTAAAACTCTATATACTATTTTTTTTTTAATGTATGTATGTATTTATTTATTTATTTATGGCTGTGTTGGGTCTTCGTTGCTGTGCGTGGGCTTTCTCTGGTTGCTGCGAGCGGGGGCTGCTCTTCATTGTGGAGCACGGGCTTCTCATTGCAGTGGCTTCTCTTGTTGCGCAGCACAGGCTCTAGGCGCGTGAGCTTCATTAGTTGTGGCACGCGGGCTCAGTAGTTGTGGCTCACGGGCTTAGTTGCTCCGTGGCATGTGGGATCTTCCCGGACTAGGGCTCGAACCCGTGTCCACTGCATTAGCAGGTGGATTCTTAACCGCTGCGCCACCAGGGAGGCCCTATATACTATTTTTGATATGAGGGTGGTTTATTTTTCTTTCCATAGGAAGTAATTCTTCCCTTAAGCCATTTTATTTGATCAACTATAGATTAATGGATTTGAAGAACATTGAAATATCATTGAGAATGGCTGGCTTTTGGGTGGAGCAGAGCTCTGAGGGACTTTCACAGGACAGTATGTCATGGAATTTTGCTTGTTTAGGGTTTTTCCTATCCACCTCATGTTGGATTATCCCTTGGCACTCCGTTAGACCCTCATTATGTGCTCCTGGAAGTCCATTACGACAATCCAACATATAAGGAAGGTGAGTGTATTCTTTATACATTCTACCTATGATTTTTAAAGTTTTGTAACTTTTAATTTTAACAGAGTTAAACAGACTTAAAATAAAATAACATCCAGTGGTAGAAAGAATTAACCTATACATTTGTCATCCAATTAGGATACTTTTTTTAGAATGAAAAAGGGCACTATTAATAGTTACACTGGGACAGCAGTCATTAACCAGCGATGAACCAGGCAAATGGGCGCATGTGATCACTAATTTTAAAAAGCAATTTGCATATTACTTACCAGGAAGTAGAATAATAGACTTTTCCCTTTATGATGTAAATTAGTCCCAAATACATGGTGCTTACAAAATATTTTCTTTCTAAAAGCATATATAAAAAACTATCGTTCATCACACTAGAAAATATTAAGCATTTTGTTGTGTGATAGGCAAACCATAAATATACTCAAAAATATTTATGCAGTGACACTGTGTAATATGATGTTGGAATGAAGAGAGGTAAGTATTTACACCTGAATTCACTATGTAATATTCCAAAGCCAAAAAATTGAAGGATTTAATATGAAATTATCAACAGAAGAAACTTAAAGTTATTATCTTACACTGATTCGTGCAATTTTTCAGCAAATACTGAGCACCAATGATGTGCTGGATCTGTGTTTAACAACATAATGTCCCCACCCTCATGGACATTATAGTGTAGTGGAAAAGAGAAACAATAAAATAATCACAACAATTAATACAAAATTATATATATGTTAATTGATCCAAAAGTCAGTTCGGTAGTCACAGGTAGGTAAGTCACCACTGCAGAGAAGAAGCAATTTTATAGTGGAACGGATTTATGAAGTGTTTGGGGCTCATACTGTCCGTCCTTATGATAACTATGTCACAGCAAGAGATGTGTCTTATTCATCTTTCCTCCCCACTGTGCCTGTTGTTGTGCTGTTCACATTATAGATTCTTAATAACTGTTTGTTGATAGAACGACTGATGAATTATTAAAAGACTGGTAATAAACTATAAAGAAAGTTAACCATTAGTACTTTTCTCCATCACCAGGTGGTTTCCAGACCAAGGGGTTTTCACCTCTATGTAAATGTTACTGAACTTCACCTCAAAACAATATAAAATAAAACTCCTGTTGAGTTATTCTATATTCTAATGAATGACTTTAGAATTTTCGTTCTGTCTTCATGTTAGGTAATTGTGGAATATATCAGCTAGTCAACACAAACGTGTCTCCCATGGTATGCTGTGTAAGTGAAGAATGGTTGCAGACCATATGGTGACTCATCTTTTAATTCCTCTTTTTGAAGCTGAATGTTGCCGTCCATTAATCTTTGCTTGTATTCCTTTCCCTTGTGAGATTTTTAAGAAAAGCCAATGAACCCATTTCAACTGAATATGGAAAACTTTTTCTTTTTTAAGAACTTAAACTCACTTTGAATGATTCTTGTTTAAATGCTCGTTCCAGGCTTAATAGATAATTCTGGATTGAGGTTATTTCACACGACAGATATAAGGAAATACGACGCTGGGGTGATTGAGGCTGGCCTCTGGGTAAGCCTCTTCCACACAATCCCTCCAGGCCTGCCTGATTTCCGGTCTGAGGGCCACTGCACCCTGGAATGCCTGGAAGAGGTATGCTATGTCTGAGTCTATGAGCTGTTGTTTCCAGATTCATCTATGCTCTTAGAAACTATGTTTGGAAAATTCCAAGTTAGTTTATTATTAATCTTTTTCTTGTTGTCATGCTGTAAAACAATTATTTACAATTTTAGCAGGACCTCTATTGCTTTTTTAAATCTTGAAGACTACAGGTGTAGAATTCTAAAGACAGGAATAATTTTCAGGGTGTTTTCCTTCCTTTCCCCTCCTTTGATTGTTTCATAGCGGATACTTCACTTTCTCTTTTACAATTTCGACCTTTGTTTGTGTAGTCCCCTTCTCCTTTCTCAACTTCATCTTTACCCATATTTGTTTTTTCCATGATTCATTTTCATTTTTTTCTCATTTTCTCTGATTTATAGTTGCCTTCCCTTCTTTAACCAAAGAGCAAGAATAACTAATATAAAAATACATATTGGATAAGAGAAAACCATATATAAGTATTTCATAATGGCTGCTTCCATTTATAGTTCTTTTTTCTTGAATTAAAGTATTTCGACATGGATAGTATTCTTTATGAATTATAGGATATTGTGGTTGTAGACAGTATGGCAGACTGGTGGAGTGGAAAGATTGTGCTCTTCTGAGTTATTTAAGACATTTACACCATGAATTAAATTGCCATGACATCAACCACTAGCTGTAGGACCATGAGCATTTCATTTAATTTCACTCTCTCAGTTCAGTTTTCTTATCTGGAAAAGTGGGAATAGATTTTCCTTTTAAGAGTTTTCAACGTGCAAGCTACCAACATACTGGAATCTTTTTGCCAGGAGCTTTGACTGCTTTCTTACCTACTAAAAGAAGAAAAAAGAAAGGTAATATTTAGAAGTGGTCCAGTTGGTCCTCAGCAAGCATTAGTCCCTTTTCTTTTCTCCCAGCCAGTATTGCTTCACAAAGATAACACTGCTAGGTATAAGTCAGGAAAAATCCAAATTCAAATTGTCTGGCAGCTCATGCATTCACTTAAATCGTGTAAGCTTTTCTTCTCCGTTGCCCCTACAAGTGTGTTTTAAGGTGAACCGTCTGAGCTTACTTGGGCTAATCAGGCCTCTGTCCCCTGTGTCCCCTGTGTCCCCTGCAGGCTTTGGAAGTTGAGAAGCCAAGTGGCATCCACGTGTTTGCTGTTCTGCTCCATGCTCACCTGGCAGGCAGAGGCATCAGGCTGCGTCATTTTCGCAAAGGGGAGGAAATGAGATTACTCGCTTATGATGATGATTTTGACTTCAATTTCCAGGAGTTTCAGTACCTTAAGGAAGAACGAACAATCTTACCAGTATGATTGTTTTGTTCTTTTTCACTGAATGTCATCAAAGTCCTGAGACATATGTCTGCTGAGAATTAGCCAGGTTTCTATTGGTGAAATAAATCGCTCATCCATATCCTCAAAGCCACCCACCATGGCTGTTGCACAAGCCACATGGAATGTGTTTGATCTGTTTTCCCAAATTGAAACTCATTTTTCTTACTATTCCCAGGGGCAACTCAAGTTGTTGATTTAAAAAGAAAATAAAAACTTGGGTTTTGTGCTGTAAGCATCTTTTTTTTTTTCTTTTTTTACTTGACTCCCCAGTTAACAATCCTTTGGCTTGCAGTTCAAGTAATGGTAAGATCAGAAGTTTGCTTTCAACATAAGATAGTTTTTGGAAGTTTCATTTCAGTAAAAATGAATATAAGGTAATTCTTTCATTTGACAGATATTTGGACATAGCTAATTATTCTGTTGTGTGTAATTCAGCTTGCAGCAGTACTTGGGGTTCTAGTGGAAGGGCACAGAAGAGAACTTTATGCTTTATAATAATGAAGAATTTTAAAAATTTTATGATGCTTCATTTTGTCAAATTTTTTATTTAATGGCCATCAAGCTCAATAGTTATATAAATTCCTACCCTTATTCTCTTTTTTTTTGGTTTTTAAAAAAATTTATTTATTTATTTTTGGCTGTGTTGGGTCTTTGTTTCTGTACGAGGGCTTTCTCTAGTTGTGGCAAGCGGGGGCCACTCTTCATCGCGGTGCGGTGCGCGGGCCTCTCACTATCTCCTGTTGTGGAGCACAGGCTCCAGACGTGCAGGCTCAGTAGTTATGGCTCACGGGCCCAATTGCTCTGCGGCATGTGGGATCCTCCCAGAACCAGGGCTCGAACCTGTGTCCCCTGCATTGGCAGGCAGATTCTCAACCACTGCGCCACCAAGGAAGCCCCTTATTCTCTTCTTAAAAGTCAGATACTTATACTAGTTATGAAGTGAGAGTAATAGCAATATCTTTTCTACATGCAGAAATCCCCTGACACACCCTGAGAGTAGGAAGATGAAATTTGAGAAACAGTGATCTCAAGATTCTTAAGGACTACCCTCCATTTTATGGTGTTGTCTTGTCTTGGGACTCTCCAACCAGTTTTATTGGGTTATCTCAGAACTCCTTGTGACACATAACTGGTGTGCCATAAGTAGGGTATAAATATGTTGAGATACTGATCTCTGGGCTCTCTGAATATCCAGGCAGGGAGGACAAATCTGGGGGCCATTACCCAGAGCTCACTCCCTCTGATGAATAGCCTGTCCACTTACCTGACTGGGGAGCCATAAAAAATTATTTTCATTACGTGCAGAACTGTTCAAAAGGTTGGAAAGTATGGGAAAAATAAATTACTAGTAATTTGCCTCATAAATCTGTTTTAAGAAAATGAATACCTAAGGACCTTTAAAGAAAATAATGTAAATGAAGAGATAATCACAATAACTGGTATCTGTGGCTAACATTTATGAAGTGTTTCATCTGTACTAAGAACTAAATGTGTGTTCTGTCATGTAATCTCCTCCCAACAGCTGTGCAAGATAAGTGCTATTTTTATCATTATTTTTTAGATGAACAAATTGTGCCCAGTTGAGTCATTTCCTTACCTAAGGTCATGTAGCTAGAACATGGTGGAGTCTGGCCTGAACAAAGAGAGTCTTATTTGTTTGTTTGCTTGCTTATTATACTAGCAAACCTAGAATTTAATAGATCAAAGGTCTTCTTATGAATCAAATTACTTAATGCATGCATTCATATAGCAAATTAAACTGTCTACAAATGTATTAGATAAATAAAACAGCATGAAACTCCAATCTGAAAGCTTCTACTTTTATGTTTTAGGGGGATAATCTAATTACTGAGTGTCGCTACAACACAAAAGATAGATCCCGGATGACTTGGGTAAGACGAATTTTATTATTATTAAAATTTTTTTGTGGAGGAGAAGGAATAAACTTTTTAGAAGAGAAAAAAGTGAAAAGCATTCACATTTGGAAGCAAAATTCCTGAATGTCTTGAACATGAATCATCATAAAAGTGAAATCAGAGCTGTTTTAGCATTTTATCAGATTAACTAATGATACCTTGGTAATATTTGCAGTATAATTTAGTGACCCTTTCATGAAAAGCTGTACTTAGTCTTTCAGTTTTCCCTCACCCAATATTATTAATAAAGACCTGTGGTCGCTAATGACCATGCGCGTGAGTCTGGACTTAGATTAATCGAGACTTCAAAAGGAAGAATAAATTCCATGACCTTAGCGCTTCTGACCCAAAGAGAAATCTGGCCCCAACAGATTTACTGGGGAGTTCTGCCAAACATTCAAGAAATAAATCACTCATGCCTTCCTCGGTCTCTTCCAGGGAGCACAAAAAAAGGGAGAACACCTTCTACCAACTCATTTTATGAAGTTAGCATAAGCTTAATACTGAAACTTGATATGGGCCATACGAGAAAGGTCCCCAACATGCACCCGAGGGAAGTAACTTTGACAAAAAGTATTGACAAACCAAATCCAGCATTATATAAAAATGTAACGTTAGGACTGATTTGGGCTTTACTAAGGAATGTAAAATTGGTTCAAATTAGAAAATACACTAATGCCATTATACATTAAGAGATTGAAGGAAAAAGACTTATGATCACTTCAATAGGGGCAGAAAAAGCATTCATAAAATTTGTCAGTCATGGGGGCAATAAAGGACATTTAGCAAACTAGGAATAGGAGAGAATTGCCTTAACCAGATAAAGATTAGCTGTGAAAAATCTATAGCAAATATCAAACTAAGTGAAATACTAGAAGTAATTCTTTAAAGTCAGGAAGAAGACAAGGATATTTATTATCACTGGTTTTATTCAATATCGTAGTAGAAAAGAAAAAAATGAGATATAAAGATCAGAAAGGAAGAAGCGAAGAAGTAAAACACATTATTTACAGATATTGTAATTTTCCACATCAAAACCTCCCCCAAACTGATAAATCTAAAGTTAATTGTATTTTAGTATACAATAAATTATCTCAAGAAAATTCAATTTAAGGCTACACATCCTATAGAAATAAAATAACATTAGATGTGTTTGATATCTATGGAGAAAATTATTAGTCATTATGCAAGACATTAAAGATCACCTAAAGAAATTAAGAGGTACTGTGTTCATGGATAGAAAAGCTCAGTGAAACAAAGATAATCTTTCTTTTTAAATTGGTTTATAAATTTGATATAATTCCAGTAAAGAAAGATCAGAGAGATTTTATGATTTGGGGTTTTGGTGTCTAACTAAGAAATCTTCACCTAGCCAAAGGTTTTCTCCTATTTTTTAAAAAAAAATTTTCTAAAAATTTTACAGTTTTAGCTTTTACACGGAGCAAGTTGATTGTAAAATCTACATAAAAGAGCAAAGGGTTAAGAATTGGCAAGACACTACTAAAAAGAACAAGATGGGAAACAAGCTACTAGATTTGATGACTTATTTTAAAGCTATGGTGATTAATAGTGTGGTTTGGGTCCAGAGTTAGAAGAGTGGGCTGGAATAGGGATCCTGGAAACAGACCTACAAACCCCCTACGTGGAAACTTGGTTTAATATAGAAATGGCATTCAGATAAGTGGCAAAGGATGGACTTTTTCATTAAAGAATTTAGTGGCACAGTTGGGTATCCAGATGACAAAAATAAAATTACATCTTTATCTCCCACAATACACAAAAAAATCATTTCCAGGTAGATTAAACATTAAAATGTGAAAAACAAAATATTAAAACCATTAGGAGAAATATATATAAATATAACTTTAGTACTTTGGGGTAAGAACTTCTTAAACAGAACATAAAAAGCACAAACTATAAATTAGAAGATTGATGAATTTGATTACCTTAACGCTTTTGGTTACCCAAAAAACACTATTAAGTGAAAAGATAAGTTCTAAACTGAAAAAAAAAATTTGCAATACATAAAGCATTAGTATCCAGCATATAAAATAGATTCTATAAATCCATAACATAAGACAAACATACAATAGAAAAAAAGCAGAAGTGTGTCCCTCACTGGACATTGCCATCGGAGTCAAGGAATGACCCACTTAAAGTTATACTCTCTTCAGTGGGGCAGCCAGCAGCCAATGACTGGTTGATGTGAGAATACAAAAGCCCAATTCCCTTCCTACAATTTGGTATAACTCTGAATAGCCGTCCCAGCTCAAGGACAGATTAAATATATTTACTGAGGTGTCAGCTGCACCTCATTTGCAGATCAGCTTCTTCTTTTGCCCAATCCTGCATCAAGTGCGAAGCATTCTGTTTTGCAATTTGTAAAATCATTGCATATTAGCTACTACATTAACGTATAACTATGAACAACACTACTATGTTTTTCACCTTCACTTTTGAAAGATAGATGATTTGCTGGATGCAGAATTCTTGGTTAATTTCTTTTTCCCTGGAGCAGTTGAAAATGTGATTCCAATATCTTTTTGTTACTTCCATCGATGAAATGTCAGTTGTTCACTGTATTACTGCTCCCCTGTATACAATGTATCGTTTTTCTTTGCTGCTTTCAAGATTTTCTCTTTGTCTTTGGCTTTCAGCAATATGACTATGATGTGTCTAAGTATGGCTGTCTTCATAATTATCTTTGGCATTTATTGAGCTTCTTGGGTCTGTAAGTTAATGTTTTTCACTCAATTTGGGAGGATTTCCACCATTTTTTTCAAATATTTTTTTCTATTCTTTTTTTCTCTTCCCTCTCATTCTGGAATTCAAATTACACACATGGAACATCTAATATTATCCTACAGATCTCTGAGGTGTTTTCACTTTCTTTAGTCTTTTTTTCTCTGTCCTTTGGGTTGGGAAATTGCTATTGATTGATCTTCAAGTTCACGGCTTCCTTCCTCTGCCATGTCAAGTTGCTGTTGAGCTCATCCTGTGAATTTTTAATGTAGTTATAGTACATTTCAACTCTAGAATTTCTATTCGGTTCCTTTTTCTAATGTTTTCCTTTGTCTGATGTCATTCCTTATTTGTTCACTCATTTTTAACATATTTACCTTTAATTATTTGAACATCTTTCTTTAGCTCTTTACATATATTTATGTCTGATTTTAAATCTTTGCTAAATCCAGCATCCATGTCTTCTCACAATTCATTTCTACTAACTTTTTGTCCTGAATACAGATCATAGTTTCCAGTTTCTTTTCATGTTTAATAACTTTTGGTTGAAAATTGGACATTGTTGTAGCAACTCCAGATGCTGTTCTTCTTTTTTAATTAGTACATAATTTACTACTTAGATTCAAACTGTGACCTGTGCCTCCCCTGTGGTATGCAGCTGCTGATGTTTATATACATGACAGCAAGATTATGGAAAATTCAGTGCAATCAATCAGGCAAAGATTCCATCAAACTGACCGATTGGTATCTTGTTACTGAACATCCTCTGGAATGTTCACTGTGGTGAGAAGTTTACATCACATACACTGAACTTTGAGGAGATTATTAAGTTATTTAAGAAAGGCAGCTTTTAAAGAGATGGAAATAACTTTATTAATTTTGAAATGTGCCGCTATCTGTTGAAAAACCAAATTGGCCTTTAAGTGATTATTTTTCAGCTTTAAGATTTATGACATTTCGATATGGGAAGAAAATGCATAACATTTGCAGCTTGTGTGCTATAAGTATCAGAGTCGGTGGAACATACATTTTTCTAAATAAAGTATCTCCATTTTCAGGGAGGATTAAGCACCAGGAATGAAATGTGTCTCTCTTACCTTCTTTATTACCCACGAATTAATCTTACTCGATGTGCAAGTATCCCAGACATTATGGAACAACTTCAGTTCATTGGTGTTAAGGAGATCTACAGGCCAGTCACGTAAGTAGTAAACAGATTTCATGGCAGGGGTAAGGATGGGCTTTATTTTCATACTAGATTCATCACCATGTTATGGGATTCCTTTATGTGCTGTTCTATTTGATTATTTTCAACTGGGGAGTCCAAGGGACCTTCTTGCTTGTTGTGTCCAGGGGCCTTGAGACTACTCTTAGCTTCAGTAGTTTTCTAGGAAGACCTAAAGGATTCAGCTTATAGTTGTACTCATGGCTAATATTTATTACAGTGAAAGAACATAAAGAAAAATGAACAAAAGGAAAAGGCACATGAGGTAAAGTCCACAGGAAACCAAGTGCAAGCTTCCAAGAGACCTCTCCTAGTGGAGTCACACAGCGTGTGCTTAATTCCACCCACGTCAAATTATGACAACATATATGAAGTGTTGTCAACTGGAGAAGCTCATTAGAGACTCAGTGCTCAGAGTTTCTACTGGGGGCTGGTCACATAGGTGCCCTCTGCTTAGCAAATAGCAAAATTCCAGACTCCCAGGAGGAAAGCAAGTGTTCAACATAAACAGCGTCATTTGTACAGACAGTCTAGGTACAGTAAATTACTCTTAGCATTTGGAGAAAGTTTTATGTCCTTATAGGAAATTGTTTGCTATTTAAGTTCACTGATGCCAGCCAGAGGTCAGTCTTCCAAGCAGGTGTTCCTAAGGATGGCAGTCTCAGGCCTGCTGTGTTAACTCTTTCTGCACAATTGCATATAATAGAAATGACTTGGGATAAAATTATAAACAAGAGAAATATTATTCCTGCTCCCTTGAGATTGTGTGCTAGAGTGGGGAAGAGGTAATAAGCAAATAAACAACATAATATAAAATTTCCGATATTAAAAGATGTTATGAAAATAATCAAGACAGTGAAGGAAGTATATAGTTGTTCTCAGTAGGGTGGTGAGAGCGTCTCTCGGGAGGTGTCTTAGTCCATTTGGACTCTTATTACTGCCATAGACAGGGTAGCTTATAAACAACAGAAAATTTATCTGTCACTGTTCCGGAGGCTGAGAAGTGCAAGATCAAGATTCTGGCAGATTCAGCATCTGGTGAGGACCCACTTCCTCACAGACAGCCATCTTCTCACAGTGACCTCATGCGGCAGAGAGTCAAGGGAGCTTTCTCAAGCTGCTTCTATAAGGGCACTAATCCCACTTATGAGGACAGAGCCTCCCAAAGACCCCACCTCCTAATAATGTCACCCTGGACATTAAGATTTCAACATGTGAATTGCGGGGGGTGGCGGAACACAGATATTCAGACCATAGCAGGAGGTGATGTTTGAGCAGAGACCTCGGTGATCTGGAGCCAGCCAAGGAAAGATATGCAAGTATACTCTTCAGGGAGAAAAGCCAGTATAATGGATGGCGAGTATGAGGCTAGCATGTTCAAAGAACAGCAAGAAGGTGAGTTTGGCTGAAGCAGGGTGAAATTTGGCAGAGAGTAGGTGAGGAGGTCTAAGAGCAAGTGGGACCATATAGTGTAGAACTTTATAGGCAACATAAGGACTTTGGGTTTTAAGTGCGAAGAGAAGCTATTATAGGGTATAGGGTATTAAGAATGTTAATTTAGCTACTGTGTTGAGAAAGGACTCTAGAAGGGCAAGATTGGAAAGAATAATATCTACCTGGAGACTTGTGATTGTCCAGTTGAGAGGTGAGGGTGCCTTGGACCAGGATGGTGCCAGTAGTGTTCATGAGAAATGGTTCCAATCAGGTTAGCTTTTGAAGGTAGCACTCTCTGGGCTTGTTGATTGACTGCATCTCTGGGGGATGGTGAGGGAAGAGAAGAGTAAAGGGAAAGTAATGATATGTGAATGGTGCAGGGAAACATGTTTGAAGAAGAAATTGAGAATTATTATTAATTAATTATTATTATTAATATTAAGGTTGATGTAGAATAAAAGGATTTTATCCATTCTTAGTAGTGCCACAAAGAAGAATTAGGGTGGCTGGTAGAAATTTTGAAGTGTAGATTTTATTTTAATATAAGGAAGAATTTTCTAATGATTAGGATTTTTCAAAATGAAAAAGACTGATGTAATTAGGCAAAAGATACACATAGATTTTTGAGGGGGTGTATTTAAGGAGAGGTTAAATAAACTCTTAATGAGGATGTGGTAAAATGCAGATCTGAAGGAGAATATAATTATGGTCTCCTTTTTGTTCCAAAATTTTATAGGGATTATAAATTAGGAACTAAAAACACTCTTCTTTTTAAATTAAACCTGCTATTCATAGATATGTTCTACTGAGTTCTTATCCAGACAACCCAATGACCACTAGACAATAAGTCTGTATCTACCAAAATACAAATAACAAAATGCTGGTGTAAATTAGGTTGTAGGTTATGAAGTATTTTCACATACATGATTTCATTTAATTTATTTTCACACAATTCCAATAGGTAGAGCAGTATTTGCAATCCCAGTTTAGAGAAGGAAATGGAAGCTAAGAGATTAAAAATCTGTTCAACCTCATAGAGTACATACTAAATGGGAGAGCTGGGGTTTGTATTGTGGTTGCTGATATATGTGCCTTTTTGTTCACAATCAATAACTACATTGCAAATAAGTAAATAAAATATCAATAAAAATCAAAACAGCACATAAAACGTCATTCTAAAAACACTAGGATGTAGTCTTGTTTTTAAAATATTGAGTTTATATTGTTTCTTACTAAGACTTAAGTAGTTTTTTTTTCCCTTTAGAATATTTTTAACGTATTGACTAGAAACTTTTCCTAATCAAGAGAATGTTGGAGTGAATGTTGGATGAACATTCAAAGCCGTGTATTTACAAGATGAATGAAATGTGTTCTGTGGTCCAGTTATTTTTTTGTGTGTTCAACTTGCGTGAAGCCTCTGAAACGTTCAGCTCCTGTGTCCCAACGAGCTCTGCCAGTGTCCGCACGTTTGGTCTCCTTCAGGAAATATTGAAGTTGGGGTTTTCATCACTTCAAAAGACAGGGAGAGTTGCTTCAAAGAACAAGGCCAGTTTTGAGATGTTATTGCCCACATAAAACCATTTAACTACATGGTTAAATATAGTTATTCTTCAAAAATATGAGTGAAAAAGAGCCTCTGTTATAAAATACATGTTTGGACTTTAAATCAGACTTTCAAGTCTAGTTCATCATCACACTGACATAAATATCATTAAAGGCCAAACCAACAAGGTTCTGGTGAAAAGATCAGAAAGAGAGAAATGGTTTGAGTGCTTTTTTTCTGTTTTGCTTATAAGAATATCGCTAATTTGGTTTTAGGACACGGTACTAAACAGGAATATTATAAAACATATAACCTAGAATCTCCTATTTTTGCTTTTAATGTAGGGACTATTTAGGTGTCCAGTTTTGTTTTAAACATTCTGTGGCAATTCTAGGATTAAAGGATGCATTGGTGGAAAGATAGAGACAAGTACATCCTGTCTCAGGATTTGTCTGTTTGGGGGGATGCAGTTTTTCTCTGCCTCCTACAGATCTGGCAAGGCTTAAGGAAAAACAAAAAACTCCCAAAGATCAGATAACAGAGTAGACAATGAGCTCAGATAAATTTGTATTCTCTGCTGCACCATACATCACCACTGTCTGTGTGGTTCCAGTGAGGTTTATGTGATGGAAAGTTCCTGCCTTATTTGTTCTATTTCTTAAAAAAAAACCCAGGAGAGGTGTTTGTATTTTTCTTTGCAGGAAAAAAATTACTTTATGTTGATAAGGTGTAAAAGTCACACAGGCTTTATTATAAAGAGTTTAGGTAATGCAGAAAAAGGTTTTAAAAAAGAGGATGGGGCTTCCCTGGTGGCGCAGCGGTTGAGAATCCGCCTGCCAGTGCAGGGGACATGGGTTCAAACCCTGGTCCAGGAAGATCCCACATGCCGCGGAGCAACTAAGCCCGCGAGCCACAACTACTGAGCCCGCATGCCACAACTACTGAAGCCTGTGCGCCTAGAGCCCGTGCTCCGCAACAAGAGAAGCCACCTCAGTGAGAAGCCCGCACACCTCAATGAAGAGTAGCCCTCGCTCGCCGCAACTAGAGAAAGCCCACGTACAGCAAAGACCCAACGCAGCCAAAAATAAATAAATTTTTAAAAAAAAAGGATGAAAGCAATCACCCCAAATTCTGTTAGGAATAAGCAACACTAACATTAATGGAATGTCATTACAGACATTTTTCTATGTAGGTATTTATATGAAGATGAATAGAGTAGCGTTAGACAGATTATAATTTGTGCAGCGCTTTAAACAAAAATATTACAATTTAATTTTGTTTTAATTTATCAGAAGAAAAAGAAACTAAATCAAAATTGAATAATTGTTGAACAAATAAGCATTGCTATTGTTTTTAACTACAAGAGATAATATTGTATAAAGGAGCTCTCAAATGTTGAGAAAATAGATCCTAAAAGATATTAACACATTTTTTTAAAAACATGTTTCAGTTTTAGATCATAAAGATGAGGACATTCACACTTTCACATTTTCTCCCAACCTCCCTTCTGTACCTCCAAATATTTATTATTTATATAAGAATTTTTGTATTCTCAAGATTTTTAATTTTCACATTTAATTCTAAAACGTAATTTCCACAATATTTAGTGCAACTTTTATAGATTCAGTGATAATCCCTAATCTTTATATGATTTCTGCATTTCTGAGTTCTTTAATTTGATTCCTCAGGGTTTTGTCCTCAAGTTGCTTAATCAAGAGGGGCTTCCATGTGCTTTATGCCCTGAGTTCTTTTATGTTTGAAAATTTCTGCATTTATATTTGGGCAGCATTTGGCTGGATATAATATTTTGGGCTCATAGGGGTTTTTTTCCCCCTTTGGAGATATCTTTGGATGAATGGGCTCATTCTTCCTCTACCTGGAGAATTCATAAGTTAAATTGAACATATTTCAGTGTTGAGCATATGAATCAAATTTTCCCGAAACACAAAGTGTTCTTTCAGTACATATATTCACTTCTTTTTTTCATTTCAAGAAAATTTTATCTTATATCTACAAACTTTTTTTTAATCTATTTGGGATTTTTCTCAAGCATTTTCCCATAATTTTTCAGAAGTGCTCTTCTGCTTCCTGTTTTTTCTAACTTATTTGGTATTAATTTTTTTGTCTTAAATTTATTTCCTTTAGTCTGCTGTCCCTCTTTGCATCTCATTGTGTTGTTTTATCATCTTTTATTTGAGCTCTTGTTTAATTGAATTCATGTTCTTATTAAATAAACTTACAGCGTGAAACACTTGTGGGAATTCTCTCCAGTATAATTGATTTATATCTTCTTCTAGAATTGATTTTTTTCTGTCTCTTTATATGAAATGTGATATAATTTCCTTTCACCCTAAGTTTGCATGGTTATTTGTCATTTCTTGCTTACGCTGAGCCAGTTCTGTTTAAAACTTCTCTTTGCTCTGGTAAAATATAGGTGAATTTTTACTACCTTCTAAGCAAATCTGAGAGTAGTTTTTTTTCTCTCCACACCACAGTTTGAAGTTTGGGTGATGTATTTTATGTACTTCCTTTTCTATATTTTGAGGGTAAAGGGCTGTGTGTGTGGAGGTGGGACTCTATATCACAATGCATGGGTTATTCCTTTCTCAGATTTTATTAAAAATCTATTAGAGAATGGTTACTAAGTGGTTAGGGCTGAATGCCTTTCCATAAGGGAATGTCCCAGGCCTTATATCATGCTGTCAAATCTGTTGCAGCTCTCAAGCTTTTGCTTCTATCAGGGAGATTGAGCTTTACTCAGTGCTTCACAACATTCACTGGCTCAGGGAGTGTCGAGAGGATTAGGAGTTGTGCCTTGTTAAGTCAGATTTCCTGGTTTCCTTCTTTTAACAATTTGATTGGTAAAGTATACACTGTGTCTTTTTTGTCGGTTTGTTATTTTTTTTTTTTTTTAAGTCAAATTGCTTGAGGTAGAACATACATACAATAAAATGGCCCTATGGTTAAGTATACTGTTCTCAAGTTTTCTCAGATAGGTACCCCTACTTAAACACATCACAAATTAGATATAGAGCATTTTCATCACCGCCAAAACTTCTCTCACACCTCTGGAGACAATCCGCCCTCCACACAAAGCTCCAGGAAACCATGAAACTGCTTTGTCACTATCTATTGGCTTTGATCTTTTCTAGATTTTATGAAAATAGGATAAGATGGTATATGCTATTTTGTGCCTGGCTTCTTTAACTTACAGTGTTTCTGAGCTTCATCTACACTGATGAATATATACTGAGATTCATATACTATATATGAATATATATGTATGTATGTATCAGCAGTCCTTTGCTTTTTACTGCTGAGTAGTATTCCCCAGTGTGTATATGCCCAAATTCATTTATCGATTCACCAGTTGAAAGACATTTGGATTCTTTCCAGTTTGTGGCTATTATGAAGAAAGTTGCTATGAACATGATTGTGTTCATCCTTGTACGGACATATGTTTTCAATTTCTGGGTTAACACCTAGTGGTGGAGTCCCTGGATTGTACACTAAGTTTATGTTTACTGCGTAAGACTCTCAAAATGTTCTCCAGAATAGCGTACCTTTTTACATTTTCACCAGATTAATAAGATCTCCTGCTGCTTAACAATCTTCCCAATGTATTTTGTATTTTCCATATTTTAAATTTTATCTATTTTAATGTGTATGCAGTGGTATCTTAGTGTAGTTTTATTTTCCATTTCCCCGTGACGCATGACATAGAGCCTCTTTTCACATGGTTATTAGTCATTTATATATGTTCTTTCATAATGGTTCAAATTCTTGTCCATTTAATTGGGTTACTTTTTTTAAAATTACTGAGTTGTAAGAGTCCTTCATAATTTTAAAGAGTTCTTTATACTTTGGATATAAATCTTTGTCAGGTATATGTTTGCAAATAATTTTTTCCCAGTCTGGCTTGATTTTACTTTTTCAACTGTAGTTTTTGAAGTCTGTTTTATCATTTTTGGTTTGTTTTGTGCTTTTGATATCCCATGTAAGAAATTGCTGCCTGCCCAAGGTTGTGAAGATTTTCTCCTGTTTTTTTTTCCTAAAAACTTTACAGTTTTAGCTTTAGGTTGATGATCCATTTTGAATAATTTTTTGTGTGTTGTATATGCTGAGGTTCATTGTATTTCATACAGATATCAAGTTGTACAAGAACCATTTGATGAAAAAAACTACCCTTTTCCTATATAATTACTCTGGAAGATTTGCTGAAAATCATTTCCCCATATACTGACAATTTCTGGTCTCTGAGTTCTGTTTCATTGTGGTACATGTTTAGCTTTACTATAATACCACACTCGATTATTATTATAGCTTTATAGTAAATCTTGAAATAAGAGTGTGTAATGTGTAAAAGTCTCCAAACTTGTCATTCTTTTTCTTTTTCCAAAATTATTTTGGATAGTCTAAGTTTATTCCATATTTGTGTATTTTTAATTCAACTGGTCAATTAAATTAAGCTTACAAAGGAAAATTACTCATCAATATTAAATCCTTTTTATCAACTATAGTGATATATAAATAATACCCTTCTATTTATATGTATATCTGGGTAGTCATTTGGACACTGCCCAGATGTGCAGAAACGTAACTGTCTTAATTTCTAGAACATTCCTAATGTTTCTAATAACTAAGTCCCAGTGCCAGTGAGAGCAGAGGAACTTGCTACTTCAACATCACCTGTTTCTGGTTTACAGCTTAGTCTTTTAAGGAAAAATACTCAGGATAAATATTTACTTTTCCAGGATTTCTCCTCATTCTGTCTTTTCCTTCTCTTTTCTCTAATGGTAATCTGGAAATGTGGTGTAGGACAGGCTGGAAAGGTTAGGAGATTGGTGTGATGTTACAGAGTAGGAGCCTGAACAAATTTAGTAGGAAGGGAAAGGAGACAATAAAAATGAGACAAGATGCCAGGTCAGGGAGGTTGCGACATGCTTCTCCTCACCCAGCCTGTCATGCTGGCTCCGACATGGGATTCATTGGGTTTGCCCTTTCCTACATCCTTTTCCATATATTTATAGTAAGTAAATAAATGTGTTTATACCTCTTCTGTCATTTTATACTGTGAAATAGCAAATGGATACTAGTTTACTAATTTGTTTTAGCAGTAAAACTTTTTAAGATTTCATCTATGTATGTAATACACTATTCACTCTTACCAGCAAGGCTGCAGAAAATTTAGGGCATTTAGTCCGCCTTAGTGCTTTAGCAGAGATTCCATTGCCACCTGGTGGTGTTTTAGGTGATTACAGGCTGATGATCTCCACACCGCCCCCCACCTCCCACCCCCACTAACCCCCAGCATTTCCCTGGTGATGAAGTTGATTTTCCTTTTTTCAAGACAAATACCGTATCTCTTTGAAAAGTAAATTTGATTTTTAATATTTGATTTAAAGTTATTTTATATTTAATGAAATATAAAGCTTTTAGTGTATTTAAAAGGACATTGTATGTAAATATAATGGGCCCCTTTCAAGTCAGATTTTTACTTTATACAAGTTTTTACATGTACAAGTTTTATTTTATACTAATTCTGGATTGTATCTCTACGAGTCTTCACAGTGTATTTAATTTACAATGTTATAGATCTAAGGTCATTGCTAGCTATGTTTAATGTAGTATGATGGTGATTGCTCTCTATGGTACTTTAAGGTCTCTGTGCAAAATAGTACATTTAAAACTCAACAAAGATATATTGACTTTAATTAAAGGAAAAAGAAGGTTAGGAATAAAGAATATAAAGATTCTCATATATGACCTATTGTATTATTCATTGTCTTACTTATTAGAGTACAGAGGAAATGATTTTATTTTAAACATTAAAAATGCATCTTTGTAACTGTAAAAGATTAATAAAGGATGTTTAATTTAATTAAAAAGATAATATTCAATGTGCCTGAGTAGGTTATGTGTGTAAGAGAGAGAGTCGGTAGTGACATAATTAAATGAAGAAATTGTGAAGATCAGATATTAAAAATGTAGATTGCTCAGCTGGAGGTTAATTCATTGTTAATTACTGAAAATCACTGGAACTTCCTCCTGGGGTATCAAGGGAGCCAAATACCTACTGGTTACCCATGATAATCTCCTGGAAGGTCCGTGGAGTAGTTTATGTAAATTTCTGAGCTATGCCAACACTTACGCTTTTCCTTTTTTCAAGAATCAATAATATCAAACTTATATTTAATGAAAGATATCACCTGAAGAGTACCTCTTGAAGCTGGTCATGTCATTCTTCTGTGATTTCGTCCTTCTTTCTTGGACATTTAACATATATTTTTTTAGAGCAGCAAGTAGAAGCAGAGTGTATCATTTGTAGAGTATTTTTTTCTCAGTGGAATATTAAAAACACTGGTTCAATTTCAAATTAAAAAAAAATTTTTGTCACTTAGGCAAGCTAAAACAGGGCAGCCAGCAGGGGTCAGGCTTTTCAACAGTATGGAATTGAAATTTCCAACATTGTTCAGTGCCTTTTGAGATTCTGTACGTTTCTTCATTACACCATTAGCATTATACTCGTCAGAACTGAATGCTTACCAGTTATATTGTTAACTAGAACCAAAACAAGTACGTGAGGAATTGTGAGGCTCTGGGGAAGCTTTCTAAGCCAAAACGATTTGTTTAAAAGTAATACCCGTCTGTTACTAAACCGAGGAATTTTGTTTTTTTAAAAAGACTCCTTATTTTATATGTATTTCTTCTAGCAACTGCTTAAGAGTTCATCAGTGCTTTGCATTAGGTTATCTATGTGTGTAAAAATGAACAAGTATGAAGTCTATTTTAGAATGTTGAAAAGTGATGGAAACATGTAATGCTTTTGTTCTGAATATGACTAATTAGGGTTATTTATTTTAAATTCAGGACCTGGCCTTTCATTATTAAAAGCCCCAAGCAATATAAAAACCTTTCTTTCATGGATGCAATGAATAAGTTTAAATGGACTAAAAAGGAAGGTCTTGCCTTCAATAAGCTTGTCCTTAGCCTGCCAGTGAATGTGAGGTGTTCCAAGACAGACAACGCGGAGTGGTCGGTAAGCCCCACTTTGTTTTAGTCTTCGGGGAAACCAGATGTTACATCTTACCTGAATCCACAGCAGATACAATCAAAGGAACAGACAGATATCCATAAACCCAGTGGTCCAGCTGTCTTTTGATATGTCTGCGAATTTATTCAGTGATTACTTAGATTGGCCCAAAACTCCTGATTCCACTTCCTTCGAAGAAGGCAATCTATTCTAAAACTAAAGTTGGGCTGAAGAAGGAATAAGATGGGATGAGACCTTCAAAAAAAAGACAGAGCGTGTTTTCTATCTCTTCTTTCCCAAAGGCGTGTCCGGCCCTCTTCGCCCCCTCGCTGGGAATCCTTAAGGTTCTGACACCCGGACGGTGCACAACTTCAGCATCCATACCACCGCCCCTTTAAGCCCCTCAGAAGCGCAATGGCCGAGCAAGCTTGGCCGCAGTCCTGCTCTTAAATCACACACTCAGTGGCAATGTCTGCTCTTTCCTTTGCAGATTCAAGGGATGACAGCATTACCTCCAGATATAGAAAGACCCTACAAAGCAGAGCCTTTGGTGTGTGGAGCTTCTTCCACTTCTCTGCATGGAAATGTGTCTCTCGAGCTGCTCCTGTGCTTCGTGGTCTGGGCGGCACACTAAGCACCACGAGCTTGTGCCCGTAATCCTGTCGGGCTCCGTGACCATGGTTTTCCGAGATCCGAACCTGACATTTAACGTGCAGGTTAAAGACACTTTGGGCATGAAGGGTGAGGGTGAAGCTCTTGGAGACTTTCCTTTCACACCTTCCCTTCCTCCCCTCCCCCTCCTCCCAGGCTGCCTGAGAGATGTCAGTCGGGTTCTCGTCTTTTCCTCAGAAACATCTGATAACATGTATCGACCCCCAAATAGAGCAAAGCTGGCCTGACTTAATATAACCTCTTAAAAACTATGGATAAAGTCAAGTGGAAGTAAAAGAATTCTTTATCTCCTTCTGTATTTCATTTTATTGAAATATTCTTTGTTATTTTACTTTTTAAAATTGTTGATTTGGTTTCTATATACCTTTTTTTTTTTTTAATGTTTTCATCATAAAGGTGTAAAAGGAAGTACTCTCCATTCCAGTTTTCTTCCTCTTTATTGCTCTTTGGTGTGACTTCCCAGATGTAACAGTGGTCCTTCCTACCTTTCCGCGTTATCTCGTTCTGTCCTTTTCTGTGAATTACCCATGGACCTCAATGTTTTCTGATGGTGCCCATTCTAGTCTCCTCATTTATCTGAGTCTGAGTCCCAGACTACCCTGAACCCATCTCAAAGTACTTTTTTTCCCCCTTCCTTGCTAACACTGGCCAGGTGAGTTTTTTCCTTGAGCTCTGTCACTATCTAAAAAGAAAGAGGCTATGGGAAACATAGAAATGGTACACAACTGATTGTAGACTGAGGAGAAAATGTAATTGGCTGCAAACTCTGTGCTGTGAGGGGTGTTTTGTGGGGCTCCAGGGCAAAGGCCAGATAGTGTGAACCAGCTGAGGAGGGTGTGAGGTCCCTGTAGTACCTCCCTGACCATGGTGGGTGTCACACGTGTTGCATACTGGCTCAATCTGAGTCACAGTTGCTATTGTAGATGTATTTTTATATTAGTTAATAAACTAACTTTCCATCGTAAAATTGTCACCAACTGAAAATCTTGTCACCTTTTTTGGTTCTCTTGGTATAGTATAGATTAGCCAAATCTTGTTTTGTGTCTTTTGCTCACTTCTTAAACTAAGTCTGTTTGGATCATATTAATAAACTAAATAAAATTAAATTTTTGTGTGGTATCTTGCATACTCCTTGAGAGAAGCAAGTGGTTCAATACCGCTTGATTTGCCAGTCCAATCAATTAAGAATGTTGCATTTTTCCATTCCATTTTTAAGCCATTTCTCCCTAGCAAACAACGTCTTCATCACAAACTGTATTGTCTTTTAAATAAATATTGTGTTTCGGAGTTTTTCCTTCTTGATTCTCAGAATTTGTCCATCTAATGAAATATTTGTAATGTTTATGAGGAATATTTTATTGTTAACTTTAATTCCTTTTATTTCATAAGTGTTATATCAGATTCTATGATTTTCCTTCCAAATATTTTTGTAAGAAATATGATCATCCCAAACACTCCCTATTTGAAATTTCATGTTTATTTTTACTTCAGAATTTCTGAATCTGAGATATCAAAGTAAAATGATTTCCTTTGGAAATTGTGTAATACTATATTTGTTTTCATTGTTCTTAGTAAGGAAGGTGCACATACTGGCTAGAAAAGGATACACAGCTTCTGGAAACTCAAATTTTTGGAGCCAGGGGAGTCTATTTTTCTACTTGATGTTGCTAAGAATAAAGCTGGCATTCTTCTCATAGGAATTCTCATGAATATATATAATTTTGAGGCATTGACTCTTTCTTTGAAATTGGGATAGGTTATCTGTTGAATATTTGGTAGGATTCTGATTATATTCTAAGTTAGTTTGCTCTTTAGTTGAACAGACCTTCCTGAACAGCCCAGGCTTTTTACTGCTGCCCTGGATCAAGTCACAGTACCTGTTTCCTAGGCTATCAGGGAGGAGTGCCTGAGACTCAAGGGAGGACAGAGTCTCCATGTACAATGGTCCCTGGTTTGAGCTGCCATGTGGGGAGGGTCAGAGAGGCATCCGTGATAAAACCAAAATTCATCAAGGCCATGTGAGGTTGAAAGTACCTTGGGTGATCATTTTCTCTGGAGTAGTCTCAGGCAGGGTCAAGGGTGGTAAGAGTGATTAGAGTGATGCAGTCAACAGAGGCAGATGAATTAAGAGCTCTGGACTTTTATCTTAACAGCTACGGAGGCCAATGATGAATAGCAAATAGGAGGACATTTGGAAGCAGGATATAACTGCACTGTACAATTTGCTCAACTGAACTCTTATTGTTGGACATACAGACCATTTCCAGTTTTTCAGTATGATAAACATTGCTGTGATTAACGTTCTTATAATTAAAACTCTCATTTCTATAAGTATTGCCTTATAAGTTACTATAAGTGGAGTTACATATTAATAATTGCATATTTTTGAGAATTTTGATGAATACTGCCAGATGCCTTCAACTTATTGTTCAAATTATTCTCAAATGGTTCAAAAAAGAATCCTATCTATCTATCTATCTATCTATCATCTATCTATCATCTGTCCACAGAGAGAGAATAATAATTCAATATGGTAAAATGATACCAATTGAGGACTGTGGGTGAAAGATATAGGAGTTTTTTAATACTATTCTTGCAACTTTTTAAAATTTGAAGTTATTTCAGAATAAAAAGTTACTAATGCAATAATGAAAGATCCACCTATAGTAAAGTGATCCAGGCAGGTGATCTTCCCTAGATAGTGGCAAAGAGAGAAGTTGGAATGTGATTATGCCTCAGATGCCCATGGCTGAGGGCAGGAATGACTGGCAATTTGCCAGTTCTGACTAAGGATGGAATATATTCCCAGTTTAGAAGTCCAGAACAAAGGGCTTGAAAAATCTAGGGATTTGGAAAGGATCCCAAAACAAAAAAGGAAGAGGTTTTGGAGCTGGAAATCATTAAAAATATGTATCATTTATTTCCTGTTTTTTCCCCTGATTATAAATCTAATGTGTAGTAATGCCTATTCACTGAAGAAAATTTAGAAAATATGGTAACTTAAAAAAAGACAAAACCCAAATCTGTTAATCCTATTATCTAGAGACTACCAACTCTAACTTTTTGGTTCATATGCTTCTAGTATGTGTCTGTGAAAGTATATATTTATGTGAATCCATATTTGATATTAGATAACACTAGCTTCCGAAACAAATTCCAAAATATCAATGGCTTAACAGAATAAAGTTTATTTCATATTCATTTACTAGTTTGATGTGTGTGGTTCATTTGCTAATTGGCTTTCCTTTTTTTTTTTAAACATCTTTATGGGAGTATAATTGCTTTACAATGGCTTGTTAGTTTCTGCTTTATAACAAAGTGAATCAGCTATACATATACATATATCCCCATATCTCCTCCCTCTTGCATCTCCCTCCCACCCTCCCTATCCCACTTCTCTAGGTGGTCACAAAGCACCGCGCAGATCTCCCTGGGCTTTCCTTTTTGTGGTGATTCAGGGACCCAAGATCCTACGGTTCCATCATTCCTAGAGCCTGGGGGTCCTATGCATTCAGCCAGCTAACCAGAGAAAGACCTGAACTAGAGTGACATAAATGACTTCCACTTTCACTCTGCTGATTAAAATTAGTCACGTGGCTTCAATGGAATGTGAAAGGGGCTGGGAACATAATGTCTGTTTGGATAGCTGCCTCCTAATGATAGCACTACAGAAGAGAAGCTCTGCTGCAATAGATATTTTTAGCAAAATTGACTTCCATCTAATCCAGTAAATTCCAAGAGTTTTGAGTTTTAGAGACAATTATCAGACCAGTATAGTGTTGTCAACTATATGTATTTGTCAAGTAGGTCACTAAACAGGATAATTAGTATTTATTTAACAATTTTTTTGAAAGCCTACTTGGGGCCAGGCTCTTACTAGAATGTTGAGCTTATAATTGTGAGTAAAAACAGATATTGTCTCTGCCATAATGGAGATTATAGCCTCACGGTAAAGCTCATAGCTGAGCCAAATAAAATCTCCTATCTTTATTTATTTTTTTTTTAAATGGAAGGATTCAGAATAAATGTCAGTCCTTCAAACTGAATAAATTTAGCTTTATGAAATGCTTATTCACCATCCTGAACCATCCCTTTTCCATAGGTTATTTGGACCACAAACATAGTTTATATAGTTTTATCTATTTTTGGTCATCTTAGCCTTACAAGATCTTGATTGACAGTTGTATCCAAATCCAGCATAGTCAAACTGGTAGTTTATGAGAAGAAAATGGTCAATTGAATAAACTTATGGCAGCATCCCCTACCCCCCGGTGAGAGGTGTGTTCTATGAAAAATATGAATAGCAGTGGAAAATTGATACAAAGTTAAAGAGGGTTACTCTTGCACTTTTCAGAGTCTCGAATATATGAATGTGCATTTGAAAGTCCAAGCTATATAGTATGAAACATTTCCCGAACTCATTGACCACTCTACCACGTTGTAGTGGAGCAGTATTCCCCAAGGAACAAGCTTTGGGGCACACACTTTTCCCCGCAGAGCATGTCCAGGTTTATGTAACAATTTTTCTGAAGATTGCAACGTGTTCATGGCTAGCTGCAAAGCATAGCCCAACAGACGCGGGCCTTCCAGGTGTGTTCACTGGTCTATTCCTTACTTGCTGTTCTTTTTGCCAACAAACACTATTTTTTATTAATCTAGAGTTAGTACAATTTACGGAGAACAAAGAAAAGGGAATTTACTTTTTTTTAATTAAATAAATACACTAAAATGAATTACATGGCATGAATAAGGTATCTGAGAAGTGTTGACAAATAAGACTATATTTTTGGAAAGTTTCAGACCTATAGACACAGACTAATGGTGTGGAATTGATGTAATGAAAAAAAAATGAAAATTGGGAATAACCATCTACAAATGTAGAATGCAATCCTGAATTGAACCAATTTCTCCCTTAATATTTTTAAATAAGCCCATTAAATCTTGACAACCAAAATAATTCCATATATTTATACAATGTTTTGGAATTTGCTAAGTGCTTTCACATTTCTCACTTAGTGTTTAAAACTGCTTTTACAAGTGAGTATTTGTATTCAGAAAAGCTAAGCAGACAGCATGTTGTACTGCAGTAATCATAGCAGACCTAAGTTTCAATCACTTTACAAACTACACGTATATAAATTAGATCCAAATTACTTGGACTTACTAAGCTTCTGTTTCCCATTGGTAAAGTAGGGATAATAATTTCTAACCTAATAAAATTGCTTGTGGATTAAATGTGATAATGAAGGTATAGCACCTGGCACAATGAGTTGTCAATATTAGTTTTTTTCCTCCCTTTGCAAGATCTCACATTTAAGGTGCACAGTATCTGATAACAAATGCAGACTTTCTCTCCTACCTTACAGATATAATCAACTGAAATTTGACTTTAACCAAACCACTTTTACTGAGTGAATGATACTATCAAATAAATATTAGGTCTGAGTGAATTTGGCAATCACTCCTTCAAAAATAAAAATCTTTAATGACTGGCTACTTGTTATGTTTTATGTTTCCAAAGAGGTAAAATACTGTTTTGCTCTTTTATTTCCTCTTGAAAGTAATCTATTCTCATTGAAACTAATGATATTTCAGAGTTCAAATGAACTATGTTTCTTGTCTTTTATATGATTAGTTTTTATGTGAATAGCTTTAAAGTTCTCTATTTTTTATTGCTTCATGAGACTTTTTCTTCCACATTTGATTATAGTAACTTCACCTCACCTAGAGAAATTATTTTATAAGTTGTCTTCTCTTATTAAGATATTTCTGGAAAAATGGACTCTTCTAAATAATCCTACTAAATATAATGGTACTCTGTTAACCAAAAATAAGGAAAGATGGGGGAAATAAGAGTGGGGTGAGAGAGATATCCATATTAAACAAGGAACGTGTTTCTATTCGCCACTAGAGGGCGCTTTGTGTATCTGCTCGTCAATCCTGTCAGCTATGAAGCAGGATTTAAACATGCTGGATTCCTCCAACTGCTCTTGAGGCTTCACATGTTGGACTCTTCCTACTTCCTTCCATATTACCTTTATTCTTGTTAATTCTAAATTCAGTTACCTAAAGTTTAAGCTTTCTTTTTGAGAGTTTAGCTCGAAGTTCAATCTTAAGTTTCTTAACCTTTTACTGTGATGATTCTAAGCCTCTTTCTAAAATTTCCAAATTGTCATTTTACTGTAGCTTGTGTTTTATACTTCACCTTCGATTTTGGGATTATTTAGATCTTTAACTTTCTGTTCTCTTATCTCTCACTGTTTTCGTTTTTTAAATTTAATTCTCAGTTTCAATTCTGATCTAACCATCTTAATCATTTCTTCCCAATCTCTATTATTAAGTCCATTAGTTCTCTATCAAAAAAAAAAATATATATATATACGTACACTTCTTTAATAATAGCTTGATGGGGCTTCCCTGGTGGCACAGTGGTTGAGACTCTGCCTGCCAATGCAGGGGACACGGGTTCGAGCCCTGGTCTGGGAAGATCCCACATGCCGCGGAACAACTGGGCCCGTGAGCCACAACTACTGAGCCTGCGCGTCTGTAGCCTGTGCTCCGCAACAAGAGAGGCCGCGACAGTGAGAGGCCCGCGCACCGCGATGAAGAGTGGCCCCCGCTCGCCGCAACTAGAGAAAGCCCTCGCACAGAAACGAAGACCCAACACAGCCAAAAATAAATAAATAAATAAATTAAAATAATAATAATAATAATAGCTTGATGCCCTTAAGTGGGATTGTGAGCAGTAGCGAGAATGCACTCTGTAAACAAGGAAAAGTGGAGGAAATTTTGCCCCGGAACTCTCTGCCATCTACATCACTGGCTCCCTGTAAAGGGTTTCCCAGGGCAGATGAGGCTGAGTCTTCAGTGCTTGAAGTTAATCTTTCTAGAGTCATAAACCCTATCGCTCAGATGGCACACTGGATTTGCAAGGATAGTGTTACTTTTCACAGACCATTTAGTGCTCGTATGAAGTACTCTGTTCTTTACAACTCCATAGTCTCCAAATTATAAAAGCACAGGATTTGGAGTAAACTATGACACTTTCATTCCCCTAGCCAGGAGCCGTATATGGGCAGTGCACTTGGAGAAATGAGCAAATATGGTAACTAGGCCTACTCCTGGGGTTGCCCGTTTTTTTCTGTCACTTTTAGCGATGGCTCATGAGCTGGAGAAATTTTCTTTTTTTCTTTATTAAAATCTTCCATTTTTACAATTAACAAAGATTTCCTGCAGTCCTGCATAATTGAGATGTGGTTGTACATATGGGCTCTGCAGGAAGTCCGTGTGCAGCCTTTAAACAATTTTAACTTTTCATCCATCATTTACCCTTCAGCCAGACATGCTGCTACAGACTTGAAATACACTGGTGAACAAGAAAGCTCAAGTTCAAATCTCAGGAGAAAAACAGATTGTAGGTACAGCGTGAAACGAATCTTTTATTTTTAATTTTTCTTTGCATAGCTAATACAGCATCAATTCTGATAGCCATGGGGCATAGTTTTTTTTTTACATAGAGTTTACAGCTTTACTTATCGTAATGTTTGACCTGTATATTGCTTAAAGTTAAGTGTTGCATTTACCCTCCATGTGAGTGATATTTTTCGGACTGTTAACATATTTTCTGTATTATCTACAGGTGAGTTTATTTAACAGTTAAAAGGGCTTCCTTTAAGTAATATATGCCTGCATCTCTAACAAGAATATCATTTTTCATGTGATTTGGATCCATGCAGCTTTAATTTATAAATTATACTTGTGAGCACCTGCTTAAAAGAGTAAGAAAGGTAGGATGAGCGGGCAGAGAGCTCTCAGAGGAGGAGAGCTTGGGCTGTGTTCTGTGGCTCATATTCCACATCTACAGAAAAACACTTTTGCTTGGGACTGTTACACAATGCTTAGTCGCTGGGTCATAGCAGCTTTTAGTACTTATTCTGATGTGATGACTTGACGTTAAATCTTTGCCTTACTTCATTACAATGAACATAAGATTGATTTAAAGTTGACCCAAGTACAGTGAAGAAGCTAGAATAAGATATTAAATTTTCTAAAATCCTCTTTAAATCGTCGTTTTAAAATTCATGTCCATTAGACTGTCTAATGTGATTTAACTGAAAATTTTTCATCATTTTCCTTTGTAACCCCTATACAGTTTAGCACAGTGAACTGCCTATAGTAATTTCATTATAAGTATTAGTTAAAGAATTCTGAAATATGTAGTTTTAGAGTATCTCCAATTATGCTTTTAAAGTTTTTTAAAAGTAGGTTGCTAGTAGCCTTCCAGTAGGCTAAATATGTTTAGTATTTAAAACTTAAAAATTTTTGAATTCGTTTTGTACCAAAAGTGACATAAAGCACGTAATGTCAGACTAAGTAAATCAAACTTTTTCATATAAAGTTCTTTTATGGGATATCTTACTGTTGGTAGAAAAACACAGTAACCAGAACTATGAGACTAGCTAAGGCCATGTCTGGTACGCAGGGCTTGCTTTGTAAATAGGCAAAAGGATAATCATCATGTGATCTAGCTTTATGAATTCAGATACTTAGAGGGTGAATAGAAAAACTCTGCCTAGCTGGCTGCTGCCTAAAATTTCAAAACCAGAACATTGTTATTTGGTCACTGGAAAGCTAATACATTAAGTATTATTCCTTCCTAAGGAAGAAGGAATTTAATGGAATGTGGTGGAGGTAAGAAGGCTGGAGGAGATGAAATGGGTCGAGTATTCAGATGAAAGAATGAACAAGACTACCCGCAAAAAAAGTAATGGACACTAAACAGAGTCGAAGACAACCTTCTCTTCAATTTCTGTAGTTAGCACTATATGTGTGCCTAAGCCACACAACCAGGATTTGTCAAGGTAATTTGCATTTAATGCATTCTCTCCTGTCATCCATAAAAGCAGCAAGATATTTACTTCAGTGTAAAATAGGAGCCTGTGGTTTAACATGAGGAAAAGTCTAATGCAAAGTTTAAAATGGGTCCCCATATACAACAGCTACATTTTCTTTCAATCTTCTGTGAGTAGAAATGACCTTAATTAATCAAGAAAAAGGTTATGGGGTGAAATGCCAAAGGATAACAGGTGTTCCTTCTCCCCTTTTTGTGGTAGGTGTGACCTTCCCAAAGAGTAGAAGGAATAACACGTCGTTGAACTCCCCATTTGGTTTTAAAGGACATGGGTGCCACTGTGGGGACAGATGCCCAGGCAGCTACAGAAATATTCTCAATCCTGGAGGGTCCAGCAGTCTGCTCTTGCAGACGGAACAATAGTCTGGGGTTTGAGCAGACACTGTGGTCCCACAGATTTCTCATCTTTCTTCTTCCTTTCTTCCGTGTTCTCTCCCCACCCTCCCTTCCACCTTCCATTTCTCCCCTCCTGTCTTCATTCTCTCTTGCAAACTCTCAGCTAGACAGCACACATTTACTGAGCACCAAACTTGGCTGGGTCATCAACAAGACAAATTTCCTGATTTTGTAGAATTGACAGCCTCCAGGGAAAGCAGTACCATGAACAACCATCACACAAATACCACTGTGCATATATTAGAATGGCTAAAATCAAAAACACAGAAAAAAATGCTGATGAGGACCTGAAACAAAAATATATAAACTTACACATTACTGGTGGGAATGTAAAGTGGTACAGCCACTTTGATCAAAGGTTGCAGTTTCTTATAAAGAAAAGCATTCATTTAGCCTACAACTCATTCATTTAGCCATCACATTCCTGGGTGTTTACACTAGAGAACGGAAACCTCATGTTCACATAAAGCCCTACATGAATGTTTGTAGCAGCTTTATTTATAATAGCTAAAAACTGGAAACAAACCAAATGTTCTTAAATGGGCGAATGGAAAAATAAACTGGGTACATGCAGCTTATGAATTACCACTCAGCAGTAAAAAGGAATGAACTATTGATACAAGGACTTGGATACTTCTCAATGTCATATGCCAAGTGAAAAAGAAAATCTCAAAAGATTACATAATGTATGATTCCATTTATATAATATTATCAAAATGACACAATTATAGTGATGGAGGACAGACCAGTGGTTGCCGGAAATTAGGGCTGGGTGTAGGATTTGACTGTAAAGGGGTAAAATGAGGAAGCTTCTTTGTGGTGATGGAATAGTTCTGTCCCTTAATTGTGATAGTTACACAAATACGTACTGGTAATAAGATTTCATAGAACTATGCACCCCTCTCCTTAAAAAAAAAAAGTACATGCAAATACTGGTGAAATATAAACATTGTCCATAGTTGAGTTAATTGTATTGTAACAATATTGATTTACCACTTTTGACAATATACCATGATTATATAAGATGTCATCATTGGGGGATTTATTGTTCCTTATATATTTTTCTATGTCCTCTGGCCTATGAATTCCATGAAGACAAGAATTATAACTTTGTTGTCTCACTTGTTCCTAACATACTACCAGGTACAGAGAAAATGCTCCATAAACATTTGTTGAATAAATGCATTCTATCATAAATTATCAGATGAAAAATGTCAGGTTGCTTCTGAGATCAATCTCATCTAATGTCTCTGCTGCATTTAACACAATGATCTCCTTCTGTCTTCTTCATATTTCCCCCCCTTGGCTGTGCATTACAATTCTCTCTTTGTTCTTTCCTGGACGTTTATCTTTTCTTAAACCCTACACAGACCTTGAATTGAGGAGGCAAATGCCATAACTATGGTGACAAAGTAGGTAATATAAATAAGCATTATACTTGATGATCGTAAGAAAATTTGGAATGAAGAGGTCTGTGTCCAAATCGGAGAACACAAAACTCAACTAAAGGTTTTGATTTTTTTTTTTTTAAATTAAAAAAGTGTTGAGCAGACCTTACAAAATGTATTTATGTGATTTAGCACCTTCCTGCTCTATAGGGTTCTGTCTTCCCTGGTGTTCACGAGTGTTTGTATTATGATAATTCCTGGCCTCAAACATATTGGACTAGACATAGCAACAGAAATATATATACACAATTATATTATACAATTATAATTATATATAATATCTACATATTATATATATGATAATTATATATAATATATATTATGGTATATATAGTTATATACTTTTAATTTCAAATCTCAAATTTATTATATCCCAAATAGAACTCCTCTTGCTGCAAAACGTCTATATTCTTATCTATTTCCTTTTTTGTGAATTGGTCACACAGTCCTCTCATTCACCTAAACTGGAATTTGAACTCATCATCAATTTCACCCATTTCTTCAGTCCTCACAGTCTGTCTGTCCCTATGTCTTGTAGACCCTTGAATGCTTTCTGCCATTCTCACTGTTATGAGTTTAACTCAAGTCCTTATTATCTCTCATTTGATCTTTTTGCCATAGTTTCCTTGTCAGTGATTCCAAAACCTGGATGTGTGTCAGAATCACCTGCGGAATTTTGTAAAAATAAAGATCCCTAGTCCCAGTCGCCATGTCTTACCTACTGAAGCATAATCTCAGGGATGGGCCTAGAACATTCACAGTTGGTTCATTAAAGCAATGCAGTGACTTAAAAATGCTCATCAGTATTCTTACTGTTATATCATATCAGTCTATACTTCTTACTTAAACCATTTGCACCCATGCTGCTCTCTTTATTCCTCTTCCTAAAGAGCAGACAGCACCCTAATGCGACAAAGAGAAACCATAGTCACAGGTGCTGCTGTAGAGCCCAGAAGTGCCTCAGGCTTGAGGACTTTAATAATGGACCCTGCAAGTCAAAAGGCACAATGAGGGCAGACATTCCAGCTAGAAAATTATCCAGCTAAACTCAAAAGAATTGAAAACCTAATTGTAACACTAAATAATGAAATCATTTTCCTCAAAAAATAATTTATCTTTTTCATGGATGAATTGCTATTGTTTAAACAAAGTATTTCTGTTGGTTTTGGTGAGAGAGTTTTAACCTTGTACTGCAAGCTAAGGACCATGTGAAACCCAGCATTACCTGTATTAAATGAGGCTGCGCTCAGGGGCTGGAGAAAATCCTTCAAGTAGAGTGAAAATATCTCTTCATTTCATTGTTCTAACATTTGATCATCTTTGACAGAAACCCATCCTTGAAAAATAGCAAATTTTCATAAGTAGATGAAAAAAAATTCTTAAGTTTCTTAATTAAGCTTCTACTTACAAGAAATATTCTTTTTTCAAAATGACAGTGCTGATTGCCAACCCAAAGTTTTGAAAAAGAAACTGGCTCAGGGCTGGCAGCGCAGCTGTGATGGAGGAAGAGGTGCCCTCTTGTAGCATGAATAAAAATGACCGGAAGTGCTGACAAACCAACAGTTCTCATTCCACTTGTTTTCTTGCCTTTGGAACTATTGAGCTAATAATGACTTCTCTCTTTTATCTCCATTCAAATACAATAGACACATGCAAGTGTTTCTTTTGCAACAGCTGAAACCTTCTCCGGTAAGCTAGGACAGAGTGCTGTTTCGAGTTTTAGCTTCTTTTAGATTGAATTAGAAGGACACTGCCCTCTTGTGGTAGATATGTCACTTTGCAAAGAGAGTGATAAATTTCTCTGGACGGACTCCCAACGTAAGAATTTAAGGATTTAAATATTGCCAAAAGGGCGGGTGGGCATTTGAGGAAATGCATAGATACCTTGAATGCAATCCTAATAGAATTTCACATTTCCTATTAGCATTACGTAAGAAGAACAAGAAAGTTCATCTTAATACAGCCTGTTAAAAAACATTTGTTACAAAGTATTGGTTTTGAACTCAATGTTTCCTTCCCTTGTCTTCTCTGGTCTGGTGTTCATTAAAAATAGTGACATGGCTAAGTGTTTCTAGCTACTTCAAATAGAAACAAACAATAAAACTTCCCCAAATTTATTGTCAATGTTTATTGGTGAGAAATGCTACTAAATTAAAAATTTCTATCTCAAGGACCTGAATGTTTAGCAGGGGTCTGGCATGATAAAAACATACTGGTTTCATTGAATTTTGTTTAATGAATAAATAGAAAGCTTCACATTATATTACCTGTCTGCTAGAATTCAGATATCATCTTTCTCATGAAATAGATGGGTTAGGCAATGAAAGCTGTGTAAATTAACTTTTATGTTTTAAATGCACTTGAAAGGAGCTTGTTGTGTTAAATATGTACTTAGTGCCTGCTACGTGTCAGTATTGTACTGCATACAAGTTGTATAAAGAGAAAAGATAAAGTCCTTACTTTTTAAGGAGTTCACTGACCAATGAAGCAAATAACTACCCACTATGTTTTACTTTTTAAAAAATGAATGTTTAGGTCATAGATTTGTTTAAAAATAAGCTATATATTAATTTAGTTTCTCCCCCCAAAAAGTATACTTTTATGGCTGATTTTTCTATTTTTTAAACTTCCAAAATAGAGTGTAAATAAAATTTTAATATAAAAATGTTTGCACAATATGGCCATCCTATGAGGCCTGTATAATTCAAGGTTCTCCAGAGTAACCGAACGAATAGGATATATATAGATATTTATAAGAGGAAATTTATTATAGGAATTGGCTCACAGGGTTATGGGAGTGGAGAGGACTGTCTGCAGGCTGGAGAAGCCGGAAAGCTGCTGGTGTAATTCAGTCTGAGTCTGAAGGCCTGAGAGTTGGAGGTTGATGGTGTAAGTCCCTATCTGAATCCAAGGCCCAAGAACCAGGAACATCGATGGCCCAAGGGCAGAAGAAAATGGAGGTCTTAGCTGAGAGAGACGTAGAGATAGAGAGAGAGAGAGAGAGAGAGAGGAACAGAGAGAGACAGACATAGAGAGAAAGAGAGACAGAGACATAGAGAGAGGTCAAATTCACCCCTTCTTTGCCTTTTTGCTCTATTCAGGCCCTCAGTGGATTGGATGACCTGAAGCATTGGTGAAAGAAACTTGCTTTACTCAGTTCACCGATTCAAACGCTAATCTCCTCCCTACACACCCTCACGGACACTCCCAGAAATACAAAACGTTTTACCAGCTATCTGGATATCCCTCAGCCCAGTCACGTTGACACATAAAATGAACAAGGCCCATTCTTGCCTTTTGAATAGTTATAGAACACAGAAACTTGAGATCACAAGACATTCAGATAGAAGAGTTTCCCTTTTCCATGTAATTACCTTAGCACAAACCCTTCAGAACAAAGCAGGGGCCACTGACTCTACCCTAGGGGTAACCATGCTGCAGCTTTCTGGAAGCTGCAGAGGGCCTGGAAATTAGCAGACTAGTTCTGGGAAGATAAGATTCTGCAGAATAAAATGCTTATCAGATTTTTTTCTCTCAACTTGGGGACTCTGCGATTGAACTTAAGGCATATCCAACATAATAATACTTTAATTCAGGAAGAATAAAGTACACCAAGAGTTATGTTTGCTCTTTTCCACAGGAGAGGTGATTCCTGTTCACTTTGGAACACAAAACTAGAAAAGGTATTTTCTCCTTGGTTTTGATTTGCAGTGTTCTAAAAAGATGCTACTCTGAAAAATTCTTCCACACTGGTCTGGTTTAATGCCTGACATTCCATTATTCCTTTCACACAGAGAATCACGACACTTTCCTATATGCTTAGCACATTCTAGGCACTTAGAAAAGAGTAGAGTGAGGGGAGAGAATTTACAATTTGCTTTTCAGGATCTATAGTCTGGTCAAAAAAAAAAAAAACACCAAAGTCTCAATATAAGAAACAATGGAGACCAGCAGAAAATGAAAATCAGTGTCATAGGAAGGTACAGGCAGGGGGAAGGATCAGAGTTATAGTACGTACTTTCCCAGTGTCACCCTCTTCACGCACATTTTCTCACTTAACCCTCCAAAGTCAACACATAAAAGTGTTATAGAAAGGGGGACCGAGAGAGTGGGCTCTTGTCTAACACTTGGAAATGAAATGTCTGAGGAGACACGCATACTGACAAAGCAAAAGACTTTATTGGGAAGGGGTGCCCATGGCGGAGAGCAGCAAAGTAAGGGAATCCAGGAGAACTGCTCTGCCGCGTGGCTTGCAGTCTCAGGTTTTATGGTGATGAGGTTAGTTTCTGGGTTGTCTCTGGCCAGTCATCCTGCTTGGCCCATATTTGGTCTGACTTAGGGTCCTTCCCAGTGGCACATGCATCTCTCTCAGACAAGATGGATTGCAGCGCAAAGGGTTCTGGGAGGTTGGTAGGACGTATTATGGGCTGGTGTCTCCTCTCTCCTTTTGGCCCCTCCCGAAATCTCCTGATTAGTTTTCGGCAGCACGATGTTCCTTCTCAGGACCTCCTGCTGTGAGACAACTCAGGCAACTAGTTATCGTCATACCTGGCCAAGGCAGGCAGTTTCGGTCAATGGTTCCCTAACAAAAATATATCATGCGAAAGGTCATACACTAGCTCTGTAGAGAACCTGGGGTACAAATAACAAAGATAAAAATAATACAATTTTTATAACAAGAAGATATAGTTGTTTTTTGTTTTTGTTTTTTTTAAATAAATTTATTTATTTTATTTATTTCTGGCTGCATTGGGTCTTTGTTTCTGCGCCTGGGCTTTCTCTCGTTGTGGCGAGCGGGGCTACTCTTCATTGTGGTGCACGGGCTTCTCATTGTGGTGGCTTCTCTTGTTGCAGAGCACGGGCTCTAGGCACGCAAGTTTCAGTAGTTGGGGCACACGGGCTCAGTAGTTGTGGCTCGTGGGCTTAGTTGCTCTGTGGCATGTGGGATCTTCCCGGACCAGGGCTCGAACCCGTGTCGCCTGCATTGACAGGCGGATTCTTAACCACTGCGCCATCAGGGAAAACAAAGATATAGTTTTTTTGAGGTTCAGTTATATATCATTTATTATACTAGATAACAGGTCTGTGAAGTAGGCACTATCATTCTTATTTTGCAGATGAGAAAACTGAAGTTTAGGGAGATTAAGTAATTCCCCTTTATTATCCCCGAAAGAATAAAAAATGGCTCCCTGAGGATTTAGAGTCAGGTCCAGCTGAGTTGCAGGCTCATTCTCCTGGCACTCTGCTGGGATGCTCTCACATCTGGGCTCTGAAGCTCATAATTCTGCCACTACTGTGCCCTCTTCAACGTTTCGCCTTCTGCAGCATGAACCATCCATGCCAAGAAGAGTTCAGTGAATATTACTGTAGCCTGAAAGGTTCTTTGGGTCCAGAGGTTCTTGTTGAAAATCACACATCTCTAAAGGGTTCAGTTCTTTAGCCTGTGTTTTCTACTGGTCGCCAGAAAGAAGATCCATGTGGTCAAGTAAGTTTGGGAAACACTT
Organism: Balaenoptera borealis; assembly: GCF_965194805.1. NCBI lineage: Eukaryota > Metazoa > Chordata > Mammalia > Artiodactyla > Balaenopteridae > Balaenoptera > Balaenoptera borealis. The sequence goes on from NC_138873.1 coordinate 30,829,616, forward strand.
GGTTCAACAACATATACAAGTTTTTGTTTTGTTTTTTTTAACTTGAGGAATTCTCAGTATCATTAAATAATTGTAGTCATAGTAATAATTTTAATATTCCCTGTTAACATGTATTGAGCACATATGATTTGTCAAGTATTTTGCTAAATGTTTAATATATGGCCCCTGATTTCATGCTAACAAAGTAATAGGAGGAAGAGACTATTACTGGCCCCATTTTATGGAAGCAGAGCAGTTAAGAAACTTATCCAGGCTCCTCTGTGGAAGAACTGACTCTGAACTTTACAAACCTCCCTTGACTTTGGGTAAGTTTCAGTTCATACCATTTCTCAGGCATATTTGAACTTGGAACATGTTTTGGTGTGGCCAATCACAAGACTCCTTTCTTCAGGAGATGCATTGGTAAGTACCCCTGTAATAATAAAAACTAATATGGAGAGGCACCATGTACCAAGGCAGGACTCAAGGCTTTGAAGAGATTGTTTAATTCATCCTTGCCTATTAGTAGGATAATGTTTTTAGGATGTAAAAGCCAAGCCACAGAGCAGGTAAGAGACCTGCATACGGTTGGGAGCCAAGGAGTCCATGATCTCCAGGCCGTGCTCATCACCCAGCACCATACTCCTCTCTGGCCCCTCACCCCATCAGCAGCCATTCTTCTGGGCTCTGTCCCAACTTCCTGCTTTCTGGGAAGCAGAATCTTGATTTGAAGGTTCCAGAGAGACACTAGAGACCTGGAGAGAAAGGGCCCTGAAGCACAGGTCTATCTTGTTAGCAGGAAGGCAGGACTGTAGGTCTGTGAGGGACACAGAAGAGAAGCTAGTCATGGCGAGGTGGGGGCACCAAGCAGGCTGGAGCGGAGGGTGGGAAGTCACGTCAGGCCAAAGTGAGAGCTAGAGGGGGTGGGGTGAGCAATCCAACAAGTGTTTGTGTTGGGGTGTGGAGTCAGCCTGGGATAGGTAGAGGAAGCCCTCAGCTGTCTCCCTTGGCCTGGACCACTTCTGTGAGGCTATAATAGGAAACAGCAAATCTGACTCCATATTGGATCTGTTGCTTTGACTTCAACCTTTGTTTTCTATTGCCTTTGCTGCAAGTGAATCCCTGAAGAAAGGTTGCCTATAGCTTAAAACATACATAATGATCCATCTCCAGGAACCCTGCCCACCATGCCTGAATGTTAAGCTAAAATGCCTTTGTTTAGCTCACGGCAAACATCCTGACCAGGTCCACCTGTGAAGAGCTTCAGGAAAGAAGAATTTTAACACATGCCCTCTGGAGTCTGGCCAGAACCAGGAAATAGCTGCAGCAACTTATGGCCTTTTTCTGCTTTACCTCCTTACTTCTGTCTTTCTGTATCATAAAAGAAAGTAGTATCCAAACCCGGGCAAGATGATTCTTTAGGACATTAGTCCGCCATCTTCTAGGTCTGCTGGCTTTCTGAATAAAGCTGCCATTCCTTGCCTCCACACCTTGTCTCTCCATTGATTGGCCTGTCATGCAGTAAGGGCTTAGACTCAGTAACAAGGAGACGAGGTGACATTCACTTGGAGGGCTTGGGGGCTGGCCCAAGCATGGCTGCTCTCACAGGGAGCATGCTCCCTGCCTCAGCTGCGTGAGGCCATGTCGTGTGTGGTGCCTCTGACTTGGTCTCAGAGGAGCAGGCCCCCTCACCCCCAGATGGTTTATTGGAAAGAATGGCACCTTTGGCCCAAAGAGACAATACTAAAGGGGTGGCCCAATAGATAACACACGTGACCATCAGGAGCTTTTATTTCATGAGGTTTCCTTGGACTCAGGCTGCAAACGCCAGGTAGGGCCTGTGGAGGAAAAATACACAAACAGAATCTTGCAGCTCATGCCTGGAATTCATATAGTCAGAAATTGTGTTCACTGAAATTTCCACTATTTGGTCATTACTGGAGAGTTCCGAGTTTAAGACCAACAATGATAAATCCTCCAAAATGCCAAAGGTAACTTGCTCCAGAAATAGCAAGGAAAACAGTGCTGAAGAAGAAAGGGAGTGATGCTGATTGTGTGGCATCCTCCAAGCCAGGACTTGAGGAACTTCTGGGTAATTTTAGCACATTTCTTAGTAGGAAACACCGTGTGCCGGGGGCACCTCTCCAGTCCATGCTGGAATGCAGCTGCAGAGATGAGGGGAGCCCTGCTCTGGTTTAATCTGGCTGATCAAGGAAAGGAACGGAATGTGCTCCTTCCACAGCTGCAGGACCCTCCTGTCGTGGCACTGGCTGCTGCAGGAGAAGGTCTTGTCTAGCCTTATTAATATTCTGGAAAGTTCTCTGACTCGTAACACTGGAGAGGTCAGAAACCCTTTTCTATCCATTACAGTACTGTAGAAAAGCTGTAGGTAATCATAATATGACCATATTTCTCAAATTGGCCATGAAGAATGCCCAGAGTGATCGTGATAGATAAGAAACCACAATGACAGGCAGACCTTGGAGATACCATGGGTTTGGTTCCAGATCACCACAATAAAGCAGATATCACAGTAAAGTGAGTCACATCAATTTTTTGTGGTTTATTTATATTTTTTGCTTTTTATTTTATTTAAAAATTTTAATTTTATGTTAGAGTATAGCTGATTAACAGTGTTGGGTTAGTTTCAGTTGTACAGCAAAGTGATTCAGTTATACATATACAAGTATCTATTCTTTTTAAAATTCTTTTCCCATTTAGGTTATTACAGAATATTAAGCAGAGTTCACTAAGCTATAGAGTAGGTCCTTGTTGGTTACATATTTTAAATATAGTAGGAGTCGCACCTAGTTTTTGGCTTCCCAATGTATATAAAAGCTCTGTTGACACTATACTGTAGTCTATTAAGTGTGTGATAGTATTATGTCTAACAAAATGATGCATATACTTTAATTAAAAAATAATGCTGTTGCGAAATCTCTTGCATTCCTATACACTAACGATGAAAAATCTGAAAGACAAATTAAAGAAACACTCTCATTTACCACTGCAACAAAAAGAATAAAATACCTAGGAATAAACCTACCTAAGGAGAAAAAGACCTGTATGCAGAAAATTATAAGACACTGATGAAAGAAATTAAAGATGATACAAACAGATGGAGAGATATGCCATGTTCTGAGATTGGAAGAAGCAACATTGTGAAAATGACTATGCTACCCAAAGTGATCTACAGATTCAATGCAATCCCTATCAAATTACCAATGGCATTTTTCACAGAACTAGAACAAAAAATTGCACAATTTGTATGGAAACATAAAAGACCCTGAATAGCCAAAGTAATCTTGAGAAAGAAAAATGGAGCTGGAGGAATCAGGCTCCTGGAATTCAGACTATACTAAAAAGCTACAGTAATCAAGACAGTATGGTACTGGCACAAAAACAGAAATATAGATCAATAGAACAGGATAGAAAGCCCAAAGATAAACCCATGCACATATGCTCACCTTATTTTTTGATAAAGGAGGCAAGAATATACAATGGAGAAAAGACAGCCTCTTCAATAAGTGGTGCTGGGTAAACTGGACAGCTACATGTAAAAGAATGAAATTAGAACACTCCCTAACACCATACACAAAAATAAACTCAAAATGGATTAAAGACCTAAATGTGTGGCCAGACACCATCAAACTCTTAGAGGAAAACATAGGCAGAACACTCTATGGCATAAGTCACAGCAAGATCCTTTTTGACCCACCTCCTAGAGAAATGGAAATAAAAACAAAAATAAACAAATGGGACCTAATGAAACTTAAATCTTTTGCACAGCAAAGGAAACCATAAACATGACGAAAAGACAACCCTCAAGATGGGAGAAAATATTTGTAAATGAAGCAACTGACAAAGAATTAATCTCCAAAATTTACAAGCAGCTCATGCAGGTCAATATCAAAAAAACAAACAACCCAATCCAAAAATGGGCAGAAGACCTAAATAGACATTTCTCCAAAGAAGATATACAGATTGCCAACAAACACCTGAAAGGATGCTCAACATCACTAATCATTAGAGAAATGCAAATCAAAGCTACAATGAGGTATCACCTCACACCAGGCAGAATGGCCATCATCAAAAAATCTAGAAACAATAACTGCTGGAGAGGGTGTGGAGAAAAGGGAACACTCTTGCACTGTTGGTGGGAATGTAAATTGATACAGTCACTATGGAGAACAGTATGGAGGTTCCTTAAAAAACTAAAAATAGAACTACTGTATGACCTAGCAATCCCACTACTGGGCATATACCCTGAGAAAACCATAATTCAAAAAGAGTCATGTACCATAATGTTCATTGCAGCTCTATTTACAAAAGCCAGGACATGGAAGCCACCTAAGTGTCCATCGACAGATGAATGGATAAAGAAGATGTGGCACATATATACAATGGAATATTACTCAACCATAAAAAGAAATGAAGTTGAATTATTTGTAGTGAGGTGGATGGACCTAGAGTGTGTCATACAGAATGAAGTAAGTCAGAAAGAGAAAAACAAATACCGTATGGTAACACGTATATATGGAATCTAGAAAAAAAAATGGTTCTGAAGAACCTAGGCACAGGACAGGAATAAAGACACAGACATAGAGAATGGACTTGAGGTCATGGGGAGTGGGAAGGGTAAGCTGGGACGAAGTGAGAGAGTGGCATGGACATATATACACTACCAAATGTAAAATAGATAGCTAGTGGGAAGCAGCCGCATAGCAAAGGGAGATCAGCTCCGTGCTTTGTGTCCATCTAGAGGAGTGGGATAAGGAGGATGGGAGGGAGAGGCAAGAGGGAGGAGATATGGGGATATATGTATATGTATAGCTGATTCACTTCGTTATAAAGCAGAAACTAACACACCGTTGTAAAGCAATCATACTCCAATAAAGATGTTAAAAATAAATAAATAAATTTTAAAAAAAGAAAATAAATGAGACTATAGACATATGGCATTTTCCATCTAGCAACATCATGTAATGCGGGTCATAAAGATCACAAGCATATACTGCCATGTGATTCTCAATCTCTTTTATGTGGGATATATGATATTGTATTTCAGTAATACAGCGCCACTGAATTCAACATCAACGTTCAAAAATATAAATTGATATGGAAACCCATCCTGCTTAGCTTAATGTACTTAGACTTTAAGTATTCAAAATCTTCTGTGCGTGTACAAACTGTGAAAAGATTAATTTTATTACATTTCAATACTTTAATCTTGGGTTTATTATTCCCTCTTTGATTTTCTGAAGTATTCAGATCTGCTCACAGTGTGGAAATATAAATATATGATCTTGTACATACACATGAGTCATAACAAAGAGCTTGTCTCATCTCAATGGAAATAAATAAATAAATAAATAATGCTGTTGGGAAAATGGTGCCGAATAGCTTTGCAGCGTTGCCACAAACCTTCAATTTGCAAAAAATGCAGTATCTGTGAAGTGGAATAAAACAAAATATGCTTGTATAAGGCATTGAGAAGGAATTTAGAGAATCGAATTGACCTCCTTCAGCTCTAAAACCAGTCCAAGAGCTAGGTTTCCTTAGCTGTCTGAGCTCTGTATTTGGCAGGGTTGAGTCTCATCTGTACTCTGCAGGAGAAAGTAGCTTCCTTAATTAATGATGTCTCCTACCAGTGGAGAGATGTCAAATGTATTGTATGACAAACCTAGTTCTATACCAGCTTGTTGAAAAGAAGCCTCTCCCTCTGGTTAGGTAGGCTTTGAGCTCATAGGAATGCATTCTTAAAGCTCAAAAGACACATTCACAGAAAATTTCTAAGAAGAAATAAGAACAGCGGAGGACAAAGATGAAGAGATTTTGAAATGTATTCCCTTATGATATCTGAAAAAGAAAAGACAAAGTTAATAAAGTTTTTAGCAGGGGATATAATATGAATTTTTTTCACAAGCATTTACATCTTCACATTTTATTCACAGCCAGGTATACAGTGACTATTACAGGTACTATAGTTTACAGATTTGTTCAAAATGGAAAGATATTTTTAATCAACAGTATTGTGTCTACAATATTAGATTCACTTCTGAGCATCATGTAAACTTCTTCAGCCAGGCAGGTACTTATCATCAGCTGTTGACAAAATCTTATATCCAAAGTCGAATTATTCTAATATAACATTGCTTCTTAAATGTTAGCAGTAGCAGAAGCAGCTTACCTTCATTTCTGATTGACCTCCTTAAACTAGAAATTTATCTTTTAGGAAAAAATGACCTATATCCAAAGTTCTGACTGATACAGTATGATTTTTGAAAGCTGATGTACCAGATTTTTTTTTAACCTTAAAAGAATGTATTCTAAAAAACAAAGCAACTTCCTTTCCTCACCTCCTCCTTCTGTTCCAAAAGCAAACAACAGAGAAACAAAGAAATAAACAAAACACATTTCCTGCACGCACTTGTGTCTTCATTAGAAGAATAACAGGAACTGACGATTCCCATTAACTATTCAATGGCAAACAATGTATAAGCTTGTGAGCCAGAACTTTAACAAATGTCAAAGGAGTAATATTATCCTACAAACAATATTTTCTATCTGTTTTTAGAGATTTGGAAAGGTATGAGTCTACCATCCCACTCTACAGGGTATTTTAAAAAGAGGTCCAGGTAGACAGCTGGACCCTACACTGGGAAAGAATGAAGAGGGTTGAGGAAGGAAGGAGGGCTGGTAGCTACTGATGAACTGTGTTTATCCACACTGAGCTAGCAAATACGAGCTAGGCAATACCTCCTGACTTTGTGGAATTGCCAGGTGCACGTGTATAAGGGGAGAACTCAGGGACACAGGAAGGAGAAAGGCCAATATTTGTTCTCGGTATCTGGCTGCTAAAACAATTGACGCAGATCACACTGGCTGAGTAAGAAGAGGCCACTAGGCTGAGCTGCGGGGAGGGGAATTGTCTCAAGACATGGAGGGAGTTTTCACATCCTGTTAGACTTGTGTTATTTTTTGCAGTAAAGCTATGGAAAATACTGGAAGGTTTGGGCAGGCAGTTTGAAAACAAAAATTGTGCTCCTTGTAACTGTATGCTTGCCTCTTCGCCAGCCAGCGTGTGCAGAAGAGAAATGGCCCAGCTGAAGATCATTTCCTCTTGCCCCGATGCCCGTTTGCAATGATTGATTCTTAAAGGTCACTGGATGGCTCGCCAGCACATTTTTGTACACAGAGTCCAGCTTTCTGTTTTGACGTTAGTCAGATACACATGTGGCACCTGAGGAACAAAGAGGAGACGGGAAAGAATCAGATTTTCTTTTGGCTCAGTCACTGTCAACTTGGAAACTCTTACATGTCTGAGAGCCTTATTTGGCCTAGACACCCCCAACCTGGCAAAAAATTCTTTTGTAATATTTTTATACTACAGTTTTAAGGGTTTACCCTTTGTCTTTTTTTTTTTTTCCACCCTTTTAAACTTTTCCCTTTTCTTTCTTCCCTTTCCTTCTTCCTTTCTCAAACTTTTCTAGACCCTTATTATATATGTCAGGTACTGTGCTGCTGGGGATGTATACAGGTATATAAAACAGTCTTGGCATCAACAGGGTTTACAGTCTAGTGAAAGATTTGAAAACAATTAGTAGCAATACAACCTTCTAAATACTACAAGGGACTCATGTACAAAGTGACATGTGTCCTAGACAATGACCTGCCAAACATTAGAGGTCCACACTAACTGGTACTTTAATACAATTAAAGTACCAATACAATACAATACAATTTTGGTCTCTCTCTCTCTCTCTCTCTATTTAAGCTAAGTTATCTCTCTATCTGATCAATAAGTGGTTTTTGAAGATTTTTATTTTTACCTTTTCTTTCTTTTTGAAAAGTTCACTTGTAGAAGATTGCCACGATGTGTTGAATGGTTATTATGTGCCAGCCAGGCATAGTGCTAGGATTTCAGGGCTACACAGATGACTAGAAAAGGCCCCTGACTTAAAATAGTTCATGGTATTATGGATGAGACAGATTTTCAAAGCAATACCATATAATTCAGGTAGGTAAGTTCTAGAAGTTATGGATGAGGTACTATGAGAACACAGAGCAAGAAAAGGTTACTTTTCAGAGAAAACTCTAATTCAAAAAGATACATGCACTCCAATGTTCACAGCAGCACTATTTACAGTAGCCAGGACATGGAAGCAACCTAAGTGTCCAGCAACAGAGGAATGGATAAAGAAGATGTGGCACATATATACAATGGAATATTACTCAGCCATAAAAAGGAAAGAAATAATGCCATTTGCAGCAACATGGATGGACTTAGAGATTTATCATACTAAGTGAAGTAAGTCAGCCAGAGAAAGACAAATATCATATGATATCTCTTATATGTGGAATCTAAAAAATGATACAAAAGAACAGAACAGAAATAGACTCACAAACATAGAAAACAAACTTGTGGTTACCAAAGGGGAAAGGGGGTGGGGGAGGGATAAATTAGGAGTTTGGGACTAAAATATAAACACTGCTATATATAAAACAGATAAGCAACAAGGACCTACTGTATAGCACAAGGAACTATACTCAATATCTTGTAATAACCTATACTGGAAAAGAATCTAAGAAAGAATATATATAACTGAATCACTTTGCTGTACACCTGAAACTAAACACAACATTGTAAATGAACTATATTTCAATGAACATTGATTAAAAAAAGAGAAACGGTTAATTTTCTCTGGTGGATTTCCCAGGAGATGGGTGGGTCAGGCGAAGTCACAAAGAGAGGATGACATTTGAGCTAATGCTTGAAAATGATTGCGTTCACCAGACTGGTGGCGCTGTGTTTATTTCAGATTGTACCCAAGTTTATGTACGACACAGTGACTTTTTTACAGCTGTGGAATGCATATAACTCAAAATTAATTATTGCCCATCTCTGTTCTTAAGTCTTCTGGTTGCCTTTACTACTCTAGTCATGGTACTCAGATCCATCCCTTTCTTAAGGCCTCCCCTCCCTCACTCTACTCCTTTATTTTTTGGCCCAACACCTTATAGTGTCTTTCAAGTTAACCCTCCATGATCCACTCACCTCTGAGCCTCCTCTTATCTCCAAAGGACTCATTGATACACAGCAATCAACAAAGATCCACCTAACGACCTCATCATATAGCAGAGCCTTTAAAACATCACCCTCCACACCCCATGCCCCTGCAACAACTTCTGTACGTGGAAGGGACCAGAATAGAAATTTATTTTTTAACTATTAATTATCCAAACAACTACTCTACCCCCTAGAAAGTAGAAATCACCACAGTCAGTTTTCATTTTTAATCATTTTCATTCCTGTGAATTATACTTGACGCCCGACCTCACACTTTTCTAGGTATTTTTATACTGGTATCACCTGTTCTTGTTTATTTGTAACTCATTGTATCACATACCACGTTATATCACATCTCTATAATATATCATTATATCACATCCCTACAATAAGACATAAATGCAATTACTGCGTACCCTGCCTGATCATCACGTGCTAGTCAGATATGATTATACTGCCAAGCTCCCAATTTTCTTAAACAGATAAACTAAAAAGGCAGTGGAGTCTCTTGGGCTAATATGTTGTAGACTATCAAGACCAGTCTTGACTCTCAGAATCAGTGACAATAAGGTAAGTCAGCTAACAGTAGGGAACATAAGTGGTTTGAAGGTATTGAAGTCGTTTAATAGTTTATCGTTGGTCAAGTTAGTTACAACAAATTCTGCTGTTGCCTTTGTTCTTTAGAGAGGCTGAACTGAAGAGAGCCAATTGTTTTTCAATTCTAAGAAGAAGCAGGCCAAGTACATTTTTAGGGCGTCTGCATTTTCTGAACTTCTCCTGAATTTTTCTCTTTGAAGGGAGAAAATATTGCTTTCTGAGAAAAGGTATGTTCTTGGAGCAACTGCTGAAAGCTAAAAATAGTGGGAATTGAACATAAGAATGCCTGGAGGGAAGAAAGCCAAACTGTAGATTTTGGTTACTATATTTGACTTAAAACATCCCTTCCAAAAGGAAGAAAACAAAATTCTCATAAGTTATATTAAAATTCCAACTGATATTATTTGAAAAGCAGCTATCTTATATGATTGAGATTTATTTCCCTTAAAATAACTCATTTTGTTTCATTTATTTTTCTGAGAACTCAGTATTAATTCAATTGGCATAGCATACTAGACATTATTGGTTGGATAACTAAATTTAGTTTTGTACAGGTAATCATAGAATAAAAATCAGAATGTTCTACCTCAAAGTATAGATTAACTTTCTCCACAATTTTTAAGAATGCCAGGTTTCCTTTCAGTTTATAAATGTCATTCTTTTCATAAAGCACATAAAACTTCAAATGAAAAATTAAGACTTGCTTACTGAAAATGGCTAATGATTTATCTGAATCCAGTGCCTTGCCCCTTTGGAACTTACTATTTGGGTATTAAAGAGAGAATAATAACACTTTTATGTATCTGCTGGGAGACAACATCTGTGAAGCCATATATTTATTGATGAATCCAGAGCAAGCTTTTGTTTTTAATCTTTTATCTAAGCCCATACACTTTAATTTTGACAGTTAAGTGACACTGTGACAACATTCTAGCTCCGAATTTATTTTCAGGCTAATCCAGTGGATGCCATTAATCTTTGTACAGTAGCAATAACATTGGCAGTTCTTCTACCTTTCCTTGTTGATAGCTTCTGAGCTCAACGATGCATTTTCTTTGCTATGGAAACAAATAACATGAGGGTCCAAGGAAATGAAGCATGATAATTGTCCCAGGAGTTCAAAATTTATTGCATGTTGATGGACCTTTTATCTATGTCATTGACTGAGATAATTCAGTAAAGTCCTCGTTCATGCTCTTAATCCTTTCCTACCCAGCACCCACTCAATCATTTGAGCCGTTTTATTTTTTGAAAACATATAACATTTCAATTTTGGAAGAGACATCAAAGTTGCTGCTAAATATAATATTAGGTATGACTATTACACTGGTAAAGAGCCATGTGAGAAATTCTTGGTGTAGCAGGGATTGATAACGTACTCAGAACGCTGGGCCTCAGGTAGAGTAAAAAGTCCATTTGTAAAGTATCCAATAAACTAGCTCAGGGAGTTGTGGGTATTTAAAGTATGGCTTCATACACAGAATAAATGCTTTTGGGCAATCTCTAAATAATGTGGATATAAATATTGTCAAAGGCCTAATTAATTTTCTTGAGCAATCTCAATTTCAGTGATAGAGTTGCACATTGAAACACACCATACTCCTCATTTATTAAAATAACTCTTGTGATCGTATATCAGGTGCAGTGTCTATTATCTAAGGAGATAAAAAAATATCTGATTCTCATTACATTCCTGTGAAAGAGGCAGATGACATACACCATTACCTTATTTTAACTAAAAGATTAACATTACCATTAATTCATTGAATACACATTAACTGAGCACCTAACAGGTGTCAGAGAAATTCCAGATGTTGGAGATATACATTTACAGCCCCTGTTTTGAGGAGAGCTAAAAATCTGTGCAGAGTCTAGTGTGGAGATTATAACATGATAAACCAGGGTTAGATGCAGCCAGCTAAAATGTTTTGATCTGTATAGATTTTAAAAAATATATTGATATAGCTAAAATAGCTACTTTTCTCTCCAAATCTGGATGTTTAGGCTTTTATTTAAAACCTAACATTGGGCTACTGCCTAGGGGAGACATCTGTTCTTTAGTTCCTACCACTTCCTGGCAAATACACGAGCCCACTTCCTTAATTTGTATGTAGTAGTAACGCAAGGGAGTGAATGTGAGAATCTGTAACGCTTGACAATTCAAAGTGAGAAGTTATAGGGAGTAGAGTAAGCAGAATTTCAGGATGGCCTCCACAACCCTCACCCCCTGATACTGTTCCTGTGATTATGTCTTGTTATATGACAAAGGGGAGAGTGTCCAGATAGGGCTAGTCTAATCACATAAGCCCTTGAAAAACAGTTTTCTCTGCCTGGGAGCAGAAGAGAAAGTCAGAAAGATTTAAAGAATGAGAAGCACTCAACTCACCCATGAGAAGGACTGGACGACTGGCCACTGCTGGTTGCAGATGGAACGGCAGAGCTGAGGACTGCCTCTAGAAGCTGCAAGTGACTCCCAGCTATCAGCCAGCAAGAGAATGATGGCCTCTATCCTGCAACTGTAAGCAACTAAATTCAGCCAACAACTTCAATGAGTTTGGATGGCGATTCTTCACCCAGAATCTCCAGAAAGAACCAGCCCAGCAAGTACCTTGATTTCAGCCTTGCGAGACCCTGAGCTGAGAATTCAGATGAGCTCACTGAGACTTTTGACCTACAGAACAGTGGGATAATAGATGGGTTTTGTTATAAGGCAATAAGTTTGTGGTCAAGTGTTGTAACAGTAATGGAAAAACCAATCCAGGTGAGGAAATAGCTAAAGTCAACTTGGGTGACTAGAAACATATGACTATCATTAAGTGAGATAGTGAACATAAGAGATGGAATCAGATCAAAAGAAAAAGCATGGTTGATTTTAGTTTTGGAATCAGATCCTTGAATGGGCCATGCAGTTTTATTCACTCATTCTTTTATTCATTCAGAAGTATTTACGGTGCATATACTAGGCATTAGGCTTGGTTTTGAAGATATTTCTAAAATTGACCTGCATCCAAGTTCTGGCACATACTAAGCACTCAATATTATATTGAATTGAGTTGAATTGCATTAAATGCCTTTGAGAAGACTGAGCGTGGTGGCTTAAAATTCTTAAGTTATATAGTGAATAAATGTCTGTATCTTCACAACCCCTAACCCCCCACTCCCACCATGCTGCTTTTATCACTTCTTATTATCCTTGTTGTATATTTTTTACCTTGTTTACTCCTGAACACAGAAACACCATAGTTTAATTTTTTACTCTCAATTTAGGCATTATACTGTATGTATGTTTGAAAATTGCAAACAGAATTCTTAAAATTTGCCATTGAATCAGTGGGCTGGACAGACTGGGTTCTCTCGTCTGCAGGTTGTTCCTCTGCCTGAAATACACAGCAGATAGCAGGCCGTGGATTCTGTCCCCTAACTTGCCATCATGATGCATCCACCGAGGTGCATCAAGCTGGTCAGGAGAGGATCCCAGGCAATGCTACAATTTGTTTTGTTTTGGGTATTTTCATTGCAAAAATCTTCAACAACTGTAAAGTTACAGGCTCTTTGCAAGACTTTCCTTGGGGTTCTATTTCAGATTTACTATAAATTTAGTCTTGTTATGGTGAAAGATACCAGATCTCTTGAGCTTTGCTTGAATCATGAATTTCACTAGCCATTATCTACATCAAAACTAATAAGGAGCATCCAATCAAAATCTCGGAAAAAAGGCACAGTCATTTGTTCCTGCCTTCCTGATCTTCTTATCTTACTCCAGCTGGTCTTAAATCTTTTGGTACCAATATTTTTATCAGACTGTTTTGATCCGAATGGAATTTTTTAAAAAGGATAAAAGGAAAATTTTAGTTCCTAAAATTTGACTTAATCCAATTAGAGCAAGAAATAGAAAGAGACAAAAGAGATTTTAAAATATATGCATAAACAACCTCACTGTAAAATATAATTATTAAGTAGCTTTAAAAGTACTGAGAGGGCTTCCCTGGTGGCGCAGTGGCTGAGAATCTGCCTGCCAATGCAGGGGACACGGGTTCGAGCCCTGGTCTGGGAGGATCCCACATGCCGCGAAGCAACTAGGCCCGTGAGCCACAATTACTGAGCCTGCGCGCCTGGAGTCTGTGCTCCGCAACAAGAGAGGCCGCGATAGTGAGACGCCCACGCACCGCGATGAAGAGTGGCCCCCGCTTGCCGCAACTAGAGAAAGCCGTCGCACAGAAACGAAGACCCAACACAGCCATAAATAAATAAATAAATTAAAAAAAAAAAAGTACTGAGAATTAGCAGTGTTTTAAAAATTAATATAGAATGCTTATAAGTAATAATAAAAAGGTATGAAGATTTTATAAATTAATAGGCTTCTGTAATCATGTTGAATAATATATGAAGAAGAAGTATATAATTATAGATATCTTAAAGCCATTTACAAACAAAGGTTTATTGAAAGAAAAACTAAGACTCTCTCAACATCTTCACAACAGCCTTCTTCCCATTCGCCTCTTCAGAAAAGACTTCTCAATTAACTGTGCAAAACATTAACCTTCCCCAACCCCGTGTCCTATATTCTAGACTCTATCATATTATTCCATTTTATCTTCTCCATAAATTAGCAATCATGGAAAAGGTTACATTTATGCTTCTGTTGTAGTGTTTCCTGTCAGTGCTCTCCAACTCCCAAATAGAATATGAACTGCTTGAAGAAGTTCTTCCTTTCCACATTTATATCACCAATATCTAATACTTAGTAGGTACTGAAAATTATTTGTGCACGGATTAACTTGCTTTTCAAATATGGTAAATAATTTTGCCATAAACATATAAAAAGATGGTAAAATTAGAAATAGATACAAGCACTAAGATATAGTTCTTTAATCTCTGTTTTGATGTAGTAGAAAAAGCAGTAGATTTAGAATATGTATAACTGGTTTTGTTATGGTGAAAGATGTATTCCATCCATCCAAGAAACATGTATTGAGAACTAGTCACGTGCAGACACTCTTCCCTTTCTTTCATTTACTCATTTAATTTACAATCTGGTTGAACATTTTTATTTTCTGTAAAATAATGACAATGATCCCCAACTACTTCTCCCATGAAGTCTATGTGAAAGTGCTTTGAAAACTGTTGAGGTACCCTACAATAGTAAGATATTATTATTATGACTAACATATTATCACTAGAAATGAGCACATTCATATAAATGAGGGCCAGAAATTCATGGACTTGTATTCAAATCTTTCTACAGCTCGCATGTATGTTCAGACAAATGGAGGGTAAAGATAAATTTCTACGCAATTTTTTCATGAAAGAACAAATCATATACTATGTAATGGATAACAACACATTTGTTCATTCATTTTAAAATTCATTTATTTGACGAACAATTATTGTACCAATACTACATGCAAAACACTATGCTAGGCACCTGATGTGAAATGAACTGTTTAAAGAAGGCAATTTAAGGATAAGCCGGTGTTATTCCAAATCTTTAAAAGATCAGTTGATCAAATGATTTCAAATATTTTCATATTCCTAATCATTTAAATAAAGTCTGGATTATTGTCTTGTTCCCACTTTCAACCCAGGATTCTAGCATCATGTAATGCTGATGGTAGGTAACATTTTTAGAATGTACTGCTGTACTTGCATTATACCATTTAAAACTTGCAACAAATCCAAAGGATAAATGTTCTCATTTCATATGTTGGCAACAATGTGTCTGAGGCCACATACTTAGCCACTAGTTTGTACTACTTATGCTTTGTTCTCTGAATGCCCGGATACCCCATTTCATATACCAATTAGTGGCTCAGTAATGTGATATGTCAGGGGTAATTGCTCTCCTGACTGAGCCCAGGTCCTAACTTGTGTGTGTAGATCACAGAAACATACAGTAACTAGAATTCTGTAAACACAGGCAGCTTTCCATCTTGTGTTTCCCATATACCACATTTTGGCAGCATAAAAAAGTGGATCCATTATGTGTGGAAAATATAATAATACCTCCGAAAAGCTGGGGAATGTTTCAAAGCTTGCCAAGCCAAAGCCTGCAGCAAACGCTTCTTTGACTTCACACAACTGAGGATGTCCCAGCATGTCTGCCTCTCATGTGTTCAACAAGAGTGACAGTACCTTCTATGCTGGGGAAGCATGCTGGATTCCAGACAGCAATGGGTCTTCCTCCTCACTTCCTCCTCAAGTGCAGATGCAAAAGTCATTTGAAAAATAGTAAGAGTGTCCTAGTTTTAATGAGAGAACCATTACAGGAAGGAAATTCTCCTTAGCTCAATATGATAAAAATCAGATGTGATGTTTTTCTATTTACAGAAGTAGAACTTCCATTGAAATCCTTGCCTGAGAGAGATTAGAACAGACAACGGCTACACAGAAGTTTGGCTTTGCTGGAACTGAGATATGCAAGAGGGATGTTACCCATCGGCTGCCTCATTTGAAGGCTGCACCAGAGGTTCCTTGTGCAAACTGGAGGACCATGTCTACAGCTGCTACACGTCCAAGAGTAAAACAGCTTCAGAATTCACCTAATTAACGTTTAGTGTAACAATCTGCTGAAATCTGTTTCTGTGATTGGCAAGAAATCCAAAACTAGCCCTTGTTTCTTTTTTTTTAAATTTAAGTATAGTTGATTTACAGTATTGTGTTAGTTTCAGATGTACAGCAAAGTGATTCGGTTGTATGTATATATGTATATATATCATTTTCAGATTATTTTCTATTATAGGTTATTATACAATAGTGAATATTATTCCCTGTATTATACAGTAAATCCTTGTTGCTTGTCTATTTTATATACAGTAGTGTGTATCTGTTAATCCTATACTCCTAATTTATCCTCCCCCTTTCCCCTTTGGTCACCATAAGTTTGTTTTCTATGTCTCTGAGTCTGTTTCTGTTTTGTAAATAGATTCATTTGTATTATTTTTTAGATTCCACATACAAGTGATATCATACAATATTTGTCTTTTTTTTTTTTTTATAGCTACTTTTATTTTATTTATTTATTTATTTATTTTTTGGCTGTATTGGGTCTTCGGTTCATGCGAGGGCTTTCTCTAGTTGCGGCAAGCGGGGGCCACCCTTCATCGCGGTGCGGGGACCGCTCTTCATCGCGGTGCGCGGGCCTCTCACTATCGCGGCCCCTCCCGTTGCGGGGCACAGGCTCCAGACGCGCAGGCTCAGCAGTTGTGGCTCACGGGCCCAGCCGCTCCGCGGCATGTGGGATCCTCCCAGACCAGGGCTCGAACCCGCGTCCCCTGCATTAGCAGGCAGACTCTCAACCACTGCGCCACCAGGGAAGCCCCCAATATTTGTCTTTATCTGACTTACTTCACTTAGTAGGATAATCTCTAGGTCCATCCTGTTGCTGCAAAAGGCAATATTTCACTCTTTTTTATGGCTGAGTAATATTCCATTGTGTATATATATCAAACTTTAAGAAGAATATATAAAAGGCCTTGGCTCTTTATTCATGGAGTTATCTAAAACTGTGGGCAAGGAGGTTTGATGTACATCCAATTATGATTAGATCTTCCCCTTCTTCTACATAGAATTCTATATATTGCATGCAGCCTAGAACAATGCATCCAGATAAGTCTAGATTTAGAGGGGGACCACTGCTGTCACTGTCCTGTTTAGCTTCACTGGCATTATTTCAACATGGCCCGAATCTCCTTCTCTGTTGTAGGAAGGTCCAATGAGCTGGAGATCAGAGATTCTTGGCTCTTGTCCCACACGGCTACCAATAAGCCATGTAGGACCTTGGTTATGTCTCTTCATTTCTCCAGCCAATGAATGAGAGTTTGGAAATTTCTTTCTAAATCTAAAACCCTCTCTTTGTTATTTTCTTTTAAGTCAACATTTCTTTTCATCCACGGACACGTCCATGACTGTAGCTATTTGTTCACATCCCTTCTATCTTGAACAATCCAAACACTCTAATGAGGCTTCTTCAGATTCAACCATTCTCTTGTATGGAAGCTTTAGGCTTTAAGTAGGACACACCATGTATTTTCCAAGTTACTGAACTTTGGGAACAAAGGAGGGTCTGAGAGATATCAATAATTTGTAGAGGTTTTATTGGAAGGGAGGGGAATAATAGCAGTCTATGATTGTTGTAGTCTATTTGAGGAGGGCTTTGCTTAGGAAAGCAGAAGTGCAGCCAATTATCTTGTGCTTCTCAGTGACGTGTGAGAATGAAGTTCTGAAACCCTAAACAGAGCTCACCAAGACCAGAATATGATTCTCTCTCTACATCCTTCCTGACATTAAAATTTTATTTATTATTATTATTTCATATATTTCATATTACTATTGCTTCATTGTTTCAGCGGTAATTCTGCTTTTTTTCAACTGAAAAAAGAAGCTTACACCATAAAAGTTCATTGCTAATCAGTAGCACAAAACTAAGAATACACAAATAAGAATGGTGATAAAGGATCCTTAACAACAACTTATGCTACTAGAGTACAAAATAGTATATGTTACACTATTTAACAGTATGAAACCAATTTCTAGTTATCTTAATGTTTTTTTCTTTTTTAAAGCTTATTTATTTAGAAAAGGAAGAGCTAGGTGAAACCTTTGGGAATACTTCTGAGTAAAAGAAACAAGAACACACTTTTTAAAACGTTTTTAGGTGTTGCCAGAAGGTGGTGTAAAGAGTCCAGTCTAGCTTGGTCGTCTTGCAGCAAGGAGAGGCTAAGGGAGGTTAGAGGGGGAAAGAGTCCCCCTCAGAGGAGGTAAAGCAGGGAAGTGGAGCAGCTGGAACTGGGGGTGCTGGTGTTGGAGTGGGCGGGGGGAAGTGGTGGTAAGTTTATTTGCAAATCGGGAAACTTGGGTCCTGCCTGTAGTACTTTCTCCCGAGGCTGAGTTCCTCCCTCTCCTCAGGACAGTCATGCTTCTCTTCAGGTCACCTCCTCCTAACTAACATGAACCTCTCTTTTTCTTTCTAAACCTCCCTCAAAGACGATTTTTGTCTTTAGAAGTGACCACACAATATATATACCCTATGGAGCACAACTTTTCTTCTTTAGTCATAACACATTTTTGAGTGGAGTCCATGAATATTTTCATAGACTATGAACTGTCCGGTACTGTAACCTATGAACAATGATCCAAAGAGACTAGTTACCACTGATCAGGTGTTATGCCTTTAATCCACATTCCTCCCTTCTTCACTTGAGGGAACTGGGAGAGTATGTGAAAGGGTAGTTATATCAGAGAGATGTTCCACATGCTTCAGCTTGACGTTGTTGGAAGAGCATCCAAGTGTTTCAACATGTTCCATCTGGGCTGTCAACTCACATTGCCAGAGCAGGGCAACCCCGGAGGAAGTCAACCTGGAGGATCCCCTGTGGGGTATTGGTTTTCCTTTTCCCAGCAAAAGGTCTGGGCATGAGAGTAAAGTCCTGTTGCTATTACTGAGTCGCATTCTTTGAGGTGGTTGGTTTTTCTACTGATGTGCATAGCTGAGATTTAGCAGCCCAAAAAAGCACTTGGAAAATTTTATTTTTCTGGTAAACATTACTCACTCTCAAGGCAAGTGTTCCTCTGTGAGATTATTATTAATTGGGGATATTCCTCAAGGAGTAATTGATATATGACTTTTGAGTGAAAGAGCTGCCTGATATATACATATATGTCTATTCTCAGTTCAAAACTAGTATTTGATCGGTCTTGGGCGCTTTAGGTCCTGGCGATCAATACAGTGGTTCTTGCTCTCTTCTGAGCTTTTTTCCATAACTGCAATGGCAGGTACAGCAAGATAAGCACCAAAAGAAAAGCAGATCAACTTTCCCCTGGTATTTTAAAGACAGGGTCTGTTACATTTGGAAAATGTCTTTGCAGGAAGTGGAATTAAAGATGGATCATGGATATGGAGCACCTGTAGTGACTCAATTAAACACCAAGTATCTACAGTTCCGTTTGGCCACAACAATGTTAATAAAAGCCAACATTCACTGAATGCTTAGTATGTGCTAAGCATGGCGCTATGGATGCCACATATTTACTCTTCACGATAGCCCCTTAGTTAGGCACTTTCATTACCTTTATTTTATAAGAAAACAATCGTGGCACAGAAAAGTTAAACAACCTGCCTAAAGTCACACAGCTGATAAGTGGTTGAGAAAGGATATGCAAGCTGCCAGGCCAGGTTACAGAGCCCAGTCTCTTACCCACCACATGGTACAAGCTGTTTTGAACTCTACAGATGAACATAATAGTACAGGAATGAGAGAAATGAGCTCACTGCTTTAGTACCTGGTCTGTTAAGGAACCCATCTACTTGGCAACCTTATATATTTGGAGTATAATTGCAAACCAGGAATAAAAAAAATACAGCAGCTGCGAGCTGCTAAAAACACACTCAATCAAGGTACTAAGGCACAGTTACAGGATCCTTGGGAGGGCATAGCTGGCCCTCACTTCAACTGTATTTACTATTATCACACATACATCACAATTATTACCATATCACACAACTTATTTATGGTTACTATAGATATAAATGGTTTCCAAATCCAAGGCAATTCAGATCTGCAGTCGTTGACTTCTATATTCACAGAAGAGAGTGAGTCCACAGGAAATGATGAGAAAAGAGCTAAATGGAAAAAGAAACCATGTTTATAAGTTTAGTGCAAGGGTCCAAATCCTGATCAATTTTAATAAACCCCAGAACGATTATATCCTTGTAACAGAGCTCATTAAGAAATGTCCATGTGGGGCTTCCCTGGTGGGGCAGTGGTTGAGGGTCCGCCTGCCAATGCAGGGGACACGGGTTCGAGCCCTGGTCTGGGACGATCCCACATGCTGCGGAGCAACTAGGCCCGTGAGCCACAGCTGCTGAGCCTGTGTGTCTGGAGCCTGTGCTCTGCAACAAGAGAGGCCGCGATAGTGAGAGGCCCGCGCACCGCGATGAGGAGTGGCCCCCGCTCGCCGCAACTGGAGAAAGTCCTCGCACAGAAACGGAGACCCAACACAGCCAAAAATTAAATAAATAAATAAATTTAAAAAAAGAAATGTCCATGTGGGTGATACTAAGTGATGAAGAAAATCTCAAATGACATTTTATTACTGGTTCAAGAAGAAGAAAACACAAAAAGCTGTTGAGAAAGACTTCCATTCAAATTAGTTACTTTTGAAACTGACACATAATACTTCAGGGAGTAAATACCCTACTAGAACCAAAGTACATCTATCTACAGCAACGTTCCCTGCAGGGTCCATGTGGTTAAGGTTGATTGCATTTTTCACTTCTGTAAGATAGCAAACCTCCTGAAACAAAGGTCCTGAGCATCATGACCTTGCACGGGTAGAGTTGGTGCCTGCTGGGCACGGAGAGCCATCTCACAGCGTGGGGCTGCCAGCAGGAAGAGACCTTTTAGGGTAAGACCAGCTTTGAAGATCCGGTCAGGAGGCGGGGCTGATGGGAGGTGGCATTTCTGTCTACAGGACTTCAAAGTAGTTTATTTACCATGATAGATGTAAAAAAAAAAAAAAAATGAACATGATTCACATATTAGCAAACAAATGTGCATAACTTATTCTTTGGTTTAGGGCTCAGAGTTCAGACCTGTCTTGCCGACACCTGATAAAGTTTTCATTAAAATGCTGACTGTCTTAATAACGGACTAGAGGTCTCAGCCTGAGAAGCAAAAATATACAAGCACCTTTCTCTTCATGACTTTCAAAACCGCTATCCTGGGCTTCCCTGGTGGCGCAGTGGTTGGGAGTCTGCCTGCCAATGCAGGGGACACGGGTTCGAGCCCTGGTCTGGGAAGATCCCACATGCTGCGGAGCAGCTAGGCCCGTGAGCCACAATTGCTGAGCCTGCGCGTCTGGAGCCTGTGCTCCGCAACAAGAGAGGCCGCGATAGTGAGAGGCCCGTGCACCGCGATGAAGAGTGGCCCCCGCTTGCCGCAACTGGAGAAAGCCCTCGCACAGAAACGAAGACCCAACAAAGCCATAAAAAAAAAAAAAAAAAAAAGAATACCTACAGTGTTTAGTACAGTTCCTAGTGCCACTAAAACATTAAAAAAAAAAAAAAAAAAAAAAACCCCAAAAAACCGCTATCCTAGTATAGAACTGACGGTTTTAGTAGTGTATCTACTGTTACATAGGAAGCAAACATGTGAAAAACATTCCCTTAATATTCAGCTTTATTTCACATACTCTGAACCCTCAGGTTTTGGAAAATGAGCACTTCTTTACAAACAGCATCAATTACATCAAAATACCCATCAAAAATCTGTTTTCTTCTGCTTTTTTCTATCATAACTCTCCAGTTAAAAAAAAAACCACAACAGTTAAATGATGTCACCCTGGGAGCTTATGTGGTAAAATTAGAATTAGGAAGAAACTTCTTATTAATATATTTGTTTTTATGTGACAACCAGAAAACTTTGCTGTTAAGTTGAGTATTAAGTCTAGAATACATAGAAGGTTTTTCTTCTCTGGAGACGGGAAAGATGTCAACAAACACTAAGGCCCTACTGTAGATCCTACTATATATACATCCCTACACCATGCACAGAGAATACACTAGTGAGGAAAAGAGAAAAGGTGTAGTTTCAGAGTCCAATGAGTCAGATACGTGTTTAACTGCTTAACAACACAGGAAGTATCCTACAGGTACCCTACTGCTAGGAAAGAAGGAGCTCAGGTACATGGAGAGGAAGCAAGTGGCTCTCTGGGCAGGAAGTGGGGAGGGAGGGGAACAAGGGGACAATGGGAGGGGAGGGTGATATAGAAGTTAAGATCCCCAGTTCTGAATTCAGCCAACAGACCTGGATTGTAAACCTAGCCCTACGACTTCCTAGTAAGGGAACCTTAGGCAAATTGTTTATCTTCTCTTTGCCTTTTCTGTAACATGGGAATAATAACAGGACCTTCCTCCTTGGGTTGTTTTGAGCATTAAATGAGACCATGCATAGAAAATGAGAGCTCAGTACCAGCATAGAGTTGCCCCTAATAAATGTCAGTCAAAAATAAAGAAAGAAGAGGGCTATTCCAGTCGAGGAAGAGACACTTGAGTTTGGTTGAAGAATGGCTAGGTGGACAAGGGTGAAGACAGAGGAGCACAAAGTAGAAAATTACACGGGAGGGAATTGTTTGGAAAAAAGCAAAGAGTATATAGGGATCCGAGTAGATCCTGCATGGGGTGAGGAGTAACAGGGTGGGAGTGAGTGAATAACACCAGTGAAAGTGAAAGTTTGGTTCATTGCCACCCCCAGTGACAATTAAGAGGGGGGAAAATATCAAATAAAAGTTATGGTCTTCATTAGGTGCCTGAGCGCCTAGCATTCTCTGGGCATAAAACAGATGTTTATATTAACTATGAATTGGCTTTATTTAAATATAGCGGCTATAAATCTCAGGCTACCACTCAGGCTGCATCCTATCTGACCTATCACCAGCATTTGACATGAATGATCATCCTTTTAGACTTTCTTCAGTTGGGTTCCAGGATACTGCACATTCTTGGTTTTCTTATTATTACACTGTTACTTGTGTCTGATTCTCATTATATTCAACAAGCTAGAGACAAAGAAATACTGGCATCTCTCCCGTTGGGGAAGAATCTACCATACAAATCACCATGGAATTTGGACACTTTCTCCTCTTCTCTGCAGAACCTCTCTAATGAACCACCTACACACAGCTCTCTCCTGTCCTGCTGGCTACTCTACCTGCCCTACTCCATCCACTCATTGTCTGACTTTCTTGCCTCTTATCCCATGTACTCTGGACCATCATGTCTCTTCTTTCTTGCAGTCTTCTGTAATACCAAAACAAGCCATATAAGATGTAATTTAATAAAATCAAAAGGATTACAGGATGAAGACATCCCATGGAGCATAGATGCAGAATGACTTCCCATGGTGTTGGCTTCTCACGCTCGGTCAATGTACTTGGGAAACTAGTACTTGTCCATAGCAGGGACCTAATCTCAGCAATCTGCCACAACTCTGCCTGGTCTTTCTCTCCCCTCATGAAGTCACTTCCTGGAATATCAGAAGATTTATAAATCTATGTTTTTTAAGTCTGTGGTATTCTGCAATAGCAGCCTGGATTTCCACCTTCCAAGGTCACTCCAACCTCTGCATCTGCCTCCCTTCTCCCTCTCTAACTTTGACCCTCTTGCTCTCTTTTATGAGTCTCGTGATTACATTGGGTCCACCAGGATAATCTCCCCATCTCAAGATCTTTAACTTAGTCATACCCACGAAGTCCTTTTTTTGTCATATAAAGTAGCATATCCGAATTCTGGGGACTGGAACATGGACATATTTTTTAGGAGGAGTTATTCTAGCTACCACAGTGTCTTAGTGTGAGACACTGAAGTTTAATATTCAGTAGACCCAGACTATCTGACCCTGAAACCATGAGGAAGCTTCCGCTTTCCATAGTTAACATTTTCCTGAGCAGCAACTATGTACCAAGCTCTACAGGATCTGTTGGGAATGTAAAACAATAACAACAGCAAAACAGTAATAATAACAAATATCACAACTACCCATATGTGAAGTACTTTTATGTATCAAGCAGTTGAGATAAATTATCTCTAAATTTCACAAGAATTCTGAAAGATTTTATTTCCATTTTACCTACAATTGCAGAAACCAAGGCTCAAAATGGGTGAAACATCAAGAACTGGAATTTGAACATGGATTTTCTCACTACAAAATGTAAGCCTTTGAACTAAAATACATTGCCTTTCCCCCCACTTTTTCCATCAGGATACCTTAGGGCTTTTCCTATGTCCATATCGATAAAGAACTACTTTCATCCATTCATTCATTCATCAACTCACTGTGTATGAAGAGGTGCGTTCAATAGGTCTGACCCCTGCTCTCAGGTGAGTTACAGTCTAGTCTAGCCTGAATATGAATTTTATTACAGAAACATAATTCTCTTTTCTTTGTCCTTTTTAAAAAATTTGTTAGAAGATTAAAACAATTTTTTTTTTACTTTCTTGTGAGATTTGAATATTAAAATCTTTTTGTCCTGAAGGAAAGAACGGGTTTTTAATTGCTGATGAGTCAGTTTCTGATTATACTGTGGCATAAAATCTATTTTTCAAATAATATTTGAGGTCAGAGGTAGTGATTCGGAAAAGAAGGAGATAAGGAGTTTTCTTTTGAACTGGAAAGAGTTATACCTGGAGAGATGAGATGGGGATAGTTCAGCAAGATGTGTCTGTGCAAAACAATTAGAATCTCATTACGATGGAATTTCCTCTTGACCCAGTGGGTGGGGACTTTGTAAGGGAATTAGTTTGCTTTGTAGATAATAGAGAAATAAATTATTTCTTGAGCCTAGGATTTATAACTGCTATATTTAAAGAAAGTTAACCGATATTTATTAAGGATCTTATATGGGCTCAGAACAGTCCTAGGCACTTTGACATAATTAAGCTCATAATTCAGTTTCTTTTACTTGATCTTTGAAATTCTAGATAGAAGTTGAGAGTGGTAATGCACCCAACTCTGATCTCACTTCAGTTGGAATTTTGCTTCTTGCTTATGTTAAAAAAAATTGTGTCTGAATGTCTGAAATATACAATTGAGAAAAATTATTTTCCAATGAACCAAGTTCATTGGAGTGTTATTTATTTCTCATTGGCTAATATGTGTCATTGAAAGAGATTGTACGTTCTGGGGAACAGAGCCAAATACGTTAGAAGAGGTTTGTTAAAGTTGGGGTTTGGATATTAACAGATGTTATGGGTTGAGTTATGTCCCCCGCAGAATTAACTCTTAACCCCCAGTACCTCAGAATGTGACCCTTATTTGGAAATAGGGTCCTTTACAGAAGTACGCAAGGTCATTAGGGTGAGTCCTAATCCAATATAACTGATGTCCTTATAAGAAGAGGAAGTTTGGAGACAGACACACACACACACACACCCAGAGAACTCCACGTGAATATCAAGGCAGAGAGATTGAAGTGATGTGTTTAAAAGAAAGGAATGCCAAGGATTCCTGACAAACCACCAGAAGAGGAGGGAGACAAGGAACAGATTCTTTCTTACAGCCCTCAGAAGGAACCAACCCATCTGTCACCTTGATCTTGGACTTCTAGCTCCAGAACTGTGACACACTAAATTTCTGTTGTTTAGGGCATTCAGCCTGTGGTACTTTGTTAACAGCAGCCCTCAGAAACTGATACAATAGCTGAACTTTTTAAGGAAGAAGTATTTGATTTAACAAAATCCCAATAAATCTCCACAACCCGGCTCCAAATCATTTTATTCAGGTATCTAAAAACTCTCTCTTCCTTTTCTGTCAATTTTATTTTTTATTATTACCATCCCATTCAGTGGCAAAACTCTAGACCTTGGATTTTCTGATGTAAGTCAATGGTGGTATACAAAGCCACTGATTGTTCTCTGTGTAATACTAAAATCACTTTATAATGCTGTAATGGTTTTGGTGATAAAATCCTTGGGGCTTAGGCAATCTATAGCAACTGAAAAACATTAACACATGTAAATAGATTGTATCTTTAAAAAGGCTACCGGCAAGACAAATGGTAATTGGGCTGTTAAAATTCAGAGCAACTAAAATTTTATACTTGATTCATAGATTAATATAATGATGCCACTATTTCCTTTACAAAGCAATTTATTGTTCTATTGAAGTAACCAAAGCCTTATGACCTTAAGAAAGGAAATATAGATTAGAGCAATTCATTTTTTTGGTATGAGAGGATTCTGTTCATCCATGAATAAACTATTAATGGTATATAAATAAGATTTTCTAAATCTTGCTTGTAGAAACTGTTTGTGCCATTCTACTTAATTTCTGAAGATAATTTGACTTTTTGGATGGTATCCAAGATATATGGTATGGAGGACAAAGGAGCTTCTAAAATGCAAAAGTTAAACTTAAAATACATTTTTCATTTCTGATTTATGTAACATAATCAGACTGAAGGTAGGTGCAAGAAAAATATAAAGATGAATAAGACACTCCCTAGTTTTAGAAACTTGTGGTTTATTGGAAGAGATGAACAATTGTGACCAGAATTACAACTCAGAAATCAATGCTACAGTGGGGCTGCAAATAGATGTGTGAGGGTCTCTGAAATCATTGTTCAGCTCATGACAAACTCAGTGGTCTTCCTTTTAGCTTGGAGGATGCCCTGTGAATGATAACAGCCTGTAGACAACTGTCTGTGTCCCTAGTCCGAGGAAATTTGAGTAGGATCTACAGTTCTCATAAAGTGTGTCAAAGACTGAATTATGTGTTTCCTTCTAATTCTGCTCTTGCAATGGTTTCTCTTAGTCTCACTGATTCTTCTTAGAAGGCCAGAAGGACAGGTAGGTCAAGATATTCAAGCTGGTGATTGGTTCAAACTTGGCAACAGGAACAGGCAACAGTCAACAGGCAACAGGCAACAGGCAACAGTCCTTCCAGAAAGGACTATACTGGTTAAGGAGATTCTTTACTACAGTATTGAGAAGAGAAATCTAAACTCTGTGTGAACTTAGAGGTTAACTGTTGTCACACGTGATTGTGATATTGAAGACTTTTGTGTCACGCTCTTTACCATTTCAGCTTTGATACATACATGAAACCAAACCTTCTCCTCCTTTTCCTACAATTTCTTCACCTGTTGTTCATGCCACAGAACTGGAAGTCATTCTAATTTCTTCTTTTCCTTGGGTGTTTCTGTTGCAAAACAGTTCTCTGTGGGTGTCTTGCATTTCTGCAAATCTTGCAAGCCAGGCATTGAGTGCCCACTGTTCAAGATTGTCTTTACAAGAATGTTTGTAGAGTGAAGAGTCTTGAAAGACAGAAGTAGTGTCTCTCTCTGGCACAACATGCAGATTTGCTCATAGTCTTAGAAGATATAGATAGCATCTTCCTCTAGAGAAAAAGGCAAGCATGCTTAATGCTCATGATAAAAATTTTAGGCTCTCTAAATGCAGGGTTCTTTACCAGTAATGTAATCTGTTGTGTGTGCAAGTGACATCTGGTCCTTCTTTATGTCACCCTATGGACATGGAGGCTCAGGGTACTGGCACAAAAATGCAGATACTCTGACTACTGTTATTGCTATGAGGATTAAACTCTCCTTTGTCTCTGACACAGGAGACTGTGTCTGCTCTCAGCATCCATGAAACTATGGCAGGTTAAATTGTTAGCTTGGAAGTAGTGTAAAATTTCTGACCTTTTACAATTCTTTTTTTTTTTAATTAATTAATTTTATTTTATTTAGTTTTGGCTGTGTTGGGTCTTCATTGTGGTGTGCAGGCTTCTCATTGCGGTGGCTTCTCTTGTTGCGGAGCACAGGCTCTAGGCGTGCAGGCTTCAGTAGTTGTGGCTCGTGGGCTCAGTAGTTGTGGTTTGCAGGCTCTAGAGCACAGGCTCAGCAGTTGTGGCGCATGGGCTTAGTTGCTCCACGGCATGTGGGATCTTCCCAGACCAGGGCTCGAACCCATGTCCCCTGCATGGGCAGGCAGATTCTTAACCACTGCACCACCAAGGAAGCCCTACAACTCTTGACATTTCCCTCACTCAGATACCTACCCTTTCCCCAAATTGGGCACTGAACTTTATAGCATATTCCCCTTCAAGGCTGTAGAGTTCTTCCTTTTATTTGAAACCCAATTTTGTAGCTACTTAATATCCTCCCTCAGTCTTCTCTTACCCCTCTCTTCTTAATCAGTCCTCAATATTACAGCCAGAATGATCTTTCTAAAATGATAACTGTAGATCATTCTTCTGATAAAATCTTGCATTGGCTTCCCAAGGAAGGTGATGATGTCAGGATACTTGCAAATCCCACAGAATGGCATCAAAGAGTTTTCATGAATCATGAAAAATGAGTACACTATTCCACCTTAACTCTGGGTGTCCCCAAAGTAATACTATACTCCAATCTTAGCACACTATGGGTTCTGCAAATTCCTAATACTCTTTTATATGTATGCATGCCTTTGCACATGCTGGAACAACCCACCACACTCCTTACCCCATGCTGGCCTGGGAAATCTTATCCATCAGTTGGGAGTCAACCAAAGTTTTCTTCTACAGAGAAACTTTTTCGCAGACCCTACTTCCCAATACAACATAGATATATACCTCTTATTTCTATAGCACCTTAAGCACATCTCCAAATTTATATTTATAGCATTGTATCGTAATTGTTGGTTTGCTCACCTGTATTATCTACTAAGGAAGAAAGCCATATCTTGTATCCCTTGAGCAGCACACAGTTCCCAGAAAATGTAGGTGCTCATTAATCCTTTTTAGATACACAACTGAGTATACAATTGATGAGTGAAGCAGAATATAGATTTTTTCTAGAAAGAGACACATACCCAAGTTACTAATATGAAGGTGATTGATGAAGTTATCTTTTGTATATGTAGATCAACCTTCCACTACTTGTTGTTTCTGATAATACTGACACATTATCCATAGACAAGAGTTATAAATATCATCAATGAATTGGCCATTCAATAATTTCTTGGCCTCTGTTGACACAGCTGCCCTTGGTCTGTGTTATTAACTTTATGCCAGTCAGTTTGAAAACACTCAAAACAGCGATTGAAACAACTCCACATGAATGAACCCAAGTTTAATAGTAAAAACAGGATTTTCCTGAGTTGCATTGAGGGAAACCTGAGAACTGCATCTGGGAAATGTATGATAAAAACACCCTGATCCTGCTCCTGTTTACCCTCGGAAAGAAGGAACATTCTGTGGCTGCTTCCTAGTGGATTTAAATACATCTGTTTGCTTCCTTCCCAAAGTTGACCTTACGTTCCCAGTTAAGGCAAATCAAAGGAAGCAGGAGGATATCTTATTTGGGGTAGGACGGCCACGTAAGGAGAGGCGAGAACAAGAAACCAGCGGAACACCCTGTGCCCTTCCTTTACCTCTCTCTCCTGTGTTATGTTTTCATAGCCTCTCAGTTTCAGTTCACTGGCAGCCCCAGGAAGGAAAGCCAAGTGGGAAGATGAGACTGGGTGAAGAACTCTGAAAAGCAAAACACCCTGGGCTCACTGTTTAACCTAGGAGGCAACTCCACTCCCAAAGGCCAGCTCATCTCAGGTATCAGCCCACAGGCACGGATTGGATGGTACCTTCCAAGCTTGGGCACTAGGATGAACCTGTGATGGGTCAGTGTCACCTCATCAAAGTGAGAGGAAAGGGGCTGTTAGGAGTCACTCCAAGGAGAGAGAACCAACCAAGATTCCTACCTGAAAGTAAAACCCTGTTCTCTGGAGCAGGGGTGGACATGGGGACAGATACTTCCTCTGTAAGACAGCTTTGAAGTCATCCCTTAGTAAACATTCTTCCTCTCCAGGCTGTGCACACACACTGGGCTACCACCCACAATTCTACCTCTACCACCCAGAAGAAAGCCCCCGGGGGAATGGCTTTCCCTCACGCTGGGGATGAAGAGGAGGACAGTGGGGATGCCCATGACCTTCTGGTGTTGGTTTCCCACTGCCACAGAGCACTGGTGTTGCAAGGGTCTGCACTGAGTTTGAACTGGCATATTTCTAAAGCCTTTTTTTTTTTTTAATGAAATATTTATGACAGGAAATCAGGTTAGACATTCCTGAAGCTAGCAAGAGCTTATGAACATACTGTCCTATCCTACCTGAGAAAAGTAAATGCAGTTAATTTTTTGAAGGAAGACCCAAATACCTCATTCCTTTACATTTAACCTGAGCCACTGGAGGAATGCAAACACTGATTCGGAGCCAGGCCTCCGGTAAAGGATTACCAGATGCGGGCTACACAAGGAAATTCCTCCCGGCCGCCAGAATTTATACTGCAGAGCGAGCTATGAAAAGAAAGTTTGTGCCTGGTTATGAATATGGATAAAATACATCACTCATGGTCATGGAATGGCAGGCAAAATTGAAAACACATATTTTGGATCACAGAATATTTTCAAAAATATATTTAAAAGAAAATAAACACAGATTGTGTGTGTTCATTTATGGCTTGAAGTACCTTTGGGGAAAAGAGACATCAACAACTTCTCTTTCCAAACCATTTGCTTTTCCTTGTGCTTTTTAGCACAGAGCTGGACCCTCCGGAAAGGAACAGGGGTCTCGCAGAGTGCATGGTAAGTAGTTTTAGTGGCAGGCATTATATGCCTTTCCTGTAGAAGACAAGGAGCTGAGTCTTTGAGTGTGTCCAGAAAGGACTATGTGGCTTGGGGAGATGTGTTCAGCTCATTCCTATTAGTATTAGTTTACTTCCCCTTCAGTCTCAGAAGGATTTTGGTGGCTTCTGCATTTTATGCTTTCATCTTTGTCTTTGTTAGATTATTCATGACCATCAACAGTGTATCTATGTTGTTAAGGATCCAGATGAAAACTGAAAATTTGCCACTCATGTCACACAGAGAAGTCTGGCCTCTAGCAAAATGAAGAAAGAGGAAGAGTGGCTGTTCTACCCATCCCACTTTGACAGCTACTCTCCCTCTCTTCCTGCGGGAGACCCAGTCTGCTAATGGTATCTGTACGTGCCCAGAGAATCACTCATTTACATACCACCCAAAGACGACCTCTCTGGATTGGATAGCATACTTAATTTTCCCCTTCTCTCATTTATTCTCCTTCCCTCCAGCTAAATTTACCTGCTCTCTTTCCCGTCACCTTGAGACCCTGAGATCCACTGTGGGATAGCTAATTTACCTGCTAATACAATGAGTTATTCTTTGGTTGATTCCAGGTAACATATTTCCATTTAATATGAACACTAACATTTTCATTTCCTCTCCTGCTCACTACTTCATCCCGAGAAACACCGACTCAGAGCATTTAGCTGCAGCCCTATGAACTACAGGACATACCGCTGTCCTTGATTGTATCATGCACTGACCTGGTACCTAAGGAACGGTAATCCATTGTTTGACAATCACCACCCTATGACATCACCTGATACAAGACTCTGCCCAATTAGAGATGTATTGTGCCAATTTTATTATTGCTCAGCAATTTAGAATAAGAAGTCCACCAATTGTTATCACCTGAATTTGCAAGGTCATAATGTGGAACATGGTTAATGGCTCAGGTAGGAAGATCCAGGACGCAAGTTCAGTTCGAATGAGATCAGCTACACTTTGTTTTCTGGTTTTCATTTTCCTGATACCCTGTCCCCATAATGGAGCTTTCTTTGCAAGCAAGACAGAATTGATGAGAACAATGAACATCTCCTGCGCTGGGCCTTCATCCCAGGAAGGGGTCTTCCTTGTTCATGCCAACCTTTGGTTCTGCTGCCACAGAAAGTGTCAAAAGATTACGTAAGAGTTCTTCGAATAATTGAGTCAGGGGAAAATATTGTGGCAACTCACTGAGTTAAATGAAAGTCTGTTCCTTTGTTGGTGAAAATTTTGAAGAGGTCAGTTTCTGACCCATGGAACAAGATAGGCAATCTCCATATCACTTCTGTGTTTGTACATTCTATAATACCTCACATTCAATAGTACCAATTGTTGATTACAAATTAACTGTGTAACTTTTGCACAACTTTGATGTTCTTCTGTTGACTTGTGGCAATTTCTTCTGTATCAAATGCCTCCAGGGTACAGAGCTAGCATCTTTAACTTGCTTTGGGTAGTATTTGACCTAGTGGTTCTTCATATGAGTGCTGAATAAAAGTCATTTTAAGGTAGTGATGTTATGCTGATGTGTGTGATGATGATGTTAATAAACTCAAACCTTAAGATGTGTCACCGGCGATGTTAGCATATCACTAACTGATACTCTATGATGTTGATTTTCTCTCTCCCCTGCTAGAAAGTAAGATCCAGGAAGGTTTGTTACGGCTATGCCCCAAATGCCCAGAACAGTGTCTTTTTTCTTTTGTAAATGTTTAAACAGATTTATTGAGCTATATAATTGATATACAAAGAACTGCACATTTTAATGTGTATAACTTGATGAGTTTGGACATAGGCAAACCATGATAACATCACCACAATCAATAGACATAACCAATTCCTCCCAAAGTTTCCTTGTGTCTTTTTATTATTTATTTATTTATTTTGTGGTGAGAACACTTAACATGAGATCTGCCTTCTTGACAAACTTTGAAGAGCACAATATCATATCGTTAAGGCACTGTGCTGTACAGCAGGTCTCTAGAACTTATTCATCTAACATAACTGAAACATTATATCCTTTGAACAATAATTCCCCAATTCCCCCAACCCCCAGGCCTGGTGTCTTTAATGTAGTAGACATTTAATAAATATTTGTCAGATGAATGAATGCTTAAAGATAAAAAAAAAAAAAGCCACAAAAAACCTTGACGAGGGAGCAATTTCCTCTTCCATATCCCAATTTTAGTATTCGGTCTACTGCAGACAAAGTACTTTTCTCTACATTGTGCTAGCCCTAATTTCTCTTGACATGAGTCTGTGACTGCTGTTACCCTAGACTTTAATGAATGGTTGACCTACTTGGTGCAATATTATTTTTTTTTGATAATGTGGTATTTTTGGAAGGTACATACCTGATAATATTTCTTATCCCTGACACTGATGTGGTAACTAAAAAATATGCCCCAAATATATGCTGTTGTTGCTAGGTAATTTACCAATGTTTGAATAGGCAGCAAAAGAGGATGTTTTGATAGTATTTAGGAGCACAGACAGCAAAATAAACTGTCCATTTTTCTCTCTCAGATCTGCCTTGTTCTTTTATAAATAAATATTTCATATATATACATACATATACACACACACATACACATACAGTGTATATAATAGATAATTAGAAAAAACTGTGGTATGTATCTTAGTCTAAGAAAGTTAACATTTCCGCAAAACTCTTAGGAAAATTAATTAAGATAGAAACGTCTTCCAAATTGCTTCAAAGTTACTTGGAAATTTATCTCTATATGAAAAATGGCTTAAATACTGAATTTAGGTCAATTTTTTATGAGTTTTGTTTTTACAGGAGAGAAAAACCAGTCAGGTAGTAATTTATAAGAAGATTTTTAGGCTCTTTTACTGTTGTTTTTACCTGAGGGACTATTCTTGAGAACCACTTAAATTTCCAAAACTTAATAGAAGACACTTATTTCGCAGCAATTCCAAAAAAGAAATAAAGAGTGGATGTATTTAGGATTGATACAACAATTCAGTTTTATCGAATACTATTGTTTCCCTCCATGGTTTGGAGGAACAGTTGGAATTAAGAGAAGCAGTGTTGTTTGTGGCTGAGAAAAGAAGATTCATGTGTAAGTAAAATTCATTTAAAACTATTTTACTTGTTTATACAACTGATGCACAGAAGTTATGCATCTCCTATAAACATAAAAATGTTGCAGAATGGATTTTATCATCTTTGCAGCTTTAAGTATCTACAGCCATCTTAGAACCAGGTCACTGGTGCCTTTTGGCATCAAAAGGCATCAGTATTCTATCAACTGTGACAAATTCTTATTAAATGTTATGTTTACTCTATGTTGGTAAGAAACAAGATGTTCTCAAACATACAGGAAGCCAAAACATCCAGTTTGAAGTGTACTTTATACAAGAAACATGAGGTCTATGACTCTGCCATTGGACCTTTTTCATGTCATGAACCACAGTTTTTTAGCATGAGGAAGAAATGGCTGGCTAACAGATTACCCATAATCACTTAGACCTATTTAGTAATAAGTTCTTAGTGTTATTTTTTTCATGTGATTTTTCTTTTCTTTTCTGGCCTTTCTTTTCAGCTGAAGTCTGTCCTATATTTGTAAATGGATCAGATAGTCAAACTATCATAAAGAAAGTGTAAGTAGAAAGTTGTAAAGGAATTCATCCTTTTTATAAATTTTCAAGACAATCATAAAATAATCTTGTTTTGGATTTAAATATAACAAAACCAAGACTTTCTGTATAATCACAAGTCTACAACTTCATAGTGGCAGGAATAACGGAAATCTTGTTTACCACAAAATACCAAGGAGCTAGCACAGTGCGTGGCATGCAAGAGTTGCTAAACAAAGACTTGTTGACAGGTTGGAACATAAGAAATATGTTCTGACCAAAAAGTCAGTACAGGGTTGTACCTTTAGCCAAAAGGAACATCAAGCACAAGCCGTGCTAACTAGAAGTGCCCTTCAAGGAAACGACCAAAAACACATACATAATTCAGAGAAGTAAACACCTTCAAAAATTTTAGTACAGCTTTCTATGCCCAACACCATGTGAAGAATTTTACAAATTAGACATCGGTGGTTTGAATAAATCCAGAGCCTGAATAGCTATTTCCAACTTTTCAAATGTGTAAAACACATTTTTCCTCTCTAGTTTCCAGGAAAGACCTGAAGAATCCTCATCATCTCAGGGATTGTATTCATGGCTTTACTCTCAAGGAACAGACAAAGGAGTGCTGAGAAGCACAACGATTACAACAACAACAAAAAGCCAAATACACAAATAGAGGGTTCAGATACAAAAGACCAAGGTTTTATGTAAACCAGTCCAAAATGGAACAGTTTTGAGCCACCAACCTCTAACCTTAGTCTGTTTGGGCCTTGTTTTTTGAATAAAAAGTTGACATGTAATAAAAATCAGGTGTAGGATAGAAGGTGAAAGATAAGACTGGTGAGATAGGCAGGGGCTGGAGGAGACATAGGCTGTTATGACATACTAAGAAGGTTGAACTGTAATTTTAGAAAAATGGTGATCCCTTAGGATGAATATGTTTTGAGGGTTTTGAGAAGAGACACAGTGAGAACACTCACACAATCTTTCTCTCCCGGTTCAAAAATAGAACATTACGCATTTCCTCAGAAGAACTCCGAGAGCCATTCCAGAGAACTAGCTCAACTTTCCTCCTAATAAGAAGTAACTACTGATCTGTATTTATGTCTGCTGTTACTTGAATCTGGGCAGGGGCTTGTGAAAGCTCCAATCAATGTAGTATGTAAAAACAATGCTACGTGACTACTGAGGCTAGGTCATGAAAAGGATGAGGTTTCTAGCTGGCTTTTTTCTCTCAGGATACTTGCCTGGGAGCCTAGTCTTCATTCTTCATACGAGAGAGGCCATATGTAGTTGTTCCGGTTGAAGTTTCAGCTAAGCTACTGGCAGACACCAGCAGCAAGCCTTAAACGTCAGCGAAAGAAGCTTCAAATAATTCCACTTCCAGACTTCAGTCTTCCAGCTGAGGCCCCCAGCATCATGGAATGGAGACAAGCTGTCCCTACGTTCCCTTTGCAAGCTCATGTCCCACAGAAACTGTGAGAGATAATACATGATTAGTTTTAAGTCATGTGTTTTGGGGTAATTTGACATGCAGCAATAGATAACTAATGCACCAGCCTATAGGTCATAGAGATTCTAATGGGTCAACATTTTTAGATCCTGTCAACTCATTTGCAAGATAAGGTACAGATTTATTCTAAACCTTGAAACCATCATTCACTTATGAAAACTTTTGCTTCAGTAGCTAATTCTACAACGAAAAGGTATTTCATGTGTTTAAGTGAATACTTACATTTCAGGAAAATGTGGGTATGTGTGCATGCTATAAATAGATTTGTATGCTATTATATATTTATATATATGGGTGTATACTATAAATGGATACACACACATATATTTATTTATCCCAGGTTTCAGTAAAGTATATATCTTTACATTTTATAAATAGCGATGAATGCAATCTGCCTTTGAGTAACCTCATAGGATGTATCTGAAATGAGTTTGAAAATTTGCTGGGTAGAGTGGTGAACATGCTGACTTGTGCATATAATTATGCATGTGTGGCATAATTTTATAAATACTTTCATATGAGGGGGTGGTCAGTGATTTCCCTTGTACCCTAAGCTCAGCTGCTGAACAAACTTCAATCAAGACCTTTTGTTCTCTGAATTTGCTGTTGTTGTTCCTGTTGTGACATTGTCGTTAAGTTGAAAAACATTTTTTTTTACATGTTAACTACTGATGAGCGACTTAGTATGAGAAAATCTGAAAAGTACACTTAGGATGGGGGGCTAAATTGCTATGAAATACTATAATTGAAGAAGTCATATGATTTTTCCTTCACTGTTGTGTCAGTGCTTCTAAACCTACATTTCTTTCCATCAGGTGTTGTATTTAAACTTAGAAAACAGAACTGGTAAGTGAAACAGTACCAGTTAAGGACCAGAAGATCCAATCAATGACTAGTGGATGTGTGGTCTGTAAAACCCACATTATTCCCTTGCTGGCTATTTCATTCCGTGAAGTGGTCAGAAGTAGCTCTTTCATAACAATTCATGCTTCAGAGACTCTATGCTGAGGACCATAGTAAATGGAGTAAAAACAAAAGATTTCCCTCTGTAGCTATAGTCAAACTCAAATCCCATCTCTTCCGGAAGATTTTCCCCAATTACCCTTGATCTCCATTTTCGCGCAGGGTCCTGCTGATAGGCGCTGTGCGATCTGGCTCTGTCTCATCCATCATTCTCTTCTCTGATTCCTGAATGCATTGTAATACCTTCACTTCTGCCACATCTCTGTGAGCAAGAAGTGCCTCTCACTTCTTTCCTGTTCTTCAAGGTACCAAGTTTAGAGCTTAGAACATATCAGCCAGCGAGAAAAATAATTGCTTTTGGCTTATTAGTTTGAAAACACGACCAAATAAAAATGCTTTTAGAATCAGATAATTATAATAATGATGCTTGTAGTGCATATATTTAATAATAGATTTTTCTTTCCCCAAATTCAAAGTATTTTCTCATTGGTCTCACAGTTTGCATGCATCAGAATTAACAGGTTACTTAGGCCCATTGCCTTTTAAAATAAATGTTTTCAAAAATGTTGGGGAATGGTAGACAAATTTATGAAACTATTTGAGAAATTTCATACAGTAAGCATTTTCTTGAGTGATTATGAATTATTGGGCCACAAGCAAGGCATGTTTTATGTGGAAAGAGGGTTGGATTAATTAATTTCTGAGATCTTTTCCAGCTCTTAACATTCTGACACTTCTTATCCAGCAGCAAGGGCAAATCTCACATCCTGCTAGTGAGTACCTTTAGATTAAATATATCTGCTTGGATATGTAGGTCTATAAATGCCATGCTCAGCAGCAAGGTGGCATTTGAAAAGCCAGCTTTCCCAACTTTCCTGAACCTGCCCACAGCAGCACAGGCAGAGGAAGGCTCCGGTATGTCTTCATTTTTCACTGATGAAGGACTGTCTGAAAAATGGTGTTTACCAAAACATTCTTTTGCTGATTGTCTGCATCCCCTGCAGGGTTCAAGTGAGGGGTCTAAGAATTTGGGAGGGTTAAGGCAGTGATGGGTGAATGAATCCTTTCTCCCCATTCTAGAGGTCATCCTCAATAAGGCCATTCTTCTGTGGGAGGTAGAAAGGAATCTGATGGTGCCTGTTTGTCTTGGCAGCCTGTGCCCTGAAGATGCACACATCCAGAGGGTGGCAGAGTGCTATTTTTCCAGGCCAAGCCTAACTTGTCTTTGCCATAACACTGTGGGGAGCTGCAAAGGCAAGTCACACAGGCCCATCCCCAACCTGTGAGAACAGCCCTCTGCTTCCAGAGATACCATCCCTAAGGCACCTTTCATCCATCAAAAATTCATTTTAAAAATTAAGGAAAGAAAATTCGAAGAGATTTATTTTTATCCCTGTGGTCAAAGTTATCCAGGAGATAAAGACTTTCTTCATCATTATTATCAACAACATTCACAAGAGCAGAGGCAGCAAATGGCCAGTGGACATCCAGAGAACTTATGTCTCTTCATGAGATCCTTTGCAATCCTTAAAATATCCATTTATCACTGTCCTTGACTCTCATGAGCTTATTGTTCTGAGAGCCTAGATCCAAATGGATCTCAAAATTAGTTCTCTACCCAGAAATGAGTAGTATTATGTTTTGCTGACATAAATCTCATGGTTTAGAATTCTTCACAGATCACCTTTTCAAACCCCAGATTCTCGGAATATAAGGTATCACAATAGTTTACATCCAGAAGGCACATGAAGAAAAGATTTTAAGGATTTCTATATTAAAGTGTATAAAAGTCTTTCATACAGAATGTGCAGCTGCCTACAAACCATGAGCACCATACCTTAAGAATAGAAAAACTATTCTGGAATAATGTGTTAACAATCCTCTTTATTGTTTAATCCTCTTTATTTCTTTTTTCACAGCATACTCTGATTTTTCTTTCTTTTTTAAAAATAAATTTATTTATTTTATTTATTTATTTTTGACTGTGTTGGGTCTTCGTTGCTGTGCGCGGGCTTTCTCTAGTTGCAGTGAGCGGGGGCTACTCTTCGTTGCCGTGCGCGGGCTTCTCATTGCGGTGACTCCTCTTGTTGCGGAGCACGGGCTCTAAGCTCGCGGGCTCAGTAGTTGTGGCTCACAGGCTCTAGAGTGCAGGCTCAGTAGTTGTGGCGCACGGGCTTAGTTACTCCAAGGCATGTGGGATGTTCCTGGACCAGGGCTTGAACCCATGTCCCCTGCATTGGCAGGCGGATTCTTAACCACTGCACCACTAGGGAAGCCCTGATTTTTCTTTTATGTTACTATTACAACTTGATTTTGAATGCACAATACCTATGTATTCACTGTTTAACTTACATGGTTGATGGAAATTTCTGGCATTTTGTTAAAGAGAAATCTCTTTCAAACTCTGTTCAGACTTCTGTTAGTTTCAAATTAGTAAGTGGGTGTGTGTCTTTGGGAAGAGATTTTTCCATTTACAGAGAACTATACTAGTCATATGAAAAAGTTTTTCTTCACGGAAGGGTATAGATGTAAAAATCCTAATAGCTAGGCTTTTATCAGCACACTGACTACCATGTCAAGCACTATACTATTTTATGTGCATTAACTCATTTATTTTTTTAAAATTATTTATTTATTTATGGCTGTGTTGGGTCTCTGTTTCTGTGCGAGGGCTTTCTCTAGTTGCGGCAAGCGGGGGCCACTCTTCATCGCGGTGCGCGGGCTTCTCTCTATCGCGGCCTCTCTTGTTGCGGAGCACAGGCTCCAGACGCGCAGGCTCAGTAGTTGTGGCTCACGGGCTTAGTTGCTCTGCGGCATGTGGGATCTTCCCAGACCAGGGCTCGAACCCGTGTGCCCTGCATTGGTAGGCGGATTCTCAACCACTGCGCCACCAGGGAAGCCCCCATCCTCACTTTAAATGAGACAAAGTTTAAGTAACTTGCCCCATCACAAAGAGAATACATTTTGGAGATGAGATATGTTTATATATAAGCATAGATAGAGTAGTGAACTAACTTTACATTTTTGTGACATCATATTTAGGATTTTTACTTTTTTAAAAAAACCATGAAACAAGTGTCTAGTTGTTCTGCCCATTGAAGGACATAACAATGTGGAGACCTGTTGTGAAGGCTGTAAATACTTTAGAGCTATAGAGATCCTCTCAGAACCATGTAAGGCCTCATAAATATCTTCTCTAATTTCAAGAGTTTGGGGTCAACAGAATATTTCTAGGTCTAGGACATGACCCAAGACTCAGCCTTCTGTTTAGGTGTTAATTTAGTGGCTAAGAACCTGGGTAGTCCTGGGTTCATATCAAAGCTCTGTCACTAACTAGCTGTGTAAATTTTGGTAAGATATTTGCCCCTCTACGCCCTTCATCTATAAAATGTATGCTTGTGATGGAGGTCTGTAGGATAATGAATAAATAAAAGAAGTGTTAAGTTCAGTTCTCAATAAGGGTTGGCTATTACTAATGGTCTTAGGTGCAATTTTATTCTGTGCCAGGCTTTCATAGATAATGTTACCTAAAGCTATGTATTTCAAATTACTGTTCATGACACATTCGTGGGTAGTGAAAACAAACAAATAATTCACATGAACAAAGTAGAACAGACCATATTGAAGAGCACCATATAAAATAAGCATGAGCATACTATACGACATGGTGCCTATACTTAACAATACTGTATTGTACATCTTAAAAATGTGTTAAAAGGGTAGATCTCATGTTAAATATTCTTCCTATAACAAAAAGAAAGAAAAATGAATATGATAAAATAAAAAATAAATTTAGTTCCTGGGGGAAAAAATAATCATGAGTATTCTATTATGAAAATTTGTGTCAGGTTATATATGGGACCTGGGGTAAGATATACTTCTTAATGTGAGTCGAACTCCAAAAAGCTAGAAAAATATTGATCTAAAGTTTACCCTGTTAAATTAATTTGTTTAGTCTGATAGAAATGAACCTCTGTTTTGGTGGAAAGTTGGGGGAGTCCAACATGCAAAATACCAAGTGGCCCAGCCATTTTCATTTTGGTGTTGTTGAATTATATTTGCCAGGAATAGAGTGACTAAACAAAATGGGAAAGGTTGTTGTGTAGGAATTATATTATGTGATTTAACTTTACATGAGCCAATGGTTTGACAAGATTGGCTCAGGGTCTGTGATTTCATTATGTAAAATTGGGTATTTTGTGCCAAATGTATCCCATCCAAGAAGAAAGCATTAAGACATAAATCACAGATTCCATGAAGTTGTAGCAAGGCTGTATTGTTGAAATAAGGGTGATGATATACAGAGAATAAAAAAATGAGCAAGTCAATTCTTCTTCCTCTTCTGCATCTTTGTCTTTCCTCATGAATGGGTTTTATATAATAGTATAGCTTCTAAAAATTAGCTTCAACCAATTTGTGTTAACTATATCAAGCAGATGAAGGGGATTCCTGATGAAGTGGTTAAAATCAATTGCATAAACATTCTTGGTAATGAATGAAAACAGTCCAAGAGTATAGGGACCTGATTCTTTCACCTTTCCCAGCTCCAGGGAATTAAAGTCTCACATAACATGGGTTTCCTCCAGTGTTTTCCACTTCAACAGAAGTTTTCTTTGTAAGACTCCTGCAAGTAACATACCGATGGGGCTAAAGGAATGACTTTTAAAAAATCTGTTCTGTTTTTTTCCCAGATTTTTCAAATATATTAGCTTTGGTTTCAGCTCATCTTTCCCACAGAAAAAGCGGGGGAAAATGTGCTTGTTTTCATCTGGCCTGGGCTGTGATGTTTTCCTTCAGGACAGAGAAAAGTTGAGAGGGCATGTGTCTGGGTCACAAAGACAGATCTCAGCTGTGTTTTTCAATGTACGGGTAGGTGGTCTCAGTCCTCCTGGCAGAACACAGTAGTCATATAATAAAAATAACTCCAGGGACAAAACACTTTTGTCAACCTTCCATCAAAGACACTAGTTGCTCCTCTCCTAATATGACAAGGTTGTTCTCTTCAATATGACAACCCCAAATCCTGCAGAGTAAGGAATTCTAAATGAGTCCCTCCTTGAAGAAAAACAACAACAACAACAAATGAAAAAAAATTCTTTAAGACGTGTAAACCACATCAGTGATACCTAGAACCATATCCAAGTTGCAGAAATATCTTGTGAACAACACAAGAACCACATCCATGACCCATAGCTATGGTGTTACAGGCTGTTGAGAGAATCACATGCCTGTCACATAAAATGTATATATAACACCAGAACTACATAAGCTAGGCTGTATTTGGCAACTGATAAGGAGTAAAATTCTACCAATCATCCCATTCGTAGAAATG
Source organism: Balaenoptera borealis (assembly GCF_965194805.1). Lineage (NCBI taxonomy): Eukaryota > Metazoa > Chordata > Mammalia > Artiodactyla > Balaenopteridae > Balaenoptera > Balaenoptera borealis. The sequence continues at coordinate 30,871,826 of NC_138873.1, forward strand.
AAGCCATAACAATTAAATTAGATGTACCATACTCTTTTACAGAAATCTTTTATATGATTTATATATGTAGAGATTTCCGATTATGCAAACTGTGGCCTATAAACTGTTAGTGGCCTGGTGAAGGTACTTAGCAGCCTTAAATAGTTCTACATGGAATAACTAATTTATTAGTGTATTTGTATAATAATATGTTTCTTTCGTCCTGTTTACTTCTGCTCCATTTCCATGCATTGTTTTTTATATATGGCAAAAAGAAGCAAATAAACTGGATACTGAATTCTCAGTTGCCTAGATATTCCATGTATAAATGCTCATTAAAGGATATGACAGAACTGAGTTAGAATCTGGGATGCAAATGTAAAAAGAAATGGCCTCTCTCCAAAATTTAGGGAGGAAGACAGATTGAAAGATGATATAAGTAATATTTTAAGGTGCTTATATAAGGGGTATGCCTAATTCATATATTTCTTATGGATGCTTCTATAGCCTAGTTAAAAGAAGCATACAGGCAAAGTAGAAGTTTCTGTGTTAAATAACTCCAAGAGCATAAAATATTATCTGCTATTTTGAAGTGTGGGGTCACTATTCAAATACAGCCTAGTTATTGGACATTATATCTGTATCTTCACCATCATATTTTTACTTGCACATATACTGTGATTTTAATCATTTTATGACTAAACTTTGCCATAACAATTATTCAAATTTAAGTAACACCCAGATGTCTTAAATACTACTACTTACACTCGTGCTAGTTTCTTAAAAGGCAATTTAGTTCTACATTTCAAGGCAGGAATAAAATGAAGTTAATGAAGAATAGGTTATGAGTTCAATCCTTGGCAACCTAATAATTTTTCTTTTCCAAGGCCACAGAAAGCAGCCTTGTCCTAGCCAGCCCTCTCATAAATGTAGGTCCTTCACCCCACCGTAGATTAGATAGGGAGTCAAGATAGAGTTCCATCACCAGTGCTGAGCACACTGCTGAAATCCTAGGATTTGGAGACAGAGGGGTCTAAATAAGAACATTATCATTTTGTTTCACTGATTATCAACAATCGAATAAGTCAGAGATTCTGAACCAAAAACACATGGGCATAATATGCCTACATAACTTGTAACTCAAGAAACGCCTTTAAATAGCAGGCAAAAATGCATGTATTACACGAATCTCTGAGAATCTTAGTATTTAGAGATAAGATGGAGTTTTGCTGTGCCTCCACGTAATACGTGATTTCTATTTCTACTGTTTGGTGTTTCGCCCAGTGTGTTTCTCAAAGGTGACAGTGATAAGCTTCTCTTAATGGGGGTTCCATGATCTGAGAGATTGCATCAATAGGAAGTTTATCCCAGTGTGGCTCTTATGTTTTTAACCAGACATTTTTGAGGTCTTGATGTAGTCCAACTATTTCTGTGTGGACCACATGAATTTTATGGGAGTCGTTCCATTTATTTTTATTTAGGGAGGAACCTGTCAGGAATTTCTTTTACCACAGAGCAGACACTTTTTTGTGATTACTCTTTGTGCTTTGTAGAATAGTGATGGAGTTCTTGATGTGTTAGAAGTCCAACAGAGTCGAGAATTTAAAGGTCACAGAAGAGAATGTAAAGGTTTATATGGAAGAGAAAACAGTTTCTAGCTTGGCAGTTGACAAAATGAAAATTATGAGTTTTGGTCTCATGATTCATTGCTAGTTACACAGATACTTCAATTATTTTAACTCTATTGATTGGCAAATTGGGTAAAAAAATGAACCAATTCACTGAAAAATTATTCATACTGGTGATTTAATCCCTCGGAGATGAAACAGTCATTTGGTTGAAATTCTTTCATCACTTTCATATCATTTGTTTTGACATTTAGAGGTAAGAATCTAGAGTGGCAAGGAAAAGTCAAGTCTAAATGGAAAACAACCTAATTGTATTTTGATTAGGTTATTAAACATAGAGGCTAAAATATAAAGATATTAGGGCAGGAAATATCATTGATAGCTCTCTGTTTAGAAGGTAGTTTAGAGGATATTATATTACTCATATCATTTAATCCTAAGGGGAAAATGGCAAGGAGGGAAAGGAGAATTAAAAATTTTCTTTCATCAGGATTTTCTCTGACCTCACATAACTGCTCTCATCATATTCATCTCCTCACAGACGTACAAATGTCCTATTTATTTTTCTTTATCCCTGTGTTTTTTGTTCTCTCTGTCAAAAATGCTTCCCTTTTCCTCTCTGCTGGTCAATATCTAACCCGCTCTTCAAGTCCTCATCCTTCATAATACCTTTCCTCAATCTTTTTCTGCTATGAGCCAGAATTCTCCAAAATAGAAGAATCGAAGTATTTGTTGGTCTTAAGACTTCAACAGATGCAAGTATCTTGTGAACCAGGGTCTTGGTTATTCACAATAAAAGAGCTCACTACTTCCAAGGCATTCAAAAAAGACTAATGTGATAAAAATGCAAGGAGACACAATAAAACAAAGGAAAAGACAAGGAGCAGAAAAGTGTTGGCAGTGAATAAAGAAACTAAACCTGTAGATCAAGTGAAAGTATAGCTTAAAAGAGACAGAAAAACAGCATGTGAAGCAAACAAAAAATTATGAGACAGGCAAAGAAACTGGAAGTAATGTAATACAAAATCAAAAGAAGAATTAGTCAATAAAAGAAGAATCACAGTTATCATAGATATTGGAATTACCAGACAAGGATTTTAAAAGATAACCATGACAAATGTGATAAAGAGCCTTATGGAAAAGTGAACAACATGCATGAATAGATGATACATTTCATCAGAAAAATGGAAACTATAAGATGGAAATTATAGAACTGAAAATATAACGTCAGAAATAAATTTATCTGTGGACTTATCAGTAGACTGGACACAGCTGAAAAAGGATTAGTCACTTGAATTTAAAGACTGATCAATAAAATTTATCCACACAGAAACACAAAGAAAGAAAGAAAGAAAGAAAGAAAGAAAGAAAGAAAGAAAGAAAGAAAGAAAGAAAGAAAGAAAAGGAAAAAAGCAAAAACTAATCAGTGTCTGAAGATCTGTGATACTTAAGAGATTCAAGTTTAGTGAACCCCAAACAAGATAAATATACTGCAAAACCAAAACTAAATACATCATAGTCAAACAGCTGAATGCTAATGGTAAAGTGATTTTGATAGATTATATTCAAGGAAATATCAAAGCTCGTGGAGCACGCTTTTCCACAAGTAGCACATAAGTAAGTTTTCAGTTAAAAACCTCCTACTTCCAACTATGGGAATTGGCTGTATGGACTGCTAGGAGGAGTTTCCATGGACCCCATTTGAAACTAAGTCTTAAGAGGTGGGAAGGCTGAGATGAATGGGAAATCACATAAACAAGCCACATTGGCTATTTCCAAATTGGTCCCCCATAAACTAATCTTAGTCTAGCAAGCAGAATGATCTTTTAGTGTGACTCTCACCCAACTTCCATCTATGTTCCTCCATAAACTAATCTCAGTGTAGCATCCAGAGGAATCCTTTGAAAACTTAAATCAGGTGGTGATAATTCCATTCAAAACTCAAAGCCTTACCAAAGCTTACAAGGTCCTCTACGATGTGACCCTTATCACCTCTCTGAAGCTCTCTCCATCCTTCCCACCATTCAAGTGACCGGGTTTATTTGCTGTTCCTCAAACACACTAGGCATCCTCTTGCCTTACAGCCTTTATTCTAACTGTTCCCTCTGACTGAAATTTTCTTCCCGCAGATATCGGCAATGCTGGTGACTTCCTCATTGTCATATTTTCTTAAATTCACCTTCTCAGTGAGGTCTTCCCTGACCAACCTATTGTGTTCCTCTTGCACCCTGGCACTCCATATTCCCCTCTCCTGTTTTTTTTTTATTACCTAGCATTTAATACCATCTGATACAAATATTATATATTTTACTTATTTGTTTCTTTACTCTCTGTCTCACTTTACTAGAATTATGCTCTTTGCTTACTTTACTCCTATATCCTTTGCGATCTTCTGAATAGTACTTGGCATGTAATAGGTAATCCATAAATATTTGTTAAATACATCAACAAAATAAGAGATAGTATAACTGTTGCATGGGGAGAGGAAAATTTAAGAACAGATTTGAGAGTGATTCAATAGAAACTTCTGCTGGGGGAAAATTTTTTAATATCTATTTCTCCCCTAATACTCTAAAAAAAATCAGTTCAGTCTCTAGTTTTATGAACCTCAAATTCCCTATCCATAAATTAAGAATCATAAAATACATGTGTCGCAGGGATGTTGTGAAGACTAAATAAGATAAAAGAGCACGAAGCACCAAAATACAGTTCTTGTCATGTCTTCACATGGAGAAGGGTGTCTTCAATATATATTGTTCCCCATATCACTTTTACTTACCATCATATAAGGAAATCCTCAAATTATCTCAAGAAACACACATGGGACAGTATTACTCTCCTCCTTATGGGGAAAAAAAGCCCACCTAACCCACCCACCAACCAACCAAACAAACACAGTCATTAATAAAAACAAAGTCTAAGGCTTCCTTTGTGGTTTTCAAAGATCTTTTGCTTGTTTGTTTTGATTCTAATTTTGAGAAATCAGCTGACCTTATCCAAATTCTAAAAAGATAATTTATAAAATTATTTACATGTATATAACTTATAAGTAGATGTTTGCAATCCATTTCTAAACTTATCTCCACATACGTAGCTATTTCCAGTTACGCATTAGAGATGCTCATCCAAAAATAAGTTGCTGGATTTCTTAAATATGAAAGACAAATTGGTAACATGGTTACGCAAGATTTTGTGAAGTTTCTGATTATTTTGGAAAGTGGAAAAGAATTGCAGAAAGAAAATGTAAATATTATGTTAACTATCCTAATATGTCCCTAGAGTCATACTCTGATGTCAACAAGGCATGGGTGAAGTGGTTTGGATTCTTAACACCCAGCCTAAACGAATTAATCCTTGATTTGTAAGATTTGTGTTCTATTTCTATGTATGGAAATATTTTTCATCTTTCAGGGTCCTCTGAACCCTGATATTTTCAATTCCACGTTCTGGGTTTGGTCCTGGGAAGAGATTTTAACAGAGTTATCATTTCTATGGAATATCAGAGGTTCATTGTCATGAACTTTAAAGCAGATTTTAGCATTTCAGCCCCATTAAAAGCCCTATACCAAGATTACAGAAGTATATGAGTCTTTCCCTCTTAGTTCACCTCTGAGGAGGAAACCAAGCTTAATGTGATCATCTTTTTAAATTTTTTTCCAAAGATATGTTCTTTGATCAGCTTCTTCGAGCTCAGTAAGAACATCTTGAGTGGCTTGACAGTGGGGGTGAGGAAAACCAATGATGTTCTCAAGCACATGGAACATCTGGCTTGTCCATGGACTCATCCTAACTCCTTTGTGTAGGGCCTACTGGCTCCCATTTTCTTTGTGTGACTCTTGAGTTCAAAAAGCCATTAAAAATGTTATATAGTAAAGACATATAAAACCTTGGGAAAGGATTACTGTTAATCTTTGGCATGAGAAACCAATTAAAACTTTATTTTTAAAATCAACTTTATGCCTTATGCAAGTTATCTGTTGGCACTATAAGAATATTCCTTAATGCCCAAGGATTGACTGAATGGGGGAGAGAGACATGATCAGTAGAGCAAAGGCAAGAGCAGGGAGATACACTGAGTGAAACTGTGCCAGAATTTTTCTTTGATATAATGACACTCAAACAACTATGAGTCTAATTCCCTTAAAGAGCTCTTTTCCTGCAATTCCCGTGTCTCTTCCCACTTTGACCTTTTTCCTCTTCATTTCTCTTGTTATCCAAAAGATTATTTTGTTGTTCCCCCACCATTTTTTTTACTGAAAGAAGAAAATGAACAACCTTCTCCTAAATCAGTTCTCTTGAATCATTTTGTTCCATGTTCTATTTTTTTTCCCTTGCAAGAAGTCAGAATACTGTATTTGATCAAGAGAGATATGTATTGGGAAAAGTCTGACCATTCTTGGCTGCTGTTATTTGGGAAAACTTATTTTTTCCTGTGTCACTTAGAGGGTAAATCAAATCTTTTGGGAAGTGGTATATCTCTGTTCATTGTACTTAGTTATTTGGGACACAGGATTTATAAAGCATTCTGCCTGCTCTTCAAGGGAATTTTACTTTCTATGTGTTCAGAAGTTTGAGTATCCGGGTCTTATTGAGAAATAAGTTAAATGTCAAATAAACGCATAAGAACATTGGCAGGTAATCCCAGCTCTGTCACCAGCTATGTGAATCCAAGCAATTTAGTTAAACTTTCTGGGCCTTGCCTTTAAAATAAGGACTTTTGAATACGTGTTTAAAGTCACGCTGAGTTCTAATGTATATAATTTTGAATACGGAGAGACAAAATTATGAAAGAAATGGGCTTCAATTTACTATGTCATGCCTTTGTACTGTATTTTTTCTAATTTATGACATGTAACCTCTCAACTGTATCTCAGTTTTTCACCTTGGGAAAACCTAGAATAATAATATTGACTTCAGAGGGGTTTTCCCTCCTGTATGTACTCTTAGATAATGTTTAAATAATATAACATGCAATTGACAATCAAGACCTTAAAGGCAAATATAAAAGTAAATTATGATATAAAAAAAATAATGTTACATTTTACAGTATATCAGAAAAAACTGTACTGTCGCATTGGTCCAGTTCTTATACTGTACTTTTCTTTAATAGGAAATGCTTGGTAAGGAATATGCTGTAGGAGAAATTGAGCCCTAACTGAGATGTCAGTGAATTGGAATTTCATTTCCTAAAGAATGCCCCAGAGAAAGCAATTGTTGGGGGCTGCTGTGTGAGGCAGAAACTGTAACACCATTTATCACTGAGTGCCTTCTCAAACTCAAAATGATAGAAGAGCACTAGGTAGGTCTTACAGGAAATTGTAAACCACTCCCAAAGTGTTGAGAAGACTTATCAAAGCTCCTATCTGAGACAGCCAGGGTTGAGCGCTTGGGACTACCCTTGGCCTTTTTCTTGGTAATTCTTCAGTCAAGGCCAGATGCTTGGGGAAACATATTCCACTTTTCAGATGGCTCTAGGTACCTGCCAAGTGACATAATAGGGAGGTCATCCTATTGTGTGTGTGTATGTGTGTTTCACCTTCTCCGATTTCTTACTCATTTCATAAAAATCCCTCCCCATTACATCTTTTGGGTCATTTGGCTCAATCCACTGCCTCACATGACATCTGCCTCTTGTAAAAATTTCCTAGCTGTATATTTTCAGTTTAAATGTGTTCGTGACAGTTTTACTGTCACAAAATGAACTTGTTTGTACTAGCATTTGCCAATTCACAGATGTCTTATTTATAGGATACAAGAGGGCATTTTTCTTCATTTAGAATACACAGATAATGAACCTCCATGGTCTTAACATTCTCCTTATCCATAAAAACTATGAGAATAGCGCTAATGCAAGATTAATCAACTTCTGATTGGTCAAAATCCAGAACAGAGGAATTCAGTGAATATTTAGAAAAGAAATTCTTGCTGCCCAGATCTGTTTCTAAATCCTCCATATATTTTAATAACTTAGGTGGCTAAGTGGCTTGTGTAATGCTTGTTGCCCTTATACTTTGCTGAGATATATTTACATGACTTCCTTTTCTGGAAGCTGATTATCACATAGTAAAACATGCAAGGGGCTTCTTCTCAAAGGAGCAAGAGATCAGTATTTAGCTGCATAATAAATGTATTTATTGATTCAGTGGGTCATGCTTGTTTATAGCCTCCTATATTTATCAGGCACTGTTGGTTCTGAGAGTACAATGATAATCAATTCAGACATGATTCTTGCTCTCCCTAACCTCACGCAAGAATAAACAGATAATTATAACATAATATGAAAATTGAAATATGGGACAGTACCTAGAAGGGATGCTTAACCCATACTATGGGGTCAGAAAAACCTTCCCGAAAGGTATGAGATCCATATTGAGATCTGGAAAGTGAATAGATGGAAACCATTCATTCTGGTTATCCACTGCTGTGTAACAAACGACCCCAAAACTTAGTAGCATAAAGCAACCTTTTTATTATATGTTATAACTTTATGGGTTAGGAATTTGAACAGGGCTTGACTGGGAGATTCTTGTGCTCCATGTGTTATGTTCCAAACCCTGTCAACTGGAGCACTCTTATTTTCATAGTTGCTCAAGGCTCGTAGAGAGTGCTCCAAGAGATTCAGATAAAATCGGTAATAACTTCTCTGATCAAAAATCTACAAACGATAAATTCTAGAAAGGGTGTAGAGAAAAGAGACCCCTCCTACACTGTTGGTGGGAATGTAAAATGGTACAGCCACTATGGAGAACAGTATGGAGGTTCCTTAAAAAACTAAAAATAGAGCTACCATATGATCCTGCAATCCCACTCCTGGGCATATATACGGAGAAAACCATAATTCTAAAAGATGCATGCACCCCAATGTTCATTGCAGCACTATTTACAATAGCCAGGACATGGAAGCAACCTAAATGTCCAGCAACGGAGGAATGGATGAAGAAGATGTGGTACATATATACAATGGAATATTACTCAGCCATAAAAAAGAACAAAATAATGCCATTTACAGCAACATGGATGGACCTAGAGATTGTCATACTGAGTGAAATAAGTCAGACAGAGAAAGACAAATATCATATAATATTGCTTACATGTGGAATCTAAAAAAATGATCCAAATGAACTTATCTACGAAACAGAGATAGAATTACAGATGTAGAAAACAAACTTATGGTTACCAGTGGGTAAGTGGGGGGAGGGATAAATTGGAAGATTGGGATTGACATATACACACTACTATATACAAAGTAGATAACTAATAAGGACATACTGTATAGCACAGGGAACTCTATTCAATGCTCTGTAATGGCCTATATGGGAATAGAATCTAAAAAAGAGTGGACATATGTATATATAATGTATAACTGCTTCACTTTGCTGTACACCTGAAACTAACAGAACATTGTAAATCAACTATACTCTAATAAAAATTGAAAAAAAAAAGACCTTCTCTGATCAAGGCTCAGACATCACACAGCATTATTTCTTCAGCATTCTGTTGTTTCCAAATGAATCACAGGGAAAGCCCAGATCCAAGGGAAAGAGATACACAAGATTGTGAACAAAAGGAGGCAGGGTTGTCTGTGGAGACTAGCTATTTCATCAGGTGATGGGAAAAAGGAGGGAAACTGACTTTCAAGCAAGGAGAACATGGCTTTTTCGAGGAATTAGAGAGCTTAGCTGTTCTACATTCTGTAGCAGTGAAATATTACATTTGCCTCCTTTTCTCTTTTTCTCATATGAATTATACTTGTCCTTTGGGAGTTATTATTTGTAAGATTTTTCTGAATACACTTAGCCATTTTTCTCCTAAGAATCCTGCACAGCTTTCCCAGAGGGAGGAAGAAACCATGGAAGTCATTAGTCATAATCTGTTGCCATTTGACTCTTGTCCTAGTGGCTCAGAAATCTTTAACTATTTAAACCCAGTATATCAAGCCAAGTTTAACCTATAGAACAAACACTTTCTCTTATGACATGAAAGGACTGTACTGTCTGTATATGACACTCTTGCCAACGTAATGAGCTAATATGAACTGGTCTCTGTTATCATTCCATACTATGTCACTTCTTTGTATAATATGAAGTCCTTTCTTAAATGAAGGCAAGTCTCTAATCTTATCCCTTTATTCTCCTGATTCATCTCCTGTCTACTCCTCCTGTTAATCAGAGCCAAGGGAAAACTGGCCAAAGATCTGAGGAGGCTGAGGGGGAGATATTCCAAACACCACAATTTTTAAAAATAAGTCAAACTTAACCTGGAATAATTCATCTGAGATGACCTATTTTTATTGCTAAAGAAAGTGAAGGCAGGATGTTGCCTTCATTTCTAATATATTGAATTTTTAATTTAGGTATAAAAATCCCCTTTGCCACAGATTTTAGGGCCTTTAGGCAAGCAATTTCTAGGTTACAAAATAAAACTATATCCAGTTTTGATTTGTGCCATAAATTGCCTAATCAAAAACAAAGACAATTTGTTTTTCTCTTCCTGTTCTGAATAGATCTCTGTTCTGAGTTGTTTGCACATTAAATCCACAGTTTATATAAGAAATAACTTCTCACCTGATAGGCCAAGCATTTTTCTGTTCCTCTCACCTGATAGGCCAAACATTTTTCTGTTGGGGAATCTTTAAAAGTTTAAACAGAATGTATTATGGTTTTGAGCTCTAGAAGCCATCTTTACTTTCCTGTGTATCAAGTACTCAGCACCGTATTCTTGTGAAACTGTGCATCTGAACGTGAATTTCTTTTTGTCTATATAAAAAAGTGTTTGCAGTTCCTTCCTAAGGAGGGCATCCTATTTGTCATAAGACCTAAGGAGCAGGTGGAGAGAAGAGCTATTGTAAATTTCCCAGTAGAGGAGAGACAGAAGAACATCTTTGGAACCCAGCTACATAATGTTCAAGTTGAAGTTTGAATGGACTTTAAATTTCTCCTTCTTCCTTCCATTCCTCCTAATGTTCAGCAACATTTACTACACTCACACAGGCCAGGGGTGAATGGGTAACGTTTTGGAATTATGAATGGATCTGGGTTTCATGTCTGGGTGGCCATACTGCAGACCAGAGATGTATTTCATGAAGGTAGGAGCCCAGAGATGGAGATGGCTTTGAGAACGTGAGTCCTCTGGACATTTGCAGAAGTCTTGGGGAAGGACTTTGAACTTCTAAAGACATAAATAGGTGTACAAAAGCCAATCTTACTAAGGTCTTAATGGGGTGGGAGATTCACCTAACACCTTTGTTAAATGAAAATGGGGTAATAATACAAACTATAGGAGACCTTTTGTAAATTGTGACATCTTCAAAAAAGAAAGGTTGTGTTATTTTTATAATACAATTTCAATAAATATGTGATTTTTATTCTTATCTCTAATCTCTTATCTCTAATGGGTTTACAAAAAGGAAAAGAAAAAGAGAGAAAAAAATTAAGTCTTTACGAAGAATAGCACACTTTTACAAAGAAAATACTAGGTGTGATAAAGAGACCTATTAGGAATTAATCTCTTTATTTGGTAAGCAATATTTTAAAATTAATTAGATACAATATTCTTTCTGTTTGTTAAGAGCAACCCCAAACAGTGTCATCAACCTTTATATATATTAATATTATTTTACATGTAGGTATCAAAATTAAATGCCTAATGTGAGAATAAAATCAAAACTTTTAATGTATCTCTCTGTAACAATGCGACTAAGGTAACTGACCAAACTATGAGAGTATATTTTATAGGAAAAAATTCTTTTTTTTTTTAGTAGCAGAGAAATAGCTTCATGGAATTTTGGACGATATAGTCAAGTCATATATTTCAACGTATCTTTTTTAAGATTATATATCTTCTATCTGATTATTTACTTGTCAAGTTTGATAGCCATGATTAGAAAGTAACAGTACAGTAAGTCCCCCATATACAAACGAGTTCCATTCGCAGAGTGCATTCATAAGTCCAATTTGTTTGTAAGTCCAACAAAGTTAGCCTAGGTACCCAACTAACACAATCGGCTATATAGTGCTGTATTGTAATAGGTTTATCATACTTTCCACATAAATAATATGTAAAAAACAAACGCAAAAAATAGACTTTTTAATCAAGGTACAGTATAGTACTTTGAAAAGGACAGTAGTACAGTATAACAGCTGGAATACAGGGGCTGGCATGGAGTGAACAGGCAAGAAGAGTTACTGACTCAAGGAGGGAGAGGAGCTGGGATATGGTAGAGCTGAAGGATCGTCAGCAATAGGAGATGGAGGGCAAGCTGCAATTTCACTCATGTCTGACATTGATGGCACAGGTTCTGGTTCCTTGCTGGATTCAATTCTATCTGCCCTCTTGAAAAAACAATCCAGAGATGTCTGGGTAGTAGTTCTTTTTTTCTCATCACAGATGACATGGTAGCACTGGATTGCATTCTGAATGGCTGCTGCAACCTTCATGGACCATTCTATGTTTAGGTCCTGTGCCTCAAAAGCTAACAGTGTCTCCTCAAATAAAGAAAATCCCCTTTCCATTTCCTACATCGTGAAACTCTTTGGTTCTTCAGTTACTTCTTCTTCCTCTTGTCTCTCTTCGTCCTTTCTCTTGGCCTCCAATTCTATCAGGTCTTCAATACTAAGCTCCTCGTGTTGCACAGCAACAGTACTATACAGTAAAGTACACAATAGCACAATCACTTGTAGAAGATGCACGCATGTGACAATGTACACCAGACACGTGAACTAACTTATGTGATTGGACATGTGAACGCACGTTCGCATCTTTGAAAGTTCACAACTTGAAGGTTCGTATGTAGGGGACTTACTGTAGTATCTTGGTTAGAGTCATTTTTCATGACAATTAAGAAAATAAAATGCCCACAATATTTTGATTTTAAAATCGTAGTATTAGTGTAATGCACTGACCACTAGATGGAGACAAGACCTCCGAGCTTCACCCATGATAGTTTTCTTATTGTGAGTAGAAACCCGCAACAAAAGAGTTAGGTTAATACAGTACTGGATGTTCAGAATCATAACAAATACGTGTACTAGAAGGTTTCATTTATCCTCAGCATCACAGGCCTTAGAATCTGTTTAATCTGAGGAATGCGGCATGTGTTTACACAAAAAAATTTTCTATTATCATTGAGGGTAGTTTCCAAACTAAATAATGATGACTTTATAAAGGTAGGCTCTTTTTTTTTTTTCCTAAGTAATTTAGCAATATCTTCAAAATACATAGGTTTTGTTTGTTTTTTGAGGTTTTATAAAATTGTTTTCAGTGAAACATCAGAAAGAGTTGGTCTATCATTGTATTATTAAGAGGATATTTAGTGTTCAAATGTCAAGCAAACTGCTTGTTTTGACATAAATATAAAACAAATATTTAGGAAAAACTAACATGAATTTACACTCAGGTCCTTAAGTGATATTTCATCACATAACTTAAGTAGGTTTAATACCATCCATAGTCTAGGTACTAAGAATCAGAATTTGTGCCTTCTATCCAGTGTCCTTAAATTTGCTTACATGGTTTCGCAAAATTATATGCTCTCTTATACATCTTAAAGAAGACATCTACATTTTAAAATCATTTTTGAAGAGTGATATTTCTAGTGTATTGTAAAAAAAGACATAAAATAAAAAATTTTAGGGTACTATTATGTCACTCTTTAATATTCCAGTGGAATCTAAGGTTATAGCTATAGAATCCTTACCATAAACCATTTTAAAAGTGCATAATCAAGCTCTTCATTTTAATGTTCCTTTTTTTCCTTCTTAAACATGTTTTTTCCGTACAGAATATTGCTCTAATATATTTTATGCTTAAAACACCCTACCACAGTCTTCTGGCAGAAAAATATATATCTCTGCCATTATATTTTATATGCATTTGTTATTTGGTTTTATCTGAACTCTACCTACTAGAATGCAAACTCCATATGGATAGAAATTTCTTTTCTGTTTGGTCACTGCTAAATTCCTAGCACTTGAGACAGGGCCTAACACAAAGTAGATGCTGGCTAAATATTTTTTGAATGAATGAAAGTGAAACTTAAAAGTGTTCAACTTTTCTATGCCCATGAGGCTCTATGTTTTAAATGTTTTGCTTTAGATTAAGTTATCATGACAATTATTATTAACACACAATTTTTAAAAACAATATAGAGTATATTAAAATGGTAATTATTAAGACAAAAAGTAAAATGTTAGGAATGTAGTTCTCAATGAGATAATGGGCTTTCCTTATTTTCATTATCACATATCCTTGGGGGAATATTACTTAGTGCTAGAGTGAGAGAGAGTTCAGTATCAATCCTATTTCATTTTTAAATATTCATAGATGTAAACACTAAAAGAACTTAATCACATACATAAAAATGTGAAGGTGACTATTTTTATAGCACTAACACTCAGTTCTTTGAACTACTCTTGACTTTGTGCCAAATGTTGCATAGTTATCTGTTACTGAAATAATTTTATTGATTCATCAGTTAATAGATTAAGTTATTCTTCATTTTTGTTGAAAGTTGAGTATAAAACTACCTGACTGGAATATGACGTTACCCAAGACACCACTGTTTCAAAGTGTCCTTTTATTTGATGTCCTTGAAGTATGTACCCCCCTGGATGTGCCTTTCTTTTGTAAAGGAAAAGTGGGCAAGCACAAAAAGGAAGGAGGTAGTAGGGGGAGGACAGGAAGGAGAGTGGGGGGTCCCACTTCCATCATGACCTTTAATTGGTCCTCAGGCAGATCGTTTTGAAGAAAGAGTATAAGTGGAACTAGAGACCTAGAAATGTATTGTCTTAAAACTGTGTCTCCTACTACTTACTAAGTTTTTCGCATATGCCTAGGTTATCCCAATTTAAGGGTCACTGTTCTAGGCTACCATTTAATTCTGCTGTGACAGCCTAACTCCCATTATTCTGAGCTGATACAGCTCAAGTAGAATAATGTCCTCTCTGATGATACAGTTGTCTCCCCTTATCCTCAGGGGATACGTTCTGAGACCCCCCCAGTGGATGCCTGAAACCCTGAATAGTATTGAACCCTATATATAGTTTTTTCCTATACCTATGATAAAGTTTAGTTTATAAATTAGGCACAATAAAAGATTAACAACAACTAATAATAAATTAGAACAATTATAATAATATGCTGTAATAAAAGTTATATGAATGTGGTCTTTCTGTCTCAAAATATCTTGTATAAATTTAATGCCTTTTCTGTCTTAACTAAGCTCTTACCATGCCTATTGGTGGTAACTTTTGCAGTTTAAGGTGTGACAGCAAAACTAGAATGAGTTTCTTTTTCTTTCTTCACAATAGCATGGATAGAAGATTTATTCTTACCATAGATCTTAGCAACCTCATCATATGACTTTTTTCCTTTCCTTATTAAGTCGAGAACTTTCACCTTTTCACTAAAAGGAAGCACTTTACTGCTTCGCTTTGGCATATCCAAATTGCCAGCATCACTACTCTTGCGCTTTGGTGTTGTTACTAAGTAAATTAAGGGTGACTTGAACACAGCACTGCAATATCGTGACAGTGGAGTTGATAACTGAGACAGCTACTAGGTAAATAATGGGCAGTATATGCTGGACAAAGGGATGATTCACATCCTGGGCAGGATGCAGTGGGATGGCACAGATTTCATCATGATACTCAGAATGGTGCACAATTTAAAACCTATGAATTGTTTATTTCTAGAATTTTCCATTTAGTATTTTCAGACCATGGTTGACCCATGGGTTGATCTGCAGGTAACTGAAATGACAGAAAGCAAAATCACAGATAAAGGGAGACTTCTGTAATGGAAATTGCACCAGTCTGAAATATCCCACAATAATAATATGCAAGTACTTCCTGTTGGGCCAATAATTGAACCATTACACTGAGCATTAATGCACTTATCTGACAGCACATCTTCCCACCTGGAGCCTGGCTGGTCACAAGCCAAGTCAAGGACAGTTGTGTTTTCCAAAAGATATTTTAGTCATTTGAACCAGAATAAGATATCTAATTATTATGAGAACTATAATTTATTGAAAAATCTTCATGATTGTGCAATTAAGTATATTATTTCTAGTTTTCATGGTAATCTAACCTGATGAGATAGGTATTGTTGTATATCCATCTGCTAATGAGAAATATGAGGTTGAAAGCTGTTGAGTAACTTGCCCAAGGTCACATGGCACAAGGGCCGCATAAAGAGCACAGGTAACAATGTTCACTTCAAATAGTAACAATAACAATAGTAATAGCAAGTAACCTTTATTGTGCACTATCTACAGCATTCCAGCTTATGAACATCAAGGATGGAGTACCAAAAAGCCGTGTTCTTTGAATCATATTGGTAGCAAGGACATAACACTAGAAAACCTCTTGCTTAAAATCATACACCTTGAGAAACTTGGCTGTTTGAAATCATATCAAAACTATAGGTTAAAAACAAACCAGCTTTAACTTGGAACGTATCAGAATGCCAGGTATGTTAAAGCAGTCCCGCTTGAATCTAGGAGCCACTCAGAATTGTCTCCTATTTTTGATAGGGTTCTTCAAAATCTTATGTGCTTGCCTAGAATGGTATATAAGATCTTTTCAGGTTTTGTTTGGATTGGTTGTGTTTCTGAACACAGATATTCCTTGCTTCACAAGTTTAATAAAATTGCATTTTAGAATCATACTACATTCTGGACCAAACATTGTTCTGAGCATTTTAGATGCCAATAATTTAATCCTCATAACAATCCCATGGACCATTTTGATCTCCATCTTACATTTGAGGCAATTGAGGCACAGAGAGATTAATAAACTTGCTTGAGGCCACACAGGAAATTATAGAGCTAGGACTCAACCCAAGCAGTCTGAATCCAGAACCCATACTCTTATTCAGCGTCATATGGCCCCTACAAAATAAAAACTTTTAATTCATAACTATACTAGAAAAATAGAAAGGAAACCTTTCACTGACTAGAAACCATGGGAAATAACTGAACTATGAAATGTAAACAGGAGCAGAGGAACCTTAGGCAGATAATGGGGTCAGAAGCTGGAGGGGGGTGAATAGAGAGGAGACAGAAGCAGGGGTAACTCTTGGGGTAATTAATTGGGTACAGTAGCAAGATATTCTGGGAGGTCAAACTCCTGGTACATTACTTCTTGGCTACTCAGGATGTCTGCATCCTAGAGCCATCAGTATGTGGGAGCTTGGCTTTGAGAAATGAGGCAGAACTCCAAGTGGCTGGCAAGACCTAGAAGTATGTGTCCTCACACCCAGAAGACCAGCTGCTGATGCACTCTGTCCCACGGGACACATTCTTCTTCTTCATCTTCATCTTCTTTTATTTTTTTTCTTTTTTGGTCACACCTCATGGCTTGTGGGATCTTAGTTCCCTGATCAGGGATTGAACCCGCACCCTCAGCAGTGAATGCACAGAGTCCTAACCACTGGACAGCCAGGGAATTCCCACATTCTGCTTCTAGGAGATCTCTTCAAACAGGCTGCTGCACAAATTCCAGCACCTCATCACAACCCTTAACCCTCTTTGGGTTGTGCAAAACACATACAACAGACAATATAATCAGAAATTTCAACCACAAAATTGAGTGCACAATCAAGAATCACCAAAAATTTAAGAATACAAAGAAAGGGAGCCCATGAATTTGAGTAACCAAATAAATTATACCTGAAAACTCAGAATGATACAAGTAAACACTTAATCTATTAAAAAACAATTAAACATATCATTAAATTAAAAATCTGACCACAGAAATTAAAATTCAAGAGAGTCAGTGCTGGTAGATGAAACAAAACTGGCTGTGTGTCAGTAATTGTTAAAGATAATTTAATGATAGATATATGGGTTTCATTGTATTTTTTTTTCTATTTTAATATATGTTTGAAATTTCCCATGGTAAGAGACTAAAGATCATATCTTAAAAAAGCTAAATAAAAGAATCAACATGATGAAAGATCAAGCCAAATGATTCTTACAGGACATACCACAAAAGATAAAGAAATTGAAAATATGCAAGCAAGCAAAATTAAATGACATGAAAGGTAGATCTAGAAGTTGTGACATCATCTTGTAGAAATTACAGAAGAGTGATAGGTCACAAATGCAAAGATGTAATAAACATGAACTGTAGGTTGAAGGAGATACCAAGTTAGATGATGATAGATAGATAAATAGATAAACTAACCAGCAACACCAAAAATACCTTACGTAGACATCACAGAGTGAAATTTCTGACTACTTGAGTCAAGTGGCAGAGGCAGAATTCAAAGGTAGGTCAAATTTAAAAAGTATTCTTCCCACTGCACTACAGGAAGAGCTAGGTTTGTGTTTGTATTTCCTCATTATAAGGCTATTGTATGAATTTATTCTAAAACATTGGTCCCCAACTTGGGGAAAGTACTACAAAAATCTGTAAGTAAAAGAGATTAAAGTAATTTGAAGTTTAAGAATGTGAAATACTAAAATTTCTATGAAAAGCAAAAAATTGCCCAGATTTAAGTTCTTTGTATTATGTTTTTTGTGATGATTCTGAATTTTTAAAGTAAAACATATGCTATTTCTGGCATTTTTAACACAAATATCTTCTTCACACCCGTTTTTCTGGTTATGCATATTCTTTTCTCAGTTATGCATAGTCTTATTTTCTATATTTCTGTGGGTCTCTTTCACATAAATATAGCCCAAAGAATTCTGTTCAAATATATTATTTTCTAAAATGAGTTTTATTTCCTCATTCACATACGTTATGATTGAAACATTGCTTTAGCTTAACTAGATGATGCATTTACTGTTAGAGACCATGGGTATTTTGTTTGGGTTTTTTTTTTTCATTCTTCCATGGCAAGTGTCCAAAGATAGTGCCTGATTATTTTTGATTGCAATAGATTCTAGCTCTAGGCTTTCTCTTCTCTGCCTTGCCATCCAGGCCAAGGGGTTAATTATCAACAGATATATACAAAATATTGGAGAAGCATAATAGGAATCATTAAGACATCATTTCATAGTGGTCATTCCCCCTCAAATTCTTTCTCTTATATGTAAAGGTTTTTGTATATCAGTTTTTCATAAGACAGGGAATAAACAGTAATTTTCTTAACATTTTGAGTACTATTATTAATGATTTGTCAGAAAGGTAAATATATGTAAGTTTAAAATCTTACTATAGTCTTGATCACTCCTAGAATGGGACTATCCTTACCCCTGGAAAAAGAATCTAAAGAAATAAAAAGCAATGTGTCACCTGTTGAGGCAAAACTATCACATAAGAAGAGAAGGTGATGGAGCAAGGAAGAGAGAGCGAAAACAAAATTAAAATCCTCCCTTAGAATGAGTCTGAAAGTAGTTATTAATGAGAGATATGTAAAGGGAAAGTTAGACTTTTGAATGCATTTATCATAAAATGAGTGCTTAGAAAATAGATAAATATAGATTTATTCAAGAAGCCTAGAAAAAGAGCAGGGAAAAACCTAAAGAAAGAAGAAATGATGTTACTATGGAAAAGCAGAAACTCAGAAAATGAAAACAAAGAAACTGTAGAAAGGACCAACAATTAAAATCTGGTTTTTAAAACGGCTAATAATATGGTGAATATTTTACATGATTGATAAAGTGAAAAAAAAGACATAAATAAATAACATAAATAGGAAGTAACTATAGTTCCAATGCAACTTTAAAAATAATTCATGAATGTTATTAATAATTTTAGTCCCATACATTTAAATAATTAGATAAAATGCATAATTTATAGAAGAATTGCCAATAATTTTGTTGAAATAGAAAAAAGAAAGACAATAACAACTAAACCTTGTCACAATTAAGGCAATTATTTTAGTATTCTAGAGGGTTCCAAACCATCTCTCCAAATAGGGGCTGGAAAATTTTATGTGAGTTTCATATAACCTTCAAGGAACAGATAACCTGTACTATGTGTAGCCTGTAAAAGGAATGAAAATTGCCAACTGATTCTGTTAGATTAATATATATTGATACCAAAGCCAAACAAATACAGTAAAGGAAAGGTCAATTATATAAACAAACTTCATTGTGAACTTAGAGGTGAAAATTTAAATGCAGTACTAAGAAATTAAATCTAACATTTATTAAGGACTATCCTAGTAGGTTGAAAGAGAAAAGTTATATGATCAACTTAATATTGTTAAAAGAAAATTTAAGAGAATATCTTTATGACCTTAAGGCAAGGAAGAATTTCACTATGGATTAATTGAGATATATTAATTTTAAAATCTTCTTCAGTCAGAAGAAGAACACTCATGAAAGAAGTTTTTAAAAATCTACAATTTGGAATAGATATTTATAACTGTGATATCTAATAAAGGATAATTATGCAGAAATAATAACTCCTATAAATATAGCAAACTCATGCAATGTATTGGAATAGAAGCTGAAATCTAATAAACATTGTGGAAAGAATGTTAGTAAAAAGGGATATTCAAATTTGAAAAACACACTTCAGATTAACAAAATTTACATCTATTGTTGGCAATATCTAGTGTTGGCTAGGATTGGGACCCTAGTGGAAGTGTAAATGCTATATCATTTGGAAGAGTATTTTGACAATATTAAATAAGTTGAAAATCTAGAGACTATGTTGCATATGCGCTCAAAGAAATGTATGAAAATGTTCATAGCATCACGAGTAATAGCAAAAAAATGGAAACATCGGACGGATAAATTGTGAAAAATCTTGCAGTAGATGTGGTACACCAGGGAAAATGGATGAACTACAGCTGTACATATCAGCTTGATTAAATCTTGAATACAACATTAAGTGAAGAAAGGACATTACTGAAGGATGCATACAGTATGATACCATTTATGAAAAATCTGAAAATATGCCAAGCAACTCTGGATTATTGTGTTGCAATGGTGTAAAAATGCATGAGAATGATAACCAAATTTAGGTTGATGATTATCTCTGGGAAGGCAAAGAAGGAGGAAGAAACTGCCATAAAATGTAAGAGAGGCAGTCAAAAAACATCAATTGTATTTGTAATGAGCTATTTCTTTAAAAAATATTAGAAGTTGAAGCAAATATGGCAAACTTTTAGAACTTGGTAGAGCTTGGTAGCTGGGTCTTGGTTCCAGACACTTGTTATGGTAAAGTCTTACTTTGTTGTATTTGAAATATTTCATGGTAACCAAGGTAAATGCATTTAAACCATAGAAACTGGAAACCGTTTTTAAAAAAAATGGGTTTGGGTAAGGGCTGTAAATTGGAGTTGGATTAAAATATTTAACTTTCTACTCTAAAAATCTGGGACCCTCATATGAAGGTAAGCATGTCCTTATCTTAACCTCAATATTCTGGCCAGAAGTTTAGGCCTGTTTCCCTGACTTTCTGAATTTTTCCAAATGGGATCTTTCAACAGTGATGATTTAGAGGTCTTATGGTAGCAGAGTCTTTAAACAATGGGATCACTAAGAGGTAAAACTGAAAAGTCAGAAGAAAAAGATTTCATGGGATTCAAGTAGAAGCTTGGCTATATATTAAGGAAGAAACAAGACAAATATACCTTCTATGTGATTGGGGGGAAAATTTGTATTTCTTTTTTTAGCTGTTTCTGGAGAAGGCTTTTAAAAGACCTCTTTATAGTCTCTTTTGAGCATTTTGTTTTCTTCTTCTCTGGGCATGGTTAACAAATTAAAGAGCTTATTTCCTCTCCACAGCTGTGTGTCATTGCCTTAGGGACTATTATGGGAACAAATTCTAAAGAAGTTCATTCTGCTGTCTAGCAGCAAGAGCTCTTAACATAAACAAGTTTGCAAACTCCCCGAGGACTGAGCAGATGTCTCTGATCATTCCTGCTGGCTACTCTGTCCTGCCGGCTGACCAGTGTGCATTCCCTGATAGCAGACCCCTGACCTATGAAGTAATGTTGCCCTGAAGATACTGGATGCAAAGACAGGTCTGAAGTAAATTCAGTGAATTTGCTTCTTTATGTGATCCTTAAGAGGTCATGGCTACAACAGCCAGGAGTAACCAATGATTGTTCAAATAGACTATATTTTAAGCTTATAGATATTTGTTAACTTTTACCATTTTCTTGACAATGAGAAACTCTAAAACTAAGGCCCTTTAGCAAGCCAGTATTTTCCAGTAGGGAAAAAAAAATGCGGATTTTAAAGTTCTGAATTCTTAAGTAGCTAAAACGGGCATGCTTTCACTGAAGATCCATCCATGAAATGAGAATTTTGTAAAGATTTTTTCAAAGTTAACAATATGATGATGAAGCTGTTGCTGGTTTCTTGTAATGTACTAAAGTAACAAGTTTGACTTCAAATATTTAAATCATTTTGTTTGCTAGACAACCTCACCTTATCAGAAAAGAATTTACTTAACAAGATTTATTTGCAGAATTGAGCAAGTGAGATTTTGGGAAATGGGATGAGGGTAGGGGTAATATAACTTTCTAGAATGTTAACTATCTCCTTCAAAGACAAAGGGAATGATTGTGGGTAGTTCAATGTATCTGAGATGGTTCCAGCTTGCTGAAAATGAACTTGATTGTGTATAAAAGTAATAAATCAGGCTCCTTCTAACTGCCTTTGAATAATAAAAGGTTGTTGGTAAATGGCTTTGGAATATGGTGATCTTAAACTGAGATGTCAGAGTCTTGGACTTTCAGAGTTGGAAGAGTTTTTCATATCAGTATGGAACTGTGGTTCAGGCAGGTTAATGGACTTGGATGACGCCACACATCACAATGGTCTAGATATCTTTTTTTTAAAAAAGAATTTTTTTTAGAGCAGTGTTAGATTTGCAGCAAAACTGAGAGGAAGGTATAGAGACTTCCCCTTTACTCTCTGCCCTCGCACATGCATAGCCTCCTCCATTATCAACATCTCCCACCAGAGTGGTACATTCATTAAAATTGATCAACCTACACTGACACTTCATAATCACCCAAGGATCAGTTTATCTTAGGGTTCATTCTTGGTGTTGTACATTCTATGGGTTTAAACTAATCATAGTTTTCAGTGCTCCCCAAATCCTCTGTGCTCCACCTGTTCAGCCTCCCTTCCCCCAACCTCAGGCAACTACTCATCTTTTTTTTGTCTCTATAATTTTGCCCTTTCCAGAATGCCATATAGTTGGAATCATATAGTATGTAGCCTTTTCAGATTGGCTTCTTTCACTTAGTCTTTCCACGGCTTGATAGCATAAAGAGTTAAATAGTATTCCATTGCCGGGACTACCACAGTTTATTTAACCATTTACCTACTGAAGGACATCTTGGTTGCTTCCATGTTTTGGAAATTATGAATAAAGCTACTATAAGCATCCATGTGTAGGTTTTAGTGTGGATGTAAATTTTAAACTCTGGGTAAATGCCAAAGAGTGCAATTGTTGGATCATACGGTAAGAGTATGTTTAGTTTTGTAAAAAACTGCCAAACTGTCTTGCAAAGCATCTGTACCGTTTTGCATTCCTATCAGCAATAAATGAGAGTTTCTGTTGCTCCACGTCCTCTCTAGTATGTGGTATTAGTGTTCTGATTTTGGCCATTGTACTGGATGTGGAGTGGTGTCTTGATGTTTTAATTTGCATTTCCCTGATGACATAGGATGTGGAGCATTTTTTCCTATGCCTATTTGCCATCTGTATATTTTCCTTGGTGAGGTGTCTGTTAAAGTCTTTGGCCCATTTTAGAATCAGGTCCTTATTGTTGAGTTTTAAGTGTTCTTTGTACATTTTGGATAACAGTCCTTTACCAGATGTGTCTTTTGCAAATATTTTCTCCCAGTCTGTGGCTTATCTTTTCATTCTCTTTACATTGTCTTGTGCAGAGAAGACATTTTTAATTTTAATGATGTCCAGTTTATCAATTATTTCTTTCATGGATCATGCCTTTGGTGTTGAATCTAAAATGAGTCATCACCATACCCGAGGTCATCTAGGTTTTCTCCTGTGTTATTTTCTAGGGGGTTAGTTTTATGTTTTATATTTATGTCTATGATCCATTTGGAGTTCATTTTTGTGAAGGGTGTAAGGTCTCTGTCTAGATTCTTGTTTTTTCTTTTGCATGTGGATGTCCAGTTTTTCCAGCACCACTTGTTGAAAAGACTATCTTTGCTCTACTGCATTGCCTCTGTTCCTTTGTCAAAGATCAGTTGACTATATTTATGTGGGTCTATTTCTGAGTTCTCTTTTCTATTACATTGACCTATTTGCCTATTATTTCTCCAAACCACACTGTCTTGCTTACTATAGCTTTATAGTAAGATTGAAATTGAGTAGTGTCAATCCTCCACCTGTTTTCTTCTTCAATACTGTGTTGACTATTTTGAGTCTTTTGCCTTTCCATATAAACTTAAAATCAGTTTTTCAATATCCACAGAATAACTTGCTGGAATTTTGATTGGGGTTGCAATGAATCTATAGATTAAATTGGGAAGAGCTGACAATATTTAGTCTTCCTAGCTGTGAACATGGACTATATCTCCATTCATTTAGTTGTTCTTTGATTTTGTTCATCAGAGATTTGTAGTTTTTCTCATATGGATTTTGCACATATTTTGTTAGATTTATACCTAGGTATTTAATTTTAGGGGTGCTAGTGTAAATGTTATTGTGTTTTTAATTTCAAATTCTACTTGTTCATGACTGGTATGTACGAACACAATTTACTTTTGTATATTAATTTTGGATCCTGCAGCCTTGCTATAATCATGTATTAGTTCCTGGAGTTTAGATAACATTTGAAAAAAATACTTAATCACATGTTTAGCTTAATTTTTGAGTTCTAAAGATGCTTAATTTTAATAAAAATCTGAACATATTGTTTTAAAACATGTATATTTAGCAAACACCCATTTATGAATCAGTCTTGACAAAAAGAATGAAAAAAATCAAACTTGAATCTGACCAAGACTCTAGGTCTTACTAATAATTTATAAGAAATTTAAGGGAAAACAGAATATGTTAGATGACATCATGGGCATGCATTAGAAAATTCCAGGGAGAGAAACTCTACTGGGTAAAAGATCTTGTTTCTTTAACACACACACCAATGTTATGAGGGAAACCTTAAATTAAAAGAAATTTAACAGACATATCACTCTAACATGGAACTTATTTATAAAAAGTGGTGTGTTTGGATGTGAAATAAACAAAGAAATGAGAACACTGATTCTTTATGGCAATTACGTAACTATTATTAACATATTTTAGGTGTAATAATGGTATTATGGCTTTTTTAGACAGTTACTGTCTTTAAGAAATACAAACTAAAATACTTTTAGATAAAATGATAGATGTCTGATATTTACTTCAAAACAATCAGGCTAGCGTGGGGTAGAGAGTACATATGGTGACAACCGTTGAGAGTAAGTAATAGGTTCACTGAGTTCCATAAACTATTCTCTCCACATATGTGTACACTTGAAAATTTCCATAACAAAAATAGAAAAATTCGTTGAACACTAACTAAACTAGAATTGCCATGAAGACCAGAATTATATCTTATCTTAATTATCCTTGCATCCCTAGAACGTGTCTCAATAATTACTTGCATAATTCATTAATTAATAATCCTTGATAATTTATGCATGAATCTGAGGTCTTATATGCAGGAAAATGCCTTCATGAGGCCTGAGAGGTGTTCACTATATCTTAACAAGACATGGCAGAAAAGGGCTCTAAAAATAAATTCAGTCTACTTAATGTGTTAATTTCTTTTATGTCCTGATCATACCTTGATTTAAATGATCTTGTCAATCTGAGGCTGTGAATAATATACTGACTATTAAAGAAGTCTCCTAGGGCTTCGCTGGTGGTGCAGTGGTTGAGAATCTGCCTGCCAATGCAGGGGACACGGGTTCGAGCCCTGGTCTGGGAAGATCCCACATGCCGCGAAGCAACTGGGCCCGTGAGCCACAACTACTGAGCCTGCGCGTCTGGAGCCTGTGCTCCGCAACAAGAGAGGCCGCGATAGTGAGAGGCCCGCGCACCGTGATGAAGAGTGGCCCCCGCTTGCCACAACTAGAGAAAGCCCTCACACAGAAACGAAGACCCAACACAGCCATAAATAAATAAATTAATTAAAAAAAAAAAAAAAGAAAGGAAAGGAATAAAATTCAATGTAAATATAAAATAAAAAGTCCAATTAAAAAAAAAAAAAAGAAGTCTCCTAAAAACTCTTCTAGTTAGGGCTTCCCTGGTGGTGCAGTGGTTGAGAATCTGCCTGCTAATGCAGGGCACACGGGTTCGAGCCCTGGTCTGGGAAGATCCCACATGCCGCGGAGCAAATGCGCCCGTGAGCCACAACTGCTGAGGCTGCGCGTCTGGAGCCTGTGCTCCGCAACAAGAGAGGCCACGATAGTGAGAGGCCCGCGCACCGCGATGAAGAGTGGCCCCCGCTTGCCGCAACTAGAGGAAGCCCTCGCACAGAGGCGAAGACCCAACACAGCCAAAATAAAATAAAATAAAATAAATAATAATTAAAGGTGCTAATAATTAAAAAAAAAAAACTCTTCTAGTTATTCTGAGAGCTACTTTATTTAAACTTCCAAAATTCTTAGTAAGTTAATTGAATAAACTTTTGTTCAGAAATTCAATATCAAAGATGTTATGGTCTGTGCTGGTGGTAAAACAAATAAATCTTTGCTCTTCAAGAAGCTAAGCTCAATGGTATAGATGAGAATATAACCCTCTGTTCAGAAAACTACCCAAACATTTTAGGGGTTCTGTGCTCATGAGGTATTGGGGACTTGATTTTTTTCCATCTCATCTTACTGCTTTAAAACAGTTATTGCAGCTGAAACTATAGTGGAATTATTTGTTATCTGAATCAGCTACTGTGTTCAGATCACATTATCCCAAGCTATATTACCTGATATATATGAAGAAAGGGTTTTACTATTGATGGCATCCAGTCTTTGGCTGTGGTGTTTTCCTTAATATCTCACCTGGCTTGATAAGCATAGTTAGTTCCTCTATTAAATGGCTTATCCTATTCAAAGATAGGCCGAAATAGTGCTAGATATACATTACCATTGTTTGTTTTTGGTGTGTGTGATTGTTGTTGGCTTTTTTTGCCACTGCCTTAGGTAGAAATCTATTCTAAATTAAGATAGAGTTCTGACTAGCCATTTGGAAAATGGCTTCTGTTTTCCACAGGTTAATTCAGATTTTTATTGCAATATTATTATCATTTCCACTTTTTACTCTATAATCCAGATTTTAAGATTACATTTACAAAATCAGAGGTTATCCTTGAACTATTAAAGAGGGAAAAAAATCCCAAACCCAAGAATGTGGTTATAACTTGGTCTAACCATGAGAATTCACACCTCCAACCCACACACAAGACAAAATTTTATTAGTGTACAGTTTGTACTGTATACTTTTATATTTCAGCCTGTCATGCTCTAAAAATGTGCTTTTTTTACTTGGATAAGTAATAAAAGTCACCCAATGGCTAAGCTGTTTTATGTCCAACTTCCACTGTGTGGCTGTACGACTTTGCAGAATGACTGATCATTGCCAAACAAGGGCAGAAGTTTACCAACTGTATGTCCTTTAGCAGGGTGTATGGTGTTTGGGCTCTGTCTCCCACTGAGAATTTTATCCTTACATGTGGTGTGTCTATTTTTTTATTTTACAAGTCCAAGTAACAATTTTATTCTAGTCTACAGAACAGTTTTTTTTTTTCTTTTACGTACTTTTGGTGGTTTTAGCAGTGTTCCTTTTGAGCAGGCTTTTAATGAACCCACAAAAAGTTATACTAAAAATAAAATATACACAATAAAACAATAAGCATCTAGATGTTCAGAGCTAAGCAGAGGTGATCTGATTGTGTCTATCACTGAGTAGCTCACCTACTTAAGAATTCACCAGCCGATCTCAGTTTTTCTACTTCGAATTCCCATGTAACTTGCCCAAATCAGAGAGTCCTAAACATACACACACAAAATAAACCCTCTTTTAAAGCCACATCAGGACAAAAATTCAATTAGAAAGCCTAAATGTGTTATCAAATTGACAAGTGCATTGATGAAGTTTATTACTAGAAAATAGGCACTATCTTTCCATGTCTATTTTAAACTTCCTAGAAATACAAATTCCTTTGAAAGAACTAAAGGACAATATCTTAGGGTATGTAAAGAATAGGCAGGACCTCATATGCATCTGACTAAACATCATCCAATCTTCTCAGGAGCTGCCATGAGAGAGGGAATTCTAACTACAGACTGTCATCCTGGAATCTTCTTTTCCATGAACACTTTATTATGCAAGTGCAAGGCCTGCGTATGTCAGTTGCTGAGTCGAGTGTGAGGCATACAAAGAAGGACATCTTCTCCAGTGCCAGTGCTAGGCACCTCTGACAAGAGCAGAGCAGTCTGTTGGGCACCCAAACCTCTCAGGTCTACCCCTCCACTTCTACTTATGTTGGAAATAAATTTTGGTCCCTGTTTAGGATAAGTTTATGCCTTTAAGGACTTTTTTCTAGCAAATAGATAGACATGTTTTTTAAAATAATGTTAAATTTCACTTTTTAAACTTGCCTTTCTATTTATAAAATTCTAGGATTTTGGAAAAAGGTTTCAATAGGGGATTTTCTAGCGCCAGTGGCAGGCTTAAGAGAAAGTAAAAACTATGTCACATAAGAGAATGCATAATTGTGAACAAAAACTGAATGAATACTTAATCATGATGACAAAGTTTACTAATATAAATTACAAAGTTGACTATTTAATTAACAATATAGTATTCAAAATTTAAAGGCAGAAGGTAGCAAACTGACATAAATGAAACCTTATAGTAACTGGCAGGTCTTAGACTAACGTTAGCTTAACTAGTGGTAGATACTCTTTGGCCAATCATACTGATACACAGGAAAAAAAGGCATCAGGGCTCTGCCTTAGCAGCCTCATTGCCTGGAATCAATTCATTGCCATTAAGAACACCATGAATGTTCTAATGATCTATGGCCAGTGAAAATCCAACAGTCCTCTGGGGCTGTTAATGCAGATAATCTTGACTCTGCTAATCCTTGCACCATAACTGACTGACTCTGTATGTCTCTTTCCATGAGAGGGAATCTGAATGGGTCAAGCTTACAGAGAGCTGCTTTCAGGTCAGATCCATATTCTGAGTTGACTCAACGGTCCCAGGAAGACAGAGTTACATGGGTCAAATCTTGGTAAACTGTGAGTCTATGGTAGTATAAGACTATACTACCACTGGTGGTGTACAGGCACAGCTGGATTTCTGTGACTTTTTAGAAGAATGTAGTATACCCCTACAGAGAAGACTCTGTAGGGGTATGGACTGTCTGGTACAAGAAAAATATTTTATTATATAGCTACCCATAAATGCCATCATTATATATTTGCTGATAAAATCTACTATATTTCAATATATTTAAAGATTATATAATAAGCATTTGTTATTCAGAATCAAAATTCTTACTACTTGCGCTTTCAGCAAGTAGAGCATAATCGATGATTATTTATTCATTTATTTAACAGATATTTCTTGAGTATATACTACATGGCAGACACTGCTAGATATGGAGAACGCAAGGGAGAAATTATAGACATAAAGCTACGGGTCTTGTGGTGGATATAGAGGTGCAAATGGACAAATTTAATTGTGTTAGGCAGGCTATGATAGAGGAAACAGGAATACTCTTTGGTCACATAGGACAGGCATTTATTTGTAACCTGTACAATCTGGGAGGGCTACCTAAAGATAATTACACATGGGCCAAACCACAAAAATTAGAATATGGGAGAGGAAAAAATGCAGAATAATGTCTAAGTTCCTGCCTTGAGGGACCAGATGATTGATGGTGCCATTCACTAGAAAGGAAAAAGAAATAGGAGAAAAAGCAAGATTGGGATGAAAAACATGCATTTAGTTCTACACATGTTGAGTTTGAAGTACTTCAGGAATCTCTAAATGGAGAGGAGCAGTAGGTAGATGGATATACAGTTCTGAATGTAAAGAGATCTATGCTGGAAATGAAGCTCTGGGATTCATCAGCTTATAAAAGATACTTGGAATCATGGGAGTGAATAAGATCACCCAGAGACAGTAGGTAGAATGAGAAAAGAAAAGATGAAAAGGCAAAATCTCATGGAACATCCTTATGCAAGGGGAAAAGGAAGAAGGAAAACACAGAGACTGGCCAGAGAAGAGATGTAATAGGAAAATTAAGGGTTTTGACAAGAGCCGTTGAATAATAGAAGTAGAAGCCATATTACAGTGACTTGAGGTGTGATTAGACAATGAAGGTCAGTATGAATAGACATTTTAAAAATGTATTTGGCTGTCAAAGTGAGGAAAGACAGGGTGATAACTAGGGGAAAAGGTAGAGATTGAGAAAGATCGTACAAATGGAAGAGGCTTGTACAAATTTAAAACACTGATGAAAAAATCCAGTAGAGAGAGAGGAACTTTGCCTACAGAGAGGAGGTAGACAGTAGAGCAAATTCCCTGAAAGCAGGGGGCAGTTGGGGGCAAGACAAGAAAAAAAGCAATAAGTTTCAGAAAGAAGCAGAAGCAACTTCGTCACTGTAAAGAAAAGAAGAGAAAGAAAAGAGAAAAGACAACAAGATGGTTTGTAAATGCAGATACATATGCAATTTTTTTTTTTTTTTTTTTGTGGCCTCACCACGCGGCTTGCAAGATCTTAGTTCCCCGGCCAGGGATCAATCTCCTGCCCCCTGCAGTGGAAGAGCGAAGTCTTAACCACTGGACCGCCAGGGAAGTCCCATATGTAATTTTAATAGTGGCAAGTTCTCATCTTACTGGCAATTTGTTTTAGTATGTTTAAAAATCTACCCATAACCAAGTCTTTACATGGTTGTCATTTATAAACCTTGTTTTACACTAATATTTTTATCTAACATAACTCATGTAGTTAAATGAATTTTCTTTTTCTGGATAGTTTTTAGAATTTAGCATATTTAAACATTAATTTGAAATATAAAATACACAGGTATACAAACACTTTGTATGACATAATCAGTTTCATTTTTACTTCTATCTTACATAATTTCTACCTTTGTACTGTACCCTTAGTTTTGCATAAGGATTTCCCTCTGGTGGATGGAAAATAAATTTAAATTTGAAATTTTAGCTCCAGATTTTAGATTTAGCTGGCAATCTGTATAAATAGTTTCAGAAATGTAGCTTAAGCTGTATTACTAGCTTAAAAAATAAAATAATCAGAAATTCAGGCAAAAATGTTTGCAAAGATGTTTACTGAATCATTGTTCATAAAATAATACATACCAAAAAATTGTATACAATCTGCAATTCAAACACTCAGAGTGGATGTGTATATTATGACTAACAAAATACATACCCATTTACAATATTATTCACAAAGGTTTTAAATAATATAGATAAATGTTTACATGACAATGATTGATAAAACAGTATACAAAATTGCACAGATAATATTTTTATTATGTTAGTATAAACATGCATTAAGGAAGTATACAAGATTATTTGATAAGTTGTTATCTGTTTTGATTCTTACTTTGTTTTTTCTACTTACCTGTATTTTCTAAAATGGGAATGTAGAAGTTTTATAAGCAGAAAAATTAACATTATATTTTGAGAAATATATTCTTGGATTGTTCTGTTTTGAGAAACATGTGTTTAGATTGTTTCTAATAAGTAAACTTTTAGATGATATTCACACCTGGAAATAAATCTGTTTCATCTTAAGTGTCAGACCTGATATTTACCTAGCTATCCAGTTCTATTTTGTGGTGTTCTTTTTCTTCTAAATTTTCCATTAATTTTTCTTTTCCTGAGAGTTAAAACATTTATATGTAATAAAGGGAGTGCAGACTAAATACAAAGACAAAAAAAGGATCAATTCCATTCGATTGAGGATTTGACGTAGTTAACGTGAATCATCTCTCTCTGCCTTTCCTCTAGATCTTTCCAGCTGGAGCTCCTTACTTGGTCTGTGCCTTAGAGGACGATATGTACTATACCTGTACTGGAGCATTTTAATATTTGTTAGAATTTTTCCTAGTGCTAGGTCATTTTGGGCAAGAAGTCATTGCCAGTTAGAAAGAGGCAGAAGAAAAAGCAAAAATAATGTACTCTAAAAAGGATGGTGCTTGCAAATTGCACATAACTGTGTTATTTTAAGCCAGTAAGAGCTGGGTTTGGTGGTGGCAGCCACATATATCCTGGAGCGTGTCATTGAGGAGAACCAGGTATTATAGGAGCCACAGGCAGACTGTACAATTAGGGTTGGGTGAAAGGATTGGGTAATCCTGCAATAGTCACTGTTACATAACAAGCCAGTTGCTGCCCAGGGATATGAGCGGTAACTGAATATTATAGCGGGAACTGTTAGCTTGGCTGCAGCCAAGGGTCACTGGCTGTTTCCATTACAAATCTTGTTTTGTAGTTGCTTTATAACCCAGACAGTTTAATTCACGTCAGGCTAAAACCTGGCATTCAAATTAGAAGCCTAGAGGCACTTTTATTTTTTTTCCAAAAAGAGAATTTTGAGCTAGAAAGGACCAGAGAGATCATCTAGTCCAACTTCTATTTTCCAGAGAAGAAGATGGAGGCACACAGAAAGAGTAAGATGTACGTAATGTCATACAGTGAGCAGGACACAGACCCAGAACTAGGACACAGTTTTTTCTGCCTTCCCGCTTAAAACAAACCAAACCAAACCCAAACCAAAACAAAATAAACCTCTACTAACCTACGTTAATTTAATTCTTTTTTAATGTAGAGAAGTCAGAGGAAACAGATGTTGACTCTCTTTTATTCACTAGGGATCCCTCTGGACGTGTTGAGTGACTTGCTCAGGGAAACACAGATTGTTAAGTGGTAGAACAGGAAGGAACTCAGATCTATTTTGTGACTATTTAGCAGTTTTATAGCCCTTTTTCTCCAGTCTTACCAATTATCTATTCAATTGATTTATTCAATATCCAGAAAGAAACGACTATTAAACCACTGATAAATAGGGCACTAGTTTACTACATTCTCATGGTTATAAAATGAATCATCAATTGAATTGGAAAAGAAGGAGAGATATGAAGCCAGGATCATGTTTCTATAAAACCACAATTGGCTGAAAAAGGAGCTCAGTCAGTCAAACGAACAATCATTTTATCTCCATAAAATCTCCATAAAATCTCCATAAAAAAATCATTTTATCTCCATCTCCATTTTATCTCCATAGTGGATTGTTTTTCTTTGATAAATTCCAACAATTATTTTGTCAATATTAAAGTCAGAATTTTTGATGGAAATGGAATAAATGACTTTTTTTGAATTATGTATTACATCCCATTGGCTGGAGTCAGAAATTATATATACATCTTGACTTCATGCACAGCTAGCTTTCCTGAAATCCTACCTAGAAGAGCACCTTACATCATTGTACCATGGCTCAGTATTTAAAAGTGACCTGCTCTCTCAGATATGGAAGATCAGTCTATCATGGCAGTAGAGTGGGACTTTTTAAAAGTTTATGCCATAAAATCAGCATTCAAATGTCAAAACCTAGTTCTATACCCAGCATACACGTAGTACTCCTCCTCTCTCTACCTTCACCTGTTTTTAAACCCAAGATGCCCGAAACTTTTCTGAATGTGTCTTTTTCCTCTAGCAAATTGTTCTTTGAGAAAAGGGACTATGCTTTGCTTTTCCTATTTTTATTCCTTCTTCCATATACCATAACCTGCCCTGAACCATTGTGCTTTTCACTGGGCATACACACCATCAAAATTTCTACTATTTATGATGTTATTTACCTGGAGATGTACCTGGGCAGAGTATAGGATTATTGTATTAACAATTGTCATTTCTTGTAGAAGAATACGATGATAAATTGAATTAAACCCAGTTTAAGAGAGGAGAAAGAGAAAAATGCTGAGGAACCCCAGACTTTACTTTTGTTTACAAGAAGTCAGAAATGAGTTGGAAGATAGAAATTAGAAATTCCCGAGTGGAAACTGATAAACTTAACCCAACCAAGAAACTTTGTCTCTTGTTTCTTGTACATTTTTCAGTAATTTTGTGCCCCTTCTCACCTTTATTTCCCAAAATAGGATGTCACATTATGATTACATTTTGTTTATACTTTCTGTCTGTGGTCATTATTATTCTTTATGTTTATGACATCGACAGCCTGAAATTCCTATAAACTAGGAAAACCATACTGAGGAAGTGGGTGGTAATTGGCAAAAGGAAAGCATAATATGGGGAGAATTAGTCAAAGG
The DNA here is from genome assembly GCF_965194805.1 of Balaenoptera borealis. Classification (NCBI taxonomy): domain Eukaryota; kingdom Metazoa; phylum Chordata; class Mammalia; order Artiodactyla; family Balaenopteridae; genus Balaenoptera; species Balaenoptera borealis. The sequence goes on from NC_138873.1 coordinate 30,905,675, forward strand.
CTGTTGTAATAATCTGGCTCAGTTAGAAGATTCATTTGTTTTGCATTTCTTGTCCAATGTATTATAACATTATTGGAGATGACTTCATAGATCAAGTGTCATTAAGAAACCTCATATTTTTATTTAGCATGAAGAGATCCAAACTTGCCAGAAAGTCAATATTTATCAGAGTCACTTTATTTAATATTTTTATTTTCTCCATAACTAACCCCCATTTCTGGAGTTGACAACTTTAGTCAGTGGTTTTAGGTATCCTCATTCTGTCGGAAAAGGTGTGTGCCACCAACCTAAGTTCTTGTTGCGAAGAGTGAGACCAGGCCAAGGGTGCTTTTTTACTGAATAGCATGTCTCTGTGGTTTAAAAGGATGGGTATTAGTGGACTTCTTGGCATTATTGTTAGGTTTCAGTGGTGTTTGGGGTCTTATTTTAGGAGATTGGGGCCATCAAACTGAGCATTTATATCTTGTAGGAAGCACAAGTCTTTGTGAAAAATCCTTCTGCAGACACTCAAATTGCATAATAACAAAACCCAAAATGCATTACAGGGAGCTTGACATGTAAATGAAATTCTCTGTGCTATTTGGTTTCAAAGCCACTAAAAAGGAAAATTGGTTTGGGATGAAATGAAAACTATTCAGAATCCTTGTTGTAAATCTGAACGCTTGAAGGAGTTGGAAAAACGGACCCATCTTTCTAATGACCCAAACATTGCTTTTCTGTAATCACAGAAGTATCAGAATTGCATGAAACTCCATGCTACCCACATTCTCAGCCTGTGTGAAATTGCATCTTGTGATTTCTAGGAATCTATGTGATTTCCACAATGTTGAGAAATAATTCTATAATAAAATGTGTTTTCTGAAAGAAAAAGTGATTTGGGCTTATTACACAACTTAACTGTTTAACCAGATACACACATGGTTATACTCACATATTTATATATTAGGTGAATATATTTGTCCCAATTTTCTGTCCACATATTTAGAATTCTTTCATTGTATATTGCATTCTACTACCCATTACTAATGCTATTTTTTATATGTGTAATTGTTTAATAACATCCAAAATATTTTCACATCAATCATCTAATTTTTTTTTTTTTTTTGGCTTAAACAGTACAATTTATTATTTGCCATTCTGGAGGTCAGACGTCTGACGTGACTTTCACTGAGCTAGAATCGAGGTGTCTGCAGTGCTGTGTTTCTTTCAGAGGCTCTAGGGAACATCCATCTCCTTTGCTTTCTAAGCTTCTAGAGGCTGCCTGCTCTCCTTACCTCATGGCCTCCCCTTCCTCCATCTTCAAAGCTAGTAATGCTTCGTCCCTTTGACCCTTCTTTTGTCCTCACATATCTCTCTCCAATCATCTAATTTTTATCTCCATCTTTTTGCTTCTCATTCTGAGAAATTTTCCTTGATGTGACTAGGTCTTCTACCAGGACTATTCTTTTATTCATCCTATTTATGAATAACTTTATTTCCACAATCATGGTTTTAAAATATGTTTATTTCTAGAAGCATAGTTCTAAATTCCAAGAAAACTTTTGGTTCTCTGGCTTTTCTTTTTTCATAGCAGCATATTTTGGTTTTATTGATACAATGTTCTCTGGAATCTTGTTGAGGATGATTATTTTAAATTTCCCTTTAAGAGGACTTCTCTTTTTTCCCTGGGTCTTGGTTCCCTTCTTTATTCTTGTTGGTTTTCTCCCAATACTTGATGACCTGTAGTGGTTTGTTTATATATATGAATGGAACACAGAAAGGAAGAAGAGAGAAAGATGAGGAAATGGTATGTTGATTTCTCCACTGACTAGTTTTATTATTCATCCCAGAATCTACATTGTGGTATTTAATACCACAGTATGTGGGAGAGGGAAAGTTTTGACTCATACTTAAGGGTGCAGCCTAAAGTAAAGGTCAACTTGACCTCCTAAATCTGTATACTTTGATTCAGCAATTCTATTTCTAGAAATTTACACTAAGGAAATAATCAAGGTTGTATGTACGAAGGACTAAGTATAAGAATGTTCATAACAGTCACAACAATACAAGAATAAAAGCATACAATGTCAGTGTCAAAATTGGTGTGCTGGATAAATAAGCTATAATGATTCAAATAACGGGAAATAACAGTCTTTAGAAGTTATGTCTTAAAGCACTATTTAAGGAAAAAAAAGAAAATGTTCACAATAATGTTAATAAAAAGAGAAAATATCTAATTGTCTAAATAATATGACCTTATTTAGAAAATAAAATGGGAAATGTGTGTGTGCATGTGTGTACTAGAAGGAAATACACTAAAATATTAACTAAGGTTATCATTGATGGCAAGAACATTGTAGTTGTTTTTGTACTTTATTGCAATAATTTTGTTCCTCTTATTTATAATTCACAACTTCTAAAATTTTTATCATATTGTACTTAATCTATATAAAATGTATGTAACATATGTTATGAAGCATAATAAAATAAAAACAGTGAATCCATATTCAGATACATGAGCTAGAATATTATCAATAGCTTTGGAAATACCTGTGTATACTTGTGTATTTCTCCAAATCTCATCTTTCTATCCCTAAAGGTAACTACTCTCCTGACTTTTGAGTTTATTGTTCACTTCTTAAAGTTTCCCAAAATATATTTCTTAACAGGTGAATAGTTTAATTTTTCTTGTTTTTGAGTCTTATAAAATTGAATCATATGATATGTAATATTTAATCACTTTTTTCCTACATGTGCTTCAAGGTTTCATTGTTTTCACTCCTATATCCTGGTCCACTGTGTCACTATATATTCCTATTTATATATAATATCTTCTGTTCATTGTCATTTAAGTTTCAGGTATTTTTTGTTATATGAATAAAGCTGTTAGAAGATTACTATGCCTGTCTCAAGATCCAGGACATATATGAAAAGATTTCTCTAGATGATATATCCCTAATAGGTAGGGATATTGACTTTTTTATGATAGGAAAAGTCTTTTTTGAAAGTGGCAAAGTTTTAAATTTATTTAGGTTTTCCTTAATGTCTCTCAATAGTATTTAAAAGTTTTCTCTATAAAGGCCTTATACATTTTCCTTAGATATGTTTCTATGCATCTTATACTTTGTGTTGATATAACAAATGGTATCTTTTTTAAAATTACATTTTCTAATGCTTTATTGTAACTATATACAGCTTTTTATATATTAAGTTTTTCAAGCACCTGACCATATTGCTTTATTAATTATGTTGATTCTTTGCAGTTTTTTATCTGTGAATTATAAAGATTTTAGGTTTTTCCCCCCAAACCTTAGAACTTATCTTTCTTTTTGTCTTACTTGACAGTCTTAGACTTCCATGTTGAATGGGAGTGGTCTATTTATTTCTGATTTTAAAGGGAGCACTTTTAATATTTTACCTCAAAGGTTGATGTTTAGTGTATGTTTTCTGTTGAACTCTTTTATCAGATTGTGTAAATTATCTTTTTCTCCTAACTTACTAAGAGTTTTTAAGATCATAAATGATGAATTTTAGCAATTATTTTCTCTACCTACTGAGATTATTATATAATGCCTTTTTCTCTTAAAATAGTGAATTACATTCATAGGTTTTTCTAAGCTAGTTAACATTGTTAAATTTCTTGATCATAATATGATCATGGATTAAGAGTCCCAAAGTATTTGTTGCCAAACTATTGTCTAGAATACTTGCATATATATTGCACATATGTTTATGATCTCTAATTTTCCTTTTTCATATATGCTTGTTGGGTGTGATAGGCAGAATAATGGTCCTTCAAAAGATGTCCATGTCCTAATATCTGGAACCTGTGAACATCCTGTTACTTGGGAAAATGGACTTTGCCAATGTGATTAACATTAAGGATCTTGAGGTGGCAAGGTTTTCCTGGATTATCCAGGGGACCCAATCTGATCATACCAGTTCTTAAAAGCGGAGACCATTTCTCAGTTGTGGAGAACCAGAGAGATGTAGTGTGAACACTTGGCCCACAGTTGCTGGCTTTGAAGAGGGGGATGGAAGCCATGAGCTAAGAAATACAGGCAGCCGCTAAAAACCAATTCTCCCCTAAGCTCAAGAAAGGAACATAGCTCTGCCCACACCTTGATCTTACTCTGGTGAGATCTGTGTCAGACTTCTTACCTCTAGAACTCTAAGATAATAAATGTGTGCTGTTTCAAGCAACAAAGTTTTTGGTAATTTGTTACAGCAGTAAAAGCAAACTAATATGTCTGGCTTTGTTATTAAGATCATATTTGGCTTTTAAGATGAAATGGGGTTATTTTCCCTCGATTCCATTTTCTGGAAGAATCTGTATAAGACTAGAATGATGTATTAAAAGAAGGTTTAGTAAAACGTTTCCTTTAAAATTATCTAGACATGCTGCTGGCTTTGTAAAAGTTTATATCTAATATATATATTCAATTTTAAATTGTTATAAGATTTGGAGGGGAGGAAAAAGTTTTCTTTGACCCTCTTAGGGTCCTGGGCTAGGTCTGAAAATTTAACTGACCAAGACAGATTCACAGGAGAAAAGCATGCAAATTTATTTAATATAAGTTTTATGTGACATGGGAGCCATCATAAAGAAATGAATATCTGAAGAAATAGTTAGACCTGAGTGTATTTGTCCTAGGTTTCATGAAGAGTGGGCAGTTGTGTAGAAATATGATAGGTCAAGGAGTATGAGGTAAGTGTAGTCAACTAGGGAAACAGCAAAGCCAGTTGAAATTTTTCTTGGTGTCTCTGTCTTCAGAGAAAAAGAGTGACCACCCCTCTGAGTGTAGGGAGGACACCTCACACATGAGGGTTTTATGACCTCACAGGAGAGAAAGGCAAGCGAGAGGTCAGAGGGACCTCCCTGCTTCTGCCATTTTCTCAAGATCCTTCGGCTTAAAATATTCAATATGCCAAGGTGCCACATTTTGGGGTAGCCTTCCTGAACCCCATCATATTATTTTTTAATCCTATTATAAAATTAATATTATTATAAGGTTATTCTTTTATTGTCTTACTTTTTTCCAGGAATTAAAATTTTTTTCCAGGAATCAAGATTTTTCTAACATATAAAGGTTCATAGTATTCTGATATTTCTAATCTCTGCTCTACCTTTAGTTATGTTCTCTCTTCCATTACTAATACTATTTATTTGCCTCTTACTCTCTTTTATTTTTCTTAAACAATTCACCACTGGTTTGTTTATTTTGTACATAATTTTAAAAACATTTCTTTTCTTTTATGCATCTTTGGTCTTTCTTTTGGAATCATTTCCTTTTATGCCGAAGAACATACCTTAGAAGTTAGTTCACTGAAATTCTGCTGATGGTGAAAACCCTCAATTCTTATCTATGTAAATATGTCTTTACTTTGCCTTTGTTACTGAAAGAGAGTTTGGCTGGTTGCACAATTCTAGGCTGTCAATTTTATCATTTCACTGTGTCCTGGCTTCTGTTATTGCTGTTGGGACATTTATTGTTTGTTCAATTTTTTGTTTTTGAGGAGATCTATTTATTTGCTTGAGCTGCTGCTCTTACGAGCTTTTCTTTGTCTCTGAAGTTCTAAAACTTTAGTGGAAGGTGCATAGTTATAGAGTCATTTTTATCTGTCCCATTTGGTATACATTGTGCTTCCTCTGTAAATTCTTGTCTTTCATGATTTCTGGAAAATTTTTTGTCATGACCTTTTCAATAATTGGCTCTTGCTCTGTAATCTCTATTCTCGTCTCACTCTAAGACAAGGTTTAATTCTCTTAATCTATCTTCCCTATCTCTTAACACTCTTCAGTAATTTTCATTTTCTTTTGTCTTTGTGCTGCATTTTTCAGTACTTTTTTATGATGAAACGTATTGACTTTTTGCCTGTGTTACTCTAATCACCCCTTAAATTTTTAATTTAAAGATTATATTTTCATCCTTAACAGTTGTATTTTGTTGAAATCCATCTGCTATCTTAAGAAACATTTTACCTTCCATTTTTAAAGTATTTTATACATGTCTTAGATCTAAATATTTCAGTATCTGCAGTCTATGAGATCTATATCTATTGTTTGTTGATTCCATGGACTTCCACCAGTGACAGTGGTTCTCTTTTGCTGTGATCTTTGATCAGAGATAACATTTCACTGCCAAAAATAAATTAAAATTCTGAGGACCTGAATTTCATCTGGAGTGGATTAATGCAACAATGAGGTCCTGTTTTTACTCTATTGGCTGAGTAGAAATTGCAAGTGATAATACCCATTGCTGACACAGATTTTTCTAAAGAGAAAAACTTGAATTGTTACTGCCTGTCAGAGTTGAACAGGTTAAATCACAAGGTTTGTTATAAACAAGATTATATAGCAGTAGAAAGCTTAACAAATGTTCTCCGTGTGTTTTTGATACTACCAAGTAAGTTTAAGCCACTACAAAGGCAGTTTCAGAATAAATCGGTGATGTCTTAGAATGAGTTAATTATCATGAGACTAGTGGGTAACCTCAATCTCATTCAAGAAACATAATTAAAAACAAGTGAATACAGTTTTTTATAAGAAATATTACGTTAACAAATGTACTTTTTTTATTTAAAAAAAACCCATACATTTGGAATTACCAGTGAGAAGTCCTTAGAATCTTTTAATAACACAGAGAAACCTTTTGTCTTTCTTTTAAAATAGACAAAAACTCAAATTTCATGATGACAAGATATGGGCTAAATGTAGATTTATATTACACTTTATGAAAACTAGCATGCAAATATTTCCTAGACTTTTCTTATCCTTCTGATAAGATACAATGGCTATACAAGAGCTTTGTGCTTTCAAAGCAGCTATATATGTTGTCTAACCATTATGCTTAAGGTTTCTTATTAAACTTTGTTATAGATTGAATGCTGTGTCCCTCCAAAATTGATATGTTGAAATCTAATCCCCAATGTGATGGTATTTGAAAGTGAGGCTTTGGGAGGTGCTTAAGTCATGAAGGTGGAGCCTACATGAATGGGGTTTGTGCCCTTACAATACAGACACTAATAAGAGAGCTCCCTCGCCTCTCCTATCATGTGAGGGCACAGTGAAAGGATGGCTGTCTATGAACTAGGATGTGGGTCATCACCAGACACTAAATCTGTCAGTGCCTTGATCTTGGACTACCCAGCCTCCAGAACTGTGAGAAATAAATTTCCATCATTTATAAGCCACCCAGTCTATTTTTGTTATAGCAGCCCATTTTATTAGGACTAAGATGTTCTAATTAAATTCTATGGTCTCTGCATTGAGTTGCTTTGCTAGGAAAGATTAAATTTAAGAATATGAGGCTTATCACTTATTTTTTCCACTTTAGGCACTAAGTCATTCTCAGACACACGAAATGTTAATTTTAACAGCCTTTTGGTAGAGAAAACCTGCAAAATATATTAAAATTAAATGTATCCACTTCTACCTAATCACTCCCCTGGGAAATTATCCAAAGGAATAAATAAGCAATACATAAGGGTTATTACAGCAGCTGGTACTGGTTTTTAATGAAAGTAGTGCCACCAATGGAGGAGTAGAGAGGGGGGAGTTGAATACATCTAAGTACATCCAAACCATGGAATGTATAGGGAAACAATTCTAATGGGTCTTTCACAGTTGAGCACATCTTGGGAACAGAGGCACTGACTGTTTTTCCTTCTGAACTATCTTTTTAAGGATGTTTGTAAAATGAATAACCTTGATAGAGATAGTGTCTCCCCCTGGGTCAAAGAACAGGCATGCTTACTGTCTGCTATAATAAAGATATTATCTCTCTCTGGGGCAAAAGGCAGACATGCTTATTACCCATTTTAAAATATTGGCCTTCTCTATGCTAACAGTTTCTCTCTTGAAATGCAAACCACTACACGTGTAGGCTATATCTGGGCCTTCCTGTGTCTTCTCTATAGGACATGGGGGCAGAAGGAACTCTCAAAAATAAGCTGATGTTCATACTGTTTACCATGTTCTGAGTAATAAATTCCTTTGTCTTTGACTTAGGAGTCTTGTGTCATCTTTTAGCATCCGTAAGCCTGTGGCTGACTATCTTGTTAGCTTGCAAGTAAGAAAACATATAAGACTCATCACAATTCTCAACAGTTTTGGTGACAAGAATGGAATGCTGATTGAGATGTGCCTTTCTGGAAGAGAAAGGACAAGGGTCCTGCAGGCCAGATTTGGGACTGCGACAAGACTCTGGGATCCGACAGCAAATGTTAGGCAGGGGGTGGGGGGATGTGGTAATAACTATTCCCTGCTGTCCTGCCTGTTGATAAATGTTTAGAGTGGTGAGAGGTAGGATTAAAGTAAGCTGCTCAAACGGTGCCCTGGCTATTGCTCACTCTCCTCTGGGAGGGTGGATGAGCAAATGTTACCATGACAATGGGGCATCGAGCCTACAGCTTCAGCCAAAAAGTAATGAGGCTGCAACTGATGAACGAAAGAGTCCTCAAAGCCAAAATAACTGCTGTCAGCAATGAGGACCTTGCTATTAAACACAGAGCTTTGGGCAGACCAAAATAGTAAATAGTTAGAAGTTCTTTTTGTTGAGCTTTGAGCTAGCACCTACTCAAAACCTGCTCAAATTGAATGCAATACCTTGTTTACTGGCAAGGAGCTTCTCTCTCCACTGATGCCCTCTGATCATTCTCTTCCACTCTACTGCTGATCTCAGCTGCTTTACAAAGAGCTCTCCCTGTCCCCCAAAGAGACAAAAGATCATACACATCAGTCTTATTATGCTGGAGAACTCTGCTGGCTACAACAACCCAAGTTGTCATCTTACTTCTTCCTGCCTGGGGAGTGGGTACCCAGATTCGGTGAATGGATTTTGGGCAAGGTTCACAGTGGGAAAAGGAAGCGAATGTGATCTTGGAGGTTGAGAGATTTGGGCCAATTTAATATACTATTGCTGCTTCTACATCTGAATGTACTTCCTCATCCCACGAGTGCCAAGGGGATTCTCCCAATCCTAGAAGAGCTGCATGTAGAGAAGTGCTAATAGAACTCACAACAGTAATGACACCTTTGAGCTCAAGTTTCATTGACAAGTTTCAGTCAATTCGGGTCCTTGGCAAAGGGAAGCAGCCTCTACCCTGAGGGGCCCTTTGAGGTTTCAGACTCACTGCCTCTCTGGCATGGCTACCGGGTAAGGCTTTTTTATTTTTGGCTGCACTGGATCTTTGTTGCTGCACCTGGGCTTTTCTCTAGTTGAGGCGAGCGGGGGCTACTCTTTGCTGTGGTGCACTGGCTTCTCATTGCGATGGCTTCTCTTGTTGCGGAGCACGGGCTCTAGGTGCGCGGGCTCTAGAGCACAGGCTCAGTAGTTGTGGCGCACGGACTTAGTTGCTCCACGGCATGTGGGATCTTCCCGGACTAGGGCTCGAACCCGTGTCCCCTGTATTGGTAGGCGGATTCTTAACCACTGCGCCACCAGGGAAGCCCGGATAAGGCTTTTTTGAAATCATTTAACAGCTTGCTACTAGGTTCTTGGCAAAGCTTAACACGTGATCCACAGAAACCTTGTGACTCTATGGCCTGCTATTCCCATTTTTTGGGGGGGTGGGTCAACTGGGACTCAATGACTAACGAGATGGGAAAGGCCTAATAAACCTCACTTGTCAGGTGAAAATAATATATTCAAGAGCACAGTCAGCTTGGCCCCTGCAACATGTTAGACTGACATGAAAATTGGCAGCCGCCCACAAGGGGAAATTTCATCTCTCAGTGTGATTCCTGAAGTGAATGGGGCCCTCAATTCAGAGAGATGCTTCTGAACACCTGGTCTGGTTCACTATGGTGAACATTTCTGTTTGTTTTGTTTTGACCTAAGTAATTCGATTTCTAGTAATTTAGAGTACACACAGATTGGTATGTGTGCCTACAGTCATGTTTGCAAGGATATTTATTGCAACATTGTTTTTGCTAGCAAATGACAAAGAACTACTAAAAATCTCTCATTTAGGGACTGGACAGAGATTAGTTGTTCCAGACAAACTGGAACAAATTAACCCAAAACATGACAAATAAAAATAATGTTAACTTTTTTAAAATTTTTATTAACAGTATTTTCTCAGTGTTATGTAAAGTGTGAATAAAAGCATGTTTCGTTACCTCTTCTCTTTATTGACTAGCTCCACACAACCTAACAAATAATGGTAGGCTTGCTTAGCAAAGCCAACTTTAAAGCAAGATTCTTAGTCTCCTCCTTCAAACTCCTAACCTTCTGGTGCCACAAGAATATCACCCCTATGTTCTCACAGACAAATTCTGGTTTCAAGATTTACTGTTATGGGGAAAAGCTAAGAGCTCAAAACTTAGGAAGTATCATTTTCATGTAAAAGTCGAGTATATAAAGATGTCTGCATGGACTACCTCTGAACGGAAACACAAGACACTGGTAATAGGATTGCGTTTGAGAAAAGGACAGGGAGCCCTGAAAGACTTTGGTGAAAATAAGACTTACTTTCATTGCCATATATAAAGAATCACACTTAGGTTAACAGGTATTATCTCTGGGTGGTGAAAAAATCCAAAGGACTGTTTATTTATTTACAGCCTATTATTAATCTTGTATTATTTCTACCATGAACTTAAATTTATTCCAAAGACAAAAAAATTTTGAAATATTTTGAAAGCGTTTGCCAGCAAGAATATAGGAGAAGAAAGGCTATATCCGTATTTTGGTAATTGAGAGAGCAACAAAAATTGTTGTAATCTCTGTTGCTGAAAAGAAAAATACAATCCTGAATATAAACCTGGATGCTGACATTGGAACAGGGAAGAGGTAAAAATGACACACAACTAGAAATGCAGATGTCTGGCAGAGAAAATAAATCTAGATGCAAATTTACCTATGAGAAAATTTTTCAGAATATATACTCAAACGGAAATTCAAAGGCCCATCCAACAATATCTTGCTTTCATTATTTATTTTGATGTCTTCTTAGATACAAGGTTATGACCAATCAAAGGAACAACTAGTATTGTAACAAGAAATTCTCAGTTCCATTCATTAGGTTTCAATAGCTGAGTTTCTCCCAGAAGCCCCTCTGGACTAGCCTTGGTCATTACCATACCATACAGACAGACAGATCTCTCTGGGGCTTTTGGCGGGGATTCTTTTATTCCCACAGCACTTTGAAGGATTTGAGTTGGAGAACGCTGTGCTGTTCCCTTTGCACGTCTTCCAGACAGTGGAGAATGCGTTTGGGAGCAGCAGATTGAAGTTCATCTTCTGGGGGCCTGTGAAAATATCTTTTCTTTGTAGATTGGTGAACTAATAGAAAAAAGTTCTTCAATTATTAGATTGGTATTATATACCACCAGTACCCTTCTCATGTTAATAGTAACCTGCATAAACCAGTTTATAAAACTCCAAGAATGTAAGGTAGATCCTTCATCTTTTAAGAAAATAGAACCTCTTAAAACAATTTATTTCATCCTTGGGTTGTTGCTAATGGCAACAGAAAGAATGCACTGGAGTGTCATAATAATCCTCCATTAAATCCCCAGTGTTTAAATTTTAATGCTATAATTCAAGAGCTGACAAAAGCCCATTGAGTGCGTCTATGGAGAGGAAAACAGGCAGGCCCATTTTCTCAGGGGTGATACTATAGCAACATGAAATGAATTTGGGGTCAGGGAACAAGCAGTCTCCAAGCTTTGTTTGCATTTCCTGGCTAAAAGTAGAATCCAACATTATAAATTTTACCCAACTAAGTAGTTATTTTGAGCAGCAGGAAGATAGCTCCCTTAGCACCACTGTTTATATTGAAAACAGAGCGAAGGTAACAAAACCAGAACTGGGAGAAAGACATGCTGACAAGTATATTATAAAGTGACTCTCAAAGTGACCATTTTAGAAACCCCTACATCTCTCCTATGCTGACACCCAACCCCTCTCCCCTGGACAAATGATGCTTTAGAACGTGGAGAAGTATTACAATTCCCAAAATGCCCTTTAGAAAAAAAGAAACAAAGTCTGGTCCACAGTCCCTGAATGTGACCCTGTTACCGTCATGGATGACTAGGCGAAGCCGGGTGTTGTCAATTACCCCTCACTCTTTATAATGGTCCTTTTGTTTTAGGGGGAGGATTTTTTTCTCCCAGAATAAGCATATGCACCTGAATCACAATTGCCTGTTGTGCAGCAAAAGGCAAAAACAAACAAAACAAAAACAAAAACAAAAATATACCCTACTTAATTCTCAGAAGTTTGTGTTTCCAACTTTTCTTCCCCTAGGTATCTGGGTTTTCACTTTTGGTTTTAGTGTTGAATATTAGCACATTGAGTCAGTGTGCTGACTCAATAACATAAAATACTACGTTCAGGGTGGTTTTCCAATAAGGTGTATCCAGTTATGTTCTCTATTTATATGACTTGCAATATACAGAAATGAAAGATATTAGGTTTTCAAGGGCTTAGTCACAGATGGATATAGACAGATCAATAAAACTCAGAGCTGATCCTTCTTTTCTACTCCCTTTTCCAGGCCCTCAATATCTCACCTCAGCAATTAAAAATCCTTGCCTCTCTCAACCTCTCATGACCTCCAGAACCCACCTCTCGCAATCCATCCTAAATATAGTGGCAGCATTAGTCATTTTCCTAAAACAAAAACAAAATTTCTCCCCTATTAAAAAGTCTTTGGGGCTTCCCTGGTGGCGCAGTGGTTGAGAGTCTGCCTGCCAATGCAGGGGACACGGGTTCGAGCCCTGGTCTGGGAAGATCCCACATGCCGCGGAGCAACTGGGCCCGTGAGCCACAACTACTGAGCCTGCGCGTCTGGAGCCTGTGCTCCGCAACAAGAGAGGCCGAGATAGTGAGAGGCCCGCGCACCGCGATGAAGAGTGGCCCCCGCTTGCCGCAACTGGAGAAAGCCCTCGCACAGAAACGAAGACCCAACACACCCAAAAATAAATAAAGAAATAAATTAAAAAAAAAAAAAAGTCTTTGATGCTTACGAATGAATCAAATTTATACTCCTGCAGTTTAACTCTGCTATTATAAGTAAGCTACACTGTACAGTTTGCTGTTCCATTATTGTATCTTCATACTTTCCTAATAGTATATCTTGTTAAGGACCCTACCTAGAATTCTCCTGTCATTACTCTGTTCATCCTTCAAGCTCAGTTTAAATATCACCTTTTCCAGGAAGCCTTTGTGATATTCTCCTTCTAGAAAAATATTTCTTTTCTTTCTTTTTTTTTTCCCCCTAAGCTCACGTGGCACATCTAGAATTGTCTTTGGGAACTTATTTAATTTCTTCTAATAAATCGTCTGACTATTATCCCCGAGGACAGGGACTATATACTCAATTATTTTACTTTCACCCACTTCACACTTGGAAAGAAATGTTCTTTAAAGAAAAAATTCTCTAAGCTGCATTGCTTACCTGGTTCTGCCTATTAGCTATACCAAATATGATAGAAAAAGGAAGCTATGGAATAAAAAATATTAATAAGTAATATATTATGATCAAGTGTAAATGCCTTAAATGAAAGAATGGTTTAGCATAAAGAAAGAAATAAAGGATAGGTTAGTTTATTCTGCGTGAATAAATAAACCCAGTAGCTGAGTAGTTTATTATGATAAAAATTAAACTTTGCTCATTACCTGTACAATGAACATGGGCAAGGAGATTCTGCTCCTCCTCATCTCTGAGGGATCCAGGCTGATGGGACCTTCTTCTCTACACATGTTTACATGATCACTGAGTCAGGAAAAGGGCACTAGGTGAACTACACCACACCAACTTTGAAAATTTCTGTCCAAAAGTGGCACAAGTCTCTTCTGCTCACACTTCATAAGCCGAAAGAAGTCATATGGCCAACCTGACTTCCAGAGGATAAAAAAGTGCAATCCTACATGTGTTCAGAAATGGAGACATTTTGAAATGGTTGGAAATGGCACTATGACTACTGCTCCATATTTTCCCAAGAGTTAGAGAAAAACAAAAGCAATACATTTTGAAATTTACTTAAAAACAGCCAAATACTTAAAATTAGGAAATTTCCTAAGGTTGATTGAAGATACCTCTCAATAACCTTAGCAAACACCTTCCTCATGGTGAAATGTTAAATATTTCCCCTTTAAGATTAAAGATAAGAATGCTTATTATCATTTCTATAGATCAATACAAACTACAAGTCCTGGCCAAGACAATAAGACATAAAAAAAAAATGAGATATAAGGTTTGGAAGAGAAAAATAACTGCTATTTCTAGAGGTATGATACAAATTGTTGATACTGCTTATCTTTTTTTTTTGATTTTCTATCAGAATTATTAACAATTATGAGCAAATTAGCCATAAAAATTACTTTAAAAATCAAAAGCAGAACATCAGTGACCTGTGGAATAATAGCAAATGAACTGACACTTGTATAATTGGAGTGTTAGAGAGGTGAAAAAGTATGGGGCAAAAAATTACTTAAGGAAATATTGTTTGGAAAACTTGTTAACTTTATAAAAAAAAAATCCACCTATAATTATAAAAATTTAAGCAAATACCAAGCAGAAGGGAAAAAAACCCCTAGGCATATTATATTAAACTGCTGAAAGCCAAAGTTAAACACAACATAAAAAGAGCAAGAGGAAAAATACACATTAAATACAGGAGATAAAATAAGAAAGCTGGCTTCTCACCAGAAACTATGAAAATCAGAAGGCAATGGAACAGTATCTTTAAATTTATTAAAAATATATAAAACCTATCAATCTAGAAAAAGTATTGATCAGCAGACATGCACTACAAGAAATACTTGAGGAAGTTCTTTTGGCTAACAGTAAATGATACCAAAATTTGATAACACAAGAAAGAATGAAAGATTAAATATTGTGATGAATTTTATCACAATAAATTAAATTAGATGAAAAAAGATACAATTTTTTTGAGAAACACAATAAACCAAACTGACAAAAATGAAAGATAATTGAATAGTCCTATTAAGTAGATAAAATTCATAATTAAAAAGGTAGTCAAAAGGTACAAACTTCCAGTTATAAAGTAAATAAGTCCTGGGGATGTAAAGTACTGCATGGTGTCAGTTGATAATACTGTATTGTATTGAAAGTTGCTGAGAGTAGATCTTAAAAGTTCTCATCACAAGAAAAAAAATTGTAACTGTGTATAGTGATTGATGTTAATTAGACTTATTGTAGTCATCATTTCATATACATACATATACTGAATCATTACACTTGAAACTAAAATAATGTCATTTATTGATCATATCTAAATTAAAAAAACCCTTCCTTCAAAGAAAATGCTGGGCTCAGATGGCTTCACTGGTGAATTTTATCAAGCATTTAAAGAAGAAATTATACCAATTATTCTCTTCTGATTTGTTTTTCCAGGGGAATTGGCATTTAAGGGAACAGTCTGAGTTTATTTGCTGAATGGAGATATTTAGATTCAGGTCTGGCCAATAAAGAATTTCACTATAATTTCAGCTGGGCTTTAATATTTTTGAGGTTATCCATTTATTGTTCAGTTAGCACTTGACATTGGCACTTATCTTCAGCCGGCTTCTCCCCTGCTATAGGCTGATGTACAAGAAAAGAAATGAAAAACATAGAAACCTGGCACTGCTGTTGGGCAGACAAATCCAAGTTATAATCTTCTTGAAAATGATTAACATCAACATTGATATAAACAAAGTCAATGTGTTGGAAAGAAGAAAGAAAAGGAACTCTGGTAAATTTAAGCCTAGGTCAAGGTGAGTTTTGCATTTCATAAACACATGCTTCAGGCCAAATATTTTGTGGACTAAGGCTAATTGTAATTCCTTTCAATCTTTTTATCACAGGGTTCTTATTGCAGGTAAAAAAGAAGTAAGAAAAGACAGTCTTTTACGTGCATTTCTTTCTAGTTCTAACAATTCCTTTCTAGCAGAAATTTTCCCAAACATGAAGGAGAATAGGCAAAAGTGAGGAAGAGAATGAAAAGTGTGTATCTGTGAACAGACATCTGAAAAACAAACTTTCAGGGAAGAAGGAAAGTTCTGGCAAGCTTAAGCAGCATCCTTTCACTGAATCATTAAGTGCGCGGACCGCAGTGCATGTATTAATGCTGCAGGTCAGGTTCCCTGGAAAGCTGACTCTGAGATAGAGCTTAGTCTGCAGAAAGTGTTTGAGGAGTTTCTGTCAGGATCAACACTTGGGCAGGATGGGAGGGAAGCAGAATTAGGCAAAGGGAGAAGTTGGGCTGCAGTGTAGTAGCAACAAGAACTAAGGCAGGGCTTCCCTGGTGGCGCAGTGGTTGGGAGTCTGCCTGCCAATGCAGGGGACGCGGGTTCGAGCCCTGGTCTGGGAGGATCCCACATGCCGCGGAGCAACTAGGCCCGTGAGCCACAATTACTGAGCCTGCGCGTCTGGAGCCTGTGCTCCTCAACAAGAGAGGCCGCGACAGTGAGAGGCCCGCGCACCGCGATGAAGAGCGGCCCCCGCTTGCCACAACTGGAGAAAGCCCTCGCACAGCAACGAAGACCCAACACAGCCATAGATGAATAAATAAATAAATAAAAATTAAAAAAAAAAAAGAACTAAGGCAAGCCTGAGGGGAGCCCTGAGGCTGGAATGGCTCTTTAGACATATCCCGAGTTGGGGAAAGGAGACCATACGGCACATCAACCAGTCTTGGGGTTGCATCTTGCCCTCTGGAGGAGGAATGACGATGGGCAATATGGCTCTCTTCATGGGAGGGCAAATTCCAGGGAGAACTGACAGCTGACAGCTCACAGCCAGCAGCACACTCAGTGGTTGAGGGAATTAGCACTTTCCTTCCTAGAAAGGGAATCTGGGCAGCGTCCACTACTGCCCACTCTTGCATAGCTTGGATCCTCTTGCTTCATCTAAACCCTGAAGGTCTTCTTCCCGAGAGATGGGCCTCTTTCCTAGGGTAAACTTGTTAGAGGAAACTTAGGAAAACGATAACCTTCACTGATGCAGGCGGGATTGAGGCTACAAATGTGATATGTCATTGTTTCCTTCTTCCTCAGTTTATCTTAGATTTTCTTCTCTCACAGCTAGCACCTGTGCTGCTTTTGGTGGCTTAGCTGGTGGGGTGACCCAAAGTCATATCTCTGATTATCCAAGTCCCTGGTCATCAAGCCCTTCTCAGACCTTGGCTACTGTATTTGTCTATTTACCAACACAATTGAGCAAAAAAGTATAAAGAGATAACCAAGTGCCAAACATTTTCCTCCCCGTCCCCAACGTGCCATAACAGCCTTCCTCCTGAAGATCATGTCAATTGCTTCTATCAATATCATGTTCCTCTCCTTGCCCGCTGGCCCCTTGGTATGAGAAGTATGAAGTACACAGGCATAAATCATAGCTTATATCTCCCTGGTGGATGTTTCCCACATTGAGAACTAAGACCAGTAAACACACAGAGGTCAGAATTCAGAAAAATGAAGCAGAAATTCCCTCTGGATCATTCCTACATTCATCCCTTGGTTCCTGACCCTATGTATTCTATCTAACTAATGGGGCACAGCACTATATAATGGCTGTTAATTTGAGTATGTATTGCATCCTGGAAGATGACTCCCTATCCTTGCATGGTCCCATTTTTGAGCGTGTGCCTTTTCTACGCCATCTGTAAGCTATTCTATTGCTCTTCAATGCCAGCTGTCTTGGATGCTGTGGTACATGACAGGACCAGTGGATCTCATGATCATGGGCCCACAGTTGCACCTCCTTCACTATAAAGCGAGTATCTTAGTCAAGGGTTTCTGAACAGTGGCATATTGACACTTCGGGTGAGATAATTCTTTGTTATGGGGAGTTGTCCTGTCCATTAAGATGTTCAGCAGCAACCCTGACCACTAGCCACTAGATGTCAGTAGCATCCTCCCAGTTGTGAGAACCAACCATGTCTGCAGGCATTGCCAAGTATGCCCTGGGGTGGGGAAATACTGCCCTTGGTTAAGACTCTTGCCTTAGACTGATGCAATATCATATGGGATTCCATGCAGGTGGACTAAACTTTCTGTAATCATATGGATAATGGTGCTGCCTGAGGTTCTTCAGACAGGAAAGGCAAATCCATATCTAGAATATGTAGAGATGCAAGAAGTGTTAATTCAAAATGAATTGGTTCTTCTTCCAGGATGGAAAGAGTTCGATGTATTCAACTTGCCACCAGGTGGCTGGTTGGCCTCCTGAAGGGATGGTGCTGTATGTGGGAGTTAGTTTTGGTCTCTCTTGCCAGCCTTAGTAAATGGGAGCTCATGTAGTTAGACCCATGCAAAGCCTCCGTCTCTGGACATCATGGTTTCTCTGTTCATTGTGCCTGGTGTTCCAATGCTGTGATCTCAGATGACAGAGAGATGGCTGACACGGATGAGATGACATTTTGTCTACTGTGATTACTTGGTTGTTTAATGCCTATTCCAGAGTAGATGCGCTCTGGTAACATGCATGCAAAGATCTTCACACTTTGTGCCTTCTCCCATTCGTCCATCCACATACCATGACTGCAGACCTTGTTGCCTGTGATCTCTCCACCTTTCTCGTCCCAAGCTATTTGCCACCCATGAATTCGCATAGATTTTTAATCTTGGGCCATTCTCTTTTCACCAAAAGAGGGTGATCGGTTGTACCATCTGGACTCTGCCTATCAGAAAGATTTCCCCCCACCACGTAGTGAAGTTCCAATCCATTTTTAGTTTATGCACACATACTGGGACGACAGGTCATAAATCAGCTTTGCTCTTTTCCTCCTTTGTCAGCTGTCCTAAGGCATCCCCTATGCAGCATATATAAATATTGGTTCAGAGGTCTCGCTTGGTACAACTGTGGTGGATGAAATGGAAGTCTGGGCCAGATTGTGTTGCTTACTTGGGCCTTTTGTATTGCTTGTGCCTAATCCTGGTTGTACTATTTTCGTCTTAAGACTTGGCGTGTCTGATAAAGTATATAATTTGACCTAGGCTTCTCGAGGCCAGAAAAGCCAAGCCAACAACTTACAATCAGACTTTGTTTGCAATACCTACCGATATGAGTGAATTCCTCCTTTCTCAAGGTCCCTAAAATATGCTGAGGCCTGCATCTGCTAGGAAGGTGAGTAAGGAAGGGTATATAGGTATGTGTTATAAGTGGTCCAGAAATTATATAGGTATGTGTTATAAGTGTTCCAGAAAAGGTTTCTCTTTACCCTTAAATAACCTGCCTAGAAAAAAGGAAAGATCTTGTATCTTGTCAAAATATTCACTTAACGTTCTATGTTGTCTTTATCAGGCCTTTGATTACTCAAGTAAACCTAGTCATCTCGATACTAAAAGAGCTTTGTTTTACTCAGAACTATATAACCTTCTATATCTGCCTATGAAGTCTTTAATTGTTACCTTCCTTACTCACCTGGTAAGGCTGCTGGGAACCCTGTAAGCAAGATACCAGGCTGTTTTTCCAAGGAGCTTTATTGGCTCCATAAAGTCAATCTTAGTTGCTTAGTTCCTTAAAGCTCTCTGGTCATATCTGAGTTTATGCATTCTCTTAAATCTGACATTTCAGTCAAAGTCTTCGTAATATAACCAATTTTCAGTTGCGTCCTGTTACAAGGAGAACAGATTCTTATTGAATTTATGCAAATAACTATAAGGTCATAAAAGCAAGACTACTCACTAAAAGTTTCTAAATTCTGGAGGGATCAAGTAGGGAGAAAAAAAATAAATGTTTCAATTCTGCTTATAAGGGTATAATTTACCAACCATTAGTTCTGTCAACCTTGTCTGATGTTTGAGGGTGATAGGGACAGTGATAATTCCAAGAAGTTTGCAAGCTGTTTACTAAGGCTCATATGATTTGCCCAGCAAAGTGGGTATCTTGATCATTGGAGACTGTGGAAAATATACCCCAAGTGGGAAACACATTTTCTAATAGTTTCTTTGCCACTGTGAGGGTATCAGCTTTCTGGCAAGAGCAGGCTTCAACCTATCTGGAAAACACATACAATAACAAGAACATATTGATAACCCATATTAAGTGGTGGTTGAATGAAGCCCAGCTGCAGGTATTCAAAGGGTCCAGAGGCAGAAGATCTGAGGCCTCTGCTGGGTCAGACATTGCTGGTAGACTATTTCTTAAATTTTATGGAATTCTCCCCACCAATATCTATTTTCAATTTGTGCCATCTTAAATACACTATAGTGGGTGAAGGAAAGGAAAAACAAAAAAATGGTGTTTACCAGGGAGCTGGGAAGAACCAAGGGGCTGTCCTCTGTTTCCCACAGTCCTGACTGTTTGTTTAACCTACAGCAATTGTTTCCCATCTTAATATCCTTGATTCAGAAGGAGATTGTTGCCATGTTACAAAAACATCAAGATGGCAACAGTATGTTGCTGCTGCCTTTGAGTTAAAGTCAGCTAGGGTCAGTCCTTTCAGTGTGAGCCCCAATTTTGATGAGAGACAACATTTTATGCCAGGATACATCAGACTTTCAGGAATTTCACACAATTTCTGGAACACTTATAACACATACCTATATATCTCTTTTTCGTGAGGAGAGAAAACAAATCTTTCAGATATTTCAGAGGCCTCTGAAATGTCTCATATCTCAAAGTTAGTTCTAAATCAAAAAGACTTCATTTAGAGCTTGATTTTGGAAATTTGTTAAAACATCAAAAATGTTTTGAACTAGTCAAATAGAATAATAGGTCAATTGAAACAATGCTTACCCATTTAACCAAAATAACAATTAAAGACTTCATAGGCAGATATAGAAGGTTATATAGTTCTGAGTAAAACAAAGCTCTTTTAGTATCCAGACGACTAGGTTTACTTAAGTAATCAAAGGCCTGATAAAGACAACATAGAACATTAAGTGACTATTTTGACAAGATACAAGATCTTTCCTTTTCTCTAGGCAGGTTATTTAAGGGTAAAGAGAAACCTTTTATAATCTGTTATTATCAAGAGCAGACCAATAGAAAAAAAATTGTCCTTTTAATGTAGAGAAAACCAAATTCCAATTTTGTTCCAGTTTACTTTTGATATTAAAACTCATTTACTTAATTATATTCATTCCAACTTTATCCAGTCCTGACCACATATAAAATTTCTTTCCAAAGATTCCTTTTCATAGATCTTCATTTACTGAGAACACACATCCTATTTTCCTTGCATATGAAGATGCTTCCTTTTTTACCCTTAGAAACCTTTAATTTCTAGAGAAGACTGCAAAGTAAGCAATTATGAACTGTCTTTTATATTAGCATTCTGTATACTGGCAAACATAAATACTTTTTATAATTTCTGGAAATATGTGCTTTCTCATAGAAAATTTCACAGCACAGCTCAAACATGTTTACTAATACTCCCAAATATCTTTAGCTTCTCTGTAAACGGAAGCCTATGTTCAGTAATTAATATTTCAGTTTCTCATCTTATTTGGGAATGATCTAGATATTCAATGAATGTAACAACTTATTGTTCAACTTAATTTAGCAAAATTTGAAGGGTGTACATTGCCAAAGAGATTTGGGAAACTATTTAAGTAGACATATCATAAAACAATCACTGCTAAAACGTTCACATAAAAACTCTCAACTCATTTACATTTATTTAATTCATTTGCTTTTAACAATCATGTTTAGTTACCTACAAAAAAACTTCATTAGACATTATACAACTTCAGTCATCATCCTAAATTATTTTTCTGGCTGACAAATTTTGTAAGAGATAATATGAGCTTATCTGACTTTTAGTAACCTAGATTGAATAAAAGTATTATACATAATGTTGGTAACATTAAAGACATGTCTATATTAATTAAACCAAAAAAAAAAAACACTAGCTTTTATTTACTAAAGAGTAATCCTAGATCATGTGAACTTGAAAAGCATTTGGGTTAGTGTCTATTATATTTTCTGAGAATTTAATTTATGTATAAGTGCTTGTTTGTTTAAGCCAATTAAATAGAACTCTTTTACAAATTACTTTTAGTAATACCATCTGAACATAGAAAAAAACCCACACATCTATAATACATGTATAAATAAGACACACATGACATACAGACAGATACAGAGACCTTACAGGTTTTGTTCTAAAATTTTCCTGCAACTAGATGTTTGGACAAGGGTGCTTCTACAGCAGTTTGTGTTTTTTTAAAAACCACCTCCCCTGCCCCTTTTTCTTCTTCAGTCTTAGGAATTGTAGATGGTCTAGATAAAAGTTCCTGGAGAGGTTGAGATAAATAGGGAGATAAAATGGTGATAGATGTAAAGGAGTGGGTGGAATTTGACCTGCCTCTAGAGCTGCATTTATAATTTTGCAAAGATTTGTCAGATGTAACTTAAATGACATTATATGATGGATAGTTGATCCATCCACCCAATATCTTCGATTTGCTTCTTTACATCAGGGAGATTTCTAACTAAGATGTAAATCAAATGATTTTCATGTTCTGCTCAGGCAATTTTGTTGGTTCCCTTTAGCATGTCCTATTAATATTGCTTAAGGGGCAGATTTACACGCCTTCTGTTTTACAATACTAGGTAGAGGAAACATTTCCCAGTGAGATACAATGTCCATGTCCATAATATAATCAGGTAAAAGAAATGCAATTATTTTATATAAAGCCTGTTCAAATATACCAATTCTCCTATAAACGTTTTACCTTAATTCCATCAACTCTTACATTCTGAACTATAGCCTCCATCAGGAGTTCATGAATAGGTTTTCGTTTTACAGTATTGGGTGGGGAAAGTGTTTCCAGCCAGACATAATATCTATTCCCATAAAACATTCAAATAAAGTTGGCATAACTTCTTAACATAAAGCCTATTTAAACATTCCGATTTTCATAATTCTATCAACACTTACATTTCTATATTCTTCCACCCTAATTGTAGCCAGAGTCAGAGCTCCACCAGTGGGTTTTGATGTCACACTTTGTGGGGTTCCCATATCAAGGAATCCTGGAAACCTCTCTTTTCTACCCCTTGACCATTTTCCTTACTCTTGTGCAAAAGGCTTTGGGTCCCCAGTGAGGGGTCAAGCCAAGGGATCCTGGCCCTTTTGTCCATCTTTAATTTGATTAACTGGCCTAACTGTTGCTGGTCAGGTTTCTCATTGTAATCTCTGCCTTCTAGCTTTCCAGATTTCTCCAGTCTGGGGTAAATAGACCTGACTTGTTTAGGTTCCTTTAATATTGAGGGACCAACAGGAGATCACTTTGACCCATCCAGCCTTTGGTAGTGCTGCGTTGAAACCTTTGTTTTAATCCCATTACTGTCCATTTTATTCATCCCAATTCAATTATTTATATTGCCTTTTTTATGTATCCATTAATCTCAGGAGGTGATCTATTCATAAAAAATTTTGAGGATCCTCCATGGGTTTAAATAATTTTTCTTTCTCTTAAGTACCAGACAACTGTACCTCCAGTGTCCTGATTTTTTACAATATCTGCAAATGTCTAAAAGTAAATACATTTTCTCTTTTCTCTTCTGTTTCTTTCTAAAAGTTTGAGTTCTATTTTTTACCACTAAGTCTATGATCCATTTTAATTTATATTTTATATAAGGTGTGAGGATTAGGTCAAAGTTCTTTTTTTTTTTTTTTGCCTATGGACATCCAATCACTCCCATACCATTTATTGAAAATGCTATCCTCCTTCTATTGTATTGCTTTTGCTCTTTTGTCAAAAACCAGTTGGGTGTAATTATGTGGGTCTATTTCTGGGTTCTTTATTCTATTGCATTGATCTGTGTGTATATTCTCCACCAATACTACACTATTTTAATTACTGTCACTACATAATAAGTCTTGAAATAAGGTAGAGAGTTCTTCCCATTTTACTCTTTTTAAAAATCATCTTAGCTATTCTAGTTCCTTTGCCTTTCCATATAAGGTTTAGAATAATCATGTCCCTAGCTACATAAAATCTTTGCTTGGAATTTGATAGAAATTGTCTTAAACCTGTATAGAAATCTGTGGAAAACTAACATCTTTACTATGTTGAGTCTTCCAATTCATGAACACAATATGGTTCTATATTTATATCTTTGAATTCTTTCATCAGCATTTTATAGTTTTCAGCTTATAGGTCCTGTACATGCTTAGACCTAAACATTTCATTTTTTTTGGAGTGACCAAAAATGCCATTGTATTTTTAATTTTGGTGTCCATGTGTTCATTGTTAGTATGTACAATTACAATTGACTTTTACATGTTTATTGTATCCTGCAATCTTGCTGAACTCACTTAACAGGTCTAGTAGTTTTTAATAGATTCCTTGGGGTTTTCTACACAGACAATCATGTCATCTACAAATAGGGGTAGTTTTATTTTTTTCTTTATGGTCTGTATGGTTTAAGACTTTTTTCAGAGCAGTTTTAGATTCACAGCAAAACTGAGGAAGGTGCAGAGATTTCTCATATACCCGCTGCCCGCAACACATGCAAAGTCTACCCCATTATCAACATCCCTCACCACAGGGTACATTTGCTATAACTGATGAACCTACGTTGACGTATCATAATCACCCAAAAGTCCATAGTTTACCTTAGCATTCACTCTTGGTGTTATATATTCTATGGGTTTGGACAAGTGTGTAATGATACATATCTATTATTATAGTATTATGTAGAGTATTTTCACTGTCCTAAAAATCCTCTGTGCTCTGCCTATTCAGCCTTTCACCCTGTAACCCCTGGTAACTATTGATTTTTTTTTTTTTTTTTACTGTTTCCTTAGTTTTGTTATTTACAGAATATTGTACAGTTGGAATCACACGGTATGTAGCCTTTACAGATTGGCTTCTTTCACTTAATAATATGCATTTAAGGTTCCCCCATGTCTTTTCATGGCTTGATAGCTCATTTCTTTTTAGAGCCCATTGTCTGGATGTACCACAGATTATTTATTCATTCACCTACTGAAGGACATCTTGGTTGCCTCCAAATTTTGGCAATTATGAATAAAGCTGCTATAATCATCCGTGTGCAGGTTTTTGTGTGAACATACGTTTTTAACTCTTTGGGTAAATACCAAAGAGTACAATTGCTGGATTGTATGGTAAAAGTATATTTAGTTATGTAAGAAACAACTGTCTTTCAAAGTGGCTGTACTATTTTTCATTTCCACCAGCAATGAATGAGAGTTCCTGTTGCTCCACATCCTCACCAGCTCTTGGTGTTGTTAGTGTTCTGGATTTTAGCCATTCTGCTAGATATGTAGTGGTATCTCATTGTTGTTTTAATTAGCATTACCCTGATGACATAAGATATGGGGCATATTTTCATATATTTAATTGGTAACTGAATATCTTCCTTGGTGAGGTGTCAGTTGTTTGACTCATTTAAAGAAATTGAGTTGTTTTCTTATTGTTGAGTTTTAAGAGTTCTTTGCATATTTTGGATAACAGTCGTTTCTCAGATGTGTCTTTTGAAAATATTTTCTCCTAGTCTGTGACTTGTCTTTTCATTCCCTTGACATTGTCTTGCACAGTGCAAAAGTTTTTAATTTTAATGAAGTCCAGCTTATCAATTATTTTTTCCATGGATTGTGCCTTTGATGTTGTATCTAAAAAGTCATCGCTCTACCCAAGGTCATCTAGATTTTCTCCTATGTTATCTTCTAGGAGTTTTATAGTTCTGTGTTTTATATTTGTGTCTATGATCCATTCGGAGTTAACTTTTGTGAAGGGTGTAAGGTCTGTGTCTAGAATTCATTTTTTTGCATGTGTATGCCCAGTTGTTCCAGCACATTTTTTGCTCCATTATATTGCCTTTATTCCTTTGTCAAAGATCATTTGGCTATATTTGTGTGGGTATCTTTCTGGGCTCTCTATTCTGTTCCAATGACCTACAGGCATACTTGTAGATTTATTGCACTTAGCTATACTGTGCTTCCTAGATATTGAATTTTTTAAAAATTGAAGGTTTGTGGCACCCCTGTGTTGAGAAAATCTATTCGCACCATTTTCCCAACAGCATTTGCTCACCTCATGTCTCTATGTTTCATTTTGGTTATTCTCACAATATGTCAAACTTTTTTATTATTATTATATTTGTTATGGTGATCTGTGATTAGTGATATTTGATGTTACTGCTATGACTCACCGAAGACGCAGATGATGGTTAGTATTTTTTAGCAATAAAGTATTTTTAAATTAAGGTATATATATTTTAAGGCATAATGTTATTATACACTTAATTGACTACAGTATAGTGTAAACACAACTTTTGTATGCACTGAGAAATGAAAAAATTCATGTGATTCACTTTATTGTGATATTCACTTTATTACAGTGGTCTAAAACTGAACCCTCAAAATCTCTGAGGTATGCCTATATTTACCTATTTACCACACTCTCCTGATTACTGTAGCTTATAGTAAATCTTGAAGTTGAGTAGTGTCAGTCCTCTGACTTATTCTTTTCCTTCAGTACTGTGTTGGCTCTTCCTGGTCTTTTAGCTCTTTTTAGAATCACTTTGTCGATATTCACAAAATAACTTGCTGAAATTTTGATTGGGGTTGCAATGAATCCATAGATGAATTTGGGAAGAACTGGCATCTTGGCAGTATTGTCTTCCTATCGGTGAATGTGGACTATCTCTCCACTTATTTAGTTCTTTAAAAAAAAATTTCATTCATCAGAGTTTTGCACTTTCCCCAATACAGGTCTTGTACATATTTTGTTAGGTTTATACCTAAGTGTTTCACTTTTTTGGGTATTATGTTCTGTATGGTTTTTATCTCCTTTCCTTGCTGTATTGCGTTGAGTAGAACTTCCAGAACTATTTGAATAAAAGCAGTCAGAGCAGACATCCTAGTTTTTTTCCTGATCTTAGGGGGAAAGCATTTAGTCTTTTTATCACTAAGGATATCTTTGCTATAGGGTTTTTTGGTTTTGTAAATGCCCTTTATAAAGCTGAGGAAAGTCCCCTTTATTCCTCATTTTTAGACAGCTTTTATCATGAATGAATACTGAATTTTTGTCAAGTGCATGTTCTGCATCAATTGATATTATCATGTGATTTTTTGTCTTTCAGCCTATTAACATGGTGGATTACATTATTAATTTTCAAATAGTGAACTAGCCTTGTAGCCCTGAAATAAACCCTGCTTTGTCATGATATATAATCCTTTTTATATTTTGCTGTATTCTATTTGCTAATATTTTGTTAAGAATTTTTGCATCTATATTCATAAGGGTTATTAGTCTTTATTATTATTATTTTTTTACTATCTTAGCATTGTTTTGGTATCAGAATAATATCAGCTTCATAAAACTAAATGGTAAATGTTTTTTCTTATTCTATTTTCTGAAAAATATTGGGTATAATGAATTATTCTTTCAATATCTGTATAATTAGTTTTAAAATTATGAATTCAATTTCCTTAATAGATTTTGGGCTATTCTAATTCTATATTTCATATTGAGTGAATTGTGGTAGCTTGTGCTTTTTGAGAATCCGGTCCATTTATTCTAAGTTATTAAATTTATTTGTGTAGATTATTGATTTGAGATATTTGCTCCCTTCTAATATAAACATTTAGTGTTAAAAAATTTCCCCTCAAAACTGTATTCGTTATGTCCCACAGATTTTGATATGTTGTCATTTAATTTTCATTCAATTCAAGAATTTTTATTTTCCTTGAGACTTCCTCTTTGACTCATGTTTTCAAATGTGTTGTTTAGTTTCCAAGTGGTTGGAGGTTTTCCTGTTATCTTTTTGTTATTGGTATCTAGTTTGGCTCCAATGTGGCTAGAGACCACACTTTGTATAATTTTAATTATTTTAAATTTGCTGTAGTTTGTTTTATTGCCCAGGATGTGGTCTATCTCAGTATATGTTCTATGGGTCCTTGAGAAAAGTGCATATTCTGCTGTTGGTGGTGGAGTATTCTATAAATGTCAATTCGAGCTTGTGGGTTTATGGTGTTTTTGAGTTCTTTTATATCCTTGCTGATTTCCTGTTTAGTTGTTCTATCTATTACTGAGAGAAGGGTATTGAAATCTTCAACTATAACTGTGGACTTATTTCTTTTTATAGTTCTACCAGTTTTTGTTTCACATATTTTGTTGCTCTGTTCTTTGGTACATATGAATTTAGGATTGCTATATCTTCTTGGAGAATTTATCTTTTAACATTATGTAATGTCCCTCTATGTCCCTGGTAATTTCATTTGCTTCAGTTAGCTTCTTCTGACATTACTCTGGCAGGTGAAGTGCATGTGTCACCTCATTACTGCTAGAAGTGTTTCTTGTTTTCTGCTCAGCCTCTGTTGACTTCCAAAAAGAGAAGGAGCTCCTTATCACTGCTAGGCATGGATGAGAATTCAGCCTCCCCACTAGCATCATCTGATACCACCTGGCTGGTAGAGATCGGAGGGCTTCCTATTACTCTCCCATGTGATACCAGAGGGTGGGGTCTCATTACTGCTGGGCAAAGGTGAAATTCCTGATGTTCCACTAGGCTTCCTGTGACAACACCTTAGTGTTGGAGGGCACTGCTTACATCCTGGTGATGGTGGAAGTCTAGACTCCCCTGTCAGCCTTTGCTGGCATGGGTGGGGAGTGGAATCACAGTTTTTTTCCCTGTGGTATTTAGCTGAGGTAGAGCAGCTTTTGTCTAAAAAATTTGTCTTGCTAGACTGCCCTATTCATGATCCTTTAGCTAAAGAGAGTAGGCTTTTGTTAGGGTTTTTTTTTTTTTTTTAATAAATTTTTTTAAACTTATTTATTTGGCTGCTAGGGCTTTTAAAATTTGTATCCATTTGTGTTTCTTAGTTGCCAGTTTCTTTAGCTCCAAGTCTGGGATGTATAAGGCAAAAGGAAAATATAGAGAACTCACCACTGTGTCATTTCTTAGGTCCTGAGGTCCCTAGTCAGTCTACCTTCTTTTCTCACCTTTCAGAGTCTTCCTATGTTTGTTTTGTACATAGTGACCAGAACTTTTAATTGTTCATAGTGAGACAAATAAGGAAAAATATGTCTACTCTATATTCTCAGAAGTGGAAGTCTCTTACTGACAATTTTGACTGAACTCCTACCTCTCTATACTGTATAAGCATTCTCATTTTAAAGAGAGAGTTTGAAATGAGCTCCATTAACTTTATTACTTGAGTAGAAAATGACCTCTTTACATATGTGCTTGGTTGTAAAAAATGTGAATCATCTTAATTGCAATCAAGTTTAACCTGTTTTCTTTGGAAAGATTCTACTGGGTCAGTGATGCATAGTCATAGACAAGTGCCCCCACCCCATGCTTATATAACATCTTCTGACCTAATGATAATATAACAAATTCAGCCAATATGTAAGAGATGCACAATATAAACGGGTATTTCAGGCAATGAGTTTCAGAAGGAAATAAAAGAAAGACAAAAAAGATTTTATTCATGAAACTTCTAATACTGACAACAACAGCCGCCAGGAAAGTTATGGTGCCACATAACAAAATTCTCTAGTTTATTCATCTGGGCAACATAAAAGTTCTAGTAGTTTTTAGGATAACATTTAAAAATACATATATTTAATGTCATTACATAAATTTGGACTAATTTTAATAGCAGAAAAATATCTTTATTCAAAAACTAAAAGCAACCCTGAGCACAAGACACAAACTAAAAGTCCTAAACCATTTTCATAATGTTTTTCTTTTAAAAATACTTTTCTAACTCTATAATTGTTTTTATAGTAGCAGAGTACAAAGTTTTAAGAAACACATTTGGGAAAATACTTGAAACTGAAAAAAATCTGCTTTTAAAATTTGAAAGAGCACATACTACTTTCTTACAAGAAAAGATAGCTTGATTCTTCACAGATATCTAATGACTTTGTAGCAAGCCACAAAACTGAAAAAGCTCTGATAAATGAATTGTTGTTTGATTCGATTCTGAGTCTCAATTGTTAACTTGAACTGCACCTGTACATTCAATCTTGTGCTTTGAAATGCCAGTGTGTCCCTAATAGAAGGAAGAGAGGAAGGAAGGAGAAAAGGAAAGAATGAAGAAAGGAGAGAAGGAAGGAAGGAAGGGAGGAAGGGAGAGAGAAAAAGAAGATTACAATATTTCAAATAAATCAGCAGTTGTGGGAAAAGGCCACTATTTTTCGTTCATATACCTGACTTATGAAACAGGTGAAATAAATTTAAAAGACTGGACAATTTTTTTTGCCTTCTCAGCTTTCATTCCCATTCATCTGGTAATAGCATCCCAGTTTTACTTTGGAGGTATATGCTTCCTCATGGGTCAAGTGGTGAGCCCATTACCCAAACTGGGTCAATAAGTTACTTATAATACAGAATGTTAAAAACTTTAATAAGATACAATAAGGCAACAATATTTGTTTTCACCTAAAATTTTATCCATTAGCCTCAGTCAACTAAAATATAAAGTCTAAAATCATCTTGAATAAAACCCACCTGAACCTCTATATTGAGTGATGCCCAATGGCCTTTCAGAATATTTACCAGTATTTACCTAAAAATGCCCAGGTTTCCATAGGTGACTATGATTCCAACTTCATATTGATTCCAATATCCATAAGGATGTTCACTGCTTGAGAAATGTCTTTCTCCTTGAAAAAATTCAACCAGAGTGCTGAAGACAAATGTCCTCTGAAAAAAATTAAGGTAACTGCTCTGCCTTAAATGGCACAGGCTGGAATTCCACAGACAAACCACTGTCATAACTTTCCACTGGATAATCTAAACAGGTAGGCTGTTAATGAGACTTGTGTAGAATTTGTACTATGTTGCAGGGGAATGCTTGTGGTCTGTGTAGACTATTTTATAACGTTTTTCAAAAAAAAACTTCTAAGAAATCATATTCACTGTAGGTATTACTTGAAGGTACCAGAAGGCATCAGCCTTTGGTTAGAGGGAAATATTTCTGTTGAAAGAGAGCAAGGAATAGAAAAATATGCAACTTCTAATGGATTAAAGGCACATTCTACAGTTTATATTAAAAACTGGATTACCACAGTTGAAAATCAGAACCAGGGTGTACATTAGAGTTGAAAATTCTGGAAATTTTCATGGTTTTATTTTATTTTAGAACTATGTTGACTGGATATGGAGATGTAAAATGTTGGGTTGAGAGAAAATATACTCAGTTATTGGGTAAATAATTCCACATGAGGTATTTGCTATGATGAATTAATGCCACTACAGCCTGGGGATTTAAAGCAATATCCAACATTTAGAGAAATGTGCCTTTAAGTGGAAAAACCTAACACACAGAAACCCATAAAAGTGATGGTTCATAACCCACCCGTGCTTTCATTGTTCTGTACCACATATTGGCACTTATTCTCCACATCAAGCAGAGCAATAACCTTACCCTCTGTCAGACCCAGCCTCTTTTGGGTCATCAAGGCAAACATTTTCATCTGAAACGTCACTTCAAAGTAAAACACGTGATTTGTGACATTTCTCAATACAAATATATTTCTAAATAACTATCCACTTTCCTATATAAGAGGAATAGAAAAAAATACATTTTCTATGGATCACCAGAATAAGGTATGAAATGAGATACAGTTTCAGGAAAATAGTAGTTTTTGAAAGATTCCAGTATGGAACCCTTGTTAGTAGATGGTAAAGAACAGAACCTGAATTCAGGTCCCTGGAAACTTGTTCTGCCTTGACACACTGCCCCTTCAAAATAAATATATAAATCAATACAGAAATAAAATCAGAAAAATACTTAACTACTAAATTTTTTAAATTAACAAAGGTTTTTAAAAAAATCCCATATTCTGCAAACAAAAAGATAATGACTATTAACAGTTTTATGCTATATTTTTACCTGATTTATTTTTCTATCCTAGCTTTTACAAAATCATAGTTGTACTAATGTAGCATCATGTAATTTTAGATCCTACTTTCCCATTGAACATTATGATAATCACACACCATAGTTTCAAAACTTTTGTAAATATGCCTGGGTGATGTTGCCTTCAATTGGATGGTCCACAGTTTAGAAAATGGTTTCTGTTTGTGGTCTAATTTTGGAGTGAAGTCCTCCAGATTTAAATATTTTGCACTGATGCCTGAACATAAAATCATTTTGACTTGCACCTCTTGGGACTTTGGGAGAGCAGTGTTCATTCTAGTTAAACTCAAGCTTTCTCAAGAATCTTAAGAAGAAAACCTCGATGGCAAAGTGTGAACAAGCAAAAGAACGGCCAATAATGGGAAAAGAACTATTCGTATGATGTTGCAATTCTCAGAGCCAAGGAATAAATCTTGGATATTTTGGGATTGGTTTGTCCAAATATCAGATTTGAGGAAATCTTCAGGTTCACATTTTTCCTGGATTAGCCTGTCTTTGACTCTTTATCCTTATATAGAAATGGCTGGACTGGTCACATTTTAAAGAGAAATGGAGAGAAGATTTTTCAGGCCAAATCAAATTTTATGTTTCTGTTTCTCCCAAATTATTTTCAGATGCAAGAAAAAGCAAACCACACAGAAGAACTGCACACTGCAATGAAGTTGGAATGCAAGTCTTCATCAGAAGGGAGGGAACAAACTTTGGATAATACAACCACAAAATATGTGAACCACAAACAAGTATAAACACACAGGTAGACACAACACACACATGCATGCACACACACACGCACACACACACTGACACAGGTCCGCCCTTTTCCCAGGAATTTTCATCAATGTAGTTTTTTTTTTTAAGAGAAGATTATTAACATCCCAGTAAAAGTATATAAAAATTTCATGTCTCTTTCCATATTTAAATGCTTGGCTTTACAAATATTGTGACTATTCTGAAACATAAACCCTAAAAATATAAAAAATAAAAACCTTGGAAGTAAGTTGTTTTTTTTTAATGATCAGGCCATATATAGTCAATTAAAGTTGAAAATAAATTAATATGCCTCAAATCTTCCTTTAGGATCCAGTCCCCAAAACTTTCCCTAAAATATAGGAGTTTCTAGCATAAATTGCCTTTTCCCCCTCTATCACATGGGTTCATTTGTGTAGAGGACAGAAAATTTCTACCAAATTAAGCAAAGATAGGGATAAAGATACCTATCAGATTGTCCTTTTCTTGAGTGCAAACAATTAAGTCAAAGCTAGGCAATTAAAGCATAGTAGTCTAATATCAAATTGCACTCTCTCTGTCAGTTGCCATAAATTTAAAAAAATATCTAGTTATGCAAAAGTTATAGATTTTTAGCAATATTTTGACTTTTCGATTTTGTCAGATAATTTACATTTTCACTGGGCTATGCAATTTATTTTAGATACCTTTATAGTAAAATGAGAAACTCAATATGACTTCCAAATCCCTTGGGGAAATAGTAATGTCATATATCTTGAATTATTTGTAGTTTCAAAGACCTTGTGCTATAAGATTATATGATTGGTGCCATTCATTTCTTTCTTATTCCTTCATTGCCTTAAATGTGTCAGGTACTGGGTTTGGTTTCAGGGATTTCTACATGCATACCATAGCGCATATCCGTGAAGGGCTTTCATTTGTCTAGAGGTAAGCAAATAATTTAAAAGATGATTAAGCACTTTTATTTTTGAAAATATGGTAGGTTAGTTGTCCAGAAAAACTCCTCCAGAAAATAATATCCATAAATACTGAATAAATTTTTTAATGATATATTTTTGTATTACTTGTCTGAGCTCATGAGAAAGCCAAGATCTTGTTAGGCAGATGGCAAAAAGGTGTGAGAACAGAAAAGTAGACAAGTTCCAAAATCATTGTTTACCATGAGGGCATCTGCCATACCTGGTGGCTCACAGCTGCATGGGCAGAGCAGATACAAAACCTGGAGTCTGTGCAAGGGGAGGTATAAGAGCAAAGAGGTAGTCTAAAACCAAAAGCTTTCAAAAGGTGCCACATGAGTAGATGAACTAGGAAAGAATATCCTCACAAGGAGACTGAAGTCATACGAGCAACTACGAGTGAACATCGCCAGAAAAATCCAACTCAAAATGTTGTAGATTTTGGAAAGACACATACAGACTATGAAATGAATACAGCCACATGTTTCAAGAAGTAAGAAAATATCAAGTTTATGAAGAAGGACAAGAGATATTTTTAAAAGTCACCAGGGAGTTAAAGAATCTGAAAATAAAGGCGTCACTGAGAATACAGGATGGGGCCAAAGAGATTAAACATCTGAAAGATAATTAAGCAAAACAGAAGACAGCGAATGTAACTGAAGGTTCAGATGGAGAGAGAGAGAGAGACAGAATGGGAACAAGGAAATATTCACAGATTTAATTATTTAGGATTTTCTAGTATTATTGATATATAACAATCTTTAGCTCCAGGAAATCCAATAAATATCAAGTAACTTAAAAAAAATAGCACACCTAGACACATTGCAATGAAACAGAATAACATCAAAGACTAAAACATCCTAAAATACAGACAAGATAAAATAACTTCATACAAATAAAAATAAACTGAAGCAGACTTCTTATAGCAACATTGTAAACCAGAATAATATCTTCTAAGCTCTGAAAGAAAATAACTGTCAACCTAGAACTTTATGCACAGTAAAACTATCCGTTAAGAATGAGAATAAGATAAAGACATTTTTTGTATTCTCAGGAAAAACCAGTTAAAATATTGAATACTGGAATTCGAGACATAATCCAAATTATCAGAAAAATCTCTTACTTTTTCTGCTTTATAATTTACAACATACTCACATTTATTTTCTCATTTAAAACATTTTAATGTGGTTATTTTCTGTTGCCCCAAATAAGAAGTTATGTTCTTTCAAAGTTGGAAGAACAAGTTTTACGAATTAACTGTTTGAATTGACAAAATGACAAAAATAATATGTAATCAATCCAGCTGACTTGGAAAACATTGAAGAGTACGTACAGAGGAAGAAATCAAAATCATCTAACAGAGCATTCCTCAAAGATAACCACTGTTAATATTTTGTTCCAAAATCTTCCATGCACATGTGTTTTTGTAGTGTAATTTTTCCGTTGAAAATAGATTCTAAGCATATTACTATGCCAATCATTTTTTCCTATTACAATTTTTTAAATGGATAGATAGATTTTCATCCTATGAATGTTGCTTAATCATTAAATCACTTACTACTTAGCTACTGTGATAACTTGGATTATTGTACAGTAAATATTTACTTTCCTCCTCTCCTACGGTAGATAACTTTTTAACTTTGTTGATATTGAGCTTGGCCGTAGAACTTATTTTGGCCAATGGAAGTTAATGTATTTATGCAAACAGAGTTGTTAATTGTGCTTGACCAAGTTAGTTTGGCTCTAATGCTTTGATGACTCACTATAGGCAGCTGCTGTCCTTCCAGCTTGGACCCCCAAGTAAGCACATATGGGAACAAATCAGAACCCAAATTGGACCTTGGATCCAAGTACCACCAATGCAGAGTTTCCCATTCAAGGCTAGACTAAATTAGCCAATCTCAACTTATCTGCAGATACATGAGCATTAAATGAATGCCTGCTGTTGCAGACCACTGAGTTTGGAGATGTTTTTTACATGCATTATTGTGAGCTGATGAATACAACTAGAATTGGACGTTGAGGCTGTTTTCCAGTTTTGTTAGTATGAATAGTGCTTCATTGAACATGTCACTATAGCTTTTTAAAAAGTATCATTATTCTCTTTTCACAGAGGAGGAATCTGAGGCTTGGTTTAAGTTTGTCACCCAATAGTACACAGCTATTAAGGGACAAAAGCATAATTTGAATCTGGGTCTGTCGAATGTCAAAGCCCATGTTCTTTATAAGATGCTACATTGTCACTGAAATATGTTTACTATTTTGGGTAAATATATATTAAAATAAGTCTTGTTTTTCATAATAGTATAGAACAGCTTTGACCGGCAAAGTATTAACTGCTTTTTGTCTCATTTTCACTTAAAATTAAACATTGCACTGAATTCTTATTACATGAAACACTAAAGCTTCTACACCTATCGTTTAAAGCAAACTTAGCTTGGTACAATGTTTTTTCTTAAAGCAGACATTAAATAAGACCATAATTTGTAATGGAAATTGTAGGTTCAATATAAGAATGAGTTGCCTTGCTAAAACTTTCATTTCTTGGTGCCCTTCTTTAAATACCCATCTTTTTCATAACATCATTGTAGGTTTATTCATGCTTTCACAAACATATACGGTGAGATAATACAGGCAACCTTTGCTTGTAAAAGACAAAACTGATCTGTATGTTTCACTTAGTTAACTTGGCTTCTCTTTTTCTGACTGAACACAATCAATCAAAATAGTATGTACAGAGTCAGGTAAAGTAGCACTTTAATATTTAGTAATTTTCATTAGGAGTCAATAATGTACACGTTATTCACATAGGACGGGGTCATAAGAGAGTAATATACACCTTGAGTACAGGCAGACATACAAATTAGTAGCTGCCGAAAGAACCCCTATATTCCACTTACGTTTGATAAATTAAACATGTTTGATGTTGAAATGGTCCATTTAGAACTAAGGGTATGTCTAGTCAAGAGAATACCATTCATTTCTTTATGTTCTTCATATATCTAACTTGACATCACATAACTCAAAAAAATAAAATTAAATTAGAATAATTTCAGTAGGCCAAAAACCATTATCTTCATGAGCCCTCTGTACAGGAGATACAGATCTTTCTGATTTTGAGGTCCATGGATATTATTGCCAAAGAGAGGGACTATGGCACTAGGGATCACTTTACAAATATAATCATTCTGCATATGGCCCTCACTTTACCTGACTCTGCACATACTATTTTGATTGATTGTGTTCAGTCAGAAAAAGAGAAGCCAAGTTAACTAAGTGAAACATACAGATTAGTTTTGTCTTTTACAAGCAAAGTTTGCCTGCAGTAAAAGCTAACAGATCACTTCCAAAATTTAATATACATTTAAGTGCACAGACCGTATTTTTGAGCATGTACACAATGATCATGTCACAAGATGGAATGGAATGTGAAGTGACAGAGGTGAAAACAAAATCCTGGAAGCTAAAGGAAGACAGAGTCATTGTCTAGTCAGATCCTTCAGAGAAATTTAATCATATCTTTTTAGTTGTCTTAAAGGAGAAGTACAGAGACTGGGCTGGGGCAGTAGTGGAAATGATGCAGAATAAAGGTATGATGAAAGGAAATAAGCATAGTTTAGGTAACATCCAGAATTCTGACAGAGTTATGAGAGTTAATATAGGAAAGGTAGACAGTGTGTCCAGGGTAGATGACCATCTATCTATCTATCTATCTTTCTATCTTTCTATCTATCTTTCTATCTATCTATCTATCTATAGCTATCGAGATGAAAGTGCATCTTTCCATATAATGCTTAAAATATTATAATAATGAAGGTTTATGCATTCAGGCATAAGATTTTTGAAATTTATTATTTTTTTCGCAGAGCAAGGGTGGGCTTGTGCCTTACGCATGCCAGCGCTATGACAGGGTGTTAATTGGCATCAATGAAACAGGGCATCAGTATCCTAGCCTTCTGGCTCCTTACATGAACATTCTCCATTAAAGAGTTTAATTCAAGAACATCTCCTGCCATATTAATCTCATTTGCTGTAAGGTATTAGGGACATGTGGGGAAGTGTGGGGTTTGCAGACATATCCAACCCTCCCTGAGAAAGCTCAGGCTGAAGGGTGTAGGCTTGGGTCATGATCAACTATTTCTCAGGCTCTAGGAACTGCTTAAAAACCAGAGTTTACTCACTGAGCATCCAAGACCATGGATGTCTGTGGAATTTCCCTTCGCCCCACGGATTCTCAGGCTTC
Organism: Balaenoptera borealis; assembly: GCF_965194805.1. Lineage (NCBI taxonomy): Eukaryota > Metazoa > Chordata > Mammalia > Artiodactyla > Balaenopteridae > Balaenoptera > Balaenoptera borealis. Next base: position 30,943,410 of record NC_138873.1, read on the forward strand.
TTGGCCCACAAATTGTTCATCCACATAATGATGTCATAATGAATGTATTGATGAAGCCCTGTCAGCTGATGCTCACAAAGACAGAGCAAAGCCACAGCCCTGTCAAAGGCTTCCCTGCATTCCCAGAATCATTTTGGGGATAGTCTCTACTAGCCAGATGTGAACTTAATCCACCATAGTCAGCTAACTTTGGGATGACTTTACTGTCACATTGCTGACCATAATTATTTCCTGCTGTAGGAATACTACTCTTACTGCATGTGAATTTTTCTTTAATTTTCCTGTATTGGATACCATGTTAGGTTATGAAATAGTATGTTTTCAAAGTATAAAATCTATAAGACCTATTAATTAGCACCCCCAAATTCCTGCTCTACTAACATTTACCTAGAGAGAGACTTCTTTTTCAGTGTTTATAAAATGGCATTTAAGGTCTCAGTTATAGACCAAAGAAGCTGATTCCCATGGACAATCTAATTTAGCTAAAAACCACATGACCAACCACATCCAACTTCATTTTGCACATAAATGGAGGGGCAAAAAGGGTTCACTCTAAGCAACAATAAGCACACAGTACTCACGTTTAAAGTCTTCCCATCCTATTTGAAGACCTCCCCACTTCTTCCTTACTCAACAATCAAGTGGTATGGGGGTGTATAACACACATGGGTTTCCTCTTCAGCAGTTTTGATGGATCAACAATAAATTTTTTTATCCCATCAAGAAATTTAACTATGGTAAAACATCTTTTGATACTTTAGAGTTCTACAGACAAAAACCATTCAAATTTCACTTGAGCGAAGGAATTTGGTGCATCCCGTCATTACAAATCTAGGTCAAAGGGAAATGTGATGTTGCCTACATTTCTGATGGCCAGTGGCTAAATAAGTCACTTCAGGCTGAAACTGAATTCTTCTCTGCTGTCTCTTACTCCAAAACAGTGGCTCACACACTTCTCTTCTCAGTGACACATTTATGCAAGAACATTTATGTGCTCAGTATACTCTCCTGGGCATATGTGGATTTTCATATGATCCACAAACTCTCTTTTGTCAAGTGCTTCAATGATTTAGAATCTCCACAATTGTTAATGGTCTCTCAGTAGCAGTCTCTCTTACTTGGTGGTCAGAGGCTGCTAGTGATGGGTAATTTTGGAGCAGCTTCCTGCAACTCTATTCTCTCCTGCAAAGCACATCAGAGTGCAAGCAAATGAGAGAGACACTACCACAAGACTAGCCTATAAAGCATTCTAACTGATATTATAAAAATTAACTCAGTCACAAACTCAGTACTCTAAGACTTATTCACACCAAACTATTTTATGACAATTGATCCATTCAACTCAGAGCCAGAACAGGAATTTGGAAAGTGCTGCACTGAAAGAGAACATCAATCTGTTCTCGGGCAGCATGTGGACTCTTAGGATGGTCGTGTTGGGCTTGAAGTTGGAATTCTAGTTGCTAAAATTTCAGGCACTGTTGTGAAAATATCAGTCTCACTGCCACTTCCACTTAATCTTTACAGAAAAATCTCTGTGTGGGATGGAGAAGGGGAAGTCAGGAGATACAGGAGATAATAGAAGTCCACTCAGGTCTGATAATGGCGTAAAACAACTACAACCACAAAGATTGAGGGCAATTGGAACAGTGATTCAGCTTAAGGTGAAAAGTACCACATATGGCTTCTAAGCCAGTTCCTCTTAAGCCTGAGCATCAAAAATGCTGGTGGGAAGTTGAGAAGGACCTGTTGGTTGCAGAAATAAATGGGTCATTAACCAGGAAGGTAAGAAATGACTGATGGTCCCTGCAGACTTACAGGCTTTGGGGCTCCTGAGATTCTTTTGGCTAAACATAATTTTGGCTTGTAATATTTTGCTGGTGAGCTTTTTGGCTTGAACATGAAAAATGGTGAAGGTTGGAGGAAGAGGGAAAGGAATATGGGCAAAAAGAGAGAGGGAGAAACAGACTGAAAGAGAGAAAACAAAGAGGGAAAAGGAACTTGGAGGTAGGGTGGGAGGACGAAGAGTTACCATACATAATAAACATTTTCTAAGTTATTGAATTACAGTCTTGTGTATAATATTCATGACATCTTCTGAAATAGATGTTTTGTTATAGATGAGGAAACTCAGATCTCAGATGGAAGAACCATCTTGCCCAAAGCCACCAAGCTTCTAAGCTGGAACACAAACCCTGGTTTCTCTGCTGCCAGAGCCCTGTGTTCTTAACCGGTAGGTCCCCAGGTGTTCAGGTTCCTGGGCCTTTGGGAGAATCTTCCTCTCTTTGAGGATGGAGTGGGTGTTGGTGAGTGAGGGAGACCCTTTGGCTCTGTAGAGTTCAGGGGTGAGACCCCATAACAAGAAAGCTGGGAACTGACTACAGGCTGCTTTGGGGAGGAAGGGGAGAGATGATGGTGTTTTGCAGTCTTTTTCATTTCCTTCCAGGTCATCCTGAAAGTTCACTAAGATCAGTAACAAGACAGGGATTCAGGAGAACACTATGTAGGAAAAAAATTGCTTTTGGCTGTAGCTTTCCTTTTGTCATGGCTCTTTGGAATCAAAGTGTTTTAATGTGGGAACGCAAGGATACAGAGTTCTCATGGTTTGGGAATTGTTGATTTAACTGATCAGTCTCATTTTTCAGGCACTTTGAATGGTTTGGTAAACATAAATGTGTTCATTTGCATTCAGACTAAAATTGGCTTGTAGTAACAGCAAAACTTGTGAAGCCCAAGTAGGGGCAACTCTTTGAAGACATCTTAGGTAGCAAATTTTACTTCTCTCTCTTTCTCCTTCTCTCTCCATCTCTTCTCCCCATCAATCCCTCTCTCCCTGTCTCTTCCTCTCTCGCTCTCCCCATCTCTTTCTTTTCACAGTATGAGAACTCTGTATCCTCCTTTCTTTCTCATTCTCTCTCTCCCTCTCCCTCCTCTTACTCTCTCTCAATAATTTCAGCTCTAAAAATTCATTACCTGTGTGTCTCTTGAGTAAATCAGTACCATTGTGGAATTAAATGATGCAGGTTGGACCTTGCAAGCTACAATTCACCCTTGAACAAATCAGGGGTTAGAGGCCCCACCCTCTGTGCAGTTGAAAATCTCCATGTAACTTACAATCAGCCCTACATACACGTGGTTCTCTTATCCATGAATTCAACCAACAGCAGATCGTGTAGTACTGTAGTAATATTTACCATTCGAAAAATCTGCATATAGGTGTACCCATGAAGTTCAAACCTGTGTTATTCAAGGGTCAACTATACTTCTTACTCTGTTTCGGACTCCTGTTAAAAAAGTCTGATTGAAGAATATAAATGAACTGGACCTCACTTCCAGTCATTTAATCACGTTAAGTATGAAGACATCTTTCCACACCTTCGTGATACCACAGAGTAGATTCTCAAAGAAGACATTACTCTGAGCAGCCACAGCAAAACTTCCGGCTACCACTGTACAATCCTTGAGATCTTGAAGTACATACAATGGGTTTAATAATCTTAGCAATGGAACCTTTGAAGGAATGAATAGAGGGTATTTTAACTAATTGCTGAAACACCACATATAAAGTCCACTTTTATCCTATTCTTAGAGCTACTGATAAATACTCCAGTAAATACTGTGGTATCCATCGTATTCCTGATATAGACACTGAATAGATACACCCACTTGCTTCCATTCTTAGATAAATAAGATAATTTAAACCTGTGCTCCTCAAATCTTAATGCCCATAGAAGTCATCAGGCAGTCTTGTTCAAGTGCAGATTTTGATCCAGTTGTCTGAATGTGGCCTGAGATTATGCATTTGTAGCAAGCTCTCCGAAGGTGTTGCTGCTGCTCTGGGGCCCATACTTTAAGCAATGAGGCTCTAGAGGATGGCTAATGTGTGCTGCAGAGGTCACCCCCGGAACACATTCACATGGATTTTAATGGCATGCTCCTTCACGGGGGCCTTGTCCTAACATATGAAACAGATGTTAGCAGCCTTTTATTTGGTTTGAATTTTATAAATTCAATATAGTGCCAGACAACCCAAATTTATTGAAGAGACTAGTCAAGGGTGCAAACCCAACTGGTTATCATAGCCACACATATAATTTTGTGCATTTTCTGGAGTCTATTTGAGGAACCTAACTACACATAACTTTTTAAAAACAATGTGCACAGTAGCTCTTATCCCACTTGATTGAGAACACATTGGAAATGGCAATCTGAAGACGTCATAACCTCATCTTAATAGCAAATTTTCAAGACTCAATTCAAACAAACAAACAAACGAGAAAAGCCTTTTCCTGTCTCTAAACCCACAAGTCTGATATGCAGCCGGGGCTATTTCTGGGTGTAACCTTCATAAAACCCACATCCCAAGATGCTTTCATGAAGCCATCCAAATAATTGAAACCATTATCCTCCTTCTATTGTTGTGTTACTTAATATACACAGAGACATACAGAGTCATGCACACATGCGCCACCATGCACACACACATACATGTGCACACACATAAGCCTGCACATTGCCTAGAGGTATTTGTTATACAAACATCTCAATATCATCACTTTTATTTATCTTGGATTCAGGCACACAACATTTTTCAGGCTTTTCAATAATATGCTGATAGTGAATTAGGCTTTTATATGATCTATGGATTATGTTCTTCCAGGAACTGCCAACTTTGCTCTAATATTGATTCCAGTTTGCTGAGAGAAAGTCATTCCAACTAGAATATGCTGAGGGGATGAATGTGGCTTCTATGCAGGGCATATTTCAGCTTTTCCCAAATAGCATTCTTGTAGAGATTAGAGGATAATCTGGTAGCTGGACCAGCCAATTAAAACAGTAATTGAAATGGTTGAAAATGTTTTCCTTGGCAAAATTTGGTTATTTTGCTTCATTTTGGGTTTCCTTGAATAACAGAAAAATAAGGTCAATCATAAGGCTCCTAATTTATTTTCTTGGTTATCTTTCCTCATCAAACAAAAAAAGGACTGCTGTGAAGCTTAAATGAAAAACTAAAATCTGTGGTATGGGATGGTATGAAGACAGGCATGAGAAAACATAAAATGATTCTTAAGCTAACACGAATCAATCTCCTCTCAGAATTGAATATGTGGGAATTTCTGTTTGGGGTGGTAAGGGTAAAATGAGAAGCAAGACTCAAGAGGAAATAAAAATACAGAAAGGCATTCTTGTAAAATGCAAGTTCAATTTCCCCCAGATTAATAGGTACTTCAAACTTAAGATTTGTAATTTTAAGATAGCTGGGATGAAGAACTAAAAAATTAATTTATGTGCCATAATTTTTTTCCAGTGGAGTTAGTTGAATGCTATCAAATGTTTAATAATCATCTCTGGGATGAGAGAGTATCTGATTTTTAGCATTTGCCAATGTCCGTGGTGTAAACACTTTCACTGTGGCTAATTTCAATCTACCAGCCTGACGTTTCTGAACATAGAGTTAGGAAGACACATGCACAATCAACTTATGCAGGCCACTGTGAGCTGCTCCAGCACATCACTGACCAAAGTCATAATTCTACCAAAGGAGACAGATATGAAAATGCTATCGATATTGACATCAAGTAAAAATATGGATAGAGGAAATGTGTAGTCGAAGATCATCATCTCACAGATTAATTCATCTAAGTTTTGCTGGGTGAAATGATAAAACTTGAGAAATCCCAAATCACAGAATTGATGTTAAAAGAAAAACACATATCTATGTCAATCCATGCTTCTTTCCTTTAAAACCCTTCTTACAAGCTCAAATGCTCTATGAACCTACTCTAAAGAAGTCTGAAATTAGTCACTGTACACATTTTAGCATCCCTTAGAATTAAGACAATTTCAAAATACCGTATAATAGTGAGTCTAACCCTACACACTTTACTTCCATAAAGTACTAATTCCTTGGTCCCACGCAGCACCAACTAAATTAGAAAGCTTTGTGTGGGGCTTGGCATTGATATTTTTGAAAATCTCCCCAAGTGTTTAATTTGCAACCAGTGTTGAAAACAACTACATTATATATTTATTTGTCTAGATTTTCATTGAGAGTGCTCTGAAGTATGGCTATGTTTTATCCTCTTAAATTATGAACTTTGGATATATATAACATTTCTTTTTTTCTCTGTGCCTTCTCTCATCTCCATAGTACTAGCAAATGATGTCAATAATAAAAACCCCACTTTTGAGTAAGTTTTCAATGGGCTAGAAATAGATATATTCTACGGATTATAAATTTGATGAACATTTATTCATATTCTCTTATTTTTAGATTTCAAAATAAGCTCAGAAATTTTTGAGATGGATTACATTCACCAGCCACATGTACTAATCAGTAATGGTTTTCAATTATTCCAGGCAACACATGCAAAACAAATCACCATTTTACTATATGGAAACTGATTATAAATTTGATTTATTAAATGACTAACTTATGGGATTTATCTACATATATGCTATGAATATTCTGCAAAGCAAAGAATAGATATTTTCTCCTTTAAAAAATATAAAAACATATTAACAACATAGGTGAGGTTTTAATTTTTTCTTGGAAGGACAATCTATTTGATGTTATACCATCATTTTATGTAATTAATTGATTTGAACAAGTTTCACTCTGAGAAAAGAATATTAGACTATTCAAAAATGATCCTCGCCTATTTTCCAAATACACAGTCATCATCATGAGTGGCTGCATTGATCAAACCTCTATCTATGAATCTTGGAAAGCTGCATGGCGTGTGTAGAAATCTATGCCACCCCAGTCATTGCAGCAGAGCCAAGAACAGCAAGAAATACAAAAACAGCAGCTGTGGTTCTTTGCATGTGTGGTACCATTAAGGCTAATGCCCAGGATATCATATCGTTTGTCCAAAGGGTACAGCTGTACCAGCTGGCAGACCGTTGAAGGTGGCAAAAACACAGAAGGCAGAAACTGGCACCGATTCTTACCGCTCCCCACACTCACTCAGTCCTTACAGCACTCCAGTGGGCAATGTTCACAGAGAACCAGGCCAACATTTGGGCAAAACGTAATATAATTCAGTCAGGGAGCAGGTGTCATCACTTGACTCTGTTACTGGTAGGTCATCTGTGTAGGTACATCTGAAATGAAGCATATTAGTTCACTATTGCTACATAACTAACCACCCCCAATCATTTATTATTGCTTCCCCCTCTGTAGGTGGGATGGGGTTCAGATAATCTAGGTTAGGCTTGGCTGGATGGCTTTATTTATTACTGCAATTCTGTGGATTGACCAGTGCAGCTTTGGCCCCTATGTATTCATTCTGGGGCTCAGGTTGAAGGGGCAGGAACAACCTGGAAGGGAACTTTTCTCATGGCAATGGCAGAAATTCAAGGGAGCAAGTGGAAACACAGGGCTCTTAATGCCTAGGCTTAGAGCTGGCAAATTACTTCTGCTCATATGCTTTTGACCAAAACAAGTCATATGGCCAAGTCCAAATTCAAGTAGGGAAGACCCACACTCTGCTCATGAAGAGATCATGGCAAAAGATGTAGAGAGGAATGAAGAATTCAGCCCAGCATATCAATCTACCACATAAACCTGTCAGTTTTTCTGGAAAAGAGTAAAGATAATGATAATGATGATGAGGATAGCAGCTATCTTTTATTATCCATTTACTACCAAACACTATCTTCTTCTCTCTCTGTCTCTGTCCCTCTTTCTTTCTCTCTCTCTCTCTAATCTCATGAAGTCCTTACAGCAATCCTATGAAATGAGTACTACTATATTCTTACCTTGCAGACAAGGTAACACTGGTAGGGAAAGGCTTTATAAGCAAATAATGGGAAATTATCAATTTAAAATAATAATAGTTGCTAGCTTTCATAAACAGTTGTATAGGTATATTATGTGGATTGTGTATAGTGCCTTTGTGATTTCCCACCTTTATACTTCCTGTCTTGGGAGAAGATATAGATGGTCTGGCCCTTCATGTCATAGTTATCAAAGAACCTGAGAAAGAATATGTTTGCTCAATACTGGGGTTTACCTACAGAATGTGCCCATGAGTAGAACTTAACAGCAATGACTTTCATAAACTAGCAAACACTGTCAGCTCAAAAGTTAAAAAAATTAGAATGGGCTTAAGAAATATAAGGATGAAATTCTGATGAAGAATTCAGTATTCTTTCTCTTTCTTTCTATTTCTTTTAGGTGTAAGGCTTATAGAAATCTGTATATCAAGGGACCTCTGGAGATGGATAAGGGTAAACCTTTGTCCATTTATATCACAGAGAACATCAGGAAATATTAATTCCAGAGAAAGGGGAGAAGCAGAGCCATTACTGTTTCTCTAGCAGAAGTGGGCGATGCAGGGACTGGAGCAGACAGTGTATGTAGGGTTTCACAGTAGCTTCTGGGAAATCTGCAAATGGCTTGCCTCAGTGCTGCCAGCTGCTGCTGAGACTGGGAGCAATGGGATGGTTTCTTGTAAATTGCAACTCCCTCAGTTCCCAAAGGTCACAGAGATTTGCTCTGGCCCTCGCTTCTCCAATGAATTTTTTCAGTGCTTACTTCCCTATTTTAAGTCGTCTGGTTGAAGTAACTAGTTAACTACTCTAGTTGATTAAACCTTACTGTTTGAGGTGATGAGCATTGAAAGCTTGTAATCATAGGTAAGTCTAAACAATTAAGGCAAATTTGTTCAGAACAGAATGATTATGTCCAAAATATTCTCAGAAGTTAAAAATCTATAAATAAAAGTATAATATCTTAAAAATCTAGATTGTAAAGTATTGTTCACAAAGATGAGGATAGTGGCTAGGCAGAAGAGTTGTGAAGTAACAGAAGGAAAAGTACACTTTCCCTCGCAATAATGAGAGAAGGTTATTCTTGATTTTCAAAATATACATCAAAGAATGTTTTCAAAAAATTTAACAGTAACCATTAATAGAATTTAAAACTAGATGTGTTAGTCTCAAATCACTTAATAATATTCAATCAAGAGTAACAAATTGAAAAGCAAAACTCATTCATTCTCTCTCCCATTTATTCAGCAGTTATTTCTTGAACAACCTATGATTGCCAGGCAGTATTTAGATGCTGGGGAAAAGCAGTGAACAAATCAGACAAATCCCAAGCCTCATGGAATTTAGTTCTACTGTTGGGATATATACAATAAAGATGTTAAATATATTATACAATACTTTAAAAGAACATAGTTACTATGAAAAATAAAGTGGATGGGGGAGTTCTGGGTCTTGAGATTACAATTTTAAATAAGGTGGTCAAGGCAAGCCCTATTGAAAATGAGATATTTGAGTCAAGACAAAGTAGGTAACAAGTGAGCCATACTGATAAAGATGAGATATTTCCAGGCACTGGAATTGTTTTTGCTAAGAATCAGAGGCAGGAATGTGCCTGGTATGTTCGAGAAAGAACAAGGAGGTCAGTGTTACTTAGGTACAGAGTCTCTCTGACAAAAAAAAAAAAAGAAGAAATAAGTGATTTAAGAGTTAAACGGAGCAGTTAGCTAAATAGTAACAGAGGAAGGTCCACGTGTTTCCAGTTATTTAACCTTTCTTTTTTTATTATGTCTTATTTAGTTAACTAATTAGTTAGGAAGTAGCTAATTTTAAGGAGGTAATTTTTGCATGTGGTAAATTTTCAGATTTTCAATAGTAAAAAGTGTACATTGAGAAGCAAGCCTCTGCCCTGCCCTTACCCAGAGTTCCCGGCTCCCCACCCCAGGGGAAACAATGTTACCAGGTCTTCCATGGATCTTTCCAGAGACATTCTATGAGTTTTTCTAATATGATCCCTCCATTGAGATAATCTGGAAAAGTAGAGTGTGTCTTTGAAAAAATCGTGACAGAGTCTGCTTTCATAGATGCACCTTCATCTTTGTACTATAATTATAGGCCCCCAAAGAGGATGGCAGCCCTGGTCTGGCTCATCCCAGATGGGTGTGAAAGGGCCTATCCTGTGAAGTCACCAACTTGCCTCATGAGGAAGCTACCTGTGGGTGGTCACTATTTATTTTGAGAGCTATTTCTGCTCTCATATCCAGAGGAAGATTCCATAACTGTCATTTCTTGTCTGTCATTTTCTCCCAAGGATAAGGAGTGATTTCACTTAGCACTTGAAAACAGGTGTAATGAAGTGAAAAATCAAACTGTGGGCAAAGAGTAAATAAATAAAATAATAATAAAGTGAAAAATAAATGGAAAGTTTCTGTGCTTCACCAATGGATATGGGAAGGAAGGGGACAATATGTTCTCTGTTTGATAAAAGTTAGAAGGTTCAGGCAATCCAAGATTTTCCTCTAAGTGCAGCCAAACTATGTGTAATATATACTTCAGGCTTTCAGGCATTTCCCTTGCAGGTAAATATACAGTGAGTCATAAAAGCTCCTATATGTCTTTGATATCACAGCTGGTCCACTATTTTATCATGGGCCTCACAGTCTGATTCTGCTCAAAGAGATGTCCTGCATAATTTTCTAATAGCATCAGGAAAAGTGTTATTTAATCATAGTCTGTACTCCTCCAATCTATAGGATAAAGAAAAGGAAGCTGTATTCTTCAGAAAGATTCTTATGACTCTAGCACTGCCATCACTCAACAAGCTACCTCTGCAATGACTAGTTTGCATAAGGCAATCCCAGGAAGATGCAAAATCACCATCATCATCATCACCACCACAACCAGAGGGTGAGAGTAAGAATGGCTCCAACTGATTTAACTTTGGAAATTTTTTTTTTTAAATCTGTGGCAACATGTCTCAAACTCTGAATGCCATGAGAATGTAAGCTCCATAAGATAATGGCTATTTTTATAATAATTAGAACTGTGCCTTAGCACTATGAGATGGTTAATTTTATGTGTCAGCTTGGCTAGGCCACGGTACCCAGATAAATGAGTGAATATTATTCCAGATGTTTCTGTGAAAGTATTTTAAAAAATAAGATTAACTTTTAAAAAAGCAGACTTTGAGTAAACCAAATTAGCCTCCATAATGTGAATGGGCCCCACCCAATCAATTGAAGGTCTTAGTAGGAAAAGACTGACCTTCCTAAGCAAGAAGTAATTCTGTCAGCAGACTCCCTTTGGACTTGAACTATGACTCTTCCCTGGGTCTCCAGCTTGCTGGCCTACTCTGCAGATTTTAGACTTGCTAAGCTTCCACAACCATGTGTGAGCCAATTCCTTAAAATCAATCTCTCATAGATAGAGATATAGATATATATAAGATTTATAGATATATATAGACATAGATAGTATAGATACAGAATATATATGTGTATATATATATATATATATATATATATATATATATATACACACACAGTATATATATATATATATATACTATCTATATAGTAGAATGAACTACTAATACATGAGCAATGTAAATATATTTCTTCAGTGGATGTGTTTTATATGTGTTCAAATTTTGATTTCAAAACAGTCATTAAAGCTATTATTGTACAAACTCCATAATTCAGAAGTAAAATTTAACTGTTCAGACTCTTGTTACTATTTTTCCTGATGACCTGTCTAGGTGGCATCCAGCCTCCTACAGAGAGAGGCAAGCAGCAGTAGTTTTATTTTCAGTCCCACCAACCCACCACTCTGGTTTTGTCTTTACTCCACAGTGAGATTGCCAGAGTTTAACAAACTTCCAAAATCAAACCTTTAGAAGAATTTCTGTGCCCAGAAAGAAGCCTCCCCCCCCACAAAAAAATTCCATTTTCTGGAAACTAGTGGTTGCATATCACTAGAATTCCTTTGGTCTGCTGGGCATAAATAGCCAATCCTAGCTGGCAATGGTCATTTTTCATCAAGTGAATGTTAGAAATATAATACATAGCTTAGGGTTTATCTGTATCTTCCAAAATCAACGTGCACACACACACAAAAGGATGAAAGTGCTGATATATAAAAATGCATTTTGTTGCTTCACCTGAAAAGAACAGCAATGAAAGCAAGGCCACAGTGGTCTCTTGATTGGGCTGAGCTGAGACTTATTTCTAGGAGACCATCTCTGGGATGAAAGTGTATTTCTAGTTTGTACTAGTCTTGCCAGACCTCTCATTCTCCCAACTTGTTTTTTTTTTTTTTTTAATGAGAGGGTGAAGACAATTTTTTAATTTTTTTTTTATTTTTTATTTTTATTTATGGCTGTGTTGGGTCTTCGTTTCTGTGCGAGGGCTTTCTCTAGTTGCGGCAAGCGGGGGCCACTCTTCATCGCGGTGCGCGGGCCTCTCACTATCGCGGCCTCTGTTGTTGTGGAGCACAGGCTCCAGACGCGCAGGCTCAGTAATTGTGGCTCACGGGCCTAGTTGCTCCGCGGCATGTGGGATCTTCCCAGACCAGGGCTCGAACCCGTGTCCCCTGCATTGGCAGGCAGACTCTCAACCACTGCACCACCAGGGAAGCCCCCAACTTGTTTTTCCTTAACCTAAAGAATGACCTAAATTCCCTTGTTTTTTACATTCTACCCCTTGCTTGCCTCCCCCAACCCGTGTAAACCACCATAAAATTTGACTACTAGTCTTCTTGTTTTGCCCTTTAAAATTTTTAATTACTCTAAGGCAAATGTATTCCAAAAGCTTCTGGATCTAGCAAACTCTCAATGACATGTAACTTATACTTCTGACTCAATCTGAAGATTCAAATAGATTAATGGCAATGAAGACCTTTTCAACAGAAGTAAATAAACGTATTAAGGATGCTTGAGATAAAAGTAATATAAATAGAGCCTCCCCCCAACTGGGTAAAGAGACCCGTGATGGTTTCTTTGGCACCCTCTCATTTTAATTTGCAACTTGCAAAGATTCTCACCTAATCTTCCACAGCTACTGCCCAACTTGGGCTTCCTTTCCCCAGCATAATCAATCTAGGCCATTTACAATCAAAAGGTAACTCTCCTTTGACTCATGGTGAGACCCAGGATATAAAGCTAAGGTATTGTGGGTAATAATGGGTTAATATTTTGACACTGCCAGATGCCAACTGGCATAGTTTTCTGGCAACTGTGACGATGTCTTAACCTGAACAATGGAATCCAATGATCGGGATTTCAGTTGCTTACTGATCAACAGAAGAACTATTTGGGATAAGAATGGCTTTGGAGGGACTTCCCTGGTGGTCCAGTAGTTAAGACTTCGCCTTCCAGTGCAGGGTTGCGGGTTCGCTCCCTGGTCGGGGACCTAAGATCCCACATGCCTTGGGGCCAAAAAACCAAAACGTAAAACAGAAGCAATATTGTAACAAATTCAATAAAGACTTGAAAAATCGTGTACATCAAAAACCCTTAAAAAAAAAATTAAAAGAAAAGAATGGCTTTCGAAGCCTTTAAATCAAACCAACTAAGAAATTGCCTATAGGGGGAGTCCACTGAAAGTATGATTTCTTAAGATACTGAACAAAGACTCTAAAAAGTCCAAAATAGGAAAGAGAAGAGATATTGTAATATTAATATCAGCTTTAGGTGAGAATTTTATCATTTAATGTTTTAATTTTACTTTAATTTTACTTCTCATTTATTAAAAATGCTGGCTCCTAAAGTCATTCATAAGAAAATGAATCTGTGAAGCGTGACTTCTGATTGATAGTGGGATCGAGGAAGTCCTCCAAATACAGCTTCCATGGAAAAAACAAGAGGAATAATTCAACTAGTTTCCTATGTGAAATGGACAAATTACCCTCCAAGATAAAAAAGAAAGGAAGGAAAGAAGGAGAGGAGGAAGGAAGGAGGGAAGAAAGGAAGGAAAGAAATAATTTATAACTTAGCAATTAAAACTGTTGAATGTTTTCTAATATCAGGCAGCATTATCCATTTAAAGGATTATACAACAAAAGAGAGGTAAAATTAGGTGAAATGTTGCATTTGTAGAGATGAAATAGAACTTTTTCCAAGGGAAGTTAATAAACGTGAGATTAGACATCAAAGAAATTCCTGAGTTTGGGGAGAAGAAATATATGAAACAGATTTGTTTGGGGAGTTGCTGGGTAAGCCTCTGATGTTGGGCTAAGTGAAGGAAGAAGTTGTTGGATCTTGAGTTTAATTTTTAAATTTTTTTAGTGAGTAGAAATGAGCTCATCTAAATAGCATTTCCTCTCTTGTACTTTGCCTAAGCTACTCTTCTAAATTGTAATATTTAGCCATGCCAATTCCCAGAGATTCTCATATTTCTGTCTCAGTACTGCTTATGAAATAAACAAAATTCTTATAAAATGGAACTACATCTTAAATAGATTTATGTGATTCGTAAAAACAAAGTATAGGAAAAGACACTGACACAGGGAGCCAAGGGGGTCTGCCCAGCTCTTCTGCTGGCTATCTGACAATGAACTCCCGGTGCCCAGGTTTTCTCATCAGTGAAACAAGAGGGATGGAATTAACAACTCTTCAGTTATCTTCCAAGGAGGAGAATCTGACTTTGTTATGTAAAAGTAGCCTGATCAAGAATAACAACCTTAATAGCCATGAGTCATGCACAGAGTCACTTTTCAACAACTTTGAAAATCTTGTGTCTTGAAGAAAACCTTGGAAATCATAGAACCTTGTCCCCATCTCCAGTCAGAACCACATCTTAATCATTCCAATATGCTCTTCCAGGCTAATGTTAAAGATTTTCCCCAAGAGGCAAAATTCACAGCTTCTTCTGTATCCTTAATGCCGAAGTTCTTCCTTATGTCTGGTCTGAGCCTCCTAGCAAAATTTTCAACTCATTTTTGTTTATTTTATCCTTCACAGAGAGGGAATACAACTGGGGCAGACCATTCAAGTGCTATCTGATATTAATCTGAGCCATGGTAAATTTGTTTGTACTAGAGTTTCTGTGGTCTTACATTGCATTCCAGTGAAATGATAGAACTTGATTCCCTGATGGAATGTTCTCTTTCAGGTCTAAAATGACTGGGCGATAAAGGCTCGCAGGCTGGCAGAAATACTGAGCAGTTCTTGATAGTGGACACAGGGAAGGGCATTGTTTCTCTTACTGACTGGTCTCCTAGCAGCCTAGTGCACAACGGCTCCTGACCTGTGTTCTCAGAAACCCCAAATTTTGAAATATTGAAGGAATTCTTCTAAAATGAAATATGGGCTCAAGGAATTATGTTAAAAAATATGGCAAAGGGGTATCTTTTTAGTAGTGACCAGTGCTTCAAAGAGATAGGGAGAATTGATGGACAGGAGCCTAATGATATTGTCTAGTTCTACTTCCTGCTTTCTATAAAGGTGAGCTCTTATGATGCCCATTTTATAGACCAGGTAGATAACACAGAACAGTAACCTTATCAAAAATGAATGCACCGAGTAATAGGCAATGTTAACACTATAAGCTGTTTAAGAAGGAACCCTACAGGATTTTTAAAAGAAAAAGCAAGCTGGTTTACTTTGCTGACTCTCAAAAAGTAACCAGAAAGAGCTCTGTTGTTCACTTCCCACCTCCCCTTAGTTGTGTGGGTGTCCTGTGAGAGGCCTGGAAGAGGAAAAACTGGGATTCCCTGAGGATGGGCTTTCCCAGCCTCCTCCAGAGCGGCCCAGTTTTGTGAATCAATGCCGGGGGTGGACCAGGCAAGGCTTTCCCTTTACCCACACAGGCCATGATTAAGAAGGTCTCCATCTGTCAACAGAGACTTTCATCTGCATTTCCAGACCAGCTTCCTCCCAACTGACTCATTCGGTGTTGCCACAATCTGATGTTTATGACCTAACAGTTGATCACCATGGGAGTAGCACAAACCTTAAACTGTTGAGAAGCAAAACCAGAGTTGAGATGCTGGACAGTTTAGGAAAAGAAAAAAAGAAGACCCTTATTCATGGAGACCACATGTCAAGACTGAACACCCCATGCCTCGTGTGGGCACTTCCACCAGTTGCTAAAACTGATATTCGGATGCCTTTGTGCCTATTGGAGAACCCAAATAAGGATTTAGGGTAACCAAGTATAAACAAATGCCAAGGCATTTAGAAATGGAGGGCAAAAATGTCGAAGGGAAAATGTGTATGTAGCAATTTAATGAGATTTGGATTACAAATTCTCTTTCCTCACCTTTTTGCCAGCATGTGGCAATGGTTTTACAAGAGAAAGAAAGCGCGCTGAATGCCAAGAAAAGACTAAGATCCCCTAAAACTCAACCTTACAAATAGCCCTGATGGTATATTCACAAACTGGGAGCGTCAGGATAAACTTTCTGGTTGTTCCACGCCCCCTGATGAAAATAAAAGCTAAAATGAAAAAGAAAGCCAATGGAATGAAATACTGCTTTTTAGTAAAGACAATCATATCAAATGCTGTGAGTGGCAGGAAGTTCTGGCACAGATGTCAGAAGTAGATGAGGACTGTGGCGTAGTCAAGGTGAAGTGAGTCTGAGTTCCTGGCTTGCCCTGCCCAGACTAATAGGCAAAAAGAGCTGCCCTTCCCCAGCCCTAAACAGCCCTGTACGAACAGTGTCTTCCAGTAGTGCTGTGGCTTACAAGTAATGTGAGAGTCTTTTTATAACTGCTGAGGTTTAATTTAAAAGGAAGCTCAGAATCAGCGGTAAAGGGAGGGGAATGATGTGAACTACAGACCATCTGAAATGGGGAAAATCATAAATACCAGAGTGTCTGATTATTTGAGTCTCTTGAAGCCGAATAATGAACCTTCTTCATGTTCTGCCTTTCTGGACTTGGCTCCCTCTGACAAATTTGCAGGCATCAGGGTCTGTCTGGAATTCATTCCAAGTTGGAGGGATATTTTTTCCCTTGACATTTTGCAGCTGAGACAGCCCCGAGCAGGAAGCTGAGGAGCGTAACATTACCAAATATGTCTTTTCTCTTGCCCTTATATTTTATTTCCACAGGAAAAGAAGGCAGATGCTGGCCAATGAGCCCTGGCCAATGAGAACGTCGCAACGGCAGGCGGCCTCTATTGGCAGTGGAGAAATTGATCAGATGCCATTTTTCACACACAAAAAGAAACTATTCTAGGTACCACCCGTTGAAATTTGTGCTACGCTGGAGGAAGAAGTCTGACAGTTTCCTACAAGTTGCCCAGCTATTTCGGGGGATTTATTTATCACCACGTTGGTCTCATTTTCTCAAGGACGTGTCCGTTAAGAAAGCAGGCTGTGTGGAGTAGTGGAAAGGGTGCAGGAATGAGAGTTAGGAGAGAGCTGGCCTCTGTTGCTTGCTTACATACCCCTGCCTCTGACCAGAACATCCCACCTCTGGGGGCTTCACATGCTTTATTTGTATAATGAAGGTCTGGATGTGATGTCTTGGATTCCTTCTGGGTTCCCAAGACTAAAGGCAACAAGCTAGTTTGATCACATGCCTCAGTCACTAAAACAAATTTGAATATCTGTCCAGATGTGTGTGTGTGTGTGTGTGTATGTGTATACATGTAATGCTTTATAACTATATTATAAACTTACAAAATATATAAAATACAAATTAAAAAGGAGATATATGTAAATTCTAACATTTTCTCTCCAAACTGTAATAGTTTATCTTAAATACAGCTGGGGCAAACTCATACCTCTTTGGAAATGTGCTTTAAGGCACATTTCAGCTCTGTTTTTGTGATGGGTGTAAGATATTAGTCCTAAATCGCCATTTCCACATTGGCTAGGGAAGAGCATAAATCTGTCAAGTACCTGCAGATTGCATACCTTTTGATTGCATATAAAACACGTGAGACAACTTTTTTTTTTTAACATACCATCTTCTTGGTTAATCCTGTTATAACAATTTTAAAACAGAATAGTTACAGAGAAATTTCTTTACTGCGGAAAATAACAGTGGAAGCTAGTTATAAACAGCAACTGACTTTTCATCTTGAGTCAGGGAAATGTTTGGGAGCTGCAGGGGTTGGGGAAGTCTGCAGCGTGAATGCCTTGTCCAAGGACGGAAGCTGCCTTTCAGCTCCAGTGGGCTGTCGTCATGCAAGACTGAAGGCTGCATGCTGCCAAATGTGATTTCTCAAGAGACTCGGGAGACCTAGATGTTAACGTGAAATTAAGTGAATTTCTCAAATGAATGTTTCTCAAAATTTTAGAGCCAAGCATATGATGATGATGGGCCACCCCCAGCTAATGGGCAGGCCATTGGCAATCCTTGATCTCATATTCAGCTGATATAGCTTTGTAATTTTTTGTGAGAGTATTGGGACTTCGCAATCAGAAACCCAAGTTCTGGGCAGGGTGATTATGGATGTGTAAGACTGAAAAACATGAAATGTCATTTCACTGAGATCATAATGTTTTTCTCTCACCAAGTTTTCAAAAAGAGCCACTTGAATCCTCTTAAGGCTGTACCATCTATGTTGTTTCATCATTAAAATATGGAAAATATTATATTCCCCTTGATATATCTGTCATTTTTGTATATGGAAATCTCACAGAAAGATACATTCTTTTAAACAAATTTTGATGTTTTACTAGATCAGAGATTGGCAAGCTTTTGATAGATATTTTCCACGAACTATTTAGGCATTGTGGGCTATATGGTCTCTGGTACAACTCCTAAACTCTGTGTAGCTACACAGAAGCAGCTGTAGACAAAACAGATGAATGAACCTAGCTGAGTTCCAATAAAACTTTATTGACACAAACAGGCTCTAGGCCATATTTGGCCCATGGGCTGTAGTTTGCCAACTCCTGCAATAAATCATAAGGTCTTCAAAGGGGTAATCTGTGTCTGATTCAACTCTGTATCTTCAGTCCATACAACCCTGGCACAGAAGAGGCACTCCATGAACATTTGCTAAAATAAATGGAAGGTTGTGGAACTTATATTTATGTCAATAATAATTAACTTCCCATTTGGGTGACTGAAAATCCATATTAGGGGTTATGGGTGTGTTCACTCTGAGGCTTACATCAGTATATAGATTCCCTCAGGGGGTCTGTGGTTCATCCAAATGTTCCAAACAAGGGAAGGGGGTGCTCAACCAGGCTCCTGAAGCAAGTGACCTTAGGGAATGCTTAGACCCCACTCTTAGACTGATGGGCCGAAGACCAAGAGCCACAAGAAGATCCTTATAATTTCACAGACAAGCTTCTCCCAAATCTTTCCTCAACTCTTTCAATAACTTAAATGACCAAATACCAAGTATCTATTGTTTCCTTACACTGTAGTGCAGTACACATGCACTGAAACATTTCCCCATAACAATTCTCTCTTATTATGAGAAATTCACTGGAATATTTTCTCTCTGTTTATATTTTATCTATTTTTAGTGCTGGTGACAGCTCTCTAAATTGATTTTATTACCCACCAGGTAGGGCATTTGGTTTGAAAATCAAAGAAACAGACTCAGTGCTTGTCCTAAAGGGCTTACAATCTAATTGGAGAGATAAGACTTGCATACACGAAAGTCTATAGAAAAGTCTGACAAGAGACAAGTTGTAGCATTGGTGGCACTTGGGCTTCTTCACTGGTGGTAGTTACAGTTTTGAAATCACAGATGAGTGGTGGTATTGGTTTGGGCTGGAGCCCTGACACATGGAAAATCTGCCTGAAAGGGGTGGGCGGCAGGGGGGAGAAATGTGTGAAGTGGGACAAGGCCTCACGTTAGGAAAATAAATAAATTTTCCAAGTAAAAAAGCAACACAGGACAGTTTCTTTCCTCCCAGTTCCATTCCCAGGGTGAAAGAGGAGAATCTGCATAAAAATTGATCAAGGATTTGTTGACTGGAACTGTGTATGAGAGGATTAAAGAGGAATGAGAGGTCCACACGGTTCATTTCCAAATGGAGTTACCAGAGGGAATATCTGGAGAAGAGTATGATTCATTTAGTGAAGGTAACTCTTTGGAAGAAAGAGAAGACAAAATGTGAAGATTGGTGAAGTCAACCTAGACATGATAACCTAGTTATCAAAAATATTTTTAAAGTATTTTTTGCTCATAAGATTTTTAAGTTAGGAAAATATAGAAGCATAGCTTCATTTAGCTGGGGGACCTAGTTTGTTAAATCTTATATGGTTTTGGGTGGATAATGGAGAAAGAATCAATCTAGAGGCTTTGGGTAGTCAAATGGTCAAGCAGATTAATTAGCTTTGATAGCCCCATTCAAGTTATGGGTAAAAACACACTGATCAGAGCAGTGAAGGGGCAAGAAATGGAAGGGATGGAATTGGCAGAAAGGGCTCAGTGCTGGTGACAAACACACTAAAAGCAGCCTCATGGATTTTCATCAACATAAAGAAATCAGAAAGCAGAGATCCCTTGTAGAAAAGCTCTGCAAGTGAGAACCAAGTCAAGATGGAAAAAAATAAAATAAATAGAAATGCCTATGAAATAGCTTGAAACAGATAAATTAATGCTCAAGAAAGACATATATACTGGAGAATCAGAAAACTAATGAATGTATAAAATAGCTTAAGAGAAAGGGAGACAAGACAATAAGAGAAAATAAGAGGCTTAGTATTGAAACCTGGAAGAGGAGGAAATAACGTGAATAGATAATTGATTTTCATTACTATGTATGATTCCAATTTTATGGAGAAACTATCAGACAGCAACACATATCTTATTTAAAGATCATTTTCACTTTGACAATTGTATAATGGGGTTTTCAGTCTAAAGGTCTTTATGAAAAAAAATAAAAAATAGGAAAACAATAACAAAGCAAAGCTGATGGCATTCTCTATTACACAGAAGATGGCATCATGGAAATCAATAGTCTGGTTTATAGACACTTAAGGGAGCATGTCTGTAATGATGGCCCAATGATGTGAACTTCTGCCAAATTTTTCTTAAAATGAAATTAATTTTAAACCACTTTTGAAAAATCTTGGGTATTATGAGTACATCTAATGCTACTAAGTCCACCAGAAACCAGTCTTCATTACTTCATTGATATACTGTGTTTCAAGCAACACTTTTAGGAAGAACCATATATATTTTTAAAGTATGTATGGTATTTTCTCTTAAAGTTTAGATATCATTATCTAAGTGTTTTATCCTAAATTTACAAGGCTTGTTGGGAATAAACACAGAGTCTTTAGCAGTGATATTCTCAAAGTTATGGTTTTAAGGGCAAGGCTTATTGAGTTTGGTTTCAAAGTGCTGCTAAAGATTCTTTAACTTCTCGGAAGAAAAGGCATAAGTCTTTATCCCAAGACTAGTTAAGAAATAACTGAGAGTAAAAATCAAGCAGCAGGACAGGTCCAAGTAGTTCTGGACTTGTAGGAGGAGAGAGGAGAGAAGGGGCACTCATCCTGGAACCTGGAATCTCAGGGAATTCTCTTGTTAGCCAAGATGCATCTTGTTGGATGGTTCATTCATCTCATTAGTAAAATAAAAAGCAGTAGCAGGAGGTTTGAACTTTCCATCTTAGCTGTTGGACTCTCCCTCAAGATGGGGGCCCATCGTTGTCATTTGCCCTTGAAGACAATCACTATATTCTTTTTACTCTGGGAACTTGCCCTAATAGATGGCTTTTAGTATTTTTTTTTTTTTTTTTGGAATTGAAGAAGAATTTATTCTTCAAAAGCCACTCTTCACACCGAATATATACGATGAACAGCAGATAATTAGGATCTGCTAAGGATCCCCTAAGCCTGTGTTTCTTCACACTGTGGCCAGGGGGTTTTGGGTGAGAGTCAATGACAGAGTTTACTCAAGTTATAGCCTCAGTAGGGAGCACTTTTCTGGAGCACCCACTTTACTTAATGGTGTCATTTAAAACAATTTTATATTAAAACAGATCTTCAGCGTAAAACACAGGACTTCTAAGAGGCTTTTAGTATTGTGGAAAATTTTTTCCTGGGCAATACATCTGCTCCCAAGGTAGATTTAACATTTCATCACTTCCCTGTTTTCTCATTATCTTGGTTTATTTACCCAGGTAAACTCATTATAAACATATATTTGTAATTTATCATCTGATTTTATTATTCCTGCACACAACTCATAAAACAATATTTCTAAAGTCCCGCTAAATGAGAGGTGTTGTGGATGGTAAGGAGTGGCCTTTGAAAAGTGAGCATTTCCCTAAGCCTTTCTCTATGCAGGACAAGAATTTATTCTGCATATGTTGTGTATTGCAACTCAAAGCATGGAAATTTCAGTGACAAAACTTTGTCAGAGACAGAACATAAAAATGACTGATTTTTCCAGGAAAGAAAATGTTTAGAAAGGAAACGATATCACCAGAGTCCAAGGCAACTAACAATATTTCCTGAGTACACAGAAAGATATTGTCAGATTAAAAGGACAACACTTCCTTTCCTTGTTGAGATGTCAGTAAGCCAGGTCACCTAACTCTGGTAGCTTGGATAGTACTGGGTCAAGTGTGGTCAGGCTGGGGAGTGCAGGGCTCAAGTTAGGAGTGAAATTGGAGGTCATCCTACCATATGTCTTAATATTTAAGTTATAAATAAGCTAACACCCTGTAAAAAAATGTTTTATTCTCTTAACGTTGCTGTATGTAACTGTCCTAATGACAAAGTATAAATCTATGATTTTTATATGACTGGAAGTCAGCAAATTATCAAAGATAAGCATATTAATTTTTATTGCACATGTCTGGGTGTCCAGTGATACCTGGATGACTGATAAAATAGGTGTAGAAGTTTAAAAATAGTATGAATTTTTTAACATTTTGAAGTGTTCCGCAGTCACCATATGCAACTGTTATGAATACCACACTAGTTTGTATCTCCAGGATCATGAATTGGAAAAAGGAATAGCATGAAAAATGGTTGCTCAGTACCATGGGAAACAACACTTTGATGAAAGAACGGATATGTTTATATTATCTGAGAGCAGGGATTTGATTAATTATTTAATATATTTTCTCTTACCTAAGGGCTTCTGCTGTTCAAATCCACTCCAAAGCAGTTTCTCTCTTCAATGGTAATAGTGACCCAGATACAATCACTTTTTCTAGGACACAGGGCTCAAGACAGGCAGAAGCATTTCCCTGAAGCCTGAACAATGTCAGTCACAAGTGCAGACATTTAGGGTTCCAGGCGTGCTATGTCAGCACTGGGTCAATGGTAAGGGCATCATGTTTCTTTACCAATCTTATTTATCACGTATCTGTGAGGTGCAGAGCCAAGGGCAGAGGCCCTTTTACTTGCATGTAAAGGCAGTACTATTCGAAGGTGATTTCTCAAGTGTTTTCATGGATGTGTAGAATCCAAAAAGGTTTAAAGCATGAACAAACTTCCCCAGAAGGATGTTATTATAAGGTTCCTTGGCAGACTAGAATTTGGTAATTCTGTATATTATGTTGTATTATCAAGGTGGCCATTACCATGTAGGAATAGAGCTATAGATTCACTTCTAGCAAAAGAGCTTCAACATTTTTTTTTTTTCTTCTCATGGTCATGGTCAAGTCTACTGCAGAAGAAACCAGGTTTCCTCCGGTGTCTTGTTTTCTTATGAGAATTCCTGATCTAATTGAACCTGGCATCTCCTTGATCTTAACCCCTGTGTTCTTGCTTTCATGCCACTGTATCTTCTCACCCCAAAATCCCTCTGTCACCACTGGTTTAATTTCAGTTTAATTACAATCATTTTCAATTTCTGATCCATCAAAAGGTTGGTCTTCCCTATGCATGCATTTCCCACCCCAGTCTCTTAACACTTTACAGGCTCTGAACAATGGCTCTCTGTTCCCTCCTGCTAGGTTTCCAGAAACAGGCTTTAGAAAGCTGCCATGTGTTGATCTTTCTTAACACTCCAACAAGGACCCCTCCGTGACTCACACACACAGAAAGCCAAAAGCCCTGAATGGTTGTTTATTCTCACCAGCTGGATGACCCTGCACGTGGCTCTCAGCATGGGCCAGAATTAGAGACCCTTGGAGAGGTGCGTCACATATATTTAAGTACAAACAAAACTGCATCAACTTGTGATTTGCTTAGATCCTTTAAGGAAGTTCAGAGTTAACCATGAAACTCAACCCAGCTTGTCATCTTTGCCTGTCCTCATTTATGATCAAATGGGTAAGGAAGGATTAGGGATGGAGACCAGAGAAACATAAAAAACAGTGGGGGCTTGTCATTTTCAAGAGCTTACAACACAATATTCAGTCTTGAGAACTGACACTCTGTGGATATAGAGCACATGACTCCTGATAGCCTGAGTAAAAGAACTTGCTATATACCTGCTTCAGAGAAGTAAAGATAGATGATTTTTTACCCCAATCATGAGTTATACGTAAGCTCTAGAAATTGTTCAGCTTACAGCTTCCCTGTCATCTGGATGTTTTCTGCCCAGTTTTGTGGAGTTTTTCTTTTAATTGAAGTATAGTTGATTTACAAGGTTGTGTTACTTTCAGGTGTACAGCAAAGTGTACCTGAAATTAAAGAATATATATACATTCTTTTTCAGATTCTTTTCCCATATAGGATATTACAAAATATTGAGTATAGTTCCCTGTGCTATACAGTAGGTCCTTGTTGTTTACCTATTTTATATATAGTAGGGTGTATATGTTGCTCCCAAATTCCTAATTTATCCCTCCCCCGACATTTCCCTTTTGGTAACCATAAGTATGTGTTCTATGTCTGTGAGTCTGTTTTTGTTTTGTAAATAAGTTCATTTGTGTCATATTTCAGATGCCACATGTAAGTGATATCCTATGATATCTGTCTCTCTCTGTCTTACTTACTTCACTTAGTATGACAATCTCTAGTTCTATCCATGCTGCTGCAAATGGCATTGTTTCATTCTTTCTTTATGGCTGAGCAGTATTGCATTGCATATATGTACCACATCCTCGTTATTCGTTAGTATTAATATTCAGCAACAGACTCAAGGGACCCCAGTGCAGAAAGGTGAAGGTCCTTCTCTGCATAGTATTCTCCTCACACACTGAGGGTCTACCTGCAAATTCCAGCCATCTCTCCCTCCCTCAGCTCCAGTCTCTACCACCCCAACT
Source organism: Balaenoptera borealis (assembly GCF_965194805.1). Lineage (NCBI taxonomy): Eukaryota > Metazoa > Chordata > Mammalia > Artiodactyla > Balaenopteridae > Balaenoptera > Balaenoptera borealis. The sequence goes on from NC_138873.1 coordinate 30,968,268, forward strand.
CAGTGAAACTGAGGGACTCTGTTTGGGTTCCTGCTTCATGGAGCATGGTTCGGTAAGTACCTTTAGGTAGAAAACAAGGACATTTGCTGGGCTTGTGTTATTTGTTTTCCTTCTCTGAGACACCACAGTTCTGGCTGCTTATTATCCAGTTCCAGTTGCTAATGTTACATGTTTTAACCAGTTTTCTAGTTGTTTACGGCAGGAGGGTAAGTCTGCTATCAGGTACTCCATTATGGATGGAAGCAGGAGACTCCAATCAAGATTATGATTTAATAAGATAACTGAGATAAAGACTACTTATGTATTTACCAAATCCATTTTCTCTTTTCCACACTGGAAGCAAGGAGTAGGCAAGCAGTTCTGGAAAAAAAGTGTCTTAATCTCAAGAAGAGTCACAGTGAAGAAGCACACCCTTTTTCTGCCCCTGGATATTATCTTGAGGATGCAAAATCTGGAATTGCTGACATCAACTCATAACTAGCCTACAGAAGAGGTACATATGCCAAGAACGGCCACACAGATAGATGAAAGTACCTGGGTCCTTGATGATGATATTGTGACAGTGAACTAACCAGCCATGAAGTCCTCTAACTTTAGACTCCTTATTTGGTGAGATAATAAACTCTTTTCCATTAGAACCAGTCAAATCAATGTTTTCTATTACTTACAAACAAATGAATTGTAACAGATACAATCCTTCTTATGAGTAGGTGACTTTAAGAGTCTTTAACAGAAATGAGAGGGAAAGGATAATTATGAGGATATGGAGAGAAAGTGAGGAGCTCACTTCAGCACGTGTTGGGTTTGAGTTACTTAAAGATTATCCAATGGGATGTCCAATAGGCAACCTGAACATGTGACCTGAAGAGGAGAAATCATAGAGATTTGGAGGTCATTAGTGTACGGTCTTTGAAGCTATGAGTATGGAGAATACTGCTCAGGAGAATAGGTGAGGATGGAAAGCACCAATATTATTGGGGTGAGTAGTGAAAAAGAGCCAACAACAGAGCCAAAGATGACATAGTAAGAGAAGAGCAGGAGATAAATAAACTGGTCTCAGAGATGTCACTTTGTTCATTGGAGATATCCATCAACTCTGATCTTAAGGAGAGTGTACTGTTCTCATTGTAGAGGTAACCTAATTTTATCTTGTCCTTTCCTCGCAGACATCTGAGGAATGTTGGAATAGGATCAGGGATGAATCATGAGGTCTGGCCTGGGGAAAAAAGTCAGGATTATAGAGTGGATGAAAATGGAGGAACTCATGGAAACAGAGATGAATCACAAAGATTTAATGCAACCAGGTGAGGTTCACTCTTGTTAATTTTGGTTATGCAACATGCTGTTTATCTATTTTTTTCAAAGTGGTATGTATAAGGATCCAAAACAAAGCCATAAAGGTTACAGCCTTTTATAATTAAAAAAAAATTGTAAATTGAAACCTATGTAGTTAACCAATAGTACTCATAATTCTTAGATGTACTTTTCTAAGTTTGACAAGTTTATACAATAAATTGAAAGAGCATGTTTTTTTCTCCTAGGAACTAATCCCCTAGTTAGTAGTCTCCAAAACTCTCTATTACTAAAGAAATGTAACCTGAAATTACTATTATAATAATATTGATTTGGTGATGCATTAATGATTTTGATCTATGGAATCATGAGTATTGTGAAAACTGCAAGGCTCCGAACAACTTAATGCCATAGCACAAGACTTTTAAAAGTTTTGGGCTGGGTTCAAATAGGTTTAGAGGAATACTATTTTCCTAAACTAAACTAAAGGGAAATTTATATCCTCTGACTGTCAATCAAAAACTAAAGTCTTAAGCTTTAACATATAAGTTAGCAATTGTAGATAGACACAACCGATCATTTTAAAGCCTAGAAAAATTTAATATTTATTAATCACACATGTAAGGAAAAATAACATTGGAAATAAATGTATTGAGAACTGACACTCTCCAGCATTTGTTTGTAGATTTTTTGATGATGGCCATTCTGACTGGTGTGAAGTGATACCTCATTGTAGCTTTGATTTGCATTTCTCTAATAATTAGTGATGTTGAGCACCCTTTCATGTGTTTATTGGCAATCTGTATATCTTCTTTGGAGAAATGTCTATTTAGGTCTTCTGCCCACTTTTGGATTGGGTTGTTTGTTTTTTTGATATTTAGCTGCATGAGCTGCTTGTATATTTTGGAGATTAATCCTTTGTCAGTTGCTTCATTTGCAAATATTTCTCCCATTCTGAGGGTTGTCTTTTCGTCTTGTTTATGGTTTCCTTTGCTGTGCAAAAGCTTTTAAGTTTCATTAGGTCCCATTTGTTTATTTTTGTTTTTATTTCCATTTCTCTAGGAGGTGGGTCCAAAAGGATCTAGGTGTGATTTATGTCATAGAGTGTCCTGCCTATGTTTTCCTCTAAGAGTTTTATAGTGTCTGGCCTTACATTTAGGTCTTTAATCCATTTTGAGTTTATTTTTGTGTGTGGTGTGAGGGAGTGTTCTAATTTCATTCTTTTACATGTAGCTGTCCAGTTTTCCCAGCACCACTTATTGAAGAGGCTGTCTTTTCTCCATTGTATACTCTTGCCTCCTTTATCAAAGATAAGGTGACCATATGTGCGTGGGTTTACCTCTGGGCTTTCTATCTTGTTCCATTGATCTATATTTCTGTTTTGGTGCCAGTACTATACTGTCTTGATTACTGTAGCTTTCTAGTATAGTCTGAAGTCAGGGAGCCTGATTGCTCCAGCTCTGTTTTTCTTTCTCATGATTGCTTTGGTTCTTCGGGGTCTTTTGTGTTTCCATACAAATTGTGCAATTTTTTTGTTCTAGTTCTGTGAAAAATGCCATTGGTAGTTTGATAGGGATTGCACTGAATCTGTACATTGCTTTGGGTAGTATAGTCATTTTCACAATGTTGATTCTTCCAATCCAAGAACATGGTATATCTCTCCATCTGTTTGTATCATCTTTAATTTCTTTCATCAGTGTCTTATAGTTTTCTGCATACAAGTCTTTTGTCTCCTTAGGTAGGTTTATTCCTAGGTATTTTATTCTTTTTGTTGCACTGGAGTGTTCTTTTAAGCTGTTACGATTACTCTTGCGAAGGGATTCCCCATCTGCTCAGCCTCACCTCTGCCAAGCCATTGTGCCCATCCCATCCCCTTCTGGATTAAGAGGGTTCCCAGAAAGTGCCAGAGGAAGCCAGCTCTACTTGGCAGCTCATTAACCAGTATCGTCGAGCTGTCTCTTTCCAAAGAGTGTGAAATAATTTGTCATCTTTTCAGGCTAATTATTATTTCCTCTTTTGGACCCCTTGTACTACTAACTCCATAGTCCTCTCTTTATCTTTTCCCTATTTAATCTCAGTTCTAAATGAGATTTTTTTTTCCTGATAAAAACCTGAAAATACTGAAATGGCTTCAGGATATGCTTCAGTTTGGGTCACAAGGATTCTGTAATTACTGCTCTTACCTCATTTTAATATTCAGAGTTTGTTTGTTTTTTTTCCCCTAGAGGGTCTATCACAAGGTTTGATACAGTGTGAGTAATGCTTAGTGCTTTATCAATAATATTTATCGAAAGAATATTGGCCATGCTACCTCTGTCTCATTGTGGGCCTAATGTTTCTGAATGTTCATTAAATTTGGTGTTCTTCTGTACTTAAGTCTAGGCTCCCTTATCTTACCCATTATATTTTCTTTCTGGACAATCTTATCCTTCCACATGGTTCAGTTATGATCTATATGCTGATGGCTTTAACTATATATTTCCAGTCTAGTCCTGTATATAGAGCATAAAGTACACATCTCCAAATATCTATCTACTCTTGGATATCCCACAGATGTCTAGACCCCATCATTTTCCCCCAAAAGCCTGATTAAGTACAGGAAATATTTCTTGAAGGCCTACTGCACAAAAGAGACTCTGGCGTCTTAACAAATGCCAGGCCCTGGGGTAAGTATTTTACAGATATCTTCTCATTAAATCCTTACAACCTTAAACATAACCTTTACTTCCATGACTTTCTGAAGTTCTGCATCAACCATGTGGATGGGCAAAATTGATTTCAAGTAACATGGCAGCACTAATCAGTGGCATCTAGAAAAATGGCTGGCAATAGATTGAGTGAAAATGTCCTCTGAATAGCTGCTATATTGCTCAAAAGCAAGTGAAAGGGAATGTAAAAAATACAAAGTCACACCAAAAGATACCTTTAAGCACCACTTCTCAAAATGTGGTTCCCAGACCCCAAAGCTTCCAGAAACCCTTGTAGTAGTCTGCAATGTAAAAATTACTTTCATTATAATATTAATATTATTTGCTTTTTACATTGTGTTGACCTACTCAGTGCGAAAGCAACAGGGTTAAAACTTGTTGTGCTGTAGCTTGACTCCAGGGCAGTGGCTTCAAACTATACTAGTAGTGATCATCTCCTCACTACCGTGCACTTGCAGTTTTTAAAAAATTCAGTTTTACTTAAGATGCTTTTGGTGAAACAGTAAAAAGTATTAGTGTTATTAAAGTTCAACCTTTAAGCGCATTGCACTTCTGCTAAAATATGACAGTTGTCTCTAGGAAAAGCACTCTGTGATCTTTTCGAGTTAGGGCTGCACTAACCGCTTTTCTTCACGGAACATGATTTTCATTTAAAAAATGATTGACAGACAAACTATAGTTATTTAAACTTGGGTATTTGTCAGACATTTTCTCAAAAATGAATTGAAGTTATCCTATTACCTTAGAGAAAACAACTGACAGTTTTTGATACCCATGATAAAATTAGAGTGAAAGTGAAAAATTAGGATTTTGGTAAACTTAAATCTGTCACTTTGAGTTTGACAGCTTTCCAACATGTTAAGACTTCTGATGAGACAGGTGGTGATATGGTATGTGATATTAAATGTTTTAATATACATATCATCTGTATATAAATAAAATAATAAAATAGATCAACATTTGTATGATCTGCAAAACTTAGTGAACTAATAATATGTTCCAAATGATGTATGTGTGATTCTGCAGAATAAAGATACAGTCAAAATATAGGACAGCTCAGTGGATTTTAAAGTAAGAGTATGAAAGTTCATTGACATGCTTTAAGATTCCACACTGTAACTAACTTTTTTGATTTCTGCGTCAGAGAAGAATAGCCACGACTATCTGAAAGGGCTATTAAAATACCCCTCCCTTTTCCAACTACTACCTATTTGTGTGAGGACAGATTTTCTGCCTAAACTTGAATCAAAGCAACGAATCACAACAGATGGAGATACAGATATGAGTATCCAGCTTTCTTTTATTGATCTAGACATAAAGGAGTCTTGCAAAAATGTAAAAATGTCACTGTTCTTACTAATTTTTTAGTTTGGAAAATATAGTTATTTTCCATAAAGGTAAGTTATTAGTATGTAATGAACTTATGACTGTTATTTTAAATGAATCAATCATTAAGCATTTTTTTCATTGCTTAGTTTTGATATCTAATATTAATAGAAATAATAGCAATAGATAGAACCCACATAAACAAAAGCTCTTTAGGACTTTCAGTAACTTTTAAGATTATAGAGGGATATTGAGGCCAAAAATTTAAGAACCACTATCTCTAGACAGTAAACTCATGACAGCTGACCAACATAGCTGGCAACAAGCAGTGGAGTGGCTCAATCTGAACAATCGGAACCAATTTGAACAAAATGAAGGTAGAAGCCTGAAGAGTACTCATCAAAAATCAAGGCCAGTCCTCACCATTCTGCAAAGTCAGCAGAAAATGCCTGATCCTCTCATCCTGCTGGTACTACCCCTTCTACCCCCTCAGGTGACGAAGAGCATCAGTATGGCATCATTTCCAAGCACAGAGACCACAGATATATAAACAACCTTCCACCTCTTTCAGGCAATCAAAGGATGTGTCAGAGCTCTCAGCTCTGTTTACATGGGGAGAAGTCTCACTCTCTCTTGCTGGTAAAAGAATTGTGATTTTGCCAGTGCTGCCTGGAAGGTGGGGGAGTGGAAACTGCACGTGAAATAATATCAGAAGGTTTCTTTTCCAAAGCTGCAGGACCAAGAGCGGAGTGGGAAAATGGGAAAAGGACAAATGGAGGCAGCAGTCCTAGGGGGTAATACTTCAGAGCACAGAGATATAAAATATACTCTCTAAATTCAGTGATACTATGTAGTGTTCTGTGTCATTAGATTATAACCGTCTGGAGTAAATTTTTAAATGTGCCACTTACAACAGTTACCAAAATGAGCAAAGTCAATCCCTTTATTTTTAGTCTACTTAAATTGTGTTTAGAAGTACTATTTCTTGGAGAAATTTTCAAAAACTATAGCAATCTCTCAACTTAATGACCACCTCAGTTTTGTATATTTAAATACTACCCACAATATTAGAGTGAATCTGCCGTAAACTTAAGAAAATAATTGAAGTTTATTGAAGATCAGGCCAAAGTATATTCTATTTAGCTATCTTGTTTTTCAGCTCATGCATATTAACAGGTATGAAGTATGAGTAAATTCACTCATTTACTGAATTTACTGAAGCACAAGTCAAAACCTGGGATTTGTGTTGTAACTGTGTGAACTAATAGACTTGCCAAAACTTGTATGGACGGAAACTAACAACTCTTTCTTTCTAAGCATATCAAGTAGTCCTGGGTATTTTGATGTATTTACTTTCAAGCTTCTGCAAAGATATTCCCAGCCTATGAATAATTGTGCTTCCCATGCAAGTAAGTGAAAAGTAGGATTGCTTTCTTCAGAATAATGGTAGGTAGCCCATTGTAAAAACCCAGAAACACAAGATAGAAAAAATATGATGAGATCATTTATCTGGTCAAATCCTGTTTTGTGCCCACATCACTATAACGATAGCCTTAGCAGTTATTCTTACCTAGCTGTTAGTTTTCCCATAGACCTTATTCTTCAAGAGTAATTAATGTTTTGTTTTAGACTACTTTGTTTTTGGTTTTAACCATCCCCTTCCATGCTTATTTTCTGTAGGTCTTAGGTTCCAACACTGTTTTGGGAATCTGACAGTAAGTAGAATATTACATTTTAGAATTTGAGGAAACACAATTCTTACTGTTTTACAGCATGATTAAGAGCAAAGAAACAAATTTCCAAATCATTTAAATATATATACTTCAAAGGTATTCAGTTCCCTTAGATAAAGCATTCTCATTTTTATTCATATTAATTTCTGAAATAGAGACTAAAATATCTCAAAAAGCTTTCCAAGAATGTTATCTTTTACACTCCACTTAGGCATTCATTGCCAACCACAAAGCTCACAAAGCTTATTGTATAAAAATAGGCTCTGAATGAATGAGACATATATAGCAAAGCAATTATGTGTTATTTAGCCCACATATGTGTTTTTATCTCTCTTGTTTTAACTCACTAGCCTGGATCAAAAACAATGACATGTGAAAAGAAAACATAGAGTTTGAATTGGCCGACTGTTATAATACTGTTCAAATGATTCACTGATAAGTACCCTTCACTTACCTTCTATTTCTGCTTTGATTCTCCCCCACTAATACTGGACATTAGCATGACTTCCTCCTATAAATTATTCTCCATAAAAACCTTCTTTACACTCATGTTTTATCAGATCATGTCATTCTCCTGAAGCTCTAAGACATTGTTGTCTCTACTAGCAAAAATGCTTTGCAAATCACTGCTGTTTTCCCTTTTTCCAGCTGAATAACCAGAGACAGGAGGACATGACTGTGTGATACATGGCCGCACGTTTATCTGTGAGCTTTTGGCTTCAGCGTCTTGGGAAATTCTGACATGGGGAAATGTTTCAGAGAAATTATGTTGCTCTCTGGAAGGGGCCCGGTTCCAGCTGTTTTCAAGGTATTAAAATGTTTCCTATCAGTTCTGTTATCAATTATTAAGCACCTCCCATATTCCATCCGGGTTTTCAGCTGGACTCTAGGAATACACATATGAATAATATGAATAAAGTACAGTCCCTGATCTCAAGATGCTCATCATCTAGTAAACAGAGACACACTGAAGACATAATTCAACATAGGTTGTGAACATCATGCATTCACTCACACACACTGAGACCCTGCCAAGCCAGGCACTGTGATGATCATGATAGCAGAAGGGAACTCAGAGGAAAGGCCCTTGGCCCAAGAGGGTTTAGAGATGACTTCCTGGAAGAAAAAACATTTTTGATGTTCCTCAGATGAAGACGGGGCAAGGGCATTCTGGGTAAGTAAAGGGCATAGTCAAAAAAGTAGTAGTGAAATATCATGCAGAAATCTATGCTATTTGCTCTTTCTAGAACATTAAATGCTAGGATTAGAGAAATGACTAATGAGATTGGAGTTCTGTGAAGGAGAAGAGTTAGGTTGGAAATGATCAAAAAGGACCCATCTTCTCAAGGGCCCCTTGACTAGAAAGGAGGAAAGACTGAAGGCATTCTCTCAGCAAAGAATTACAAAATCATCAGGCAAACTTATAACTACTGTATAGAATTTGGGTAAGAGCTTCCTATCTTGTGGTACAGACAGAAGAAGGAAGTTAGATTTATACCATGGAAATAAACAGGAAGGTTAGCTTGACTGAAGAACTGAATTTTTCACAGATATACAGCATGTATATTCACACACACACACACACACACACACACACACACACACTAGCATAGCGATTTATTTGTATTAGCTAAAAAAACTTACTCAATAAGCAGTGTATCTAAAACCACTACCCAGGTCATGATTACCCTGAAATTGAGCGAAAACAATCTAACCAGTTTAAACCAGATTTCTGCTCGCTTTAGTTCCATATACACTTCCTAGCTTCTACAACTTCTAAGACTGGAGATATTCTTACTATATGCTTCTGTGGGGACATTAAGGAGAAGACGGAGAAATATTATCTTTATATCACCCAAGTTTTTCCTAATCCCTTTCTAGCTGTCCTTCAAGGGACTGACTAGAGAAAAATCTGTTCTGTGATGTGAGTTGCATACAAACTATTCACAGTTGACCACATCCGCTGAGCAAGACTCACCAATCCCAAGGAATGTACAAACTTAGGTTCCAAAACACTGGCTGACTGATCATTCTGGCCGTCTAAATTGGGAGCTAATTAAATGTTTTAACTGGATGTCTCTCCTCACTGCAGCAGAACAGAGTCATTTTGAAGCAAACGTTTCAATGAAACACTTCTTTGGGAGAAACCAGTTCAACTACAAGAAACAACTGCTTCTGGTTGGCAGCACAGTCTATTCCTACTTGATCCCCTTCCCCACCCCAATGCGTACACACAAGCTAAATATCACTTATGCTAAGAACTGTACCTGCACAGAAAAGATGACATTATATCTCGTAGATGTCAAAGTCATCAGAAACAGTTTGTTCTTACCTAGGATTTCAATCCAATCCACTGGGGCTGATGAAAGATACAAATCATTTGCATAAAGGAGCCTTTAGAACAGCACTGAAACATGTTGGGGATCGTTTGAATGTAGTAAAAGTGGGAGGTTAAGTTATTCATTTCATTTCCATTCGTAATTATATGTTGGTTGAAGCATTTCTCCTGTTTGGCAATCCCTGAAAGAGCTTTAACGTTCCAAGGCAGCAGAACTCTAATTCTCCCCAAGTGAGGAGTCTCTATGAACTTATAGCCTAAGCTTCTTTAGAGGGATTGCTAGAATTAGATTAGCCTATGCGGATCAAGAAGGGAGTCCAAACAGAAACCCGGAAGGCCAGAAAGAGGAAGTTGCTAAGTGCCTTAAGTGAGTGTTTCCCCATGGAAAAGTAGCCAAAGCTACTTTAGAAAATCAGGAGACTTCAGCACAATAAAGTCTCATGTATTATTATTGGGTAACATCACTCAATTGTTTGGGCTGTAAAAATTAGTGTCAAACATGAAAACAACTCTAACAAATACACAAATAAAACTTCAAGCTGTTCAGCAGCTGCTCTTGGGCAAGAATTGTCTAGATTGGAGACTGCCATTCATGCAGAGTGAATTGAATACTTAATATGAGTCAGAAAATATGTAAAGTGATGGTGCACAGATATGAAAAAGACACATGAAACAGGGCAGACACACAAAAGGATAACTGATATAGTAAGGTAAGTTCCAAGACAGAGAGTGGCATAAAAGCCATCCTAAGAATAGTGCCTTTGGGAAGAAATTCTGAACAGAAATCAGGCCTAAACTAAGTTTTGCACGATGAGTAGGAATTGGCCAGTTTAAGAAGGAATGGGATGGGTATTCCAGGTAAAAAGCAGAATATCCAAAATAACATGTGTACAGTTAAACTATAAGTAATATTACAAATTGCGTCTAGTAGTACTACAAATTGGGAAATAAAGGTTGGTAGGTAATGAGGGAGAGAGAACTAGGTGAAGACAAATGTGTCTTTATTGAAAAAAAAGAACTCTTGCAAATCAGAAAGGGTAGATAGTCCAATTTTAAAGATGGTCAAAAGATTTGAATAGGCACATTACAAAAATGGATACCTGAATATTCGTGAAACTTAGGACTGTTTGGTTGCCTCATTAGTAATCACGGAAATGCAAACAAACTTTTATAAAGAACTTGGACTTTATCCTCTAGATAATGGTAAGACACTGAATAATTTTTACAGAAAACCAAGAAAAAAAAAAAAATCAGGCAATAGAAATAGATCCACAGAGCATCCAGACAACACATTAGTTTGTATGAAAATATAAAGGGCCAAGAATAGCCAGAATATTCCTGGGAAAAAATGTTGGAGGACTTATTTTATCAGATTTTATGGCATATTATGAAGCAACAGTAATAAAGACAAAGCGTAATGATAGATAAATAGAGCAGTGAAACAAACCAGAGGGTCCAGGAATAAACACACATATATGGTCACTATGCTTTTGATAAAGGTGGCACTGCCAAGCAGAGGGCAATGTACCATCTCTCAGTAAATGGTACGGGGTCATCTGGGTGTGCATATGGAAAAAGAAAATAAAATTTGACTCCTGCCTCACATCACATACAAAGATCAACTTTAGGTATTTGGTAGAGTTAAATATGAAAGGTAAAACAATAAATGTTCCAGAAGAAAACATAAAAAAAAATATCTTCACGATGTGGCACAGGCAAAGATTTCTTAAACAGGACTCATAAGGCACTAGTCCTAAAGAAAACAGTTGATAAATTGGATTACATTAAAATTAGAAATTTCTCTTCATCAAAAGACTATGAAGAGAGTGCAAAGGCAAATATATGTATATCTGCATCTACATCAACATCTGTCTATTCCACAAATGATCTAATATCAGAATATATAAAGAACTCTTACAAATCAGAAAAAAAGGCAGTGAGCCTAATTTATAAAATAAGTTGGCGCATTAAAAAAATGGATATCTGAATACCCAAGAAACACATGAATAATTGATTGCCTCAACAATAATCAGTGAAATGCAAAGTAAAAGCACAATGAGAGCATTGGACACCCACCAGACTAGGTAAACTTAGAAAGACTGACAATACCAAATGTAGGCAAAGTTACAGAACTGATTCTCAAACACTGATGGCAGGAATATAAACTGGTGAGACCACTTTGGAGGACTCTTTGGTAGTAACCACCAAAACTGAATGGAGTATACTCTGTGACCTAACAATTTCACCGCTAGATGTCAATTTTCTCAACAGAAATGCATGAAATCATCCCCAAAATAAATGTTCAGAGCATCATTATTTCTAATAGTCACAGGCAGAAACTGTTCAAAATGCCCACTAACAGTAAAATGGATAAATAAATTATGGTCCATTCACATAATGGAATACCACACAGTGATGAGAATGACTATTCCATAACTACATGCAAACTTATAGATGAATTTCACAAACATAATAATAAAGAAACAAAGCTAGGCAAAAAGAATATTCCACATGATGTCATTTTCACAAAATATAAAAGTAGGCAAAACTAATATATGTTGCTAGCGATCAGGATAGTAATTATCCTTGGGGGTAAGTAGTGACTAGAAGGTGTCAAAAAGTGGAATTCTTGTGGGTGTTGATGATATTCTGCTTTTTATCCTAGTAGGGGTTATACAGATATATTTAGTTGATGAAAATTACTCTTCTGTACACTCATAGGCACCATTCTGTATATTTTGTATATTTGATTCAACATAAAGGCTAAAATGCACCTAGAAGAGTCAGACAGGTAAAGTAAATGAGAGAATTGGGTTTGGTGTAAATAAAGGATGCTTTGGTCTTAATAGCATCTCAGATTGTCTTCTTTTGACAGACATATTTGCATATTACACATCTGAGAATATTCTTTATTTTTAAAAAATTGAATGTGGGCGCTCCTCCTCATTAGGGAGGGTGTCCACACCCTTTCTCTCCGGGTGTGCATCTCTGCCTTGCTTCTGTCTTAACTAAACATACTGTTTCTCTGTGTGCTCTCCCACTTGTTGCTGTGCTATGTCTCTAATGATAAACTTTGTACCTGTTTTTACAGTTTTTACCTCTATGAGAAATGCATTTTTCACTGGGGGCAAGAGCTAGCAGGGGTGGTGGCTAGGATTCCTGGTTTTCATCCAGGCGACCCAGGTTCAATTCCTGGGCAGGGAATGAAGATCTCGCTTCATGCCACCACTCACTGCTGCCTCTCCAAGATAAAAAAGACAAGCCACAAACTGGGAGAAAAATACTTGTAAACCACATATCCAGTAAAGGACTTGGACTCAAAATGCACAAAGACCTCTAAAACAACCCCATTTTAAAAATGGGTAAGGGGCTTCCCTGGTGGCGCAGTGGTTGAGAATCTGCCTGCCAATGCAGGGGACACGGGTTCGAGCCCTGGTCTGGGAAGATCCCACATGCCACGGAGCAACTGGGCCCGTGAGCCACAATTACTGAGCCTGCGCGTCTGGAGCCTGTGCTCCGCAACAAGAGAGGCCGCGATGGTGAGAGGCCCACGCACCGCGATGAAGAGTGGTCCCCACTTGCCGCAACTAGAGAAAGCCCTCGCACAGAAACGAAGACCCAACACAGTCATAAATAAATTAATTAATTAATTAAAAAAAAAAAATTGAATGTGCTATTGGTACACCTAACAGTATTGCCTAATCGAACTAACATAATGTTAAATCAGACATAGAATTACTGTATAATTCCATGTATATAAAGTTCAAAAACAGGCAAAACCTAATCTATGGTATTAAAAGGCAGTTTGAGAGAGAATATTTAGGATGCTGTTAATATTCTATTGATTGGGTAGTGATTACATGTGTTTATTTTGTGATAACTCACTTATGATTTGTGCACTTTTCAGTATATGTCCATAAAATTATATTAAAACACAAAAATATAGAATATATCCTGGAAGAGAGTTGGTAAAGGATATAATATTGCTATTTAGAACTGAAAAAAAAAAAAGTAGGAAACTGGCAGAAAATAAAGGCAGAAGATCTGACCCACTAAAAAGAATACTGCTGGGCTCATTACATTGTGTCTGCCCAAGGTCATCCACTGACACTCAACCAACTAGACTATGATAAAATTCAGTCCCATTCATAGTTGTAGAATATCAGCTCAGTGCATTCTTCTGGGGGAAATTCCTGAGCTTCAAAGAGCCTTCTTTGGGAAATGTGCAGAGTAAACTCAAATTTTACACGTAGGATCTTTTCCAACTATTTGCAGTCTGCTTCAAAACACTGAATAAACATAGTTCGTACCCAGAGGATTTTGTTTTCTAGCTGAATTTCGATCTTCAGAATTAGCAATATATATGTACCAAAGTTACCAATACACCCTAGACATTTTGCCATACAACTGTAGCCTGGAATTCCAAAGTATTATATATTCCATCCTGGTTTGGCTAATTTTTATCCTTTTTTTCCCCTAAATTAATGTTTTTGCTCTTGTTATTTGTTTGCTCCTAACCTTTGAGGGGCTCTGGTAACTTGCCTCCAAATAAGCAGCTCCAGCATAGATTGTGACTTCTGAGGTCAGTATATGCTGCTATTGATCTTCAGCAGTCCCCAGTGTGGCTGAATCTTTTGGAACCATGCTTCATATAATCACAAATAACTTCTGCACTTTGCCTGCTTGTGTGTGTCCTCCTTCAGAGTGTGACAGCTACTTGGAGGTACCACTAGCTTACATCCTTCTTATATTTTCACCTTGGAAGTCAGAGCAAAGACACAGCCAGGGACAATGCACTTTTTGCAGCCCAAGGTGGAGAGTGGAGGTCTCCTTATGTAATTATTTTCTTAATGTATCACTCATAATACGTTCGATAAAGCCATTACCTTAAGCCTTCCTTGAAGTGGGGCAAATCAAGCAGTTGCACAGTGCCCTGCTTTGGAGACCTTGCCCGCTGGTTGCTAGTTTCTGACTATCCTTTTCTGGCAGAAGGGGGCCCAAGTAGGGACCAGGACCAGAATAGCAGGAAGCATGAGTCATGTCCAGGAGGGGGGCCAGAGGCTGAAGTTGGGGTAGCACATGTGAAAAATGTCATCGATTCAAGTGACGAGACAGAGGAAGCTGAGATATGCAGATATATCATGAAACAGGGAAATCAGAAATGACGAGGGGAGTAGACAAACCGAAAGTGATCTCAATTGTTAGTTAACAAACATGCTGTGAATTAGGATCATGAAGAATTAAGAAAACACTGATACTAAGTTCTCATCAAGACCTACCAAATGAGCATCTTCAGAATGGGGCCCAAGCATCTGTCTTTTTTCATAGCTCCCCATGTATTTCTGATTTCTGATGGCTATGGAGCTGCATAGGAGACCACTGCTCTGCAGAAATTTGGAGACAGAAATGGGGCTTTCTTTAGCTTTCTACAAAACTCCAGCATAGATCACTCAAGGATACTAGGGTTGTTTAAAGGGGCTGGAGTGAGGTGAACAGGTTGTAATTCAGGAAAGTGTCATCAAGGGAGAGTATCTGCTTCACAAATAAGAAGGGAAGCTAATTTAGTGCAAACCTCCTGTCATGGGAATGAATTGGGAATGTTGCTTGTCTTTTCAAAAACTCTGGGAATCTTCTTAGTAGCTCTTTTCTTCCCAATGGAAAAGATACTTCAGATGAAACATTTAGGAAGCAAAACGGAATGACAATATGCATTCCCACCATAAGCTGAATACTTGGTCCTCTTTGGTTACTGTCACAGAGGGCGGTACTTGCATTTTCAAACTTAGAGGGAGGAGAATGAACTAGTGTCAGGAGCAGCTGGATTTGCACTGGCCTCTGTGGAGGTACAAAGGGAGCCCCATTGGGAGCTCTGAAGACCAAAAAAGGAGGAAGTTGCTGAGTCTCCTATTTAGGAGCAGAAAAAAGCATTAAGACCTGGTTACCTAGCAATGTGTGCTCAGCAAATCGCAAATGCTTCTTGGGTTGACAGCACAACACAAAGTGCCCGAACCAGGACACTGGGCTTGTTCAAAGAGTGTGCTTGCGTGTCCTTGACTCTCCCTCTTCCAAGTCTGGCATTGTGTCTGTACTATTGTCTGCTTCACACAAACCAGATTTGAGGGATCTGAGGTAAGTCATTGACCGGAGTGTTTCCTCAGCTCCTGAGGAATGTTTACTGAGGTGTGGTGTTTTTCAAAGCCTTTAATAAGAAGTACGCCATGTCCTCTGTACCTCTAGTTTTCTAAACGTGTGTAGAGGACACACTGTTTTTGCTACTTTGCTAGCATTCCAAAACATTCTTGTCGCTGTGAATTCCATGGCATCCTCTAAGTGTGGACAGTATGAGCAAGACTTTGTGCTGCAATACTGTATTCAGGTTTTCCAAAGAAGAGGACCCTGACTCTATAGACATCTGAAAACATCAAAGGGATAAAACTGAAATCTTGAAAAAGGCAATGTGGATGAGAATAAAAGTACAAATTTTGTTTGCCTTCAGGACTCTAAGAAACAGAAAAAAAAAGTTTTCTTTAATATGTTCTTTATGCCATTTTGAACCATCCTGAAATGCATTGCAATAATTTAGTTAGGCCACAAAACATTGTATCAGAAAGCAAGCTTTAGGTTTAATGATATAAATATGTGTTTTCCTGATGCAAGTACTGAAACTTTACTGATTTTACTACTAAGTGTCACCCTCTTTGACACAGAAAATGTTCTCTCCTTGCAGAACAACTAGACTGGTACAAGGCCTTTATTTTCCACTGAATGAAACAATATGGAAGTGCATTTCACCTGGATGACATCAAGTAGAATATGAGACAGAGCAGAGAAGGAAAAGCACTTCATTTTTGTCTCTGTAAGTTGAGAGATGGAGGTTTACCAAGAATCCACAGGGAAGAAGTTTCTCAAGCAACCTAAGAACAGTGTGCAGCCTCTACTAAAATGCTCCCCAACTTTGAAGGACATGAGAAATTCTGAACCCTGACTTGAGGGTGCCCGATATTTTGAAAAGGACTAGTTTGCATCCTGATTTTGGATTTCTTTTCAGAGCACCCCGCAGTTGCATTCCATGCATCGTTTTCCAGAATGGGGCAGCATGGTGCACTGTGATTTAGATGTTAGTAAGTATTATTGTCTGCAGAAATATGTAGGGGAAGCTTGCGCACACACAGTGTCTGTAGGAGCTACTACAGTCAAGGGGTTGGAGGTGTCATCATCCAGTATCTTTTTAGAAAAAAAAGGCAGAGCCCTAATTTTTGAAAGGGACAACTCTGGACATCATTGTTTTAGAGAATGGGCGTTGAATAGCAAATTACAGAAATCGCCTTAAAATAAAAGGACAGTAACTTTAGAACTTAAATATCAAAATATGAAAGCGAAGAGAATCATCTGTAAAGAAAAGTACTTGAATTTCTCAAAAATTAGATAATTAGAAGATATAGAAAAATTCAAGAAGGTAGTTTGTTGTAAAAAAAACCCACATATTTATTAAAAAGGCAAAATATTCTAAATGGGTCTATTTACAGAAAAAAGTTTTAAAATACACGCATCTATTAAATTGACATCATCAAGGACATTTCATCCATTACTCATTAGAGCCCAGTGTCAATGTACTGTAAGATTTTTAAAGGTCTACAAAAATAATTGAAACCTGGGAAAAAAAAGTATTGGTTCCAAACTGCAAAATGAAAGCTGCAAAATGGAAATTAATAAATAATTAAATGTCTACAAAAAAAATAACATTACATCAACTAGTCAACTTCAACTCTACTCTTATAGCTGCAGTATAAATTATATTTAATGTGGGATATGGGTGGATTTTAATTTGTGTGATATATTATACATGCAGGGCAGCCAAAAGTATGATAACAAGGCCCTCAAAACAGCCCTGAATAACATCAACATGATCAAAATGGCAATCTGTTTTCCTAAAGGCACTTAAAGTTAAACAAGGGAAAATAGGAGAATTAGAAATGGCAGTGTTAAGTACGAAAACAGTAGGCCTTGGAGAGAATAATGCCACCCCTCCCAAGAACAAGCAATGCACCCTGAAATCCTCACCTCCATTCTTCTTAATTCAGGCACTATCTTGTCTTATAGCAGTTTCCGCCCCCCCATCCCTGCCCCCGCCCTCGGGTTGGGGGGGGCAGTCATTTTTAAAGACTGAGTTTTCCTTAGAAGAGGTAAATAGGCCATTTACACCTCATTGTGTACCCTGCTCAGAGAATTTAGAAAATCAGTTAGCTGCTGTTCCCAGAGGGGTGATATCTAGTGAGAATGTGGGGTGGTAGGGGTGTGGGGTGAAGGTGAAGGCAGGCTGCATTCTGAGCAGGGCAGGTCTGGCTGAGATGTACAATTAGTGATGTTTGGGATATAATACACTGGGTGGGGCAATTTACTTTGGTACCAATCCTGGATTTTGATAGCCTCACCTGATCTTTCTCATTGAAGGAAAATGATTCACTGCTTAGTATCTTCTAACCACCGAACAAATACAGTAACACAGCAGTGGATATCCTAGCAATGTAATCTACAGTCAATGGATATAAAGAGAAAGACCAAAATACTATATTTTCCTTAAAAAGTGCTTCTTTAAAGCCTTTGTGAAATCTCTCTCTCTCTCCCCCTTCCCCCCCACCCTGGCAACACACACACACAGAAATTATGTCAAATTATGTGGTGTTAGTTGTCAGATCAGGACCTATAAACTAAGCTGGGAAAACTAGGATTGGGGTTCAGAGGCAATTTAAATTTATTTTTCATATTTGCCTGTTTAAAAAGCTGATTACTTGGACAGACTCATTCCTATTACCCTAAAGTCTTTAGAAGCAGCTCTTTAATTAAACTTTACCTAAAACAAAAAACAGAAAACCCCCAAAACAACCAGTCCCTGTCATTTCTCTTAGATGAATGAAACCATATGATTTTCACTGAGAGAATATAGAGAAAATATTGGGGTTTTTGTACATGGTTTTTGAAAATTTACTTAATTTTATATGAAATGAATACCTACCTGTTATAAACTATTCAAATAGTACAGAAAGTAAAAGTAAAAGTAAAAGTAAAAGTTCCCCTGTCCCAGTTTCTTCATCCTCTCTTATCCCATCCCCCGGATGTACACAATCATTTCTTGTGTTCTATACATTTATTCTCCATTGTTGAGGAGATAACACAGACTTCTGCTTCTGATAAACAGCAATACAGCCGTATCCGGAATAAATTAGAACAATTTTCTCTATACCCCATACTTTTCCTCTGAGTTGGGTTTTCTCAGGATGTTGAAGTACACCCTATAGTAGGTGGTATTTTTCTGTATATAATGTAACCGTCTCTTTTGACTTAGCAATTGGGAATCTATCCCATAGGAATACTCACATCTGTACAAAAGACATGTGCAAGATTAGTGCAGCGTTGTTTGAAACAGTGAAAATTTGTTCTATCAATAGAGACAAGGTCCCTAAGGAGTCATTAAAAGGATGAGATAAACTTATATGTGCTGATACGGAAATATATTTTGTATGATGATGAAAACAAACACAAAAACCCATGATCTATTAAGTGCCAAAAGCAAATAACTGTGTATGATGATTACACACATACATACAACATACAGACACATACAAATGCATACACACAAAATGAACCTATTTTATTATTGTTATTCCCAAACTTTGCTATGCATTTACATATATATGCAATATAAATATAATATATCCTATGAAATGAATGCCAGGGAACGACTTAAAGGTGCCTAATCTTAGTACTAGAAACAGTTGTTTTATATATATTTCACCCTTTTGATGAACCTAAAAGAATGGCTTTGTTTTATCCTATAAGAGTCAGGAGGGCAGGGATTTCTGTCTCTTTTATTCACTGCTAATTTCTGCACCTGGAACATGGTGAGTTCTCGACAAAAATGTATCTAGTGAAGAAACAAAATGCATTGTTTTTTGCAGTATTGCAAAATACTGCTCCATTTTGGGAAAACTACATATAATAAATGCTTGATTGATTAGTCCCAAAGAAAAGATGGAAAGAAATAGGAAAATAAGACTCTATTTATAAAAAGAAATCTATAAAAAGAAATGGAGGGGGTCAGAATGGCAAAGAGATGGAGGGGTCATCCTACAGGGAGAGGAGTAGAAGGAGAAACCCAGAGGGGAGACTATTTAGAGGAAATAGTCTCTGCTTTAGGAAAACAGAGAGCTGGTCTGTACTACCCTTTCCCAAAGGGGAGACTTACAATTAATGGGCTCTGTGTTCACACTCTTCCAAATACCAAGAATATTATGAAAAGGATGCAGCAGTATGTTAGTGACAAGATTCAGAAAGACAACATTGGCACTGCAGAACAGTTTCAATATTGGGGGAAAAAAGTGGTCCAGGGAACAATGTTTATATTTGTTTAAATATGGCTTTTGGTTCCAGTTGTTGGTGAACCCAAATTATATATTTTCCTTCTTCCTCTTGTGATGCTAAATGACTTTCTTTAGTTTTTGAATGAGGAACTCATACTTGAGTTATCACTGAAGAATTTAAAGCTTAAGTCGGTTTAATTAACATATATTTAAAGGGGCAGATGCAGATATGAATAAAACTCACCATAATTCATTTCTATTTTCTATGATGGTTATTGACTTAAAGTTTAATCTGTTATTTATGAATAGATTAGACTGTTTATCCTTTATGAACCACTTAGTTCCTTGTAGGCCACTTTCTCCTATGACTAATTAAACTTACTTTATACAGTTGAAATCTGTACATGTGTGATCTCTTAGACCTCTTTAGGTTACGTATTTCACAATTATTTGCTTTAATTCTTTTTTTTTTTTTTTCGGAACATGAGTTTTATTCCTGATAAGATCAAAGGTACAGGGCTTGTGCAACCAAATATTCTCACAAAGATATACAGTGTTGAAGAACAAAAGCTTACACTTTGTAAATACGAGATACATCTAAGTTATATTTAGCTATTAAGATATATAAAAACTGACCATTTGTGTGTGTGGGTTTATCTCTGGGCTTTCTATCCTGTTCCACTGATCTCTATTTCTGTTTCTGTGACAGTACCATACTGTCTTGATTACTGTAGCTTTGTAGTATAGTCTGAAGTCAGGGAGCCTGATTCCTCCAGCTCCGTTTTTCTTTCTCAAGACTGCTTTGGCTATTCAGGGTTTTTTGTGTTTCCATACAAATTGTGCAATTTTCTGTTCTAGTTCTGTGAAAAATGCCATTGGTAGTTTCATAGGGATTGCACTGAATCTGTAGATTGCTTTGGGTAGTATAGTCATTTTCACAATGTTGATTCTTCCAATCCAAGAACATGGTATATCTCTCCATCTGTTTGTATCATCTTTAATTTCTTTCATCAGTGTCTTATAGTTTTCTGCATATAGGTCTTTTGTCTCCTTAGGGAGGTTTATTCCTAGGTATTTTATTCTTTTTTGTTGCAATGGTAAATGGGAGTGTTTCCTAAATTTCTCTTTCAGATTTTTCATCATTAGTGTATAGGAATGCAAGAGAATATACAATGGAGAAAAGACAGCCTCTTCAATAAGTGGTGGTGGGAAAACTGGACAGCTACATGTAAAAGAATGAAATTAGAACACTCCCTAACACCATACACAAAAATAAACTCAAAATGGATTACAGACCTAAATGTAAGGCCAGACACTATAAAACTCTTAGAGGAAAACATAGGCAGAACACTCTATGACATAAATCACAGCTAGATTCTTTAGGATCCACCTCCTAGAGAAATAGAAATAAAAACAAAAATAAACAAATGGGACCTAATGAAACTTAAAAGCTTTTGCACAGCAAAGGAAAATGTAAACAAGATGAAAAGACAACCCTCAGAATGGGAGAAAATATTTGCAAATGAAGCAACTGACAAAGGATTAATCTCCAAAATTTACAAGCAGCTCATGCAGGTCAATATCTAAAAAACAAACAACCCAATCCAAAAATGGGCAGAAGACCTAAATAGACATTTCTCCAAAGAAAATATACAGATTGCCAACAAACACATGAAAGGATGCTCAACATCACTAATCATCAGAGAAATGCAAATCAAAACTACAATGAGGTATGACCTCACACCAGTCAGAATGGCCATCACCAAAAAATCTACAAATAATAAATGCTGGAGAGGGTTTGGAGAAAAGGGAACCCTCTTGCACTGTTGGTGGGAATGTAAATTGATACAGCCACTATGGAGAACAGTATGGAGGTTCCTTTAAAAACTAAAAATTGAACTACCATATGACCCAGCAATCCCACTACTGGGCATATACCCTGAGAAAACCATAATTCAAAAAGAGTCATGTACCACAATGTTCACTGCAGCTCTATTTACAATAGCCAGGACATGGAAGCAACCTAAGTGTCCATCGACAGATGACTGGATAAAGAAGATGTGGCACATATATACAATGGAATATTACTCAGCCATAAAAAGAAACGTAATTGAGTTATTTGTAGTGAGGTGGGTGGACCTAGAGTCTGTCATACAGACTGAAGTAAGTCAGAAAGAGAAAAACAAATACCGTATGCTAACATATATATGGAATCTAAAAAAAAAAAAAAAAAAGGTTATGAAGAACCTAGGGGCAGGACAGGAATAAAGATGCAAACCTACTAGAGAATGGACTTGAGGACACGGGGAGGGGGAAGGGTAAGCTGGGACAAAGTGAGAGAGTGGCATGGACATATATACACTACCAAATGTAAAATCGATAGCTAGTGGGAAGCAGCCACATAGCACAGGGAGATCAGCTCGGTGCTTTGTGACCACCTATAGGCGTGGGATAGGGAGGGTGGGAGGGAGGGAGACACAAGAGGGAGGAGATATGGGGATATATGTATATGTACAGATGATTCACTTTGTTATAAAGCAGAAACTAAAATACCATTGTAAAGCAATTATACTCCAAAAAAGATGTTAAAAAAAAGATATATAAACACTAAAGAAGTAATATATTAGACTTGGAAATGCGATTCTCTATGGCTAACCTAACTATACATCCCATCTCTCCAGGACAGTTCCTCCTTACTCCTGTTGTCCTGGTATAACTGTTAATAGGATCTTTCAATCTGTCCATGTTTGAAAATGTTACACTGCAATCCTATAATACAGAAAAAATGGTTGGCCTTATATCAAATTTGTCTTTATTCTCTTCTACTCCACATAGTATATTTATTTTCAGATGCCAAAATTACGGGATATTGATTGGATAATGATCAAAAGGATAATGATATCTGAATTTCCCCAGGATTTGGAGGGACACCCAATTTAAGCTGAACTACAGTAGGGTCCCAACTGTGACATGGCAAAAATTCAGAACTATTTTAGGTTGTGCCTTTGTAGAAAGAGAGTTGCTTGCTGTTTGGACTTCTTATTGAAATGAGACAGTACGTACTTCTCCCCACCTCTGCTTCTTCCCAATTCCCCAATTCCCCTGATTGGGGTAAACAGCATTATAACAAGGAAACTGCTGGTCTACCACCTGCAAATCAAAACGGATAAACTAAAATTCCAATGTAGTGAAATAATTGGGGCTTTTTCTTGAGACAGCTTTTAACCTGCACAAAAAAATCAGTTCAATACTTTGATAAACTTGGAGTCTAAACAACTTCAGTCCTATGTAGCTTTCTGAGCTTATCACTCTACCATTACTTATTCTGTCATTCAATGAGCTCACTTCTCTAATATTCTTAAGAAGGCTTTGACATTCCCAGGATTTTTTTTCTTTTTCTACTTCATAATCACTTTCCAGCTCCAATCTTTTATTTGGATGCTAAGTTAACTGACTGACATGCTTGAATTAGGTTGGAGGCATGTGTATTAAAGGCAAGAAAGATGTTAACTAAATTGGAATGCACCATAAAAGGTGGCTCTGTGTTTTTTAAGAAATGGTAGTAGTGATGGGAGTAGTTTTGTTTTTTGTTTTTTGTCTTATTTATTTTTAAGCTACTATCAGGGCTCAGATGTGATGTGGTGTGCTGGAAAGGAACTTCTTCCTTTTCATAAGCATTCAGGAAGCATTTGACATTCCTGTACAAATATTTAAAACTAAACATTCTTCGAGTTAAAATGACATTGTTGTATTAATATCCTTTAGAATGTTTATTTCAGCATTTTAAATTTCAATCATAAGTAGTTTAAAAATCATTGACTCCTACTTTATTTCCCTTCCCAAATATGCTGTGCATTTTATTTGATTTGTAAGTGTCTTCACATATAATTCTAACTTCAAATAGACCTAATCTCCCCCTGCCCATATTCTCACTGGCTACTGGAAGCATCTCACCAATGCAGTCTTGGTTGGGTCATCTTTGATACTTTCACTTCTATAGCAAGTCTGGCTGCTGGTCATCTGCGTCCAAGCTTCTCCTCCTATATGTCTCTTTGTCTCTGGCCTCTTCCCTACATTTATGGCAAACTCCCAGGTTTAACATGTGATATCCTTCTGATATTCTTCCTCAATGCTGCAATGACAAGGTGTCCCAATATGGTCTAGCTGGAGTAAAAACACCTTGTTTTAATGTGAGGTCTTCTCAAAAGGGCTTCCCACACTTTCTTGTGCTATGTAACCACACCACAAAAGCTGGACTAAAAGCAAGGGAGAGGGCTTCCCTGGTGGTGCAGTGGTTGAGAATCTGCCTGCTAATGCAGGGGACACGGGTTCGAGCCCTGGTCTGGGAAGATCCCACATTCCGCGGAGCGGCTGGGCCCGTGAGCCACAATTACTGAGCCTGCGTGTCTGGAGCCTGTGCTCCGCAGCGAGAGAGGCCGCGATAGTGAGAGGCCCGCGCACAGCGATGAAGAGTGGCCCCCACTTGCCACAACTAGTGAAAGCCCTCGCACAGAAACGAAGACCCAACATAGCCATAATTTAAAAATAAATAAATAAATAAAAAATTAAAAAAAAAATAAAAAAAGTTTAAAAGCAAGGGAGAAATGTCGGCAGCCTAGGAGCTACAGTTATAAGCCAGTAGAGCTGTTGTGTGAACCTGCCCTCTCAATCCAGATTGAGAGACATCATTCCCAGGCTCTGTCCTGATTCTGGTCTTGCTGGTTTCTTTTTTCCTCCATCTGAAATTAGAAGCTTAATCCATGGCTATGTTCTCAAACTCTACTCTGAACTGACTTCAAGTCTAAATGCTGCTCCCAGCCACCTTCTCACACTCAAAACCCTACTGTGTTGTTCATTTGGCCTGATATTACATATCTCTTATCTTCATTCATATTCAAGACTCACATCAATGAAAAGAACACTTTCAGAGCCCTCTGACAACAGCCGTCTCTGGCTTAATCTAATCAAGCCATTCATGATTGCTGAAACTCTCACACTTGCCCTTCTTATGTAGTCTTTTCCCTTGGTAATCACCAGTGTTATCCTAAAACACAATACATGGGAAAAAATAGAAAAATAAAAAAGTCCCAATTCTCATTATTCTTTTCTCTTCTTTAATAACCTCTGGTGGTTCCCCATCAATTATAAACAAATTGCCTGCTTTGGTAGAGAAAATTTCTTAAAATCTTATTCCAAAGAAATTTATCAATTTCATCTCTAAACATCAGCGTTTTATAACTATCCCTACATGCCTGTGCACCCTAAATACTAATTAAGCATGACAACTAATATCATTCCTACAATTTATCATGCATTTCAATATCTTCATGCCATTAGTGTTTCTCTTTCATTTATCTGGAAATTCTTTGTACTCATCTTAGGTCTAGTGAGCTCTATTCATCCTCTATAGACCAATTAAATGGTCACTTTCTCTAGAAACCCTTCCTTAATCCATCCGGAAGGTAAAAACTGCTTATATACCACTGAGTACAGTGCATTAGTTATTAGTGTTCTCATGATTTCTCAAGCCATTGTCACTTGAGGAAAAGTTTCATGACTGCAAGAGGCATCTCTACCTGCCAAACTAAAAAGAACAAGGAATCAGAATATTGGCTTTAAGCCCACATGATCATTTGTGCTTCAGCCTGCCCAGATCATGACCCTTTCACTAGGTCTACTCTGAAAAACCAAAACCCTAGACAGGAGCAGACCCTTGCAACACAGAAGAAGGCATTGCTGGAGCTATTTGGGGTCCTCAAGGGAATAAGCCTCTTTTTGAAATCCCAGTAGCTACAGAACTCCGTGTCCAAAACCCTTTTTCTACTTTCATCAAGATGACTGACTTCAGTAATAACTGAGACCCTCTCTTGTTAGATTAACAGCTCTGCCTCTACTCTGCTATTTTTGAAGAACTATCTGTTCCTATTTGAGGAGTTGTTTCCAGTCTTCTATACAGTAATCCATTCATTTAGTAAATTGATCATTGGCCAACTGCTAGGCATTCAACAAAACAGATCTAGTGCTTGCCCTCATAGAGTTTTAATATTAGGCAGAAAAAAAATCTTAACCAACCAAAAATTTAAAAATTTCCATTATCATAAGTGCAACAAAAGAGAAGTACAGGCAACTGTGGCTTTGTATATGACAACACCATCTGATACCTTTTGAAGATTAGAGAAAGCTTCCCTGAGGAAGTTCAAATTCATTTAGTACTTGACTCTTTTTGCTCAGCTTGAACCCTAGACCTTGGCCCATCTCTTCATACTTGATATTTCTTCTAAGTTTTATCTCATAAAGTACAGTGGAAAATAATTAAGGCCTTCTCTCATTTGTAAAGATCAGGCATAACTTAATCTTTTTTTATTTTTTGTTTGTTTCATTATTTCCTCTCCTCCTGGTCCATTCTAAATTGTCTCCTTTCTTTCAAATTTTATATCATATTTTTGCTACTTTAGTTCCCTATTAATAAACAAATAAATTAGAAAAGTTAGTTGATTATGCAACATCTTTAAGGGAAGAAAGCATCAGGATAAGGCAGATGTATGTATGTCCACTTACAGTATTATGTTCTGTTGTTCAACCAGTAGGTTTAGGAAGAAATTTCATACTCTCAACATGATGAAATAGCCAGGGTTAGGTTAATGTAACTCTCTTTTTCTTGAGAGTTAAAGGGTATTCAATACCAACATTATTTTCACAAAAAAATACATAGGTTCTAATGTGAGAGGGTTCTGTAACCCAAATCATGCAGCCTAGAAAAGGAAGTGCAAGTGAGTTGGTTGGAAGACACATTCACTCCAACACAGCTAAACTATTTAAACCACATAAAAGTTTAGCTTCTTCAAAGTCCATCACAGTGAAAATCAACACTCACTTCAGGCTTCCCCAGTTCTATGTTCTGTCAAGCTCTTCACATTCCTGTTAACTTTGTTGGAGGATAAGGAGACTTGTGGCCAAATTTACCTTCTGAGGGTAAAAGGGTAGGAACATTTACCCTCTGATTATGAGAATGTGAAATGTGTGTCCAGTTCCTCTTTTTTTTTTTTCTTTTAATATTCTATCATTCTCTTTACATGAAATGTCCAGGATAGGGAAATCTACACTCAACTTCCCTCCTCACCTGGCAAGTGAACTAATTATTGCTGCATCACTAAATGATGGTGAAGTTCTTTTTCTCATAATTTTTAATTAAAAAATTTTTTATTTTATATTGGAGTATAGTTGATTAACAGTGCTGTGTTAGTTTCAGGTGTACAGCAAAGTGAATCAGTTATACATATACATGTATCTATTCTTTTTCAAATTCTTTTCCCATTTAAGTTATTACAGAGTATTGAGCAGAGTTCCCTGTGTTATACAGTAGGTCCTTGTTGGTTATCTATTTTAAATATAGCAGTGTGTACATGTCAGTCCCAAACAGTTCCTCTTAAATCTTTCATTCTGCTTTATTTTCTGTGAATTTTTTAGGAAGATAATCTTTATTTTTTCTAGTTTAAGTTTTCACATAAAAGTATTTCTTAAAAGAGCCTTTCGGTTGAGTGGACATAACTAGTAGCTTAGCTTCTATACCTCCTAAACTGTTTCCTTGGAAATTGTCAGGTTCTCAGTAAAAGATGGCTCCTCTCTTTATCAATCTTGATAAAGTTTACTCAGTCCCCTAAATACATTCTTTGGTCTCAAATTGGAATAATCCTGAGCCAAAGAGAGGCAGACACACCGTTAATAAAAAATGAGGAAGTGATCTGCTTTTAAGGAGTTATCTATGCCCCTAAGGCAACCTGGGAAACCCTTTGCAAATGTTCAGCCTGAACTCCATCAGATGGCTGGTTGCTTCTAAACTGTGAAATCACCCTGCCTGATTTGAAACCAGCAAATGACTAACTTGAACTTTGATCTTTGGTCCAGTCACATGGCTTCCAAGGAAGTATGACTTGAAAGTTCTTTGTGTAATGAGAGGCAATCATGTCTTTTCCATGTAAAACTGGATTTCATTCCATTGGGAAGGGAAATCACAACAGTAATCATGATTTACAGCTTCTACTTTACCTACAAACATCTACTTGTTGTTTTTTTCAGAGTGCTGGCATTTTCTAATGGACACTGTTCCACCTACAACAACACTATCTTAATTTCTTTTGCAGCCTTAAGAAAACTGTTTTATTTATATATTTAAACTGTTCTTATTTTTATCCACATTGAGACCCTTGATAACCTACATACATTCTGTAAATATGATTAACTGTACCTCAGAGTGCTATGATTTCTTTCTGGGAATAACTAGTTATAAGGAACAGAGGATTGAATAGCTTGTTATGTGTGCCATCATCTCAACTAGGTATAAAAGTCTGAATGTAATTTGGAACATATTATTGGGGAGAGAAAAGTTAAAAAAATTAGACATTGTATTAGTTAACTATTGCTCTATCAGAAAACTCAGTGTCTTAAAACAACATGGATTTATTATTTTTCATAATTCTGAATGTTGGCTTGCTGGTTCTTCTGCTTTTGCCTGTGGCTGCATTCATCTAGAGAATTGACTGGGATCATCTTGGAGAAGCTAGACTCTGAGTCCTTATAACATGGTTATCTCAGGGTTCCCATAGGGCCAGCCCCAATGCACAAATGTCTATTAAGCCTCTGCTTATGTCATATTTGCTGATAACCTATTAAGCAGAGCAGGTCACATGTCCAAGCCCAAAGTCAATGTAGAAAGGGTTATATAAGGACATGGATACTAAGAGGCATCATTCACTAGGGCCATTATTGTAACAACCTACCACAAATGGAGGTAACATGAGAACATATTTTATTTTCACAATGAGACAGGCCCCTACAGAATAATGATGTGTGATCTAAATTTATCAGAGTTACACACCTGGAGAGAACATAAACTAATCAATGTGTTGTCAATATGAGAACCAGGATTACTGACTAAAGGGCTATTGATGTAGAACCTACTAGATAAAAAGATATGAATTCTGATATTGAAGGCATACACCAAGTAAAATGTAGAAACAATAGAGATAAATTCACATCTAGACACATTAAAAGGAAACTACATACAGTGTATCAAGGAAAAATATAAAATTCTTTTAAAAAAAGGAAAGAAAAAAGGATTAACTATAAATGAAAAACATTCAGAAAGGACAAATCTTATCAGTAACAATAGATTATATAACATAATGAAGTAATATCTTCTAGGTACTGAGATTAACCTTCAATTAGAATTCTATCCTTAATTAAACTATCATTAATTAAACAGTCATTCAAGAATAAGGGCAACTTTAAAAATTTTTAGACTGTAAAAGCTTAAAGTATTTGCTAGATTCAAATTGATAGGTAAAATTCTATATAATATTTTAAAAGGATGATTATGGGATTGGGTGTTGTGTGAAGAGTTAAAGCATACTGAGATCCATATCATTCACAGGAGAAGTCAGACATTTTGAATAACTTTGAACTTTGTTAGAAAAAATGTATACTTAAATAAGTAGCATCAAATTTAATGGATGTCCACTAAATGAAAAGAAATAGCATTCAAGTCAGCAAAGGAAATAAAGGCACATTTAAAAAAATTTTTTTAATCAAACAAAATGCAGAAAAGAGGAAAAATAAACAAATAAAATGTATGTATGGAAAATAGAATCAAAGTGTGATGTTATAAATCACCAAACATAATAAATGCAAATACATTAAACTAACATATTAAAAGAAGAAATTATTAAATTAATTTTTTAAAAATCCAGCTAACTCTTTTAAGAAACACTAAAACAAAGCACACAGAATTGACAACAGAAGAATACAAAAAAGTTAACAGGCAAATGAAGATGAAAAGTTAATTTAGCAATGTTAATGTGAGATACATTAGAATTTAAGGTAAAAATTAATAGAAAAATCCACATAAAGATACAATAGTGAAGAACTTATATGTGAATGAAGACAAATATGAGAAAAAACTTCAGAAATATAAGGAAAAGTGAACATATCTACAATCAGTGGGAAATTTTAACATACCTCTATCAGAAATATGCAGAAATTAAGCAGATAAAAGCTGATAAAAATTAACACCTTTATGGAAGAGATAAATGGCATAATTAATAAGCTGGATCTAACAGAACTCATGGATCCAATAAATAGAGAATATGAATTTCTTTCAAGCACAAAAGGGACAGTCACAAAATTTGACCATATATTAAGTGAAAAGGCAATCTGAATAAGTATTTTAAAAATCTGTAGCATATAGTTGATGTTTTCTGGCCAATTATATAAGAAATCAATATTAAAATGTATTTTTAAACCATACAGAAAATTTTAAAATGCACTCTTTAAATAACTAATGGTTTTAAGTAGAATTCACAATGACTATTATAAAATATATCGATCTGAACACAACTGAGATGTATCTAAGAGATTTTCAAGGAACCTTTATTTATAGCCTTCAATAATTTTAGAAAGATTAAGAAACTAGAAAGATTAAGTACAAATGAGTTAAACATTTGACTCACAAAGCTAGATAATAAATGATAGAATATGTCAAAATAAAGTATAATGCAGGAAATATTAAATATAAGAAATTGGTAAAGTGGGCCCCTCTTATAGCTAAGAGTGCACATGTGAGTAAGTTCTGGACACTGGAGTATTATAAGAGAAAGGGGGATTTCCCTGGTGGCACAGTGGTTAAGAATCTGCCTGCCAATGCAGGGGACATGGGTTCTATCCCTGGTCCAGGAAGATCCCTCACGCCATGGAGCAACTAAGCCCGTGTGCCACGCTACTGAGCCTGTGCTCTAGAGCCCGTGAGCCACAACTACTGAGCCCGTGCCCCACAACAAGAGAAGCCACCGTAATGAGAAGCCCACGCACCACAATGAAGAGCAGCCCCCGCTCACCACAACTAGAGAAAGCCTGCGTGCAGCAATGAAGACCCAACACAGTCAAAAAAATAAATAAATTTATTTAAAGAAAAAAAAGAGAGGAAGGTTTGTTCTTATGAAATGTAGGCCTCTCTTCTTCCTCCTCAAAGTCCTTCCAACTGGCCGGAATGCAGATGAAAAAGCTGTTATTAAAGAGGGCATCTTTGACCATAAGGAATGAAGGCCACACAAAACACAGGAAGAAAGTAGAAGAAATCTGGATCCATGATACCCTGGCACTATTTTTCAGTCCTGTACTGCCTAACTGGACTCACATAAGAAAGAAAGAAACAGCTACCTTATTAAAGCTACTATATGCCCCTCACAGAAAAATCTACTCCTAAAAATAGTGATGATTCATCTCGGAATGCATTGCAATGTAATCCACCCCTTAAACGATAATTAACAAGTTATATTCCCAATAAGTAATGAAAATTAATTCAATACTAATTCATGTAGAAAAACAAAAATTTAGCAAATAGGAATAGAAGAGGAACATCCTTAACCAGATAAAGGTTTTCTATCAAAACTGTCCTGCAAGTATCATACAAGGATATCTTACATTATCTCTTTTGTTCAATGATACACTGGGGATGCTAGACAATTCAATACCACGAAAAATTAAATAAAATGGCTAAGATCACAGAGATCAAAACAAAATTTTCTTTATTTGTAAATGGCATTGCTGTCCACATAAGAAATCCAAGAAAATCTACAAATTATTAGACTTAGGAGTCTTTTAGGCTGTTTAGAGAAACCTGAAAGTTTGCGGGGGGGACAAAATATGGTAAATTATCCTACAAATAAAACCTCTTGATATTTTGTGCAGTTCAGTGCAGGTGGATTTTTAAATGGGTAACTAAGCTTGGCTACTTTATAAGTCAAAGCAGCCAATCATATGTATATTGATAATTGCCGTATGACAAGTATCTTAGTCAATGTGGGTTACCATGATAAAATACTATAGACTGGGTGGCTTAAACAACAGAAATACATTTTCTCGCAGTTCGGGAGGCTGCAAGATCAATGTCCAGCAAGGTTTGGTTTCTCGTGAGAGCTCCCTTTATGGCTTATGGATAGCTGTCTTCTCCCTCTATCCTCATATGGCAGGGGAGCAGGAGTAAAAGAGAGAGAGAGAGTGTGCTCTGGTGTCTCTCCTGATAAGGGCACTAATTCCATCATGACAGCCCCATCTTCGTGACCTCATCTAAACCTAATTATCTTCCCCAAACCCCATTTCCAAATACCATCACACTGGAAGTTATTAGAGTTTCAACATATAGCTGTAAAGGTTGGAGACATGCATTCAGTCCATAGCAACAAGTCTTCAAACTAAGATATTATGAAACTTTTATTACGTGGTATAGGGAATAAGGGATAAAAGAGTTTGTCTGAAACTGGCTCCAGTAATAAAGGTATGTTTGTGTTTTTTCCAATTTCACTATTTTCATACACAAAAGAATTCTCCCTTGAGTAATATTCATATACTATGGGCAAAATTAGTCTCATAGATGAAAAGAAATTCATATTTTTAAAAAGGCTTGAGGGAAATGTGGCAGGAATATCTTACAAAAAAAAAAAAATTCTACAAAGATGTCTCAAACCTCCTTGGGCAGTCATTTATGAAGCATCTCAATTCTGTATCATTTGGATGCTAATGAGACCCACCTGCCAACAGCAGGAGCCTAAACAGGATGGCCAAAAATCCCTAGAAAATAATCGAGATAGAAAAATAAGCCATCGTCAGCTTCTGAATAAGGAACTGGGTTACAGTCACATACAAAACCATAGACTAAATAGAAATTTCCCATCCAAAAAATGAAATGTGTGTGGAATTCTTGTTGAGTTAAATCCAGTACAACATACACATAACATTATCATTATTTGCAAACCTACTCTGAGTTTTCTTTGTAAGAACAAGCTTCCTTCATTAAGATATTGCTGCTGGGTGAAGGGGAGCGATCCCCTGAGATGCAATGTGACACCAACAGCAAAACTGCACATGGCATTAGTACTAGAAAAACTACGTTCTTGGCTCAGTCACAAGAATTTCATTTTGCTAAAAGAATCAGGAATTTCCTAACTCAATTGGTTTTTAACTTTAGCATGAGAAGGCCTAAAATGTTCTTAGCAGACTGAGTTCTAAAGATGTATGAAATATCTAGATGTTTTGAGAAAAAATTTTACGTGTGTTTCTGTGCTTTACTTTGTGTTCCTGTGTGTAAAGAAATGAATAAAATATGGTATTCTTCATTTATAAATTGATCCTACTGACCCTCTTATTTTCTAGTGATGATCTATTTATAACCTCAAATTCTCTTATGAATAAGGGCAAAAAGAGGGCTGGGCAAACTCAATGTCCACAAACCCACATATCTGCAATTGACTGATGCAGTAATTGAACCCAGAAATGTAGGATAAGTTTCAAGTGTCATGTCTACACAAGTCCTTATTGTGTTAAAATAAAACATTTCAAAGTAAAAGTTGTCTTTTTATCATAGCATATTTAATAGAAATGTGTACCCCTACGTTCTGATTTCAGTTTTGCCAGTGGGTTGGTGACCAGGGATAAGTAAGGTATGTCCTTCTACTCTATCTATATTTATAAAATGAGAAGGAGAATGATAGAAAAGTGAAAAGAAGTTGCAGACTGTAGAGTCAGAAAAATTGGGTTTAAGTTTGAAATGATGTAACTCTAGAGGCAGAACACCTTTAGAGTGACTATATGCTGAACAATTTCCAGGGCATCAGCCTGGCACTAAAGCTGCCATTGGAAATGACTATGGAGGAGAGATGCTCAAAAACTATTCCCCAAAATCACACCACACTTTCTCCATTAGGTAAATAAGTCTCTTCTTACACCACCCTGGTAGTTATCAGATTGCCTCATGATACACTATATTTTTACTTTGGTCATTTTACTCTCAATTTGATGCTATTGCTTTTCTGAGAAACGTTTCAATGGAATATGGAACTCTAAAGTGTGAGTTTAATTCTATATTGATACCACTATTTTTTCCTGTAATTTAAACTACATATGCCTTTTTAAATAAACAATGCAAGATCTTCCAAAGGAAGGTTCTGTAAGAGAATCATAGAATTTTAGAGGTAGAAAGGAATTGTAGACAATGTATTTCAGTAATAGTGTTTACATAAATCTCACAGCCAGGATATGGCCGATTCCTGTCACTGGGCTCTTAGCACAGCACTATCTATTATCAACAAAGATAATAGTCTCTCACATGAATCACTGATTCTTGCCAGTTGCTGACAGCCTGCTTTGTTCTGATCTCTCTTCATAAAAAACAGGATAATTTAAATGTTCTAAGATCTTTCATAAAAAAAGACTTAACCAAACAAAACCAATCAGAACCAGATAAAATTAGTACATGACCAGTAGAGTTACAAAGTTCTCTTCTAACTTTTTTTTGTGTGTGTGATACCATGAAAAGTAGCAGTTTTATTTCAGGTAGTAGAACCTAGTGGTCAGAAGCATATATTCCGGAGTCATAAAGATCTGTGACTGTGCCATTTACTAGCTGCATGACTTTTTGGGGTCTTAATTTTCACATTTAAAAACATAAATAATAGTTACTCTCATAGGGTTGAGAAGATGATGTGAAATCATCAATGCACATACTCAGGTCAGTGGCTAATGTAACATATGTGCCATTATTATAATTTCTTAATATATTTTATCCCTCTATATATTTTAGCATTATCAGTTAAAATAAACGTCCTCAAGTTAATGTTTAAAGTCTATAATAATATTTTTAATTTCTATGTGAATTATTTCACTTGATCTGCTCAAAAATCTGCTAAGATAAAAATCCATAGTAACCAAAAGGTTGATCTAGATTTTCCTTTCTCCTTCAATCTCAAAATGTTTCCTCCATTAAGGTACTGAAAAGAAAAGCTTACGAAAGACTTTCAGAGTTAAGTCTCAAATTCATAACACAACCTGATCTAAATTCAATAATTGCTTTCTAGTGTAAGTCTGATGGCTTAGCATTGTTGAGTTAGAAGAAAAGTTCCTCTCTGTTGTTGTACCCCAGTACAAAAATGAGATACCAGTAACAAGCACCACCCTCCAGATGGATGTGCTTCTGGGATGCTGAAATTCTCACAGACATAAGTCTGTGTCTGCAGAAGAGTTCAAAATATCAATTTAAATAAACACTCTCATAGAGAGGAAGAAGTATATTTCTCATATATCAATACACTTTGGCTAGGAAACAAGATTTAGCTAGGAAGGCTGGTTATATTAAACAGACCAATTCTCGTAGTATTAAATGCTTACATAATTCAAAGAGAACATCTCAGTGCTTCATAAATAGAACTAAAAAAATGCAGAGAAGACTGTCTCCTCTGACCAGTCATCTTCCTTAACTGCCTAGACCTTTGTCTTTGTGTATTTTTCACAGTACCAGTGTCACCTCCCCCTTTAGTTTGACTGGCTATATGTTACTAAAAATACCCAGCTACTTTATTCTCCCTGGGAGTAACCAAACCAGATGAGCCTTAGTACTTGTAATACCAAGATGCTGTGGCTTATTTATGGCTGCTACACAGCCCAGGGGCCAGGGACTCAACAAGTGTAAGTCTAGCAATGCTCCAACACATTGTAGACATGCTTTCCATTGTAATTTTTGCTCTTAATTTGCATTTCCCAATGAAGGGCACCCTTGGACTGGGAGACAGGAAGCCATGAGAAGTGATTCCAGTTCTGTTATAAATGGTTAGGTTATCAGGTTATTTTAATTTTTTTGTGTGTTTGTGTGATTTTTTTATTTTTATTTTTTATTTATTTATTTATTTATTTAAACATCTTTATTGGAGTATAATTGCTTTACAATGGTGTGTTAGCTTCTGCTTTATAACAAAGTGAATCAGTTATACATATACATAAGTTCCCATATCTCTTCCCTCTTGCGTCTCTCTCCCTCCCACATTTTAATTTTTTTGTGTCTTGTTTTTCTTCATCTAAAGAAGAGCTTGGACTACGGGTTTTTAGTGTCCTGCACAGGTCAAACATTCTATGATTCTGAGTAGTTTCTCACTAGTTGTCAAGTATTGATAATTTACAGTGTCTTCTTGTGCTCGTTTGGGGTTTTAGCTGTGGTTTTGTTTCTTTCGGTTTTGCTTCTGTGCTTTAATCCTGAGGAACACCGTGTTAGGTAGAAACCTCTCTCATGTCTTTAAAGAAGCAAGGCAGTCTGTGTCCACTCACAAAGGGCTCAGACCTTATTGCACTGGAATAATGTTTTCTAAAGTCAGAGTGAAAGCTAAAATATAATTGGCTGAGAGATGCTGCCTGGGAAAATTCACAGAGACCTCTGACATACTTTTACATTATCCTCCAGAGTACCTCAAGTTCTATTTATTCTTCAAACACTGAAATAACCCCAGCATATTTCAGTAACAGCTCAAGAAAGAACATCTTTCTGACTTCACCATGTATGGTTTCAATCCAACTGTTTCCATTTTCACATTGCATGCTGTTCCTGAGTTGGGTTCTCACAAACCTGACATACAGCCATATCTTCCCCAAAAGGGCAACGGATGCTTGCTGGAAAGAGGCATGTCAAAATTCCAACCAATCACTTGCAGCATTTATTCTTAACCCAGCCCAAATAGTTTAATAGCTCTTCTTGCCTGTTATAAATAGGTTCTGGTGCCTATCACTCCAGCTCACTGGGAAAGAATGCAAACAGTCCCAGGAATGAAATACTCAGGAAGGTTGTTTTGCTTGGTAAGAGCTATTTTATTTTAAATGACAAAATTTCCTCCAGACACGTAGAAAGCCTTACATTCTTCTTAGTCTGTGAGTTTCTCATCCTAAGGAAAGATGTGATGTTTCATATGAGAAAAGAAAAAGTAAGAGAGAGAGAGAGAGAGAGAGAGAGAGAGAGAGAGAGGAAGTTACATCAGTGATAAAAATGTGCTGAGCAAAACCTTACTCCTTCAGTTGGCCTTTAAAGGAACGCTCATTATTTTGAAGAAATTTGTGTGGTCATGCTGCATTCTCCAGGAACAAATATAGTTCATGTAAAGACCTGTTCAGAAGGACATCTAGAAAGCCAACAGCATGAAGGGACTAGAAACACATTACAGAAGACACCAAGCTGAGTCCATTGAATCAATAAAAGAAAAATCTCAGGAACAAAGTTTCAGTAAATAGACTTGTACTTTTTCTCCCATTCTAAGAAGTGAATGTGAGAAATATTCTATATTGCTATATAAATAGTTATTTTTTTCTTTGACTAAAAACCAATCAATGATGCATGTAAGAAAAAAATGTATGAAGACAGTTACAATTGCAAAATTTTCTGTTTCAATTATCAGTAAACTGTCATAATTGTAACGGGGATTTTAGTTTTTGATTTCTGAACCTAGAAATATTTCTCATTCCTGCTACAAGATAAGGAGAAAGCACATGATGAAAACTTATGTCTTTTGATTATGGTGACAAAATACAGTTCTAAAGGGCTTCCATGTCTTTTAAACATGGATAATGTGCCTTTTGCCAAGATCACCACATCTCACA
The DNA here is from genome assembly GCF_965194805.1 of Balaenoptera borealis. Classification (NCBI taxonomy): domain Eukaryota; kingdom Metazoa; phylum Chordata; class Mammalia; order Artiodactyla; family Balaenopteridae; genus Balaenoptera; species Balaenoptera borealis. Next base: position 31,005,484 of record NC_138873.1, read on the forward strand.
TTCAACTGCACGTGACAGTGATTTCCAGTTTTTTATGGCTGCAATTCTTTTCTTGACCTAAATCCCTAGGTCTGTAACTGGGAAGTTAGATGCTATATGCTTTTCTGAATACACAGTTTTAATAATTCTGGATGTTTTGAAGATTCTTAGAATAAATAAACTTTGTTCTGAGCATATGGTATACAGAAATATCTGGACACACAATAATGATGTTATATGATGTTTACTTTTGAACAATATGCTACATAGTTTTGAATTCTAGTCTGATCCATATTTATAGTGCAAATCATAGTTCTAATGATGCTAAAAAATAGCTTGTGTCTATAAGTATTTAAAAAAGGAGGCCATTAGACTGAGGTGTTTCCAATGCCCTGGCAGCCTACATAAGTGAACCCAAACCTAAGCCAACGTCAGTGCACTGGAATGCAAGAAAATGAAACTTAGTAGCAACCAGTCACAGACAGTCAACTAGGTGTTCCCAAATAAGGCAACTGCTTAAGCTATCACCAGTCAAATCACGTCTCAGCTTTAGTTCAGCATCTCCTCTATAAAAACCTTGCCTCTTGCTCTTTTCAGTGGGGTTCTCCTAACAACTTCTGGCTTGGTGCCGCTTGATTTGAATTAATGTATGCTCAGATAAACTCTTGAAAAGTTGTAATGTGCCTCAGTTTACTTTTTAACAAGTGTAACCAATGACATTTTTCTTGAAATCAAAACTAGGAAAGTGATTGGAACAATTGTTCTTAGAGTTTTTAGTTGACTCCTGATCTAAGAAACATCAACCTGTCCCAAATCAGGGAAACATAAAGGTAGTAGAGGAATGTTGGGGTCATGAGACATTCCAAAAATAGTTGACTACATTTTTTTGCTAGTTCAGACACTGACTGTGTCCATCAAATCCTGATGACACGTACACACAAAGACTTTATTATAGGCATTCGAAATTTTCACATGGACTTCATAAAGTATCTAAATAAAGTTGTTTTTAAATTGAATCTTCTAAATTGCTTTTACTTCAAAAAAAGTCCTTCCCTATCCCCTTTCAATATGAGAGAGTCCATGTTAATTCTCCTTCTTACCAAAGTTTAGCAGATACCCAAAGGGGCTATTAAAATGCTTATGTAATTGATGAAAGAAATTGAAGACAACACAAACAGATGGAAAGATATACCATGTTCTTGGATTGGGAGAATCAATATTGTGAAAATGACCATACTACCCAAGGCAATCTACAGATTCAATGTAATCCCTATCACACTACCAATGGCATTTTTCACAGAACTAGAACAAAAAATTTTACAATTTGTATGGAAACACAAAAGACCCCGAATAGCCAAAGAAATCTTGACAAAGAATGGAGCTGGAGGAATCAGGCTCCCTGACTTCAGACTAATACTACAAAGCTACAGTCATCAAAACAGTATGGTACTGGCACAAAAACAAACATATAGATCAATGGAACAAGATAGAAAGCCCAGAAATAAATGTATGCACTTATGGTCAATTAATCTACAACAAAGCAGGCAAGAATATACAATGGAGAAAAGACAGTTTCTTCAACAAGTGGTGCTGGGAAAACTGGACAGTTACATGTAGAAGAATGAAATTAGAACATTCTCTAACATCATATACAAAAATAAATGCAAAATGGATTAAAGACCTAAATGTGAGACTGGATGATGTAAAACTCCTAGAGGAAAACATAGGCAGAACACTCTGACATAAACTGCAGCAACAGTTTTTTGGATCTGTCTCCTAGAGTAATGGAAATAAGAACAAAAATAAACAAATGGGACCTAATTAAACTTAAAAGCTTTGGCACAGCAAAGGAAACCATAAACAAAGCAGAAAGATAACCTACAGAATGGAAGAAAATATTTGCAAACAATGCTACGGACAAGAGATTAATTTCAAAAATATACAAAGAGCTCATATAGCTCAATATCAAAAAAAGCAAACAACCCAATCAAAAAATGGACAGAAAACGTAAATAGACACTTCTCCAAAGAAGACATACAGATGGCGAAAAGGCACATGAAAAGATTCTCAACATTGCTAATTATCAGAGAAATGCAAATCAAACTACAGTGAGGTATACTTTACCCCAGTCAGAATGGCTATCATCAAAATGTCTATAAATACTAAATGCTGGAGAGGGTGTGGAGAGAAAGGAACCCTCCTACACTGTTCGTGGGAATGTAAATTGGTGCAGCAACTATGGAGAACAGAATGGAGGTTCTTTAAAAAACTAAAAATAGAGTACCATATGATCCAGTGATCCCACTCTTGGGCATATACCCAGAGAAAACTCTAATTTGAAAAGATATATGCACCCTATGTTCATAGCAGCACTACTTACAATAGCCAAGACATAGAAGCAACCTAAGTGTCCACTGACAGATGAATGGATAAAGAAGATGTGGTATATATACACAATGGAATATTACTCAGCCATAAGAAAGAATGAAATAATGCCATTTGCAGCAACATGGATGGACCTAGAGATTATCACACTAAGTGAAGTAAGTCAGACAGAGAAAGATAAATATATGGTATTGCTTATATGTGGACTCTAAAAAAATGATACAAATGAACTTATTTACAAAACAGAAATAAAATCACAGACAGAAAACAAACTTATGGTTACCAAAGGGGAAAAGTGGGGAGGGATAAATTAGGAGCTTGACATTAAAAGATACACACAAATATATATAAAATAGCTAACCACCAAGGGCCTACTGTGTAGCACAGGGAACTACACTCAATACCTTGTAATAACCTATAATGGAAAGGAATCTAGAAAAGAATATATATATATATGTATATATATATACATATATACATATATGTATATATATACACATATATATATATATATATCTGAATCACTTTGCTGTACACCTGAAACTAACACAACATTGTAAATCAACTATACTTCAATAAAAATTAAAACAATAAATAAAATGCCTATGTAAACTCACTCTGCCCTGTTAGAAGCATATACACGACTGAATATATTTTTTCTAATTTAAATATATTCTTCAAAGAATTTTTATTGACGGGGACTCATTTCAACTTCTTGGCATTTGGGGTGTTTCCTGTGACCCTACCTTTCTCTTGGCTAGTTAATCACTCATCAGTCCTGTGTCATCTGCCACCAAACTCCACAGATAAAGTGGGAATCTGATTAACTGCACAGAGCATAGTTATTCACAGTACGCATGATGTTAACTAATGTACCTATAAAGTCTAAGTCTAAAGAGTAGAACTTAAAAAAGTATCTATCTTGACCCAACTGTTTTTAAAAAGTGCTAAGGCAGTTCAAAGAGCAGAATAGTTAGAAATGTTCAAAATGTCAAGGCAGGGTTTTGAAGTGGCCTAAACCACACTTGAAGCTCCGTCTACCCTTCCAATTTCTACTTAATAAGGAAAAATAGAAAGAGTGAAATCTTTGGTCCATTTCTTTTTGTCAAAGTAGGCAAAGTTCATTTAAAATCCGGACAATAATTCTTCTCGATTTTAAATCAAGAAATGAAATCCCTCCACCATAGCCTCCTATAATGTGAGACCTCGCAGTATGACAAGTACAATTAGACATGTTAGAAGGTTCAGTCTATTAAGGTACATGGTGACCTGAAAAATACACTGACCTTTCTAATTAGTATTATAGTAGTCCAGTTGATAAACAAATGGACCTCACTGCTAATAATCACATTACCAAGTTAAAAGAAAAGTGTTTAAATGATTTCTTTCACAAATATAGACTTTCCAAATCAACATAACTGCAGAGGCATGAACCAGTAAAGACTGGACAAAAATTAGAAAACTGTCTTATATTAAAATTAGAGCAATTCCTAAAGCCTCCACTTACTTTATACTTGGAAATGATGAGCATTGATCTTAGTTTCAGATAAAAACCACCATCCTAGGTACTATTTCCTTTTTCTTTACAATTTAAACTTTTAAAAACCAATGTCAGCAATTTTACATCCTCTCTTGCACCTGGAAAAGTGCTATTTCAGACTTACAGGTTACCCTTCACTTCTCTACTCATTTCACTTCTTAGCTCTATGTGAAAAGTTGGGGAAAATATTCTTTCCAATAAGTATACCTTTGGTATACTCCTTGTTTATCCATTTGGCTGTGGCCTGGGTTTAAGTCACCCCCAAGATGTTAAAATTATGAAGATCCTTAAACTACAGACTGTGCTCTTTGAATGATGAGAAGGGAAACAATACTAAAAGTGTTTCCAAAAGAAGCACTGACTTCTGGTGGGCAGAATACTGAGTAACGTTCCAATGGGAAGACAAAATTTCCTTTCAGACAAGTTTAAATATCATTTGGTTAAGACATAGCATTAAGATATGACAGGTTATAAAAGGATTTTGACAAGTGATTTTAATTTTTAGGGAAGATAAAATAATAGAAGCAAAGTACCAATAAAGGGGTCAGTGAAATATTTAAAAACTCAGTTCTGCCAACAAACAAGCAATATTGATGAGTACATTTTTTAAAATTTCGGCTCTATTAAGGTATAATTGATGTATAAAATTATAAGATATTTAAAGTGTACAATGTGGTGATTTGATATACATATACATCATGAAAGGATACCCCCTTAATCTAGTTAATTAACACATCTATCACCTCACTTATTTATCTTTTTTTTAGTGAAAATATTTAAGTTCGACTCTCTTAGCAAATTTCAGTTATACAAAAAGTGTTATCAACTATAGTCACCATGTTATACATTAGATTCTTAGACTCTGTCTTGTAGCTGAAAGTTTGTACCCTTTCACCAACCTCTCCCTATTTCCCCTACCACCTAACCCCTGACAACCACTTTTCTACTCTGTTTCTATGAGTTTCACTTTTTTTAAAAAAAAGATTCCACATATAAGTGATATCATGCAGTATTTGTCTTTCTTTGTCTGGCTTATTTCACTTCACATAATGTCTTCAAGGTCCATCCATGCTGTCCCATATGGCAGTATTTCCTTCTTTCTCATGGTTGAATATTACTTTGTGTACATATACCACATCTTTATCCATTCATCCATCTATGGACACTTAGGTTGCTTCCATATCTTGACTATTGTGAATAATGTTGTAATGAACACGGGAGTGCTGATATCTCTCCAATATCCTGTTTTCATTTCCTTTGGATATACACCCAGAGGTGGGATTGCTGGATCATATGGTAGTTCTACTTTTAATTTTTTGAGCAAACCCCATACTGTTTTCCATAGTGCCTGCACCAGTTTACATTCTCACCAACAGAACACAAGTTTTCTTCTTCTATGTCCTCACCAACACTTGTCATCTCTTGTCTTTTTTAGGATAGCCATGCTAACAGGAGTGAGGTGAAATCTCATTGTGGTTTTGATTTCCACTTCCGTGATGATTAGTGATGTTGAGCACTGTTTCATGTACCTGTTGCCCGTTTGTATGTCTTGTTTGGGAAAAATATCTGTTCGGTTCCTCTGCCCATATTTTATTTGGATTTTTTAGGTTTTTTTTTTTTGTTATTGAGTTGTATGAGTTTTTATATTTTTTGAATATTAACCCCTTATCAGACATATGATTTGCAAATATTTTCTCCAATTCTGTAGATTGTCCTTTCACTTTTTGATGATCTTTTTAGTTGATGTAGTCCTGCTAATTATTTTTCCTTTCATTGCTTTTGCTCCGTGTATGCTTTTATGTGCTTAGCATTTTATTTGGTATTGTGGAGGATTCAGAGGTTTTGACACAATCATTGCCCTTAAACAGTTTACATTTGGGGAGAAAACTAATAAACATAGAGCAAGTAAAAGATGAAATAAGAATGTAAATGTGGCATTAACAATATGTGCACTAGGAGCTCAGAAGAGGAACAAATAGAAAATCATTTGTAAGAGCTGTCAGGGAATGATTCATGGTGGAAGGACTTGAACTGCACTCTGAGTCGGGCTGACGAAAGACTGGGGAGGAGTTATTAAAAGGAGGAGTGGAATGAGCAAAGGCCATGAAGAGCCCAGTGTGCTGGGTAACAGGAGATTTTTGAGGATACTGGTTTGCATGGAGAAAGGCTGCATGTGGGAAGCAGAAGGACATTAGAATGGAAGGGGAGAGTGGAGCTAGACATAGTTCAAAGAGGATTATAAATCTATGTGATATGTAATGAAGGACTCCTGTCTTTTCTTTAATACAACTTAAGCCATACATTTTAAAAAGCCAGCTTCAAATTTTTTGTGGGACTCTTTAAAAATATTCCTTAAATTGGAGCCTGTCTGGAAAATAATCTAAAATTAGTACTTATAAACCTAAGTTCTAAATTTTTGTTAATGAATGGGATGATTTTTGCCTGTGCCAGTTATCTTATTCTAGTAGCATAAATTATGCTGTCTAATACTGCCGGGCACTTTATGATGTTATTAAAATCTGTTGGAGAATTACTCTAACCATATTCTTACAGAGCCTAGAGTTATATATAGACTCAACACAAATTTGTGTATCCACTCTGTTAGTCATTAATTACTTCAGTCCACATTTACTGAGCACTGTCTCTGTGCCAAGTGCTCTACTGGGCACTGAGGATGCAGAAAAAAGAAACAGTCCATGACTTCAATGAGTCCAGTGGAAGAGATAAACATATAAACAGATTAAGAACTGTGTATGACAGAGGGAAACGTCCACTGTATCAACACTTTTAATAAGGTGGTTTTATTTTCAGCAACTTCTTATCAGAGATCAAAGTAATACAAAAGACATAGGTATTTCAGGATGTCACAAGAGCAGTGTTTCTCTAAAAGCTATTGCCCATTGCTGGTTACCAAAATGTCACAGCATCAGAATGCACAGGAGGTTTGAGCTGCTTGATCTTGAAGCCTCTGTACAGGCAGTGATGGCGGGCAGTGTATGTGGAAGGAACGGATGTGCCCTAGACACCTGTTTCAGTCTTGGAAGAAAATGATAACAATGGGATACGTGCTCTTCTGCCCCCAGAAACTTCTGAAAAATGTCTGCTGCTCTAACTGATGGGTCGCTGTTAGCCTTAGTGGCACCAAAGGAGGGAAGGTCTGAATAAGCAAACAAACTCTGTGGTGTTGTTCCTTTAGACCATCTTTACCCTCTTTCAGTCTCATTAAATGGGGTAACTTATGATGATATAGATTTAGTTCCAGGGCCTCTCACACTCAAGTTATCTTACCACATGGTTACTGAGGCTGGTATTTTAATGGACTCAAATCTTTCCATTAGAGATAAAACCAAAGTCTTGAATGAAAATGCTTAGTTGAGATAATGCACATTACTGAAATTCATTCACACCCAGGTAAAGCGGAATCCATCAACCACACTTTAAAGGCTGGTATCGAGTTCTCTTCTGTTTACACAACAGGGGAAGGTTAGAAAGCAGCTGCAGTGTGCCAAGGCAGGTCAAGAATGTGGAAGCTGAGGGCTGTGAAAAGGGAGCATGAATTTCATTAACTTCATAGTTTCGTTTGAGATTGACCACGCAACTCTGAGTGTATGTAAGTCAATGTTGTTCATAGACGCTGAACACTGTGTGCAGCTGGATCCTACCCGTTAAGCACAGATGACGTCACTTTGCAGAAGTCAGCCGTGCTACCCATGATTATAAGGATTTTGTTTGCTTTTTTAAACGAAGGACTGTTGTTAATTCAAGATGATTTCTAGACAAAGAACAATGTTAAGGTGGAGCCTCCAACGAGGACCACTTGAGTTCAAATCTTGGATCCTTTTCTTTCAGGCTGTGTGATCTTGAGAATGTAGCTTGACCAGTCTGTGCCCAAGTTCTCATCTGTAAAAAGGGATGAGAATACTACCTAACTCAGAGGGTTGCTGTGATAGTTAAAAGAGACAATACAAAAATGGCTCTTCATACATAGAAAGCTCTCAATTCATACCTATTATAATTATTTTCTATACAGAACTGAAAAATGCCATCCAAAGTCACTGAATTGACTTAGCTGAGACAAAAGTAGGCATGCTCTGGTAAAAAAGGAAACTGGGTAACTTAGTAAGATAATTAGACATTTACATCACATTCTGCAGGCTATTCTAGAATATTTTGCATATTTTATGAGTCATGAAATAGGATATCATCAGTATTTAACCCTAGAAATCTCTGAAAGATGTGCTAGCATCATAGGGACTTTCCTGAAGACTGTCAAAATGAGCTTCTTAAATATTTACATCAAAGTATCCAAATGGTAGAGGAGATGGAAGGTAGGTTGAGATACAGCCCAAAGGGAGCCCTGGCAAGGAGAAATTTCTTTTATGTCTCCTTTGTGTTACAGGCTAACAGATATCTGCCTAAATATAGAAAGTTTTCACAAAAAATTCTAAGATGGATGCTCCAGGAAGTGTTACCTTGTTCATCCTGGGGTATCAACCACTGGCAACCCCAGCATGGCTTCCCAGAAATTCAGTTACTCTAATTTGAGAAGCATAATGCCAGGAGATATAAACAGAATTCCAATTAGCATGCTGCCACTGAAGTAGGTCATACAAATTATTTAAGTAAGTAAGAGGCACTTACTTGAGTGCCAAGAAGCACTCAAGATAAATCTTGAGAATTCTGGTTCTCCGATCATTTACATCTGTATTAACAATTTGAAAAAAATTAAAATGTGATTGAGTGCACTTTTTATTTGCTGAATTTTATATTTTTTAATTTATTCAGAAGGTATACCTGATTCTCAAAATAACTTCAAGTCATCATATTGATCTTCAATTAGTGCATCAGGTTGCCCAAATTACTCTTGTTAAAATGTTCAGGTTTTCGTATAAAGAATGCTTTACAGTATATCGTTTAAAAAATATGATAATTTGTTTCTTTGTTAACATTTTTTAGCTGATCACTTTTGGCCATGGAAAGGACAGGGAGATGTGGAAAATACCTAAAAGAAATAAACAAATCCAATAAAGTTTTAACATTCTTCTACAAAACAGGAAAAAAAAAAAAGAGTGACTAGCCAACAATAGCATAAAACTCTGATGTGCCATGCTCAAATAGGGAGTAAAGCTATTTAAGAAAGTACTGATTATAACAATTTATATATTTATCTAGCTCTTTTGATGGATCCTTCTCATATTTTTAAATTAAAGTGTTAAATATCTGCTCTGATTAGTTGGACCTTTCTCAATGCCTTGTGGAATTATTCAGGGTATGCAGTATCTCTGTGGGCACATAAAAGTTCTTGGATAATTACCATCAGTTATTTCAAAATACAAAAATGGACTAGTTTAATTACAGAGAAGTTAATTCATGCGTATCATTTTGGCAGTGGCACGAGGGTAAAAATAATCTCTCTCCACAGTAACCAAATACAGCAAGGAAATTCTAATTGAATCACATGTGTTACATGGACTTGAGCCACACTGTTTTGGGTCAGGGACATTTATTTCCATCACCTTTTAAAAAATAAAGTATCACATTACAGTTAAATTCCAAAGGTGTTTCTTCCCCACGAATCAAAATTAAGTAAAATTAACTTATCAAAACAACTATATGGACTTCTGGATAAGCATGTTGAGTTAAACACACAGGTTTATCATCGCTTCAACCCAGAGCCCCACTAAACTATCAGTGAAGGAATATAAACAAGCATAAAGCAATGAGGATAAAAATAAGAAAAGAGAGGATTAAAATAGATGAGAAATGGTGTAGAACTGAACCATCCTTCCAGTTGCTCAGACTGAAAACCTTAGCGTCATCCATGATGCCAACTCTCTTGAGATAATACTTATGTCCAATCCATGAGGGAATCTTGTGAGATCTACCATCAAAATATATTCAGAATTTAGCCATTTTTTCACCACTTCCACTGCTATCACACTAGTAAAGGCCACCATTATCTCTTGTCTAGATTACTGCAGGGATCTCTTCCCTGGCCTCTCCTGACCCACTGCTGTCCATTCTCAGCATAGCGGCCATTGTTTCTCTTAACAATGTCAGATCTTCTAATGACATCAGTCATATTTAAACACTGCCCCCTTGCCTCTTAAGAGGAGGTTCCTAATTTTCACAATGGCCCACAACACCCTACCTGGTCTGGATTTCTCTTCCTGATCTGCCCTACCACTTTTGCCCTTGCTAATCTGCTTGGTCCATACTTGCCTCCTGCCTCCAACATACTAGCTGTACTGCTGCCTCAGGTTTCATGTGCTGCTCCTTTTGCCTGGGGTACCCTTCTCCCCAGAGTTACACAACTCAAATGCTACCTGTAACTTCACTTTCTCGTTGATACCTTTTCCAACACGCCTGAAGTCCAATCCCAATCTTTACATATCTAATATCCATTAACCCACTGTAATTTTTTCCCATAGCATTTATCACTCTCTAAAATACTAAATAATTTACTTATTGTGTGTATTATCTGTCTCATCCAGTAGAATGTAAGCTCCTGGGAGCAGAGTTTTGACCATTTTTTATCTCCACTGTATCACCTATACCTATAATACCTGAGCCACTAGGTGTTCATAATAAGCTTGCCAGATAAAACACAGGATGACCAGTTAACTTTGAATTTCAGATAAACAGCAAGTAATGTTTTAGTATAGGTGTGTTTCATGCAATATTTGGAACATACTTACTCTAAAAAAAATCTGTTATTCATCTAGAATTCAAGTTTAACTGAGTGCCCTATGATCTTATTTGCTAAATCTGGCCATCCTAACTCAAAAACATTTGTCAAATGAATGAATAAGAACTTTGGAGGCTGGAAAGCAGAGGGAATAATGGTAAATAATTTAGCAAGTTACAGATCGTTAAATACTAAACATCAACAGAACTAGGGTAAAGGAGGACAGGTATGAGGAAGCCAGTAAGAAAGAAAACTAAGAACCCTGGAAACCGTGTAAGGAATTCAAGGCATCCGGTGCTCTTAAAGTGGGGGTTAAAAACTGCATGGGGCAGAGAGTGGGGAACTAAAAATGGGAAGGTTAGGTTGAAATCTTTAAAAGAAAAGTTAGACATTTAAAATCACCCACATGTTGACCAAACAGATGACTGCCTCTATTTTACTCAAGCACAAAACTAAAATTTTACCTTTTGGAGAAAATGAACACTAAAGGTACAGTAGACAAAACAACTTAACAGCAATTTGGATAAAATGTAACAGAAATTTATTATAAAAACTCTTAGCCAACTAGCAATAGACAGAGACATCCTTAACGTGATAATGGATGGCTACAAAATCTACAGGAAACAAAATACTACTGGTGAAATACAAAAAGCCTACCACAAAGTTTGGAAATAAAACTAGAGTGTTTGCTAAAACCACAACTATTCATTATCCAGTTAAATAATGAAAGGAGAAAGAAGAAAACATACAAGAACTGGAAAACCTGATTGTGAATATAGAAAATTTAAATGTTTATAGGTAAACTGATAGAATTAATAAGTGAATTTAGCAAGGTTCCTGGATATAAAAGTCACTTATATTTACATATGCTAACAAAAACAGATGGAAATGTAATTCTTTATAAAGTGATAACATTTATGAAAGCATAAAATCTAAATATATAGGAATAAATCTAAGAAAAGATGTATAATACTTCTATACAATACTACAAAATATTACTGAGAGAAATATAAAAGATTTCAATAAATATTCAGTGATTGACAGAACTGATACTATAAAACTTTCAATATCCTCAAATTAATTTACAAATTCAATAAAATCCAAATAAAATATAATAGGTATTTCAACAGAAATTGAAAACCTGGTACTAAAATTTACATGAAAACACAAGAGGTCAAGAACAGTTAAACAATTCTTGAAGAATAACAAAGTTGGAGAACTCACACTACCAGATTTCAAGATTTATTGTGAGGTTGCAGTAATTAAAACAATGTGGTATTGATGCAAAAACATATATACCAATGGAACAGAAAAGGGAATCTAGAAACAGTAGGTCAAGTATATGGTCTCTTGATTTATGACAATAAACAAAAATCAATTTCATGTGAATTGCAATGTATAAATATGAAATGCAAAGCAATAAAGATTCAAGGAGGTAACATGAAAGAATACCTTCATGAATTAAGAAGGGCAGATTTCTTAAACAGGACAAAAAAAGCATTCACCATAAAGGAAAACAATGAAAAATTGTACTTCATTAAAATTAACTTTTTCATTAAAACAACACTAAGACAGTGAAAAGTCACAGAGTGGAAGAAGATATAGGCAATACATATATTTGATGAAGACCTCATGTCCAGAATAGAAAAAGAACTCAAAAATAAAGAAAAATACAACTCAAAAACCCTTCTTCATTCGACCAATTTCCTCCACTGAAGAGGACAGCCAAATGGCCAATAAGCATATGGGAAGGTATTCAAAGTGATTAACCAACAGGAAGATTCCAGTTAAAACAGTGAGTTACTACTGCTCGTTCATCAGAATGGCTACTATTAAAACAAACACACAAACAAGCAAACAAACCTGACAACACCAAGGGTTGGGGAGAATGTGGAGCAACAGCAACTTTTCCTACATTGCTGATGGGAATGTAAATGAGGACAACCTCTTTGGAAAACGTGTATACCCTAGCAATGCCACTCAGCTACATATCAAATGGGAATGAATACATATGTTCACTAAGAGACATATAGAAGAATGCTCATAGCAGCTTTATTTGTGACGGTCCCAAATTAGAAACAACCCTCTCATCCATCAACAAATAGAATGGGTAAATGGCAGTCGAATTAAAAAAAAAAACAAAAAAACCCCTACTGTACACACAAAAATGGGTAAGGCTCACAAATGTGATGTTGTGCAAAAATATTTACAGACAAAAGAGTATATACATACTGTATGATTCCATTTACCTAATATTCAAAAACAGGCAAAGTTAATCCATCAAAGATAATAAAAGTCAGGGCAGTGGCTCTCCTAGGTAAGTAGGGTAATGCTTTTAGAGAGGATAAGAAGGTGGATGGGCTCTGATGCTATCTGTCTTGATTTAGGTGGTAGTTATAGGCATATGTCTAATTTGTAACAACTCATCAAGCTGTACACTTATAATGTGTGCATTCTTCTGTATATGTATTATATTTAAGTAAACATTTTACAAGTGAAAAAGCAATTTTGAACAAAAAAGAAAGAAGGAATATTTCCAGGGTCCAACCAGGATAAGGAAGCAGTTAGTGGAGAGATAAATGAAGGTTGAAATTAAATCTTCCCCTGTGGGTATTTGCTGATCCCAGGAACCTAAAGAGCCCTGAGTTTTAATTTAGATACTTGGCAAAGTGATGAGTTAAAATATAGATCCTGGCCATAAAGTTGGACCCTCAGGGCTGGGGCAGGAGAGGGTGTCTCGAAAATATTTATCTCCTGGCAAAGAGAAATGTCAAGAAAACTTCCTGGTCTTTGTCTAGATTTTGGGGAAAAATATTCAAAACTACAGGATTGGGGTTCAAATTTAAACTACCTGTGGGGTTTGAGAAAGCTCAAGATAAGGAATTAAAGCTCAAGGTAAGGAATTATCACTGCGTAAATAATGCCCCCTATTGCTTAGCTGAAGCAAACAGTATCCTATCTGGAAGAATATACACTCAGTTCAACTGTCACAAAATGATCATAAATTAAATTCTGAAGATAAGCTCAAAATTTAAAATTTTAAAAGAATCACATGAGAAAACAAGCTATCATACACTCTCAATATCATTTTTCCACTTAAAGTCTAAGTAAAGAAAATTGAAGTCTAAAATTTATAGGTAAATTTCAAATATTTATCTATAAATCTTTAATGGATGTAGGTGGCAACAGTTTTATGCCATGTTTTTAAGTGATATGTGGGAACTGGTTTCTTTTCAGGGCTAAAAAATGAAAAGGATGAGTCAAATATATAGAAGACTAATACAACTCAACTGAATAATTCTAATAATATGGATCCTATTTATTAGGTGTATGGAGTTTGGAAGACTTAATATGTTACAGCTAAGAAGCAAAATACGTGGCCAAATGAAAAGTCAAGTTCATTAGGAAGGTGACCACGCAATAAAAGGTAAAATCATATATTCTTGGTTCTCATATACATTTCTACTCTATAGAACTAGTCATTACAGGGACTCAAACTTCACAAATAATTGTGAATGACTTTATGATACCTCTAGGAAACACAGAGAGCCACTCTACATGGTCCCCTCTTTCCACTTTCTACGTGAATAGGCTTGCAAACATCCAAGCTAACAGAAAGTGACCAAAATAAATAGTACCAGTAAAGTTGCTTAGATGCTAGGAATAATCATCCATAAACTGTTCTCGGTTCAGCATGAATAACCATAGATACACACAATGCAACACAGAAAGCTAAAACTGTGCATTATAAAGATAGCAGGGCCTTTGAAAAGTTCAAACAGGTGTGCAGTACACTTGGCCACTGGGTCAAGACTGTTTTATACCATGACGTCTTGTTTTTGCTCCCCTGCTAATAATTCAAGATTGTGCTGGTCTTCTATCTATAATTTGTGCTGTCTTAGTCACATACACAAGGTAACTAAAAGTAACATTATTCTACATTAAACAAATGACTACTTTTTATTTTCCAAGGTTTGAAAATGTCTGGGGATAAAGTTTTCACCTCAGGAATAGTATAGGTTTCTACCTAGAACTCAAAATTCTTCCTGAAAAATCTAATTTCCTTTTGTTCTTGATTTGTAAAAGTCTTCAATGTTTTTAACTCTGCATCAAAGATTTTCTATGCAGCCAAAAATATGATATTTAATGCCAAAGTAAAAAGTAAGCTGAATTAACTTCTCAAATCCCAATTCTTAAAAGTTAAAGCTGAAAGTTCATTAGAAAATCAGTTTTGAGAACTGTTAAGCCCAGATCAATTTAAAAATAATTTGAATACTCTGTGAATTCAAAGCTCCTCTACTACGACTCAGTACTGTATTAAGATTATTAGATTTAAAGATCAGATGGCAACTTCTTACCCACTGCTTTACAAATTAATGTTAATGTTATAATTGTAAGACAGGATAAATCATGGATAATTCTGTTCCTAGGAATTACTCCAGCAGGACTTGGGGAACAGACACACTTTCATACAGACAAGTTATTTTATACTACTTTTAAAAACGATATATAAAGAGGTGGGGGAGGGAGAGAGCAAGAGAGTACACTATTATTTAGGTAAGTATATGGATATAACATAGAATGGATAATATACAAAAGGTCCTCAACTTACGATGGTTTGATTTAATGATTTTTCAACCTTAAAATGGTGCAAAAGCGATACACATTCAGTTGAAACTGTACTTCAAATTTTGAATTTTGACCTTTTCCTGGGCTGGCGATATTTGGGCCAATACAGAGGTCTTATGATGCTGGACATCAGTAGTGAGCTGCAGTTCCCAGCCAACCACACAGTCATGAGGGTAAACAACCGATACACTTACAACCATTCTGTACCCACACAACCATTCTGTTTTTCACTTTCAGTACACATGAGATAGTCAACACTTTATTCTAAAATAAGCTTTGTGTTAGATGATTTTGTCCAACTGTAGGCTAATGTAAGTGTTCTAAGCATGTTTAAGGTAGATTAGGCTAAGACGTTCTCGTAGGTTAGGTGTATTAAATGCATTTTTAATTAATGATATTTTCAGCTTATGATGGGATTTATTGGGATGTAACTCCATCGTAAATTGAGGAAGATCTGTGTATATAAATAAAATTTTGTATTTGCTTTCTGATTGGGCCAGAACTCCAATATGTTTCAGCAACGCACAACCTCTGTTCAATCCTGTAGCACATTCTTGCTAGGTCTCATGGAATCTCGCCTTACTCAAACTTGGCTCACCCCCAGCCAAAGAGCAATGGTAAATCCTTACACAAATTTTGGTTCCCACCTCTGTGCAGCTTCCTCTTCTCTGGTACCCTGCATTACAAATTCCAGCTCAGGCAACCTCAAACTCTAATCTCTGCCTCCAAAGCTCAGCAAGACTGCGTGTCTATTTGTCTATATGGATTCCCCATCCCTGTACTGTGGCAAGAATCTACTACCCAGGCAAAAAAAAAGAAAAAAGAAAAGAAAAGAAAAGAAAACAACACAACCTGGAAAAATAGTAGGGCTCACCTTGTGTCTTTCCTTTATTTCAATGATTATAGTCCTGTGATGCCCATTCGTCAATGCTTAGAAACAGCTGTCTCACGTATTTTCTTGTTTTATAGTTGTTTTTAGCAAGAGGCAATTAATTATTGGTTGCTATGTCATGGCTGAAAATGGCAATCTCCTGTGCTTAACTACTGATTTTATTTAATAGTTACAGGAATATTAATGTTTTCTGTACCTTCCTAAGTCAATTGTGTTTTTCCAAGAATTTTTCTATTACACTTAACTTTTCATATTTCCTGGCAAAAAGTTGCTTATAACATCTTCTTGTTTTCATTTCAATATCTGCAGCATCCATGCATTCCTAATATTTTTTGGTGACTTCTCTCTTTTTCTTTTTTTAAAAATTTTTATTGGAGTATAGTTGATTTACAATGTTGTGTTAGTTTCAGGTGTACAGCAAAGTGAATCAGTTATACATATACATATAGCCACTCTTTTTTAGATTCTTTTCTCATATAGGTCATTACAGAGTGTTGAGTAGAGTTCCCTGTGCTAAACAGTAGGTCCTTACTGGTTACCTATTTTATATATAGTAGTGTGTATATGTCAATCCCAATCTCCCAATTTATACTTCCCTCTTTTTCTTGATAAATTTCATCAAAGGTTTGTCAAATTTATTAGCCTTTTCAATGAACTAATCTTTTCTGCTGTTGATCCTCTGTGTTGAATGTTTCGCTATACTTAGTATTTTCTGCTCTTATCGTTATTGTTTCTTTCCATTTTCTTTTGGTTAATTTTTCGGTTCTTCATGACTATGCATAGTTCATTAGCAATTCAGATCGTCATTTCTTTGGCAGTATGTGATTTTTCATGTGAAAAGTCATATTGGGTACACTATACATGAAGGCAGAGACATCTGTTTATCTTTGTATTTCTAAGGCCTAGTACATAGTAGGTCCTCAGATAATGTTTGTTGATTTAAGGATCTGGAAAAGTACATTTTAATATGACTAGTTCTTGGGAAAATACAAAAATCTTGCCATGTTACAAAATTTACTCATGATATAATCTTTAAGAAATCACTGGGGTTGTCCAAAGTCATGCTGTGAAATAGCATATGGCATCAATATTGGTCAGCTCTTAAAGCACATCATTGTCTAGGTCAATGGATATTCAACAGTGTTGAATTTGTTTACAATATCTCCAATTTTTTTCTGAACTCTCTCTCAAGTTCTTAAAAGGTAAAGCAGCTAAATCATGCATTTTTAATATATTTTTTCCTTCTAGCCTTCTTCTGATTTCACTTAGATTTGTGGGCAATATCTGAAAAATTGGAACCCACAAGTAACTTTAAATAACATTAAGAAATGAAGAGTTTATCTAATAAATAGGTCATTAAAGAAATTAACTGGGACTTCCCTGGGGGAGCAGTTGTTAAGATTCTGCACTCCCAATGCAGGGCGCCCGGGTTTGATCCCTGGTCAGGGAACTAGATCCCACATGCATGCTGCAACTAAGAGTTCATATGCCGCAGCTAAGGAGCTGGCGAACCGCAACTAAGGAGCCCGCCTGCCACAACTAAGACCCAGCACAACCAAATAAATAAATATAAAAAAATAAAAATTAAAAAATTAAAAAAAAAGAAATTAACCTGTTGTCATGTCATTTATTATTAACTATTACTAACAATCAGATTTTGATTTTTACAAGAAGGTGCCTATAAAGTCACCCTGAATGTTAGGTGTATATAGTTCATGTCTACCTTATGTCAAGTACAACATAAAAATATAGAACATTTGACAACTAATTTTTGAAATACTGTGAAGGGAGAAGATTGAAAATGTAGACCATGGACCCCAGGACTCAAATATCTCCTCTTGTCAATCTTATTTCCAAATCTTTCCATCCTTTACCTGTTAATGAATTTTTAGATATCCATGTATGGAGAGAAGTAATCATATACAGCATTCAAAATTCTGAATGCTTTGAAACTGTAAAGACCTAAGAAGTAAGGATACTGGGGTTTTTTTTTTCTATTGAACATTAAACCTAATACATAAGTACTTAGATCTCAATTTTACCTTCTACTTACATTTTGACAAGAATAATGGTAAAATCATCTGCATTAATTAAACAACAGAATAATTTTTCAGGGCCTACTTTATGACAGGCACAGTATACACATGCTTCCTTAAGCGCCCAGAATCATGCCTGGTGACAAAGACAAATCATTCTAAGGTCCATTTACATTTACACAGGCTATTCAAAGAATAGAGTGTAAAAGGCACTTTGGATCAAGTGCATATTACAAGATTTTTTTCAACCTATATGATTGAAGATGCCTGATTTCAGACTGTGTTAGGAAGGGCCACTATGAAAGATCAAGTATGAACAAAGCATGATTGGTTGGTTCCCTTCTGAAGACTCTAATGAGATTTTATTGATGCTTAAATAACTTTTTAAAATCTCCAGTTTCACTAAATATCGTTTTATTGGGAAAAAACTGTAAAGATACCACTTCCCAATCTTCTACGCTTCTGCTTAAATACAATATTCTCCTAGTAGATAACTAAAGCTGTAATAAAAGAAAGTAGACAAAACAAACAAAACAAAACCCCAAACATATGAGTCTGAAATAGTCAAATAGTTCTGCATATACTCTAAATTATATAACTAGAAACAGCCTAATAGTTGCTGAGCAGTTACTAAGGTAGCTCTGGTAGTGAACAAATATCTTTCTGGGGCCTCTAAAGCTTCACAAAGAAGCCAAGCAAAGGCAGTTCAATGGGGTGAATTGCTGAAATTTGAAGGTGTTACTGGGTTGATATTTTCTGATTCCTTTCTACAATTTGGCCAGATATATATTTCTTTTCCAATTTATGAATGTGGAACTAGACAAAGAGAAGCTTAAAAATTCACAAATCCTTGTTCAAATACTGCGTTCTTTTAATTTTATGATTCTGCTTTTTTAAAAAAACGGCTAATATTATAATGAAATGGAAAAACAGCCATGAAAATACTTCTAGGGTATAATTAGCTAATGTGGAAAACAACACTTCGCAAAGCAAAGGAGATTTGAAATCGAAGAACAATGTTTTAAATAGGAATATTAAAAGGGTTATTTTATTAATTCTTACATTATTCTTTTCTAGATCTCCCATGTCTCATGTTAGTAATATGGAAAGAATTTCCAATTAACATGTTGTCCAGTTCAATTTCCCCTCTAAGTTCAGGAAGAAATATTCAACGTGACAGCAGCTACCACCAATCAGTCACCTTTATCTCTGCAGTCCAACCACTCCACAGTACATCACTTATGTAACTCGGACTTGTTACCACACTTCAGTGTCTTTGCCCATTCTGTTCCCTACATCAAGATCAGTCTTCTCATAAATCTCACCCTTCCTTCAAGGTCCATCTCAGATTTGACATCTCAATGAGCTCTTACTTGATCCCTGTGCCCTGCTCTCCAAAACCAAATCTGAATTTTCCCATCTCTCATGGTCCTTTGCTCTCACTTCTCATCTAGTTTGTTGTGCTTTGTTTTGTTTTTAGTAAGACTTTACTTTTTAGAGCAGTTTTAGATTCGCAGCAAATCTAAGTAGGAGGTACCGAGATGTCCCATCTCACCCCTGACCGCACACATGCACAGCCTCCCCCATTATCAACATCCTCCACCAGAGGGGTACATTTGTTGCAAGTGACAAACCTACTTTGACACATCATTATCACCAAAGACCAAAATTTATATTATGTCCCACTCTTGGTGTTGTACACTCTGTGGGTGTGGACAAATCTACAATGACATGTATCCACCATTACCTGTGCTTTGATTTTAAGGGGGCAAAGAATAAATTTGACTAGGAAACACAGAAACTCTAAAAGGTTGAGCAAGAACACAATAAGTCAAGCATTTACACATAAAGTTTTGGTTTCTATTCTTTCTTAGTCTTCTCTTCGCATATCTGAAGATTAGTATTGATAGGATTGTATAAGGAAGTCTGTCAGCGGTTGCCACAATAATTAACTAAGCTCTATCTACTATTTTCAGCTAAAGTCTTCACCACAGCAAAAGCAGCAATGCTGAAGCCTTCCTTCTAAACAAGGTCAGTTCTAGGCAAAAATAAGAAGGGACAAAACAGTGGCCTTCTGCCATTATTTCTGTTTGTGTCTCCTTCTGCCATTCAACCCTTCACCATATTCATACCACCATGAGGGCCTCCCACTGGGTACTCCTTGAGATCAACATCCCATGTCCCCAGACCTTCTCTGCATCCCTCTTACACTCACTACATTTCTCTGACTTGCACGCTTATGGGCAACTTATTTGCTCATTTGATAAACTAACTTCAAATGAATGCTTATAAATGATAAACCCAGTGTTTTATCCATTCACAATTACATAACTATACCAATTCCCAAGTATCACCCAAATGAGAGACTCATTATACGTGGGCTTCAAATTACAAGAGCATGCAGTTTTATGTTTGTATGACAACTTAAAGTCTGCAATACTGTTACCTATATTTTGTGTATTTCAATCTTTTTAAACAAAAGAGCCCCAAAGCCATACTACTCCCCCTCCCTGCCCCCAAAGAGTAGAGGCATAGAGTGTAAAAGGGACACCTGATTAGGCTCCACCATCTAGGTTTGTGGGATAAAGACTAGGCCCAGGCAGAGTGGCTGCACAAACATTTTTCTAATACTTGAGGAAATTAACCAAATGATAAGTGCAAAAATATGTTAAATCTCAAATCAGTAGGGTCCAAAAGTTTTAAAATGAGTTTGCAAAACATATGACTCATGGAAAAATCTGTTTCAGGAGATTTCCAGAACAATTCAGGACGGTCAGGAAAATGCTTACTTATTGGAGCAACATTTTAACACCAGTAAATCTAGTTCATTTTAGTAGGGGATGTCTTTGAGAATATTTATGAACTGTGATGTTTAAATAAAAATACATATACATCAATCATTTTTATTACTCTTTCCACAAACCTCTATTTTCTCTATTTCTCTGAGTCCTCAGTCTTGCCCTCCATAGTGTTACACACCACGGTCTTTTTCACAAACACACCACCCAGTTTATGAAGGACTACTCTATTTCAGGCAGGACTCCATCTCAGCCCCACCAAAATGCACCATTGAGCAAATACCTGGCCTGCCTCCTTTAGCTCTAATTCCAAGGGGTAGTTGAGAAAATGCATACATTATGCATTTAGTTGCATATGCCTACATTATGTATTTAGTTGCATATGCATACATTATTAGTTTATGTATACATTATGCATTTAATTATAGTTGCATATTATAACTAAATTCACCATCTTCCTTCCTGGCTTCTGAAAAAATACCCCTTCCCCAACTGTGTACCATTCCCCACTCTTAAAATACTTTGGTTTTGGTCAGTAGGAGAAGAAATGCAACCTGTTCTTAGAAATTAATGTGGGCATGTTGCTATTAACGCTTTCAAGGTAGATCTATAAACATTACACCATTCGATTTTCTAAAAAATATTAAGGTAGGTATTATTTCTAAGTGAGCCTCATGTTACACAGAGTTGAGATTCCAAATTCAATGCTTTTTCCATTATCCTCCTCTGCTCTACCATATTCAAGTGTTTCTTGTCCTACATGTTTCTCTATTTTAAGATGACTAGTTGGCAGGCATGAACTCTGTTTCTCTTTGTACAGCACATAGAATAGTTTTAACTAATATTTTAAAATAAAGTTTGCATCTGACAAATTCAGAAATATTTCATTTCTATAGTAGGTCATTATATTTTATAGATGAGAAACCTAAGCCTCAAAGAGGTTAAGCATCTTACCTAATTCACATGGTACGTGGTACAGACAGTGTACTGAGACAGGTAGAGACAGGGTTTAAACCTAAGTCTATCTGACTCCAAATCCCATGGTCTTCTCCCTAAATCATCATACCTTCCTCCAGGGTGGTCTCTCTGGGAAATTCCACCAGAAGCCAATTTACTCTGTACAAAATATCCAGTCTAAGCCTATCCTGATTAAAAGGTCAGAGTCTGTCCCTGTCCAACGGTAAATCTGAGGCGAAGCGCATGTTCTCTTAGCTCTAACTACACGTCTCTTTCTAGAGATTCACTACAATAACAAGCATTCCTTTGGGAAGAGTCCAATTCTTTATCCTCCCTGGCCCAGTGTGGGATGACTCAGGTCATCAGACTACAGACTACAGCAGCTCCAAACAACCCCTTCCAAACAAGACCTTAAGAATGTCAGTGACTCCAGTACTATTGTTCTCAGATGACTTTGGGAGCGGGGAGGGGGGGGGCGGGGTGGGCCATGGCCACTCACAAGTATAAAAAATTAAGTGATTCAACATGGGGAAAGTTAAGATGTGGGTTTGTACCGCTTTCAGGCTTATAAAAAAAGAAAAGGAAGAGAAATGTACCAACTGACTGACTAGAGCATAACCTGATAAATGGTAGTCGTCTTTCAAATTAAATCTTATTTTTTCCTTTTTTGATTGAAGGAAAATGCAATTTAAGACCTAAGAGTAGTTACCCTCCGAAGGCCTCCAGGAAATGTTTATTTTGTCTTATGTATAAAACCATAACTAGTATCCAAAAGAACTTGATGTCCCTGTTAAGAATGAAAAAGACCATGGCAAACAGCTGGAGGGTGCTGATAGCACGTTGCACAGAGTGCATTCTTTACCTGCCCCTAGAATTGCTCATTTCAAAGCGGAGGAAAACATTTCCTGCCTTAGTGCATAACAGAGAAAGGCAAATGGTCTGGAAATGACCTCAGAAGATTGAGCAGTTTTCCGAAGCATTTAAACAGAATTTGCTCAAAGCTTCCATTAACTGGACATCTGCCAAACCACTTGGAAAATTTCTGCATTCAGAAAGAAGAAAGATCCTCACCATGAAAGATATTCTCCATAAGAAATCATTATAACCACTGTAAATATGTTTACCATTGATTGTATGAGTGATTACATCAAAATTCTTGGTGTGCTTCTCTAATGCCCCTCATCCTTATCTATCACTTTTTAAAAGTAAAACCTGTGGTTTACTAGTTTGTGTAACCCTTGTAGAATTTAACGTATTAATTCATTCAACAATTAATGTTTTACACTGTACCAAGTATTCGGGATACAATGATATTTAATCCATAGATATTTCTTGAGCATTTACCATGTTTCCAGCGCTGAACTAGAAAACAGGGTATGATGGTGAACTAGACAGTCAACTGTCCTATCTTCATGGAGATTTCAGTCTAATCCAGTGGGTCTTAATCCTCACTGTGAACCAAATTCACCAGGCAGTGTTTAAAATAGACCACTGAGGAGAAGGTCCCACTTAACACCAATTAAATGAAAGTCACTAGTTTGGCAGTAGATGCAAATAATGAAGGAGTAGATTACAATATGATAAATATAATGGTTAAGAAAAATAAGGGATAATTTATAAACATAGCAAGTACACACAACCCAGATTTTGGGCTAAGTAGCATGTTTTAAATGATAAGTTATCACTTAGTCAAGGCAATAAAGGGAGTGAGGCCATTCTGGACAAAAGGAGTATGAAATTCAAAGGCTGAGAGGCACATTTCTGACGTAGTACAGCGACAGTAACTTGTTATGAGTTTAGCATGTGAAGCCCAAGGTTTGAAGAGAGAACTAGAACCACAGGAACTGGATAAGCAGGGAGAAGAAGAGCAAGGAAATCCAGATTCTCAGGCTGAGAACGTGGGAGTTTATTTCTGGGACGATTAGAGCTTTGGAAGTAATTTAAATAAGAAACTAGAGAGATCATTGCCCATTCTTTACTCCCAGGCTACGGATACTTAAATTTTGCAAGTCCTGAAGCAACAACACAGGAACCCCAAATTGTGTCATCTCTCTTTTTTTTTTTTTTTAATTAATTAATTAATTAATTTTTTTTGGCTGTGTTGGGTCTCCGTTTCTGTGCGAGGGCTTTCTCTAGTTGCGGCAAGCGGGGGCCACTCTTCATCGCGGTGCGCAGGCCTCTCACTATCGTGGCCTCTCTTGTTGCGGAGCACAGGCTCCAGACGCGCAGGCTCAGTAGTTGTGGCTCACGGGCCCAATTGCTCCGCGGCATGTGGGATCTTCCCAGACCAGGGCTCGAACCCGTGTCCCCTGCATTGGCAGGCGGAATCTCAACCACTGCACCACCAGGGAAGCCCTGTGTCATCTTTTAATCTCTGGAGTAAGTCAACACTTGATCTGCTAAAGCTATCTGTCATTAGGCTACTATTCCACTTAACATGTGTCCAGCTTTCTCTACTTCCCTTCCAGCAAAACCAGTCATTTGTCTTGCTCTTAAGACTTTCCCAAGCCCAAGCCCTGAAGTAACGCTGAAGACACTTAACACCCTTCTTCCCAAGAAGAAGAGAAAGTGCTGGACTCTGGAAGGAACGATCCGAGCTTCATGCACAGGCCTCCAATGAAAGGAGGAACTAAATATTCTAAAATTGTTTTCAAAGCATATTGTTAGCTTGCTTATCTGATAAGGCAAGAAAGAGAATTACTTCTTTTCCTGGGAAATAATGGTAATTTAAACTTTTTTCCAGACTGTCCTATAATTGCTTCTATGGGTTTCAGGAAGCCCAAGACATGTTTTCGTTATTTATAACCCCTTATTTTCCCCCACTATTCATGAAATGGTGAAAAACAGTTCTTACAAATAAGGGAGAATTCAAGTACACTACCCACTTGTTTGACTCAATATTTTGATTTGATTTAAGAATCAATAATTTATTTTAACTAAATGACAGGCATTTCACACCCAGGTACAAAGAACTCAGAAATTCCACCCAACCTCCTACGTACCGTTTGGTCACAAGAGATAATGGCTGCACTGACAAGAACTATTTCCAGTTCCTGTCAAGAGTCATTTCAGAAAGAAAGCTGAAGCAAAAGTCTCACACTATTATTTTTATTTTAGAACATTTAAAATAAACAACTAGTTACTGGCCTCTAAGGTCTTCTTGTTTCTGCAAGTGAAAACCTTGGGAGGAAGTAATTTCATGCTGGTGAAGCACCAGGTTGGCCAGATTAAAAGGGACCAAAGACACAGCCCAAATGTAAATACTAGCCCTCCACAGCTACAAGTCAGACACTGGGTTTTCTCCCATTTGGCTCTGCTAGTGGCCTTCTGGGGTTGATCCCATGAGACCAAAACTCACTTGAGACAAATTTGGGTATTAGTTTCCTTTTCAGAAGAGTCAGGCAGCAGAATACTACATCCTATGACATGAACACTAATAGCAGCTATTGTTTGATGTCTTACTCTGTTCTAGGCACCACGCCAAGTGTTTTTACATACATCCATTTATTTAAATTACACAATAACGCTGCCCCAAGAGCGTTACATGCATTGTATTGATAGAAAAATAGACACAGCTAACAAGTGGAACAGAAGGGATTGGAATTCTTTTTTGTGACACAAAACTAAGAGCTCAAGAACCACTACACACTCCTGTTTCTCTGCCATTAAACAGATTTTTCCATGTACATCATTATTGTTTCGTATACATATGGTGCATGTATGTACTGCTCTCTGATCCATTACATAGACGTTTGTGCTCTTCAGGTACGTGTCATGAAACTACAAAGACTAACAGTATTTACATCTCCAATGAAGTTCCAGCAATTAACCGTGAACCACCTGCAGGTCACCCAAGCCTTGCAAAACAATTCAGTCATATGCTCATGTAGCTCTTTCCAGCACTGTAGCCAGGAAAAAGGAAATGGAGGATTATCAATGATGTTTTGTTTTAGATCTGTTAATTGAGGTAGATTACTTGTCTGCCAAACTATTTACTCTTTTTTTCCCTGGTGATGTCATTCCCATAGCTGCTCTTGCTATAGCTAGCAGATTACCACTTGAAACTACTTTTTGACCTCTGAATTCTTCCCTCTGCTATTCTAATTCGGTGATTAAAAAAAAAAAAAGCTGTTGTTTTTCTCACTCTATCATCCATTTTCTGACCTTTCTAGTTCAAATTAATGTAGCAATCATCCTAAATAGTCTCAGTGATATCTCTTATTCAAGTCTGTATTTGAGAAGGCAACATGTCATATCTGGGAAATAGTCTGGTTCTTACAGTAAGACTGGTTTAAACCCTGGTGCCAATGCTTATAAGTTACTTAACCTCTACAGCCTTGAGATTCTCATTTTTTACAGTTGGAAATTAATGCCTAATATGTAGTTGTTAAAAGAATTAAATACAAGGTATACGTGGGTCAAGTATTTTGCACTTTCAAAAAACGGCATAGACACATAACAGATGATATCTATGGTCTTATCCTTAAAGGCTGTCCTAATTTCTTTCTTGTAAGAAATATATTAAAGAATTAAGCAATATTGAATTCATATTGACAATATGATTCTTTAAACAGGCACCTTAAGTGTTACTTTTCTTTATTCCAGTCCTGATTAAACATCACAAGAAAGAAGTGTAGAACTTGTAAAACACAATTAGGAGTCTCTTTTTATGTAAATGTGTCTGTGACTATAAATTCCATAAAGATATTTTTTAAAACCTCATTTTTTTTCATCATTTCTGACAAATGTGTGTAAAATCCACCTACGTCGTAATCAAGAGAGTGTCAGTAAATGTTCATGAACATTACTTTGGACTAGACCATGAACTCCTATTTGGGTGAAGAGGCGCCTTCTTACCACGGTCACAAAACAGGATTTGGAATCACACTTGAGTTTGAATCCTGGCTTTGACATATAAAGTGGTTTGATCTCCCTAAACTGTTTCCTTATCCATACGCTGCAAATGTAATACCTATTGTTACTATCACTAAATACAAGGAGGGTAATGGAGGTGCATACACAGTAAGTGCTTAATAAATGTGTTTCCTCCTCCCATCTCTTTTGATCTTTATATACTTAATATTTGCACTTACCAGGCTAATTGAATTGAATCAATATTGTCTCAATGTGTGAGGTAAAAACACTTACAAAGACCCACTGAGCACATTACCTTTTTCTGTAAGTAGGAAAATATGTCTCTTCTCACCTCATTTTCCAATAGGCCTGTGAGTCTACATCTGCACATGTGCACACACATCACACACATGTGCTGACATGTGAGTTGCTCTGTTTGGTCCCAGTTAATAATAACAAGCAGAGCCAGGCAGCATCATGACAAGCGCAGTTTTGTTTAGAGCTCCCGGGGCGCCAAATAGTTGTCCAAGTGAAATGTTTTATGTCTTAATTGCTGGTGGGCAGCAAAGCCATTTTAGTGTTGCAGGGGAAACTATGCAATTTTCCAGTGAGAATATGATTAGCCACATCAGAAAATATGAAGCCCATATCCAATTTGCAACTCAAAAGACATTGTGACATCCTCTTGAGGCTAATATCTGGTTACGTGATTCCCAACAGAAACATAATAATGAAATTAAGAAACATATATGCCTCCGAATTTAGCCCAATATACAAAAATCTCAGAATTTCATAGGTCACTCCAGATCCATTCTGCTCTCTATGTGAAAAAATAGAAAACGAAATTCTTTCATACCCTTCTCAGATAGAAGATTTCACGGTGACAAAGTTTAAAATACTCTAAGAAGAAAGGAAAATCAAAACAAACAAAAAACAAGAAATTTCAATGATGCAGCTTATTTATTTATCCTTAAATATATTTCCATGATCTGTTAAACTGGGAACCATTAGCAGATGCTTTCAATTTCCAAGAGTTTTGAATGTGTGAATTTTTATTAGTTTGCTAAGTGATTACCTTTGTTTATGACTTTCCAGTTTCAGGATCTTTAGTAATAAATTTGGCTGGTAATGAAGAACCTCTTACCACTGATACACACACACACATCTGGGGGAACTTTTACAGCATGAGGCTATCATAGGCAGATGGGTTCCATTTTAGGAGACTGCCACCAAACTGATTATGTTGACCCACCATTTTCACAATTTGCTACTAATACTTGATATGGAAATCTTGAGACCCTAGATCAAACATTAAAAAGTTAAAAACATTACAAAGTAAAAACTTCACGTGCCTCAATTAGAAATTATTCTGCTCGGCTCTTATTTTCCATCTGAAACCTGTTTTAAAAGTCCCAGTTTATCTGAGATTTTACACAGGAGGGTAAAATGTCATTTCTAACAAAAAGCCACTTTGAGTTTTTTACACCTTTCTGTTTCACAGTTGAAACAGAGAATTTGCGTCATGAGGCATATCAAGGCCTTCCCTTGACCATAAACAAAACCCTGATTCCTCCAAAAGTTGACCGTGTAATCTATACAACACAGTGCAAACCAAAAGTAATTTACTACATATTGAATCCACTTAAAAGAGAGCTAAAAGAATAATTAAACAGCTGGAGAGGTTGTTAAAAAATATTATTTATTCACTAATGGAAATTTGGCCCAGGCTACAAGTTATTATTATTTCAAATGGCAAGGACTTGGAGATTAAGCCTCCCTCTTGCTAGAAGTTATTTTCAAAAAGCAAAGTTGAGAATGTTGGTAGGGAAGGGTGGGTAAATATGACTTCCTATACTGCAAATAATTCAGGTGGGAGACAGAATTTGTCCCAACCATATCGCCATTATCTTTAAAAAAAAGAGTAAAAATTATTAATTAAATAGTTAAATAAAAATGGAGTGCCTCAAATTATCAGGATTGTTTCAGAAATTAGATTTTACAGTATTTTACAGAAACATAAGAAGTCAGTTAGCATTTGGACCTTTTCAAAGACTATTGGTTTTCTTCTGTTGCACGACAAACCACCTAACTTTTGATTAATGTGCTTAATAAACCTTTATTAAATTCATCATTCTGCAGGTCAGCAATTTGGACTGGGCTCACCTGGGCAGTTCTAATCACAGCCAGACTCACTCATGCATTTCCAATCACCTCCTGGGGTTAGTTAGGTACTGTCTGGCTAAGGATGGTGTGATGGGCAGAATAATGACCTTCCCGAAGATGTCCATATCCTAATCCCTGTAACCTGAGAATATGTTACTTTATATGGCAAGGGAGGGATTAAGATTGCAGATGGAATTAAGGTTAATCAGTTCATTTTAAAATAAGGAGATTACTCTGGATTATCTGGGTTGGTCCAATATAACAAGAGTCCTTAAGAGTGTAAGAGGGAGTCAGAAGAGGAGGTCATAGTGATGTGAAGTGAGAAAGACTTCACCAGCAGTTGCTGGCTTTGGAGATAAAGGAAGGGTCCATAAGCCAAGGTGAGCAGGCAGTCTCTAGAAACTAGAAAAGGTAAGGAAAAGGATTCTCCCCTGGACCTCCTAGAAAAGAACATAGCCCTGGTGATACATTGATTTTAGCCCAGTGAGACCTGTGTTGGACTTCTGACCTACAGAACTGTAAGATGATAAACTAGTGTTGTAGTAAGCCACTAAATGTGTGGTACTTTGTTATAGCACCATAGAAAACAGAGATGGTCTCATCTGGGACAGCTTGTCTCTGCTCTACTTGGTCTCTCATCCTCCAGCAGGCTATCTCAAGGTTTGTTCACATGAAGGATGGGCAGGATTCCAAGAGGCAGAGTAGGTGGAGTGCAAGGACTGTTGATATCTAAGCCTAGAATCAGCACGTCACCATTCTGACATATTCTATTGGCCTAAGCATCTCACAAGGTTAACACTTGTGATTGGAAATTTAAGGAGCAGGAAAATAAACCCCACTTCCTACTAAGAGGAGCTGCCAAGCAGCTCAAATAAAAGGAGAGAGAAATTAAGTCCAGTTTTGCATGCAATCTACCACAAAGACTAAAACCTTCACCTCTCACAATTACAATTTTTTAGAAATCGAGTTTAAAATTTGAACTATGGTATTATCTTGAAGATAAAAATAATATGTTGTGTGCTTTAAAAATTGTATTAGTTTTGAACTGCAGTACTACTTGCCTTTCTCAAAAAGTCAAATCCCATTTTTTCATTTAAATTAAGTTAACATTATTCAGGGTGTCTAGATTATCTGAACATCTAAAGTGGTGTCTGATGGCAATATAATGGGAGTCACATATATAATTTCAAATTTGTAGTAGCTACATTAAAAAAAAAAGTAGGACTTCCCTGGTGGCACAGTGGTTAAGAATCCGCCTGCCAATGCAGTGGACACGGGTTTGAGATCTGGTCCAGGAAGATCTCACGTGCCGCGGAGCAACTAAGCCCGTGCGCCACAGCTACTGAGTCTGCACTCCAGAGCCCGCGAGCCACAACTACTGAGCCCGCATGCCACAGCTACTGAAGCCCTCATGCCTAGAGCCCATGCTCCGCAACAAAGGGAAGCCACTGCAATGAGAAGCCCGCACACCGCAACGAAGTGTAGTCCCTCTTCGCCGCAACTAGAGAAAGCCCGCGTGCAGCAACAAAGATCCAACACAGCCAAAAATAAATAAATAAATACATAAAATTAATTTTAAAAAAGTAAAAAGAAACAGGTGGAAGAAATTTTAATAGTACATTTTATTTAACCCAATATTATCTAAATATTATCATTCACCATGTAATCAATATAAAAAATATCAATGAGATATTTTGCATTCTTTTTTCATATTGTCTTCAAAAACCAGTCTTCGAAATGATTCAGGGAAGGCCCCAGGCAAAATTAGAAGATGCCAGAGCTTTGTCCTTAATGCTCCTCTTCTCTCTTTTCTCCACTGAGACACCTACCTGTTTCCCCTTTCAGGGCCCCATGCTTTCGCTGCTCACACTCTTGTTCTCAAGAGAGCATAGGGCATGGAAATACACTGCGATTCAAACAGCCCTAGATTTGAAACCTGCAATGCCATTTACTAGACCTAGTAACATAACTTAATTTGAACTTCAGATTCATCATCAGGACCTATCTCACTACTCTTCATTGAGTTCTATAAAGTTCAAGTGCAATGATATCCATAAATGCATTTAGCAGAGTGCTTGACACTGTAAAAGCACTGTAAAGAAGCTACTATTAGTTTTGTTTATAAATCATATCTGCCAGGAGAAGGTAATTCCCAGTATAAAAATCTGGATCACTTTTACAACTTCAGGCACCAATCAGGTTATAGAGGGTATTCTTTCAGAGAAGGAGAATAAATCAGGGATATAAACAGATGGTTGGGGGAAAATATATTAGAGAACAAGGTATTCTGTGATATTGGTGATACTTCTAGACTCTTCTCTCCTCCTGATATTATAAAAGGAAAATTAGGTCTTAAATCATATTTTACATGTTCATTCAACATAACAGTTATTTTCATAG
Source organism: Balaenoptera borealis (assembly GCF_965194805.1). NCBI lineage: Eukaryota > Metazoa > Chordata > Mammalia > Artiodactyla > Balaenopteridae > Balaenoptera > Balaenoptera borealis. Next base: position 31,036,805 of record NC_138873.1, read on the forward strand.
TGAAGACTTATTTTTTTAGCAAAGTATGGAATAAACTATAAATTTGTTTTACTTTTTTTAAGCCAAGAAGCATACTGATTTTCTAAAATCGGACAAACTACAATCTCACTAAATATGGGAATGAAAATTAAGACAAAAGGACAAATTCATGGATAATCTATAGTTGTTTAAACCTCACAGTTTTTCCTACAAGGTAGACATATCTAAATGCTGCTACGTGACAGCAGCACAGTTCATACTGTGAATCACTGCCCTTCTAAAACAAACAAAAATATACAATGATTAGCTCCCCCAAAAGTGAACACAATGTTGGCAAATTCAACAAACTATTCACTGTGAGTCAGTCAGAGTGTTCTTAGGTATTTCCAAGACATACAGTCTCAGTTGCAAACATATTGTCCTTGGTCTTCAGCCCATGTGATTGGGCACCAAGTTATCTCACAGATGTGATAGAGGGGCAAAATGATAACTAGGCGAGAAGTGCTCGTGGGCTAAACGGGCATCTGGGCAGACACTGGAACGTCTTTCTAAGTTACTTGGTATATTAGTTTCCCAGGGCTACTGTTATGAAGTACCACAAAGTTGGTGGCTTAAAACAGCAGAAATTTATTGTCTCAGAGTCCTGGAGGCTAGCATTTTGGCAGGGTTACACGCTCTAAAACCTGTAGGGCATCCTTCCTTCCCTCTCCCCTAGCTTCAGGTGGTTTGCTGGCAATCTTTGGTGTTCCTTGGCTTGCGGCAGCATAATTCCAATCTCTGTCTTTGTCATCACATGGTCTTCTCCTTGTGTCTTCATGGCCATCTTGTTATAAGGGCACTGGTCATACTGGATTAGGAGTCCACTCACCTTGACTATGAGCTCCTCTTAACTAATTACATCTATAATAACACTATTTTCAAATTCAGGTCACATTCTGAAGTACTGGAGGTTAAAACTTCAACGTGTCTTTTTGAGAGACACAACCCAATCTGAAATACCTGGCTTCATTGGGATTTGAATTAAATGGTTGAGAGGCAATGTAGTATAGTGGTTAAAGGCATGGGCTCTTGAATCCTTACCAGTCTGGATGAACCCATGTGAATTTAAGTCCTAGCTTTGCTGCCTAGTGAATGATCTCAAGCAAGTTACTTAATTCCAAGTGCCTCAGTTTTGCCCACCTATATGAGGCCAATAACAGTAATACCTAACTCACAAGGCTATCCTGGCTTGAGTTACCCTATAAAATGCCTAAATAGTGCCTACCACCTAGCAATACTTCACAAGTGGCTACTAATTATTATTTTTTATTGGTGTATTACAGCTTACCTCTGTACAGCTACTCCTCCCCAAATTTGAAATTCTGTTCTTCACAGAGGCAACTATACCGTTGCTCTGTTTTGTTTTGTTTTGCTCTTTGGGGTAATGCTCCTTTCCCTTCAAAATTAAATGACTCTCCTGTCACCTATGCTTATGGTATGTAAACAGACAAACTTTCTGGATTTGGCCACACATATCCAAAGCCTTAAAAATGTTTGTAACATTTGATCCAAGCATTTTATTTCTAAGAATTTATTCTAAATAAATAATTTAAGGGCTTCCCTGATGGCGCAGTGGTTGAGAATCTGCCTGCCAATGCAGGGGACACGGGTTCGAGCCCTGGTCTGGGAGGATCCCACATGCCGCGGAGCAACTGGGCCCGTGAGCCACAATTGCTGAGCCTGCGCGTCTGGAGCCTGTGCTTTGCTACAAGAGAGGCCACGATAGTGAGAGGCCCGCACACCGCGATGAAGAGTGGCCCCCACTTGGGGCAACTGGAGAAAGCACTCGCGCAGAAACGAAGACCCAACACAGCCATAAATAAATAAATAAATAAATAAATAAATAAATAAATAAATAAATAAATAAAATAATTTAAGATGAATGAAAAAATTCTGCTACAAGGTTTTTTTTAAGAAAAATCATAGCCATATTTATGATAACAAAAAGTTACAGAAAAGCTACTTTTGTAATGATTGATTTAAAAAAATCATGATCATAATGTAAACAAATACTATCCAATCTTTAAAAATTGAACTTGAGATCATTTTTGAAAAGAAAACTTATTCTCTAAATACTATTGAGTGAAATAAGGATGCTATTCAATAGCTTTCTATGGTGATAAAAATATTCTATATCCATGCTTTCCAATACACTAGTCACAGCCACACAAGGTAAGCAACACTTGAAATGTGGTTAATGCAGCTAAGGGACTTAATTTTTAAGTTTATTTAATTTTAATTGATTTTAATTTAAATAGTCAGATATGGCTCATGGCTACCATAAAAAAAAACCAGTGAAAGTCTATGGTACCTTTTGTTTGTTGATCCTTCTGCCCTTCCTTTCTTTACTTTCCTTTAAAGTCTCTCCTATGTCTCTGTCCCTCCCTCCAGATTCTACTTGGCAGGTAATCCTCACTCTTCTCCCTCTATTTTCTTAGCCAGTAACATCTGCTCTCATGAGATAACTTAATAAATGAATCTTTTTCAAGGCATAAAGAGACTTGATGTGCTACTAGCCATATAAGTATTCCATTTTAAATTTAATTTGTATAAATTCCATTTAGAATTTAAGCAAAATTTGACCTTCTGCCAAAAAAAAAAAAAAATCTCATGAGAATTTCACACATTAAGCTGAATATAGAGGTAGTAAATGAAATTATTTTTCATCATACAATAAGGGAACTTCCACATTCACTTTTTTTTTCCACATTCACTTTTTAAAACATTGTTGCTCTGAAGACAAGCAATTAGATTTATTTAGTGAGGATGCTAAGTGCTGAACTATGACCAAAAAATGGAGCAACTATAATTTTGCTGAATTTATTAGCTCTAGTAGTTTCTTGTGGATTCTTTAGAATTTCCTATATATAGGATCATGTCACCTGTGAATAAAGATAGTTTTACTTCTTCCTTTCCAATTTGGAAACTTTTATTTCTTTTTCTTGTCTAATTGCTCTGGCTAGAACTTCCAGAACAATGTTGAATAACAGCAGTAAAAACGGGGATTCTTGTCCTGTTTCTGATTTTATGGGGGAAGATTTCAGTCTTTCACCATTGAGTCTGATGTTAGCTGTGGGTTGTTTTGGTTTTGTTTAATATAAATGCCTCTTTATCATGTTAAAGAAGTTCCCTTATATTGCTACTTTTCTGAGAGTATTCATAATAAAAGGTGTTAGACTTTGTCCAGGTGAATTACTTCCAGGTCACTAACATCCGTAAACAGCACCTAGCATTGAGCTTTGCACAGTCAACAATTTAATAAGTGTTTGCTGAGTTAAACCAATTTGAAAACAGCAAACACCAAAAACCTGGAATCACATGTCAAGAGACGTTCTTTGAAGAAATTATCCTTAGAGATTCATTTGGAAAAGTTGGCTATTTTTTTCCCCACACAAGTCATGTAACTCACATTGGAGTTTTTTAAAAATCACCTTTTACACTAAATAAATTTTAAAATATGTAAAGGGTTAAACTCTGACACCTAACACCATTAGCAAATATAGTTGTCTAAAAACACTGCTGAATTGAAACAGGCTCAGTCAAACGGGGGAGTGGGAAAACAAAGCCACTGCCCGAGCCTTCTGTAGAGAGCACTTGTAGCCTCAGTAGTCTATGCCAAATATAAAAGGTTCCTCGACAGCTTAATGTTGAATTTGAATATCTGAGAGTTTCCTCTAATTAGATCATATGACATACAGTTTTAAAGTCTATCAACATCAGAGTAGTGTTTTGCAGAAAGGGACTCTGTGGCTTCCCCCAGAAGTCTATATTTTTCCTCCTGGGTACATCTGTGGCATTTCTTGCCAGGTATGATGGCCCCAGGTATGTTATTTTCTTTTCAGGCAGCCTAATTGGACTTTGCTGATGAAAAAAATCCACAAGGAACATGCAGTACAAAATAATATTTGTCACTGATGTGGTAGAAATAGAAAATTACACAAACAATTTGGGAATTATAGGTTCATCACCACTGGGGTGAAAAGTTATAGACCATTTCTCACCCTCAATTATCCATTGGTTCCTTGCTGTGCCCAAGCCAAATACTTGGTTTCTTTGCATGCTTCTCTAACTTCTATTCACCAAGATCTAACACTCACAAATGCCAGCCAGGAATGACACTGGCCAGGTTCTTGGTGAATACCTTCGAGGGCAATAATATATGCTTACATGGAACTCATAATTAATCACTAAACTTCCCTTTGGGAAAAAAAACATATTTGGGGGTATATTTTACTGTCTGGGGGGCAAGAAATGACAGGATGGGAAGAGAGGAGAAGCAAGTAAGGGGGGATGATTGAAAACATTTGACTTGGCTTGAAATAAAAGTACATATTTCACACATATTTTTAACCAACCCTAAAAGACACCCTGACTTCGAACATGCTGAACAGGAAGCCATTTACTGTTGGAATGCTTGCCGGGCCCATCCAAAACACACACCCTCCCAATACCCCTGGGCTATCTAAAAAGGGTTGGGGTGAAAATATTTAATTTATATGTGCAATCCTGCTTCCTGTTTTATTTTTTTCCTCTTTGCCAGCTCTGTTTTTCAACTTTGTGAAAAATGATAGGAAACCTATTTCATCCGCCCCCCCGCCACCGCCTTTATTGACCCAGCTGTACATTCTACCTCAATTTATAGCTCATACCTGGCTTGAAGACCAAAGGAAGAGAGAAAGGTAAAGACGGATGTTAAACTCTCATGATTACTGTGGCTATAAAGGAATCTGGGTGGAGGAAATCTTGCTGCGGTATCTATATCAAGGGCAGGAAGATGTGGCACAGGGGCTTGCTTTGGCTTTCAGAATGTGTGCATTCAGTAGTATGCATTCAAAAAGAGTAAATGGAAGGGTATAAAGAGGAGGGGAAAAGAAAGAATTTTCTGTGTATTAGATGAGTGACTGGAGACACCTGAATCCTATCAAATTTCAAAGAAACAGTCCTGGTTATCAAGAGGAATTTTAAAATATTTTGGAGAAGAAAATACAAAGACCCAAATAATTAAAATTTATAATTCAAGCAAAAGATTTTCCAAAACTTTAACGGTATTGGAGTGCTTTATATTTGGTTTAACATGGCAGGTATGCTCTTTTAGAATAAAATGAGTTCCAGATGGGTGTCCTTTACATAGTATACCTGTTAGCCTTATTATTACATTTTGATTTCTTGAGAATGCTGAGTCAATGTGCAATAAAACATTTGAAAGAAAATCTGAAACCCAATGGAAATCCAGCAAGTTTGAAGTTCAGATTTCAAAATTCTTGAACTCAATCTAATTTTCCCAGAAAGCTGACCACACTCAATGGAAATCCTGTCAGAGGAAGAGTTTTATAATTGAGCAGTTTATTTTAAATACTTCAAAAGAGGTGGGGAAACCTGTAACTATCTGAACTCAAATAAATATTTCAACATTGCCTTTTGAACCTATGTTTCAATTTAATTTCATATCAGATTAACACTCTAAGTGGAACACCATCTTGGGAAATTCTACCTGTCACCATGGACTTTACAATGCTTTAATGTCAAGTTAACTGGTTTACCTACCTTAAACTTTTGCTTCGAGTTGATAAAGGCAAAGCAGTTAAACCACTTTTACATTCTTGTGGAAATAGTCAACTGTACAGTAATACAGTTCCTTATGTGTTTTGTTAAACCAGCTTTCAAAGTTTACAAGCAAGAAACCGGATAACATCAATTTGTACTTTTGAATCTGAAAAGCAAGTCAGACCTTCTATTAACCTGAAAATATTGCGTGGCCACAGATGCACATTGCACTCAACACCATGCAGTTCCAGTTGAGACTACATGACTGATGCGTATCCTTGTAACATATTCTCACCATGGCTTATTTTAAGGGAGGTGATGTGAAAGTAGATTTATGATTTATTTTCAAGGTAAACTTGAGTGGATTATCAGTCCTGCTTCACTGTCCTAGTGATGTCAGCCATCTGAAATAATCATTAAGACTGCTGTTACAAAACTCCCGGGAGCAATTTTCACATAACATTATATCTCCTGGAATTAGGTACCATTGCTGTATCATAACCAGTTACTTGTGAATTGTGCCAACCAATGGTAAGCTGTTAAACCAGCTCTTGAGGTGGGGGAAGAGGCTGATTATAGGCTTTGTGTTGATTTCTATGGTATAAATATTCCTGCCATGGTCAATTTCAAGGTACCACCTTGATGATGTCACTAAATATATGTATGTATAGGCTGGTTCCAGCACATCGCTCATGTCAACCACCCATGCCCCCAGAACCAACAGAATTTATCAGCAGGGGATTTCCTTCCCTCTGAAGTATATTTAGATCCCAGACACCTTCGTGCTCTACATCTGCTGACCAACGAGCCAAAGAGTCATGAAGCCTGAGGCACTAGGATGAACTTCTGCTGACCAACGAGCCAAAGAGTCATGAAGCCTGAGGCACTAGGATGAACTTCGGGTGATTAAGCTCTCAGCTCTCCCTTGGAGAGTCTAGTTGACCTTCCTGACCTGCTCTGGTCCTATTTCTCCCACTCTGGACCTCCTTCTGTGCCCTGACTCTGTGGCATCCAATTGGCACATGCAGTGTCCCCCAGGGATGGCTGATTAGGGGTTTTCTTCACTTCTACTATATTCTTGCCTCCTAGAGTTAAAATCTAACTCCAATTCTCTTAATCGTAAGTCAAGCCACCTTCCCCAGTTAACAACTCAAACTGCACTTGTCTTAGGGTTTGTCTACTGCAAAAAGTCCCCAAAACCTTTTCCCCAGTTATTCTCAGACAAGGTCTTCTAACCCCAGAGATTGGTATTTGCTTGCTATGGCATTTTTACTACAATCCCTGAATTTGGGTTTTTATAGGTTGTAGTCTCTTTACTGAGGTGGAAGGATCTATAGAGTGTCCTGTCTCCACTACTTCTTTTTGCTAAACTAGTCCCTACAAGCTCTTCCCCATTTCCACATTGTGCTGTTACCGTCCTGGGAGCCATTCCTGATAGACACTGCGTAGGACTGAGTATTCTTCTTCATCCAACATATTCACTCCCAGTATTTTCAAATATGAAGGTCACTTTAAGGTCAAGAAATTGCTCCAACCCTTCCATGTGTAACTACAATTTCAACATTTTTAATTGGGTGACAAAAATTACTATGATTAGGAAATTTTTAATCTAATTTATATTTTTTTGGATCATGACAGCCACTCACATATATTTAAATTAGATAATGCACACGATGCCCAGCATGGCACCTGTACAGAATAGTACAGAATATGTTAGCTATGGTTTTTGTTGATTTTGTTCTTACTCTAAAGATATTACTTCACAAGCAGGCTGCTAAACTTGCCTCCAAACTTGCCCCTCTACAAACCACAAGCAGAAGGAGTCATTACTCTCAAACCCATTCTGATCAGGTCATAAAACACAAATTTATTTAAGTTTTCCAATGTTTCCCTACCAAACCAAGAATAAAATACCAACATCTTGCCTGAGCCTACAATACTCTTCATGGTCTGGACCCTGCCTAACTTTCTAGCCTTCTTTCTGATCCTCAGGTCAAACTTCTAGCCTTCATAGGACCATTACCCTGTTGTCTTCTACATGGCATACTCTTCCTGTAGGTCTGCACATGGTCTCCTTCTTAGTCATCAGATCTTGGTTTTAACGACACCACTTCAGAAAGAACTTCATTGGCCACCCAATTTAAATAGCCATCCAGTTACTCTGTATCACATTACCTTCTTTTAATCCTCTGCATAGCAGTTTTATCCTTATCTGCTGTTTCTATTGTTTATTTATTTACTGTCTATCTTTCCCTAAGCAGGGATCCTATATATCTTAGCCATCATATTCTTAAAGCATCTAATTTATAAAACATCTACTTTATTCAGTCTGCAAACAACATGCATGTATTGTTGCAGATTCCTTACAATAAGTCCTTGGGCTTGTCCCATCTATGGCCAACTACATTAAATGATACTCCCTCTGAAATCTAACAAGTCACAATCCTCACCCAACTATATGAAGTTAAAGGCAATAGTATCTATGTTCCAAACCTTGCTGGTTAATGGCGAGGCTGGCCAACTACTACCTCCCAGTAGATAGCCATTTCGTCTGCCTTCTCCCAGGTCCCTATCTTGACATTGCCAGGCATCTCTGATTAAATGCCTCATAATGTAACTGAGAAGGTATATACTATAAAACCTAGTTCTCTAAAATCTGAAATTTTAGCATCCTAAGTATTGACATCACAGTAAATTGACTGCTTCATCCCTAGTTACTGCAGTAAAAAAGAATAGGATACAAGGAAGTCTGAAAGCTATCCTATAGAAGCAGAGCCTTCTGGGTAATTAATGGTGGAGAGTCTTCTAGGGAACCCTCAGCCTAGGTGAGCTGGGACTGAAGTCATGGAGCTTCTTATGCAAACCATGTCTAGAAATTTTATAAGCAAGTGTTTTTGCTGAAACTACTTTCACATAGGAGGCAAATTCCTCTCCCCTTCATTCTATATAATTAGCAGAGAAAACAAATTTTAAGAACAAAGAATATCATTCATAAAATGTGTTTCACAATAAATATGAATTATCCAACTGAAGCTTGCATTGCAGCATACAGACTGAGAATTTGGCAATAGTGACTGCCAAAGAGTGACAGTACAGACGGAGAATTTGTCAATGGTGACTAATCCAGTATGGACTGGCAAGGAATAGAGAAACAAAATGGAAACCAGAGTAAAAGAGAAGAGATCCGAGATCATGAGGGCAGGGATACCTGGGCAGTGTCTAAGTTTCACCAAAACATGAAACCACCTGTAATTTGATTCATATATTGTTGGTAGTTGCTCTGTATGTGGGTTAATTAACATGGTATGATAAATTGTTAGAGAACTAACTAATTAATTCATTCTTTGATAAAGATTAAACTAAAGAACACATCTTTTGAAATTAATAAGAGAGGTAAACTTGAATCAAGTGGCTGCAATTCTACATTTTTAGTCATTTACCCAGTGAAAGGAAAATAGTTTACAATCCCTGTAGCAGTCTTTCCTAAAATGCTGCGCTCCGCTAGGAAGTGTTCCTCAAGAAAGGAAAAAGAGGGAGTGGCTTTGTATGCTCATATAGGTTCTGAGAATACTGGATTAAACAACATTAACATGTTTATATTCAGCTGCTTTGATAAGCTAATGTGCAAGATATATCTAGAAGGGTAAAGAATGCCACTTGGAGATGACCATGGACTACTTTTCTCAAGAAATATCTATTAACGTCTGAGGAACAGTATGTGAGAAACATTGGAAGCAACCTAAGTGTCCATCAACAGATGAATGAATAAAGAAGATGTGAGATATATATATATATATATATATATATAAAATGAAATATTACTCAGCCATAAAGAAGAATGAAAAATTGCCATTTGTGACAACATGGATGGACCTGGAGGGTGTTATGTTTAGTGAAATAAGTCAGTCAGAGAAAGACAAATATGTATGTTTTCACTTATATGAGGAATCTAAAAAATAAAACAAACAAATGACTACAACAAAACAGAAACCGACTCAAGATACAGATAACAAACTAGAGGTTACCAGAGAGGATGGGGTGAACGGAAGGTCAAAATAAATGAAGGGGATTAAGAGGTACAAACTACTAGGTATAAAATAAATAAGTTACAAGGATGTAATATATGGCACAGGGAATATAGCCAATATCTTATAATAACTTTGTATGGTATATAATCTATAAAAATACTAAATCACTAAATTGTACAACTGAAACTCATATAATATTGTAAGTCAACCTTAATTCAATTTTAAAAAAAAAGAAAAGGAAGTTTTATTCAATAAATAATTCTGTGAAAAAAGGTTAGCTATTTGGAGAATACATAACATTAATCTTTACTTCAAATTATAGTCAATATACATTTCAGATGTTTAATGTTTAAAAAAAAAAAACCTAGGAGAAAAGATTGGACAGAGATCTTGAGATTTTAGATTTACTAAGCGCAAAAGCTAAGGTCAAAAAAAAAAAAAAAAAAAACCCACAAAGATAAAAGGTCAGTAAATTTGCCTTTAAAAAATAAAAACTGTATGGGTCACAAAAAGCATCCCAAGCAAAATTTTTAAACAAAACTTGAGGAAAACAGTTTCCAAATATCTGGCAGATCACAAGTTGAAATATTAATATGTCAAGAATTTCTATAAGCAAATAGGGAAAAGGAAGCAAATAGACAACTTACAGGGGAAGAGTGTATAATAAAATTTTTTTTTAAATTATTCTAAATAGTAGTCAAAGAAGGACAAATTTAAATTAAGACATTATAATATTAGTATAAAATGTTTCACATAAAAATTTTCAGTAGTATCATCAGTGTGGTGAAACAGACAAGGTCCTTAGCTGGAAGTGGGAAGGTAAAGCCCTGCAATCTTTCTAGAATGCAATTTAGTCATTCATTTAATGTTTTGGGCTCTGTAATTCCACTTCTAAGAAAATTATCCCAAGGAAATAATCAGATGGAAAAAGACTTAGTTACAGGAATGTTCATCGTGGCTTAATTTTTAATGACAAAAATGAGAAATAGCCCATCTAACATTATATTCATTTAATCATGCTATAATGATAATAATGGCTCACTTTATTATTAGTTAATAATAATAATGGCTTTTTAATAATAAGGTATAGTGGATTACTTAAGTTATTATTATAATGATAATCATACTTACTTTGTGCCAGGAATTATTCTCAATGGTTTGATAAATATGGATTAACCCATTTAATCCTTACAACAACTCTATGAACTTTGTACTCCTATTTTTATCTCTTTTTAGAGGTGAAGAAACTGAGATACTGAGAGGTTGACTAACTTGCTCAAAGGCACTCAGTTGGCAAGCAGCAGAGCTGGATTCAAACCCAGGCAGTCTGACTCCAGGGTCCATGGCCTTAACTCCTACACATATTACCTCACACTTCTATCCATAAAATAGAACATGAAACAGTCATTCAAATCTTTTCAAACTCTATTTACCGACGTGGAAACTTGCTTACGTTATAATTAGGGGGAAATCATTATGCAAAAATATACGTGTGGCATTATCCCAATTTTGCTAACAAGCAAAATACATATGAATAAAAAAAGTTAAAAGGAAATATATGCAAAGGTCAAAGGAATCATCTCTGCCTGGTAAGGAAGTTGTGAGCAATTTTCATTTTCACCTTACACTTTTGTATATTTTGTAAAGTTCTAGTGAAGACATGTTACTTTTATAATCAGAGAAGACTACAAGTCATTTTTTTAAGAGAAAAAAAATATTGGTACATAACTAGAATCATTTGCATCCTCTTGTCTTATTTGCCTTTCTGATTGCATTCTCAAGCTATTATAAATGGCCTTAACTACACTTACAGTAATGGGAGAGCCATAGCTACAGAGTTATAGAATTCCTTCCCCATTTTTGTACCTGAAATGTTGCTTTTAGCACATTCTTCATGGTAAAATTGAAGACATCCCTCAAGGGTGTCATACTGCCATTGCTGAAACAAAGAAACTCCAGAATTTAAAACTTCCAATTCTGCCCATTGAGAGATAGGACGATTTATGAAGAGAAAATGATTCTTTTCTTTTTTTTTTTAAAGACATTAAAACATTCCTGTCTATATCCACTGCTATGCTTCTTTCAACCATAACCTATTACCACATCAAAAAAAAAAAGAAAAGGAAAAGCTTTTTCAGTTTGATTCAGATACAGCTTGGGCTTCTAAACCAATCGAAATAGGTTTATTGCATAGAACCTGCTTTTCTTTGAAGCCTAAACTACTAAAGACAGAGGAGATACACACACACATACATATAAACCGCCTCCCTATACCTAAAAATTGAAAACACTTTTACATGTATTATCTCACTTTATCCTCAAACATCCCTTTGAGGTAATAAAGATACAAACCCTTAGGCCATTGGGAAGCTTTCAAAATAAAGTTAAATTATGACTTACTTATAAAAAAAAAAAAAACCTGAAGTATTAAAGCTATTCACATACCACAGAGTTTCAAAGTCTAAAAGCTGACCACGAGTAATAAAAAGCAATGTACAAGTAAACAAATGCAGGAATTATGGTCAAGGCAATTGCTATTTGGGGTCTGGCTAAAAGATCTGCAATAAAGTACTGGCAAGGCTAGAATGATTTTCTCATCCTACCAGGGTTTTTTTTAAAATACATCCGGAATGCAATTTATTTGTTTATTTTTTCCAGGAGCTCTTTTTGTCCTTGTCCTTTTCAAACCCCACTTCCCTTAAAAACCACCCTCCAGCTCCTAGATCACTGGACATGAGTTTTTAAATCCATCTACACAGGAGTGGGTATCTGGGTCCCCGATGTGACTGGAAACACCAAGGGAGGGTATGAGTGTCAAAAACTGAGTTAGCTGCTCACGGCCTTTAGTTTGCCCAGAAGCAAAACAGAAATAACAGTGCGAATTTTAACTTTTCACCTGACTGGGGATACAGACTGTGGCTTAAAATTTCTCTCCCCTCACCTAAGAAGAAAGAACTAGCTGGGCAAATCATTTAGGGAACTATGACACAGGTAGAATTTGATTCCAGTCAAGCACAGATCTAATCTGGCCACTTCCTCCACCTATGATTTCAATGATTTCCCTATTCCATGGGGAATAAAATCCCAACCACCTGACCTGTCCTGAAAGAACCTCCACAATTAGATCTTCTGCTTCTTTCCCAAATCAATCTGCCTGCCTAGTGTAGCTAATACACAACTCTCAGAATGCGCCATGCCCCATCTTGCCTCTGGGCCTTTGCTCACGGTGACCTTCTCTGGGGTGCATCCTTCCCTCCACCTCCACCGGCTGAATTTAACAAAAGTAACTGTGATCATTAACTGAGCTCCTACTTTGTGCCAGGCAGTGTTCCAAATGCTTAATATTTATCATATCATGCAAACCTCGAAACAACCCTGTATTGTTCCTCTCATTATTATTCTTATCCCAAAGGGGAAAAACAAAGCACATAGAAGTTGCAAATTTTGCCTTAAAGATCCAATCAACACAAGCTTTGGGTGCTTTTTATTTTGTTTTAGATTATACTCATTGAATCATTCTTCTGTTATTTACTGTCTCTGCCTGTTTTAGGTCATTATCACAAACCGCCTACTATGACAACTACTTGTTCAGTGGGTTCTTGAGTGTAGGGAGGGTATCTCTCAAAGTGGGGTCCAGGTAACTTTGGGGTCCATGAGATCTTTTCAGGGGCTCTGTGAAGTCAAAACTATTTTCTTAATACTACTAAGAATTTAATTGCCTCTATGGTATGTAATATCACACACCAAAAAAATGGTTGCAGAAGCAGATATAAGAATGTTGCTGTCTTCCCTTAAACTAAGCATTAAAGGTATTTTTAGAACGGAAAACAATGCCACTTTTCTCACTATTTTTTTGTTTTGGAAAATATTTTTATAAAATGTTTATGTTTACATGTAATGAGTTTATTATTTTAAAATAAATTAACACATACAAATTTAAATTTTTTTCAAACATAATTTCTAATATGGTAATTATTGATAAGTATAACCCACACAAACAAGCTCAGAAGGCCCCAGTTTCACAAATATTTTCACAGGCTTCTTACTTCCTCTGAAATATCATTTCCACTTAGAGTCATAGATTGCCTTCCCCTAAAGTCATTTAAAAGAGTATTTTTTTCATCCAAAGTTTTTAATAAGATGCACTGTCTGATAAAACTCTGCTCTAAAGCTGAAGTAACCCGGTTGACATAATAGCAAAGTGGCTCCCCCCACAGAGGCCTCCCATTTAAATTGATGCTTCAGCAAAATTACAGATTCATTCACATCATGAACCTTTGATCAAAGCAACTTATATGTCCTGTTTCTCTTGCTAGTACAGAGAACACACATCCCTGGGTCTTATTCTTTTTTGTACCCTCACATGGTGCTTAGTACTGACCTTTTACATAATAGGTGCCAAATGAATTTTTTGGACTATTTTTGACTAGGAAGAAATCTTGAATTGCCATAAAATATTTTTTAAATGTACATTTTCCAATAAATAATTAACATGTTAATTGCAAGATTTCTGTTTCTCCTTATTCAAACAATTCTACTTTGTTACAGTTATGAGTTTAAAAGTAATAAAGTCTACTTCATTTAAAAGATCCTATAATTCAGACTTCATGATAATTATACACCAGACTTGTCCAAAATAGTAAGAATTAGTAAATTATATTGAAATATACTAACAAGATAACTGAAAAATACTACAGAGATGGTATTATACCAAGCCTTGCAATGTCCTTAAAAGGGCAACATTATTCTCCAGCTATCAGGTGATCCACCCTTGAGATGCAGCTGAGATAAACATTAAAAATTAGGATGTTTATCTGAAGTGCCTGAGTTGTCTAAATTGGTCTGGAAGTGTCCTAAAATATTTCCTTCTGATGTAGCCAGAATCCCCAAGAGATCGGCTCAGCTAATGTGAGTTGGTTCTTCTTACTCTGACACCAAAGAATAAAACTAAATGGATTGCTAGGAAAAAGGGAAGGAAAATTCTAATACTACAATAACTTCCTAAACTTGACCCATTTTAAATGTGGTTATTTTCACCAACAAATTTGTGCATCTTTTGTTATTCCCAAGAAACATGGATCTAAAACTATTTTCCTACAGGAAGTTTTATGTGAACCAATTAAAGGGATACAATGAGAATTAATAATCTAGCCCAGATCTCTCTGAGTAACCCCAGCAGTCTGTGTTATTTCCTGTATGTTGAAAGGCAAATTTTTTTTTTAATTTTTAAAGTTTTAGATTTAATTACCTGCTTCTGCTTGAATTTGTATTTGCAACCTTTCCTTAACTTGTTTTCTCTCATTATTTCAACAGATATGTAATAAAAAACTAAGTATATTCCAGGGAGTATGATGGATATTAGGGATTCACCAGTGAACAAAACCACCACGGCCCCTGCCTTCATGGAGTTTACATATTATATATGAGATGCAAAGACCACAAAGTATATAAGTATAAACTATGATACATACCATAAAGGAAAATCTTGGCTGTTTTAGTATAGTATAGCAAAACCTAATCAATATCTATCTTTCTAGTAGCATTTATTTACAATACTGCACAAAAACACTGACATAATGCATACTTTTTGATGTTGATGATGCTATATTAATAATTATTATTACCAATCCTTCCCTCACATGCCTGCTTGACTCATTTCCCTCAAGCAGAGTTTTCATTATGTTGCTCCTCTACTCAAAAACTTATACCTTCTTTTCTGTCTTTATTCATTCATTCACTCAATCAACAAAAACTTAATGTGCTCCTACTACAGGTGGGGAACTGTGATGGACACTGGAGATAGAGATCAAAGACATAATCCCTGCTTTTCAAAGAGACAAACAGATAAATAAAAAGTTATACCTGGTGGCAAGGGTGATAGGGGGTGGGTACAGAATGCCTTGGATGAGCTTGGGACTGACAGTTAACCCTGCCTCTGGAAAAGTGTTTCAGGGGTTTTGGAAACTCACTAGTACTGCACAAGGTGCTAGAATGATACAAAACTGAACAAAGCACCATGCCCGCCCTTGAGAAGTTTATGATCAAATAGGAGGAAACATTTACCCCCCACCAAATGGCAACAGCGCCCATTCATCTTCCAAGTCCCAGTTTATATCCTGCTTCCTTGCTGAGTACTTGAACAACCGTCCTCCTCTTAAACTCATATGATCTCTTCTGACTCAAAGGCCAGGAGAGCCCTTCATGCTGATTCAACTTAACATACTCATTTTACAGTAAGGACAACAAGGTCACAGTGGTGTCTTGCCCAAGATTTCACAACTAGGTATGAGCAGGGTCCAAACCAGACTCAAGGTCCTGGCTTCCAGACAATTTTCCATCAGTACTACAACACTGCCTCTTAATTCTCTTCTATTATGTTTTATTATTAACAGTTTCATGACTATGCATGTTATTTCTGCTGAAAATTTTTAATCCCTTCAAGTGCAAGGACCATATCTTATGTATATTTTGCCCTCTAAAAGTAGCCTCAATATAGCATAGCATAGCCCTGAGGTCATGGTTAATACTAGTAAATACCTATTTGTTTAAATTAAATTTAAAAAAATACTATTTTTGAAAGCATTTTTAAATAGAGAGGGCAAGCTGCTAAGATAATGGGTATATCCTGGCAACGACTATTAAATAAACTAAAAGCCAAGGAAGTAGAGAGACCACAGAACACATTTTGCATAGTGTTAGATGTGAGTTTGTGAATTTCCATGCTTTTTTGACTGGTGTGAAGGGGAGTGTAACGTCATTCTTGAAACGTAACTTTAGAGTCCCTGATTAAAAAAAACCCCACAAACTATTTCCATGATCAAATCAAATGTTCACCTTTTCCACAAGATCCTTCTTGTTATAAAGATCCTTTACTTTTCAGAGTTTAGAGAACTTTATTATGGCTTTTGATACATGTTACAACATGGATGAACCTTGAAAATATTAAACTAAGTGAAATAAGCCAGACATAAAAGGATAACTGTTGTATGATTCCACTTACATGAGGTACCTAGAATAGTCAAATGCATAGAGACGGAAAGTAGAACAGTAGTGGTTACCAGGGGCTAGGAAGAGGAGGGAATGAGGAGTTATTGCTCAGTGGATATAGAGTTTCAGTAAACTAGGTTTAAAAAGTTCTGGACATGGATAATGGTGATGGTTGCACAATAGTGTAAGGAATACCACTCAACTATGCATTTAAAATGGTAAAAATGGTAAAAATGGTAAATTGCATAATTATACATATTTTACCACAATAAAATAATAAAATGACAGAAATTATGATGAAAACCAGGGGGGACTTCCCTGGCGATCCAGTGATTAAGACTCTGCTCCCAGTGCAGGGGACCCGGGTTCGATCCCTGGTCAGGGAACTAGATCCCGCATGCCTCAACTAAAATATCCTGCATGCCGCAACTAAAACCCAGTGCAGCCAAATAAATAAATAAATATAAAAAAGGAAGGGAGGGAGGGAGGAAGGAAGGAAGGAAGGAAGGAAGAAAGAATGAAAGGAAAAGAAAACCAGGGGGAATAAAGCGTGTATTTTAGCTATTTGAAAGCAACCTTTTTGTTTCATTCCATTGTTCATCATTGTGTAAACACAGCCTCTGAGGGTATGTTATTGATGAGCATAACAGACTTCCTAATAGGTTTTCATAAGGGCTTCTCAACAATAAATTATTTTAATTGTCAAGAGACTAGACAGATGTTTTATGTTTAACCGAAGGTTACATGGCTCCTTAGACGTTAGAACCTACTTTACAGAACAGAAGTTGGACCTCAGGAACTTAGTTGCTCCCATTTTTTTTCTCCATTTGGAAGTCTTTATTTCCTTCAGACAATCAGGTTTACTGTAGTCTTCCATAATTCATTTTGGGTGCAATAGGTCACACATGTTTATCTGGAGCTCTTCCTTGTGGGATGAAACACTAGCAAAGCTATGGACTTTTGAAATATGCTAAACATTAAATATAATGTGTTTATTATACATATAAAAATACTGGCCTCATAACAGATATGACCTTAGCAATGGGGGAAATATTTTCCAATCAGATAATCTCTCAGATGGGATGAAAGAGACATAGACTTGGATTTTCCTGGAAACTAAAGAAATAGCTGAATTTTTTCAGGCGTTCCCAAAACAATTTTGATAATCAACATAAATTAACCTATTTTTTACTATGAAAGTATCTACTTATATCTATTTCAAGTAGTAATTAGAAATAATGGCAATAAATGCTAGTTCAGTTGTAGTAATTGATTGCTATTAACGTTGAAAAAGTGGACACAAGTCTCTCTATAAATATAATAATAATAACAATAAAAATGGAAAAGTCTCTTCACTCTTCACTTTTACAAAAGACCAGAAGTGGAATAGTGTTTTATAAAAGCATCCTACTTTCATATCCCTCAGGTCACACAGACCTCTAAAGGAGGCTTTAAACCGATATGAATAAATAAATAATCTCTTGGCCAAAATTTGGTAGTTCTTTCGCTTTTATTTTTAAGTGGAACAGAAAAGCATTGAAGTTGAAAGGATTATAGGTTAATGCTTTTAGAGTGAAAATGAGAAAAAATTTCTGAGTAGTGAGAGAGGAAAAAGATCATTTTTCCAGTTTTTTAATCTTCATTTTTAATTGGACCAATGTATATAATATAAACTAATTAAGGGAACTTGCAGAACCATACTAACAGTTTTTACTATTGTTAATCATTAGTATTTAAATAGCACTACAGATTCTTTGTATTGCTATATTGTACCTAGGTCTTCCAGCCATTTCTGATTGGGAATGACCCATTCGAATCATCAGGATAAAAGTCAGCTATGGCAACCAGCATTCTCTATGTGTTTATGTGGTTTGTAATTTTTATATACATTTGGGGAAAATTCTCTCAAATTTGCTCTAAATCAAGTCACACTCAAAAGATGAGGTTTTTTTTAAGACTGCACTTCATGCTGATGCTCATAATTAGCACAGTTAGAGACAAAATTGTGAGGAGATAGTTTGATTTTTCATGCTACTTCATTATGCCCCTGTACTCCTCTTTCTCTTTTACCTTAATAAAAATATTTAAAAGTAAACTTCCAGGCAATTATATTTGGAACTAAGGGGAATCTTCTGGTACCCTGCATTCAGGTAAGGAATACATTGTTATCTAATCAGATTTTTGGATTGTAGATTTAGGAATATTTTCCATGATATTTATTTGGACCAGAGAGAGAATTTAGAGATACTGTATTCGTTTATTTACTTAGATCATAAAGAGACCCAAGCCCAGCCCCTTCATTTTATTGACTGTATGACTGTTGAATGTATGAATCATGACTTGAGTCCTAGTTCTAAATGAAACAGCTATATAGAAGGGCTGCCTAAGTGCAATCATATCTTAGCATCAACATAAAATTGAAACGCATTAACTAATTTTCTAATCTATTACATCTCCAGCTATATGGGTGAGGGCAGCCAGACCAGGACTTGCACCGACATCTCTAGGATCAACATACTAGTGTAATTTGCATGTAGTCAATCATGGCAAGGCTGTGAACTGCAACATCTCTAAGGAAACCTTAGGATAAAGGGAGTTCCCGGTTCACAGGCTATGAAAACCAAGCTGGAGCTTTTGTAGTCAGTGAGGACACTGCTGTCACTGCAGGGGAGTATGATATCCCTCCACATTCCTATAGCTGGAAGGTCAAGGCTCCAGCCCAAGGTTCTGGACTGCACTTTGAAAGGAGTCTTCTTCCAGGATCCAGTCCCCCTGCGTGGCCCAGGCAGTAACAGAAAAGAGACCAAGAGCATCCCCACATACGAGGCCACTAAAGGATCATTGCAGGTATTTACCTAGATAGATATCATTGCCTTTAACCCTTACCTAAAAGGAAGTTTTAGCCTTCATAAAGTAAATGGGTTAATAGGTAATTCTTTTTATATTGAATAATCCTATAATAAATATAAGTAATTTGAAACGGTTCTCTCTAGTCAGTTTTATTAATTAAATGGAAACGAGTGAAATAAATATAATGTGGTTAATGGTAAATCTGAGGCTCCTGTAGCCTTGAAAAGACCCAAGGGATTTCAACCTGACTTGCCTGAATATCACACATATAGCAGAGCACACACTAAAACCCCAATTACTTGCTTCCCAATTCAGGCTGCTTTCTACTCCATCACACTGCATCCTGTAAAAATATTTCCTCATGGCTAAGATGAAATTACATAAGTTACAAACACATAATTTTAATTGGAATTCAGTGAGTGAAAATATTTTCTAGAAGACAAAGTTGAGGCTTTCCCAGGATTATTTTATTATGGCATCCAAATTTTATTTATCACATCATGTAAGAAGCTTCCACCAAAATATGAAAACTAAGTAAATTTAAATTTATTTTTGACAGATCTAACCAGAATTTCAATAGTGAAAAGTAGTGAGCTAAAATGATGAAATATTAATATTGCCTTTCATATAAAACCATACTTCCTTGATTCTAAGTTACATTTCAATGTCTTGAAATCAGAATGTGTCTTAAAATCAATGTGTTCACTGTCATGCACAAAAATGTATGTAAATCAATGATTACAATACAATAAATGTAAAAATGACAATCTGCTAAGCCATTAAATTTGAACCCAACTACAAAACAAATGAAGCCTCATATCTGAGATCCTGAAAAAGTTCCTATAGCTGCAGACAAAGAGTTTAAATTTCTCATTTAAAAAAATTAATCATTATTCTCTTTGTGTCCTTAATGTCATCCCGAGTCAATGAAGGAAGTTGAGGTAGTCAATGTAGAATATATCTCACATGTTTTTCCACTGCAGTCTTTCTGCTTTCGAGTCATAATTCTAATGTTGATTTATAGAATTACAGAAGATGTCCCTCAGGTCCCATTGAAGAAAGCCTACTTATTTTTCTCTTCAGCACACTCTGGCCTCATTCTCTTTTGGAATTCAAAGCTAGCCTGGCTCCTGGACATACTCAGAAACCACTCAATGCTAGTGGTGCTGTTATAGACCAAAATCAGAAGAGGCAATCAATAAATCTCCCAATGCTGAGAAAAGAGAGGCCACTCATTTTTTTAAGCTGGGTTTGGACTCATTTCCAAATATCACCTCCCTGGAAGCTACAAGAGATGATTACAAAAAGAGAGAGAGAGAAAAAAAAAAACAAACCTTCCAGCTACATATAGTCAGTCTCCTTCCCCTACTAAAATAGTCTCCAATGCTTTTCTCCCCATCCCAAACTTCTCTTGCCCAAATTCTCCCTTGGCTAAGGGAAGTGTCCTAACATCTCTAGATTTTATCTTTTCCTCATCTTTCTCTCCAAAGTGGATTATATGGGACAAGTCTAATGATGGCATGAAATGAAGGAATGGAAAGAGGGGAAAAATGTGAGCTCAGATGAATAATTTCTTGACACTTCCCTGCTCATCATGCTGCCTTTTCTCCAGCACCGCCATCTGGTCTACCACGCTATGCCCCAGGCCAGTCCTTTCTCAGCCTGCTCTGCCCCTGAAATGAAAAGCCTGGCACCATCAAGTCTACTTTTCCATTCTAATCCTTTATGAACCTAAAGTGTTATCAATATGCAACTTTGTCTCCCCTTTAAGATCTAGGAGGTTATGGAAGAAGCTTTACCATACCCTTTATGTTATGCCTTATTCTAAGTAAAAGAAAAACAAAAACAAAAAAACTGAATGGGGCTGAGGAAATCGGAGAACATTTACACACACACACACACACACACACACACACACACACACACTGTCTTAAACATAGTGACAGATTTTGCAATTCTATTAAAAGAATGCTCCATTTCAGGAGCTTAATATATTTAAAGGCCCTTCTGGGGGAGGCTGAAGACTTAATAAAAAAAACTCAGCCTTTACTAAGTGGCAGAATCATCACCACTTGGTTGTATTATGCTCTCAAGTCAGGATAGGTTTAATTCTTGACTCTTCTATTTGCTATCAGTGTGATCCTTAGAAAAGTTATTTCATTTTCTTGTGCCTCAATTTTAATAATCTGTAAAAGATGGTGCCTACCTAATATGGTTATTAAAGAGGAACAACTGAATTAATACACACTGAGCACTTAGAACTGTATCTGGCACATGGCAAGCATACAACAAATACTATTATCATTATCTAAAACATTTCTACAGGGACTTCCCTGGTGGTCCAGTGGTAGAGAATCCGCCTTGCAATGCAGGGGACACAGGTTCGATTCCTGGTCAGGGAACTAAGATCCCGCATGCCGCGGGGCAACTAAGCCCACGCACCACCACTACTGAACTCGCACGCCTCAACTAGAGGCCTCGTGCCGCAAACGACAGAGCCCACGTACTCTGGAACCCGCGCGCCACAACTAGAGAGAGAAAACCCGCACGCCACAACTAGAGAGAAGCCCGCGCACCACAGCGAAGAGCCTGTGCGCCACAACGAAAGATCTCGCGTGCTTCATTAAAGATCCCGCATACTGCAACTAAGACCTGACGCAGCCAAAAATAAATTAAATAAATAAATAAATCTTAAAAAATAAAAAATAAAACATTTCTACATAGCCGGCAAATTTCCAAACATCCTTATAAACTGGAATCTGTACACAAATTGGTGACTCCTATAAATTCATTTGACAGGAAATTTTAGGAATATATCCAATTTGTATTGAGTAGAATGATAGAGTGTTTATGCACAGCTAATGAACGGTAAGAAAGAAGCTTGACTTTTACAGCTAGGATTTTAATTTCACACAATATGTCTTTGGAGGGCCAAAACATGGAATTAACTTTCAGGGGATTTTGTGTAGTGTTTCCCTCTGAAAATATTGAGACAGGAATAACTAATTCTCTTTCCTGGATAACTTAGTCACCTGCTTAAAGGCAGACTCTTAAACAAGTGAATCTTATGAAGTCCCTTTGAGTCCTATTATTCTGTTTTTATACAGGGTTTAGTAATCAGGCTCTTAAGAGGATATCTCTATAGCCTTCCCTGTTTTGAGGCCTCATGAAGGCTTTCTTCAGTTCACCCTCCCTCTACCTAATACAAGTTTTCAGGGAATGGATAACATTTCAACATCAGAAGTGACTGATGGCTTCCAGGGCCTCTTGTGGTTAATACTGTATGATCTTGCTGTGGTGGGCCAGGCCCAGGCCTCTGTAACTAGGTGATACGGTGAGGAGACCACTGTAGTATGTTAACTGGTGTACAGCAAGGAATCCTTTATATGGCAGTAGATTCTGTGAGTGTGAATGGGTCCCTCTCCCAGCCTGCTGGTACAAAAGGTAGGAGTCTGCATTAACCCCATTCAAAGGGGTTAATGAAAAAGGGGCAGTTTCATTGCCCTCGTGACCTAGTGGGTTGCTGTCAAGGCTGCACTCACCCCTCCATTGACCCTCTCTTATGTCACATCAGGGAGCATTAAAGACACAGTCTATTCACTGTGTCCTTCCCTGTTAAATATCCTGTTAAATATACTTCTTGGTTTGATAGTAAACCAAAGGGAAAGAACTCGAACAAATGGAAGTTCTTCTAACCCAAACTGACTTTTTGTTAGCGTGTCGTAATTCACTTACTATTTGGTGTTAAGAATGGATTTGACATTATGCCAGTCCAACCAGATACATTCATTATGGTCTGTTTGGGTTTCAAAAGTAACGTATATGCCAGTCCCTGCTCCTCCCACCCCCAATGCCATTTCAGTAACACCTGAACAATATTGACAAGATGAGACCTAGCCAAAGCAAGCTATTATGTTTCTATAATCCAGGCTCCTTTTGTGATGTTTAAGGACCGCTCTTTTTCTCCAATAACACCAAAATGCAAACTCAATTATTAGAAACCATTGTCTTCTTTTAATGTGAGAACCTCTCTAATTCGATGGAAACCCCCCGCCTCCCGCAATATATCATGTATTTAAGCTGTAACTATGGGTCAAATTCTATAAAGGATATAACATCCTAGTATTACCTACCAGGTTCACATCTACACTACCACTGGCTGTAAGAACTAGAAGCTGTCACCTGATAATTTTCTGCACTTGAAGGTGATCGAATGAAAAAATCCTTCCCATCAAGACTGTTAAGTCCAGGCCAGCAATATCTCCTGGAGAACACTTGTTCAGGTTACATTTTACCATTGCAATGATAGCATTAAGGGGATACAGTACAGAAAAAACGTCAATCCTAAAAATGCCACAAATTCCCAGAGAATCAGAGCGCCTGCCTATTTACCACCTGACAATCATAGCCTGTGACAGCCTAGAGCCTGTCCCTTCGGTCATGCCTTGGACCATTAGCTGCCTAAGTCCCTGAAATTAACCTATGAAAGGGGCATCACGCTCACAACGCACAGGGCAGATCCAAATTAAATCTCTACTGAGACCCAAAGTGGACAATTCTGAGCCCCCTCCTCTTCCCTCAACTCTTTCCCCTTTTAAAATTGCCAGAACAATAACAAAAAACTGCTTTCCTAGGTATTATTTCATGTTGTCCCTCTGGCTCTTCTCTCCCCCTCCACCTCTCCATCAAGTCTAAAACACTAGGGAACTCTGGCCTCAAGGGTGCTAGTCTGTTACCTTAGAGGCTATTTCTTTACAAGGCAGTAGAGTACAGAGGGCATGCCTTTGAACCATGGCAACCATGAATTGCTGAATGCTGTACTCATGAATGCAAGTCATTCACTGCCATCTGGATATGCCCACAGGTATAAACATTTTTTCATGAAAGGACCAGGGAATACACATTACAACAATAAATCTCTTGAATGACAAACAAAGTCATCCCATATGTTGGAACAGCCATATCACATTAAAATTAATATAAGACTCTAATGGTATTGCTTCCAGACAAGGTCAAATTAAATGTTCGGTGTATACATCCTTCAGCCTTATCAGACAAACAGCATGAGTCAGGTTAGGGAATGAAATATGAAGAAGGGGGTAGAACTGTAAAACGGAAGACCACTGAGTTTGACCCAAGAATAAATATACTACCTTGAAGAGTCTAGGAGAGCTTATTCATTTCTCACTAGCATTTCTCTAGGTGGAAACCAAGAGTAGGAATTTTTTTCCCTTGGGTTGGTGAAAGAAGATTGGCATTTACTCCATTCAAAGCATTTTTATGTTCTTCATAGACAAACATTACAGATGAAATTCTTAACATATTTATAAGAACACAGACCTTGTACTTCACTGGGGGTCAGAGGTGGGGAAGAGGGTGTAACAAGGGCTCTCTTATGTTTTCCTGTAAACAAAGTTGCTATGAACCTTGGAATTCAGTCATACTCAGCCTTAAACTTCAATTCTTCCATGTGTCTACTTTTTTATTTGGATGCTGTTATACTTTGGTGTAAAACACTTTAATAATTTACTAGTTTCTCATATATGATGTCTTTTATACATCTATATCATACTCATTCACACACACACACAAACAGAAGGAAAATAAATAATTCTAGTCACACCCAAGCTTATATAATCAAAATAAAATTTCTCCCATGAACCAAGACTTCCCATGGAAAGAGATGAGGGGAGAGAAATCTTAGCCAAAAAACAGTTGGGATATTTCTAATACTACAAATAATGGGCACAGGGAAGGAAAAGCCAAGAATGGTGGGCAGGGGACAAGCAGGTGTCAGAGTTTTCCTAATTTAGCCACTTTTGAAGAAGACACATCTTCTAAAAATCATTAGGGCCAATGAAAGAACCAGGGAGAGAGCCAGGTAAATTTCTGCAAAAATTACATCACTCCTAACACCCCTGCCATGACCACTGATTAATCTGGTCTGGTCTCAAACAAGACTTGGGATGGAATTGGGAACTCTGGAACTACATAACCTCTTGCCATAACAAGAAGTGATATATATATTTTTTCCTTCCTTGGCGATAAAGTTTTCCAGTTCCATAAAAATCTTTGTTTACCAGATATAAAAGTGTTCACTTTTAAGCTGTTAAGTTGACCTTGAGCTTTTTCCTCTCTCCCTTCCCCCTCTGCCTTGTGCCCTTAAAAGTTCAGAGTGTCTCCAACAGTAACTGTTACATTCTGTCTACAAGCCTGGGCTGCCACAGTGATCTAACCTCTTGGAAAAAACATGGAGTTCACCCAAAAAATGAGAGAGACATTCTCTCGCCCCAGCGCCAGCTCGCAGTTTTCAAAGCTCTGGGACAGACCTCATGAATGGCTTGGGGCTCTAGCACGTAAGGTGGCAGCGCCAACGCAAACACTGAAAGCACTTCAGCAGGTGTAAACAGCAGCCGTACACCACGCCAGGCCCCAGAAGGCAGGCAGTGAAGGGGGGGAAGCCAGGCCACGGGCCCCTCCCTGTGTCACTCTCCTTAAGCTTTCTCCTGTGTCTGGGGACACATGGAAAAAGAGAAACTTCCCAGTTGGACTGAAAATTGAGGAAATCAGAAGTCTCACATTAAGGGAATATAGAAATAGCTTTCCTCTTGGAAAGAGAAAAGTCTTGCTGATGTGTGTACACTTACACATACACACACACACACATACACACAAAACATCTTTGCAGCAATAAGTCACCTATAATCATTTTGATTTGCTTGAAGGCAGCAAAACTCACCTTTGATAGGTTATGTGAAAAATAAAGCCATTTCTTTCTCCTTTGGAGATTTTGCTCACTGGCCTTCAAATATTCTCAGCGTCCACACTTCAAGGACCCACCACACTCTTTTAAAATATACTTGGCTTTCAGTATATTAACAGCAATTGCTGGCCTCAAGCTTTCAACACCGACACAGTCATTAATCTCAGTGGTTCTGATTCAGGATGTATGATTGTGCATTTGGAGAACAAAAGGGAATGGCCCCGCCGCTCAAAGAGAAGGTCATCAAGCTTTTTGAACGTTAAGGTACATGAAGGGCATTACCTCTGCCTCCTAAAATTTTTAAGCTGGACTATCAACCATTATAGACGTTACTCACTTACATAACAATTTTCTAACAAGATTCCCCTGAGTTTATTAGCTAATCTATCTTCTTGTAAGGGAACTATTTATTTTTAAGTTTATGCTTCTTTATACTTTACCCTATTTTATTTTTAATTGCAGTTCACTCAATAAACTTTGTTTTGATAGCAATCAAATAGTTGTTTTTCACAAACCACTCACTCAACTAGCGTTTGTTGCTATTACAGACACGAGTAATTTATATCTCTATCAACAAATAACATAAAATCTCTTTGGAAAAACAAACTTCAAAATTATACATTATAAAGTTTGCCAAACTCCCTAAACCATTCACATATTGTTTTCATTAACTGCCATTAAAATATTTATGGAAGCACATATTGTGTTCTGAATTCTCTGCTGAATTTTATGGGGGTACAAGTCACAGAAAGCGTGGTCTATGCTCTAAAGGGATTCACCCACCTACCTGGGTAGATTAAAACATGTTTCACATATTCCAAGTTTTATATTTGGAAACTGAGACTTACATGAAATGAGCATTTCTCTAAAAGCCACAAAATCACAGTATCATTGAATGTTGTAACTAACAACTAATAGAGTGTACAACATGATTAATATAATCAACACTGCTGTATGTTATATATGAAAGTTGTGAAGAGAGTAAATTCTGAGTTCTCATCACAAGGAAAAAGATATTTTTCTTCTTCTTTTATATTTCTATGAGATGATTGGTGTTCACTAAATTTATTGTTACAATCATTTCATGAGGTACGTAAGTCAAATCATTATGCTGTATACCTTAAACTTATAGAGTGCTGTATTTTAATGATATCTCCATAAAAGTGGAAGAAGAAAAAATAAAACTCCATCTGATGCTGAAAAAAAAAAACAAATAATAGGTATGTGTGTAGATATTTGCCACTCAAATTACAAATGACAGGATGGGACTTGCCCAAATTTGAAAAACTGTGTAGGGCCATTCAAACCATTATGATTATTAGCTGTGACTAGAGCTCAGTAGAAGAAATAAACTTTTGTCCATGTGGGGACTGGCCTCAGTCCTTCTAAGTTATCAAAATTCGAACATGTATAAAGTACCTCATAATAGGCTCATTTGTTTCTTTTTTAATTATATTGATTAATTTAGCAGTAACTTGTCCCTAACAACACTAATAAACCTTCATAATAAAGTGACCCTTACCTTGGATTCAAACACTCCTGGATGACTTCTCAAATCTTGATGAAGCCATTTGGACCTTAAAATAAAAAGGTTTACTGTAATGAGATTTTTTTTCTATTTGTAGATATACAGAGTTAATCAACTTTATACAACTCTGAAAGATATTTGTGTTTCTGATATATTTGTAAATTTTTAAAAATTCACACTTAATAGGCTCACTCATTTGTTGTATAATTGATTTAGTTACAGTGTGGAGCCAGCCTTAGAGATTCCATTTTAGCGAAATTAAATGTGCAATACATTATGTTAGTAAGTCATGTGCTCTCAACAAAGAGTGGGAGGATAGAATGAATACAATAAATGGTGTCCTGCTTTTTACTTGGCTTTCTCTGTTGCCCAAGTCCTCTGGGATCCGGATGGGAATCTAGATTTATTGAGTCCAACCTATATCAAGCATTTTGGGAGCTTGTTGACATATCTCTTTAATTGCTCATAACAGAGCTATCCTTATGTGTATCGTTATCTTCCTATTTTAGATGTAGAAACAGATTCAGACAGTAAAGTATCATTCTCAGTATCATATTGCCAGTAAGTGATGAAGCCAGAATTCCAAGCTGGTTATTCTAAGAGCTGAGGTCTTTCCAACATATTGTGCTCAATTCTTTACTCTAAACTTTGATATGCTCACATATACCACGGCTGTAGTACAAAAATTCTTCATCAGCTACTAGCAAAAAACACCATGTTAAGGATGAAACATTAAAGGCATTCCCATTAAAGACAGGAAAAGACATAGATATATGTTATCAACATGGCTATTCAACACTACTCAGGAGATTCTGGCTAATGCAAAAAGATGGCAATAAAAGAAGTATACACATTGCAAAGAGACAAGTTACTTTTGCAGACATTATGATTATACATCAAGAAAATTTATGAGAATCAAATAAAAAATTCATTTCAGTAAGCTACTCATGTTTGAGATAAATTTTTTATAGTCTTTAATTTTTTAATACAATTTTTAAAGCCTACTTTCCATTTAAAGTTATTACAAAATATTGGCTATATTCCCCACATTGTACAATACATCCTCGAGACTATCTTTCACCCAACAGTTTGTACCTCTCACCTCCCCACCCCTGTATTGACCCTCTCGCCCACCCCCAACTGGTAACCGCTAGTTTCCTCTCTATATCTGTGAGTCTGCTTCTTTTCTGCTGTTGAACTAGCTTGTATTTTTTAGATTCCACATATAAGTGATATCATACAGTATTTGTCTTTCTGTGACTTATTTCACTCAGCATAAGATAAATATTTTTACTCAGCATAAGATAAATATTTTTAACAGTTAACAGTTTTTCTTTTCATACTAAAAATAACTGGTTACTGGAATAACTGGAAAATTTTCATTCACACTAGCAAAAATAATTTAAATGACTAGAAATAGGCTTAGCATAAATGGGGTAAAACTTATATGAAAAAAAAGAGCTATATAAAACATTAATGAATCACACACAAAGAGACCTAAATAAATGGGGATACCTTGTTCCTGGATAAAAGGTCTCATTATTAAAAAAATATAAATTGGCTCCAAATTAATCTATAAATGCAATGAATTCCCAGTAAGATTGTAGATGATACTTGACAAGTTGATTCTAAACTTCATTTAAAAATAAAATACATAAGAAAAGTGGAGATAGCTTTTTAAGAAAAAACATTATTTTTAAAACTCACAGTAAATAAAAAAGTGTTATATTAGCACAGAAGTAGTCAAGTAGGTCAGAACAGAATACATACAAATAGAGCCATGGCTAAAATATAATGTGGTATATGATAAAGAGGACATTTCAGTTGAATATGGAAAGGATAGAAGTAGCTATTCCAACAAATTTTCGGGGCAGAATATAGTCTTTATCAGCCAAACAGAAAAATGAGTGAAAAATATGGTCAGACAACTCACAGACATAGTAATACAAATAGGGGAAAAGGTAGTAAAATATAGCAGTTTTAACACATGTACAAAAATAAATTTTGGAGGTCAAAGAACTTTATGTAAAATAAAATGTGTAAAATTAATAGGAGAAAATGAAGGAAATATATATATATATATAATCTTAGAGTAGGGAAGCCCTCTTACTTAAGATGTATATTAAAAAGCAATAAAGAAAAAGACTGACTTTACTGTAGCAACCATAAAACTTCTGTATGGCAAAAGATATCATATACAATATTAAAAGACAATGGACAGATATTTCGGGGTGGCATATTTTACTCGGCTTGACATGGATGTATGCCAATTTGCTTATGCGTTCCTCTATTGAAGGACATTCTGACTTCTTCAAGATTTTAGCCATTATGAGTAGAGCTGCTGTGCATAACCGCATCTTTGTTTGCATCTGGACATAGATTTTCAAAGCAGTTGCCTAAATACTGGAAGCACGATTGTTGGCTCCCAAGGTAATCCACAGGACCCAAGATATGGTAGCTACTAATATAGTCTTCCCACAGTGCCTCTTAATACCGTGTGGACTCCTACAAGGGAAATAAGTATCACCACTTTGGCTGAACTTGGTTTAGTCTCAGATTTACCTGATGGTCACAACTCACTGTTCCTGCAGAACCCAGAGATTTCTCCTTGAAGAAAAGGTTCTGGAAAAATCGGAGGGATAAATAAAGAATGCAGCTGATTCCTGCCTTGTGCTGATGCCCAAGAGGGTGATGAGAGGTCTTGGTGCTCCAGCCTGGTATCAGGCCTGAGCTCCTGAGGTGGGAGAGCTGAGTTCAGGACACTGGACAACCAGAGACCTCCCAGCCCCATGTACTATCAATCGCTAAGAGCTCTGCCAGAGATCTCCATCTCAATGATAAGACCCAGCTCCACCCAGAGGCCAGCAAGTTCCAGTGCTGGACACCCTATGCCAAACAACTAGCAAGACAGGAACACAACCCCACCCATTAGCAGAGAAGCTGCCTAAAATAATAAGGTCACAGACACACCAAAACACACCACCGGACTCGGTCCTGCCCACCAGAAAGACAATATCCAGCCTCATCCACCAGAACACAGGCACCAGTCCCCTCTACCAGGAAGCCTACACAACCCACTGAACCAACCTTACCCACTGGGGGCAGACACCAAAAACAATGGGAACTATGAACCTGCAGCCTGCGAAAAGGAAACCCCAAAACACAGTAAGTTAAGCAAAATGGGAAGACAGAGAAATATGTAGCAGATGAAGGAGCAAGGTAAAAACTGACCCGACCAAATAAATGGAGAGGAAATAGGTAGTCTACCTGAAAAAGAATTCAGAGTAATGATAGTAAAGATGAAAATCTTTACTATTCCAATATCTTGGAAATAGAATGGAGAAAATACAAGAAACGTTTGACAAGGACCTAGAAGAACTAAAGAGCAAACAAACAATTGGGCGATTGGGATTGACATGTATACACTGATGTGTATAAAAGTGATGACTAATAAGAACCTGCAGTATAAAAAAACAAACAAAAAAACTAATACTAAACTTTCATTGGGTTATTTGTATGGAAATATGTTAATATAAATGTTTCAGACATTACATGAAATTTCTAAAAATCTTATATGTTCTGGTATAATGTTATAAGTCATAATTCTAGTTATTACTTTAAAATGTATATCTCAGAAATAACTAAATTTCCTTGTCAATTGCAAAAAAAAAAAAAAAAAAAACCGAAACGTTTGACAAGGACCTAGAACTAAAGAGCAAACAAACAATGATGAACAACACAATAAATAAAATAAAAAATTCTCTAGAAGGAATCAATAACAGAATAACTGAGGCATAAGAATGGATAAGTGACCTGGAAGATAAAATAGTGGAAATAAATACCACACAGCAGAATAATGAAAAGAATTGAGGATAGTCTCAGAGACCTCTGGGGCAACGTTAAACCCACCAATATTCAAATTATAGGGGTCCCAGAAGAAGAAGAGAAAAAGAAAGGGTCTGAGAAAATATTTGAAGAGATTATAGTTGAAAACTTCCCTAACATGGGAAAAGAAATAGTCAATCAAGTCCAGGAAGCGCAGAGAGTCCCACACAGGATAAATCCAAGGAGAAACATGCCGACACATATTAAGCAAACTATCAAAAATTCGATACAAAGAAAAAAATACTAAAAACAGCAAGGGAAAAGCAACAAATAAGATACAACGGAATCCCCATAAGGTTAACAGCTGATCTTTCAGCAGAAACTGCAAGCCAGAAGGGAGTGGCAGGACATATTTAAAGTGATGAAAGGGAAAAACCTACAACCAAGATTACTCTACCCAGCATGGATCTCATTCAGATTCGATGGAGAAATTAAAATCATTACAGACAAGCAAAAGTTAAGAGAATTCAGCACCACCAAACCAGCTTTAAAACAAATGCTAAAGGAACTTCTCTGGGCAGGAAACACAAGAGAAGGAAAAGACCTACAAAAACAAACCCAAAACAATTAAGAAAATGGCAATAGGAACATACATATCGATAATTACCTTAAATGTAAATGGATTAAATGCTCCAACCAAAAGACACAGACTGGCTGAATAGATACAAAAACAAGACCTATATATATGCTGTCTACAAGAGACCCACTTCAGACCTAGGGACACATACAGACTGAAAGTGAGGGGATGGAAAAAGATCTTCCATGCAAATGGAAATCAAATGAAAGGTGGAGTAGCACTTCTCATATCAGACAAAATAGACTTTAAAATAAAGACTATTACAAGAGACAAAGAAGGACACTACATATGATCAAGGGATCAATCCAAGAAGAACATATAACAATTGTAAATATTTATGCACCCAACATAGGAACACCTCAACATAAGCCAAATGCTAACAGCCATAAAAGGGGAAATTGACAGTAACACAATAATAGTAGGGGACTTTAACACCCCACTTTCACAAATGGACAGATCATCCAAAATGAAAATAAATAAGGAAACACAAGCTTTAAATGACACATTAAACATGATGGACCTAACTGATATTTATAGGACATTCCATCCAAAAACAACAGAATACACTTTCTTCTCAAAAGTGCTCATGGAACATTCTCCAGGATAGATCATCTCTTGGGTCACAAGTCAAGCCTTGGTAAATTTAAAAGTTGAAATTTTGTATCACATACCTTTTCTCACAAAAACGCTATGAGACTAGACATCAATTACAGGAAAAAATCTGTAAAAAATACAAACACATGGAGGCTAAACAATATGCTACTAAATAACTAAGAGCTCACTGAGGAAATCAAAGAACACCTATAAACAAATGACAATGAAAACATGATGACCCAAAACCAATGGGATTCAGCAAAAGCAGTTCTAAGAGGGAAGTATATAGCAATACAATCCTACTTCAAGAAACAAGAAATATCTCAAATAAAAAATCTAATATTACACCTAAAGCAATTAGAGAAAGAAGAATCAAAAAACCCCACAGTTAGCAGAAGGAAAGAAATCATAAAGATCAGATGAGGTCAGATAAATGAAAAAGAAATGAAGGAAACAACAGCAAAGATCAATAAAACTGGAGGCTGATTCTTTGAGAAGGTAAACAAAATTGATAAACCATTGGCCACACTCATCAAGAAAAAAAGGGAGAAGACTCAAATCAACAGAATTAGAAATGAAAAAGGAGAAATAACAACTGACACTGCAGAAATACAAAGAATCGTGAGAGATTACTACAAGCAACTATATGCCAATAAAATGGACAACCTGGAAGAAATGGAAATATTCTTAGAAAAGCAAAACATTCCAAGACTGAACCAGGAAGAAATAGAAAATATAAACAAACCAATCACAAGCACTGAAATTGAAACGGTAATTAAAATTCTTCCAACAAACAAAAGCCCAGGACCAGATGGCTTCACAGGCGAATTCTATGAAACATTTAGAGAAGAGCTAACACCTATCCTTCTCAAACTCTTCCAAAATATAGCAGAGGGAGGAACACTCCCAAACTCATTCTACAAGGTCACCATCACCCTGATACCAAAACCAAACAAAGATGTTACAAGAAAAGAAAACTACAGGCCAATACCACTGATGAACATAGATGCAAAAATCCTCAACAAAATACTAGCAAACAGAATCCAACAGCACATTAAAAGCACATGATACGCCGCAGAGCAACTAGGCCCGTGAGCCACAACTACTGAGCCTGCGTGTCTGGAGCCTGTGCTTCGCAACAAGAGAGGCCCGCGCACTGCGATGAAGAGTGGCCCCCACTTGCCGCAACTAGAGAAAGCCCTCGCACAGAAACGAAGATCCAACACAGCCAAAACTAAATAAATAAATTAATAAAAAAAAAAAAGCACATGATATACCATGACCAAGTGGGGTTTATCCCAGGAATGCAAGGATTCTTCAATATACGCAAATCAATCAATGCGATACACCATATTAACAAATTGAAGGATAAAATCCATATGATCATTTCAACAGATGCAGAAACAGCTTTTGACAAATTCAACACCCATTTATGATAAAAACCCTGCAGAAAGTAGGCATAGAGGGAACTTACCTCAACATAATAAAGGCCATATATGACAAACACACAGCCAACATCATTCTCAATGGTGAAAAACTGAAACCATTTCCACTAAGATCAGGAACAAGACAAGGTTGCCCACTCTCACCACTATTATTCAACATAGTTTTGGAAGTTTTAGCCACAGCAATCAGAGAAGAAAAAGAAATAAAAGGGATCCAGATCAGAAAAGAAGTAAAACTGTCACTGTTTGCAGATAACATGATACTATACATAGAGAGTCCTAAAGATGCTACCAGAAAACTACTAGAGCTAATCAATGAATTTGGTAAAGTAGCAGGATACAAAATCAATGCACAGAAATCTCTTGCATTCCTATACACTAATGATGAAAAATCTGAAAGAGAACTTAAGGAAACACTCCCATTTACCACTGAAATAAAAAGAATAAACTACTTAGGAATAAACCTACCTAAGGAGACATTAGACCTGTATGCAGAAAACTATAAGACTCTGATGAAAGAAATTAAAGACAATACAAACAGATGGAGAGATATACCATATTCTTGGATTGGAAGAATCAACATTGTGAAAATGACTATACTACCCAAAGCAATCTACAGATTCAATGCAATCCCTATCAAACCACCAATGGCATTTTTCACAGAACTAGAACAAAAAATTGCACAATTTGTATGGAAACACAAAAGACCCCAAAGAACCAAAGCAATCTTGGGAAAGAAAAACAAAGCTGGAGGAATCAGGCTTCCTGACTTCTGACTATACTACAAAGCTACAGTAATCAAGACAGTATGGTACTGGCATAAAAATAGAAATATAGATCAGTGGAACAGGATAGAAAGCCCAGAGATAAACCCATGCACATATGGTCACCTTATCTTTGATAAAGGAGGCAAGAATATACAATGGAGAAAAGACAGCCTCTTCAATAAGTGGTGCTGGGAAAACTGAATAGCTACATGTAACAGAATGAAATAAGAACACTCCATAACACCATACACAAAAATAAACTCAAAATGGATTAAAGACCTAAATGTAAGGCCATGTAGTATAAAACTCTTAGAGGAAAATATAGGCAGAACACTGTGTGGCATAAATCACAGCAAGATCCTTTTGGACCCATCTCCTAGAGAAATTGAAATAAAAACAAAAATAAGCAAATGGGACCTAATGAAACTTAAAAGCTTTTGCACAGTAAATGAAACCATAAACAAGATGAAAGACAACCCTCAGAATGGGAGAAAATATTTGCAAACAAAGCAACTGACAAAGGATTAATCTTCAAAATATACAAGTAGCTCATGCAGCTCAATATCAAAAAAACAAACAACCCAATCCAAAAATGGGCAGAAGACCTAAATAGATTCTCCAAAGAATATATACAGATTGCCAAGAAACACATGAAAGGGTGTTCAAAGTCACTAATCATTAGAGAAATGCAAATCAAAACTACAATAAGGTATCACTTCACACTAGTCAGAATGGCCATCAACAAAAAATCTACAAACTATAAATGCTGGAGAGGGTTTGGAGAAAAGGGAACCCTCTTGCCCTGTTGGGGGGAATGTAAATTGATACAGCGACTATGGAGAACAATATGGAGGTTCCTTAAAAAACTAAAAATAGAACTACCAACAACCCAGCAATCCCACTACTGGGCATATACCCTCAGAAAACCATAATTCAAAAAGAATCATGTACCACAATGTTCACTGCAGCTCTATTTACAATAGCCAGGACATGGAAGCAACCTAAGTGTCCATCGACCGATGAATGGATAAAGAAGGTGTGGCACATATATACAATGGAATATTACTCAGCCATAAAAAGAAATGAAATTGAGTTATTTGTAGTGAGGTGGATGGGTCTAGAGTCTGTCATAAAGAGTGAAGTAAGTCAGAAAGAGAAAAACAAATACTGTATGCTAAAACATATATATGGAATCTATAAAAAAAAATGGTTCTGAAGAACCTAGGCACAGGACAAGAATAAAGATGCAGACGTAAAGAATGGACTTGAGGACACGTGGAGGGGGAAGGGTAAGCTGGGACGAAGTGAGAGAGCGGCATGGACATATATATACTACCAAATGTAAAATAGATAGCTAGTGGGAAGAAGCCACATAGCACAGGGAGATCAGCTTGGTGCTTTGTGACCACCTAGAAGGGTGGGATAGGGAGGGTGGGAGGGAGACGCAAGAGGGAGGAGATATGGGGACATGTATATGTATAGCTGATTCACTTGTTATGAAGCAGAAGCTAACACACCATTGTAAAGTAATTATATTCCAATAAAGATGTTAAAATAAAAAAAAAACTACAATGAGTTGTCACCTCACACCAGTCAGAATGACCATCATCAAAAAATCTACAAACAATAAATGCCTGAGAGGGTGTGGAGAAAATGGAGCCCTCTTGCACTGTTGGTAGGAATGTAAATTGATACAGCCACTATGGAGAACAGTATAGAGGTTCCTTAAAAAACTAAAAATAGAACTACCATAAGAACGAGCAATCCCACTACTGGGCATACACCCTGAGAAAACCATAATTCAAAAAGTGTCATGTACCGCAACGTTCATTGCAGCTCTATTTCCAATAGCCAGGACATGGAAGCAACCTAAGTGTCCATCGACCGATGAATGGATAAAGAAGATGGGGCACATATATACAATGGAATATTACTCAGCCATAAAAAGAAATGAAACTGAGTTATTTGTATTGAGGTGGATGGACATAGAATCTGTCATACAGAGTGAAGTAAGTCAGAAAGAGAAAAACAAATACTGTTTGCTAACACATATACATGGAATCAAAAACAAAAACAAAATAACAATTGGTTCTGAAAAACCTAGGGGTGGGACAGGAATAAAGACAAAGACCACAGATGTAGAGAATGGACTTGAGGACACAGGGAGGAGGAAGGGTAAACTGGGACGAAGTGAGAGAGTGGCATGGACATATATACACTACCAAATGTAAAATAGACAGCTAGTGGGAAGCATCTGCATAGCACAGGGAGATCATCTCAGTGCTTTGTGACCCCCTAGAGGGGTGGGATAGGGAGGGTGGGAGGGGGACATAAGAGGGAGGAGATATGGGGATATATGTATGCATATAACTGATTCACTTTGTTATACAGCAGAAACTAACACAACATTGTATAGAAATTATACTCTAATAAAGATGTTAAAAAAATAAAATTAAATTTAAAAAAAGACAATGGACAGCATGAGGAAAAATACTTTAATTATATATATTAAAGATAAAATATTAATACTCAAAATGTATAGTGAAAATCAACTGGACCAAATCAATGAGACAAAACGAACAATTAAAACAACGACAAAAACAGAAAAACAGGCAAAGTTTATAAACTGACTTTTTACTGACATAGAAATGCGAATTACCAAATGAATAAGTAAAGCTGTTCAACCATACCGTAACCATTAAAATTAAAGTAAAAACAACTATCAGATTATTTTTCTTTTTCTCTGAATGGGCAGAAGTTTTAATGATAAGCCTCTTGACTGTATAAGGAGGTAGAGCTATGTCTATTATTGCCTTAGGAGTATAAAATGGGATTGACTTCCTCAAGGATAATGTGATAATAGTTTGAAAATTCAAATGTGCATATCCTTAAACCCATCAATCTGCTTTTTGGTAGCTTCCTTCTTAAAAAAATGTGAACAAAAATATGTCTCAAAGTTTCAGGACAATTTTCTTGTAATATTGAAAAATAGCGATAACCTAAAGGTCCATCAACAGGTTAACCATCAGATAAATAAAGTACACCTATACAATGGAACTCCCGGTGGCAAATAAAAGGAATGAAGAGGATATTTCTGTATGGGCATGGACAGATCTCAAAATAGAGACATTGAAGAAAAATACATGCCGTGTATCATTCAAGTTTTTTTAAAAGAAAATTAAAAAAAAAAAACAAACAAATTAGATGAGTAGTATAAAGAAGGCTCTCTGAAACAATAGAAAATATATATATTGGTCTCTGCCTCTGGTTCCTGACATAGAGCTCTCAAATCCCTCGGAACTTCCTGGGTGATAGGAGACTCTTTTTCTAACAAGGCAACTCTTGGTGTGCTCCTGGATAGCTTCAGGATGGGCGCTGGTCACCAGAAAAACCAAACCATGATTAGAAGTTTGGTACTTTCAGCCTCCCCCGCCCGCCCCCCCGCCCATCCTCCAGAAGGGAAGAGTGCTAAGTTTGAGTTAATGATCAATCATGCCTAGATGATGAAGCCTCCATAAAAATCCCCAAAGTACAGGGTTCAGAGAACTTCCAGGAGGGTGAACACATCCACGTGCTGGGTGGGTGGCGCACCCCAACTCCACAGGGACAGAAAAGACTATGCTTGGGACTCTTCTGGACTTCACCCCATGTACCTCTTCATCTGGCCATTCATCTGTATCCTTTACCATATCCTTTTTAATAAACCAGTAAACATAAGTAAATGTTTCTCTGAGTTCTGTGAGCCATTCTAGCAAATTATTAAATCCAAGGAGGGGGTCCTGGGAATCCCAATTTATAGCTGGTCAGTCAGAAGCACTGGTGAAAACCTGGACTTGTGACTAAAGTCTGAAGTAGGGTAGGTAGTCGTGGGACCCATCCATTAACCTATGGGATCTGTGCTAACTCTGATTAGTGTCAGAATTTAACTGAATTGTGGTACACCCAATTAGTATCACAGAATTGCTTTGTGTGAGACAAACACCACATATTTGGGGGTCATAAAGTATCCTGTAAATAGAGGAAGAAACAGAGTTTCTACAAGACAACATCAAACTGGAAAAGGACTGGGATATTTAGAAAAGGGGGCCAATATTAGTATTATTTGGCTCTTTTACAAAAAAATATGTTACACAGATAATGTTTTTAAAGGTTTAATGTTAATTCTCCACAAATCAAGTTAAAATGCAGTGCAATACCAAACAAAATTCCATTTGTCTTCTTTTTAGAACTTGACAATTGATCATCTGGGGAAAAAAACACTGAAAATGCAGCCAACACATTTTTGTAGAAGAGTAATGAGGGAAAGCTTGTTTACCAAGCCTCAAAAATGTACTATAAATTAAAATAATTAAGACAGTTTGGTATTGATTCAGGGAAAGGCTGGTAGATCAAAGGAATATTATAGAGAGTCTGAAAACAGATCCATGCATATTAGTTGGGACCTTCTTGGTTACAAGTAGCATGCTAAGTCTAATTTGTTTAAACAACACAAAAAATACATCAAGAAAGCAAATTAAAAAATGCAAAAAACAAATTAAAAAATGCAAAAAACAATCCATATACACACATAATCCTAGCAGTATTACTTACAATAACCAAAAGGTGGAAGCAATCCAAGTGTCCATCAGCAGATAAATGGATACACAAAATGTGGTATGTTCATATAACGGAATATTAGTCAGCCTTAAAAAGGAAGTAAATCCTGACACATGTACAGCATAGATAAACCTTGAAGACATTATGCCAAGTGAAATAAGCCAGTCACAGAAAGACAAATACTATATGATTCCATTTACATAAGATACCTAGAATAGTCATATCGATACAGACAGAAAGTAGAATGATGGTTACCAGGGGCTGGGGGGATGAGGGAATAGGAATTATTGTTCAAGGGGGAGGGAGTTTCAGTTTGGGAAGATGAAACAAATTTCTAGAGATGGATAGTGGTGATGGTTGCACAACAATGTGAATATATTGAATGCCACTGAGCTATACATTTAAAAATGGTTAAAAGGGTAAATTTTATGTTATATATATTTTACCATAATAAAAAATCCATAGGAAAAGTAGATGCAGCTGGGATTACTGAATAACTGGAATCAAGAAATGAAGCATAGCCCACTCTCTCTTTCCATGCCTTTTCACTGCATTTCTCTGCATACTGATTTCATCTTTACTACAAAATACATTTTCCCACATGGTAGAAAGTACAGATGTCAAGTAGTCACAGTGAACCAAGATGATGGCTGCCATATAACTGATGGATACAGTATGATAACTTTTTGGCCAGCAAACTAGCAAATAATAAAAAGGTAGCTAACAACCAGACTTGATAAAAGTGTACAGAAACATCTACTTCTGACCATGATGGAGTACTTTGCATCAGACCAGTACTTGTACCAAGATAATCTAGATAAGATTGATAAAATGTATCTGAAAACAGCTTGAAGGTGTCACAAATCAGCCAATACTTGGTGCAGGGATCCGAGGTCAAGCAGAAAGTTGTGATAAAAAGATTTTCCCATTCTAATAGAGCTGATGAGACAAGCATTGGAGTTCAGAGCTATCAAGAAAAATAGAATTTGAGGATCTAAGACTCCTGAAAAAAGGGAAAATCAGATAAGCAGAAAAATGATGAGTAGAATTAAACTATTTTAGGTTCCTTACATTTTCCACAGTGTGGTAATGTCATAGCTCTATTAAGTTAATGACGAATGTTGTAAGTTCTAGGCTAACTTCAAAGAGAATAACAAAAGGCATAAATAGCTTGCTAAAAAGGCAAAAAAAGATATATTTCATCTTAAAAGGTGATAAAAGAGAAAAAAGCAAAGAACCAGTCAAAAAAAAAGAAAGAAAAATGGCATTATAGTAGATTTAAACCCAGATATACTGGTAATTTTATTAAAAGTAAATAAACTAAATATTCTAATTCATGATAAAGAGTGTCAAATGGATTTTAAAGTTCAGCTATATACTGTTTAAAAGACATGTCTTAAATAAAGGACACAAAAAGGATAAAATAAAAGGATGAAAAAGACATTACCATGAAAAAGTTAAGCAATGAAAGTTGGTGTATCGATATTAAATGGACAAAGACAAAGATGTTAAAAGAAGCAGAATTATTTCAAATAGAAGCTATAATATATAATGATAATCCAAAGCAAGGTAAAACAATCAAAATATTTGCGTGCACCTGGTAAAATAGGCTCAATATACGTAAAGCAAAAACTTCAAATAGAAATAAGAAGGGAAATAGACAAATCCACAATAATATATGCCGATTTTAAACACCTCTTTCAATAACTGATTTTAAAAATTGACAAAATAATAGAGATACAGACTGTAATCACAGGATCAGCAATTTGGAATGTCAACAGAACACTCTACACAACAACTGCAAGATATATATTCTTTTCAACTGCAAATGGAACATTCCCCCAAATTTACTATATTCTCAGCCATAAAGTAAGT
Organism: Balaenoptera borealis; assembly: GCF_965194805.1. Taxonomy (NCBI): domain Eukaryota; kingdom Metazoa; phylum Chordata; class Mammalia; order Artiodactyla; family Balaenopteridae; genus Balaenoptera; species Balaenoptera borealis. The sequence goes on from NC_138873.1 coordinate 31,078,262, forward strand.
CTTAAACTTTTAAAGGGATAATATCATGCCAACATGTTTACTGACCATAGTAAAGAACAATTTATTGTTATATACTAGCAGAAAACATATATTTGCTAAGAGAGTAGAACTTATATGTTCTCGTCAAAAAAAAAAAAAAGATAAATATGTGAGGTGTTGGATGTGTTAATTAACAAGAAGGGGGGAATCCTTTCATAATGCATATATATATCAAATCACCACAATGTACACTTTAAATATCTTACAATTTTATTTGTATTATATATGTCAATAAAGCTGAAATTTTAAAAATATGTTAAATGTATAAAATATTTAATGTAAAATATAAATAACATTGAATATATATCTAAGAATAAACATAATGAAATATATCCAAGACCTCTACTAGCTCTACTACTTCAAGACCTAAGTAAATGGAGGGTTATACCATGTCATAGACTAGAGGACTCAATCCTGTCAAACTGCAAATTCTCCCAAAGTGAGTAAATACATTCATGTAATCTCAATCAAAATCCAAGAAGGATTTGTTGTGGAAATTGCTAAGCTTATTTTAAATTGCACGTGGAAAAACAAAAGGCCAGGGGTAGCAAAGACAGTCTTGTAGAATAAAAAAGTAGAGGGCCTGCACTCCTGGATATGAGGACTTGTTATCAAGTATATGGTTTTGGCAAAAAGACAGATAAATCAACTAATAAAACAGAATAGTCCAGAAAAACAAATATATATGATCATCTGATTTACAACAAAGATGCCACTGTAGCACTTTTCAATAAATAGTGCAGTAAATTGACTCTATATGGGGAAATATGAGTATGGACTGCTTTCTTACACCACGTAAAATCAATTTATAATGGATTATAAGTCTAACAAAGGAAAGTGAAATGACAAAGCTTCTAGTGAAAACATAGAGGATGCCTTCACGGACTTGGGTAGGCCAAGATTTCTTAAGCAAGACACAAAAGACACTAATTATAAAGGAAAAGGTTGAATAGGCAGAGTTCATTAAAATTAAGAACTTGCTTATTTATAGACATGATTAAGAGAAAAATATCTCTAATTGTATATATTAAGAGGAATTATATATATCAAGGGACACATAACCAGAAAAAGAAAAACTCCTACTAAAATAAATAAGAAAAAAACAAGCTAATTTTTAAAATGGGCAAAAGACTTGAAAAAGTACTTCATAAAACAGGGCATCCAAAAGACTGATAATCATACAAAAAGGTGTTAAGCTTCATTAATTATCAGGAAAATACAGTTAAAACCGCAATGATATACCTCTACACACCCATCAGAATGACCAAATTTTGAAAATTAATAATACCAAGAATGGGCCACGACGTACAACTGGTACTAGCATACATTGCTGCCATTGTGATAAATTGGCATAACTTGGAAAACTTTTAAAGCTAAATGCACACCTACCTTATGAACGAGCAATTCTGCTCTGAGGTAACTCTCCAAAAGAAATGCATGTGTGTATATCATGTTTATGTTATGTATATATAAATTATGCGTGTATCTATACACATATATATATACATACACACATACACCAAAAGGCATGCAGAAGAATCAAAATAGTCTAACTTGTAACAAACATAAAACAGTCAAACACATAAAATGTCCATAAACAGTACAATGGATAATTTACAATATAGTCTAAAATAGAGTAATAGAGATGATTGAACCATTGATATCTGCAACAGTATGAATGGTCATAATCATCTAATACAAACATGATGTTGAGTGAAAGAAGCTATATATAACAGTGCAAAACTAATCCACAGTGATAGAAGGAAGATAGTGCTTAACTTTGGGGTAGGAATGGCAAATAATGACTGGGTCATGACTCAAGGGAAATGTTCTCAGATGAAAATGTACTCTGACTTGATCTGGTGTTGGTTACACATATGGATTCGCTTTGTTGAGTCAATACTTATCAAGTGCATTATTCTTCTATATGCATATTATGCTACTATTGAAAAGTTTAATTTAAATAGTGTGGGGAAACAAATATTCTTTATTCACTGATGAAGGGAGTATGACTTGGTAGAATCTTTTTCGAGGGCAATTTGGTAATATTTATCAGCTGAATAATTTCATTTCTAGGAGTTTGTCACACAGTCATATTCACTAGTAATAAAGAAAATAAACAGAATAATAAATAAGTACTTTTTGAAGCACTTATGTGTCATGTACTCTTTTGACACTTTAAATTTAATAGTGTATTTGTTTATTAATTCCAATAAGCCTATGAGATTGGTGATGTTATCCCATTGTATAGAGGTGTGAATAGCAGCATTACTTACAATAGTAAAAATTAGAAATGTGAATAATTTCATCAATGATAAAATAAATATTAGCTCATCCATACAGTAAAATGAGTGAGGTAAATATATATGGAAATAGGTGCATAATTTACCAACAAAATAAACACAGAGGCTAAAATGACTATATTAAAGCTCATTTTGTTTTAAAAACTAAAGACAAACACACATACACACAGGTAGAGATAAACCTGAAAGGGTACAAATTGAACTACTAAATTTGGTTACCTCTGGGAGGTGGGACTGCGGGGAGGACCTGTTCTTTGTAGTTTATGCATTTCTCTGTTGATAGAATGTTTTACATGAGCATGTATTATGTATATGATTAGGAAAAGCCATTCTCTATCAAAAGTAGTAATAGTAATAATAATTCTCCATTTTTCCATTCTTGATCTCAGTCAAAACTCAAAGTAATATAAATAAATTCAAGAAAATAACTCATCTTAAAATATATCTAATAAGGAATAATGGGAATATATTCTAGCACTCCTGCATCTAAATTCCTTCACATTTTTTTCAGCCAAATCTTAAGTGATATTTAAATCCTTTTCCTCTTAACACCAACACCAAAAAATGTGTGTGGTATGAATATTTTTGTATCCTCTTTATGAGAAAACTATGTCTATATTTCTTGCTTCTTTGTTGGTGATACTGAATGGAAACTTTAATTTGCAAGATTTAAAAGTAGACTTTGTGAAACAACCCAAGTGTAAAAACCATTAGTGGCAACAGCATTTGCTAAATACTGACATCTGATGGTGTGAAAGATCAAGTTTAGCAGCTTTGAGGTATCTAATTCTAAAAATGAAGGTATACGGAACAAAAATAAGAAGTATTTGGCACCTAGGTCAGTAGAACTTCTGACAGAACTGCTGTTTTTCACACTTACCTAACTAAAAAGGCATGTTTTGGAAGAGTTGGATTTCCAAATAAGTGGGCCAAATTACAAGACATAAACAGTATATTTACATGTACACAAAGAATTTACGGAAATCCATAGCCAGGAGAAATGCATTTTACAAAATGTTTAAAATCTCTCTCTCACTTTTTCTCCCTCTCTTTCATTATGACCTTCTGATTAAACAATTCAGCAAGAAGATTGATTACAAGTCCTTTAGTAATTGTCCCTAAAAGGCCAGAACACTCTGGCAAAAAAAGGAGAATGAAAAGAACAAGAAAAAAGAAAGAAATGAAAACTAACAAGGGACTTGAAGGAACTGTGAGCATCCAAACCCTGGCACTAGATTTGGCAACAGGTGAATTTTCTTTGGAGGGTATTAATTTTGTAAGTCAAAGCTATTAAAACCTGACTTCCCGTTTCAGGTCTGGAAGGCATAATGCACAGGTCTCTTGCTCCAGCCCTCCCTAGGGGCAGTATTTTATCCAACTAGCCCCACTCCCTTCACTGGCACATATTATAAGTGCAAAATCTACTGGCCAAGACCATTCATTTAGTCTTGCCACATACCGTGCGGAAGTCTACATCAATGTTTATCTGGTCGTCCCACATAAGTATACCTGGCTCTGCTAAATGCACAAAGCTACGGTTCCCAAAAATGTCTCATGACACTTCTAAATCTCAGGGAAATGTTCAATACCCTCTTGCCTTACAACTCAATGGGAAACAGACTAATTGCCACTCAATCTATGACAGTTATTCACCACCCTATATTTTCATCTTGCTTTTTCAAGATGTCTGATTCCAACAATCCTTAGACCACAATGGAATCCATCCATCATATTTCAGTAGTATGTAGATTCTCCTACTCTCTTCCTTTAAAAATTGTTTCAAACCTTCTCCATTTTTCTTCTTAAACTCCAATTCCTCCATATTCCCATCAGTCTATGAACTGTCTGTGATTCTTTGATGCCAACCCTTCCACTTGTGCCCAGCTCCCATCTCCTCTTGTCCAAATTTCCTTTCTCTCTCCTTCAGCACCCATTTTCCCCATTCTACTCATTATTATTCAAAAAACAAACATCCTAGTCCTCTCATCTTTCAAAACCCTCTCTTAATAGCACTTATCCCTCCAGGTACTACCTTATTTCTCTTCCTTCTGTCACAAAAGCCTCCCCAGTGTTGTCTGTACTTACTGCCTCCAATTTACTCCTCCCATTCTCTCCATCTCACTTCAAAGAGCCCCTTCCCACCACCACCACTACAAGAAGCTGCTTGGGTCAAGAGCACTAAGAACCTCCACATTGCCAAACCTGATAGTCATTCCTCAATCCTCATTTAATTGTACAGGTTTCAATATCTGACAATCACTGCCTCCTACTGGAAACACTTTTCTCACTTGACATCCAACACAGGGTTACTCTTCTGGTTTTCCTCCTACCTAACTGTCCGTTTCTTCTCAGTCTCCTTTTCTTCATCATCTCTCCCAATAAACAGCTCATCGGGATTCAGTCCTTGGTCCTCCTTTCTGTGTTTACTCACTTTCTAGGTCATCTCATCCAGGCTCGTGTCTTTAATATCATCTGTTTGCTGAGCTCTCCCAAATATTTATTTCCTGACCTCTTTTTTGACTTCCAGACTTAATATCCAGCTGCATACTTGACACCTCTACCAGGATATCTAACAGGGATCACAAATGTAACTGGTAGAAACTGAGTTCCTCCCAACCCTGCTAAAACCTGCCCCTAGTCTTTTCCACCTCAGTAAATGGCAACTCCATCCATCCATTGGCTCAGGCCAATAAATCCTAGAGTCTTCCTTGGTTTCTCTCTTTCTTTTACTGCCTCCACCAGTAGTGAATCCATCAGAAAGCCTTATTGGCTCTAGTTGCAAAATATATCCAGAATCTGACCAGTGTTTACCACCTCTGCTGCTATTACCCTGGTGCACATCACTATTGCTTTCACTTGGCTTATTGCAACAGATGCCTAACTGGCCTTCCTATTCCTATCCTTGTCCCTTCACTCACTATATTCTCAACACAAGTGACAGACTAATCTCATAAAACACGTTGGATCATGTCACTCCTCTGCTGAAAACCTTGAATTGGTTCCTTATATCACTCAAAGTGAAGGGCAAAATCCTTACTATGATCTTCCCTTGTCACGCCCCCTATCACATCCAAGTTTCCTCTCTCCTACTACGTTACCCTTCTCTGGCTCTGCTCCAGCCACAATGGTCTATCAAAAGTTTCTTGAACAATCCAGGTTCACTCTCAACTCAGGGTCTTTGTACTTGCCATTACCTATTGCCAGGAATACCCTTTTAATCTAAGAAACATGGCCCACTATCTCACTTCCTTCAAATCTTCACTCGGTAAGACCTTTCCTGAATCCCTTAGTTATAAAAGTTCAACCCTCCACACTCTCCTAGCTCCTCTTCTCAGTTTTTCTACAACATTTACCATCACATAACATTTTTTATAGTTTATATTCAATGTTAAGTTCCATGAAGACAAGATATTTGTCCATTTTGTTCATTGCTGTATCCTCAGCACTTGAAATAGTGTCTGGGACACAGTGTTTAGTAAACGAATTGAGTGAATAACGGCATCAGCTTACTAACAGCTTATATGCTTGCTAGGTACGGTACTGTTTTACTCCTGTAACTGCATCATGGTTTCTCTCTAGTCAAAATTTCCTATTTGGATATCTCTGAAATAATTTTCATTCCAGAAAACATACCAAGTGAAGTCTTTTAATTACCAGACTTATGTTTCATACACTTGCCAGGATAAGGACCTTTGTTACTGAAATCCTCATAGATCTGCCTAGCAGTGTTAAGCAAAGCATTCTTCTTTTTTTTTTTATTGAGACAAAATTGATATAACATAGCATTATATTAGTTTCAGGTGTACCACATAATGATTCAATATTTGTATTTATTGCAAAATGATCATCACAATAAGTCTAGTTAGTATCTGTCACCATAGTTACAATTTTTTTCTTGTGATGAGAACTTTTAAGATCAACTTTCAAATATTCACTACAGTATCATTAACTACAGCCTCCATGCTGTACATTACATCCCTATGATATTTATTTTATAACTGGAAATTTGTATCTTTTGACCACCTTCACCCATTTCGCCTGCCCCCAACTCCCCCATCTCTGGAAACTACCAATCTGTTCCCTATATCTATGAGTTTGGGTGGGTTTTGTTTGTTTGTTTTAGATTACATATAAGTTAGATCATACGGTACTTGTCTTTCTCTATCTGACTTATTTCACTTAGCATGATACCTTACAGGTCCAACCATGTTGTTACAAATGGCAAGATTTTAACCTCTTTTATGGCTCAATAATATTCCATTGTGTATATATACCACATTTTTTTTTATCCATTCATCCATCAATGGACGCTTAGGTTGCTTCCATGTCTTTCTTGGCTGTTGTAAATAATTCTGCAATTAACATGGGGTGCATATATCTCTTCGAATTAGTGTTTTCATTTCCTTCCGATAAATATCCAGAAGTAGAATTGCTGGATCATATGTTAGTTCTATTTTTAATTTTTTGAGGAAACTACATATTGTTTCTCATAGTGGCTGCACCAAGTTACATTCTTACCAACAGTGAACAGGAGTTCCCTTTTCTCCACATCCTCACCAACACTTGCTATTTGTTGTCTTTTTGAAAATAGCCATTCTGACAAGTGTGAGGGGATATTTCATTGTGATTTTGATTTGCATTTCCCTGTTGATTAGTGATGTTGAGCATCTTTTCACATATCTGTTGACTATCTGTATGTCTTCTTTGGAAAAAAGTGCCTATTCAGACTCTCTACCCATTTTTTAATTGGACTGTTTGGGTTTTTTGCTATTGAGTTATAGGAGTTCTTTATAGATTTTGGATATTAACCCCTTAAAGATGTATGATTTGCAAATACTCTATCCCATTCGGTACGTTGCCCAGAGCCTCTTTTCTTAAAAGCATATTTCCTAAGAAAGCTATAGAAGAAAGCAACAACAACTAACCCTCTACCTTTTTTAAAATTAAGTCTAAGAGATACTATATAAACAAACTCAATAAGAATGCCATTTTCTCAATTTTTCAGTGCGTATAACCTGAGTTTTTATTTGAGTTTTGGCACCAGGATTCCTACATTCTGTGAACTTCTTAGCAAAAACTACATGGTATGTTTCTCTAGGGAGAGTTCATTACATCTCTAGACTTGTGTGATTCACTTTTCAAAATTTGAAGGAAAACTCATTTATAACAAAAGTGAAAGAAACTAAAGAGAAGCCAAAGCAAAGAATTACTTAATGAGCTACTTTATGATTCTGAAGTCTGAATTTTTAAGCACAGCATTGTTAAAGCTACTGCAGTTGAAACAACAGGTTTTGGCTGGTTGCTATGACCTCTCTGAGTTCACCAAAACTCTTTCCTTCTGCCTCCTGAGCCCACAGCTAGATGACACTGCCATTCCCCTGGAGCTTGGGAGCATGGCTGCATGACTGGATCGTCCTGTATGATTCTATCCTATAGTTCAGGCTGAAGCATTAAGAAGCCTCCCATGTGATTTTCTCTATTACTGCATTTTGTGTCTTGATGTGGAGGAGCCATTAGAAGACTCTGAAGTCCTAAAAGATGGTGGAGGAAGATGAGATCCCTAAAGGACCACAAGATAGACTGCTTGCTGATCCACTCTGGATCAGGTGTGAGCAAGAAGTACACTTTTATTGTGTTAAGCTGTTGGGATTTGGGAGTTTATTGCAGTAATCGTTGTTATTTATCTCAAGTAAAATACTACTAGAAACTGTGCTGCCCAGAGGTGACTGGCACATAGTCCTATCAAAGGCATATCTTGCAGATATCTGGCAGGAATGCATGTAAAATAAACATACTGGACAGCATCAAGAAAAGCTGTTTTCATCTATTTTACTCAGTGACTACCACAGCATGACAGAAGTAAACTAAGGCTTATCAGAACGAAGGAATGAGTTCTTAAATGCAATTTAAAATGACTTGGAATGCAGTTGTTTAGTGAATAAGACCCTTTCTTCCTTCTTTAAATCAAATGTAAGCGTAATTGTCCCGCTTTTACTCTCAACAATAATGAATCTAATAAGCATTTCTGAATTCTTCTTCACTGATCAGAAAAATCTTCCTGAGTTCTCTGAATATTACTACCACACCATAACATATTTCCTTTTAAAACTATAAAATAAATTCATTCACACATATTTTTTGAATGTCTACTATGTCCAAAGCACTGATATTAACCTGTGGAGGAAGGAAAGAAGAATACACAGTGCCCACTCCCTCCTAAGCCTAACTTTCATTAGGAAGGTGAGGTAGGACCAGCTATTAACAAATGAAGAAATTAACAAGATATTCTGCTATTAACAAGATACCCAGCTATTAACAAGACATTCTGAGCTGTAGTGGTTTCCCCACATCATATAGGTATTATTCAGCTCTGTGGGTTCCTGAATACTTCGGCCTTGAAGTTTCTACACAGGTATTACCTAGCTCCATGACTGATAAATTACACTCTAACCTTGGTGTCTCTTGGACCAAGGCTGAGTTTACTGGCTAAAGATCCTGGGAATAGGCCCAAGTTCTGAACCAGGGCCTGGACAGGGCCTGGGTTAGGCTATGGCCTGTGAAGAAACCTAAGCCTAGGTGTTCTTGGAAGACAAAAATGGAACCCAGCTTCTGATTCCTTACAACTCCCAGTGGCATTAAAAAGATGGAGGTTTGCATCCTTGTTCTACCCCTTATGAGCTGATAAGGTTATTTATATGTCTAGTCTCCTCAGCTGTAAAATGGGAATGATAAAAGGACATATCTCATAGGGTTATTATAAGAATTAAATGAGATGATACATGTAAAGGACACAGCACAGTACTTGGGACATAGTAAGCACTCCATAAATAGCAGCTGTTTAATTATTTCAGTGCCTCATATTTGTAAAAGCCAGGATTCTTAAGAGAAGATCCTTTAACTTTATCTACCCCTTCAACCAACCAGAAAATTAAAAACAGACAAACAAAAACCTACTGCATTAGCTGAATTACCTGGTTATGAACTCATCTAAAGAATGATCTCAATTATTTTTGAATACAATGAAATGCTTTAAAGACTTAACAAACGGCCTTCATAAACATGTCCCCCAACTGTATGGCAGAGATGAATAAGAAATTATATTCCCTCTCTTTTATGGTCATTACCAAATAACCTGACTTACTGAAAGAATAGATTCTGGATTGGGTAGCCAATCCAGACAGATTGCCTGGGTAGCCTGAAATAAGTTTGTTGAACAAAAGTCACATCATTTTGGCTAGAAATTAATTTTCAGTATCCATTCAACTAAGATGTTAACCTTTCAGCTGCTACAATGTCAGGAAGTACGTGTGTATGTGGTGGCGAGGCAGCCAGGGTAGTGGAAGGGTCGGTAGAGGGTGGGACATTCAGACAGCTCAAAGAAATGGCTAATGGCCAATCAGCATGGGAATACTTAGCCTTAACCAACCAGAATGGTTTTACTAGTACTTACCAAATGGTATCTGCCTTGCTTATCTTGCCTCACACCCCACAAGGAATGGTTAATAACAAAGGGAAGTGAATTTAGAACTCTTATGTACTTGCCTCTCCTTTGCAACCTAATCCTGACCCTCTTCTTTGCTCTTTCTGGAAGATCCTTACATTATAAAGGCTATGAGACCCACTCCCATTGCCACAGAAGTACATGAATTATTCAAAATGAATAGAAGCTTAAAATTATTATTTTCAATTATTCATGTACAATACAGGTTCTTTGTGAGTTATACCTGTCAGATTATTAACTGAAATAAAAGACTTTCTGCTTTCAGTAGGGGTCCAGTATTCCCTACACTACACAGGCAGACAGTTCACTGAGAATACAGTTACATTTACTAGGTTCTAAATAAAATCAAAAGATAAACTCCTGGCAAACAAACCAGCTAAAATATATTAGCTATTTGACCTTGGATGAGACATTTGCATTCCCTGGGGTTCAGTTTCCTCCTCTGAAAAGTGAAGGAGCGGGACTAGACAATTTCTGAAGTTCTTTCCAGAAGTAATAGTCTGAGATTCTCTCTTGAAGCCACTGTCCTCCACTAGCTATGAATCATGGGAAACTCCAAAATAATCTAGTCAAACCTAATCAAACGTTGGAATCCCCACTACAACATCTGTTTGACCATCTCCATTGACAGGAAATTTACTAACTCCTGAGGCAGTCAATCAAATGTCCAACAGTTATTTTCACCAGAAGGTTCTGCTTTCTCCTAAGTTGAAATCTATATCTCTGAACTTGTTGCATATAGATCATGAAAACTGAATATTCTACATAATTACACCTCTCTATATCAGGGTTACTGTATTGAATGTAACAACTTTTTTATCAAGCTTTAAAATAAAGTGTACATGAGTAATACAACTTTTGTAGGCTGCTATAGCTGGAGAGTAGGGACATCATTTCTTTTTTTTTTTTTTTAACTTTTTATTTTATATTGGAGTACAGTTGATTAACAATGTTGTGTTAGTTTCAGGTGTACAGCAAAGTGATTCAGTTATACATACACATGTATCTATTCTTTTCCAAATTCCTTTCCCATGTAGGTTGTTACATAACATTGAGCAGAGTTCCCTGTGCTATACAGTAGGTCCTTGTTGGTTATCCATCTTAAATATAACAGTGTGTACATATCAATCCCAAACTCCCTCACCGTCCCTCCCTCCTCCCAGCCTTCCCCCCTGGTAACCACATGGGCATCATTCCTTAAGTTATATGGTTTCAAACTACATCCTCTATATGTTCTACTTTCCACATTGGGCTGCATTCCAACAAGCGCAACAACAATCACCTAGATGTTCTGAAACATACCATATAGATTAAATATCCTTATAAATACCTGCATTTTCATGTGGATTTGCTATAGATGCTTTAAGAATAAGTGACTAAGTAAAAGGTATACAACATATACATATATTCACAAAGAATGATACTCAAATATTTAGAAAGCACTGTCATATTGATTCAAACATAATATATTATCACACATAGTAATAACATCTCTGAAATAGTATCATACTAAAAACATGTGAGAGAGCTCCTACAAACCAGGTTTTAAGCTAATGAGTTCTATTCAGTTAAATGCTATGAGTAATAATGTATCCATTTTTGTTTATTTTCATTTGCCACAGCTACAGGCATCCACAACACTCCTATAAATGCTGGAATCCAAATCCTACTTCATTCTAATCCTAAACTAATCACTTTTCTAGGAATTTGGATTTGTCTGATTGCTTGTATACTTTCAAATCAATATTAAATTATAATTCTGTATAAAGTCAGAAATAGCAGAACAACTTATTGAATATCTTGATTCTAGGAAAGTACAGACTGAGCACAGCAACATGGATAGGTAAGCACTGAATACATCTTTTTGTAGATTATTCATAAAGTGAGGAGTTGCATTTGTATTCACAAATGGTACTGGGAACAGACCTCAGTACTTCTGAGTTTCAGAATAACCTTTATCTACAGCTAGACCAAGAAATTTAGAAGCATTTATGAAAGCCTATGAGTTAAAAGGTACCGTACACAAAGCAACAAAATAAACTTTGCTATGAACATTGTGTTTAAGTTTTCTAATTTGTAAAACAGAAGTAACACCACCAAACTATTCTGCCTGATACCGTGTTTGTAGCCACTGGAGGAAGAAAAAGCATGTGAAAGAATATTGAAAATCCTAGAAAGGAACCATATAGACAGTAAGATGTTCAAATAGTTGCAATTATGTTGGTATCCATATAATCAAAATTTTATTCAAATATGAGCCTAAATGTCTGAACCCCATGTTTTTAAAAAAATTCAAGCTAGAATTTTCTTGGGGACAAACTTTCTCAAGACATTTTAGAATTTCCTGCTTATTTTACTTCTAGCCAAAAGTACTGCAAAAACAGCCACTCTCGTAATTCTTTCACACCTCTGTTTCCAATCCTGGCCAGAGTCTCAAATACGAAAAAGGTGTGTTAAGATAGTCAGGGGAAAAGTTCAGTGGCTGCTACTGAACCTCTAAAACAAACTGTGGAACAAAAGTGACAGCAGTTATTTTTTGGTAGTCCGTTTGTGGTTCTTCAAGCTATTGAGATGGTCAATCTGCCCTAATTTCTAGAGTTTAGGTGATTAAACATTTTAATTGCCTATCATGTTTTCCCTATATTTATAATCCTTATTCCCAGAACTGAAATCCTATAACTGCCTAAGGCAATGGAACTTATAGAAGCATTCAAACCCTGCCAGATTTGAAAACAAGTTCAAGCCTACAAATTTAATATTCATTAACTTCAGTAATAGAAGCGCTTGAGAATAAATCATGTTTTACTTATTTCCTCTAACACTTACTCTAGTAAGAATTCACGGGAGACTCGGGAAAATGTGGAAAGGGAATAAGGGCCAGCCTCTTCGGATGGAAAAATCTCAATATTCAAAAATTTCCCTCTAGTTCGCACTAAGATCTTGGCGTGGTAAAGGAGTTTATGTCAATCTTCTTCAGCCCTTCTAAAGAGAGAAGGACTTTATAAGATACACAAAGGGTAAGATGGCGAATAACAGCAGGAAAAAAAAATAGAATTCTTGATGGTGAAAAATCCCCACAAACAAAAAATGGAAACTAATATCCAGGTAGATTAATTTTAGGTGTTTTGATGATGTCATTTTTCAAGGGCCATTAGAAGTCAGTGAGTAATTTAAAAGGAGAGGTTAGAAGGGTTTAGGGAAACTAAAATCCCACAGTTTCCAGGAAATAGAAAGCACACGTCTACCCTAGTATGCCTTTAAGTGTATAATTAAAAGAAGAAAGCTTTAATGTCTTTCTAGTCATGGCAGCCAGGACTCCTGTGCTTTATTTTTTTACCTAAAAGAAGAAAAACAACAACAGTGAAACTAAAACCACCAAGTTCAATTCCATGGGCCAAATCCTAAAAATAGGTCAGACTCAGCTTTCTTACGGAAATAAATACAAAGAAGGAAAAAACCCAGAAGATCTGAACTGCTTCTCAAAGTCGTCTGAATTTAATGCCAAGTCCGCAAAGCGGCTTGGTTTTTAGGGGACTCTTGTGAGCTGTGTTGAGCTCTGAACAGTTACCAGTGACCAAGTTCATGATGCTGGGATGTGGTAGGAAAAAAAAGTGTTATTAAAAAGCAGATGGGGACTTCCCTGGTGGCGCAGTGGTTAAGAATCCGCCTGCCAATGCAGGGAACACGGGTTCGAGCCCTGGTCCGGGAAGATCCCACATGCCGCAGAGCAACTAAGCCCGTGTGCCACAACGGCTGAGCCTGCGCTCTAGAGCCCGCGAGCCACAACTACTGAACCCACATGTCACAACTACTGAAGCCCGCGCGCCTAGAGCCCGTGCTCCACAACAAGAGAAGCCACCACAGTGAGAAGTCCGCACACGGCAATGAAGAGTAGCCCCCGCTCACAGCAACTAGAGAAAGCCCCCGCGCAGCAACGAAGACCCAACGCAGCCATAAATAAATAAATAAATAAATAAATAAATATTTAAAATAATAATTAAAAAAAGCTTATGTGCTTAGATCTTTATGCTAATGTTTAAACATCCAATTTCAGTTATTACAGAAAAACTTTGTAGCTGTAGTTTAGAGTTTTATATGTTAGTTCTCCATAAGCTCACACATAAAATGGTGGGACTTAACATATAAGACAGTTCATATGCTGCATTTTGAATATTACCTTCAGTATGTTTTTCTGCATGTATCGGAAGAACCATGGTTTAAATAAGCACAATCACCTGTGACCAAGTTCGCAATGCTGGGAACTGATTTAAAAAAAGGTTATTAAAAAGCATATGTGCTTAATTCCTTACACTAATGTTTAAACATACGAATTCAGTTATTACAGAAAAAATTCATAGCTGTATTAGTTCTCTGTAAGTTCACACACTAAATGGTGGAATTAAACATATAAGACAGTCCGTATTCTGCATTTTTAATATTGCTTTCAGTATGTTTTTCTGCATTATCATAATGACCATGGTTTAAAATAATCAAGAGTTTATTTTATATTTGTATGATATATAAATATATATAAAAGAAAACACTTCAGGATTACGATTCCGAATTTTTCTTCAGTATCACATCCTCATTCACAAATATCCTCCTCAGTTTAGAGTGTACTCCAAGACAGATATTTGGATTGGAGTACTTTTCCTAATAGATCAGCTCAGCCATAATTTTCATAAAAACAATACATCTATTCAGGTCAAGAGAGGAGGCTCAGAATCTCACGTTCTACGTGCATTTGCATTCTAGACTCATCTTTCAGCAAACACTTACAGAGTATCTGCAACTGTGCCATGGAGTATGCTGGACACAAAGATACATGAGTAATCGGCATGCATTAGTGGAAAGAGCTTAAAATAACTTATGTAGCATGCTTAGCTCATTGTCTGGAACAGAATAAACCCGCAGTAAGTATTAGCTACTGCAATGATGGCAGTGCCAATGACGACCCTTCTACATAAGAAAACATTCCAGAATTTCTGTGCTTTCGGTTTTCACAAATACAGTGTGCCATTAATTTCATTTTTTTTTTAATTTCATTTTTAATAACAACAAGCTTTCTTCCTGCCAGGGAAGAAGGGTCAGACAAATGCACAAAAACATACAACACAATGTGTGACACAATTAGAGAGGTGAAACCAAAGTATCGTAGTCCCTCCAAAAAGGGTGTGGAAATGAGGAAAGACTGTCTTCTTTTGGGGGTTAATATTTGATCTGGGTTTTGAAAGATGGGAAGCACTTAATAAAAGAGTTCAGCTAGATTACAGAATACATAAATGGAGTTGTCAGGTAATATAGCAGTTAATCTTGAAAACCAAGCTTAGAGTTTATTTTAGATTTTATTCACCAAAAAATAGGGAGCCTGTAAAAGTATTTGAACACGGAAGTAAAATATACATATTCATATTTACATATATGTATGCATATATGTGTATGTGTGTATATATATTGTTCAAAGTACATCACTACCCTACTCCAAAATACTTTCTTCCTTCTTGGTCAGTAATTTACCCCTACATCCTGGGGAGGTGATGGTCTGGCTGTAGAGGGCAAGCTAGAAGAGCTGGGTGCACGTGACGTCAGGAACTGTGTTCTAGTCTTGACGGGTTGCACACTGGCCTAAGGTGTGGAGGCTGGGTGACAACCTGGACCCTGCAGAGCCTGGAGGAGACTTTTCCTCAGGAGACCTGTGGATACCCTCGGGGAAGCTGGAGGCTGCCTTCCCGTGTCTCACGAGAGACGCCTCATTTGTTCTGTAGCACTTGCACAGGAAGGATTGTACTAGAAGACTGAAATGCTACCTGTCCTAGAGGCTGGGAGAGAGAGAGAGAGAGCTCCTGCTTAGATCTGGAAAGATCAGGGAGCAGAAAGTTTGTGTGTCTGTATCTTAAGACTGGGATGATTCTTTTTCTACTGCTTGGAGTATTAGCTTCCTAGGACCGGCATAATGAGCTGAGTGGGTTTAAAACAACAGAAGTTTATTCTCTGCAAGTTCTGGAGGCTGGAAGCCCAAAATCAAGGTGTTGCTAGGGCCATGTTCTCTCTGAAGACTCTAAGGCAGGAATCCTTCCTAGTCTCTCCTAGTTTCTGCAGATTGCTGGCAATTCTTGGTATTCCTTGGCTTGTCTGCAGATGCATCACTCTAATCTCTCCCTCTGTCTTCATACGGCCTTCTTCCCTGTGGGTGTCTGTGTCCAAATTTCCCTCTTCTTGTAAGGATACCAGTCATTAAATTAGGGCTCACACTAACACAGTATGAACTCATCTTAACTTGATTACATCTGTAAAGACCAATTTCCAAATAAAGTCCTATTCATAGGTTCCAGGGATTGGGACTTCAACATACCTTTTTGGGGAACACAGTTCAACCCGTAACAGTTGGCTTGTTTGGTCACCAAAGAGAAAATGCTGTGTCTCTCACCATTCTCTCTGATCTAGAGACCTAATATCCTAACTAAGTAAGGACTTACAGAGCCATGAGCACACTGCATCCCAAGAGGTGGGGACAGAAAGCTTCACAAGTGCCTGAAAAAAAAAAGCTTCCTATCTCACAATATTCCTGCCCTCCCCCAGAAACGTTCCAAGGGTCCAGTCTCAAGATGAAAGGGAGCCATCATTAGAAGTGATGACCCACCGAAGTAATGAAACCTTTAGGAGAACCCCATCCTGCTTCACAGCACTGTTTACCTCAGTCCCCACCTCTCCCCCACCCCGCTCAGAAGGTTCCCTCTCATTGCTCAGACTCAGCTGAACAGTTCTCAAAAGCTTAGGCAGGTATGCAAGGGTGAGAGCCCTGGAGACCTAATGAGGCTCACCTACAAGGAGGAATGTGGTTGAGTCATTTGTCCTGAGGTAGCTGAAAGAAATGCTCCAGAAAGGAGTGGTAGGACCATTACTGGCCTGTCCAGAAATAGCAATGTTGGCATACTTCTACTTTATAAAAAAAGAGAAATGAAAGCTTTGCATTTTTCTCTAAACTAAAAATAAAAATCAGTAGGGTTTTACTATTGTTTTTCTTGTCAGCTCAGAATCAGCAGAATCAGAATTTCCACATGTTAAACATATGGGTGAGAGTATTACAGATAGAGACTTCAACTCTCTTCTTAGGACATGCTTGTGTTTACATTGATTGACCCAGGATGACAGCTAATGACAGCTGATGGGATTGATCATAATTGTAATAAATTCTTTGTTTCTTACCTAAAGTAAATAAATTGTAATCAATTCTTTGTTTAATAACTTGTAAAAATTATTTATTTCTAGTCTGCTTACCTTACTTATTAAGCTCCATGAGTATTGGGCCTCTATTTGATTCACTTCTATATCCCCAGTATGGTCCTCATTACATAGTAAAAACTCAAGAGGTATTTGGGAAATGTTTATAGGCCAAAAGGGCTACCCTTATAGAGAAATGGAAAGGAAGATCCAATGAGTCATTCTGCAGTTACGGACCGCATCATCAAATGAATATGAAACACTATCGGCTCCCAGAATTATCGAGCTGGGAAACTGTTGACTTTGAAAGTGGAGAGTCATAGAGTTGCTTGATCTGTATCCCACACAAAATTAAGGCACCAAATCCAATGTCCAGCATTAATTTAGAACATAAGTGGCTAAAACTTTGCTCATATCTTTAATTCAAATCCAAAGTTTACCAAAGAAAGTGATAAAATCTATATCCATCTGAGTTTACAGAAAGTTCTTTTCCCATCCTTGCTAGCCCTCCCCTTAAAATAGATTACCACAACTTCTAGTTCAGAGGTTTATAGACAATATGAACATACTAATTTTTCATAGCTTTATTCATTAAAATTGTGTGTTTTCACTGTATATTTCTTTCAACTTTCCTGTATGTTTAAAATTTTTCATGATAATATTTTGAGAAAAATTATTTAAGTTATAAAGGAAGAGTGGATATGGGTCACTTATTGTCACTGTTTGAGTAGACCGCAGGCACTTAAAATGTTTATATAGTAATGAAATGACTATCTATGCATATGTATGTACTTTTGCTTTAACATTTATAAGCATACTTTACCACTTAATAACTCTGTGAACCTTAGGCAAATAATCTCTCTGAACTTCTTCTGTAACATAAGAATATGTCACATGCCTGAAGGCAGTGGGTTGGATCAGATGATTTCTTGATATCATTTTCTGATGAATGCTAATAGACACAGCTGTAGTATAAAACTTAAGTTGTTCACAGATATACGTGTGTGTGTTGAACCAAGATTGCTACTTCTGTAGTAAAAAATTATCAAAATCAGCAGTTTCCTATGATTCAACCTAATACATACATATATAATATAATACTGGGTTGGCCAAAAAGTTCGTTTGGGTTTTTCTGTAAGATGTTACAGAAAAACCCAAACGAACTTTTTGGCCAACCCAATATCTACCAGATAGTCTACTTATCCAATATATACTTACTTGGCACCCACTTTGTGCCAGGCACTGTCAGTTTTTAAGATACAAAGAGGAACAGTTCCTGCACTAAAGGAGCATATAGGGCAGTCTCTTTCTCCCAAGGTGTTTGCTCTAACAGCAATGTTTGTCACGTGCCATGGAAACAGAGAGACTTCACTGCAGATATGATAGGAGGCTCCCAGAAGAGGAAAAGGATGTTAATGGCATTAAGACACTGCTAAGAGATGGCGTGAGGGTATGAAAGGATCTGTCCTGTCAGGGAACGATGAGAAGCTCATGGTAATAGAAGCACAGCATACAGGAGAGAGGTATTAAGGAACAGAGGCGGGAGGTATAAATTGGGTCATATTGCAAAGACCGTGCTGAGTTTAAGATTTTACCTAATTTATAATGTCACTATCAGCTTTGATTTTGAAAAAGATTGATTTTATTTTATTTTTTTAATTTATTTATTTTTGGCTGTGTTGGGTCTTCGTTTCTGTGTGAGGGCTTTCTCTAGTTGCGGCAAGCGGGGGCCACTCTTCATCGCGGTGCGCGGGCCTCTCACTATCGCGGCCTCTCTTGTTGCGGAGAACAGGCTCCAGTCGCGCAGGCTCAGTAGTTGTGGCTCACGGGCTTAGTTGCTCCGCGGCATGTGGGATCTTCCCAGACCAGGGCTCGAATCCGTGTCCCCTGCATTGGCAGGCAGATTCTTAACCACTGCGCCACAAGGGAAGCCCAAGATTGATTTTAGATAGGTAACTCTGGTGAAAATGTGGAAGACAGACTAAAACTGGGAGAAGCAGGTTTCCAGGTGACCAGATAGGAAATTATTGCAGTAGTCCAAATGAATGGCAGTAGGAGGGTAAGAGAGAGGCTGGATTCATAGAGATTTCTGGCAACAGAACTGGCAGGATTTGGTAACAATACCAAATATACCTTCCATCAAATTTGGGAACTTCTAGTTCATTATTTCCTTGAATCTTTTTTCTGCATTGTTTTCCATCTCCTTTTCAGATTCCACTTATATTCACATTAGACTTTCTGATACTATCCTACAAGTGACAGAGTCTCTGTTCATTAAATGTGGGAAACTCACTTAATGCTATTCTCCTCTTTGAAGTATCAATGTTTCTTCTGTTTCTGCCCACCTTTGTTTGTCCTCCAATAGCTTCAGATAGTTGTGATATATATATATACATATATACACACACACACATATATATACATATAATTACACACACAATATGTGTGTATGCATCTATGTGTGTGGGTATAAAATTATGTGTATATTGTGAATTTATGTATATACTGTGTATGTGTGTAATTGTTCTCATTGGGATGGTTGATCTGATCTGAGCTACTCTGCCATTACTAGAAGAAGAACCCATACCTAACACAAGATTAAATGTATTCCCTGTTTAGAAAGTAATTAGAAAAAAATCAATAAATAATAAGGTCCTTAAATGAAAAATGAAACATATAAGAAAAAACAAATAACTCAATAGAAAAATGAGCAAAAGAATGAATAAACATTTCATAGAGGGGAAAACACAAATGGTTGATAAACATATAAAAATTATCAACTCTAGGAATAGTCAAGTAACTTCAAATTAAGATAACAAAATTATACCTATTTTAACAAAAATTCAGACAAATAACAAAACCAAGAGATGGATCAATGGAAATTGATCTGCTTGTAGGAATATAAAACTGTACTTTGGAAAAGAACTTGATATTATCTTGAGAAGTTGATCATTTGCTATGACTCAGCAATTCTGTTCCAAAATATAAACAACCTAGAAAATCTCTTTATTTGTGCATCGGGAGAAATGTATTGGAATGTTTAGAGAAGTGTGTTTCATAATAACGGAAAAAAATGGAAAATCAACTCTCCATTTCTAAAATGACAAATTTTGATACAATCACAAAGTTAATATCACACAGCAATGAAAACGAATGACCTACTACTACAGACACTAATATGAATTATCGTAGAAACAACATCAAGTAGAAAAATACTAGACAGATAAATATGAAACCATTTTTATAAAGCTCAAAAAACAAGGAAATAAATTACATCTTATTTCAATTCATATGGATATGTGGTAAAACTATTTTTTAAGAGAATGATTAATGAAAAATTCAACATAGAGTTTACCTCTGGGAAGGAAACAGGAGATGGATAAGTAAAGAATAAAAAGATATTGGTATTTTTCTAATTCTTATGGAGGTGATGGGTTCACAGGCATTCATTTTAAAATGTGCTTCATAAAGTATTTATATTTACATATAATTTTTTAATGTATAAAATAAATTAAAATGTAGAAGAGGCAGCAAATGGGGTGAGCTTGGAAAAAAGATGAATAATATCATAATAGCAGGGAGAATCTCTTGCTGCTGTTTTCAACTGAGTAAATACTACTTGGCTAAATATATATTTTTGTAAACCCCAATTTGAATGACATTTAAAGAATTAGGTCATCAGATGCCTTTTAGAATTAGCCTGTCTTTTGGAGTTATGAGGCTTTAAAAGTCATATTTCTGTTAAAAATGATATTCTGAGTATTTATAACTA
This sequence comes from Balaenoptera borealis, assembly GCF_965194805.1. NCBI lineage: Eukaryota > Metazoa > Chordata > Mammalia > Artiodactyla > Balaenopteridae > Balaenoptera > Balaenoptera borealis. The sequence goes on from NC_138873.1 coordinate 31,099,098, forward strand.
GTAATTTGTACAAAACATATTTTTTGATAAAATAATTTTGACTTCAATTTTATGTACACTTGTACATAGTACTAGCACTTGTAAATTAGTACTTAAGCTTATTATTTAAATTAGCCCTCCCCTTTGGTTTACAAGTAGTTTGATAGTATATACCAAATAACTATTGAGACAGAAAATATTAAAATCTATTATTTCCAGATAAAGTTTCTGAGTCAAATCCTCTCCCTCAATATCTCATCTAAACTGATATGTGCTTTCTTTCTTTTTCAAAATGTGGGTCATTTTGAAAGAAATGCTTTCAGAAGAAAAACATGTATGATTAATGCTAACATGAAAAGATACCCTAAAATTCTGTGGTCTTCTGAACGTCACATGTTGAATAAAGCTATTTGGGATCACATGATCATATTTTAGATTTCCCAAAAAGGCCACAGAGCCTATTTCTAGTAATGTTATAGAGTTCATCTTGAAAGCAGCTGGGAATATTTAGGGAAATAGTCACAATCTGGAATGTAATTAGATTCTTAGTCATTAGGGTAAAGAACATACCAGACAACAATCAATATGCCAGGTTTTCTTAGACCAAGAACAGAAAGTGAATTATAAATCTAGAAATAAATTCCAGAGGGGGAAAAAAATTCCTTATTTGTTTCTTCTACTTACCAAGTATGTTTTAAATTCCACTGGGTCAGTTTCTCCAATCTGATGATCCTGGAACACTGAAAATTCAAAGTATAAGTGATTAAGAGCAGGGACAATGCCCATTTGGAGTAAAGTTGAGATCTTTCCTATTCACATGTGGTCTGCGGACCAGGTGGGAGTTTGGTAGAAATGCAAAACCTTGGCCCAGCCCGACTCACTGAGTCAGAATCTTCATCTCCACAAGACCCCTGTGCGATTTATGTGCACATTAAATTGAGGGACTCACTGGTGTAGATTAAGTTTATCTCAAATAAAGTTACATAAAAACCATTTGCTTTCCTTCAGGTCATTAAATTCCACAGTAATGCATATGAATGACACGAGAAAGATGTTGCTGTTGCTATTTTCTTTTACTCTCTCTTCTACTAAAAACAAATATCTATATTATATCTCTTTTTCTGGATATTTGTTTGTGTGAACTGGAAAAAACAGAAAAGGAGGAATTCCCTTTAGGATGAAGGACACACACAAGATCTTCAAGGGCAAATACCAAGCTGGAATTATTGTTCTGTTAAAAATCTTTTCCTGTTGTTGTTGTTTTTTAATTATAAGATAAAAGAAAACAGCCATCCCAGTTGATGTTAGCATTTTAATGTATGAAGGTTGAGTTAAGAAGAACTGGAAGTACCCAGTTAAGATTCTGCCATTAGAGTTCACAGATAACACAAAACTAAAAGTTTTTAAAATACTTAGAAATGAGGCTTTTCCTCATTTCCCTGTATAATCCATCAGCGAGTGCTGTCGGTTCATGCGCCTCTGTATATTTCCAGGTGTTCTCCATTTCCTCTGAAACCCTTTTCATCCAAAATCACCATCATCTCTCTCCTGGACCAGAGCATTAACCACCTAACTGGTCCTCCTAACTGGTCTCCCTACATTCCCACTTGCCTCTCTCCAATCCTTCTCAGATGGCAAACAGAGGGACCTTTGTAAACATAAATCAGACCATCACCTTCATGACTCAAGGCACTTCATGACACTGGCTCCTGCACGATGGCCCGATGGGCCCTACGTGGAAAGGCCCCCTGCTTCTTTCACCACAGGGCATCTCCCTGCTCTTCCCAGGGTACGCCTCCCACCAGCCTCAAGCCCTCATTTCTGGCCCTTTTCTGCCTCTGGGTCTTTGTACCTGTAACTCTCACCTCACCCCAACACATATACTCTGGCTTTTTTCATATTCTCATCCTTCAGCTCAAAGTTTCCCTCTGCAGATAGGTTTTCCTGGCCTGGCCACATTATTTGAATAGCACCTGGCCCCTTACACCCCAGTCACTTTATCTCATCACTCTTTCTTTTCTAGTATCCCATGGTTCAACCTATAATAATCTTGCTGCTTGGGTCTCCTGTTTTTATTTATTTACTTATTTATTTATTTATTTGTTTGTTTATTTTTGGCTGCGTTGGGTCTTGGTTGCTGTGTGCGGGCTTTCTCTAGTTGTGGTGATCGGGGGTTACTCTTCTTTGCGGTGCATGGGCTTCTCATTGCGGTAGCTTCTCTTGTTGCGGAGCACAGGCTCTAGGTGCACGGGCTTCAGTAGTTGTGGCGAATGGGCTTAGTTGCTCTGCGGCATGTGGGATCTTCCCGGACCAGGGCTTGAACTGTGTCCCCTGCATTGGCAGGTGGATTCTTAACCACTGTGCCATCAGGGAAGCCTGGGTCTCCTGTTAACTGCCTGTCTCCCCAACTGGACTTTGTGGTCTGTGAAAATAGAGACTGGTCTATCTTTTTCACTGCTCTGTCCCTAGCACCTAGCCCAATATCTTACACAGAGAGGTGCCCAATAAACATTCGATGAATGAAGCAATGAATGAAATGAAATGAATTAACATTACCAAGATATGGCTCTTAGATGGTTATTAAATATGTGTTGTAGTTAATTATTTCTTAGTAACTTCTTTCAAATAGAAAAAAAACTTAAAACATCCTAATGATATCATTGAACTATAAATCGTTAATATCACCTTCATGTTTCTCATTAATGTTATAATCTCTAGATATCATGGCCACTAAACTTAGGAGAATATATTTGTCAACCAAATCACCTAGCCCCAAATCAACTTTGGTAGTGCCCACAGGTATTTTCCTAAGAATCACATCTAATGTCACACCTATGGTAGACACAGATAGTTGTCTACACAATCTGTTCTCCCTTCTCCCTTCCTAATAGAACCTCTATTGTTTTTGGAACACAAATGTGTCCAGATAGCATTTCTCAGCCTTCCTTGAGGTAAGGTGAGTGCCATGAAACACATTTCTGGCCAGAGAGACAGAAACTTTAAATCTTTTTTTTTTTTTTAATAATGTTTACTGGTTTATCTAGGATATTCTTTTATTTTTTCCTTTTTTAAAAAATTTATTTGGTTGCACCAGGTCTTAGTTGTGACAGGCAGGCTCCTTGGTTGCAGCTCACGGGCTCCTTAGCTGCGGCATGCATGTGGGATCTAGTTCCCTGGTCAGGGATCGAACCCGGGCCCCCTGCATTGGGAGCACGGAGTCTGAACCACTGCACCACCAGGGAAGTCCCCAGAAAGTTTAAATCTTTAGAGAACGTTTTGCATTCTTCATAAGGACTCCACTAATTGCTATGGGATGCTTCCACCAATTTCCAGTCTGAGACTTGAACATGGTGGCTTGAGCTACAGCAGCCACCACCCAACCATGAGGAGAAGATGAGAGAATCACAAAGACCTTGCCCCTGACACCCTCGAGACATCGAACCAAAACCAGCAACTACTAGCCTTCAAATTTCTTGGTGAAAAACAAACCTGAGTTTGTTTAAGCCACTGTTTTACCAGGTTTTCTGTATTACTTTTTTTTGACGTTTGAAATTATGCTGATTGGCTAGCATAGGTTTTTTTTAATTTTTATTTTTATTGAAGTATAGTTGATTAACAATGATGTGTTAGTTACAGGTGTACACTGTATTACTTTAAAACCTGCAGTGTCTCTACTGACTATATGATAAAAATCCAGACTTCTTCCTGTAGAAACCAGGGACTTTCACAGTCTAACCCAAGCCACCTTCTACCATCACTTCTCATTCCTCAGCCATGCCTTATTACAACCCCTCAACAACCTGCTCTCACCAATGCTTTCTACACATCAAATGACTCTGAACTTCTCCCCTTTTCCTACTACATCGCACATCTCCAGACCTCTGTGTCTACTACTCCTCTTACTACCTCCTGCTGGAATCTCCAGTTCCAGCATCCTGCCCTCCATAAGCCTTCCATGTCTCTCTGAGTCAGTTTCCTTGCCCATTCTTCTCTGCCTCCCAATGTCATTACAGTACTTATGACATTGCGTTGTAATTGGCCCATTATGCATCTGTTCCCTCTAGTCTGTGAGACATAGGCCTGGTATGTTAGTCATCTTAGCATCTTAAACACCTAACATTCCACTGGTTACCATAACCCCTAAAAATCATTCATCAAATAAATGAATGAATGTCTCCCAGCTCACAGTTACTGTTGTTTTAAAATCATTATATCTCACTGTGTCTCTCCCTGAATTATTACTTTTTTTTTGAGCACCTACTATGTGCCAGACTCTATACTAAGCATTAGGGATAAAGCACTGAACAAAACAGACAAAATGTTGTCCCTGTAGAGATTTTCCTCTATTGAAAAAATTTATGGAAATGAAGTGAAAATCAATTAAAGGATATTACAATAAACCAAATCTGAGCAGTAATAAGTAATAAAGGTAGGGTTGGTAAGGTGACACACCAAGGTGCCAGTGTAGTGCAAAAAGTATCATTCAGAAAATTAAAAATAATTCTAAGCCTACCTCATTAGAATATGAAGAAGACAGTAAGTAATAATCTAATTTCCACTGTTTATGCTAGATACAGTTACTACTAAGGTATAAAAAAAGGAAAATGAAACAAATGTTTCTATGTATACATTCAGATATATGTGCAATAAGGCTTATTACATTATTGTTTACAATAGTCAAGCTTTGGAAACAATCTAAATATTCCTCAATAGGGGATTCATTAAATAAAATATGGTGATTTCATACTGTGGAATATTATGCAGCCATTAAAAGAATAAGAAAGTCTTATAGCTACTGATATAGAAAAAAAACCTCTAAGATATGTTACTAAAAGATAAGGCAATCCACAGAATAACATAGGTAACATTTATTTCTTAAAGGTATGTATATGTATGCAACGTATTTACTAAAGTTATAGAAATAGAACTGCAGAAAGGAGGAAAAACAGAAGGATGGAAGGAAGGAAGGAGGGAAGAAAGGAAGGAAGGAAGGAAAAAAGGAAGAAAAACTGACACAAGAAAAATGAAAGATCTCAATAGTACTTATATCTGTAAAAGAAATTAAATCTGTAATTTCTCTCCCAGGAAGAAAACTTTAGGCCCAGCTTACATCAGTGATTCCTTGAAACCTTTAAGGAAGAAATAACACCAGTCTTACACAAAGTCTTCCAAAAAAAAGAAATAAGGAAATATTTCCAATCTCATTTTGTGAGGGCAGCAGGTTGATATCAAACTCTGACAAGAATTTTATAAGAAAGAAACACAACAAGAACAAGCCAGTTTCTCCCATGAACACAGATATAAAAATCATACACAAAATATAAGCAAATCAAATCTAGTAGTATATGAAAAGGATAAAATACCACAACCAAGATTTGTTTCCACTAGAAATGCACAGGTGATTTAATACTTAAAATCTTTTAATAAAATTCAACAAACTTAAAGAAAAAGAAAACAGAAAGCTCATATGGTCATCTCAAAAGATCCAGGAAAAAAATAATCATTTGATAAAACTCAACATTCATTCATGGTAGAAAAACTTTGTAACAAATTAGGAATGCAGAGGAACTTCCATAATCTGATAGTCACAAAAACAAACCAAAACAGAAAAAGCCTACAGTAAACATCATAATTTATAAAGGAAGGAGCTGTCTTTAGTCAACTGGCACATACTAGGTACTTAACAAAGAGCTGTTGAATGAATAAATCAGATTTAATTTATTTTATTCTAAAATAGAAACACTAAAATATGCTTGTTACAAAATAAGATTATCTTAGTAAGACAGTAACTGCTATTAGAAAATATTTCCAAATTATCTGTTAAAAATAAATAGAACATCTGGTAATGGCACCAGTTCCTGAGAGTTTACCATGATCCAGTCGCCTTACATTCGTTACCTTATTTAATCCTTACAAAAGGATTAATAGTATCTGCCACAAGGAAAATACTATTAATATACACATTTTACAGATGAGGGAAATAAGGCTTAGAGTCACACAGCTTGCCTAACTCACATAGTTACTAAAGTGCAGAAGGATTTGACCTCTAACAATCTGTCTCTCACAATACCTTTTTAACCACTATGTTACACTATCTTCAATTTTTAAACCACTCTTCACTACAGTATGTAATTTTGGAAAGCCAAAAAGAAAAAAGGGGGAAAAAAAGCAATAGGCAGACTCCTACTTCCTAAAAGGAGATATGAGACATAATGAAAGTGCTTGAAATGGCACATATTGGAGCCAAAATGGTGGTTGTTAATAAAACTGAGAAAGGGTGGATTGCTTTCCCACAGAAATTGTGGAAACACAGATGCTGTCCAACCTTAGAAATGTAAAATTGTTCATGTTTTTGATCTCTGGACCAAAGGAAAAACTACAAATTCCAATGTTTGGAACATTTAATGGAAGAGTTTTAAAGGAAACCATTATTATAATCATGGTACCCACCAGCATTATGAGAATCCAAGCTCTGTCAACATTTCTTTATAAATTCACTATTAGGACTCTCTAACTCATCCAGTATTATTCAGTTAGAGCTTAAAAATCTGAAATGTAAGATCTTAAATTGTGAGTGATATTATTCCAAGAATTATGCAGAGGAAAATGGATATCATGTGATACAGACACAATAGAAAAATGTTTGGCTTATGCAGGATTTTAACAGGTATTAGCTGTCTTTTACTTTGTTTTTCTTGCTTTGGAAGAAGGTTTAGGGGAGAAAGGTTGACCTGGGATGGAAGATTGTATTGTCAACTCAACCATGAGCAAAATTTTTAAAGTTTAGTATGTTATATACAGTTTGATAAACTCTTTAAAAACCTAGATATTGTCTCCACTTTCTGAGCCTTACACAAAGGCTTGGAATCTCATAAAGAGAGATTATTTTTAAGAACTCTGGCACTTTGCTTTTAGTCTAAACCATAAAACAAACAAAACAAACAAACAAACAAACAAAAAAACAAAAGAATAGTCATTTCTAATCCTGTCCAGTACATTCCAGCTAAATGGAAGCAAGAAGACAGAGAATAAAAGGAGCTATTCGGTCATTTCAGAACTTCAACAAATATTGAGTTAAAATCTTTTCTCAATAAAGGTTAAGGCTGAAGAGCTCTGATTCCTCTGAAAATGCTTCTCTTATCTCTAACCTCCATGTTCCTTGACATTATTATTTTTTTCATCTCCCTTCCTTGAGATGACTTGTCTTTAAAACTAAATCAAAGGTGAAAAAAGAAATGTAGCAAATTGTATCTCACAAAGGCAAATGAAATAAACTTTAATGACTCAATCTGGAATTATAGTTCATGTCACCATTTATCACACTTGAAAACCATGATGAACGTTTTGTAGGATCACATTACATGGCTAAGTCAGAAGAGAATGAATGAAACAATGCAATCCATCTGATTCATTATGGCCAATCTCCCCAGTCACAAATATGGAAGAAACCAAGAAAACTTAGGCCCTTCATTGACACTGAAAAATAACATAATGAATTGTCCAAGGCCACCCCATTTTCCTGGAATCACATAAATGTAACCTTATGTGGCTTCTTTTGCTAATCTATCCAATTCAATTTTTACCTCACTGGATCTTGAAAAAAAGACAGTGTACATGAAGTTCTAACTTTAAACTCCCTCTGCCTCCTAGGATTACTAAAAATCAATTGGTTGATTGTTTAAGTGCAAAGTAATTTAGATCTATTTTCTGGTAGGGCCTGGTGTTCCTTACCAAAAGTATTGTCTGACTATTTTACCTAATCTAGCATTTTTTGCTTCTGGATTTATTTTACATAGTAAATTTCTGCATCAAATGCTCACTTAATGGGTAAAGCCTTAAAATAATAGACCCATTTTAAATAAACTGTCCAATAAGTAAGGAAAGTCTTGAAACTATGGGAAGTAAGGCTATTTCTATTATTATGCTTTAAATCTTATGGTTCACACAATTTTCTTATGTACACGTTTTGGCTACAAGTACATCCTAATATTAAATAAAAATGGTTTCAAAGCAAACTGATTCATGTGTCAGCATAATCTAAATACAGAAGGTATAATCTTATAAGTGCAAATGGTGCTAAAATTCTGAAGTTAGAAGGTTTACTGTAAGTAAGAAGCCAAAAGTTCAGACACTCAACCAAAGTTGATCCAAACCTCTTGGGTTGGAAATATCACAAAAGTGAGCTTTTCCACAAAATGTCCTGTATTTCCTGTTTTTAGCTAAGCTGGAAGTGCAGTAGGAACAATACTTATTATGGCATGTCATTGTGTCTACTTTGGGTTTGAAAACACCAAGCAGAGCCTATAAGCATGACGAATCAAAAGGAAAAAAATGAGTGGAGAGGTGTTCTGGGCTAAGAAAGGGAGAGTTAATGGAAACAGAATTTCCTTACCACCAGTTAACCATAGCTTGGATGTCCAACGTGCTATGAGTCACGAGCAACTAGCTCCAAAATAACACAAGAACATCTTGGGCTAGATCATTACTGGAGTATATTGTTAATAAAACTTCCAGAAGAAAAATTAGCAGACATAGTTATTCAAGGGGTAAAATGGTACTCATGTAAATTCCTTTTTACAGAATAATCTGGAAATGAGATAGCGCAAACAACTTGCTAGACAGATAGACAGACAACTTGCTAGACATTCACCACATTCATTTAGAAATTTTAGGCAAAAATCACAGCTCTCGTCAACAGGGTTGATAATAACTCTTCACAGGAAGAGTGTGGAATTGTTAGACAGAACACAGGCTGAATTTTCAAAAGCAAAGTCTCAAAAGTTTCATGGATTGTGAATACAGAGGTATATTTTCCAAAAGACCACTTAATGCTGTTGTCTCTAACATAATTTCTTACAGTCTTTAACCTAAAACTTCTTAGTTGATAAACCCAAACTACTAATATTCCACCATTTAGTTAACATATTTATTGAATCTGTGCAATATTGGTTATGCATACTCAGTTAAGAAAGAAAATTTAGGAGCTGTTCCTCTTTTCTACTTGATTGCTCCATAATGAAGGGCATGCTCTGAAGTTGGACAAGTCACTTAGTGATGCAATATCTAAGGGTCCCCTTAGAAATATTGCTTGCCCTCTAACAAATCAATTCTTAAAGATGAAAAAACAAAAAAAAATTATTAATAATGAAAAACAGGAAAAGAAAACAAGTGTTTAGGATTTGCAGCCAGGACGAGAGAGTCTTAATAGTATAATATATTGACACTAACTATAAAGGAAGTTTGTGAGTCCTTGCAAAGAAGAGTGAAAAGTAAGAAAACAATGAAATGAGACAGCAGAACTGAGACACAGGTCTGGGTGTCACTAACTTCCTCATCCATCCGTTTGTGGAGGCCTGTCAGTCCCAGAAAAAGGAGCAGGCCAAGTGGGGTGGTCAGGTTGCCATCCTGGGTGTCTAGGGCTTGGCGGTGCAGTGACCCAGCCAAGGTCAAACAGAAGAGCAGAGACTGCAACACTCAGAACTAGCCCTGGGGCAAGTTCTACTCTAAGACTAGGGTATGAAGCCAAGCAGGGCAAGAGTCAGTAATTCTAGAATAGAGAGCTATGCCAGAATCACAGACCCAAAGATGCTGAGAGGGCCTAGACCTTTGTAGAGAGAAGGATGGCAGGCCTAGAATGTGCACTAGGACATGTCTTAGAGTCTGGGGCAAAATCCAGCACACGAGGGTGCTGTTTTGTTCTATTTCTGTGGTTTTGGTAATCTCCATTTTTCCACAGTTCCTGCCTCTCCCCTTTGTTTACACCCTGGACACTTCATATGTGTGTTACTTGTGTGCCCCTAGGAGTTTGTACTCCACGTTTGAGTGACACTTAACATGAAAACAGATTAATCAAGTGCACATACTGTGTGTCTATTATTCATTTTTATGGCTGGATTAATAATTTAGTAACTTTAGTTAATGGTTAAAAAAGGAGAGAGATAAAGAAATAATAAGTGTCAAAGATGGCAGAGGAGTAAGACATGGAGATCACCTTCCTCCCCACAAATATATCAAAAATACATCTGCATGTGGAACAGCTCCTACAGAACACCTACTGAATGATGGCAGAAAAACTCAGAATTCCCAAAAGGCAAAAAGCTCTCCACGTACATGACAGTGTGGCTGACAGGGTCTTGGTGCTCGAGCCAGGTGGAGGCCTGAGCCTCTGAGGTGGGAGAGCCGCGTTCAGGAAATTTCTCCACCAGAGACCTCCTGGCCCCATGCAGTATCAAACGGCAAAACCTCTCCCAGAGATCTCCATCTCAACGTTAAGACCCAGCTCCACTCAATGACCAGCAAGCTACAGTGCTGGACACCCTATGCCAAACAACTAGCAAGACAGGAACACAATGCCACCCATTAGCAGACAGGCTGCTAAAATCATAATAAGTTCACAGACACCCCAAAACACACCACTGGACTCGGTCCTGCCCACCAGAAAGACAAGATCCAGCCTCATCCACCAGAACACAGGCACCACTCCCCTCTACCAGGAAGCCTACACAACCCACTGAACCAACCTTACCCATTGGGGCAGATACCAAAAACAACAGGAACTATAAACCTGCAGCCTGTGAAAAGCAGACACCAAACATAGTAAGTTTAGCAGAATGGGAAGACAAAGAAATATGCAGCAGATGAAGGAGCAAGGTAAAACCCACCAGACCAAATAAATGAAGATGATATAGGCAGTCTACGTGAAAAAGAATTCAGAGTAATGAGAGTAAAGATGATACAAAATCTTGGAAATAGAATGGAGAAAATATAAGAAACGTTTAACAAGGACCTAGAAGAACTAAAGAGCAAACAAACAATGATGAACAACACAATAAATGAAATCAAAAATTCTCTAGAAGGAATCAATAGCAGAATAACTGAGGCATAAGAATGGATAAGTGACCTGGAAGATAAAATAGTGGAAATAAATACCACACAGCAGAATAATGAAAAGAATTGAGGATAGCCTCAGAGACCTCTGGGACAACATTAAACCCACCAACATTCAAATTATAGGGGTCCCAGAAGAAGAAGAGAAAAAGAAAGGGTCTGAGAAAATATTTCAAGAGATTATAGTTGAAAATTTCCCTAACATGGAAAAGGAAATAGTCAAGTCCAGGAAGCACAGAGAGTCCCATACAGGATAAATCCAAGGAGAAACATGCCAAGACACATATTAATCAAACTATCAAAAATTCAGTACAAAGAAAAAATATTAAAAGCAGCAAGAGAAAAGCAATAAATAACATACAAGGGAATCCCCAAAGAGTTAACAGCTGATCTTTCAGCAGAAACTCTGCAAGCCAGAAGGGAGTGGCAGGACATATTTAAAGTGATGAAAGGGAGAAACCTACAAACAAGATTACTCTACCCAGCAAGGATCTCATTCAGATTCGATGGAGAAATTAAAATCTTTACACATAAGCAAAAGCTAAGAGAATTCAGCACCACCAAACCAGCTTTACAAAAAATGCTAAAGGAACTTCTCTGGGCAGGAAACACAAGAGAAGGAAAAGACCTACAATAACAAATGGAAAACAATTAAGAAAATGGTAATAGGAACATACATATCGATAACTTCCTTAAACATAAATGGATTAAATGCTCCAACCAAAAGACATAGACTGGCTGAATGGATACAAAAACAAAACCCATATATATGCTGTCTAAAAGAGACCCACTTCAGACCTAGGGACACATACAGACTGAAAGTGAGGGGATGGAAAAAGATCTTCCATGCAAATGGAAATCAAATGAAAGGTGGAGTAGCACTTCTCACATCAGACAAAATAGACTTTAAAATAAAGACTATTACAAGAGACAAAGAAGAACACTATATAATGATCAAGGGATCAATCCAAGAAGAAGATATAACGATTGTAAATATTTATGCACCCAACGTAGGAGCACCTCAATACATAAAGCAAATGCTAACAGCCATAAAAGGGGAAATCGACAGTAACACAGTAATAGTAGGGGACTTTAAAACCCCACTTTCACCAATGGACAAATCATCCAAAATGAAAATAAATAAGAAACACAAGCTTTAAATGACACATTAAAGAAAATGAACTTACTTGATATATATATAGGACATCCCATCCAAAAACAACAGAATACACTTTCTTCTCAAGTGCTCATGGAACATTCTCCAGGATAGATCATATCTTTGGTCACAAATCAAGCCTTGGTAAATTTAAGAAAATTGAAATCGTATCACGTATCTTTTCTGACCACAACACTGAGACTAGATATCAATTACAGGAAAAAATCTGTAAAAACTACAAACACATGGGCTAAACAATATGCTACTAAATAACCAAGAGATCACGGAAGAAATCAAAGATAAAATTTTAAAAATACCTAGAAACAAATGACAATGAAAACATGATGACACAAAACCTATGGGATGCAGCAAAAGCAGTTCTAAGAGGGAAGTTTATAGCAATACAAACCTACCTCAAGAAACAAGAAACATCTCAAATAAACAACCTAAAGTTACATCTAAAGCAATTAGAGAAAGAACAGAAAACCCCCAAAGTTAGCAGAAGGAAAGAAATCATAAACAACAGATCAGAAATAACTGAAAAAGAAATGAAGGAAACAATAGCAAAGATCAATAAAACTAAGAGCTGGTTCTTTGAGAAGATAAACAAAGTTGATAAACCATTAGCCAGACTCGTCAAGAAAAAAAGGGAGAAGACTCAAATCAATAGAATTAGAAATGAAAAAGAAGAAGTAACAACTGACACTGCAGAAATACATAGGATCATGAGAGATTACTACAAGCAACTATATGCCAATAAAATGGACAACCTGGAAGAAATGGACACATTCTTAGAAATGCACAACCTGCCGAGACTGAACCAGGAAGAAACAGAAAATATAAACAGACCAATCACAAGCACTGAAATTGAAACTGTGATTAAAAATCTTCCAACAAACAAAAGCCCAGGACCAGATGGCTTCACAGGCGAATTCTATCAAACATTTAGAGACGAGCTAACACCCATCCTTCTCAAACTCTTCCAAAATATAGCAGAGGGAAGAACACTCCCAAACTCATTCTACGAGGCCACCATCACCCTGATACCAAAACCAAAGACGTCACAAGAAAAGAAAACTACAGGCCAATATCACTGATGAACATAGATGCAAAAATCCTCAACAAAATACTAGCAAACACAATCCAACAGCACATTAAAAGGATCATACACCATGATCAAGTGGGGTTTATCCCAGGAATGCAAGGATTCTTCAATATACGCAAATCAATCAATGTGAGAGACCATATTAACAAATTGAAGGAGAAAAACCATATGATCATCTCAATAGATGCAAAAAAAGCTTTTGACAAAATTCAACACCCATTTATGATAAAAACCCTCCAGAAAGTAGGCATAGAGGGAACTTACCTCAACATAATAAAGGCCATATATGACAAACACACATCCAACATCATTCTCAAAGGTGAAAAACTGAAACCATTTCCACTAAGATCAGGAACAAGACAAGGTTGCCCACTCTCACCAAATTATTCAACATAGTTTTGGAATTTTTAGCCACAGCAATCAGAGAAGGAAAAGAAATAAAAGGAATCCAGATCAGAAAAGAAGTAAAGCTGTCACTGTTTGCAGATGACATGATACTATACATAGAGAAATCCTAAAGATGCTACGAGAAATCCTAAAGATGCTACCAGAAAACTACTAGAGCTAATCAATGAATTTGGTAAAGTAGCAGGATACAAAATTAATGCACAGAAATTTCTTGCATTCCTATACACTAATGATGAAAAATCTGAAAGAGAAATTAAGGAAACACTCCCATTTACCACTGCAACAAAAAGAATAACATACCTAGGAATAAACCTACCTAACGAGACAAAAGAACTGTATGCAGAAAACAATAAGACACTGATGAAAGAAATTAAACACGATACAAACAGTTGGAGAGATATATCATGTTCTTGGATTGGAAGAATCAACACTGTGAAAATGACTACACTACTCAAGACAATCTACAGATTCAGGTCACTCCCTATCAAACTACCAATGGCATTTTTCATAGAACTAGAACAAAAAATTTCACAATTTGTATGGAAACACAAAGGACCCCGAATAGCCAAAGCAATCTTGAGAAACAAAAACGGAGCTGGAGGAATCAAGCTCCCTGACTTCAGACTATACTACAAAGCTACAGTAATCAAGACAGTATGGTACTGGCACAAAACCAGAAATATACATCAATGGAACAGGATAGAAAGCCCAGAGATAAACTCACGCACATATGGTCACCTTATCCTTGATAAAGGAGGCAAGAATATACAGTGGAGAAAAGACAGCCCCTTCAATAAGTGGTGCTGGGAAAACTGGACAGCTACATGCAAAAGAATGAAATTAGAACACTCCCTAACACCATACACAAAAATAAACTCAAAATGGATTAAAGACCTAAATGTAAGGCCAAACACTATAAAACTCTTAGAGGAAATCATAGGCAGGACACTCTATGACATAAATCACAGCAAGATCCTTTTTGGCCCACCTCCTAGAGAAATGGAAATAAAAACAAAAATAAACAAATGGGACCTAATGAAACTTAAAAGCTTTTGCACAGCAAAGGAAACCATAAACATGATGAAAAGACAACCCACAGAATGGGAGAAAATATTTGCAAACGAGTCAACTGACAAAGGATTAATGTCCAAAATTTACAAGCAGCTTATGCAGCTTGATATCAAAAAAACAAACAACCCAATCCAAAAATGGGCAGAAGACCTAAATAAACATTTCTCCAAAGAAGATATACAGATTACCAACAAACACATGAAAGGATGCCAACATCACTAATCATTAGAGAAATGTGAATCAAAACTACAATGAGGTATCACCTCACACCAGTCAGAATGGCCATCACCAAAAAATCTACAAACAATAAATGCTGGAGAGGGTGTGGAGAAAAGGGAACCCTCTTGCACTGTTGGTGGGAATGTAAATTGATACAGCCACTATGGAGAACAATACAGAGGTTCCTCAAAAAACTAAAAATAGAACTACCATACAACCCAGCAATCCCACTACTGGGCGTATACCCTGAGAAACCCAGAATTCAAAAAGAGTCATGTACCACAATGTTCATTGCAGCTCTACTTACAATAGCCAGGACATGGAAGCAACCTAAGTGTCCACTGACACATGAATGAATAAAGAAGATGTGGCCCATATATACAATGGAATATTACTCAGCCATAAAAAGAAATGAAACTGAGTCATTTGTAGTGAGGTGGATGCACCTAGAGTCTGTCATAAGGAGTGAAGCAAGTCAGAAAGAAAAACAAATACCGTATGCTAACACATGTATATGGAATCTAAAAAAAACAAAAAAATGGTTCTAAAGAACCTAGGTGCAGGACAGGAGTAAAGATGCAGACGTAGAGAATGGACTTGAGGACACGGGGAGGGGCAAGGGTAAGCTGGGATGAAGTGAGAGAGTAGCGTGGACATGTATACACTACCAAATGTAAAATAGATAGCTAGTGGGAAGCAGCTGCATAGCACAGGGAGATCAGCTCGGTGCTTTGTGACCACCTAGAAGGGTGGGATAGGGAGAGTGGGAGGGAGTCGCAAGAGGGAGGGGTTATGGGGATATATGTGTATGTATACCTGATTCACTTTGTTTTAAGCAGAAACTAACACACCATTGTAAAGCAATTATACTCCAATAAAGATGTTAAAAAAAAGAAAGAAAGGAAGAATCGGTCTCTTGTTTGGTGGCAGTCAGGCTCTCTTCCTGGAGCCGTGCTGTTGGCAGGTCTGAAACAGTCCTGAGCTCCACAGTGAGGCCACGTGTAATTGATGGTAAAGCCTAGAATAGCCTTGCTGGACTTGAATCTAGAAGACTATGTATATTTATTTATTAAACTTTGATTCCATGACAAAAAGACTGTGTTTGATTTCTTCAGAAGGACTTGCCTAGCTGAGGGAATCCTGACACAAAGGAAACTCAAACTACATAGAAGCAAAACAAACACATACGGTGTGGCTCTCCTAATTTATCAATTGCATGAAGATGAAACCCTGATAGTGAGTAATTTACTGGGGCAAAGACCATGTCTCATTCATTTTTTATTTCCCAGCATCTAATCATAGTGTCTGGCATATGGTAGGCATTCTGTAAACATTCAGTGAACTGAACTGGACTGTGTTGTTTCATATCTCCACTGCTGGTCTCCTTTCATCCGGGTAACAACTGTATTTGACCTTGGCTCAGCCTTCACTTCCTCAGAAAGACCCTCCCTGACCTCCCCAACTTGATCCATTCCCCCTAGTATTTACAGTTGTATTATTATGCACTCTCCTTCAAAGCACCTATCACAACTATAATTTTATATTTATTTACAAGGCTCTTTGAGATAAACAATACAAACCATAAACAATAAAGTCAAAGGAGGCATCATGCCGGGCGAGGCAGCCTCAGACGGCCCACGGAGCTGCAGCCGCCCTTCGAGCCTTCCTTGCCGACACATGCTCCAGTTCCTGCTTGGATTTACTCTTGGCAACGTGGTGGGAACGTATCTGGCTCAGAACTATGACATACCAAACCTGGCTAAAAAACCTGAAGAAATCAAAAAGGACATGGACACCAAGAAGAAACCCCCTAGTTCATGAGGCCGACTCCAGCACTGCCTCCTGGATAAACTGATTGTACTGTTCTTGAGGGCCTCCTTTACCATCTGAACCAAAAGCTTTTGTTTTCATCTCCAGCCTCAGCAATTTTCTTCTTTGCTAGACCCTGTATTGCCTTACAGCACAAATGGGGCCACAAGTTAAGAACAACCCTTACTTTTCAAACATCCTTACTTCTTCCCTTCCTCCTTCCAGCCACTTGGGAGGTCCTGAGAATGGAATTATGGTGCTAGATTAGTAAACATGACCTTAAATTAGTAGTCTCTCCCTTATTTTTTGGGATTTCTACTACCGTTTTCAAAAGAAAAATTGATGAGTTTTGTAGAGCTGATGAGATATAAATAATGCTGATTTCACAGTCTAGCAATTATATTGGGTGTTTAAACCTCTGGTACCAAATTATGTTGTTTCAAACTAGTAATTAAAATGAAAATCTAGAAGCCAGTTTCTGGTGAATTATCCACTAATTTTATGTTGTTGTCAGGAAGCTCCATAGTTGCTAATTTAACCAATAAATCAATTTGCTATTCATTAACCAAGAAACTCTGTTCTGAGAACCCTATCAGGAACTGGAGAATTTAAAAGTATTTAAAGTAATGGCCTTTGTCCTCAGTAGAATTCATAGTCTAGTATGCATATTTTTCCTTAATGATGCATTTGATCTGGCTCTATTCTCTCATAAGAATCACACTTATTTCATGGGATTACAGGCACATTTGACACTACATGGTAGATAAATGAGAAGTTGTCTATAAAGGAAATTTTATGCCTTTTTACATTAAAAGAATTGTATTTACATTATAACTTTATAGTGATTCTCGTAAGAAGACTTTTTGTGTTTTTCTTTCTGCAACCATAAGTTACTCTTGTAATTTTTCAAATGTATAATAGTCCATTATTTTTTTTAATTGAAAAAAAAGTGTAAATACATAACTTTCCCCCTGGGTCAATACAAAGTGATCTGCGTTGTCCCTCACCTCCTTGTTTTCTCCCTGGATTCAGGCACTCGCTAGTTTCCTATATCCTTTTGCCAAAGATTTTGTGCCTGAACAAACACATGTACGGGGGTGAATGATAGCAAACTATATACGGTGTTTTCCCCAGTGGAGGTCATTCCATATCCTTAGGTAAGGAACAAAGAACCGCTTTCCTTTTTTGGTTACATAAGGTTCTACTGAATGAATATACCATAATTTATTTTAATCTGCTTACATATCTGTGCAGGGGGATAGCTCCAAGCTAAAGTCCTGGAAGTGTAATTTGCACTAAATATAAATAAAGGTCCATTTCATTGGGTGTTTTGTTCCAGAGGGCTTGTTGGGCAGCTTCACTGATGATGCCATTTCTGAAGACATTTTAGCAGAATTAGTAAACTGGAAGAATGGTTTAGAGACCTTTTTTTCAGACAGTGATGCCACTGATACTAAATGTGATTATAAAATGAAGTGATTCTACTTCTGTTTGAAAACATGGATCTTTCATACATGGAGATAAGTTTTGTCCCTGTCAGGTTGTACTGGTGCGTGAGACAGGTTAGGATCATATTATGGTTTGGCTTCTCCCTTGCAGTGTGATCAGGGGCAAGCAGCTTATTTTTCTGAAACTGTTGTGTTCTCTGTAAGATGTGGATGCAATACCTACCTCATAGGGCTTCCATGAGAAACAGGTGAAATAATGCATGTGATGTGTAGCACAGTGCTTTGCAAATTGTCCAATAAATAGTAGATATTAGTCCAAAAAATTTAAAAAGTAAAAAATAAATAAATAAAGTCAAAGGAGGCAAGAACTGTGTCTTTTCGTTTTCCGCTCATACAGTAAATATTGTTTTTGTTGGCTCTCAGTAAATATTTGTTAAAGCAGTGAACCAAGAACCCATAATTTTCATGGTTTCCTCTCATTCTAATAATACTCACAAGGCCTCAAATAATATGAAATACATTATCCAGCACACATTCACATAATAGTCAGAGCTGGGAAAGTAAGTTTGTGCTACAGGCCATCCAGTTAGGAAGAATTCTGATAAGGCAAAGGAAAAATGCAAATATCTTTCATTATAGCCAGAAGTACACCAACCTGGAGAATGCCATAGAAATTTTTGTGGAGAAATTTTTCTTCTTTTATAGGCATCTCAGTTGTTTTATTAAAAAAAAAAGAAGAAGAAGAAGAAGAAGAAAATAAAGCATAATCCATTAAGTTTAACCACTAAAGGTCAAAAACTCCCTAATATTGTCAGTTACATATGACCCAACCTAGCAGACTACGTATATTTACATAGTTTAGTTTATCACATGTGAGCAGTTTTTCTATAGTATTGTTTTCTGTACCTTGGAAGTAAAAAAAAAAGAAACACTGTCTTGATCCAAAATACAGTACTAAAGGAATATGAAATGTGGTGAATGACAAAGTTCTTTTCTGGTTAGAGAAAAAGAAAAAGCAGAAACTGAAACTTAGTCATGTTTAATCTAATATCTGAACACTTATAATAAACCAATATATCCAATTTTTCCAATCAACAACTTAAGTAAAATTCCAGAAGAATGATTAAGGCAAAAAAAACCATCCTAGGAGGCTATTGATTCAATTCAGTTGGACCATAGTTTTGAAGCAACTCCTGTGTATCAGGCAGTGTACTCAGCACAAACGATGCAGCCATGAAAGACGCAGGTACAGTCCCTGCCCTCAGGAATTTACAAGCACTGAAGGAGTCCCCAGTCTGTATCTCAACCCTTCACAACAGTTCTATCTTCTTCCAATTCTTTGGGGAAAACTCCTGGCCTCAGGCAGGTCCACAAGGAATGCTCTCCTTCCCCTAAGGGGAATTACTTCTCTTCACTTAGCCTGAATTCTTAGGAACAGTGCTATGTACCAAATCAGGTTTCAGTAAATATTCTTAGAATAAATGAAAGAAGAAATTAACTAATCACCCAACTGATATGAGAGGGAGCTGTGTAAATGAGGAGTTGGACGAGAATACCCATGGCTTGCTTTCCACAAAGTTCAGGTTTTCTGGCTTGACTGATCTTTTACCTGATCCTGAGACAAAGAAGACATTTTTATGGCTGATTTAAGTTAGCCTTACCCAAAAGTAAAAGTTCAATTTTCTTCTTTAACCATGTAATATGTGCACCAAATAACTCTAGCTCCTACAAGGTAGAAGAATCTCAGTTCTGTCACTTTGTGACTTGAGAAAAATTACAAACTCTCCCTGTGCCTATTTTTATAACTGTAAAATGTTGGTAATCATGTAGTAAATTTGTGAGGATTAAATAAGGCAATATATCTAAAGCGCTTGGTACAGTACCAGGCATAAGGTAAGCTCTCGGCCAGTATTGGTATTATATTATGCATGACTTGTAGCATTATTATCCCTCTTTCCATGTATTTTTTATTGGGGAAATCAAGGTACTGGTTAGATTGAAGAGCTCTGGTTAAAAGGCTCAAAACAAGATCCAGTACCTCCATTTAATCATTCTACAAATATTTATTGAGCTTCTGCAAGGCATCAGGGTTGACCAGCTCCCAGAATCAAATGGGTGACTTACTGGGGGCTTGGAAGGGAGAAGGGAGAACTGTGGAAGAATAAGTAAACCCGAAGTTAATGGGCCCAAACTAAGGTCTAAATTCTGAAGACAGAGAGCATAAATAAAACGGGTCAGGCACAGAAGTGAACCTCAGAGTCCTTGGGCAGCATTAAGTCTTAGAAAATTGTATTAACCTTTAACAAGAGGAGAGTCCAAGGTTGGAGAACTTTCTTACCCATGACTGGCCCCTACCTAATCTAGAATGCTAAAAAAAATTCCCCATCTTAAATGATCTTAAAAAATAACAGAGATGGTTTGTTGTGTTAATGTCCATCATCATAAAAAATCAAGAGAGAGAACACAGTTATCTTGTCAAGAACTGGAGGGCTATGCAGAAATGGAAGTCTAGTAATGAGCTAAGGATGAAAATCCAGCCTGGTGAGGAACAACGAGGATAATTTCCAAATATGTTGAGCAATAAAATGGGAAAATAAAAGCAGTTCCTCAGACTGAAGACCTATATCCCAGGTTGGCTCAAGGCTGGTCTTAAAGAGACTGAAGTCTGCAGGGGAAGAGGAGCAGTGGATTATCTAAGAATCCCCAACTTCTCTGCAGTGTCATGATTTGCTGATTGGTCTCCACCAACTACGTATCTGGTTTCCACAGACAATGTTCATTGTGAAATGCCAGAATCATCCTGCTAAAAATACACAAGACTCAGGAAACCACATTCATGGACTCAAAATGTCTTGTGTTTGTTTTTTGTTTTTTGCACTAGACCAGAGATTAGGAGAGGAGGAGATGGCTTGAGACATGTCAGAACTGTGCGGTGAAGGCTATTTGCAAACTAACATTCATACTTTTACAGATGCTGGAAGAATATGTGACTTGCCTGTGTCAGAGACAATTGACTTTATTCCTCTCAGCAGTAGTGGTAGCCAGAATATCATTATTTTCTTGCACTAGTTCCAAAAGAGCCAATTCCCATAGGGCAACACAAAGAGGGTCAGGTGACACCTGTACATACAATAAGCATTATAGGAGAGGGACCCTGAGCTTAGGGAACCTGAATCTTTTATACTGGACAGTAAGCATGCCTGCCCTTTGCTCTGAAGGGAGACACTATCTACATCTTCTAAGGCTGTTCACTGCACAAATATTCTGGAAATAATAGAGTGGGATAAAGTTAGTTATTTCCTTTGCTCATAAGACAGGGAGAAATGTGAGACTCCAAGACACTCCAAGAATTGTCTCCCAATATGACCTTGACACTAAGAGAATTCACAGAACATGCTTTAGTGCTTGGCGTCCTGTTGGTCCACGCCTTAAATACCTGTGGATCTGCAAAGTCCTTTCTGATTCAGGATGTCATCTAATCTGAACAAACCATTATTGCACATTCCCAAGAACATTTTCCTGAGCTTGTCAAACCACTTACGGGTATTCATTTCCTCTTTATTAAGGTCAGCACAAATTTCTAAAACTATTGTTTTTTACCATTTCCCAAAAGGATTTAGGGATTCATATTGTAAAAAGCTTCTGCAAAGTAGAACATCTCTCTCCCACTAGAGCTAGAACAGTAGTCAAAATATAGTCTATACCTATCATGGATTTAAGGTAGGCATAGTCCTACTTTATACTATGAAAACATTTCAATAATAACAATGCTCCTAGCATCCACCTACCATTCCACCCAAGCCTCCTAAGTAAGGATGTCAACGCTGAAGAGTAGCAAAGGCATGAGTCCTGGCTTTAAAGCTTACTAGCTATTGCCTTGGGTGAGTTACTTCGTCTACCTTAGCCGCCTTATTGTGAAATAGGTGTAATAATACTCACTCTCCCTACCTCACACAATTTTTGAGGAAGTCAAATGACTTAACATCTGTGATAGCATTTTATTATCAAGAAAAAAATCTTAGCCTCAGAAACTGGGTCATGATAGTATCAATATATTAGGCAGAGTTGTGGTGTAATCAGTTCTTTGCAATTGGATTCATGTGTTACTGGGTATACAGAGGAAACCTCTTTATCATCAAGGATTTGTGGGGGAGGGGAAGGGATGAGGCTGTTGGGTGAAAAGGGGAGGGGGTGGAAGGGAACACAATGTTATTTCTAGGTCAGAAGCCATTTCCAAATATATAAAATAGCCAAGGTTTTATGATACCAAACATTGGCTTTGGGTTAATTTTTAGTTGAGAATCAGTGAATAGAAAGAAATAAAATATACTATCCACTTTTCATTAATATCTTCATTAACCTGCCTTCCACGTTTTTGTCTTTTTCCAAGACACCAGTAAGACTACTGTCAGAGTATATTATTTTTCCCTGACAGTGTCAGTGTGGGCTACAAGCAATGCACAAAAGTCTCAAGAAAAAATAGTTTAAAACCCATAAAAGATGGATTGCAACTGGTGAAACAGTTCTCATGCTGCAAATTACAAAGACTTGGATCAAAAATTCTGCTCTCTGCCTAATTTTCCAGAAATGGAAAACCTTATAGACTGTTAATACAGTAAAAAGGCACAGAGCACAAGCACTCACAGATCAAAAGTGGGAAGCAAAGAAACCAGGAGAAAGTAAAAGGGACAGCGATCTGCTACTGATCCAAATAGTTCTGAAATAAAAACTAGAATAAAGATGAAAAAAAAAAACTAAAACATGAAAATACATTCTTATGATGTTGCATTATTTTCTTTAGGAAGAAAACTTGATCTAGATTATTTCTACTCCCTAAGATCTTGTACTCTGTTCTCTTTTCAGCAGTTGTCAAATTTTGGTAAAGATACCACTTAAAGGAAATAGATTTTCCATTAAAATTAAAGTTAACAAAAGCATCTCTCAGTTCCCTAAGTTCCCTTGAAAATGCAAATGCTTTGAATCAGCAATGGAATTAGATATGTATAAGTATGTTTCTAGTAGCATCCAATAGTCTAGAAAAAAGCAATCCATAGAGCTTCCAAGTATGAAGTCTCTTTCTGGAGAATAGTGAGTTCAGAAGTCAGTTTGTGTACCATGTGTCTTTTATGTTCTATTCTGTTTCCATTCTCGCTTAGCTTATTTTGACCTGTCTTCTAGTTCATCAATCCTGTGTCTTCTAGTTCAATAATGTGTTCACCTGGCTGTTCAAAACATCCAAAGTTTTTAATATTAAATATTGTATTTTTCAGCTCAAGAAGGTCCATTTGATTAATTTATATGGATTCCAATATTCTGCTGAAGTTATATTTTCATCTATTTTGTACATCATTTTCTCCATTTTCTTGATCAGATTAACCATAGTTATTTTAAAGTCCCTATCTGATAACAGCAATATCTAAATCATGTATGGGTTTATTGTCTTTTTTCTCTTGGGTTTTGGTCATTTTTTTTTTTCCTGTTTTAAAGCACATCTTGTAATTTTTTATTGACTGCTGAGTATCATAGAGACTCTGATATGGTCCTTAAAAGAGAGTTAAATGGTTTTCTGAAATTCAGGAAAAAAATGCTGGTGGATCAACTGATCCTGTCTAAGCTTGATTTAAAGCTCTGTTGTATTTCCTTTTTCCTAGGGTAAGGTCCCTACTCCTAGGGCTTGACAGACAGGGTCTCCACTGAGATCCTCAGGTTGTTTACCAATGCCCCTGTACTTTGGCAGCACTTGAATTCCTATCTCTCTCCCCGGTGTCATGAGGCTAAAATACTCCAGAGATCTGTTTTTTAGCCATTCAGATGTCCTTTTGTGCTACATTTCTTGAGGTCTTTGTCCTGCTTACGTACAGACTAGTAGTTGACAACTGACTTGAACAGAATTTATATGGAGATATTTGGGCTACTTTTCTGAGGCTTACTCCCCTCCAGAAATTTTCCCCTCTAGTTCTAGCCACTTTGTTTGCCCCAAAGTCTGATATCATTCTCCTTAGTCCAATAACAATTGCCACTTTCTTCTTATACTTCATTCACCTGTGCTAAAATTTAGACAATGCTCTCACAGGGGTAGCTAGGGAGAATTTAAGTGCAGCCAATGCGTTTCTCTTCTCTCAAGGATCATAACCACCCTTGTGTCCCGACTATGTCGGTTGCTCTCCAATGTCTTCAATCTATTATCTTACATATTCTGTCCAGCTTTTATAGTTATTTATTGCAGGAAGGTTTGTCCATTACAAATGACTCCATCATGGAAACTAAAGTCTACAATACAAACGTTATTACAGAGAACGCTTAGTGCGGTAAGCTTTCAGGTAGAAGCAAGCACAGATACATGGATCATGATACAAAAGAGAACCAGATACCCTCCTTAAGGTTGGTAGAGCAGTAAATGTTGTTCGACATGGTAGAATAAAGTAAGGGAGGATTCACTGTATGGTGGGCAGCCTACTATGATAGCAGGCAATAGAGAAATTCTGATTTACTGTAACGAACAAAAATAAGCACAATTCAACATCAAGGTAGCGACAATCAGGTGAGCACTTGTAACAGGGGCTAGGTGATCCTCAAAATTCTGAACTTTAATATGAACAAGGCTTCTAGAAGGCAAGGAATCCCGAAGTGAGGCCTAGCATAGTTGCACGGGTCTCTGGTGCCATTAATTTTCCCTGCCAAAGGAAGTCTTTTATTTTGCCTTGATCATGGCTAATCAATCAAGCTTAATCATTGAGAGGAACCACTCTAGGCTTAAAGCAACTTTGACTAGTTAGAATAAACAGTGACCTTGGCCATCAGTAATTACATAAGGAGATATATTTCTATCAGGAGATCTATACTCCATTACCACCCGTTCAGGTTCTACTGTAGGATTAGACTATAAGAAAGAACCCTCCATCCTCAGCATTATTCAACTTCATCAGTGACCTAACCATCCAACAGAGATCAGGAGGCATCCAGCCCATGGGATTTGTGACTCACAGCAATAACAAAATTACTTACTTAATAAAAAAATCATTAAAAATAAAGTAACTTTTTTTGCTTTAAAAAAGTTTAAATAAAAATATAAATTAATAAAAATTAATCGAAATCCTGCCTTTCCTTCCAATATATAAGTATTGCATTTACCATGAACAGAGCATTATATAATGATTAATATTTAATGTTTAAAGAATTAATATTTTTCACACAATTTTTACTTTCTAGCTAAGCCACTACAAGAGACACAGTATTTATTTATGCATCTCTCTCTACATTCCTCTTCTACCTATGAGGGAAAAGATGGCGTTTTCATCAACTTGATATTCCCAGGGCGTCATATGGTACCCAGTAGGCACAGAGCAGGTGATTAACAGATGATTAATGAGTTAATCAATTAAACACTGGGATGGATTTGCACTGATCCAAGGACATGCCCGTCATGCTGATATCAAGCTAAATGGACTTTCTGTCAGGTACAACTCTCTAATAAAAGTGGAGAAGAGAAAAGGATCTGGATTGTTAAAGGGCTCTAATTTACAGATCCTTTACTAGGAAGGATACAGGGTAAAATCAAAAGAGCAGAAGAGGAGAGGATATTTATTCAAGAACTGGCTCCGCCACTGTCTGTCTGAGAGTGTGTCTTTGAGTAAGGCGCACATTGCCTACGGAGTCGGTTTCCTCACCCGTTGAAGGGGAGGTGCGCTCACGGGCTTTGCAGAGTTCTGCAGAAGTGGTGAGCCCAGCTCCAACCCCCTCTCTTGAAACAACTACAGCTTCTCCTCCTGGTTTTTATAGGTTACATTTTTGTAATTAGGTGCCATGGTGAGAAGCTGGAAAAGCATAAGACCGCATGATCAGAAGTGTTTTCTTCCAACTTTACCAGTTTCTAATCCTATATATATTTAACTAGCTGAGAAAAAAAAAGAAGCTGTCAGTTTCTCTAATCAGAACCAAAAATTAAACTACTACTTTCACGGTGCTTACTTTTGGCAGATTTTCTAAGACAAACTCCCAAGACTTTCATAATTTTTAAACTCACATACTTAGTGAATATTTAGTCCATGTCTTAAATACCCAGAATTCCTGACAGCGCTTATTCTGAGAAGTAAGGCCACATCTAAAGGGACTTCTTAGTCTATTTAACAAATATTTCTTTAGAAGAAAGCCTCAGTTTCAAAGCAAGATAATTTAATTTAGTAACTAAGCTGCTAATTTACCTTGTTTATAAAATTTTTAGTAACTGAAAACATTATTCTTCTGTTTTTCATTCAATGGCCCTTACCGTGAACTAACAATGCTTATGAGATCACTGGAGCACTGAGAAGTCCCTCTCGGAAAGTGAATTTCCCCTGGATCCCTAATTTTTTTAGTTTTTTAATTGGGGAAAATAAATCTTTCATCTTCCTTGATAATCTTAATTATTAAAGTAAATATAATAGTCTCTAACATTTGGGGAGCACTTACTATGTACATCAACGCTATTATAAACACTTTAAATAAACTATACTTCATTGAATTCTCACAACAACCCCCAAAGGTAGGTTTCGCTATGCTCTCCATCTTCCAAAGGGGCAGCTGAGACACAAGCTCTCACACTTAGTGAGGGGCAGAACAAGCCCCACCCAAGCGCCTGACTCCTGAGCCCAAGCCTGGAGCCTCATTGCTGCATGTCAGCAGCCAATGCAGGGCATTAACGTCCTGGGAATGAAACAAACCAGGATGCTGAAACTTACTAAAACAACAGCCTTAATTTAGAATTCATGTTATTCTTTTCCGTTTATTTTTATTTTCCTCAGAATATATTTCCCCATAGTAAATTAAGTAAGATTGGATGAAGTAATGAGAAAAACACAAAACAATGGAGATGGAGCTAAAGTCAGCAAACCTGTCCTTAGCACCAGTTCTGCCACTAACTGGTTATGTGGCTTTGGACAAGTCTTTAAATATCTATTCCAAGCCTTAAGGGGAAAAAAAAAAAAAAAACTCTAATTGAACCTACCTAAAATTCATGGGGTTTTTAGGGAGCCATATCAATAGTATTATTAATCACCAAAACATGTGTGATAATTATTATTATTAAAGGAGTAACTGCAAATAATAGGCATGCTTTACTCTATTATACAATCCTAAACTGAGCTTAAAAAAAATATTCTAAGACAGTTTAAAAATGGTTTCCTTTGTTTCATGGGACTTTTCCTAAAGATAACAGTAAAACTGTCACTATTTCCTGTAAGACTCTTCATTACTCTGCAACTTCCTGAGGATGAACCACATTAAATAAACTATAGAGAGGCCACAGTTAGAAGACATGGTACTTAGCAAACTCTACTTAAGTTTATTCATTTTATAGAACAGATGCCTTGCCTTTTGTTTTTCAGAAAGAAAGAAATTTAAATTAAAAGCACATATTTTTTGATATATTTATGTCAAATAAAATCTAGTCTACAAGTGGAAATACTAAATAGTAAGATTTGGTCGGTATGTGATCTTATGGTAGAATTTCCACTGGGATTGTTCCTTTCTTTCATACCTTACCTTTTTCATAGTAGGAAGTCAGGCTCTGGCAGTGACTTCATCCTGTTACCTGAAACCAAAGACATGGTGTTATTTCCACAACAAGCTAAAAAGAAACCTCCTATTCTTAAATTTGCTAGTTGTATGTTCCAAGTCGAAATTACATTTCCATCATATTCAGGATTTGCCCATATAAAAATATGTGCTAACACCTTTATGTGTAGACATTTTATAACCATTTAGGTCAACTGAGCTTTAAACAAATCAACACAGTAAAATGTGTAAGTTAAATACTTTTAACTTCCTTCTTTAGGGGTGGGGAGTGGAGGCGGAAATTTGATCTTTGTATTTGCTTTTCAACTTTTGGCTAAACATATGCATCAAGAATTAGTCCACAAATTAAATGAGTATAAAATTAAAAGAACTACCAATTTTCGGTTGGTTTACTTTCGGTTTAATGTCCTAGGTCTTTTTTTTAAATACACAAAATTCACAAAACATGAACTCTATATTGTTTTACCCATTCATCTTCTGATTCAATTGTTGTTTCTCTTGATTGACTGTTAACAAAAATCACCCCCCTTTGTAGCATTCAGACTCTACTTTGTAATGCTCTCAATGAAAATGACTTCACCACTTCCAACCATATGTAAACACACCACATGAAAGACAAACTATTGACCCAAATAATCCCAAGAATGTAAGAGTTGATGTGGCTTAGAGTTTTGCGTAACTCCTGAAGTTTTAACTCCTGATACTCTACTTCGGGACGAGGGGAAGAGAAATCTGACAAGGTTGGCTTAGTAGGTCTGTAATGTCCTGCTTTAATATCCAGCCATTTTCCACACTTTGTGACTGTCTGTAAGAATTCCAGGAGTTACACAGAGTAGGAAATAGTTCCACAGATTAGTTATTGAAAAGGACTGCTCTGTCTCCATGCCTTTGGGGTGCCAGTTGCCTCAAGAGCAGCTGGATCCCACCAAGCTTAATTCAATTCAAGTCAACTCATACTTACTAATATGCAAAGTACCCTGCAAGGGCTGTGGAGAAAATTAAGACAAGCACAAGCTGGGCCTAAGGCATTTCTAGGGAAAATAATACACTTCAGCAAATCTCATGAGACAAAAATCCACTTGTGCTAAGTCTTCCCCCTCATTTTGCATTTGTTTTAACTGCTCTTCCAAATAGCGTTCTGAGGATGAAATGGCATCATTGCCTTCACCCAATCCAAGACTTGTGAGTTGTTTCTAACTTCCAAACGCGTAAAGGCACATGTCTGATTATAAAGCAAATTTTACTTTACACGTAGATTCTATTTATTCTCAAAAAGTTCTGGTGGGGATGGAAAATTCACAATCAAATAAATAAGGACATGCTAGTGGATTCCATTTTATTTGTTACAAACAACATTGCTAAGTTTTTGAAAAATATTTTAAATCTAATCAGTCTCCACTTCTAGCCTAAAGATAACAATCATTACTTATTTGATTTGAGAGTGTCAAAAATAAATTTTTGAGTGTTATTTAAGTTGGTTATTTAAAAAGACAGTCTTTATTAAATCATACATTGAATAAACATCACCCCTTCATTAACAATTATATTTTAATTACTAGATACACAGTAAAAGTTTGCCACAATAAAAAATGTACATACCCACATAATATGAATAGTTTATTAATGGTACATTTCATCTTATATTTTATATCATATTTTTGTGACTTTTTAATTATTCTTTCTTGTTGACTCACATTTGTCTCCAAACTGTTATAACTGTGGCAGTTTTGTTTTTTCAGTTAGTTTTCTGAATGTGATACTTAAAAGCCAAATTGCCAATTCAAAGCCATACATCTGACAACACCATCATTAAAGATTATATTTGTTCTACAAACATTTACTCAACAAACTCTCATCAAGTGACATCTATAAACAAGGTATTGGGCTTGGTACTAGGGACCAAGAGGTGAATGGCTCACTTCTGCTCTTGTGGAGCACCATCTGGAGCGAATTACCGTACAGTTAGAGAATATGGCTATGAAAGGATAAGCACCTAACCCAGTCTGGAATGCTAAAACAGAAAGTGACATGTGCGCTGAGAGCTGAAGGATCAGTAAGAGTTGGCCAGCCTGTAAAAGGCATAAAATCACCCTCAGACTAAAAGTTCTTAGTGAAGTATCCTGTGAATGCACCCATTACTGAGTGGCTGAATGAATGAAAGAATGCTCGAGACAGTTTGAGCAAGTAATACTGGTTTCAGTCATGTTTGTTTCTCGGTAACATAAACATTTTCAATACTTTATAGTTATGGGATGTTCACTGCATGCATAACGCCATATAGGAGTCATGGAGAATCACAAAAAGGAAGAAATATAATCTCTGCTCTCAAGAAACATGCATTAATTCAGCAAATGTTTATTGTGCTTTGTGTTTTTTCCATATGCCTGGCGCTTTGCAGGTTGTGGAGAGAAAAAATAATAGATACTATTTAAAGCCAGAAGAGAAACAGAGCATAACAATAATTTCAGCATTACTAACTCTGAGTTTTGAGACTCTCTTAATCATTCCTTATAAATCTGCAAGTGTATTCTTAACATTCTCTAAGCCCTGAAAACTATTATAAAGCAATATATATGTTCCAAAGACTAGAGGACTAAAAATAAAAGTGATATATTCAACATTAGAGTAAAAGAAAGAAACTAGGATTGCACTGTAGTCCCTTCCTTAATCCTTCAAGTTCATCCCCATGTTGGCTCACGTCCAAACAGCCCGTCTATTCTCTTTCATATATGTCGCAACATTCACAAAGTCAAGACTGTTCACACCATTCCTAAGGTCTGGAATGCCCTTGCTGTTCCTCTTGTCCTCATCCTTTAACCCAGCTTATATCCGTTAAAAGGTCACGCTGGGTTTTCCACATTGGTTACTTCTCCTTCCTCTTCACTTACAGAACACTTAATGCTATATCCCTCCGTGACCACTTAATGACTCACCACTGACCCACCGACACTTGAGAAAGAGCTCTTGAGCCTCATAGCAAATGGTTCTATCATTATCTATACCTCAAAGTTCTTCAAAGTTCTAATAAACTTTTGGGTCATGAAATATGACATCACACCAATCCTCCAGAGTTTTCAGTGTCGTGTGGTTACCATGTCAGAAAACTGTGAAGATCATTGGTTTAATGCTTAGTCCATGTGTAACTTTCTTCTGCAAATAGATCATAACCTCCTTGTAAGCAAGAACTAGATATCTTTTGATACCCCACTGTGTTTAAAACAATGTTAGAAATATATCAAATGCTCAAAATATTTGTGAATTATTTATTTCACTGAAAGGGAAACAATAATAAATGTCTGATTGAGTTTTAATTTAGAGCATTTGAATAAATTTATTAGCTTGCAATAATTTTCTACTAATATCTTCTTATGCCTAAGGTTAGGCAATTTTGACAATTGCATTAATTTTTAGAAAATACATCAGCCAGTCAACCAGCAATTTTTCCTACATACCTAGTATCCAATTTTTTAGAGAATTTCTTACTTCAATAAATTATGGCTTGAATGAAATAAACACTGTATTCGCTAGTATTCTAAAAACCACAAACTTACCAGATATGAATACATGAGCCTCAGATATTTTATTTATATGATCAATAAATAAATTGATAGAAGTACGCTATAATAT
Organism: Balaenoptera borealis; assembly: GCF_965194805.1. Classification (NCBI taxonomy): domain Eukaryota; kingdom Metazoa; phylum Chordata; class Mammalia; order Artiodactyla; family Balaenopteridae; genus Balaenoptera; species Balaenoptera borealis. The sequence goes on from NC_138873.1 coordinate 31,130,359, forward strand.
ATATCACCATAGTTCCTAAAACCTTAGTAGTTGTGAGTTTTAGCTAAATATAGCATATTTATAGGCTATTTTAAAGTTCAAGCTAGTTCTCAAACTTTATATAAGGAATTCATTCAATGGTAGATTTGTTTGTACTCGATGCTGTGTGAGAGGTTATTCACAAATACTCAGAAATCAACTTCCAAGAAATACCTTAAATTACCTAAAAACTATTTTTTTAAAGTAGCAATTTTCCAGCAAGCTTCCCTATGATCTTTGATATCTTCAAACCAAAGTAATTTCTATACCTTTACCATTCCAAAATTTTAGAACTTTTAGAAAGCCTTTGCCCAAAAATGCCATAAAAATATTATCATTTTCTATGTATTCCATTATGTCTTTTTTAAAAGGGGTGGGTTAGAAAGCATTGTTATATCCTAATACTATGAAAGAATTAGGAAATGTTATAAGTAATTACATTAGAAAATATAAATGTGAAAGTAAAACTACTCTCTCTCTCACATTAGTGAAGTCTGTATCAGCTAGGACATTTTGGAGTACAATAACCAGATCCCATTAAAAAAAGTGGGCTGGACGTATTGGCTCATGAAACTGATGAAACTGATGAAACTGATTAAGTACCAAGAACCCAGGTTTTCTCTGCATCTCTGCTCTGTATTTCACTTGCACTCCACACATTGGTCTCCCAGCAACTACAGGTGCTCTTTTAATGATTCTCAAATGTCTACAGCATCCCCAAACCTCACAACCTCACACGACCTTCCACCTCCCTCCAATGCTTATTCAGATAGCCTATCCTGATCACCTGGGATTGCAACGCTATATCTATATATCTTATTTCTAATGTGTGGGTTCTATTAGACAGTAAAATAAGCTTAGAGATTGCAAGGGTTCTTAGACCCAATTCCAGTGAGTGTGTTGTGTGTGTGTGTGTGTGTGTGTGTGTGTGTGTGTGTGTAGGCTTCCCCACATTAACAAACAATTCAGATTGAACAATTAAAGGGCTCAGTCTCATAAGACTGTCCTCCACTTCAGAGATCAGTTGCAAGGCCAGGCTGTTACCTGTGCTTTTGACTGACGGGTTATAAATCAAAGGTTCCCATGACCCCCTCCTTGCTTTCTATTAATTTGCTTGAACAGCTCTCAGAACTCAAGAGAAACATTTTACTTAACAGCCAGAAGGAAGAGACACATAGGACAAGGTATACGGGAAGGCACGCTGAGCTCCACGCCCTCTCCAGGCACACCACACCACTCCCCCAAACCTCCATGTGTTCACTAACCCGGAAGCTCTCCGAACCCTGTCCTTTTGTGTTTTTATGGAGGCTTCATCACATAGGCATGGTTGATTAAATCATGGGCCATTGGCAATTGATTCAACCTCCAGCCCCTCGCAGCTCCCCAGAGGTCTGGTATAGTGGGGGCGTGAGGGGGGGAGTAGACAGAAAGTTCCAACCCTCTAACCTCATGTTTGGTGCCAATGGCAACCAGCTCCATGCTTAGGTGCTTCCAAAAGTCACCTCATTCATATAACAAAAGACACCTTTATCCCTCTCAACACTTAGGAAATTTCAAGTGTTCTGAAAGCCATGAGCCAGAAATGGCACAAAGACTGAGTATATATAAGAAATACATTTTGGTCATCTGAAGGACCAAATATATTTCTTATAAATCACAGTATCATGGAGGTCAAGATCAGCATTTTTTAAAAAATGGAATGTAATCGATTTTAAAATACCAAAGCTATCACATATAGTAACAATAAATATTGTTTCCATAAATTTTTTATTTCACTGTGTGTGTGTATATGTAAGTGTATATGTACTGGAACAAATATAAAACAAGCTCCTACTATAGTCAAAAGTTCATTTGGTGTAAACACACTTTACAGCTCCTCCAGGTGCAGGATATGCAAGATTAGTAAGTTATAACGGCATGATTAGCATGATGAAACTACTTTACTGAAACTGACTGGAGCAAAATAGGAAATGAAAAAGTTATAAGGGCAGGGGTGGCGGGTAGTGATAAATAAGAATGGGGAAGATAGGAACCAGACAAAGGGATTTATCTTGGAAGCAATGGAAACCATGTGAAGGTTTCAAGCAGATGAGTAAATACTTTGCAGTGATAGATTCTTCAGGCAGCAGTGCAGGCAATAAATTGGAAAGGGCAAATAAGGCAGGTCAAAGACCAGTTAATAACAGAAAGACTAACGTAGTAATTCAGACAAAAGATGCTAATGGCATGATATGTTGGGAAGATATCATGAAAAGTTAGAGTCTATAGAGCTTTGGGACTGACTAAATATAGGAGGTGAAAGAGAAAAAAGAATATCAAACAATGTATAGGCTTCAGTATGGAGTGGTATGGGGGTTTCAATCACTAAGACTGGGAAACATTAAAGGGGGCAGATTTGGGGGTGGGGGCGATGAGTGTGGCTTTGAACATGCTTACTTTAAGGTCTGTGTAGGACATTCAGATTAATATTCTGTACATGGCACAAATGTTTCTGGTCGAGATCCAGAGAGCAGGGGACCATCAACAATGTGGCCGCGGAAAAACATGTAAGTAAAAAGAGGACCAGGGACAAAAGACCACGGGGCATCTACATCAAAGGGGCAGGCAGAGGGAAATAAGACTTCAAGGGACACCAAAGGAAATGGCCGAAGAGATGGAGAGAGGACAGGGCTCAACTACAAAACCCACAGAGAAATCAAGTTATATAAGGACTGAAAAGAATCCACTGGATTTGGCAATGAATAGGTTGTTTGGTGGCAATTTGCAGTGCTAGAATCAGAAGCCTTATTGCAGTGGGTTGCCTGGTAAGTATTTGGAGACAGTAAATACAGAGGGTTTGTGTGTGTGTGTGTGTGTTTGTCATCATGTGCTATGAAGTATGTGTGTGCTTCAGGAGCTTCAGAGTATGAAAAAGCACTATATAGAGGGATGTGTAGGACAAAGGGAAGGTTATTTTATTTTGTTTGGGGATTTTGCTTTTTTCTGTGGGAGAAACTTACACGTCTTTATAGGCTGAGAAGAAGCTACGAGAAAAAAAAGAAATTGAAAGATGAGAAAAAGTGAACGTGTTCCACAGTAGACAGGAGAAAGGCCAAAAGCACAAGTAGAAGTCTGTCTAAATCAGTACCGTCCAATCAAGCTTTCTGTATGATATTAAGGTTCGCCACTCCAACCAATTCAGTGGCCACTAGCCATATGTGGCTACTGAACACTTGAAATGCAACTAGAACAACTGACGAAATGGATTTTAAATTCTGATTAATTTAAATTTAAATGGTCATATGTGACCAGAATCTGAAGAACTCAACACTGCAGCTTTAAGCTAGAGTGAATGTGGGGCTGAGGATTCATCAGTCCTGGGGAGGAAGGCTTGAGTGGCTCATGCCTGATGGTCTCGTGTAGGAAGGAGGACTGATGTGCTGGGAGGGAGAGGGCAGGGTAGGAACCTTGAGGGAAGCAGGGAGGTTTAGAAGGGACACCAAGGAACAGATAGGAAAGGGCTGACCAGAAAGACTAAAAGCACAGCATAGCAGAACTGAGGGCCCGGCTGAGACTGGAGACCATAAATATATGGCAGACAGTGTAGGAGCAACTAAGGCAGGGCAGTTGGCTGGAAAAAAGATTGGGAGGCTGAACGCCAGAGGTGCTAGCAAGAGACCGTTGCCCTAAAACATGATGCCATAGAGAAGGAAGCCGTGTGTTTAGAAGAAAAGGAAGGGGGCAAGAGATCCCGGTCTCAATCAGGTCAAAGAATAGACATAAAGGGTAAGTGAGAGAGAGAGAGAGCAAGAGACAGCAGATGGTTTAGTACCTGAGGGGATGGAGCACTTCTAGGTAATGGCAAGGTTTGGGGCGAGTCTTGGTTGGCTTTAAAGAAGCAGGCAACAAGAACTGAGAAGTAAGTTCTGGTGGATACTGGGGGAAACCCATGATGGTGGCAGGAGTTAGGGTTCAGTGGAAGAACAGAAGCCAGGTGCAAAGCCTTCGACCACTCAGAAAATCAGTAAGTGTGCTGTAAAGACACACAGGAAGATCGCCCATAAGAATAAGAATCTTTAGGACAGGGTTTCTTCAGAACTCTGCACCAAACTGGAGAGGGGGGAAAGACAGGCAGTGTGGGAAAGGTGGTCTCATCTGTGGCATACCAGGGTCCTGAAGGAGGACTTTAGGGGAGAAGCAGAGAGATAGAAAGAAGGTTGACAAACCACCTACCAAGATGACTATTTCGCAACAGGCAAAGGTCACGTTGGTACCATTATCATCCCTACCCAACCTTTAAGTTTCTCTATTCAGCTTCCTTAACACTTTCGTTGTGCCTCACTTTCTCCAAAGAGACAGAGGAAATACCACATTTTTGACTATTACTATTACAAAATTAGGTCACGTCTTTTGTAGCTATTAAATGCAATTGTATCATTCAAAGGGATATTTCATTTTCCACTTGCACAGTTCTCTCTATTTTGGAATTGTCTTTTCTAGCAATGGAATTCCATAAAGTTAAATTTTCTCATATGTACAGGGTAGGTTCAGTATCATTCCTGATGTGAGGCTGTGTCATATTATCATAGCCACGCCATTCTCATCCTCGTGTTATACATATTAGCACTTTCTTTCTCTCTTTTCCTCTCTTTCATGTCATGATTTTAATGGCAAAAACTAGAAACTTAAATTTTCTTCCCTCTCTTGCAGTGCCAATATTGCCCATGTGTACACACACACACACACACACACACACATCTCTCCATGTCCCACAGAGACATTTTCCAGGCACTATTTTTTCAACTATCATAGAATCATTAAATCCAAGATGGAACAGCAGCCTAATTTATTATTTTATCATAAATATTTCTACTTTCTCACGGATATTAATATAATCTGCTTAGATGTTTTAGATATGCACGCTCAATAATAATTGGTATCAAATTCCTTAACGGTATTCTTTGCTTCTTTCAAGAACTTATACTCCCAACTGTGGCAATTTGATGGCAAAAAAAAAAAAAAAAAAGAAAAGAATGGGATCCTAAGGACAGAATCACAAGTCATAAATCATTCACAAGTGACATAACAATAGTATGTGTTTTGCTAGAAAAAGTCTGTCAACAGAAACTGTTAACCACATTCTTTTCTTTCCATGCAATTTGCATAGTGCATGACCCCGAAACCTACTGGGCTAAGGGGCTAATATTTGGTCAATGTGCTAATGCAAAAAAGTTAGATATGAATGAAAAGGAAAATTTTACCTTAACGAACGTTTACTGAGTGCTTATTCTGTGACAAACATTGTGCTTGGTACTTTGCAAGATTTGAGGGATTTAATCCTCACAAATTGTCCCAACAGTCTTATAAGGTAGGGTACTAGTAATATCTCCAAGTTAAGAGGAGCCAGCTGAGGCTCAGATAGATTAAGTAGTTTGCATGATGTCACACATTTAATAAAACAGCTGACTGGGGCTTCCCTAGTGGCGCAGTGGTTGAGAATATGCCTGCTAATGCAGGGGACACGGGTTCGAGCCCTGGTCTGGGAAGATCCCATATGCCGTGGAGCAACTGGGCCCATGAGCCACAACTACTGAGCCTGCATGTCTGGAGCCTGTGCTCCGCAGCAAGAGAGGCCACGATAGTGAGAGGTCCGCGCACTGCGATGAGGAGTGGCCCCCACTTGCCACAACTAGAGAAAGCCCTCGCACAGAAACGAAGACCCAACATAGCAATCAATCAATCAATCAATCAATCAATCTTTAAAAAAACAAAAACAAAAAAAAGAAACAGCTGACTAATGAAGTAAAGAAGAAAAAGAAAAAAAGATCTCTCCTGAAATAGTCAAAAAGAGAAATACTAAGTGCAGCAAATTCTATATTCATGTCACTTCTGTATAACCTCTGTCAATAGAACATTTGAAATCAAGATAACAAAAGTTGCCCTAGTTAAATCCAAAATGGTGGCTAATTTTAGGAACTGCTTTCCAATACAGAATTAACTTACTTTAGGTAATAAATGTTCATACTAGAATATCAAACTAGAATTGTTGAAAATCATCTTTAATTAAATACGAATCAAGTTTACTTTGTAGGCTTTATTCTTGAGATCTTAAAATGTAAACACCAACGGTTTTTAAAACATGATCTATTGGTTTCTTTGTTTTTTCCTTTGCTTTCCTAGGCTTGACTGAATACTGGGCTGCCTGAAATAGTAGAACAGTAGTATTTCCCTACCATCACCACTGCCAAGAAAAAGAAGGAGCCTAAGCAAATGACCTTCAGCTGTGCTTGTCTAAAGGACGCCAGGTGATGCACTGTCAATGCACTTGGTCACCTGCCCTCGATACACACGGAGTCTGAGAAATCCCCTAGTCTTTGGCAGTTGTAGACAGAAGTCTACAGATCACCATTTCTGCTCAATATAAGGTCATTTTCCCTTCTTGGAAAGTCGGATGTGAAGCGCGAACAATACAGGAGTTTGGAGTTCCTGAGCCCTCTTTAGATTAAGGCCAGGCTTCCGTGAGCAAGAAGAGAACATCAGAGAAGCAGAAGAGGTACCACCACGCTATGGGGGCCCCTCACTGGCAGCACCTCCAGAAGCTGGCCAGGAGGAATCTGCTGGACTGGTGAGGAGGGGCCTGTGCAGATAGAGTCAAAGCCAACGGGGCTTTGTGCTCAGTTCTACTACAACAGTGCCCAGCCCAACAGCGCCCAGCACAGTACCTAGCACAGAGCCCACCATAGTACCCAGCACAGCGCCCACCGCAGTGCCCAGCAGAGCACCCAGCACAGCGCCCAGCACAGCGCCCACCACAGCGCCCAACACAGCACCCAGTACAGCACCCAACACAGTGCCCAGCACAGCACCCAGCACAGCGCCCAACACAGCACCCAACACAGCACCCAGTACAGCACCCAACACAGTGCCCAGCACAGCGCCCAACACAGCACCCAGCACAGCACCCAGCACAGCACCCACCACAGCACCCAGCACAGCGCCCACCACAGTGCCCAACACAGCACCCAGCACAGCACCCAGTACAGCACCCAACACAGTGCCCAACACAGCACCCAGCACAGCGCCCAACACAGCACCCAGCACAGCACCCAGCACAGCACCCACCACAGTGCCCAACACAGCACCCAGCACAGCACCCAGCACAGCGCCCACCACAGTGCCCAACACAGCACCCAGCACAGCACCCAGCACAGCGCCCACCACAGTGCCCAACACAGCACCCAACACAGCACCCAGCACAGCGCCCAACACAGCACCCAACACAGCACCCAGCACAGCGCCCAACACAGCACCCAGCACAGCACCCACCACAGCGCCCAATACAGTACCCAGCACAGTACCCAGCACAGCACCCACCACAGTGCCCAACACAGCACCCAGCACAGCACCCAGCACAGCGCCCACCACAGTGCCCAACACAGCACCCAACACAGCACCCAGCACAGCGCCCAACACAGCACCCAACACAGCACCCAGCACAGCGCCCAACACAGCACCCAGCACAGCACCCACCACAGTACCCAATACAGTACCCAGCACAGCACCCAGCACAGCACCCAACACAGTGCCCAACACAGCACCCAACACAGCACCCAGCACAGCGCCCAACACAGCACCCACCACAGTGCCCAATACAGTACCCAGCACAGCACCCAGCACAGCACCCAGCACAGCACCCAACACAGCACCCAGCACAGCGCCCAACACAGCACCCAGCACAGCACCCACACAGCACCCACCACAGTGCCCAATACAGTACCCAGCACAGCACCCAGCACAGCACCCAACACAGTGCCCAGCACAGCACCCAGCACAGCGCCCAACACAGCACCCAGCACAGCACCCACCACAGTGCCCAACACAGCACCCAGCACAGCACCCAGTACAGCACCCAACACAGTGCCCAGCACAGCGCCCAACACAGCACCCAACACAGCACCCAGCACAGCGCCCACCACAGTGCCCAGCACAGCACCCAGCACAGCACCCACCACAGTGCCCAACACAGCACCCAGCACAGCACCCAGTACAGCACCCAACACAGCGCCCAACACAGCACCCAGCACAGCGCCCAACACAGCACCCAGCACAGCACCCACCACAGTGCCCAACACAGCACCCAGCACAGTACCCAGCACAGCACCCAGCACAGCACCCAGCACAGCGCCCACCACAGTGCCCAACACAGCACCCAACACAGCACCCAGCACAGCGCCCAACACAGCACCCAACACAGCACCCAGCACAGCGCCCAACACAGCACCCAGCACAGCACCCACCACAGTGCCCAATACAGTACCCAGCACAGCACCCAGCACAGCACCCAACACAGTGCCCAACACAGCACCCAACACAGCACCCAGCACAGCGCCCAACACAGCACCCACCACAGTGCCCAATACAGTACCCAGCACAGCACCCAGCACAGCACCCAACACAGCGCCCAACACAGCACCCAGCACAGCACCCAGCACAGCACCCAACACAGCACCCAGCACAGCGCCCAACACAGCACCCAACACAGCACCCAGCACAGCACCCAACACAGCACCCAGCACAGCACCCACACAGCACCCACCACAGTGCCCAACACAGTACCCAGCACAGCACCCAGCACAGCACCCAACACAGTGCCCAACACAGCACCCAACACAGCACCCAGCACAGCGCCCAACACAGCACCCACCACAGTGCCCAATACAGTACCCAGCACAGCACCCAGCACAGCACCCAACACAGTGCCCAACACAGCACCCAGCACAGCACCCAGCACAGCACCCAACACAGCACCCAGCACAGCGCCCAACACAGCACCCAACACAGCACCCAGCACAGCACCCAACACAGCACCCAGCACAGCACCCACACAGCACCCACCACAGTGCCCAACACAGTACCCAGCACAGCACCCAGCACAGCACCCAACACAGTGCCCAACACAGCACCCAACACAGCACCCAGCACAGCGCCCAACACAGCACCCACCACAGTGCCCAATACAGTACCCAGCACAGCACCCAGCACAGCACCCAGCACAGCACCCAACACAGCACCCAGCACAGCGCCCAACACAGCACCCAACACAGCACCCAGCACAGCACCCACACAGCACCCACCACAGTGCCCAACACAGTACCCAGCACAGCACCCAGCACAGCACCCAACACAGTGCCCAACACAGCACCCAACACAGCACCCAGCACAGCGCCCAACACAGCACCCACCACAGTGCCCAATACAGTACCCAGCACAGCACCCAGCACAGCACCCAACACAGCACCCAGCACAGCGCCCAACACAGCACCCAACACAGCACCCAGCACAGCACCCACACAGCACCCACCACAGTGCCCAATACAGTACCCAGCACAGCACCCAGCACAGCACCCAACACAGTGCCCAGCACAGCACCCAGCACAGCACCCAGCACAGCGCCCAACACAGCACCCAACACAGCACCCAACACAGCACCCAGCACAGCGCCCAACACAGCACCCACCACAGTGCCCAATACAGTACCCAGCACAGCACCCAGCACAGCGCCCAACACAGCACCCAGCACAGCACCCACCACAGCACCCAACACAGCACCCAGCACAGCACCCAGTACAGCACCCAACACAGTGCCCAGCACAGCGTCCAACACAGCACCCAACACAGCACCCAGCACAGTGCCCACCACAGTGCCCAGCACAGCACCCAGCACAGCACCCACCACAGTGCCCAACACAGCACCCAGCACAGCGCCCACCACAGTGCCCAGCACAGCACCCAGCACAGCACCCACCACAGTGCCCAACACAGCACCCAGCACAGCACCCAGTACAGCACCCAACACAGCGCCCAACACAGCACCCAGCACAGCGCCCAACACAGCACCCAGCACAGCACCCACCACAGTGCCCAACACAGCACCCAGCACAGCACCCAGCACAGCACCCAGCACAGCGCCCACCACAGTGCCCAACACAGCACCCAACACAGCACCCAGCACAGCGCCCAACACAGCACCCACCACAGTGCCCAATACAGTACCCAGCACAGCACCCAGCACAGCACCCAACACAGCACCCAACACAGCACCCAGCACAGCGCCCAACACAGCACCCACCACAGTGCCCAATACAGTACCCAGCACAGCACCCAGCACAGCACCCAACACAGTGCCCAACACAGCACCCAGCACAGCGCCCAACACAGCACCCACCACAGTGCCCAATACAGTACCCAGCACAGCACCCAGCACAGCACCCAACACAGTGCCCAACACAGCACCCAGCACAGCACCCAGCACAGCGCCCAGCACAGCACCCAGCACAGCGCCCAACACAGTGCCCAATACAGTACCCAGCACAGCACCCAGCACAGCACCCACCACAGTGCCCAATACAGTACCCAGCACAGCACCCAGCACAGCACCCAACACAGCACCCAACACAGCACCCAGCACAGCACCCACACAGCACCCACCACAGTGCCCAATACAGTACCCAGCACAGCACCCAGCACAGCACCCAACACAGTGCCCAACACAGCACCCAACACAGCACCCAGCACAGCGCCCAACACAGCACCCAACACAGCACCCAACAGCACCCAACACAGCACCCAACACAGCACCCAGCACAGCGCCCAACACAGCACCCACACAGCACCCACCACAGTGCCCAATACAGTACCCAGCACAGCACCCAGCACAGCACCCAACACAGTGCCCAACACAGCACCCAGCACAGCACCCAGCACAGCACCCAACACAGTACCCAACACAGCGCCCAGCACAGCACCCAGCACAGCACCCAGCACAGCGCCCACCACAGTGCCCCACCGGGCAAAGCGCCTAGCAGTGCCTCATCCCACTGCAAAGTAAAGTTGGTTCAAAGTCTATCTGAAGCTGGGCCGGAAGTTTGCCTGCTTACCTACAAGTTGAAAGCAAGCAGTGGGAGTCTCAGGAATCAGCCATATTTGGAAACAGCAGGGCAAAACACATGAGCAAGAAGAATCAACAGGGAGCAGTTAGAAATGATGAAAATGCCACAAAAGATTCATTTGGACAAAATCAGCTTTCATCATCTATATGTGAGAAATGGCTTAATGGTGAAATATTTCCAGACGTGAGCAAGTAAGTCCATGGTTCCGTGAAACTTTATCCTGTAGTTGTTCACTTCCACACACACGCACGAGTCCGTACGAATATCCCCACATTACAAACCTGTCTCTCCTAGACAACAGCACTCTCAATCTCTGCCACGTGCAGTGACGACATAGACCTCATTCCATTAACAACGTGAAACTCATCAGGATTCAAATCAAATCATCCCATGGCAAAAGAAGGGGAAAGCTGTAAGCCTGAAATGCACACTGTATTCCGTATGAGGAAAGTGCTTTTTCACTGAAGATGAAGCTCATAAAATAAGCAGTATGTTAATAACACGCTGAGACATGCCTATTAAGGGATACTTGTGAAAAAATTCTGTCTATGGTAGATACTGCTTCAATGCCAATGGCCTGTCTGAGAGTCTGCCATGGTATTTATGCACAAGGGTTGCTTATCAGTGAATGATGCAATTATTCAAGAAGACTTTTTTGATGCCTGTGGTTGGTCCGAGTCTCAGCCTAAACAAGACAGCACTGAGTTAGAGACTGAACATTTTCAGTGTGGGCTGCGGCTGATGTCATAGAAGTACACACCCTGATATTAAGCCTCCCAAAGCATACCCATCATCTTGATTCATGTTTCCTTTTTTAGCTACATCAGTTCCTTAGTGGATAAGAAGCAACACATCTGCCTACACAGCAAAAATCTTAATTGTCGGGGGAAAAAAATCTTTGTCTAAACCCAAGAGTCTCTCCTAATACAGATCAGTAAACGCTATCTTTCTACTTCATGCTTATCTCAGACCGCAGCATAATACTGACTATGCTAATTAGCCCACAGTGTTTTATATGCCTTCTAGCGTTTGTGCTTTAAGAGTTTTAAGAAGCTCTGAGATAACTATCTTAAGAACATACATTGTTCAGAGATCAGTGTGTATAGAATGTGAAGAAAAGAAGCAGTGGAGTTTGAAAAGAAGTGTTCCCTTTAGAACCGAATTTAGACTCACATGTCCCTGCTCCACCTCTGCCCAAGCTTATGTAATGTTACTTAGCCTTCTTGGACCTCAATTTCCTCACATGCAAAATGGGGAGAATAATCCCTCAGAGGGCTGTTAGGAAGCTGAAATGAGATGGTGTATGCAAAAGGGCTTTTGTAAATTTAAAATTTCTACATAAACGGAAGGTGATACAGCCATATAGGGTATCCATTTCAGGCACCCTGACAGAGCACTAAGAGGCATTCTTGTTAAATTGATCAGACAAAACTGGCATTGTGAGTTCTAACATCAGATTAAACAATGCATTAGTTCACATTTACTTCAAATCTGATGATGTCAAGAGTTTAAATAGAGTGGCTTTTCTTCCTTTATGGTGTAAGCTCTGACCTAGAAGCCTGATGCCTTCGCAAAAAGCCTTATCCATCTGTTCAGATTTTAATATATGATTCCCATAGGCAAAGTTATTTAAAAATTCCCACATAGAGGAATATTTTAGAAACTCTTTGGACAATTTGAACAGCTTAGTTTTTAACACTTTAGCATGTACTGGCTACCAGTTTCCATTCAATTTGAAAACTTGCTTGTCACTATCATGGTAGCATAGTTCACATTTAAAATTAAATGAAAGGAGAAAGTCTAATGTAGAGTGTAAAATGTCTGTGGCATTAGGTTAAGCAAAAAAATACCATCTTGGTTTCTGAGAAATAAATAACCTAAAGAAAACATCACTGAAACAGGCAATAATAATAAATTTTCAGTTGTCTCTTGAATATTTACACATGATATTTTTACCTAAAAGTTTCATTTGTTAAATGTCTCTACCAATTCTGAGCACCTAATCTAAAAAATGAAGAAGTCAGATTTGATGTTCTCTAAGCTCTCGTGGAATTTTAACACTCAGAAATCCCTGCAAAGATGAATGGTGTTATCAAGTCAGACCGCAATGGGCTTTTTAAAATCAAGGCTTAGTTGGACTTAAGAAGAGGAAGAGCCACTGAAAGACAGAAGAGATGGGTACATTTAAAATCCTCATACATTATCTAAAAGTACTTTCATAAACATGGTCTCCTTGGGCTGAAAAATAACTATGAGCAGGTGGGAAATTGGGGGCTCAGGGAAGATTAGGTCTGACCCTGAGCTCCCATGGCAGGTAAACAGCAGGTGTGGAACTCACACCTCCACCCTCCTAGCCAGTTCTCTGGGTCCTACTTAATGATTTTCAAAAAGTATTCCAGGAAGCCCTGAAGTTGTGAGAAGGGGCTTTCAAAATATTTATCCTTTCATTTACTCCCATTCTTTGAAATAAATTCTCATCTCAATTCTGTCTTCCTCTTAAACCTATTGATTTGCTTTCCCCAAATCACACATTTGAAAGAATGGTTACCTCCACTCTTTTCATTCCTACTCACTTATCACCTTAATTATCACCGAGGGGACTCTACCTGTTTAGCTAGAGAAAACAAAGGGTTGTAAATACTCCTGGTTGCTATGGTAATACATTTGAGTTGCTAATCTGTCAGGAAAAGTGTTAGAGAGACATCTCCATGTAGGAGCATCTGTATTCTCCAGCACCATCTCAGACTAATGCAAGCAGACTACAGGCAACACAGGATTCTAACTAAACTAACAGAATAAGTGGGACAAGTAGCAAACTGAAGGAAATAGCATATTTTTTAAAATTCTTTTCCTTCCTCACCCCTCTAACCCTCAATTCCATTTACCAGCAAGTAAATGAACAGGCAAACATAAAACACAGACCACATGCAACAGTCTTGACTACCTTCTGACAAATAACTTTGCATCAGAAAATATCCTAAGAAAGTCAGAGAACTAATTATAAGGAGGGAAAAGCATGAAGGAAATGAATGTAATTTAGATAGTAAACATCCGTGCTTCTTTCCCACCTCTGAACTCCCAGGGAGTACGCCCTCTCTTTAACCTTCATCTTAAGCAAATACAAGGAAATGTAAGCCAAGCCAGGGTCCCTGAAGATTTTAGGATAATATTTATGACTATTTTTCAAAAAGCCTTCTGGCACACCATGTTTTTTGCTGGAATTCATTTACATGATTGGATTTGAGGCATGTCAGAAATATCGGAAGCCCACTCCCAACCGACCATCACGACAAATCATTCCCCGTCCAGATATCCTTATATGGCCAGACTTCCTATAAATCTGATGGCTTAGTGTATGCATTGCGTATGGGTCTTGGCTCTGAGTCACATTCCCTGGGAGCTTTGATTTCCGCTTTGAGGGCTGGCACAGACTCCTGCTTGCTCTTATAAGAAAATGTCTACGACTGAAAGCTGAAATGTGCAAGATTCCTTCTTCAAGTACACAAACACTCCAAGTCTGGCCACTTTCCTGTAGTCCTGCCAGGTTTTCTCTATGTCTGATACCTGATCAAGTAACCTTTTTTTCAGGGAAAAAAAACCCAAAAAACATAAGAGAAGGAATGTAGTACATCCGCAGCTGAACATCTTACAAGCCTTAACCAAACGACCTGTACAAATGATGCCTGAGTAGACACACACACATACCTTATATAGCTCTGTAAATAGGACTCAGTGGCCAACTCAGTGAATTCCTCATTCTACCAGGAAAAAGAAAAAATGCTCTCTAAAAAGCATTTGCTAGATAAACACTTGCTTACAAGACAAAATTAGTGCATCTTAACCATTTTACACACAAATTCAAAGACCTTTTTCTCCCAATTCTGACCTGCTGTCAATCAAAAGGGTTGTGATAAGTCAGAGCTGGAAGAAGTTATAAGAAGCCACTATTTCCACTTTACTGCCCAGGCACACACAAACATTTGCTGAGTCATTTATAATAGTGCAAGAATTCAAATCCCATGGCATGAGTGAAGGACAGAGTGTCAGCCGTTCCCTTTGAATTTCCTGGCATTTGATGGTCCATATCACAATATAAACATACTTTTGAGTCTGTGAATATCTTGGGTGTATTCATTCTTTCTCTCCCGCCCTCTTTCTGTCACTGTCTTAATAATCTTTCATTTTAAACCTTTCAAAAGAGTTTTGATCATAAAGCCCCAATCTAACCTTACATGCACAGCATATTTTTCTATTCTGAGATTCCATGTTCTGTATATTTCAATATGCTTATTTTCTCTTAGCCAATATTAAAACCATCCAACTGGAGCTAACTATGGACTTCTGAGACTTTGAGGGACCACGTGAATTTTATTAAAACCAAATTCTTTTTATAATACTTCCCGATATTTTAACAACACAGTAGAATAGGAATATACTTGTTATGCTTGTGGAGAAAGAGAAAATCAAGAAAGATCAAAAAGATAAAATTAAATTAAATTTAAAAATAAAGTAAAATAAAATAAAGCACCAGTTCTCTGAGAACTGTAGTCTAATTAACTATCATTAAACCAGCATTTTATAAACGGAAACTCAGGAATATGACTCCTACTTATGACTTCCCTACGATTTGTGAATGGTAGCTCCAAGAATACAACCCAGGTCACCCAACTGTAACCCAGTCCAGCAATTTAGCCCCTCCATGAATGAGAGTCTCCACTCTACTGGACATGAAGTGGTGGCTCTTAGACTCTCCAGAGTATTCAAAAATTCCCAACCAGTTCTCCCATCTACCTCACCCTGCAAGCCACAAGAGCTCATGGCTCAGGCCACATGTCACTTTGGGTGAGGTCCCAGCTTCACATCCCTCCCCTTCCCCATCCACCACACCTTTCCAACCATTAGTGGTAGATATAATTGGGGGTTTAGGTCTTGAAAGATTTCACTGTGGCTTCCCACATATTTTGGACTTTTAAAATCATCCACAGGGGAAGAAAAAGTTGGGGGCCAAGTTGCCTTTAATACACATGTGGCTATTAACATAACTCGGAATGTTCCTTCTTTAAATAGGAACGTTTAAGGCCTCTTCTCGTTGAGGAATGCTTGGAAAGAACATGAAATAACAATGATGAAAATTCTTCCTGAGCTTCAGAGACCCTCATCGTTGGCTGGCCATTCCCACTGTTGACATGCAACTACACTGTACAACATGTGGACTGCTTAACAAGGTAATTGTGCACAGATGATGTGGTCTGTGCTGAAGTTGGAGTAGTTATTTTTTTTCTTGGCTCTTTTTCAACAGAATGAAATGAAACTTGAAAAAATGTGGCCAGTTTAAACAGGCTATTTTCAAATTATAAATCTATAATGTTTCTGAAAGCTTGCCTTTGCATCTGAAACAGATAGGTTAATCTTCCACCTATACAAGGAAGCATCAACAACTAAAATGAATCTACTCATGGGTAACACCAGCATCAAAGGATGTGGCATTACAATAGGAAAAAATGGCATAGCCCTGGAATCATTTTCTTTACATAAAGTGGAAACTGGAGTTATTAACAAAACACAACTAAACTATAGATTCTAGAGGGAAGCACAGTTAATTAACTGACTCCTTAGTGAAGCTAAATAGCAATATTAGGAAAGGGACATATGTTTAGACTTTATTGGCCATATCTGACATCTGCACACAAGCAGAGAGAATAAAACCTATTCTTTCCTTGTCCTGATCTCCCTCCTTTAGGCTACAGGCTCCTTGGGTAATAAGAAGTAACAATCACTATTCACAGGTGTGTGGAGAGTCACTAAAATATATTACTTACTGACACTCTTAATTATAACCAAATATAATGGGGGTACAGTGTTCTCATTATATAATCAGATTTTCTTTTCAACTGCAACACAACTAAATCTTCACATTTGAAGATTATAGGTTTTAGCATAAGAAAAATCACTCATTTCTCAAAGACCCACAAATGTGTTTAAAACTCCCCAAGTGAACCCCAAGCTTCTTGCTGCTCCCCTCCTGTATGGTTCCCCTGTCTTCCCACCCCTTTTCCATCTCAGCACCCAGGGCTTCTACCTACCCAACACATAATCACTTGCTCTGACATAACAATAGATGGATTTTTCTGGAAGTGTTGATGTCCACTCACCCCTTTTCCCTCTCTATAGCCCCAACCATAAAACTGCTACATATATTAAGAGAAAACAAAGCAAGAGTGGTGGAAATCCCTCCCAGAAAACTGCATCCCTACGCAGACCCCTGTCTTTATTCTCCTTCTCGTCTGGCGTGGGCATCCAAACCGTTACTCCAAGTGACAAATGATCAAATTCCTGCATCTCCAATGTGGGATTCAGGGATTTGCAGGTATGCTTCTGCTTCTAGGGGATTTCAAGCAGTTAAAAGCAACGTACCCCTTTTCTGCTCTCTGAAGAGTTTCAAAGGCAGACAGCCTCTAAAACTAAAAATCATTATCAAACCAATAAAAAAGGAAACCTTTTCGAATTTTTTAGGAATCCCTGCTATTAGCCTCTTCAGCTACCTACCTCCTACAAAGGATTTATGTCAGTGTGTAGAACAAGCACAGCTATTAGAAACAGAAGTGAGTGGCATAAAAATAATGATAATCACTGCCGATGTATTTTTTTAAATGATATAAATCAGGAGTGATGCGAAGAGGCAAGAGGAAAAAAAAAATCCTATTTGGTGGCTGGAAATACTGAGCCTTTTTTTTTTTTTTTTTTTTGGTGAGCTGGAGTGTGCCAGCTTTTTCAGACGGGAGGAATGCTGAGTGTCAAGGGGTCAGGATCAATCCGGTGTGAGTTGATGAGGCAGGAAGGTGGGGAGGAATGCGAGGAATGTCCCTGTTTGTGTAGGACTCCATTCAGCTCATTGGCGAGCCGGGGCCGCCCTGAGCGTATAAAAGCCTCGGGCTGCCCGTCCTGGCCTCACACAACAACTCTTCCCCGCCGAGAGGAGGCAGCGAGTGCGACTCCCACCGCCGACGACCCACTGCCTTCAGCCCGACGGCAGCCGCCCAGACCGACAGCTCCCGAGACAGCAGCCCGGCGCGTCCCGACCCCGCCTCCGGCCCGAACTCGAGCCGCCCGCCCGGCCCGCCGCGCCACGCCCGCCCCGCCGCCGCCCGCCGCCCGCAGCGCCCCGACCATGTCCGCCGCCGGCCTGGGCCCCGTCCGCTGCGCCTTCGTGCTCCTGCTCGCCCTCTGCAGCCGGGTAAGCACCGGAGACCCCCGCGGCGGCCGGGGCCGGGCGGGGGACCGGGAGGGACCCCGGCGGCGCCGAGGGGCGTGCGCCCGGCTGACAGCCGCCTCCCTCCGCAGCCCGCCTCCGGCCAAGACTGCGGCGGCCGGTGCCAGTGCGCTGCCGGCCCGGCGCCGCGCTGCCCCGCCGGCGTCAGCCTGGTGCTGGACAGCTGCGGCTGCTGCCGCGTGTGCGCCAAGCAGCTGGGCGAGCTGTGCACCGAGCGCGACCCCTGCGACCCGCACAAGGGCCTCTTCTGCGACTTCGGCTCCCCGGCCAACCGCAAGATCGGCGTGTGCACCGGTAAGACCTGCAGCCCCCGTCCCCTTCCGCCTCCCCGGGCCCCTCGCCCCGCGCCGCCGCCACCACCACCGGGGCGCCGGGGGACACTCGATGACCCACCACCTCTTCCCCTCACGCTCACCGTCCCGCCGGAAAAGAAAGCCGCTCGAATTGCGTCCCTTCCTCAGGCTGTTCCCCTGGAGCCCTGCTCCCAGCTCCCATCCCCGACGCGCTTCCGGTTCAGGCTCGAGAACCGATGCTTGACCCCTGCACGTCCCCTTTTTCCCTTCCTCTCCTTCAGCCAAAGATGGTGCCCCCTGCGTCTTCGGAGGGACGGTGTACCGGAGCGGAGAGTCCTTCCAGAGCAGCTGCAAATACCAGTGCACTTGCCTGGACGGGGCGGTGGGCTGCGTGCCCCTGTGCAGCATGGACGTCCGCCTGCCCAGCCCCGACTGCCCCTTCCCACGAAGGGTCAAGCTGCCCGGGAAATGCTGCGAGGAGTGGGTGTGTGACGAGCCCAAGGACCACACCGTGGTCGGCCCTGCCCTCGCTGGTGAGCTGAGTCTTCCTCTAAGTCAGCCTCGTGATTCTCCCCCCTGGGGCTGAATCCTGACTTTGCCAAGGGCAGGGGGAAATGTCTTAGCCTGGCGTCTTACCTCGTGTTTGCGTGCTCTGCTCTCACAGCTTACCGACTGGAAGACACGTTTGGCCCAGACCCAACCATGATTCGAGCCAACTGCCTGGTCCAGACCACAGAGTGGAGTGCCTGTTCCAAGACCTGCGGGATGGGCATCTCCACCCGGGTTACCAATGACAACGCCTTCTGCAGGCTGGAGAAGCAGAGCCGCCTCTGCATGGTCAGGCCTTGTGAAGCTGACTTGGAAGAGAACATTAAGGTACGTTTTCTCCTCCTATTAACTCATAATCATGGAACAAGAGTGGACAGGACCAAAGTTAGGACAGGACCAAAGTTAGGTCTCTTACCACCCTTGTTATTATAGGCCTGTCATCTCCAAAAATATCCAACCATTGAGCTGTTTTGATGGAATGAGATGTTATGTAATAGGAACCACCAATTTTCCACTCGGAAATCCTCCGCAGTGTTAGTTCATTCAAGACATCCCAGAAGAGGCCATGTCTATTTTTGGAAAACTGGCAAATGAGACTCAGCCTTCCCCTCCTCAAAACATAAACAGAAGTCAGACAGCCCTAAGGCGAGAACACACAGAGGTTGAAGAAAGCCACACCCCTTGCAGAGTCATTGATTTTTCTGTCCTCCCTTGTCTTCCTCAGAAGGGCAAAAAGTGCATCCGGACCCCCAAAATCTCCAAGCCTGTCAAGTTTGAGCTTTCTGGCTGCACCAGCGTAAAGACATTCCGGGCTAAATTCTGCGGCGTGTGCACCGACGGGCGGTGCTGCACCCCGCACAGAACCGCGACCCTTCCCGTGGAGTTCAAGTGTCCCGATGGCGAGGTCATGAAGAAGAGCATGATGTTCATCAAGACCTGTGCCTGCCATTACAACTGCCCCGGGGACAATGACATCTTTGAGTCACTGTACTACAGGAAGATGTATGGAGACATGGCCTAAAGCCAGAGAGAGAGACATGAACTCTTTAGGCTGTCACTTGAACTGATTCACATCTCATTTTTGTGTAAACATGATTTCAGTAGCACAGGTTATTTAAATTTGTTTTTCTAACTGGGGAAAAGAAAAATTCCCACCAAATTCAAAATCTTGTGCCATATGACATTCAAACAGTCTGTCAACCCCAGACACTGGTTTGAAGGAAGCAAGACTTGACCGTGGGACTGCATTAGTGCATAGCACCAGCATGTATGCTAGGAGCAGTGGGAGGGGACCAATAGAAAGCCTTGTCATCTTACAGTAGTGATGTGCCTGCTATTTGGAGTGTCACTGGGAAGGAAGACTCACTGACCTGCCTGTAGCTCCAGTGACAGCTAGGATGTGCGTTCTCCAGCCGTCATGAGGATGAGTCAAGTTCTTCTCTAAGTCGTAACAGCAGATTCAGCTCTGACCTTCTGATTCGGATGACAGTGTTCAGGAATCAGAATCATGTCTATTAGACTGGACAGCTTGTGGCAAGCTAATTTGCCTGTAACAAGCCAGATTTTTTTTTTATTGATACTGTAAATACTGTGTGTATATATATATATATATATATATTTGTACAGTTATCTAAGTTAATTTAAAGTTGTTTGTGCCTTTTTGTTTATGTTTTTAATGCTTTGATATTTCAAATGTTAGCCTCAATTCTGAACACCATAGGTAGGACGTAAAGCTTGTCTGATAACTCAAAGCATGAAATGGATATTCAAATGGAAATTCTGCTCAGTTAGAGCAACAGTTCATCAAAACAGGTTTTTTGCTAAAGGTGAGGCAGCAATGTCCTTGGAAGTCCGATTTGTAGGTTGGAAATGTGGTAGGCTCACTTTTAATGTACAAATGACCTTTATTAAAAAATGAGTGGCTCTGTATAGCTGATTGGTTTTTCCACCTGGAAGCATTTGTTTCTACTTTGACTATGACTGTTTTTTTGGACAGTTTATTTGTTGAGAGTGTGACCAAAAGTTACATGTTTGCACCTTTCTAGTTGAAAATAAAGTATATATTTTTTCTACAAAGGGCTTGGTTATTCATTTATTCTCTAAACATTTCTGAGTTTTCTTGAGTAAAAATGGGAAGCTTTTGTTTGTCTTAAAACAATTCACTTATAATTTTCTAGATATCTTTTATCATCTAATCAATTGGTTAATCCCTTCAATAGAATTTTTACATGAATACACATCACACTGAATCAGGTGTCACAAATTTGCAGGCATATACACTGTATTGAGTACACAGGCATTTTTTGTTATCTTCACAGTACTTTATAAACACTTCAATTCTCTCTAGATTATTTCAGTCTCCACTAACCCCTGTTGTATTACACTCGGTCCTGTTTACATTTAATACCTCTCTGGCCATTGTGGGCATCTAATTTCCAACCTGTCATCACACAATAGCCCATGTGCCTTGCACATAGAAAAATGTTTTGAATTTGTATGCTCTACTGTAGATCACACACTAGCCTATGTGCCTTGCACATAGAAAATTTTTAACTATTTTTTGAATTTGTATGCTTTACTGTAGATTTATTTCTGAACTTGAATATCTTACTGTTAAATCTAAAAAAGTATAAAATCTCCATTAAAGTGGAACAACTTAATAAGTCTTATTTTGCATTGTTCTTTCATTTGCCAGATAACAAATCACAAATACATGATGGCATAAGTAGAAAAAGAAGGATAAGCAAATCTTCCATTCATTTGTATCATAGAAATTTGCCTTAAATTAAAAGCAACTCCTCCATTTCTCCTGATAAAGTTTTTCACTTTATCAGATCTCAAAATCAATAATTTACCAAGTGGTTTGACAAAATGAAATTGTTCAAGAAGCCCTGTGTAGAAATGATATTGGACCTCACCAGGTTTCCACTGAAAAATCAACTGACATAAGTGGCAAACAAAAGGAACACTCCAGGGACAACTAAAAGCCCATTTTTTTCTAGATCAGAATAGCTGTGGATTCTAGGGAAAAAAAAAATAGTTGCAGACAGACCAAGCCCTCACAAGGTAATTAGCAATGTTGTAGTGCCAGTGTCATTCTAAGAGACAGAAATACAACCGAAAATAAAGACTAGTTCTACAAACAGTACCCATGCCACAAACCAAAGGGAAAGCTTCCCATGTTCAAAATGTGAAAAGTATTTCTGGTCAAAACGTTGGACTTTTAGGATACACCTACATACGTATACAGCAATGCCATCAGTAGCTGCACTCCACTTCCCCAAATAAGCCCACATGCAAACACACACACACACACACAGAGCACACTGTTTGCTTTACATTTCCTTTCTGTCAGTTGACTCCTAGCTGCAAAGATGAAGGGCCATGGTAAATGAGCCTAACTGTTTTAAAAGGAATTTGAGAATTCTGGGAAGATAGAAGTAATAATGGAAGCATAGATTTTAGATTTTCCAAATCTCCACATAAAAACAGAGTAACTAGATTGCAAAATCAAAACACCATGAGACATATTTACAACAGAATTATATGGCAATGTATCCCTTGCCCCAAGATAAGAGAGGGGGAAAATCATCAACCACCACAAGATCCGCACTATGTCAGCATAAATGTGAGAAAAAGCAAAGGAATGCAATAGGGTATCTGATGCTTCTGAGAAAGGGAGAGCTCCAAAATATCCAACAGTGAAATATAGGAGATCAATCTGAGGATAGCTTATGAAACTGGTAGGAGTTTTGCCCATTCCAACAAAACTTAGAAACCAAGGCTCTCTCCCAAGGGAGGACTCCACATTCTTGGGAGTAAAATCAAAATTAAGCAAGTCAGAGACAGCGAAAACTTTGAGAGAGAGGGTCCAGGTAAAAATGAGAATAGAAACATTCAAAATCTCAGGAAGCAAATGACCATATTTTTAATGCTGCATGAAAACAACCAAAGAGGGAGCTCTATGAAGTCAGAAAAGCTATTTAAACCAAGCCTCCTTCCTAAATAAAGTCCAGGAAAACTAATTTTACCTAAAAAATAGAAAAGCAAAATTATCAAAGCTAAATCCATAATGATAAAAATCCTCCAGAAAGTAGGCATACAGGGCACTTACCTCAATATACTAGAGGCCGTATATGACAAACCCACAGCCAACATCATTCTCAATGGTGAAAAACTGAAACCATTTCCTCTAATATCAGGAACAAGAAAAGATTGCCCACTCTCACCACTATTATTCAACATAGTTTTGGAAGTTTTAGCCACAGCAATCAGAGAAGAAAAAGAAATAAAAGGAATCCAAATCGGAAAAGAAGAAGTAAAGATGTCACGGTTTGCAGATGACATGACACTATACATAGAGAATCCTAAACATGCTACCAGAAAACTACTAGAGCTAATCACAGAATTTGGTAAAGTAGCAGGCTACAAAATTAATGCACAGAAATCTCTTGCATTCCTATACACTAATGATGAAAAATCTGAAAGAGAACTTAAGGAAACACTCCCATTTACCATTGCAACAAAAAAAATAACATACCTAGGAATAAACCTACCTAAGGAGACAAAAGACCTGTATGCAGAAAATTATAAGACACTGACAAAAGAAATTAAAGATGACACAAACAGATGGAGAGATATACCATGTTCTTGGATTAGAAGAATCAACATAGTGAAAATGACTGTACTACCCAAAGCAATCTACAGATTCAATGCAGTCCCTATCAAACTACCACTGGCATTTTTCACAGAACTAGAACATTTTTCACAATTTGTATGGAAACACAAAAGACCCTGAATAGCCAAAGCAATCTTGAGAAAGGAAAACGGAGCTGGAGGAATCAGCTCCCGGACTTCAGACTATACTACAAACCTACAATAATCAAGACGGTATGGTACTGGCACAAAAACAGAAATAAAGATCAATGTAACAGGATAGAAAGCCCAGAGATACATCCACACACATATGGTTACCTTATTTTTGATAAAAGAGGCAAGAATATACAGTGGAGAAAAGACAGCCTCTTCAATAAGTGGTGCTGGGAAAACTGGACAGCTACAAGTAAAAGAATGAAATTAGAACACTCTCTAGGGCTTCCCTGGTGGCGCAGTGGTTGAGAATCTGCCTGCCAATGCAGGGGACACGGGTTCGAGCCCTGGTCTGGGAAGATCCCACATGCCGCAGAGCAACTAGGCCCGTGAGCCACAACTACTGAGCCTGCGCATCTGGAGCCTGTGCTCTGCAACAAGAGAGGCCGTGATAGTGAAGAGGCCCACGGACCGCGATGAAGAGTGGCCCCCGCTCGCCGCAACTAGAGAAAGCCCTCGCACAGAAACAAAGACCCAACACACCCAAAAAATAAATATAAAAATAAAATAATAAAATAAATAAATAAATAAAGATTACTATTAAAAAAAAAAAAAAAAGAACACTCCCTAACACCATACACAAAAATAAATGCAAAATGGATTAAAGACCTAAATGTAAGGCCAGACACTATAAAACTCTTAGAGGAAAACATAGGCAGGACACTCTATGACATAAATCACAGCAAGATCCTTTTTGACCCACCTCCTAGAGAAATGGAAATAAAAACAAAAATAAACAAATGGGACCTAATGAAACTTAAAAGCTTTTGCACAGCAAAGGAAACCATAAACATGACGAAAAGACAACCCTCAGAATGGGAGAAAATATTTGCGAACGAAGCAACTGACAAAGGATTAATGTCCAAAATTTACAAGCAGCTTATGCAGCTCGATATCAAAAAAACAAACAACCCAATCCAAAAATGGGCAGAAGACCTAAATAGACATTTCTCCAAAGAAGATATACAGATTACCAACAAACACATGAAAGGATGCTCAACATCACTAATCATTAGAGAAATGTGAATCAAAACTACAATGAGGTATCACCTCACACCAGTCAGAATGGCCATCACCAAAAAATCTACAAACAATAAATGCTGGAGAGGGTGTGGAGAAAAGGGAACCCTCTTACACTGTTGGTGGGAATGTAAATTGATACAGCCACTATGGAGAACAGTATGGAGGTTCCTTAAAAAACTAAAAATAGAACTACCGTATGACCCAGCAATCCCACTACTGAGCATATACCCTGAGAAAATCAGAATTCAAAAAAGAGTCATGTACCACAATGTTCATTGCAGCTCTATTTACAATAGCCAGGACATGGAAGCAACCTAAGTGTCCATTGACCGATGACTGGATAAAGAAGATGGGGCACATATATACAATGGAATATTACTCAGCAATAAAAAGAAACAAAATTGAGTTATTTGTAGTGAGGTGGCTGGACCTAGAGTCTGTCATACAGAGTGAAGTAAGTCAGAAAGAGAAAAACAAATACTGTATGCTAGCACATATATATGGAATCTAAAAAAAAAAAAAAAAGGTTCTGAAGAACCTAGGGGCAGGACAGGAATAAAGACACAGATGTGGAGAATGGACTTGAGGACACAGGGAGTGGGAAGGGTAAGGTGGGATGAAGTGAGAGAATGGCATGGACATATATACACTAGGAAATGTAAAATCGATAGCTAGTGGGAAGCAGCCACATAGCATAGGGAGATCAGCTCAATGCTTTGTGACCATCTAGAGGGGTGGGATAGGGAGGGTGTGAGGGGGATGCAAGAGGGAGGAGATATGGGGACATATGTATATGTATAGCTGATTCACTTTGTTATAAAGCAGAAACTAACACACCATTGTAAAGCAATTATACTCCAATAAAGATGTTTTAAAAAAAAAAGCCAAATGCATACAACAATATTATACAAACAAATAATAAAGGACAGAATAACATATCTACAGATAATAAAAGCATGCCAGAAATACATGCCCAGAAAACATGTCAAAACTATAACCTACTATTTCAAAAGAACATTAAGAAAATAACACTGGACATAAATGATTAAAAGGTAACGACTAATGACATAAAATAACAACATAAACGAGTTAGTAAAACCTGGAAATATGGTGATAAAAACTCAAGAAGGAATTAGAAATTAAAGAAATATTAGAAAAATAGAAGGAACACAAGAGTGAACAAACACAACAGTTAATTCCTTAAGAAGAAGAGATAATGAGGAGAGAAATTTTTTTAAATAAAAAAAGAATTAAAAGGTTTCAAGAAAAAGTGGTAAATATTACTGATAGGCAAAGAAGGTCCCACATATGAATAGTAGGAGTTCCTGAAGAAGAACAAAACCAAAAACTATAAATCAAGAAAACTGAAATAAAAAGTGATTTGAAAGAGATACTGAAAAAGGAAGAAAGAAAGAAAGAAAGAAAGAAAGAAAGAAAGAAAGAAAGAAAGAAAGAAAGAAAGAAAGAAAGAAAGGAAGGAAGAAAGAAAGAAGGAAAGAAAGAAAGAAAAAGAAAGAAAGAAAGAAAGTGATACTGAAAAAGCATGCCATATACCTAATAAAATCAACCAACACTAAGACATATTCTAGTAAAATTGCTGCACTATAAAGAAAAAGGAAAAACTGTTGGGACATCTAGGCAAAAAGAACATAAACCTTATAAGTAAAAGAAAATTAATTCATTATTCTGATAATGACAGCAACACTTCATATCAGAAAAATTACAATAACATGTTTAAGATACTGAAGGAAAGAAAATGTGAGCCAAAGAATTTTTACCCTTCAAAACTGATATTCAAGAATAAAGGACACAGGCAAATCATCAAAACCATGTAAGAACTCAGGGCATATTGTTCCTATGAACACTTTCTGAGGAGCCTACCTGAGAAAAAGCTAAAAAAACAAAAATGTCTGAGAGATGCTAACGTAAGGACTGGTGGTGAGCATTAAATATAGCTTATCTTTAGAACTAAGACTAAATAAAGGCTAAAGAGGAGAGAGTAGAGTATACAGTGGCTATATACTCTGATAGTGCGGAGTGCAACCATACAATGTTTGGGGAGAGAATGAAAGTAGCATATGCCCCCCCCACACACATTTAACTCCTTTTATTGGTGGTGGTGGTGGTGGTATTGTTATTCTGAGACTATGGGGTGTGTAATGTGAGATCAAGCAAATTAGCCATTATGGACATTCTAACACTATCCCAAGTGGTGGTGAGTTCCTAGGATTCTTAGTGAGGAAGTCAGAAAATACAGATGTAATATAAAAGTGGTTAAGTTAGATTCTGTAGTCCTGAATTTGAATTAGAAATATCAGCGTAAACTTATGATGTATTTTATCTTTTAAAACACACACACGTATGTACATTTCTTCCTACATCTGCTCACTGAAAAAGCTTAGCTACAATGACAACTAAAAAGCAATGGGCATCCCTAAGTCCAGATTGTACTCTTGTTATTTTCCACTAAAAAAACCTAAGGCTTCTTGGAGAATGGCTGACTCCAGGACTGGGGCAGTAAATGTGTAAGGTAAATACATTTATGCAGGGAACACCTTTATATATTGGATAATAATGAAGCTGACAAGGACCATTAAGATCATACTGAAAGGATTCAGGAGGCAAATTGAAGAGACTCCTACTAAAGATGGGGCAATTTGAGCTTCTATGAGAATAAGAATTGCAGTGTATTAAGCCTATCATCTATCCTTAAATTGATTAGCTCATTAGGATAGCTAAAGAAAAAACCTAATTGGCCACCTGAGAATATTAGGGAACCTATTCATTATACACTAAATGTAATACGTCCATGATGACTTTGGTTTCATATCTTTGTTCACATCTTTGTTTTTCTACACAGCTCATAGTGCTTCAGAAGAGATTGGTCTAATCTGTACCAATTCCAGACATAATCCAGAGATGACTTTTAAAAGAAATAAATCTCTTAGTAGTATTCATCTCATGATATTCAATTTAAAGTAATTTTATATTCTTTAAAAATAATTTTCTATAATTTTCCAAAATGAACATGCATTATTTCATAATCAGAAAAAGTTTTAAAAAATAAATCTTTTAACTCATTAAAAAAATGGCAAGAATATGCCAAAAAGTGTTAGAGTTTTTCATGATTTCAGATTTAGATAAACAGCTCACGATACATAAACAGATGGCTAAGCCATTCAAGTCACCATTCTTTAATGTGCCATGTGCCCAGGAGCATGTGCAACACACATATAACCTCTAGGCTACATGTATTCATGTATATTAAGTGTATTCTCTTACCTCATTTTCCAATTCCGTAATTCCGTAAATAAATTCATGGAAGATTTTCTATTATAAATTTACAATAACTATTCTTTATCTCATGAATCATACTGATTATATATAGACTGTTGCTAGGACTAAGAATAAAGTATGCAATGTAAAATGTATTCTTAAAATACTGTCACATTCCAAATCTAAACATAGGATCCAAAACAATAAACATGGAGACCCTCTTCTATATTAGATATTTAAAAGACAAAGAATAGTAAGAAATGTAGAATGTCACTGATTAATTCGAATTTATGTCTCAAGAATGTAAAACATATGTAAGATTTGCATTAAGTCAACAAATTCAAATACAGTTTTTGTCAGCACAGTTAACACAATTGGGTTAATTCAAATTGGGAAACTGAGATCAAAATTTAAATTTATACTTCTACATTAACTGCTAACAATGTTTATATTCTCCATTTTTCAATCCAATATATATTGATTTATTCTGTTTGAGATTGAAGTCCTTTAAAATTGAAACCCTTAGCATTAAAAAAAAAGACAAACTATTATTATTTAATTCTTTTTTCAAATGTTCTTTTATATCATTCCAGAGGATTTTTTTTTTTTAACTAAGCATATGCTCAACTCTTTATTTTTCTCCCCAATTCCTCTCTTCCTGGATTCTTTCTGATCTGTGGTCAGTATTTGTTGTATCCTCTCTAGTGAGTTCTTACAAAATACTGAAAATGACATTAAATCTAAGGGCTTAGGAAATATTTTCTACATGACTGTTTTTTTTGTTTGTTTGTTTGTTTTTGCATTTTGCTTATTTGCTGGTTTTTAAACTTTACCCATAATTTGGGCTGATGAATCTCAATATGAAAATTATTTCATGTCACTGATAATTTGTAACTCAAGGCAAGTTTCCATGTTTATATTAAGGAGCTCTGAGAAGTCTGAGAAATTCCCAGAACTCCATTTGCATAAACACCTTGAAATAGGGATGTGGTGAGAGAAGGGACATGTGCGGGGCATGAGCCAAACACTAAAATTGCCTAGATTTGAGGAGGGAGTTATGGGATTTATAATGTGACCATTGGGAGATACATTTTAAGGAAGACAGGAGCTTTGCTGGAACTCTGGGGAAGTCAGTTCATGTGTTCTGCCTTGGTGAACAGCAAAAGAAAGTGGGAAAGGCAACTAAAAATGGTGTCCTGTATACAGAATAGTATACATATTCTCAATTCTCTCATTTCTGGTTTCTGGTAGCTTTCATCCTTTTGAGTTTGAGTCTTTGTCAATTTTCTAACTATCTTTTTGAGGTATTCTTTCTGTTTCTCTGCTCCAAACATGATTGTCTAGTGACCTCCTACACCCAGAGATTTCTCGGCTAACTGGAGTACATAGAGGACCCCGCAATGAGTAAACACCCATCAGTCCTTCAAGCCAGAAGCCCAGCATCTCTGTCTATGGGACTTTTCTACCAGGTATGTAGAGTAACCAATGGAGATATAAAGGACTTTGAAAGAACAGTGTGCCATCTTAACTGCCCCTAAAGGGCTTAATAGAGAGCCTATTGAGATCTGGTCTTGAGGAGTGATGCTGGAAGTCTAATGCTCCCATTAGTCACTGAGGGAAACCAGAAGACTTTTGAGAAGATGTATGGGATTGAGGTCCTTTACAATTAAATCTTTTAGAATTTAATGGGATTCCAAGGATAAGCAGTCAAGAGCTGCTGGCAATCTCTTGGAGCCGTGTTCACCAGAAGGAAGACCTGCTAGGATGTGTTGCTGCTGGTTAGGATCTGTGACAATATGGGTGGCCACTGGAAGCTCCTGCTATGGAAATTCTTGCTGACTACTGTTGGAAGTAGTGGCCAAGAAGTGGTCATTGCCAAGAGCAACAGCCAAGAGGCTCTCCTGGGCGATGTTGACTGGAGGCACCCTTGGGTGTTTTTAATAGAGAGCTGGGTCCAGGGATCATCTGCTTGAAGAGCTTTTTGAGGGAAGATGTTGTTCGTTTTGTGTAAATATGCTTAGGTGAATCATCCTTGATGTTAGGAAAAAAAGAGGAATACTATTGGTCTTATTATGCTCCTCACTAAGAGAACATCATAATTTCTCTCCAAATCAACTTCTCCATGTGACTCTGCATTTCTATTAATAGCACTATTAATCTACTTGTTACCCAGGTGGAAACACTCCATTATCATGGAATCCTCCACTTTCCTTTTACCCACACTCAAATATTTTAACTTCAATTTAGAAATTTATTTATAGAGAAAGTAGTCCCAGACGCAGTCATAAGGAGAGCCCCATGCTTTTGTGAATCTTACCTCCAGGAGCTCTATGAATATTGGAGGAAAATCCCCTCTTGCTTCATGCAGGGGAAAGGGAAAAGTAACCATTTAAAAATACACCAGAGGGCTTCCCTGGTGGCGCAGTGGTTGAGAATCTGCCTGCCAATGCAGGGGACACGGGTTCGAGCCCTGGTCCGGGAAGATCCCACATGCCGCGGAGCCACTGGGCCCGTGAGCCACAACTACTGAGCCTGCGCGTCTGGAGCCTGTGCTCTGCAACAAGAGAGGCCGCGATAGTGAGAGGCCCGCGCACCGCGATGAAGAGTGGCTCCCGCTTGCCACAAATGGAGAAAGCCCTCGCACAGAAACGAAGACCCAACACAGCCAAAAATAAATAAATAATTCTTTAAAAAAAAAAAAAAAAAAAATACACCAGAGCCCTCTGTTCTTCTTAACAAGGCCAGGCCCAAGGAGAAATTATTTTACTAGAGCCTTACCTATTGGGATTTTGTTCGAGTCTAACCTACCTGGAGGAAGGAAAATACTTAACTTCACCTCCCTCTAGCTATGTGGTCACACCAAACACAGGGGGGACTGAAAGTACTGGTGATGTTTACAGGGGCACAAGCTCAGCAAAAGACTGAGGCCCAATCATAGGACTATAAAATGCTTCCCCTCCCCCAACACCTTACTACTACATTACTAAAGGCCTATTTACTGCAGTTCCTTTTACTCAGTACATCATGTCTACCTTTCAATAAAAAATTACAAAACATACTGAAAGGCAAAAAACAAAACCAAAGGGCTTCCCTGGTGGTGCAGTGGTTGAGAATCTGCCTGCCAATGCGGGGGACACGGGCTCGAGCCCTGGTCTGGGAGGATCCCGCGTGCCGCGGAGCAGCTGGGCCCGTGAGCCACAATTGCTGAGCCTGCGCGTCTGGAGCCTGTGCTCCGCAACGGGAGGGGCCACGATAGTGAGAGGCCCGTGCACCACGATGAAGAGTGGCCCCCGCTTGCCGCAACTGGAGAAAGCCCACGCACAGAAACGAAGACCCAACACAGCCAAAAATAAATAAATAAAAAAGAAAAAAGATGACTACAAAAAAAAAAAAAAAAACCCAAAAAACCCACAAACAAACAAGAAAAAACAGTTTGAAGAGATTGAACAAACATTAGAACCAGAGTCAGATATGGTAGAAATATTGGAATTATCAGACTAGGAAATTTTTTTTAAACTATAATTAATATGCTGAAGAATTTAATGAAAAAAGTAGACAACATGAAAAAACAGATGGACAATGTAAGCAGAGAGATGGAAATTCTACTAAAGAATCAAGATTAAATGTTAGAGATCAAAAAATACTGTAACAGAAATGAAGAATGCTCATCAGTAAACTTGACACAGCTGAGGAAAGAGTTTCTGAGCTTGATATGCAATAGATACATCCAAAACTGAAAGGCAAAGAGAAAAGAGACTGGAAAAAAACCCAGAATATCCAAGGATTGTAGGACAACTACAAAAGATGTAGCATACACATAATGGGAATACCAAAAGAGAATAAAGAGAGAAAGGGACAGAATTGATATTTGAAGCAATAATGACTGAGAATTTCCCCTAAATTAATGTCAGACATTAAACCACAGACCCAGGAAGCTCAGAGAACACCAAGCAGGATAAATAACCAAAAAACAAAAACAAAAACAAAACCCCCAAAAACTATACCTAGGCATATAATATTCAAACTTCAGACAATAAGAGATAAAGAAAAATTCTTGGGAGAAGCCAGAGGAAAAAAATACCTTACCTATAAAGGAGCAGAGATAAGAATTACATCTGATTTCTCCTCAGAAACCATGCAAGCAAGAAGATAGTAGAGTGAAACAATTGATGTGTTTCCAGAAAAAAGGCCACAAACCTAGAATTCTGTACCTTGTGAAGCTATCTATACATAAAGAAAGACCATCAAAGAAGAAGTAAGTAAAGTAAAATTAAAACTTTTGCTTTTCTTTAGTTGATCTAAAAATAGTAATTTGCCAAAATGTAGTATGTATGCTTATGTTTATGAACTAAATAACATCAATGATAAAAGAGACTGAAGGGAGGAGTTAGGATTATTTTATTATAAAGTACTACCCATGAAGTAATATGGTGTTATTTGCAAATGGACTTGGATTATTTTAAATGTATAGTGTACTCTATGGCAATTACTAAAAAAAGTTTAAAAAGAAGTATAACTGATGTGCTAAGAAAGGAGGGAAAATGGAATCATATAATATAGATAATCTCGTTAAAAGTCAGTGTTCCAGCCAATTAAAAGACATAGATTATTAGAATGAATCAAAAAACAAGACCCAACTATAAGTTGTCTACAATTAACCCACTTTAACTATAAAGATATATGTAACTTAAAAGTAAAGAGGTGGAGAAAGATAAGGCATGCTAACACTAATCAAACGAAAGCAGGAGTAGGTATATTAGTTTCAGACAGAGCAGACTTTAGAACTAGGAAAGTAAGGAATACAGAGAGGCATTATGTAATGATAAAGAGGTCAGTAGTCCAAGAAGACATAACAATCTTTGATATGTATGCACCTAACAACAGAGCATGGATATGTGTGAGGCAAAAACTTAATAGAACTATGAAAAGCAATAGATGAATCCACTATTATACTTGGAGACTTTGATACCTCTTTATCAGAAATGGACAGATCCAGCAGGCAGAAGATCAGTAAGGACATAGTTGAACTCCACAGCACCATCCATCAACTATATTGATTAATTGATTAATTGATTGGATATAATTGACATCTCTAGGCTACTTCATCCAACGACAGCATATTACACATTCTTCTCAAGCTCACGTGGAACATCCACGTATAGACCAGCATAGACCATATTCAGGGCCATAAAATATTCTTTAACAAGTTTAAAAGAATTGAAATCATATAATGTCTGCTCTCAGACTACAATGGAATTAAACTAGAAATCAAGAACAGAAAGATAGCTGGAAAATTCCCACATACCTGGAGATTAAACAGCACATTTTTCAATAACACATAGGTCAAAGAAGGACTCTCAAGAGAAATTTTTAAAGATTTTGAATTAAATGATTCTCTCAGTAGGGCTTCCTAATGGGGCCCAAGCAGTCACTGGGTAGTTCTACTATTTCTGCCCCTTCTCTAACCTCTCAGATGCTTCAGTGAACACTGGAAACTACTAAGTCCTCTTTTCCTTCTCTCTGAAATCTTCGTAAAACTGTTAATTGGGTTGCAGTTCCCTCCATCTTATTCCCAGGTGCCAAAATCCCTTCTCACCTTGATGGTGACAGCTACTACTGCATGCCTACCTTCACAAATCTCTATAGACAAATGGTAGGTACCAATTTCTATTCACATGCCTCCAAACTTAGAAAATTCTAAACCATCTCCAGCTTTCTATTTCTGTCATTCTTATTACAGATTTCACTATTTTTGCCAGCAATATTTGTATGAGTCTGCTAATTAGTTTTCCTGTTCCTCCACAATTCTTCTTCTTAATTACTGCCATCAGATTATCATCTCTGGTCACGTAAGTTTTGTGCTCCGAAAAAGATGCAAAAGTTATTCTCAAGGTAAATACCATCTTTGCAGGACTGTATTCAAGATCTACAAAATAACATCAAAGCATCTACTCAGAATAAGTTCATATTACTTTGTTTTTTGCTTTTTTTTTTTTTTTGGTTGCATTGGGTCTTCTTTGCTGCATGTGGGCTTTCTTTAGTTGCGGCAAGCATGGGCTACTCCTTGTTGTGGTACGCGGGTTTCTCATTGCGGTGGCTTCTCTTATTGCAGAGCACGGGCTCTAGGCACGCGGGCTTCAGTAGTTGTGGCACATGGGCTCAGTAGTTGTGGCTCGCGGGCTGTAGAGCTCAGGCTCAGTAGCTGTGGCGCATGGGCTTAGTTGCTCCGCGGCATGTGAGATCTTCCTGGAGCAGGGCTCAAACCGTGTCCCTTGCACTGGCAGGCGGATTCTTAACCACTGTGCCACCAGGGAAGTCCAAGTTCATATTACTCTTATACATAGTTTTTATGCCAAAACCAAACTGGGCTTACCATATTTTCCAAATAGTTTCCACACTTTGCCTTCATTCAGTCTAGTCCCTCTGCCTGAAAAATTCTTCCCCTGATTCTTCCATAATGTGTATGTGTGTAAATGCATAAATACATTTATATATGTCAACCCTACACATCTTTTAAAACCCTTCCCAGAAGTCACTGCACAAATCCTTTCCTGGTTGCCCTGACCTGTCAGCAGCCATCTTTTCTTTAAAACATTCTAGCAAACATTCTGTTTATATCTGTACTATGTCACTTATGTCAATTTTACCCATATTCTAGTTCTTTGCTGTCCAATAGACAAATGTGGCTATTAAACTTAAATGAATTAAAATTAAATAAAGTGTAAAATTCAGCTTCTCTCTCACATTAGCATTATTTCAAATGCTCAGAAGCCAGTGGCTTCCAGATCGGACAATGCAGATATCACAAACATCTTCATCGTCACACAAAGTTATCCTTGAAAGCACCATTCTAGTTGTTCATAGATTTACTTTCTCTCTCAACTCCAAAGTTCTTGAGCTCAGAAACTCAGCTTCGACATGGAAGATTCTCAATAAACATGGGTTAAATTAAATGGGTTATTTAATTATGCTAGTACATAAATATATGGGTCATATCTTTAAATTAATCAGGTCTCATGTTTATTTGTGAATAATTTTAAAAATTTAAATATCTTTCTAAAGAGTTGATCATTTTCATTTAAATTCCAAAGCTAGAAATGCAAGACAAATCAGGCATAATATATGTAAATAGCTTATCGAATAGACTGAATTCAGTAGAGTACACTTAGGAAATAGTTTAATTTCTCACCCACCCCCTAACCCCTAGCCATTACACATTTTTGATAAGTATCCTGATCCTGTTTCTTTATATTTTAGGTAGATCCCAGAGATTTGGTATATTTTTAGCTATTATACAATTTTTATATTCAGGTATTTTAAAAAAATCTATTCCAATCTAAATCAAAACTATAATCTGCATCTAATTTAAATATCCTCTCCTTCCAAGTAGGGAGCAAAGTTTGCAGGGGTGGTGGGGAGGGAGTGGCACTTTTTTTCTCTTTCACTCAACTTGTTCTACTTCGTTTTGCCTCATCTTTAATTTGTAGCTTCAAATTAAACTGTTACCAAGGCGCACTCAGTGATTTGCTTACCACCTTTTAAGTCCTTACTATGGTAGTGCTATGCGTTGTGTTAGGTTCTAGGGGAGATGCATAGGTGAGTAAGATGTAGTTTCTGCTCTCACAGACCTTAAAACCTATGTATAGAGTAGAAATATTTCTCAAATAATCACAAAGTAAGGTAGAACATGTTAAATTTCCCAAGTGTTGCACTGGAAAAAAATCCTATAGGAGAGGAAAGGAATGAAAATTCACTTTCTGCTGAGACTTTATGACAAAGGAACCATTTGAGTTGGGTTTTCTAGGAAAGATAAAATGTCTAAGGCATACATTTCTTAATGTCATCTCAATATCAGACAAATCAGATATATTATGATCCAGCATGATATTCATTTACATCTATTAGGTTTCTTTCAGTTGCAAATGACCAAAAAACTCAATCTAGCCTGGCTTAAGCAAAAAGGGGATTTAATGGAAAAAAAGGAATTTAACAGAAAAGTCCTAGGTACACTGGCTTGAGACAGGACTGGATGAAAGAACTCAAAGTACATGACCAGGGTTTGGTTCTCTCTCCCTCTCTCTCTCTCCCCCCACCACCCTCCTTCTGCACCCCCCCTTCCTCTCTCTCTCCATCTCTCTCTCCAGAACTCTTCTTTTCCATCTTATATTCTTTTGTCGCCAACAACCTGTCCCAAGGTACCAGCACTTCTAAACCTACAGCCTTCTGGATTCACAAAAAGCTATAGTCTTTGACCCAGAATTCCAGGCAAAATTCTGAGTTCTCATAAATTAGACCAGCTGAGGTCAGCGCTCACTCCTGAACTGGTCACTCATGCCAGTGGAACGGAATGTGGAGAGTGGTTTAACTCAGGTGGACCTTGGAGTCTATGAGTGGAATCAGCTTTACCCAAGGCACCTGGGTTGAAAGCTGGAGGAGGATGATTCCACCAGTGCAGGGATCAGTGAACTTTTTCTGTAAAAAGCTCCATAATAAACATTTTAGCCTTTGTGGAACATACAGTCTCTGTCTATTCAACTTTGTCATTTGTAGCTCAGAAGCAGCCATGGACATTATGTCAACAAATGGGGATGGCCTCGTACCAATAAAACTTTATTTACAAAATCAGGAGGCAGGCCCTGTACTAGAGAGAAATTGAATACAATTATAGGATGGAAGTCAGGCAACAAAAAAACAAACAGTAGGTATCTACGACATGCATAGTACAATATAGGTACACCTGCTTCTCTGAGTCTTCAGCCCTGCCCCCTCTTTATGAGAATCTTAACAGATGACTTTCAGGAGGCTGCTTTTCCTTTAAGTTCACCTGGCTTCATATTCAAATAGTCTACTGAGTGTCCAGGTGGCTCTTACAAATACTTGGAACTAGGAAGAAAGGTGACAGCCTTCATGATAACAAGTACCAGTTCCAGCAACAGATAATATGCCTCTGGATACAACACTTTCATGTGCTAAGATATATAATCTCTCCCCACTGCCCCACACCCAAATAATTCGTTTCTTCCCCAGTCTTTTCCATGCCAGGTAATGCTCCTGCCTTTTAGCCAGTCATCCAGACCAGACGCTGAGGTGTCGTCCTTGAATTCTTTTCTGCTCACACTCCACAGTCAGCCAGTCAGCAAGACCTACATCCAAAGTACATTCTGCATCTGATCCCTTCTTCCTACTGTCACCACCACAACTCCAGTCCATGTCACGTCATCATGGTCCCTCTCCTGGATTTCTCTAACCACCTCCCCAGAGGTCTCCCTATGTCCCCTTGCCCTTCTACTCTCCTTTCTCTATTCAGCAGTGGGGTGATCTTTGGAAAATATAAATCCTCCCATGGCTTCCCATTATGCTTGGAATAAAATCTAGATTTCTTAGCATAGTTCACACGGCTCCCATGATCTAGAGTTTCTCGACTTTCCCAGCCTCATCTCCTAACACTCTCCCCTTTTTAGCTCTATTTCAGCAACATTATCTTCTGGCCATTCCTTAAATGGTCTAAGCTCAACCATGCCTCATGGCTTTTTGACTTTCTATTCCCTCTACCGAGGCAGATCTTTTCCTACGAATTTTCTAACAATGTTAAGTCCAATGGAATAAGATGTTGTTTCTCTTGTATATCAGTAGGGTATACAACAGTACTTGACATGTAGTCAATAAATATCTTCTGAATGAATGAATGAGGCAAATGTGGCGAGAAAAATAAGGGCAGACACAGAGGCGATGGGATAACGCAGAAATGTTCAGATTAGTGCAAGAATTCCAAGGTTCCACAAGAAGACAGACCATCCCTCTGTATAAAGTTTTACTGTCTGGTCCGAGAGCTACACTAAGAAAAATTAAAAGTAGCATTCACTCAATTAATAAAAGTAAACCAGAAAGAACAACCACACAAAAAAATCTTAGTAGTTGCTACTTTAATTAATGAAAGGTTACGTTCTTCTGAGTCAAGGTACTTTATTTATCTAGAGCTCAGAGAAGAAACAACAGATTTTCACCATAAAGAAATAAGTAGTGTGCTAAATTAAGCCTTTGGGAAATGAGTTGATTTAATTAATGCTGATTTTCTAAGTACAGAAAGAACCTTGCAGAGAATTCCTAACACTAGCAAAATTGGCAACAAAAATACTTCACACTTATAACTGAAAAACATAAAATGCCTACGTCAGTAAATCCCAGAAGATGTCATTAGGGACAAATAAATAACTTTATTGGAGTTCAAATATCTCTATGACTCCATCCTGACATGGACCCTTGTGGCATGTGACAGGTGGCACAGGAATTATACCTTTAATGTTAATTTACTAATTCTGTTAAAGTGTTAACTACTATAAATTATGCACAACACCATTCTGGGGAGAGTGAAACATGCTGGTTTTCTTTACTGCTGATTAATGCAAAAATCGTCTTTTTCAAATTAGATCAATAAAAGAACAAGGAGAATAATCCTCTTACTTGGAAGTGTCTACCTCCTAAATGCCTATATTAATCAGCTTTCCTGTGGTGACAAGTCCCAAATCTCAGTGACTTGTAACAACAAATGTTTATTTCTCGCACAGTTCCATGTTAGTAGCTTTGCCTCGGCTGCTGTGGCTTTGCTCCATGTGCCTTATCGTGCCAGGAACAGGGCTAAAAGAGCAGCCCCTCTTTGGGACACTACATCATTATTGAGGCCAAGGGGAAAGGGCAAGATGCAGAGGCAAACCACCCAACTGCCCTTAAAGCTGTTACTTGGATGTGGCATTTGCATTTCCATTGGCTGAAACAAGCCACATGGCCAAGTTGACATGGTGGCCAAGTGTATTCAGCCCATAGGGTGGCTCTACAAGCCCTGTGGCAATGGGTGAGAATGCATAATTATCCTACAGGGAAGGGGACTGAGTCGTGGGTACAATGATGCAACTACCACGAGAGCCAATTAACATAGGTATCTTAAGTGTATCTTTCTCCCGGTAAATGATGTTGAATTTTGTAAAGTTTGTGGTTCTGAAACCTCCTGCAGTTTTTAACTCCTTTTAACTCGTCCTTGATGACGAGTTCAGTTTTATTCCTCTGTTTCTGTTCTGCCATGGGACACAAGGATTTAACCCATCTTCTCTCTTTCTAGACCGTCCTACCAACCTACTAGATACTGAGCCCAATTGTCATCTTATGTAATCCTCCCAGGAATCTCTGAATATTCAAATAAATGCAAGGTCTGAGAGGCTAATGAAGTTGCCAACTTTCTCACTGCTAGAAATTGATTTGTCCAGGATGTGAATTTCATGGACTTTCTGACACATCATGCTGTCTGCTATGTGGACTTGTCTTATCCAGGAACAGGAAAGGCCGGGTATGGGCTGGGTGGAGAGGGGTTTTCAGGGTCATTTTAAGGCCTTGGTAGGCCCTGAGTTTTTTTATTATGGAGGCTTCACACTGCATCACATAAAACATATCAAAACAAATCCTCATCCCACACTAAATATGATTTTCAGCTGTAAATTTTTTGAAAGGATGCTTATAATTTTACCTTTGAAGCTATTTGGCTACAGATAGCATTTGATTGATGGTTGACTATGATTTGTCAGCTATCACCATGTATACTTAGGAAGTATTTCAAAGTAAGAAATTCCAAATACCAAAATTATATTCAAAGGCAATGAAATTGGTATAAATACTAAATTTGACAATTAATACAGTTGACGTGGTGCTATATTTGTAGATTTTAGTTAAACACTTATTACTTTCAATTTTCCAGTCTTCTTATATTATTTGGAGCCATATGTATTTTTTTCAGGACTCAAGTATTTTGCGGGGTGGGGAGCAGTCTCTAAAATGCATATAGGCTCCAGGATTTGTGCATACGCCGCCCAGTGGGTTAAATGCTTTATCCTAGAACTATTCTGGGTGAGGAAAAACACATCCTCAAAACGTGGAGCCCAGAGACAGAGGTTTGAGAAGAAATTAAAGGTCAGATATCATCCAAAGATCAAAGAATAGAATCTATGTGTGAGACAGCAGGACAAAAGTGGGAGATTTGAGATTAAACCTGAGGAATATGAGTGAATGGGAGAAGCGTGGAAAGAGATGCTTATGCAGTGAGATGCCTGCAGACACTGGTGCCTCCGTGGCCTCTGGGGAGGTGGGAGCTGCTGAAAAGCTGGCTTTTAAGTCCAGCACATTTTTGTGGTTGACCCAGGGCAAAAATGTGCCTTGAACTTTCTGGCCCCAAATGACTGCTTCCCCAGACTCCAGAACTCCTGCACTGACACCATTCTCACCCTCTCCATCTTTCCAAGAGATCTCTGTAGCTCCCCTTCGGGGCACCTTGCAGGAGGCACTTCTTTTCCTGAGTGGCCCCAAGGGCTTCTCCCTCGGGCATTTGGCTGTCCTGAACTTTCAATGAAGGGTCACTGACTCTGATCCCAGGAAAGCCTATTTCCTCTTCTTGATTTAACTTGTCCAATGGAAACTGTTCAGTTGTTGAGGCAGATTCCTTCTGTAAGTAAAGCTGCATTTCTGCTCCCAAGATTCAAAGTGATTTCTACATTCCACTCTCACTTTATTACTCTACAGCACTAACTCTATTACTTTTAGAGTCATACGACCTCAATAATTAACGGATTTCTCTTACTGTGATGGAGCCTCTCAGCCCCCTGATTTTTTCCATTTCCCATTGAATTCATGTTTCCGGTCTGAAGAAGATACCACTAGGTTTCCTCTTGATTTTGAAGCAGAGGTGATTGATATGCCATTAGTAAAACTGTTTCCATAGCTTCTCTTTAATGATAAAATCAGGTGACTCTTCACCTAATTCCAGCAAGAGAACTTCTGGAATCTAATTACTGTTTCATATTTTTATAAAAATATTTTTTCACCTTCAGTACCTTGATTGATGAGGACCAAGATTATGAGTCTGACTCCCAGGTCTAATCTCATCCCTTCTTCATCATGGAACATAAGGACATTGTCTCAATCAATTTCTAATCACAGAGCTATTATGGAGGTGTCAGTTCATGTTAAAGAGATCTTCAGAGGAGACACAGCTGCCTGCCTGGATTCTGGGCAGACTTGGAGGAAAGTTGAGGAGCTGGAGCAGAGCACATCACAAGAGAGATTTGATGGAGGGAAAACGTGGACCTGAGGGTGGTCTGGATGGCCCACCCACCAGGACAGTCTTTAGGTGAAGAGACTGACCTACAGCGTCATCGAAGTCCACTAGCAGGGCACTACAGGGTGAGTGGTATCCCCTGGAATTACGCAGTGTGCCATCTGTGTGACTGTAGACCATGGGCCTGACAAAGGGAACTGAGTCTGGTAAGAGAGAAATGGCATTGGGAGCAGGCCAAGCTAGCAGAGGGCAGAGCCTCAGCTGTCCTGGGTTTCAGAACAGGAAGACCATCCTCTGCGGTCTGGAAGTGATTATGCAGTCTGAGACTTCATGAAAATAATGTTATTACCGCACCATCCAGAAAGGCAGCCACTAGCCACATGTAGCCATTGAGCACTTGAAATGTTGTCTAGTGTAACTGAAGAACTAATTCTTAAAATTTAATTTTAATTAATTTAACTTTAAAATTGACATTCAATTCAGTGACTGGAAAACTTTTATGTATGACTTATGAAATGGAGTAACTCAGTATATGAACCTATTTTTAGCTATAAATTTTATGAAATCTAAACACATCAAATTTAGTGTCCAAATTGAGATGGGTTGTAAATGTAAATACACACCAGATTTCAAAAACTAAGTATGAAAAAAATGTAAAGTATATCTATCTATCTATATATATATAATTTTATATTGATTTCACATATAAATAAAATCAGTCAATATATCATTAATATATTTTATTATATAGATTAATATATTGTTAAAATGTATTATTAATAGAATAAATTAACATATTTAGATATAAATATAACTATATAGTGTGTAAAATATATAATTACATAAATATATACATGTAAAATTAATATAGTTTAGAACATTTAAT
This sequence comes from Balaenoptera borealis, assembly GCF_965194805.1. Classification (NCBI taxonomy): domain Eukaryota; kingdom Metazoa; phylum Chordata; class Mammalia; order Artiodactyla; family Balaenopteridae; genus Balaenoptera; species Balaenoptera borealis. Next base: position 31,172,567 of record NC_138873.1, read on the forward strand.
ATATCATTCCAATTAATTTCACCTATTTCTTTTTGCTTTTTAAATGTGACTTCTAGAAAATTTTAAATTACATATGTGACTCATATTTCTATTGAACAGTGCTGCTGTATTATGTATTCATGTATATCCTCTAGATTGTTAAATAAATATAATTTTTAATGGTCAAGTACTATGCAAACTTTTTAATAACTTTTTTTCCACTTCTCGATGTTAAGAACATTTTGTCATATGAATAGATATTCATCTATAACCTCATCAGGACTAAAATAAATGAGATCCTTGTTTGCTGGGTGAGCTTATTGCTGAGCAATTGAATCTCCATTCCTTAATTAGACTTTTTCCTAAAATATTGATGGCAGAGAGCTAGCAGGTGGGGGAGCCCTGGACCATTCAGTGAGATGTGTTTTTAGGAAAGAGTAGAGACTTGGATGAAAGGAGTGTTTGTAAGCTAAACCTTTCATATTACACTTGCCCTAGTTGCAGTAACAATAACAGACTATTGTCTGTCAGTAGCAGCTATGGGCTATTCTCTCGTACAAGCTTATCATCAAGCAATAATTCTATTTTTAGGAGATGACTCTGTAGAGTTGACAAAGCATAAAGTAGCTACAGACTGCCTCTAAGCAACCAGTACAAAGCAGATGATGGGACTTGCTGCATTTAAAGTCTTATAAGAGAATGGGGAATAATAAAGTCTCAAAATAGATTTTCCTATAAGAAACTTTCCCCTTAAATGTCAACTTTTGAAGTTCAACTCAAATATAGCAAATCTGGACTTCTCCTACATAAAGAATAATTATTTTGTACATATGCCTACATACACTGGCATAGAAAGGCTTAGTTACTTCACAAGTTTCCAGATCCCAAAGCAATAGTAAATGGCACCAATATGCCTTGCACGGTAAAAATTGTCCAGAGACAATATTCACTGTTAATGCTACTTCTCAGAGAAGTAGCATGGTCGTGTGGAAAAATCATGAGTTTCTAGTGTCTAAGACATTTAACTCCTGGATCGACATTTATGGTTGCGTGGCCTTAGAATGTAATTTAACCTTTCTAAACTTCAGTTTTCCCATCCTTAAAAAGAAACAATAGTAAATGCCTTCTTCGTCAATGTGAATATCGAATTTAGTATTGCATTCAATGAATTCTCTCAATCGTCTATTAGGTAGCAGGCACATAGTAGCTGATATAAAGTAAGCAATCAGTAAATATTCTTTCTTTTTCATCTTAGGTTACTTAAACATCTAATGTCATTACATTAGAGAATGCACAGGTAAAAGAGCAGAGATAAGAAGAAAATAGAAATCAAGCATGATACCCTGCCAAAACAGACTAATAGGGCTATATAGTTTGGGGTTTTTTCTCGTTTCATTTGCCTGTAATAATTTAGTTTTGAAAGACATTTTAGTGGGAGTCTACTGCAGCATAGTCATTTGTTCTTTCCTTTAATTACACCGATATTTGTGGTCAGCTGAACACATGTCTGGAAATTGACGATTGTCCCTCCACATATTTAACCTTCATCTGCAGGGATGCCATACAAGGAGTTGAGTCTCTATGTTCAAGAAGTAAATAACAAAACAAGACCAAAGTATACACTTATTTTGACGGTGCACATCATATCAAACATATTAAAATGCACCCACATTCCTAATTAAACATACAGATAATTATAAGAATTGAGGTTTGGTTGACTGACATATTGTTTTATGTTGTAGATAGTGACCTATTTATTAATTTTGATTTACAGTTTGGCATTTTCTTTTTGTGACTTGTAGATGAAACTTTGTTTTTCAAATTACAAACGTTGTTGTAGGCCTTCAAAATCTTATGTACCTGGGCAAACACTGTATCAGAGTATCTAACAGATAAAAGACTGTATGTGTTGTGAGGCGGGGTTTCTCATAAGTTAGTGGAAGCAGACTGCTGGTCCCCGCACCTAGAGTTTTTGACTCAGCCCGTCTGGGTAGAATATGAGAATTTGCATTTCCAACAAGTTTCCTGGTGATGTTGATACTATTAGTCTAGCGACCACGCTTTGAGAATCGTTAGTGTTGTGTTTGTAACTACTACAATGCAGACAATCAAGAGCAGACCGTTAGTGAGGGGACTACACTTAAATAAGCGAAGATGTGTGAAGGGGCTTCCCTGGTGGCTCAGTGGTTGAGAATCTGCCTGCCAATGCAGGGGACACGGGTTCGAGCCCTGGTCTGGGAGGATCCCACATGCCGCGGAGCAACTAGGCCCGTGAGCCACAACTACTGAGCCTGCGCGTCTGGAGCCTGTGCTCGGCAACGAGAGAGGCCGCGATAGTGAGAGGCCCGCACACCGCGATGAAGAGTGGCCCCCGCTTGCCGCAACTAGAGAAAGCCCTTACACAGAAACGAAGACCCAACACAGCCAAAAATATAAATTAAAAAAAAAAAAAAAAAAGATGTGTGAAGATATACAGGAGATGTTTGATTTGTACTCAAACAGCTTACTGCGTGGCAAGGGTTAGTGTCTGAAAGACGTGACATTGGTACAGAGAACAGTGGAGTTTCAGTTTTAACAGTAATTGGTAGAATTCTCTTGGGAAAGTCACTTCTTTCTGGGTCCCAGTGCTGCCTGCATAGAGCGGGTTTTGAGTATCAGTAAATTATTAAATAGTAATCACTATATTAAAAAAGTTTTTTTTTTCTTTTTTAGTATAAGTGAGAAGTGAAAAGAATGGGAGCTTAATATCCTTGAGAAAAATATACACAGTCTAAACACTACTGCAAAACAGGAGGGCAAGAATCTGAGTGAGAATGCGCCGGTTGGCACAGTGGTTGGCTGAGGCGAAAAGGCCCTGAGGACCAGCTACTCTGTCACAGCTTTAGAAAACAATTGCTGAAAATCTGAGAGTGAACTAAAAGAGCTGTAACCTTGCCGTCCAAATGAGGGTACCAGCGAGGAAGAAATTGTAGCAGTAAACAACCGTCCCTGGACCCGGCAGGACTCAGGCTCAACAGCGACACCATGTGGCAATGACTGACAATAGCTGTGCTGAGGTACAGGGCAGTTCTCTCTGCCTGGGGCTGGAAGAGGACTGACTCCCTTTGTATTAAATAATCCCTAGGAGTTCTTGAATAATTTGCTGGAGAGGGTGAGGCCTCAAAAGAGAGACACTGGACTTTTTTCAATAAAGGCAGTTGGATTTAAAGTGATTCTACAGAAAAATAAAGAAATGTGACTGTATTTGTACACTAAAAATTGGTGATTTGGTTCATGCCTGAACTATATTATTTGTTTCTGCCATGAGGAGTAGAAGGCAGGACTCAGTCTTCTATATCTAAACCTGTAGCGGTCCAAATAATCAGATAGGAAGACACTGTCACAGGTCCCATTCTGTTTTCATGTATGTCTGTGGATGCTAAGGACGGCTTGAATGATGTTAGGTTTTAAGTGTTTGCCAGATGGATTTCTGTTTCTGGGCAGTAGACAACGTGAACATTCTCCAGCCATGTCTAAACCTAGAAATTCTGGGTAAAATATAGCCAACAATCTTTAAAATGCATGGTTGAGCTCTCAAGAAAAGAAGGACTTCCATAGGGCCTTCAAATAATAAGATATTAAAAACTAAAGCTATGAGTGCAAAATAACACTGAGGTTATCCTGGGAGGGAAGAGGGTTCCAGCCCCAGGAACCATAAGTCTGGGGTCTTAGCACTCACATGAACACAGCATATGAAGCTGTGATGCCAGGAGGCGGAGATGAAAATAAGACCACCACCCCAAGCTCCTCTCCCAGTAAAGCCAGAACACTTGAAAGGGTGGTCTAGAAAAAAAAGAAATCAAACTACTAGCACAGGAGAAACAGTTTTGTCTGCCTGGATAGGGAAAAAAGTCTCTTCTGGCATTAACAGTTGTGGGCTTTCCCATAAGTAGTTTGAGGTTTGAAGGAGCACTACGTATATAGTCTGGGAACCCTCAAGCTAGGAGGTTAATATAAAGGTTGGTCCCCAAATGCTAATATCTTCAGTGTGCCTCACTAAAGCAAACTGGAAACCATTTTGGAGCGGCATATTCCCAAGTCAGGCTGTGGAGAATTTCCGTGGATAAATATGTGTTCACAATTCAAAATTATAAAACCTTGATTAAATAATCTTTCATGAGGGAATGTTAGGGCACAAAAACAGGAATTTTAGACCCCTAAAAATTAATGTAATGGAGGAGTAGAATATCAGTTCGGGAGGGGTTTTGGGGTGAGAAATAGGTCTCTACTCTGTGCAAATGGCAATGGCTGCGAATGGTTCCCCTGAGTCCTGAGTGGAGAGGATTCTGAGGCCGCGTCCAGGCTCAGTGGAAAAGCCTGAGTGTCGTATGTAGTGTTCTCTTCTTATTGGAAAAGTTTGTCTATTTTATCTCTCTGGATCAGGGATGCCAGGGCCTAACAAGTAGTTTGAGATAATAAAGTATGTAACTAAAAGAGAAAAAAATAGCTGCGAAGCATTCTCAGTCCTCCATAATGCCTCCCCCAACTTACTCCCTCCTATAAGTCTCCATTGCACTTTGTACATCCATTAATTATAACTTATCTGGGGCTAATATTAGAAGTGTACAGATCTGCCTCCTGTACTAGGCAGTGAGCTCCTTAAAGGAAAAATAGATGATGTTTCATTCAAATGTGTATACCTAGGGCCTATCAAAGTACTTAGCAGAGAGCATAGGTTTACTAAAAGGGTGCTGAATTGAACTGAGGGAGAGGAGCGAGCGATGGGACATAAGCAACCACTTCATGCTTTATGCTGTCTTGCCAGACAAACGAAAACCATTCACTTTATCCAAAGCACCAAAGAGGAAAAAAACAAACAAACAAAATTTGAATCACACATTTATTTTTGTATATCTCCCTCTAACAAATTCTTGATAAGTGATCGATAGATCAGCTTTTTCAAAACAAAGCTCTTTAACTCTTTGCTAATCTACCTGTCTTTCTGGAATCCCAGATTCTATGGCCACGGTAGTGACACCAAATGGTTAGAAGCATCAAAGGCAGCAATCAGTCTTCAGAGGACAGTCCCCGTGGGACACAGGAAGTCAACTAATGGAAGCGTTAGCAGCCCAACTGCCTCATGTGCCACCTAAAAGCTACTATTTTTATTCCTCACAAGATATTTTCCACATCAAAATTGTTGCCTTTTTCCCCTTGATATATCTCTTACTTCCCAATTAAGTTTCAGGCTTTCTTTTCCTTTTCCAGTTTCAACCCCAAATTCCCTCCCCAGAGATATCTCTCCAAACATGGTTTTCTGAGGAAGGCTAACAGTCCTGGCCTGGAGGGTGGTAACGGTACCTTTGATACGGGTGAGAGCACAAATGCCCCTCTCACCTCCAGGCAGGGCTGCCAAACAGGCAACCAGTTTAAAGAGATAGAACTCAAGCCCTGCCCTCCTCCCCTTCATTATACCCCACATCCAAAATCTCTATCTATCACTCACACTCCTGTTTGGTCTGGACAAGGGAGTGACTTTGGCAAGGCTCTCAGAATATTCTTCATGAACTCTGGCATTCCCCTTTGCGGTCCAGTCAACCACAGTGGATTAGTTCAGTTTCCCCTTTGCACAGAATTTTAGGAGTTAGTGGGCAAATTTGGAGACGTGCTGTTGAGAGATCAGATTACTTAGAGTGGCAGAATTGAAGGATTAAGGAGAAGGAAAAAGCTCCACAGAAGATCAGGCACTTGAGCAAGACCTTGAGGGAAATGGATAAAGATACTCCATGGAGACAAGGCAGAGCACACACAAAGATGGAGACGACGGGAGGTGGCCATGGGGTACATCAAGGGTCATGGTTTGAGTAAAATGTAACCAATATAACAGGATAAATGAAGATGAGAAGTAAAAAGTGATGTTAATAATCTGGTTGGGGTCCGATGGCCAACGTAAAAGAATTGCAAAGTTGTTCTGTGGTAACAACCAAAACCACAACCATTTGAGTATCTACTATGTGCCAAGTTCTACCATAGCCACTGAGGCTACCATGACGTCTCAGATATGGACTCAAAGTCCCCTTTAGGAACCCACAGCCTAGTATTTACTCACTAGACTTTTGAGAAACACACATTATAAAATAAGGGTATTTTACCCTGTGGCATAAGCCAAGTGTCTTAGGAAGCCAGAGGCATGGGGGGAAGTGGCAGGGGTCAGAGAAGCAAGTTCAGTATTACTGCAGGAGAAGGTGAATTCGTTTTTTCTGTTTTTAGCTTTTGACCCTGTTTGCCTATTTCCCCTAGTCTCCAACTCTGGCAACCACCTATCTGTTCTCTGTTTCTGTAAGTTCAGTTTTTTTAGATTCAACATATTAGTGAGATCATACAGTGTTTGTCTTTCTCTGATTTATTTCACTTAACAGTATCCATCCATGTTGTTGTAAATAGTAGGATTTCCTCTTTTTTGGTCAAATAACATTCTACATTTACACCGCAATTTCTTTCTTTATCCATTGGAACACTTAAGGTTGTTTCAGTGTTTTGACTATTATAGCTAATGCTGCAATAAACATGAGGGTGCAGATATCTCTTCCAGATAGTGATTTCATTTTCTTTGCATATATACCCAGAAGTGGAATATCTGGATCATGTGGTAGCTTTATTTTTAATTTTTTGAGGAACCTCCATACTGTTTTCCATAGTGGCTGTACCTTGTTACCTCTCGCCTTTTTGATGATAGTCATTCTCATTGTGCTTTTAATTTGCGTTTCCCTGATGACTAGTGATGTTGAGCACCTTCTCATGTACCTGTTGGTCATTGGAAAATATCTATTCAGGTCCTTTGCCCACTTTAAAATTGGATTTACTATTATTATTATTATTCATTATTATTGCTATTGAGTTGTATGCTTTCCTTATATATTTTGAGTATTTACCTCTTATCAGATATGTGGTTTGCAAATATTTTCTCTCATTCTGTAGGTTCTGTTTATTTTGTTGATCATTTCTCTTGCTGTGCAGAAGCTTTTTAGTTTTATATAGTCCCACTTGCTTATTTTTGCTTTTGTTGCTTTGTGCTTTAGGTATCACATCCAAAAAAAAATCATTGTGAAGACCAATGTCAAGAAGCTCTTTCCCTATATTTTCTTCTAGGAGTTTTATGGTTTCAGGTCTTATATTTAAGTCTTTAATCCATATCGAGTTAATTTTTGTGAGTGGTGTAAGATAGGGGCCCAGTTTCATTCTTTTGCTTATGAATATCCAATTTTCCAAGCACCATATTGAAGAGACTGTCTTTTCGGCTCCCTTGTCAAATATTAGTTGACTGGGCTTCCCTGGTGGCGCAGTGGTTGAGAATCCGCCTGCCAATGCAGGGGACGCGGGTTCGAACCCTGGTCCGGGAAGCTCCCACATGCCGCGGAGCAGCTGGGCCCGTGAGCCACAATTACTGAGCCTGCGCGTCTGGAGCCTGTGCTCCACAACAAGAGAGGCCGCGATAGTGAGAGGCCCGCGCACCGCGATGACGAGTGGCCCCTGCTTGCCACAACTAGAGAAAGCCCTTGCACAGAAACGAAGACCCAACACAGCCATAAAAATAAATTAAAAAAAAAAAAAAATAGTTGACCATGGGAGGAAGTGAATTTAAATTGGGCTTTGGAGAGTGAGATAATCAGAGGCTTGGGAATTGATAGGATGTGTGAGCAAGACAAGAGGTATTGTTAAGGGACAAAGCAAGTGTGTTTGGATCAGCAGAATATTGGTAAATATTTAACAACTAGCTGGAAGAGATGGAAGGTACTGGTTTGTAACAATAGAAAATTTCTATTGTAAATGCTTCTGTGATAGACAATTTCAAGCTACCAATGTAAAGTCAACCCACTTGCAAAATCTCTGACAAATTATCCATCAGCTTTTATGAGCCTCTTGAGGCTGGACACAACACAAAACAGCCTGGTTTGAGCATATTGAATTTGAGATGACTGTCAGACATCTAGATGGAGGTTAGTCACCTAGTCGTAAGAATTACAGGTCAATTGTTCCGATGAGAAGCTGAGCCAAAGCAGGGTCTTCAAAGTCCCAAAGGTCTGCTGTATTGGGGGAGAGTGGCTTCATGCCCCTCTGCAACTAAAGTAGCTCAGCTCTAAATCTGTTTTATTCTTAAACAGTAGGTACCACTTCACTAGTTTAGAGGCACCAAATAAAACAGTGTTTCAGGTGATATTCAAATTAAAAGATACCTTCAGATTAGCATTATGTCCAACATGCCCTTAGAATTACCCTTTCTACGCAGCCTAAGTAAACTCCTAGGTCCTTCACGCTGATGCTTGTTACAGTATTTCCCATAATCACTTATCGCCACCTGCTGGATGAAGAGAAGTAGCGCTCAAGGACAAATTGTATCTCAAGGACAAACTGAACTCTAAGTAGCTATAACTTCTGGGATGTTTGTCCTCTGTCACTGTTGTTGTTATAGCAAACGCCAGTTGAAAAACAGTAGTACAGACAATTCAGAGAAATGGCATCTGCCATGGACATCTGCAGCCATCGTTGGCTGTTCTGAGAGCTTCTACATGCCTGCTGAAGGTCTCTGCTGATTGGCCCAGACTTCAGTGACTTGTGAGATACAAGGGGAGGTATTTCTCCTATATGAGACTCTTGCAAACAGTTCCTCTCAGTGGTCAGTGCTCTAATGGATACTCAAAATGATAGGCAGTGCTTCCCAAGGAATTCCAATGGCATCTGTATATTTAGTTCATGAGCATCATATGCCCTTAATATTTCCTAAACTGAAGGGATCCTATGGTGATATTTCACTGTGATCTAATAATATTTTAAAGGTTTTGATTATCCACTTTATCCTATCAATAAAATGAGAGTCACCTCAATTTTTTGGCAAAGTGATTACGGCTTATCAATTCTACATAAACATAATGGCAGGGGTCAATTATAGTTGCTGACTTTTTCTTTTCTTACTTTAATCTAATTCATAAGAATGAGGACTTTGTTATAAGAAGAAAAACAATAACCAAGAGAAAATACAAAAGATATCTTAAAGTAATTGGTCAGATAATTATTAATGTGATCACTGCTTTTCATATAATCACAGCAAGGTGAAAAATTCTGCCAGGGGTATGAGTTTTCTTTGTATTGAAGGGGTTCAGAACAAGTCTCCCCAAAATGTGCCACTGTGGTATGTGGATTATTTTGCACTAAAGGCAACGGAGAACTTGTAGATTCAAGAGAAACTTTTGCCCCTCCCATGAGTACCTGGAAGAATTTAAATTAGGAGTTTTTCCCAGAATTAGAGTTATTGCCAGAGATCAGTTTTATTTGAGTGGCCCATCTGTGTGGCAGAGCAAACATCTAATTACCCAACATCTGCTTTTCTTCTTACTGTCCTGTGAATGACCCCCCTAACCTTGGAAGGCTCAGGCCCCTAAGCCATTCCTTAGCTCAGAATGGCACATAGACTTCATTTTACCTTTCTGTCTTTGAACCTCTCATGTATGTGGAGTTCCCATATATTCAAAATTAAACTTTGTTTTTCTCCTGTTTATCTGTTTCACATCAATTTGATTATTAGACGAGCTGAAAGAAACTTTGAAGAGTAGAGGAAAATTCTTTCTCCACAACAGTATTATTTGTTATTTTTTCTAATTGTTTTATATAAACCTACTGTTTTTATAAACATAAAAAAATGGATGCTCATCAGAAACATAGCAACTAACGTTCAGATTTAATCTGATTGAGAAAAATTAAATAAAATGACATTTCTATCAACCAACATTTGTCAAAAAACCTACAGTTAACATTATTGTTAAGGGTGAAAAATAATGTTTGCTTGCTAGGATTGGGAACAAGGTAAGGATGCCCATTCACCACTGCTATTCAACATAATCCTGTACGTTCTAGCCAGTGATATAAAGCAAAAAAGGAAATAAAAGGAATACAGATTGGAAAGGAAGAAATATAACTGTCCTCATTTGCAGATGGTATGATTATCTACATAAAAAATTCCAAGAAATCTATTCAAAAAAATCCTAGAACTAGTAAAAGAGTTCAGCAAAATTGCATGATACAAGATCAATATACAAAAACTAATTGTATTTCTATACACTAGCAATGAACACTTGGAGATCAAAATCTTAAATACAATACTATTTACAATTGCCAAAAAAAAAATGCTTAGGTGTAAATCTAATAAAAACATGATGAAAACTGTAAAATATAAATGAAAGAAATCAAAGATCTAAATAAATGAAGAGACATACTGTTGTCATGGACTGGAAAACTCAACATAGAAAAAATGCCAATTCTCTTCAAATTGATATACAGGTTTATTGCAATTTCTGTCAAAATTCCAGAAGATCTTTTGTTGGTAAGGACAAGATTATTTTAAAATATATATGGAAAGGTAAAGTAACTAGAATAGTTAAAACAATTTTGAAGAAAGAAAAGAAAAAGAATCACATGGGAAGACTCACTCTACCTGATTTCAACATTTACTATATAGGTTCAGTAAACAACATAGATCAATGGAAAAAAATAGAGAACCCAGAAATAGACCCACAAAAACATGCCCAATTAGTTTTTGACAAAGGTACAAAAGCAATGCGATGGAAGAAGGATAGCTTTTCAACATATAGTGCTAGAGAAATTGAATACTCACAGGCAAAAATATAAACCTTAAACTAAACACACATTTTGTACAAAAATTAATTCAAGGTTTTGGATCATAGATTTATATGTAAAACATAAAATGATAATGCTTTAGAAGAAATCACAGGAGAGAATCTTCAGGACCTAAGGCTTGGTGAAGTGTTCTTAGACCTGACACCAAAATCATGATTCATTTTTAAAAAAAAAAAGGATAAATTAGACTTCATCAAAATTAAAAGCATTTTAATTTTGCTAAGTAAGTGCATCAAAAGTTCCTCACAAGACCCTGTTAAGAGGTTGAAAAGACAATCTACAGACCAAGAGAAAAATAATTCCAAGCCACATATCTGATAAAGAATTCATATACAGACTTTCAAAAGAATTTTCAAAACACAACAGTAAAAAAATAAATTAAATAAACCATCCAATTAAAAAGTGGGCAAAAGACAGGAAGAGGTATTGCACTAGAGAATATACAGGTGGCAAATAGGACATGAAAACATTCAACATCATTAGCAAATAAAGAAATGCAAATTAAGATCACTATGAGATATTGTACACCTATCAAAATGGCAAAAATGAAATATTGACACCCAGATTGCTGGCAAGGATGAGGGAAAACTGGATCTTTCATACATTACATGTGGCAATGTAAAATGGTACAGTCATTCTGGAAAATAGTTTGGCAGTTTCTCAAAAAAACTAAACATACACTTACTATACAACCCAGCAATTGTCCTGCTGGGCATTTACCCCAGAGAAATGAAGACTTATGTCTAAACAAAAACCTGCACGTGATTGTTCATAGCAGTTTTACATGTAGTAGCTAAAAACTGGAAATAACCAAAATAGATGAATATTTAAACAGACCATGTGCATCCGTAACAAGAATGCTACTCTGCAATTTAAAAAAAAAAGAACAAACTAGTGATATATGTAACAACTAGGATGGATCTCAAGGACATTGTACTGTGTAGAAATAAAAGTCAACATCAAAAAGTCACATACTATATGATTCCATTTATATAACATTCCTGAAATGACAAAATACCTTAATATATGTATATATCTCCTGAATTTGATTTACATGATTTACCTGTCTATGTCTTTCTATTAGATGTTATCTCTGGGGGCCAATGTCATCTTTTACAGATCAACTGTTGTTAGGAGTTAGGGATGATGGAGGGAGAAGGTGGGTGTGACTCTCCAGGGGTAGCTGTGGGAGGTCTGTGATGATGGAATACTTCCGAATCTTGATTGCAGTGGCACTTACGAAATCTAAACATCTGATAAAATGACACAGAACTATGCACACACTTTATACCATTATCAACTTTCTGTTTTGAAGATGCAGTCACTGGGAAAACAGGATGAGGTATATGTGGGACTATCTGTACTGCCTCTGCAACTTCCTGTGAATCTGTAATTATTTCAAAATAAAAAGCTGTTCTTGAAAAATCCAACTAGAGAAAAAAGAGAATATATTAATGTGCAATTAATATATTAATATTTGTATGATCAGATTACTTCTCTTAGTGAATTCTAAGGGTAGGGATCCCATTTACTAATTATACTTCTGCTGAGTCTCTTTACTGCCTCTTTATGCCCCAATTTTTATTCTCTAGTACACAGACAAATTCTATCACATTTATAACTCTTTACTGAATTTAATGATTTACATGTCAGTGTCACTCTATTAGATGCCAAATTCAGGTCTACACCAGTGTCATCTTTGAAACCTGTGTTTAGCACAGCTCCTGGCACCTATTAGGGGTTAAATAAAGGTTGGTGAATGAGTGAGCTATATCCAAATGAACTGTACGTTCATTTAAAAAAATGGAAGAATGAATGAGTGAATAATTGCAGATAATAGCTATGGGAGTTTAGAGTCTCCACAGGAAATATTTTGGTAAATGAAAGCACCTAATCTTACAGGGAACATGCTTATTCCATCAGTCCTGGTTATTTCCTAAAACGGAACAATTCTAAGATGGCCAGCAGGAGGCGAACTGCTCCTTACTTTAGTGCTGAAATCTACCAAGTACCGTGGCTACAGGAGTTTCCTATATTCAGTTTTATCCCATGTTTACATTTACAGAACTAACAATGTTTCTAAAGTGACAATTTTTTTTTTTTGTTATTTTTGCTCCTGCTATATTTATTTTTGTTGTGAAGCATAACTGTAAACTTGCAAATTCCCCATCTACAATCAGGATTTACCATCTATCTTGTCACCATGTCCTTCCCCACCCCTCGATTGAAAAAAAAAAAAATGTGGTCAAACAAACAAAAACCACCTTACTTAAAATATACCGTGTTAACCATCTTTAAGTGTACAGTTCAGTAGCGGTGAATATATTTGCACTGTTGTGCAACAGATCTCCAGAACTTTTTTGTCTTGCAAAACAGATGCCCATTTAACATCTCCCTATTTCCCCCACTTACACACCACTGGTGACCACCATTCTACTTTCTGTTTCTGTGAATTTGACACTGTAGATGCCCCATATAAGTGGAACCACACAATACTGCCTTTTGTTGACTGCCTTATTCACCTGTGTCCTCCAGGTTCATATATGTTGGAGCATGTAACAGATTTTCTTTCCTTTTTTAGACTGAGTAATAGTTTATTGTATGTATCGACAACATTTTGCTTATCTATTCATCCATCCGTGGACATTGGGGTTGCTCTCAGCTATCGTGAATAATGCTTCAATGAACACTGATGTGCATCAATGTGTCCTTTCAAATACGGAATCAACACTCGCACACAAATGCCTTATGTCTCAATTTTCAACTCAGCCTTGTCCCCTTCAGAGTGTTTCACAAACAACTGGAGACAGATTGTGAAGAACAGCAACATAGTATAACACATAACACAGGTAGTCCTTTCTTCTACCTTCAACAGTCTCTACCATTTCCAGCCTCTGCCCACTGCCTGGTCCCAAAGCCAATGTCACATGTTTCGAGTTGGGCTTATGATACCATCCATGTTCAGGTATCAATTATATATTTTTGCATAAAAACCTCCCTAAGACATAGTAGCTTAAAATAATGATTTACTATTTCTCATGATTCTGTAACTGTGATCAGCTGGGTGGTTCTTCTGATGGTTTCCTTTGGGGCCACTCATACAGCTGCAGTCATCTGGCGGCTCCATTGGGACTAGAGGCCATCAGATGGCCTTATCCTCTCATTTGGGCCCTTGGAACAGGCTGTGAGCTGAGCCTCTCTCCTACATAGTTTCTCATCGTTCAGTAGTTAAGCACTGACTTCCTTACATGGTAGTAGGAGCATTTTCAGAGGCAGAAGCATAAGTGGCAAGGTGACCTCATTGGTGGACAACCTCATGAGTGGAGAAATGTCACTTCTGCCACATTCTATTGGTCAAAGTAAGTCACAAGGCTAACCCACGTTCTAGGGATGGAGCAGCAAAGTCTCATTGCAAAGAGGCATTCAGAATGGAAAGAGCCAACAATCTATTATAATGGTTAAATAGGGACATAATGGGAGGAAAACCAGTGAAACAGAGAAAGAGAAAATACGGTTGACAGATATGTGAAATCTCCTTGGTATGCACTAAATTGGAGAAATAAGTCAAAGTCTAAAATTATCCAACATAGGATTTTTTAACCTAAGGTGAAGTGTACCTTTCTCTGAGACACAATCTCTGAAGAAGGAAAGATCTCAAATATCCTAGAAAGTCTAAGACAACCTCAGTCCATCTTTCCTCCCATCCCTACACTACCCTTGGACTTCAGAAAATTGGATAGGACATAAAATATTCCTCCCTGACAGTTTAAAGGAAAACACAAACAACTCTCAGACACAACTGGAAGATGATCGCTTCATCTCAGAACAAAATAGGATGAGTAATATGAAAAGAAATGGCATTAAACTCAGCAAATTACTACAGGATAAAAAAGGAGGAAGGCTGGAAGGAAGGGCAGGAGAGAGGAAGGAAAGAAAGGAGGGAGGGAGGAAGGAAGGAAGGAACGAAGGAAGGAAGGAGGGAAGGAAGGAAGAGCTCATTACATCAATCCCATCTAGAAGAAAAACACATAGGTCAAAAGAAATGTTTCACATTACAGAACAGGTTAACAGAAACGTGAATCCAAAAAATAAAAATAAACTTAAGGAAGGTATAATAAAATAATAGAAGGAGATTTTAAAAGGGGGGATAGTAGGCTCAAAGAAGTAATAATATAGAAATAATAAATTACAAATAAGAAAGAAGAAAATAAACATTACTGAAAAATGGAATCTGGGCCATGTAAGGAGGCTTAAGATAATCATAGTGTTTGAAAATATAAAACACAAAGATTAATGCAATTATCAATAAGTTAATAAACCAGAAAGGATGTTAACAGTGGGTGACTGCATCAGATGATTGTTATTTTCCTCCTTATATTTTACAATATATTTTTTAAATTGCCAAAATAAAAATAAAATCTGTCAATTAGGAAATTGTTATTTTTTTTAGGAGAGGTTATAAGAAGTAGTGAAGTTTGGAGACATGGTCTGAAACCAATTTATTGGACTTTACAAAAAAGGGGAGAGGTTGGTGAAGAAATAACATCAGGAAATAAAAACCAATCACTTATCTGTCCTTTCCTACAGTGAGAGGAGAAGATTGTGAGGGAGCCAGAGGGAACAGATGCCACAGGGTAAATACTTTAGAAAAATAGAAGAAGGACACGTGCATAGTCAAAGCAGAGATGTGGAATCAGTTCAGAGGTAGGAATCGCAGATGTGTGTGTGAGAAAGAAGCATTAATCATTAAGAAAACAAAGCCCTGGAGGAAGTGAGGAGTCAGGTCTGGGGGAAAAAGAAAAAGAATCACACTTCTTCTATGATGGATTAGAAGGAAGTTGGACCAGGTGTGCACACAGAACATGGGAAGGAAGATGATAAAAGACACATGTCTTGTGCAGACACATGTCTATGGCAGAATTCAAGTCAGAATGGGCCTTTTGGAATTGTGTTAGCATCGCTATGGCAAACAGCAATGCAACGAGGGAATGGCACGTACACACTATTAAGCTGTACCTATTCAATATCCTTTGGTACTGGATACTCTCTGCTGTTCAGACATTTATTACCACCTATATTGACGTGGATAAAGACACTTCAAATACTTTATGAATTTTCAAAATATTTTTTGCCTAAATGAATTTTACTGTTTTTTTTCCAGATTATAAAATTGATGCATTATAGAGGAACAAGAAACTGAAGATCACCCCAAATCCCACCACTCAGATACAAATATTGTTAATAGTTTAGGGCATTAACTTCCAGAGGGAACAATGAGAGGGGTGACACTGAAGAGGAGAGAAAGAGAAGAAAAGGAAGAGAAGACAGAAGAAGGGAAAAGAGGAGGAAAAGGGATTTTATTTTTCCTTTCACCAGAATCGGTAAATTATCATATGCTATTTTAGAAGCTGTCATTTTGAATTTCTATGGTGTGAAGTTTTCCACTTTAGTAAATTTAGATAAGCATCACTTTTTAAGAGTTTATTCTATTATATGAATATACTATACCATTACTGTTTCCCTAGTAATAGTCAACCATTTAGATTGAGCATTACTTTGTATCTTCCAGCAGTTGGATCACAGCTTCTTCAGAACAAATTTGAAGAACTGAAAGTTCTTCATACCGAAGACTGAAGTGTTTGTGGACAATTTTTAGACTTTCAGAACACAGTTGTCAAATTGCCGTCAGAGATGTCATAGCATCTTATGTTGTGCTGCCCTCCTCAAGGTCTGACTGCCTATAACTTTGAAACACTGGAGATCTGCATCTTTTTAATCTTTTTCCCACAAGGTAAGCATAAAAATACATTAATAAATGAATTTAAACATTTTATGCATTTATGTTTGCTCTTTTCATTTCTTTCCTGTGCATGTCTTAATCCAGACTTTTGCCCATTTCAATTGAGGGTTAACGTATCTTTGTTTTGTTTCTAAGTGCTTTTTTAAAAAATTGGTGATATGTCATACTATTAACACACTATTAATAAATTTATTTCAAGAACTGTTTCAGAGTTCAATTACTGATGGAGTAGAACTTGATGAACTTGAACATTTTCAATGTGTTTATTAAGAAGGCAATATGACATACTCCTTAAATGTATGAACTTTGCCAGGACCTGGGTTCAAATCCCTGCCAGGGATAACCCACTAGCTATGGTTAGATGAGTATTTTCACATTACAGGATTGTTGAGAATATATATGTAAATCATTTAGCACAATGTCTGGAACAAAATAAGTACCCAGTAATGGGTACTTATTGTAATTAACATCATATTTGATCTCAAGATCTTTATCATAATAATATTACTGATTCATTGGTTATTCGAGAATTTAGGTTTAATCATTTGTCAACCTTCCATCAGAGATGGATGGGATGATTTCACCCACCTCTAACACTTCTTGGTTCACTACTATCTTAGCCAATGCTAGATTCCATTGCCCTAGATTTCAAAGATAGGAGGAAGGTGTGGGAAAGAGGAAAATCTCTCCTCTTTGGTAAAGGGAAGTTGCCTGAAGTCTGTTTGTTCCAGAAGCTCCGGTGTGGTCCCTACCACCTACTTATTTCTTCCAGGCTGATTTGCTTTCCCCCACAGCAGAAGGTGTTACCTGGAGTTGATGAACATGAGAACTAAGATATTCTCCTGTATGAGATGTAACGACCCCTCTTGGGGCCCTTGCTGAACCAAGGCCCCACCCCGCCACCCCCGAGCTCGGTCGGGGGCTTCTTTCCCACTCAGGTTCACGTTGCCAATAAGGAAACTGAGTTTGGTGCAAGCAAGACAGGCTTTTATTCAATGGCCAGAGAATGGAGAAGGGGAGCTCATGCTCTAAAGGCACCATCTCCTCTAGCACTTAAAAAGGGAGGGGAGTAAGGGAATTTTAAGGGTCAGGAGGCAGACAGGTCATCAAGGCACGAGGAAAGGGGTGGAGATCTCTGGGGGCAGCCCGGGCATGCGCGGTCTTCCACACTCCTTTGCACACGTCACCAATTGTGCAAGCAGGGTACAAATCCCCCCGTTGGGTGAAGATCTTAGCATGGGGATGAAGCAAAGGTAATTCTCAGACTCCTCCAGGCTTCATCTGCACAGGTGCGGTCCTGTGGTCAAGTCAGGGCCAGGTTTGGAGCAGCTGACTGCTGTGTTTCTCTCAAAGCATGTATCTCTCCTAGTACAGCTGCAAAGCACCTCTGCCCAACACCAGGTACTTTTGAAACAAACACAGAGATGAGTCGGGGGAAGTGTCTCTCAGCTTTCAGATGTTGGTATGGAAACACAGAGATAAATCAAGGCAAGGAAAGTGGTGACATTTAGCCTACTTTGTCCATCATCTTGGATCAAGCCAGTTCCGTCTGGTTTGCCTCAGGCCTTTGTGGCAGCCTGTTGATAAAACACAACTAGCCTGTATAGTAAAAAAAACAGTTTTGCTCCTGGGGCCTGGGCTACGTAGCATGGATGACATTCCCATGCACCTTCACCTTTGCCATTGAATGTTTACGACAGCAGCTTGTTACCGGAGAAACACTGTGTGCTTTATGGAGAGGTTTTCGTTTGACATGCCAAAACTCTGAAGAGTTCCTTTTTTCATTTTCAGTTCACCAGGCATCATACTTTCCACAGGATGTAGTCAATGAAACAACTGTAAGTGACCCTTGAAAGGCATTCTTGATCTTTTATTATTTTTTAAAAAAATCTGCGTTGTGCACTAGAAACATATCTCTAGATGAATTCTTTTTTAAAGAATATCCCACTGAAAATTCCATCTGGCGCTTAAAAACTAAGGAAGCAAAGAATAATTAATTTCAGTGTGATTGTCCTCCAGCTGCATTTCTGTAACCTGTGATTCCTTGGCTATCTTAAATGGATGTTTTGTTAGGATCATCTCATTGGTTTTTATTCACCTGGGCATTTTTTAAATTGAGCAACTACTATGTTGCCAGGCATTGTGCTAGAAACAGAGGATATAAAGATTATTTCTGTTCTCAGTGACAGATGACTTTGCAGACAAGACAATAAATACATGAAAGGAATATATCAATTTAAGAAACATGCTAAATACCAAATGAGAGTTATGTGAAATAAAATTCATATTTATGGCAAGACAGGAAAAATTTAAACATAAAAATTCTTTTCTGCCCTTTGGCCTCCCCTCTCCCCCCACTGTGCATTGTGCATCTGCATTATGCATTTACCAAACCTTCCCCTTCAGCAGGAATACCTGCTCAACCATAAACAGCAACATTCTCCCAGCATCAACAAGACAAGTCCTTAGAAGATAACATTCCTTCTTAATCTTGTAAAGGATCACATGACCCACCATCATGGCACTTAAATCTGGATTATGTAAACTGTCAATAATGCATCATTTAATGTACAGCCATCTGTCTCAAAAAACTTATATAAACTGTGTCTTGACTTCTAACAGGCGGAACAGTTCTCAGAGCTTTCTGAGATGCTCTTCCCGGGTTATGATCCCCAAATTTGGCTCCAATAAAATTTTCCAATTCTTTCTTAGATTGACTGATTAATTTTCTTTTACGGTTACAACCACTGGGAGGAAAGAAATCCCACAGTATAGAGTTGCACTCCTGGCGAAAGAGCACATTCAACATCACTCAACATATATCTCATCAAAGTTAGAGTTTTTGGGGATAAGCTCAAAGGATACAGTCTTAGCAAATTTAACAGAAGATCACAGGCTGGGAAAAGTATAGATGATGCAGCTTCTTGGGACTTCTCACTTTCCTTATATGGTTTGTGGTAATGTGTTCTCTTTAGGAGACAATCCTGCCAGGTCCCTCCCTGGAAGCCCCAAGTAGAAGCCAACAATCCTCTTATACCTATAACCACATCACTTTAAAATCATTTTATTTCCTTTTATGGTTGCAGGTTGCCTTTAGCAAGCCATGTATTTAGACCTAGCATGGGGTGGGGGGGCGGGGCAGTGGGGGGAAGAGAGGGGCTGGGGACAATCTCTTAGTAGGTCTCAATGCCATCTAGCAACACTGTGCCCAGGTTATGGAATATGGGCAGTTGGGTGCAACTACGTAAGAATGTCTAGCCTTGAAGGCATGTGCTATTTATAATCTCCAAAGTCTAGGAGGGTATGATCCCATGATGGATCCCTTAGGGGGATAGAGACGAGGTTTCAAAAGCACATGTGCGTTGGGCTAGAACTTAAGAGGTTGATAAGTAAGTACCAAGGGGGCAGGCCTCCCATCTGTCCTGTTCCCCAATTTATCTCTAATGCCTAATTCCTTGACACAGAGTAAGCACAGCTTTGAAATTTATTGTCAATCTTGATCTAATTGAATCTAATCTAGTTGCAGTGTCTTAAGTGTGCTATTAAGTTAAACAGTGGCGTTATCTTAAAAACAAGTAAGTACACAAATAAAAGCCCCATAAATCTACCAGCCTGTTTCCGTTTTGACCTTAATAAAAGTGAGTAACTCTTCAAAGAGTGAAATTGTGTCAAGGTATAGCGTAGTTTATGATTGAGAATTTTGAGATTTCTTAAATTGTGGAAATTTGAGCAATGAGATCTACTCATTGGACTGAGAAAATGTTGTTCTCATTTATTTAAAATTGTTTCAAGTTTTTATTAGCTTATAAACTTTCAGTTCTGAGACCTGTTTTGCTTCCTTTATTTAAACCCAGCGCAATGCCATCTAAGTGTAGGCATAAACGATTTTTGATAGTGAAAAATACCTGGACATCATGGGGCAAAATTATCAAGAGATGTAAAAATCTCATTTCCTGGATGTTTATTAAATTGTTTTGTATCTCTACTCTGTGAAAGCCGAAGTCTATTCTGAGTTCTGAATTTCTGATATATAATGAAATTGGATATGAGTTTTTAAAGTAATGTGTTAGATATTTTTACTAAAATCCTCAAATTGTCCCTTGAATTGAGGATTTGAGTGAAAGTATGAAGTTAAATTTAAAACAACCACGTTGGGGTAGGATTACATTGCTTCCTTTTGCCATCCCATGGGTATAATACCTATTCCAGAGATTCTTTCATTTCTAGTACACTAAAACGTATTTCATACCTCTGTGGCTTCTGGTACAGATATGATTTCTAGCAAACACCTTTTTTTCCGCTCATTATTTATCTATCACGGAAAGGATAAATGCAAAAATTTTATGTTGAAAAAAATCTATGGAAGTTACAAGTTGGAGACTTTCCTCCTGGTTTCAGACCATTTGAAATACTGGAAAGATATTTATATATGCCTGTCACTCGTTGTTACCTAGAAGTACGACTAAATGTAATTAAAATACCACAAACAAGGATATAGGTCACAAATCAGAAATGGTTAACTCTGTGAACCTGAAATGAACTTCGGATCTTTCTTCCTCCTCCTGACAACACAGCTGGAGTTAATTGTCTACAACCCTTGTACTCAGCACCAATCCCTGGAGAAACACCATCACCCGCCCTTCCTGACCCCACCCTCCAAACACACATCCACATCCAGGCAGGAAAGCAGCCAAGATTCTGTATATACAACTTTTATTTGTAAATTCACATTTCTTAGCTTAGAGACACTTAATCTATAGAAGTTTTTTTTTTCTTTTTTTCCCCTACCTTACAATACTTAGACTGGCCAAAAAATCAGGGAAAACGCCCTTGGACTATAGCCATGATAAAATTTAACTTGGTGCTTATGAAAGCACCCACACACCAAATTCCTGCGATAGGCTTCAGCGTGAAGTATAATCACATTTAGTTTCAAAGTTCAAACAACAGTTTCAATTACAGATAAACACGTACCCACAGATCTGGGCTGGACAGTTATTGCAGCTAATGGCAGAAAATAGTCACGGTGGGGGGGTGGCCGTAGCCTATCCTGGAGGACTCAGTGATTCAGCTCTATCCTGGTGGGTCTTATCTCCTTAAACAGGACCAGCCAGGCCAACTGGCCTAACCACGCTCTGCATATCTCCTTACCCTGCCGGAACCTGAACATTCGCCTTCTTCCCCCTATGGTTTGCCCTCTTTTCTCTGATTCTTGGAAATATTTTTAAGTTTCACCTGATTTTTTGCTCTGCCGTGAATAAACTAACCAGCTAGAAAATTATGTATGAGAGTTACTTACCTCATTTAACAAGTACTGACTGGAGGAATGGCAGCAAAATTAGGGATAAATAAAGGTTTTGCTGTGCATTTGAAAAGGAAAGAATAGCCTTTATTGAAAAAAGTAGGATACATACATTTCCATATATGATCATGTGAATTTACCATTCAAACCGGGGACTAGTCACATGTCTTAAGTAGATGAAAGAGTGCAAGAAAGGGTCTCTTTCAAGACAAGAGAAGAAAAAAAAGCACATTGTATAAGAGCAACTGAAAGCTAAGTAGGAACAGATGTGGATGCCTTTTCCTTTAAAGAATCAGCGCAGAATTTATAGTCTGACATTTCCTTTAAGAGCAGGAGATTAACAAAGTAAGAAAAACGAAATAGTTGTATATTGTAAGTTGGTCACAGTGACACTTGTAGAAAATATCGGAAGTAGCAGTAAATGGAAAAATGCCCCAAATGTATCCACCCAAGGGAGGCTAGAATGCCGTTTTTTCACTTATTCACCTGCAGAGCTCCAATTCATCCTTCATGTCCTAGCCCAATCATTACCACCTCTGGGAAGCCACTGCTGATACTTCCAAGCAGCACCCAGTGCCTGCTTTGTACTCCCTGGCACCCTGCCCATGGCTCCGTTATAACATTTACCATCTTTTAGGGATCATTTACACTGCTGCTGCCTCCTCTCTCTCACCAAGACTGGAAGGATTGTCACTTGCTTTTCTCTGTATTCCTGCTGTCTGGCAAAGGAGAAAGGCATCCATCCATTTAATTAAGATCTGCTAAGATGCTCCATGTAGAGGCAACTGTGTCTGCATGTGTTTTGAAAAATATATAAAAATCAATGAGACACTTCTATAAAGAAGTAGATATCCTTCTGCTAAGTGCAGATAAAAATCTTCATTATTATATATAAAATAAACATAGCAAGATTCTGAAAGGTGGAGAGGAGAAGGCAGACAGGCTAGGGATCTCGGGACCCAAGGAACAACACTGTAATGAGTTCTGCTGGGTTTTCTTTTAGTTCATATATGCCAGACTTGTTGCTGAAGAAGTCAGCAACCTGGAAATGTCAATGAGTACAGACAAAAAGAAGCCCCAAGAAAGGCCTGCTATCTCACCAGCCAAAGGACCAGAAGAGGAGTGGCCTAGCAAGGGAGAAAAAAATAACTGCTCCACTCGAACTAAACACCACATAAAAGACCATGATCCCACCCATGCCAGCAAAGACAGAGGTTTGCCAGGTTGTGAAAAGGTGCCCCAAGTCCTCTGCCATGACAGCATCAGAGAAGACTGAGTAGGAAACTGGTAGTTTCATTCCCACCTAGTGATAATAAAGTTTTCCCTGCCACCCCTGTCCACAACATCAGTGGAGACCACATGGGGGCAGTAACAAGGTGCCCTGCACATCTCAGCCAGGGAAGCATCAATGGAGACCCAGTGGGAAGCTGAATTCTCACCCTGCCTAGTAACAGGGGTCCCCTCTTACCCCATGTCAATAGAGGCTGAGTAAGGAACCTGGCAATAATGAGACAGTGCCCCCAATTCCCCTGCTAGGGTAATGACAGAGAAAGTCAGCTAAAACAGAAGGTTTAAATAAGATCCATAGTTTCATACATAATCCCTAAAATATCCAGGTTTCAGTTGAAAATCATTCACTACAACAAGAACCAGAAAAATCTTTTTGAATGATAAAAGACAATAGATGCCAACACAAAGATGACACATGTAGGAATTATCTGACAAGGATTTTACAACAGCCATCATAAAAATCTTCAATAAGCAATTATGAACATGTTTGAAACAAATGCAAAAATGGAAAGTCTCAGCCAAGAGATAAAATTTCTCAGCAAAGAAATAAAAGCTACAAAGAAGAATCAAATGGAAATTTTAGAAATAAAAAAACACAATAGCTGAAATATAAAAATCAGTGGATGGGCTCAACAGCAGAATGGATTAGACAGAGGAAAGAATCCGTGAACTTGAAGATAGATAGAACAATAGAAATTACCCAATCTGAACAACAGAGAAAAAAACAGACTGGGGAAAAAAAATGTACAGAACCTCAGGGATCTGTGGGACTAAAACAAAACCAATGAGACTTTCTAAATTAGTAAATAATTTTCAGATGCAAATTGTATTATCTAAATTAGGTCTTTGTGGCCCCTCTGCTTTTGAAGAACAAGTATCATATGAAGGACAAATACAGATCTTTGTTGTATTAATATAAGACTTATATCAGACCCAAGTAGCCTAAAAGTGAATGTAACTTTTGAAAGTCCACAGGTTGGTACTAAAGGGTATAGTCTATGAAGCAGAGAAATCAAGTTCATTTATCATGACTACCGAGAAGATATAAAATGATGGTAACACATTCTGTTCAAATCAATGGAACTTCAAAATGAACAGCTCAGAACAGTATAGCTCTGCTGCTGGTAGCGTCATTTTTTGTGCACAGAGGAAAACGTTCCCACTATCTGGATGAAAAATGCCACCTTGCATGAGTTGACAAGCTCTGTGGAGCTTCACTAAGACAAGACACACTTTTAACAGTCTAAATAACCATTTTTGGAGTTATTTTCAACCTATGTTAAATACCAGTGAGAAGGATGGGAATATTTTTCTTCTTTGGTACAAATGTAGAGTAAAATTTAGAAAAAGATGTACTCAATACACGCCTTCCCTCAAAGTTTAACTTGAAAGAATCATTAAATCTGAAGAAGCCCAGTCACAGTTAAAAAATAACACAGGATTACATACTTTGGCTTTTGAGGGGCTGTACAGAAAAGATAGAAATAGGGTCTCAAATGTTTTTGCTTCCATTAACTTTTATGATTAAAATTAAAATAAACTCTAAGTTAAAAAGAATCCAGAATCACTCTTAAATTCCTGGGAAGAAACGAATGAAACAGGGCCTATTCCAATCCTCCTCATCAGTCTAGTGTTTGCCAGCATCATCGAAGTTTATTAATGATAATAAGATTCAAACATCTGGTGTCCAGAGAATGTTCACAGCTACTTCTGCCCTTAAGAGAAGTAGAAGAGCAGTTTTAGGTATGGTCTGTCTTTATTCCCCAATCTGAACAATTCTTACACATTCAGACACGTGCGTGACTCAATAGGAACACTTTCCTACTGTTATGCGGAGGCCACAAGTTTCCCTGAGATGGTTGTGTATCACAAGAGGATTCCCAGTTCTAACTCCGGTCAACAGTCTCCGAACAAGGCAATAGTGTAAATAGAGGATGTATAAAACAGAAGGTTCTTTCAAAAAGATTTACGGCGTGGTTTTGGAATGGAAAACATCAGTCTTCTTGGTTAAAGGTTGGCAAATGTGTTTTCAACTTTAAAATGTCTGAAATTGGCTCTTTTCTTTCTTGATAGAAGCTGAGTCCAGTGATGTGTTCAACATCTGCAATTCGAGCTCTGTGTCGCCTCAACAACTCTTCAACCCATGAGGATTCATGCTTCCCATGCTATGAGCGTGGGAAAGGAAGAAAAGTCACTGGAGAGCAGTCAATCAACCTTCCCTATGAACTTTCCATCTCCCCCATTTTAATCAGCCGTGACACCTCGGCTCTTAAATGGCAGATACCACGAGAGTTGTTAGGCATAATCCCTGCTCTTGAGTAGCTCACTATCTAATACGTACCATGCATGTTTGTTTAATAGATGTATCAAATTTGGGAAAAGTATATGTGGAACAGATGTTCCTCTATTACTTTGGTGCAAGAAACGTCAACAGTATGGGGTTAAAAAATGTTAGAAAACAGAAGCAACATGCCATGTAGAAAGAATATGGAAATTAGCATCAAGAAACTTGGATTCGGGCTTCCCTGGTGGCGCAGTGGTTGAGAGTCTGCCTGCTAATGCAGGGGACAGGGGTTCGAGCCCTGGTCTGGGAAGATCCCACATGCCGCGGAGCAACTAGGCCCGTGAGCCACAACTACTGAGCCTGCGCGTCTGGAGCCTGTGCTCCGCAACAAGAGAGGCCGCGATAGTGAGAGGCCCGCGCACCGCGATGAAGAGTGGCCCCCGCTTGCCACAACTAGAGAAAGCCCTCGCACAGAAACGAAGACCCAACACAGCCAAAAATAAAAAATACATATATAAAAAAATTAAAATAAATTAAAGAAACTTGGATTCAAGTCCTGTTTCTACCATTATCCTACCAGGTAAACTGAGGCAAGTTATTTAACATCTGAATCCTAATTCTCTTACCTGCACCCTCCTTACTGGGTTACTCTGAAGATCAAATGTAATGATGTATGCAAATGCACTATACAAACGCTAGTTCTTATCCGAATCAATTATCAATGTGGTTGCGATGAAGAAAGGATTAGGGGAAGTGGTAAAACGCACTTTCATTTCTGGTGAGGTAGTGAAGTTTTAGCTAATACGAGATCAAAAAAGAATTAAAGCCTTATGCTCTGGCACATGGAAGCAGAGATGGTAGCTAAGGCAGGTAATAGGGACGGAAATCATACATCCATGTGTTGATATACATTTTTCTGAAAATGGCTACTGGAGAAAGTCAGATGAAGAACATATCCACTGGTTGGTGTACTATGATTATACTTTAAAGGCATACTTCAATAAAGGTTCATGTACCCTTAAGATATCATTAGTTGGAAATGGTAAATATAGACTTTTCACATAAAAAGGAACAGACCAATAATTTCCACTTTCCCATTAGCCTCCAGTCATCCACTACCCAAAACTGCTGTTCCACTCAGTCTCCTCCTCTCCAGCAGTCCTCACTCTGGCTTTCAGGGGAATAGCCCTGACTCAATAGACTACTTGGCCAGTAGATATCTGCCATCTGTTCCAATATTTACAGGAATAAATAAAAAGTACACACAAGGGATCTGTTCTCTCAGGCCAATATCCAGCTAATCCTTAGTCACTATTTCCGTAAGTATGTGTGATACACCTTCAAATAATCCTCTTTCTGGTTCACGTTCAATATTTAGTGTCTTCTAATTACGCTGCCATTATAGAATTTGTTAAATGCTTGTATTTAAGATATCGGTACAATAGCTTTTGGAATGGTACAGATGGAAAAGGGACTCAATGCCTAATTCATGGCACTTAACATCATTGTGGTCAGTGAAGTGTAAGCATAAGTCTATTGCTGCCCTTTTTTGCAGGGGAGGGCCCAGAATTCAGACATGGATTTAATGGCTAAGCCATACGAGGTCACTAAGTTTTGACATTTTGATCTTACTGTTAGTGCTTTTAACAGACAAGAATGATGTTCTCTGAAGATATGTCATCTTAGAGGATCAAATTTAAAACCATCCTATAATTTCAAAGTACATGTATATACCAGTTATGTTAGATATGACACACACAAACATATTTATGTGTCAGTGTTTAAGGTAAATTAAAAAAGGTTACTTACAGCACAGCTCTCACTGTTATCAGTCCTGTGAGGCAAAATGAAAGCCAAGGTATCTAGATTTTCACACTGTGAGGGAGTCTGAGATGTATTTTTACAACTTGTTAGCACAATGAAGAAGTGAGTTGGAATCATAATTGCTTGATTACGGATGATTCTGCTGTTTCTGTAAAATATGGTAATATTCACTTTGAGAAAGAAATAACTATCTTCTTCTTAGTGAATATTTCACTCAAGTATATTGTTAATACAATACATCCCAAAATAAAATTCAGTCAAATAATTAAACATACTGTAAGAGGCTAGTTATCATAATACCTCAACATTTTCTGCCAGATGGAGAAAGAATAAGAATTAGAAGACAGCTAAACACAATCCAAATAATGTGATTTTCTATAGAAATTTATTAAACTTTGGATTTTTGGGGGTAATTCTACATTAACAAACTGAAATTGAGACACTAAAGAGAAAAATATCAATTTTGAATATGTACAACCAAGACTCTAAAGCATTACTGATAGTCTTTTATATTCTAGGCAGTTATGAACAGAGAGTGAAAGAGAACTGGTTTGGGATTTTTTTATTCTAGCTCCTTCAGAGAACCTATGAATTCTCCTATGTTTTACCTGGATCTTCTTTCCTATCCCATAACTTTTTTTTTTTAATTGAAGCATATTCTCAAAGATGTCCCAAGTGACACTTTTACCTCATCTTAATTCTGCCATTTCCTTTGGTCTCAAAACTAGATTTGTTTGAAATTAAAAAAAAAACAAACTAGATTTGTTTGGGTGGTATTTTAGCATCTTTCAAAATTTAAGGTAGTGGTATCATTGTTTTTAAACATAATCGTATGTGGAACCATGATACATAAATAGATGGAGACAGCGCTCTGGTTGAAGCTGTGAATGGGAAAGGTATAAGTTCTCTTCTTTTCCCATTCTACTGCCGTCATCTCTGAGGCATTTACATGGGACACTTATGCCTCAAGGGTTATAGTAAAAAAAAAAAAGAAAAATGTAATTTTACAAACTAAAGTGATCACAGGTGTATGTGTGTAAACAGTAATCCCTAAATCTGCCTGAGAGAGTGGTTCTCAGAAAGGGGCTGAATCTCAGTGGATGTTTCACTCTCTTTTTCTTATAGTCTGAATAGAAAAATTGCTTCCAAAAATCTTGTAATTATTGTTCTAATAAAGATTAACTAGTCTCTAAAATGTTCTTCCCCTCTCCTTTATAAAAACAGCACCACTGATGGTTTCTCAAGAAGGTCACTGTATCATTCCCCTGCCGGTAGAGTTGGGTAAAAGCTGTGACATTCGACCAGGGGCAACCCTGGGGCACTACCGCTTTATAAGCGTTCTGCTTCCTTGACTCAGGATGCCTCCAGCCACACTATATCATTCTTCATCTTCTAATTGGCAGTATGCAAGTTAAGACAGTATCTTAACAATAGCCACACAGAGAGATTTTCAACACTGATGTTATCTTCTTAACAAAGGCAGAGTTCAGTATTTAATATGAACTACAGAATTATTCATCTGAGCTGAGTGGGCGATAAACACTGCTTTCATCTAAAAAATATTTAACACTGAGCAAAACATCAAAATTAATCAGATATTTCAAGGGGCTTCCAGCGTAATCAGAAATGTCATGTACATAAATATGAATAGCATCAGATAGAAAAGGTTCTGCTGACTCAACTGGATGGTAATCTCACTTGAGAGCTGTTTTTAAGAGTAAATGAAATACGCTCTTACTGTTTCAGAGTCTCCAAGGAATCATAACGTCCGTCATAATCAGAATCAAAGACGGGACCACTGACAACATTGAGACCATTTCTTTCTTCAGCATACCTTTGCAGCAGGGTGCCATGAAAGTAGTGCCATATAACTGAAACAAGAAGGACGACAGTACAGTTTCAAAAGAACAAGGTGCCATGTTGTCATGTGAAATAAATCCACACCATGATTCAAAATTAGCGTTTGTCATAATTAGGGGTAAAGTCAAGTTTGGCCAAGAATCCACTGTTCAGCTTTGGCCCTTGGAAGGACTAACCAGCAAATGCTGAATTCAACTCTACTTGAGGCATCCTTAAACATGTGCATTATCATGAAGCTGTGATCACACATCATCATTAAGCATAAAAAAAAATCATGAACACAAACAAGGCAGGTTATTC
Source organism: Balaenoptera borealis (assembly GCF_965194805.1). Lineage (NCBI taxonomy): Eukaryota > Metazoa > Chordata > Mammalia > Artiodactyla > Balaenopteridae > Balaenoptera > Balaenoptera borealis. The sequence goes on from NC_138873.1 coordinate 31,201,874, forward strand.
AAATTTATTGTTAATATCTGAATTTTTTTGAAATATTCAAAAGCATTCTAGATGTAAATGAGAGTAAAAATTTCCTTGTATGCTCTATATTTTGAAATTCTATATGTCACAAAGTATAAATGTGTATTTATTCTTATAAGAGTCAAGTATTGCAATAATTAATAATGATGTAAAATCTATTCATTTTAAAATAAAAAACAATTATCAAGAACTTCCAAATAGTTAAATAGTACAATAGACTGAAATTTAATATATGTTAGTAGACCGTATTAGCTACATAACTTAGGAAGAACATTACATACTTTTTCCACCAAAAATGTTTGTAAACACTTAAGTACAAAGCATAATAATAACTATAGGAATATATCATAATTCTAATACTTGTAGAATTTTTTGTGTACTGGTATTCTCAAAGTTAAACAAACCTATAAGAACACATTTGATATTTAGTCATTTAATTTAGAGCATCAGTCTTATTACATATAAATCATACCTATAATTTAGGGAAATTCATTGAAATTATGAGACATAAGATTAAAATTTTTTACCTTGAAAACTCTGGTACATGGGCACTATATTAGTAGTAAGCAATGCTTCAGAATATACTTGACTTGAACCTTTATTTAATTCTACAAAGAAAATAACAGGTCAACTATTTCATTCTTCACATGTAACACTAGGAATTATACTTTCTCATGGGAGACATTTAAAAACATCAGCTGAGTATCATCTTAAACTTGTAAAACTTTCCCAGGTACTGGGTCAAGGGGAAATGCAATGTGTTTGGTCAAGTCCCTTAAAAAAAACAAAATCTTTGGATCTTTTCTTCTTCAAGATGAATTTATCAATGAAACAGAATCTTTAATATGAAGGTCTCAAATTAAACATATTCAAATTTTACCTCATTTGCCTTATTTCAACTAAAGTATATTGTGTTGACAATCTTCTTTCCTAAAACTCTCTCACAGTGAAAAGAAAAAAGAGAATATCTGGCTTCAGAACAACACCTACTAACTAGAAAAAACATCACAGGATGTCTGCCTCAAAATGCTGTACAAGGCTTCTTTGTATGGACTTTTGGCTTAGACCTGTCTATTTTTATAATGCAATAGCCAAGTTCTGACTTCAGAAGCTTGCTCTGGGGACTCGATTGGATATTGGGTGTATTTGAGCACCTGGAGGCTTCTGAGTTTTGCCTTTTTAGGACGGATTCAAATTGTCTTCTCATTAACATACAAGTCTGCCACTTGAAAACACAGAACACTTAACTTCAAAAAAAGCCATTCCTTAGGGGCTTTGTACCAGTGAAAGAACAAGCACACTTAGGCTCTCCCTTTACCTAATTCTTTGACAAGTCACATTTTTCTTTTCAAACAACAAAATGATATCTCCTTCCTAAGAACCCTGATGCATCCTTCTGACCTGAGTTTTCTCAAATTCTGTTTAAAAGAAATGCAGAAAAGTGAAGAATGTTCTATCTACAGTGCCTGCACTAAATCCATCACCCTCCAAACAAAAGTAAAAAGGTTTCCAAAACTCAAGTTTTAGACACTTGAAAATTTTCCCTAATAGTTCTATTTCCCTTTCACAATTTTCACCAATAAATAAACAAGACGTACACTGCCCCATAAGAAAGAAAAGGAAACGAAAGAGAGAAAGAAGGGAAAGGGAAGGTCAAAGAGGAAGAGACTTACGTGGTGGGGAAAGGAACCCATAACTCAGTTTAGTGTTATTTTTATAAAACGAACATTTATGGACAGGTCTAAGAGGAATTCGGAGATCCTGGTAAAGACAATTGGAAAAGTCTTCTGTAGAGAAACTATCCTGAAGAACAAAATGAAAAGGACCATCAGGGATCAGGCATACGGAAGAAAAACAGAGAGTTTTATAAATAGTTAAAGGTGAATCACAACATAAAGTCATGGAGTTCTGGCTGTTGGTTCATGTCCTTCACCATTTTCCATTTTTCTACGAGAGTATTCATCTTGCTTCTAACTGAAGTGTAAGAACTCTTTACAATATTAAGGGTATTAATCATATATGTGCAAATATTTTCCTACTATGTTGTGCTAATTTTGTTTATAATGTTTTTGTCTACTCAGTTTCAAACTTTTGTGTAGTGAATTGCTGACTTTTAGAGATAGACTCTTTCATATCCAACACAGCCACAACAACAAAAGTAGTGGGGCTTAGGGGGTGGAGAAAAGCCACTGAACAGCAATTCGATATGAAAATCTCAGGAGTAGTGATGACTCTGAATTTTTGCAGCTTTCATTATATAAGAAAACTGAAAATTCAGAGTCCAAGAACACCATAATTAAGGTATTAAACAACAATAAATAGGATGGGGACCTACAAAACACTGGGTAAACTGCTATATACTACAAAGTCAAGTAAAATGTGTTTAAAGTGTTTGAAGATGCTCTTTAAAAATTAAAAATCAAATTAAGGTAAAAACATGTTAATACCTGAAATGTCTGTGTGTATTCAATATATCTATATATAGACACAGAAATTACATATATATATATATATACACGTCTCCCTATCTTTTTATTTAGCAGCCTTAGTGAGTAGTAACAAAAGCTCTGTTTTTAAAATCTAACTGCTACAGTCAACTAAGCTCTCTCAAATCCCCTTTCCATCCCTTAAGGGCATCCTATAGCTTGCCAGACATTTTCAGTTTTCGAAAATCTGGTCAGTCTAGTTTAAAACTTCACTTCCAGATAAGATCTAAATCTCATCTCCTCCCCCCATTCTCTTTCTCATCATTTATCTTTCTACCACAGCACCCAAGGGACGAGAGTGAGGGGGAATGGTGGTCTTATTCTGGGATATTTTCCCCTACTTCTTTCAAGGCCAAACTCTTCTGGTCTGGGTGGTAGACAGGATCCCTGACCTTTCCCTGGTTTGGTCTGGGTGTCTTCCTATAGGTGGTATATACAGTGAGGTAACTGAGCTTTAATGGCCTTCTCCATCACTGAGGACCCCCTACGATTTGGGCAGCCAAGGGAAATCCTTGTACTTACACAGCTATGTACTTTGAGATAAATTGATTGTAAAACTGAGTTCATTAAATTAGAAATTAGAATCATCAAATATTAAAACTGAGAAAAAACAAAAGCAAGGGAGAAATCTTCACTGCACACCCTTGTTTCACAGAAGAAGTTTGCTCTGAGTGTCAAAGTCACGTAGCTAGTTAGTAGCAGAGCTAGAACAAGAATCTAATTTTTCTGACTCTCAGTTCAGTGATCTTCTAATTTGGGAACCGATTACAGAGCCAAGATCGACAGTGAGAAACTATGCTTTCAATGTTTTGCTTAATGATAATATAAAATAACCACACAAAGGTAAAGAGGTGACAAATACTTGCATTTCGGTCGATGGTGTAGGCTGTCCAAAGGGGCATCAGGATGTCATGGCTGTAGCCACTCACAAACTGGTGCTGGTAAAGCAGACAGACAGTGCTATTCTTCCGGAGAATTCTGGGTCTTCCATAAGGTAGAGTGCCACGCTTAATGGCCTTCTCTTGGGTCATAGGGGGAAAATGAAACCACCATTCAAATATGCTTAGTGTGCATGATATGATAATACATAATGATACACTGATCTAATTCTTTCTTCTACTTAACCCTATTGAAAAATTATTTGTAACTATAAACTTAAACTAATTACAAAGAGCAGAACCATAAACAATTTAAAAAAAAAGGAGTTCACTGCAGTTTTTGCCTATGAAGATTCTGAAAGATCAATGTAATACTAAGATATCACAAGATATTACATGAAATTGCTAGGAATTTCAGCAATTAGGACTTAAATTATATTACTAAAATTCTTTAACATTGTCTTTATTACTTATTTTCCAGGATATACTACAGAAGGAAAATTTTCTGGTTGATGTGTGTACCTGGAAAGCAGAAGTTCAAAACTGAAATTATGAGACTACACTGAATGAAACAACAATAGTATGTATACCGTTTACTGCCCCTTTTCCCAAGCATCAGATACTTTTTTAGAGTTCTTTGTATACATCGTTGAATTTAATTCTTATACAGCCCTAAGAATTAAGGTTATATGCCCATTTTATAGATGAGAAAACAGCAATTTATAGGGAGTAAATGCTTTTTCCATGGACATACGGTTCCTAAGCTCATATTCAAACCCATATCTACTCAGTTCCAAGGTGTCACTTTTCACCACAAAACTTGGCCACCTTGGGGCCATCAGAGATTTCTCTAATCTGAACATTTACAGAGATTTTATAAAGAGAAGTTCTACATGAATAGAACTTCATTCATATAAATGAATGCAGAACTTCATTCATTCTGCATATATGAATGCATAATTCACCTTTTTATTCCAGCAAGAAAAAGCTGTGAGCCAAGTAACTTAAGGATCAGAGACTGTGTCAAAGTGATGCTAAATATCCACATTTCATCAGCTGCTTGCATATTCTTAATTTTCATTCAAAAGTTATGAAGAAATAACTTTAGATAAATAAATCAATTTATACTCCCTTATAATTAACTAAGAATTAGGTAAGATAGAAAGCTAATGGGTATTTTAAATGGAAATCTGAGGATCTATTATTATAATATTGTATAAACCTATAAATATCTTCAAAATCTCAAGACACTCCACTAAGTTCATAAAGAGTGATTCAGCTTCCACTAATTATATTACATGCTGTTTCCACTGTAAACATGCTTTCTTTCCTTATGACTAATAGTCTAGACTATCAAGCTAAGAAATCTCTCCGGTTCATCAGGTCGTCCTCCATTACTACCTTATTTTGTTGGTATTCTCAAACAATGACCCAAAAACTAATTCTGTGGTTCACATTGTTGAGAAAAAGCTTGCTTCCACATCCCAGGCTCAAGACTAAGCATGCCTTACCTTCTGCCATTGTCAGATTCAACTGTGTCTGAAAATCCACAATTGGCAAAATCTAAAAAATTAATGATACAATTTTTAAGGACTGAGAAACATGCTTTCATTTTGTAATAAATGAATTTTACAGTTTAAGTATTCCACCACAGAACAAAGATAAATTTAAAATCATTTTGTGCAAGTGAAAGTTATTTTTTTTGAAGAAGAGATAAAAGAATAGGGATAATAGTTGCAAAAAGACAAAATTGTTAGCATAGCATAACACAAGTCATCGAAAACAAGAATGTAATTGCTGCTTTATAATTCTTATCTCTACTCTAACAGTCTTTTTACAAGTCTAAATTAAACCTAAAACAGAATGGAAAGCGTAAGATAAACTACTCAAATGTCTATTTTTATGGACACTATCAATTTTGTTCATAACTTGTCATGTATTTTCATCTCCTTACAACAACTGTATATTAAGATAGGAGTAAAAAACGAAAAGTGTCATAAATCCATTTCATGCCAAAAAATGATTATTTTCCCTCTAAATTTAAAATAGGTTGGGATGTATTTTAGAAAAGGAATATTGTGATTGGTTCATAAAAGACCTCACTGCTAGGATATCAGCACGGATTCTGGGATTCAGTACATTTCAGGACTCAGCTAGACCTCTCCCAGCCTACAGCCAAATCAAGTCTCGACACAGGGGGATAAAAATAGAGTGAGAGTGCAAAAACCCGGAGCAGGAAAAATAAATAATAAAAAGGTCGGCATGTGTCACTGGAATTGAAAATAAATATATGTTTACTCCCACTCATAAATTTTAATTTAATCATTATGTATTTCTACAACATATGCTATGCAGAGGGTGTTAAAAAACCATACCCACTGGGCTAAACTTCTTGAGACTACTTACCGAGGGATCACACAAGCAATCGAGGCTCTCCCTGGGGGCTCTTGTGAAGGGGCACTGGACTAAGGAGCGGAATTCTCTGGGATGCTTTGGGGTATAAACAGGATTCTTTAGAAGGTGGTTAAGGCTTCCATGAGTTCCATTATTAGGAGCTGGTGTCAAATTCAGTAAATCTGCATAATTTCAAGAATGGTAAATAAAGATTTACTTAGAAATTTCAAAACTAAATAAATAGTAGACTTGAACTATGAATTTTATCTTTTAAAGCCAAATCTATTTAAGAGTCCTTAACTCTTTACCTAAAATAAAACTATAAATCTCTCTCTCTTGGGCTGTAGAGTACTTATGACCATGCTATTCTCAATGGAAATACTGATATGCATGCTGTACTTCTCTATAAAAATTTCTAAATTTTAATGTATACAATAAATATAGTTATCTCCTGTTGAATGCTTATTATATGCCAATCAGTATGCTAATATATTTTTCTTACTTAATCCTCAAAACAATTTAATAAGTTATTGTCAATATTTGGTAGATGAGTACAGGCAGACCTCGTTTCACTGTACTTCATTTTACTGCACTTCAGAGACACTGCATTTTTTACAAATCGGTTTGTGGCAACCCCACATTGTCAGATGATGGTTAGCATGTTTTAATAATAAAGTACTTTTTAATTAAGGTATGTATATTGTTTCTTTAGACAGAAGCTATTGCACACTTAATAGACTACAGTATAATATAAATGTAACTTTTATATGCACTGGGAATCCAAAAAAATAATGTGACTTGCTTTATTACAGTCTTCACTTTATTGCGGTGGTCTAGAACTGAACCCGCGATTTCTCTAAGGTATGCCTGTAACCAGAGTGTTTAGCTTAAGATTTCAAGCTACTAATGGAGTAGACCTAGGATTCAAAACCAGCTCTGTCCAAGTCTAAGACTCACGCTCCTAATAATGGCAAACACTTATACAGTAAAGCGCTTACTATATGCCAGGCACTGTTTAAGTGCTTTAGGATATATTAACTCATTTAAGTATACAGGCGCTCACTAAAATAATTTTACTTAGAACATATTTAAGGTTTTACAAATGCCCAGTATTGTTATCAGAAAAAGGAAGTAATATTTAAAATGCAATACTCAACCATAAAAGTACTAATTTGGAAGGTGCAGAGTAAACTAAGAACATAGTCAATATGTCCTCCTCCATTTCTATAACCTTGACATTGCCATCAATTCAACTATTATTGCTACCAGAGGATCCACCTGTTTTGTCTTCCTTTCACAACCCCAAACTCTTTTCTCTGGCTTCCACCCTGATCTGGTTCAACTGTCATCTAATGAAGTCCAGGGCCTGGCAAAGTACTGGGCGCTTGGGATGTACAGACCTCCCTACTCTGAGTGTTGTACTTTACCACTGTGCAGTCTAGTGGAAGGAACAGGTCAGTCATCAGATGATTATGTTCTGCACATTTTTTCAATGACTCCGGGTCAGGAAGAAGAAAGGTGGAAATATAAGGGTCTGTCTTGCCATATCATCACTTCCAGAAAGGTGCCCAACATGTGACCTACTTTTCATAATCCTATTCCAGCTCTGTGTTCAGAAGGGAGAAAAGATGCCTGTTCACACTTACCACACATTAAGTTATAGACTTCAATATTTTCAAAGGAGTCAACTTCAATGCCATGCTTGAATCCAGGTCCGTAGCCAATAAAGAGGGCCTATGTTGGCCAGAAAAGAAACAGTTTATCTACTCATTTCAGTTATGTATGGAGTTGGTCACCAAAAAGGTATTTTATATCTTCCCCATTGTACATATATAAACTGGTTATATTAAGGTAAGTGGAAAAATACTGTGCCCAGCGGACTTTCTAGGATATTATTTTAACCCCTGTTGTACTTTTAATCTAAGGACATCTAGGTTATTTTTCTTAACTGCATTATAATTCCTAACGTGACAATCAGAACAGAATGATGATGAAATCTTTTTTCAACTGTGAAATGGGATCTAAACCTCATTCTTCCCACCACACACAGTGCCATACGGATCAAATCAGAAAATTATTATGAGTATATTTTGAAAATTTTAAAGTGCTAGGTAAGTGGAAGGCATTATTATTTTTGGGGCGGCCGCGCTGCGTAGCTTGTGGGATTTTACTTCCCTGACCAGGATTGAACCCAGGCCCTCAACAGTGAGAGCACGGAGTCCTAACCACTGGACCACCAGGGAATTCCCGGCATTAACTTTATTTAAAACATAACTATGATATCTTTTCACCTATTAAATTACTGGCTTTCATTTACTGTGGAGCAACATTCTTAATGAAGCACAAATACATACAAAATAATTAATAGAAATTTAGTATGAGGTATAAGTAACATTCATAAAATATGAATATAAATATTTAACAAAATTCTATTAATTTATTTAATGTCCAAATAAAACAGCTATATGAAACTAAAAGCTTCATTAATTCTCATTCGAGACATATAATGACAGTCTATGATTTTAAGTCTAAAACTTCATATATCAGTTTTTTCTTCAGATATAAACTATAATTTTTACTGTATACTAGGTTTACTCACTTGCATATTTGAAAATGCATTGTCAGAGCCGTGAAATCCACCTCCACAATATTTCCTTTCTGAAGGATTCCTAATTTTCACATAATATAAATTAACAATGTAAAGTCCATTCATAAAGCAAAACTGACAATCATGACATTATTTCCATTAATAAAGAGTAACTATTCTTTAATATTCAATATTTTTCTTTAATACTTTTGTACACTTTTTAATATTCTTTGATCAAAAATAAGTAACTATTGTTAAGCAAATCAAAAAAAAAGTAAATAAAACCACTTGTCTTTGAAAAGCATTAAGGGGCAGCCACGTTTATCTTTCATTTTGTAGACGAATCAATTATAAGCAATACGGTATAAAGGAGAAAACCATTAGCATGGTTTTGAACCCTAACCATAATATTTACTCAGCTGTGACTTTGGCAATTTAATTATCTTCTCGTGGTTTCAATTTGTCATGCTGGGTTTATAAAAATTAAATGGTTTGTACTAAAGAAATGTTTAGAACACAGTAGATGCTCACTAATATTAGTTCTCCCATGAAGGTAAGGACCTCCTCTTCTTTCATATTCTTTTTCTAAACACTGAAAGCACAGCTCTCTAATAAAGGAGAGACAGTGCAATTCTGTTGACTGAATTCTGGTTCCCTGCTTAAGTTTTGCTGGACAGAGGTATTTATCAGCCCTGGCTTCCTGGCAACCATACAGAGTTAATGATCAAGTTTTGAGATATTAACAATACGAACCATCCAAAAAATTTGCTGAACACACCAATAAACTGAGGTTTATTAATGGACTAGGATAACAAGAATGAAAAAACAGCTTTGTCTAATGAAGAAGGTAATGGCTCATTATTATAAAGAGTTTTGCCAATTATTTGTTAGACTCTGAAGGTATTATTAGGCAAAACTGTAACATGCAGAAGACATACAATGGCAAGTGGTTACACAAATGTGGAGCATAAGAAATAATCAAGACAGATGTGAGGGGACAGAGCAGTGGTTCTCAGCTGGAGGTGACTCCCCTCCCCAGGGGGCTTCAGGCAATGTCTGCAGATATTTTTGGTTGTCACAACTATAGAAAAGGTGTTTTTTCATCTAGTGAGTAGAAGCCAGGGATGTTTTCAAATATCCCACAACAGACAGGACAACTCCCCAACCACAAAGAATTATCTGATCCAAAATGTCAATAGGCCAAGGTTGAGAGACCCTGGGATAGAGTGAAGAGAATCATATTTGTAGTTTTCATATAACGACATCATTGGAAAGGGCCCAATGGTTACCTTGAATTACTACAAGATCAAGCTAAGTTTACCTGGGAGATTGTCAGAACTTACAATGCAAGTTGCCACTGAGGGTCCAAATAGAATGTCAGGGGCTCAATCCTGTCACTTTTGGCGAAGTGCAAACGCTTGGGTAAGAAATGTTTCAGGTAAGGTATGAAGTGCTGGCTTGGTTCCTGGCACTGAAATTGTAGAAGGCAAAGAAAAACCATTATTTCCATATTTTCTTAAGTGTAAACTTCCCTTGAAATTGCTTTCTAACGCCATATGAATTTTTTTCTCACAAACATTTAATCAGTATGCCCAATAAGTCACAGATGCAAATAAACTGAGTTCTTACTACCTATATAAAGTACAAGTTGAATATTCCCAACTATTGAATGTTCTTATTTTTATAGAAAAATCATAATTATTACATAAGAGTCCCGGGATGCTTAGATTGAGTCACTAGTTTGCCTTTGTGTTACTACTGATGATCATATTTTCAAACACTCTTATAACAATTTTAAGAATTTTCTTTAAAATTGTAAGAATTTTCTATCAAGTAAAAAAATGTAGCATAGATAATAAATCAGCACTAGGACAAAAACTTATTTTAAAAAATAGGCATAAGAAAGACTGGTAGAAAATATATCATAATGCTAACAGTGTTTATGGTAGTACAGCTATAGGGTTTTCCCTTCTATTGTTTTCAGTTACTTCTTGTACTGTCATATAAATTTAACAATGTCAACAGATAAATAAATTCTTAAAATTTAAAAAACCTACATTATTGGGGTTTGTCCTTAAAGATCTTTAAAAACTACAGAGCATTTAAATGTTGGCCCAGATACTCAAAAAATTAGATTAAATTCCATAATCCCAAGAACAAATACTGAAACTTTCTTCTAAATATATTTTATACAAAACTAGTAATAACAAAGTAATGGGGGAAAAAAGATACTCACAGAAAGGTTTTTGGCGATGCCTTCATAATTAACTGAAGGGGGGCAAAGATAAGAATTAATAGTTGAATGGTATGTTACCATTAGAAATAAAAATAATACAAAATATATATAATGTCAGACTCAAACCCTATATTTAAATACCAAAGCTGGTTTCAAACAGATCATTTAAATCAGGGGTCCCCAACCCCCAGGCCACGTACCGGTACTGGGTACTCACAGCAAGAGGTGAGCGGCGGGCTAGTGAACAAAGCCTCATCTGCCGCTCCCCATTGTTCCCCATTGCTCGCATTACCACCTGAACTATCCCCTCTCCCCATCCATGGAAAAATTGTCTTCCACAAAACCAGTCCCTGGTGCCAGAAAGGTTGGGGACCATTGATTTCAATTATTATATACTAGCCATTGACAGGAATAAGACAGATCTTTAGGAACCAACCAACCTCTACTACCACCATGCCTGTGAAATTATGTCCTATTGTCAAGTGAAAAGGCAAGTTATAGAACATCAATTTATCCATCCATCTGTCATTCACATGTGTGTCCATTCATCCATCTGCCTGTCCATCTGCCTATACATCCATCTGTCTCTCTATCTGTCCATGCATCCAAATATCTACCCATCCCTCTATCCACCCATCTAGATCCTGTATAATGTCACTTTGTAAAAATAAAAATGAATGTGTTTTACATATACATAGCAAATACCTGGGAAGACACATCCCAAATCTAAGTATTTATCTCTAGAGAGAGGAACTGAGTTGTGAATTAGGGGGATTTAGGGTGGAAAATTATTACTTTTTACATACTTTGATATTCAAGGATAATTCCAGAATTTCCAAATAAGGACATAGGGGAATTTAGAAGTGAGGGCAGGTAGAAGAGCTTTGAAACTGAATTTGCACAGCAAGCCCACAGTGTACTTACTTAGTGTACTCTGTGTTGCAAACAGTAACTGCCTAGCTCCCTACGATTCTTTTAGCTATACTTTACATAAGTTTGAGAAAATTATCCAGATAAAAGAATATGTACTGTATATATATTTTAATGTATGAATGTAGATACAGAGATATGTAATTTTTACTTTAAAGTGGGAAACTTAGGGGCCTAATTGAGATAAGGGTGTGGCTAAACTTGGCCATCCTATCCTAAACATCTCTGGGGACTGCCATTGCCTGTATAGTTTTATAACAGGTTTTGTAACAATCATGTATTACTTTAATAAATTTTTTAAACACTAATTAAAACTTGTTATTGTACAAGTTAGAGTCTGTGCTTTGGGTTACTATGTTAATATATTGGCATAACTATTTTCCTGCAGGGAAATCTACTTCTTCTCATGAACATTCAACAGTATCTACTGAAACATATAGCACTGCATATACCCAAACCTAATCCAATGCTGATGACTGCCAGAAAAGCTCTTTTCTCTTTCCATTTCAAAGGTAATTGTAACAAAAAGATAAACAAAACTGCCCTTAGTATTTGAGAATTACCAAGGATGGTAATCAAAGAGGGGTACAATAGAGGTGCAATCAGTTCTGAAATAGGCTTGACTTTCAAAAGAATGAATATTTAAAATTTCTTGGTAGTTTAGTTTGAGTACAACATGGGGTCAAGAGAGAATGTGAAATTTCTTCTTCTCTGTTCAAAAAACACATTCTCATTGTTTTTTGGAATAGTTTAAGAAAGTCATTTCTGAGAACAGAAATTAGTTGCTTATAGAATTAATCATCTCTGCCAGCATTCCTCCTCATAATGGAATATTATCCTATAACATCTGTAAGTTATTTTAATGAAATGACATTAATCAAAGTTGAATAAATGTAACTGAACTTTTCTCTTAAGTTTTTATTTTTCTAGTACAAGTAATCTTGAACCCAACACAAGCAAAAGACACAACAATAACATAAAATTGTACCAAGTTCATCAAATAATATTCTTAGACGTTAATAACAGATAAGCGGTTAGACTTGTGCCCTCCCATCTAGTTCCATAAAATCCCTTTGGGTGCAAAAGATCAGCTCTGGAGATTTAATCATGAAAAGGAAATTAATTGATCCCCTTTAATTTAGAGACATAATGATTCCGAGGAATGTATTGTGAATATAATCATATTCAAAATTAGCACAGAGATATACTTACATGAATAGTATTTATCTGGTACATCAGAGGGTCTCAATCGAGCTGCAGGTCCATATATAACTTTAACATTTTTAATATCCCCCAGATATTTACTCAGATACACATATTTCTTACAACTGCCTTGTTCCATGCCTAGGAGAAAAAAATCCCCAAACATGTTACAACTATAATAAAAAACATTTAACATGTAGGTCAGAATTTCTTTCACTTCCAGAATTTAAATCAATAAACATGAGGTCAGCACTCATGACAGTTGAACATCTAATAGGTAAGACACAGAATTTCATGTATATCTACCACGTCACTTAAAAAAAAATCTTTTCCCTTTCCTTCATCCAAAATTAGTGTTTCTTCTTATTTATATATTACAATATCTTTATGTGAGTGATGAGGAATATCACAGTTTTAGACTGAATATGAAAGCGTAGTTACTTTCTCAGAATCACCTAGCATATTAACTATGAGTATAAAACTCTCAACCTCATTCCAGGACTGGGGGCTTCTTTAGGATACAGCTTCTTAGGACTGTTTCTAGAAATAGTTTTCAATAATTATTTTTGAAGCAAACAATAATAACAACAACAAAAAACAAACAAAAAGAACCTCTTTCCTATTTTCTTGTATATATATTGCTTTTACAGTCCCAAGGCTATACACATACATGTTCTAAAGGTCACAGTAAGTAAAAGTTAACTTAAAATATTGCCAAAATTAATACATACTGCTTTTAAAAGTCAGCTTTATCATGCTAGAGAAAACAGAAGCAGCACATAATGATCTATTCAAATTACACCTAAAATTTTGAGAGTAGATTTACCAAAATTTAATGTTAAAAAAATTGTTTTAACTCTCCAAATTCCTGGTGTAAGCCCTCCCCAAATCAGGAGATGAGTGCATTGTGGTTAATAGGCTCTTAGGTTTCTGTGAATTCTACGTTTCACTTGTGATTTGTATTTAATGTAGTATTTTCTAAAGGCTTTCTACAAGAAATCACATTTAAAAGAAAGAATTAACTATAAAAGTCAGAGGAAATAATAAAACAATAATCAATCGAGTAAACTTCTGGGGGCACCATTTAACCTGAAGGAAAAATGATGCAAATTCAGGTTACCATGATCAGAGATAAGGATGAGGTTCAAGCATCTATGCAAGTTCAACTCTTTTAGACCATCCATCAGCATGCCAACCATGTTGTCAACCCTCTGCAAAGCTCTGATGACCTAAGAAAGGGAAACAATCTCATGTCACGCAGTTAAAAGTATTCATGAAATGCTTCTTATAGTTCTATGTACTTAATTTTTTAAAATTAGAACTTCTAGGAATACAACCCATTGTTTCCATACAAACTGTATTATTTTGCATATGAATATCACAAGGACACAGAATGGCGCATGATTTTGGCAAATTACCTCTGGCTCTTCTCTCCTCCTCTCTCCGGGCAAAACCACCGGAGGCAAATTCTTGTGCAGTTTTGCCTGTGTCTTCGGTACTGTATCAAAACAGTCTAACCTTTATCTATAGTCTGTGTATTTCACTGTATTATGAAACAAGCTCTTTCAACATGGTCTTTCTTTCACTCAAAGATATCCAAGCAACATGGATTGGAATTTTTAAGTATGAAGATAAAGTGGGTTTCGACGAGCCAATAATACTAGCGTTTAACTGAGTTTATAAATTGATGAATATGATTTGAAAAGCGATGGGCTCGACCTTGAATGAAGATGAAAGAGAAAAGCAGGTACTTTGGTAAATCTTTAGTGAATAGAAAAAATAGCACTGGTCTTAAAACTTATGTGATCTGATAATCAATTACAAAATGATCCTTAGACTTACTTGTAGCCAAACTGACCTAGACACGGGTCTTAATAGTGAAAGAATAAAAATTATACTAGCATCTGGCCAATTGTTCAAACCAAGATAAGAACTACAAGAAACTTCCATTTGTCTAATTATGACATGGCCGCATTGACGGCCACCCATCTCCCACCTCTAAGAAGGAGCATTTCTACTTAGCTGAAGGACAGAATCAAAGCAAGGGCATGTGGGTTGTTAACTACACTGAAGTTACTGGAGATCGGTTTTGATGGAAAGAGTACAAAGGGTGGAGTGTGACAGGTCTCATTTGACATTGAAAATATAGAATTTAACTCATCATTGGTTCAATTTAGCACTGTAGATAGTGTTAAACAAAACAATGCTTCCAACTCTTTTTGATTAAAGTGCATCTTTTGGTTTAATAAAAATGTGCTTAATACTCACTCTTTCCAGAAATCATGGATTCCTATAGAATGGTCTAGAAACCTGCTTCAAAGCAAGGTTCAGTTAGATATTACCAGGTTTAATGACGTAATCACTGATAAAAATGTACTTACTTCACTGCTGACTGGTCCATAAGAGTGACCTGAAGAATCTGGTTCTTCTAAATACAGAGTGTAAAAGTGTGGTCTAAATCAAACAGTATCAAAACGTAATATTTTACGAACACATTGTAAAACAGGATAGAAAGAATAATTCAACAACTGATAGTGAATAAAAGTTATACAACACTGGGGTAACATTTCTAAAATTGCTGAGAAATAATTTACATGTTTAGAGTTCTTCAAAATGTGGCTGTAATAGGGCACTAAAGAGTTCATTTGGATATAAAACATCATAGCCAATAGCAAAGTTTTCCTGTCGTCTATTTAAAATATTCTGGCATTTTTATAAAACAAAGGAGTATTTTATGACAGAAATTAATCGTCTACATACCTTTCATCTTTAGGAAGCTGCAGCCACTTAAGAACAGCTAAAATTCTTTCTTCAAATGGTACTGAACTAATATGAAAGATAAAATGAAAACGAATCTGTGACAACTGTTTGGGTTTAAGATATAAATGTGTGTCTCACTGAAAATTGCATTCAGAGAGACTAAAACAATTCAAGGCATCACATGTGTTCCAAGCAATGTAAGAGTTTCACCTGAAAACTTAAAATTGTTTTCCCGACAAAGAAACAAACATTAAATTTTTCACATATGCAAGTTGTAGCCAGGTTTAAAGGATTTGCTTCCTATACTCTACCTGAGGATCTTACTCCTGGACCCGAGAATAGCAATTGCTAAGGCATGAATAACCCATGTGTCAATACACTCTTCAAAGAGGACCTCATGAAGAACTCACTCATTGACGACTCTTAGTAAAATTGGGAAGTGGACACCTAATGAGCAGACAGTTCTCCAGGCAACAATTTCTGGGCAGAATTAATGACACCTTCCTGTGGGCACAGGATTTTGCTTACAGGTCTCCATCAGAGTGCTTGCCCAACCCCAAGTACACTTAGTTGTACCTTGAGAAGGTCTCTATCAGACCCTGAGAAGCCAGAGAACATATATCACTACTCTTCAAATCCCCCAGGCCTCGGACAGTGCCTGGCACATAGAATCTCAATAACCATCTATGGAATGAAATTAACGGCAAATAACAAGTTGCTCGTGTGAACCATAAGGAATAAACAACAGCATAAGGTCACCAAAGAAAATCATTATGCATTTCTTGTTTGGAATTTATGAACTTTTCCTTTCGTCCCTCAAATACATTATCGTATTGATTTTATGACATAAATTTCCCAAGTGAAAGACAAAATTATTTTGCTATTCTCCCTAAAATGATCCAAAGAGAGTTTTCCAGAAAAAAGTTTCTGTTTTTTTCGTGGTACCTCATGGATTTTGAATATCACAGGGAGGTCACTCCAATCAGTTCTCACATTAAATGGAACGTTTAACAAAGTAATTTGAAAATGCAAATCCAGGGGTGCCATTAATATCTTCTTTTAAATAATATTTCCAGATACCAGAGAGTCACTCCTACCTGTGTCCCTTTAATACTTTCACTTCCTTCTCCTCGTTCTTTCTCCCTAGAGTGAAAATGTGCAGGACCTCTACTTTCACCAGGACTTCAATTCTTATTCCTGCCCAAAGATCTGAATGCAAACTCTAACATGTTACCAGTGCTTTCTAGAAAACCTCCAGGAAAAAACTCGTCATAGTTTTACTGTCTATCTATCATCCATCTAAAACTCTTTGAGACAGAGTTCTTATTCTGACAGGTCTCATTTTTCAAACAACATATCATTCAAACGCTAGAACTCAGGCTATGATAAGAAAATCAACAGTTCTATGTTATAGGTCCTAGAAAAAGTACAGCTATACATACCCATTATATATCTTATAGATGTCTGGGAAAATTCCATTAATTTTCACATCTGATCCTGGCCAAAAAAATGTGCCCGTCTTCAGGCCTTGATATTTAGCTGTAAGCCAAATCTGGGGAAGCCAGTGAAGGAAAGTTAGGAAATTATGCAAGCATTCATTTCTTAGGAAACCATGTGTTCATGCAACACCAATGCTTTCCTCCCAAATGTTAGAATGTTTTTGACATTAATAAGCTCCAGCAGTTAGACTACAAAATAACAATGTAATATGACTTTGAACAGCAGCAAAGAGAAATTAAATAATCAGAAATTAAATTAACCTAAAAAATATGAACAGTTGATAACTCCTGCAACTTTTATAGTCATACTTCTACTTAATAGGTTCCTTCTTAAAAGAAGAAAAATTCATGAAAGGAAAAAGAAAAGAAAAATTTACAAATATACATATCTTTAACATACTGACATTTTTGCTTATGTAACTAACATTTATTAAGCACTTATTATTGCCAATTACAGTTCTAAATAGTATTCCTATAAGCATCCTAGATTATTAATTCAACTAATCATCACAATAACTCTATGAGGTAGTTAACAGTATTTACAGTATTATTTACAGTACAGATATGAGAAAATTGAGGCACAGAAAGAATAATTTACCCAAAGTCACACAGCTTTAAATGTCAGAGCTAAAATTTGAATTTATAACTTGCAAATGCTCTTCTCCTCCCAAGAGGAATATCAAGACTACCCAAATAGACCTTATAGAATTGTCGTGGCAATTTATAAAAACTCAAAAGGAGAACACATCTAACTCACAATCAGAGAGAATCTTCTAAGTTAACAAATGCAAACAAAGTCAAAGTTTACACCTGTAGAAACCGTTAGCTTTGTGTAGATCAAAATATTACCCCCAGACTACTGCTCTTCGCTACTAGGACAAAAAGGTAAAATCAAGCAGAAAAGAAAATTGGCTCAGCATAACCCAAACCCCACTCTGGAATAAACTACATAATGATACAAGCTATATTTAGAGTTACCTGAATTCATCTCTGTTTGCATAAGGATGGCACAAAACACAGTAAATTAAATGAGTTATTAAAAGCTCCAGGGAATCTGGTATTTTACTCTGATAGAAACAGATGAGAATAATAAAAATAATTTTAATAGCGAAAACAAACAACTCACTGGTTCTCCTTTGTACCACTCAGGATTAAATTTCTCTTTACTTTTAAGTGCAAAGTAAGCATTCATTTGGGGATCATACATTTTATTGTCAATGAGGCCATGGGATTCTGGATAAAGTCCCTAAAAAATATAAAATACAAGTTTTATGCAAGTTTTAAAGTTACAGAACAAAATCATCAAAGAGAAATAGACAACTTAAGCTACAAGGAACTTAACCCAGCTTAAGGAGAGAAGAACAAAACAATGGGTATTGTTAAAACACAACCAACCACTCAAGATTTTATGGAGTATTTGTGTTTTAATTTATGTAATAGGAGAAAATAAATTAGGAATGATATGGATGAAGTTCTATATAAAGAAGCAGCCTAATTTTGAAAAAACTACTGTGTTGTCCTTTTGCATTGCTCAGTGAAACATTTCTGCAGAACAAACTCCTTTTTGGGTGGGTCCAAGAATAGCTTGTACCAACACAAGCTAAAGCATTAATTCTCTGGCTTCAACCCTAAGGCCTAATGAATTCTACTTTTTTTTTCTGGATTCAAATTAAATCTGCAAACTTTGAGTGAAACAAAAATAGAGCTGTAATCCTACCTAAAGTCAGGCAAAGTGGCTTGCTTAGTCTCATACATCAAGATGATTGGAAAGACAGCTGAGAACATGTGAGTGTAGACAGTCTGGGGTTCAAATAAAGTAAGATAAAAACTAATCAGAAAAAACAGGACCCAAGAATCAGAGACTCTTAAATTGAAAGGGAACCAAGAAATCATTTCTTGGAGTCTTTAGTCACCTCTTTTCACAGATGGGAAATGGAGACCCAGAAGGTAAAGTGACCTGCCCAAGGCCACAACTAGTTAGTAGAAAAGCTAAGACCAGAACCTAGGTTTCCTTGCTTAACTACACAATGAAAAAGAAGTTATTTTTTTCTGATCTGAGATCTACTTATTGTCTTGAAAAATGTTACACTTACATCTCACTTCTGTGAACATATAAAAGTTGAAATGCAGAGCTTACTGTGACAATGCTGTAGTGATTGGGGAAAGTTTTTGTTGGATATACTGGTCTCATGTTTTTAGCATATGTTCCACAGGTTTCTACAAGGGAAAAAAATTAAATATTGTTATTAAATACAACTAACAATCTGTTTCCCTTATTTAGCTTTGGTACCACAGACTTCTAAATAGTACTAAAAAATGAACCCAGAAGGGATTTACAACCATATAAAAATTCAGGGTGAATTACAAAGCAACATTTTGGATTCGAATTCAATGTTAAGAGTTAGTTTTTCTCTTAGTTAGAAAATCATTGAACAAAATTGTTAAGCCAATGAAATACTTATCCCATACCTATCAATAACATTAAGTTCCAGATGGACCATAATGATTCTTGCTAGATCTTTGTCTGCTACTACTTGGTGGTAACATACTAAATTATAAGATGTAGTTATATTTTAACAACAAAAAACTGCACTAGTAGCTAAATCTGCAAAATTAAAACAAGAATGAAGCAGTAGCCGGGACGACAGTGCCCCACCCCAAAAATCCAATCTAGCTAACTCCAGATAAGTTCAACACTGCTCTAAAGATAAAAAGCATCTTCTGGCGGCAAGTACAAGAAAGGACAGAAGTCAAACTGTTCCTGATTTAGCCCTAGCGTCACATTCCTCTTCTGCCTCTACCATTGACGACGGAATACCTAACTAATGATTCTAGCATATCAATACCCCATTGCCTGAAAATATTCCTCAGATTGGCACGTGTCTATCTATCTCACTGCCTTCCAAATAGTTCAGAATTACAAACTACATTCTCCAACTACCCAAAGAGAGGACTTAGTCTAACTGTGTATTGATTTCCTTCCAACTTCATATATAGGTACCTACAGCTCCTTAATTCTGAACTCAGGTTCTGAACTCATATTTGGTGCTATGGAAACAAACTTTCCTCCTGATGATAACAAAGGGCCATATTCAAACCTCAAAGCTCATGAGCTTGGCTGGTAAGAACAGAGTCTTCCTTGCCCATGCAAGCTCCCTGCTAAAGACTTTTTATGTCAAATGATTATTTATAAAAACTATTTTCTTCCCGGGAGAAATTAAAAACTGAAATTTTTAAAAGTTCTCCAAATATTATTTTCACTTGTTACAATAGAAGTACAATAAACAAACCTATGTATTTACTGAGAGTGGCTGTGATGTTTAAACCAACCTCATATACTCAAGTCCAGTAAATAATGTTTCAGAGCTCCAGAAGAACACCAAAACAGTGTATTTACTTACTTCTAGTTCAGTCCAGCATTACACTGTGGCTACTTAAATACCGATCACTGATAACAAGCAATGTTCTACAGTTTTTATACCTATATTTAATTTTTTCTTTTTTCAGTAACAATGATGATACAAGTGATGCCCATATTACTGGTGGTTAATGTGATTTAAAACTTTGGCATTAATACTAAGAAAAGACTATTCTACTATTGCATTAGTAACTTATACAATAATCAATTAAGGCTTTATCGAGGTAAAGAAGTTGGAAGGATGCTACACGATACTATAAGATAAATAACAAATATTCTATATCTACACTACTAGAAACACAGCAGAAATACCTTCAGTTTTTGAAATGCTATTTTAAGATGTAATACATATTAGATAAATATATAAATAATTTGTCCATAAAAGGAATCCAAAAGTCTAAGAAAAAAAAAAGTATATCTTATCTCATCCTTATATCTACATCTATCACCAAGGGATAAAAATCCTAAAATAACTACTATTATCTCAGAATTATTTAAAAGGCAGTTTCAGAACAATTACAATATTAAATACTAGTTCCTTATCATTAGGTTTAACTCTTTTGCAATAGAGGAGTTTAGTAAAACAGATTCTGCCAGTATTTTTGGAAAAAATGACTCCCTCCTTGGTCTATCTCACTGAAACTGTGGCACTCCAATAGTAAACTCTGAAGTTACTCACTCAGCTTGCTAATAACAGGAAGAAGTCCACCCCAAGTGTGTAAATATTCTGCCCTGAAACCATCCAAAGAAAATAAGAGGGTAGGAGGCATTTCAAACCTAGATAATGAGAAAGAAAGAAAAAAAAAATTGTTTAAAGAAGAAACAAGACACAGATCCGTGAAGATTTTCCACTGAGGCTGATATGTAATCTAAGGTAAACTAACAAGCTCAACAAACATCCTCATAAAGAATATTTTGTAAGCATCTATATTCATATATATGCTTTTATATTTTATTATATATATCATCAAATAGTACTGATTAAGCACTCATACCATTTTGAGCCACCATACAGAGACCATCATTTATGATTCCTGCTATTCCAAAAGCTAGACCAAAAGCAACTAAAATGTAATAATATTTTCCCAATTTGCAAGAGAATGAATGTTAACAAACAGCATGTTCTAAATTATGTTCTTGTTTCCACTACTTTTTTTCCTGTAAAAGCATTTTCTGATATTGTCTCTACTTGAACCTAATAGATAGTATCTCATATCACATAAATTATATACAATATTTAGCTTTTAAGTTTACCATATTTAAAAGATATTAATATTTAATTGAGAAGTTGGTGAGGTATTTACTACATTTAAATACATAAACAACAAAGAAATGATCCAAAGCTAGAAATGAACAAACAATGAAGGTACACATACACACACACACACACAAACACACACAGATTTACATGTGTGGTATGGAAATCCAAAGAGGGAAGCAAAAAAACATGTGTAATGATATACTCAGCAAAAGAGAATAACTATGGACAACCATTCCGTGGCTACACCAAAACAGGCATGGTTCAGAAATTTTGCAGTTTCTAATGACATCTGATAGAGAGTAGGAAAGTCGTATATCATTGGATAACCATGAAAAAACTTTCCACTGAAAGTTTACTCAGTAATTTAAAAATCTGAGCACAAAGATTTACCTTACCTTGCCTTTTCCAACTCTACTGCCTCCCCAGCTTACTCTCATACTCAAACACAAATGGAAAAAGGAGGAAATTTGTGTATAATTTCCACTAACTAGTATTTGTACCATAGTTCTGTTGGGAGACTCTGCAGAATCAGCTGCATATAGTCTCAATGGTCCATGTCTGTATAAAATTATTTCTATTCAATCAACAGAAAACATAAAAACAGTTTGCTGGGCCTCCAGGTAAATATACGGGTATAATAATTTCCAGTATAATAAAATGTGTCCTAAATTATGGTCTTCTTGTAAAGAAAGGAAGACTTATATTTTCCACTAACAGAGTCAACATTACAATTGGAAAATAATAGTCAATGTTCAGAAGGAAAGGAAGATTCAAAATTCATTAAGTGTAAAATTTCCAATATACCTTGGACTTAACAGACATCTTAGGATATATGAGAAGTCCTCTTTGAAAAAAGTCTCTTCTGTTGGAATTTTTTGGGTTTAGTTTTTGCTGCTGTTATTACTATTGTTTTAAACAGAAAAGAACTCTTCCATCCAACAGAAAACAAAAATACATATTTAAAAAACAAAAATAAATTATATACATAAGTAAGCTAAAATACAGCTTTAAAATGTTTAACAGTCTGGAAAAATCATTATTTTAAAGACATAAAAATATATTCCTGAAGATTAATAATTCAAATTATATGAATTTGAATTCATATATCTCTGTTCAAGTGGAGCAAAGATAATTATGTTTAATACTGTCACCAAATTTCTACCTTCTGAATTCCACACAAATTTTTTTTGATGACCTTGTAAACATAAGGTATTGTAAAAATACTCTAAATACAAAAATAACAAGTATAAATTATAAAAATTATGTAACATCTTCTCACAGACATGTTATCCCAAAAATATATAAATGAACCAAAACACAAAAATAATAAAAAGAAGCTGTAAAGTAATTCACTATAAGTTCAACTTGAAAAACTTCAAATGAATGTAAAGATCCTTCCTTCCTAAGAAGGAAAACACAAATACTTTCACCCAACACTCATGAATACTAAATATTCATGACCTCTCTTTTTTCCACTAGCTTCCAGAGTGGGGAGTCATGCCATAATCATCTCTATACCACCAGTGCCAAAAGAAGGCTTAACTAAAAATAATATTTACTGAACCAATGAATAATTATTATTTTTATTTGGAAAGAGAAAAAAATGGTACTCCTAAAAAAAATTAGTCTCTCAGAATATAATCTTACCCTGCTGGACACTGTGGATCATTAATACTCTCACATGTTTCTTCTGCCCAACTTTTCTCACCTAAAACATTTTCAAGAAGTACAATGAGTTAAACACACTCAATAGAAACAATGATTGTGATGCTCGTGAGACACATTAGGACAGATTCCAAAAACAAAATACGTTAACAGATACATAGATAATATGGGACATGATTCTAGGGAAACAAAACAAATAAAGGGAGTTATTCTGTTTCAAAATAAAAGTTAGTTGATATCAGGAATTAAAAAATGAATGTATGATTGCAAGACTAAAACATACTACTGTATTTGGGAGAACTTGAAGGCACCTTTTCCATTTTCAAATTGTTAATATTTTCAGCCAAAATTTACAACCCTGCTTCTATCCACCCAACAAAATCTTCTGGTATTAAATCCTTGATGTCTTAGTTCCTCTCATACAGAGCCAGGTTCTGTCAAAGAATTTCAAGGAACCCTGTTAACACCTAGACGAGACATCATAATAACATCAGTTTACACAGAATCTTATGCACTAACTTCACGTCCACTCTCTCAATGCACAGCAGACATCGTCCTCACTTACTATAAAGGAACCTGTTATATAGTCAGCCAGGACCGCAAAAGTGATCTTTCCACAAGTACAGCGTTAAATATGCAGCTAATATCAAAATAACACGAGGGGGTTGTAGCAGGAGAGTGAGTGACTACAGATAAAACAACATTGGCCGTGTTAGATAATGGTAATTATTAAGCTGGGTGACGCAAGCTTCATCACATATTCTCTCTATTCAGGTATATATATTTGAAATTTTCCTTACAATACAATGTTTTTAAAATATTTTTTCAGCCAATATGGTTGGTCAATAACTATGACTTCTAATGTAAAAAATACATCTGTGCTAAACCCCGCTAGGACCTAGGAAGATGTAAGCCTGCATGTGAACCCGGCAAGGGCATGACCCCCTGACCTCGGCACACGGAGCCATGGTTGATGCAGCAGTCGCCCTTGTCCTTGCAGTCATCCGAACAGGAGCAGAGGCTTCGGGACAACCTTTTCTCACCACACCTGAATTTGCTGCAAGTCCATATCCGTTCTAGAAACAAGTATCAACATAATACATTTCAGGGTCCAAATTCAACATGTCCAAAGTGAATACAGAAATGCCTCTGGAACATGATCCATGAAGAGACAATGGACCATTTTCTAACCCTTAGTCAGTCACAGAACCTGCCACCACAGTGGTAAATCTGAACTAAGAGAAAATATGCAGGCAGCAATGATTATTCACTAAAAAGCCAGAATCTCATCGTTTTAAAATGTAAACAAACATAATTCTTATTATACAACTCCCACGTCCACCTTGGCTTCTTCCACCAGTCATTGTCAGAGTTCTCAAAATTTAATCTAAACCTGGCTCGCTCTCATTTAAATGTTATACCATGTCATACGTAGAGAAGACCAAATCAAACTGAGAAAATTTCCATAGTCTGATAGTTTTACTTTGAAGTTTAAGTGGACATCTTAAGAACTCTTGCTTTAATAAGCCCATAGAAATATTCATATATTTTAAGTAGCCTTTTTGAACTTAGGTGAAATGCAAATTAGCCTACATAGGCTATCAGCATACATTAAAAACAGGCAGTTTTGCTATCCATAAAACTTTTAACAAGGCAAAATATGTAAATGTTTTTTCTCTCAGAAAATATAAAAGCCAAATTTTTAAAAATCTCAAATGGGTTAGGTAAATCACATACCTAAAAGATGCAGAACTTTTCTTTGCTCCTTTACCAAGGCCCATGACTCCATCTGTTCCCCTGCATATTTTTACCTGGTTCTATACACGTCTCCTGGTAATCTAGACAGCAGTTTCCAAGGTCAACGCAGGCAACATCACAGCGACAGTTCCCAAATGTTCTCTCAAAACAGCGACCCTTGCAACTTTTAACTGAAAATATTGAAGGAGTTAGATGTTTCTAATCATTATATAATTACAAAGCAAACATCAATTAATACACCTAAGTTAGTTATAGTCAGGTTCAAATATTGTTTTAGAAAACACAGATGGGGTGGGCAATGAAGTTAACCAAGAATCTTTTCACAAATACATGTAGAAAGTAACACAAACAGAAGGCAGTAACCTTATAGAGTTTGCAATTTTATCTCTTGCCATAGGAAAAAAAGATGACTTTTTTCTTTTATATATTATAAACCCTACTGGGGGTAATAAAACTTAAATACGTTTGAATAATAAAGAAAAGAAAAATAAGAAGACCTTGTTCTTAAGATTTTATGCAGAGTTCTCTAAAAAGTGATAATCTATGAATATTTCAGAAAGACAGAGAATACCTGACTTACATCATTCTCAGTCTGGTGTAAAGAAGTAATGTGTTTGTACAGAACATGTTCTGCGGGACCCATCTCCCACCATCACCTAAAACATCCATTGCACCTTCAGATCCAGCCTGCTCCCTTTGAGAAACTTTCCCAAACTCCCAGTCTAGGTCCTTTTTCCTTTTCTTAAGTTTGTATAAAACCTTATCCTTCATCTCAGTCACTTACTTTCATTTGTAACTAGATCATTTGGTTAATATCCCAGTCTCACCCTAGAGCACAAACTTCTTAAGAACAAAGACCACATCGGGATGTTACCCAGTTCACTGTATCCCTGGTGCCTAGCAAGAGCCTTGACTAGAGCTGGTACTAATACGTTTTTGTTAAATGGATAAATGGCAGATATGGAAGGAAAATACTTTTCATTAAAAACAATTTTACATTATAACTCTTTACTAGTTACCTAGAATAAGCTAGGTTTTTATTGGATTACTAAAAATCAGGATGGTAAGAAAAAAAATCCACTTATAAAATAATGGAAGTCCAAAAGAAAAAAATGAATAATCCTAGCTCTTGACTGCAATGGTCTCCTGACCCAAGAAGACACTGCCACAGAGTTTAACTCTCATTTAACACTGGGAAACTAGGCAATTTTAAGGACATGAAATGACAATAATAATTCCTAGGATCAAAAATATTAACTTTCCTGACCCAAGGGGGGAAAGCTATTATAATAATAGCTATTACTTGGAGCTCACTAATATGTTCCTAGTCATTTAAAAAATAATATGCATTCCATGTTGAGTTTAGATTAAAATTGCTGTTTTCAATCATTCGGTTTTATTTTTACATGCCAAACTAAACTCAAGGGGAATTACTCTGTGTCTAAAGGCTACATAGGTGAACACTAAAGTCTACAGCTTTTTAATCTTATTAAACATTGATAGTTTGCTCTGAATAGTTGCTGACTAAATATATAAAATTACATTTCATTCATTTCAACAATAAATGACAGCTTAACAATCACTAAAATTTTTTAAATGACTAATAGTACAATTACAGAATAGTTGAACAGAAGGATTTGTTCAATTTTCAAAACCAAATTCCCTAGGAAGACCATCAATGATTTTTAACAGGGAAAAAATAAAAACTACCTCAGAGCCAAAATAATGACTGCTACAGTGTACTGTTATTCATAGTTTTATTATTCATAGTAATCTTGTCAGTGTTGGCTAGATTTCTACATTCAATTAAAAAAAATGTATATATAAGCTTAAAAATATCACTGCTGCTTTGAAATGTCTGCAATTTTAAAAGACTTATAAGCATTAAGGATAAGTTTCTGGTTGCCCAGGGATGCTAATTGGTTACCTAGTAACCTCAAGGGCTGCTCCAGCACCTAACTCCTTAGGCAGAAAAAGTGTTTGGGAGTCACTGGAGGAAGTCAGGGAGACAGGCTCCAGGAGCACAGCAGCAGAACCTGTCAGCCAGCTGCTTGTTTGTGTCTTTGTTCTTTATTTTTTGTTGTTTTGAGGTTTTTCTGCTTGTTTGGTTGGTTGGTTTTTTGATCATAGCCCCTCTTCATCGTTTTGGGATGAAGTTCTGCAAGTAAATAAAATAGTATATGGCTAAAATAATAAAAGAGCTTCAAGAAAAAGGCTCAAACCAGCATCAAATTTGCACTGTCTATGGAGTACTCAAGGGATTAGGACATAACGCTTATCTCAATCACATTCTGAAAAAGGCTGACTAGTACCCCGACACACCCACACACAAACACACACACTAATTACCTTCTTTGGCACAGCTTGGTTTCAACCCAAATATACAACCAAGGATTGTCGTTAACACACAGACTGACAATACCTGTGGAGAGAAAACAAAAATGATGTGGTTTCAAAGCCCTTTTATCTCTTCAAATGTTTTATTTCTTTAAATACTTCTAAACTTGTTGGTGCTGCTCTGTTTCCTGATCTGGTGCTGGTCACATGATGTGTGCACGTTGGAAAAATTCAAACCGCACATTTTTGCTTCAGGTACTTTTCTGTATGTACGTCATACTTCAACAAAATGTTTACTTAATTAGCAAACAAATCTATGCCTTCCTAGGTTAATGTTGCCAGAAATTTCCCAGTTGATGTAAATGAATCCAGTCCAAAAACGTATAATAATTAAGGTAGGGAAAAAAGAAACCTAACAATTTTCTACTTGTTAATCCATAAAAGGCAATATGAGAATATCAGATGCCTCTTCTAACAGTTTAATTACACAAACCTAAACACTATTCTCATATTCACTGTGACAGCTTGTGGGAATGAGCAACAGACAGGGTTGGATGACTACATCCCGGACCCAAATGTTACCACAAACTGGTTGTGTAGAGATTTGGAGCAGGTCACTTTAACATTCCAGACATCAATTTACTCACTTATAAAATTAAAGGGCTGGACTCCTTGGATCCCTAAAAATCTTTCCAGCTCTAACATTTTGCAACTTTCTCATTCTCCACTATTCTGGACTTTGACATTTGACTTTAACTAGATCATTTGGTTAATATGGTGTCAGTGATTACACCATATAACTCCTAAGAACAATGACAGAAGTTTATTTGTGAGTTAGAAAAAAAAAAAAAGGAGCAGAATAATCTACAAAATAGTCTTCAATATTTTTCAGTGGAATGGAGTTCCCTTGGCAGCTCTCTGGAATGTCACATTTCAGGACAATTCAATAAAATATGCATTGAGCACCAACTATGTGTAAAGACTATATTATGCATTGAAGGAAAGAATAAGAGATCCCCCAGGGAGCTTCTACTTTTTGGGAAAAGGCAAAAGCAACAGCACAAATGGCTCATATTTGGTAGACTCTAGTTGCAGAGTTCTATAGTTGTTTAAAGAAGAGAGGCTGGGGTGGTTGGTGAGAAGGAGATCAGAAAAGATTTCATAGAGGAAGCCTCTGGGCTGGACTCTGAAAAGGGGAAATGACGGCATGATATTGCCAGGCAGAGTTGATGGAAGGGAAGAGAGGGCAGAGCAGAGAAAAACCAGTATAAGGAAAGGCTTGCAGGAAGGAAGGCATATGGGAGGTGGCAGATGAATAATGAGCAGACTACTTTGGCTGGAACCAAGAATATGAAAAAGGGAATGGACACAGTATGGAAAGGTGGCGTGGCATTTCCCCAAAGCCAAGATGAAGAGATACTAACGAGAGGAGGAATGGGTGAATGGGACAGGGTCGGTGGTGGGTAGAGGCTTTTATGTTTTCTGAACTCATTCCCTCACATAAAACATACTGAGTATTGACTGTATGCTGATCTGTAGTCTAAGTACTGGGTCCTCAGTAATAAAAGAGACATGACCTCTGTCCTCAGCATGCCTACTGTCAAGGGACTGCAGAACTAAAGAGGAAGTGAACGGCAAATAAACTGAGGAAGCAGGTTTAACTCATTTCAAAAGAAAACGAAGGTAAAGGAAAGAAGAGTGAAAGTACAGTGGATCTAAAATACAACAGGGTCTAGGTCATGTTCTTTTTTTAGGAAATCAAAAATCTAAATGTATATATGTCCATTAAAATAAAGAGCCATCAGAAGAAGAGCTTGAACAAATAAGTAAAGAATGGCAAATAGAACAAGGTCGTAAGAGTACTAATGGATTCTCCTAAGCCTTTAATGGTGGTGTAAACTAACACAAACTTATGGAAGAGTAATTCTAAAGGATCTATCAAAAACAATAAAAACTCTCTTACTGTCAATTATAAATATATAGGGAAATGAAAAAATAGTAAAACTAATCTGTATTTAGTATCCTGTAATTTAAAACATGGAAAATTAAAGTTTTATTTCTTTGTAATAAACCTATCAAGAATAGTCTGAACAGTGCTTTATCTACTTCTCACAATACAGAGTGAGAATCTTTTATATGCCTTGGCAAATTGTCATATTCCTTTCTAAGTTTAGATAAGTTTCCAACGTTTTAACCTTTGTACTTTTAATATCATGAAATATCTCCAAAAGTTCCATTAATATGAATCTTTGTATCACTGTCACTTCCTCTGGGACATCTTCATCCTTTTCCTCACAACCATGCTTCTCATGTCAATAAATTCGCTGTCACTAAGTTCCTTTGGCTGTATATCTAGAGTCTGTTGAACGGCAGCAGTGTTAGCCTACCCACAGTCAGCTATCTCTTCCATAACCCCATTTACATTTGATCTGAATTTCATTTCCGGCATTATCTCTTTTCTTTTTTTAACTGCACTTTATCAGCCAATTCCCTCTTTCAATTATTCATTTCTATAAAATGTGATGTAGGTCTACCACTGGCAGATAAAAAAGCAACACAAGTACTTGTTTTTCTGTCTGTGCTGAACTGACCAACAGATGCATAGTAACCAATCACTGACACACTTTAAAAGAAGTGACATTGGTCACTGACCATGATATGCATCTGCTATTTGCATAGTGTTTTGTGGACTGAAAAAGCTAGTAGCAAAGATTGTACTTTATGCAATTACTCACAGTCAATAAGTCTTAGTTACTGAAATTTGAACCATGTTGTTGGGAGACTGGTGTTATTTAATTAAACTGTGGGAACTGAAATTGTACATGTCAGAGAACCACGCAAAGCTAGCACTGCCTGTATTCTCACAAGTGGGCAATAATATAGTATATAACATAATAATATATATATCCAAGGATGTTTAATTCAGAACTGTTCGTATTTAAAAATAAAAAACAAAAAAACCAGAAACAACCTAAGCTCATTATAAGAAACTGGTTTAAACAGTCAGGTTAATCATACAATAAAATACTCTCAGGGGATTAGCCTCAGAGATAGGTGGGTGAGAAGAAGGCTTAAAGATACAAAAACCAAAAAAAGCTGAGGGGCAGCCGTAGGAAGTTGGAAGCAGCCCTTCAATCCTTTTCTGTAAGTAAGAAGCATCTGTGGGGAGTGAGGAAGCCAAGGTGGGGTTCTGAAGTGATGAAGGGGGCTTAGGAGACCCCACGTGAAGGATGGCAGCAAATCAGTAGGGACAACAGAGATGGAGTCAATAATGGAAGAGTGAAAAGATCCTCCAGCTCTGGGGGCCCAGCTTACTGAGATCATGAATTGTTTGTAATAAGACCCAGAGGCCTCTAATTCCAGGAGTGGGAGTGGAGGAGTGGGGTGAAAAGATAACATGGCATGGGGAGATAGGAAGCGAGGGGAAACAGAAAAGGGAACAAGAGAGTCAAGGTGTGACTGCAACAGCTGAACAGGGAGGGTTAGGACCATGTGAACATGGGTATCGGGATGGAGAACTGTGAGAAGTGAAGGATCGAGCGAATGAAGGAGTGGGAATGAGGGAGGGAGTGAGGAAGGAAGAAGAACAGAAGTTACGGACTCTGAAGAGAATTTCAGTGTCTGAGCTCTCAGAAGTGGGACGGTGTGGAGTGGAGGTGAACCCACAAGTAGAAACCTGAAATTGGCATAAGGTACTTGCTGGAAGTAAGAAGACGAAAAAGTTCTACTACTTTTACTAGTAATCGGAGTTAACCTTTTGACAATGAATGAAAATCATGATAAGAGAAGTTATTTATATTCTCAAATTTATTGACTTCCAATACATATTCCCTCACTGCTGAAGAAATTCAGTCATGAAGATGTATTACCAATAACCTTACTGTTCTAACTAAATATAAAACAAAACTTGTGAACAGTTCTGCTAAAATAAGTCTCATCTTGAAGAAAACTATGAAAAGATTTAGTGGTTAGCAAGCATTTAAATTGCAACCATGAGTTTAAAGCATACATGATACATGAAAATCTTTGCCCTCTTGTTAAGCTACAGAAGAGGCATGCTGATTTTTTTAATCACCTCTTTGTTACTAAAAGATGTTATTTAGATTTACGTTTTAGATAATGCATAGCATGAAACTGAAACTAAAGTATGATCATAGAAGCAATCATTTCACCTCTGTAAAAGATGAAATTTAAATTACCTACCACTTTGTTACACAACACCCAATCAGAATAGTTTTTAGTAGGAAATTTCTCACCAACGATTATCAGAGCTGTGAAATCTAATTCAATTTGAATTTCCTTCTCAAAGTAGTTTAATCCAACAATGTCAAAATCCACCATCCTTTTATACCTCTATAACAATTTAGGTAGTTTTCAAGTTTTGATATTTTCTTAGACGCTATAGACAAAATATTTCATCTTAGAAAACATGAAGCTTGGAGACATATAAGTAAAAGTAAAGTTGCTGGAATGTTTTGCCTCTATGTTAGAACAATATTTATTTGGAGTTTCCTGCTTGTTTAGAGTCCCTGAATCATTTCTTGGACATTTAGTGAACCAAAACAGGTATAAAGAAATCACTCAATTTTTTTTCTCACAAATTCCCTCAAACACAGTGGCGTTAACATAATCAGTATTATTCTTTCTTTATCAAGTATTCATACAAATATGTGTCTACTGGCCTTTGCTAAAGGCCAGAGATGCAAATGAAAGCAACTCCTCCCCTGACAGAGAAAGCATGTGGACATGAAAATGAATGATTACAATGGAACTGGACAAGAGCTACAGTTGAAATATGTAAAAAATGTTAACATGCTACCAGCACAGTGGAGAGAAGAAAAGGAGAGAATGCTTACAAAAGGCTTCACAAAGAGAGAGGTGGGAAAAAAGGAATTTCCCCTTCAGTCAATAAAGAAATGTTTGAGTGCCTGCACTATGCACTGGATTTCGATTCTGCGGAGAAGCACAAAATTAAAACAAAAAGAATTTGTGGTGAAATCCCTAAGCTGAGTTGATAATCTACTCAGGGCAACAACTCTAGAATTTGTTGATGATGAAGACATGAGACAGTGAGAAGTAACCTAAGAATTAAACTACATAGTGACAATGTGTCACCCATGCACCCATGCATAGGTACAGAAACTATTTTTTAACTGTACAGGCTAGTTGTGTTTTATCAACAAGATGCCACAAAGGCCCGTGGCAAAACCAGACTGAACCAGCTAGATCCAAGATGGCAGAAAAAGTAGGCTAATGGTCACCATTTTCCTTGACTTGATTTAGCTCTGTGTTTCCATATCAACCCCTGAGAGCTGAAGGACACTTGCCCTGATTTATCTCTGTGTTTGTTTCAAAAGTACCTGGTGTTGGGCCGATGGTTTGCAGCTGTACTGGGAGAGATACATGCTTTGAGAGATACACAGTGGTCAACCGCTCAGAACCCGGCCCTGACTTGACCACAGGGCCGCATCTATGCAGATGAAACCTGGAGGAGTCCAAGAGTTACCTTTGCTTCATCATCATGCTAAGATCTTTGCCCAACGGAGGGATTTGTACTCTGCTTGCACAATTGGTGCCGTGTGCAAAGGAGTGTGGAAGACCGCGCATGCCCGGGCTGCCCCTGGAAATCTCCACCCCTTTCCTAGTGCCCTGATGACCTGTCTGCCTCCTGACCCTTAAAATTCCCTTACTTCCCTCCCTTAGAGGAGATGGTGCCTTTAGAGCATGAGCTCCCCTTCTCCACTCTCTGGCCATTGAATAAAAGCCTGTCTTGCTTGCACCAAACACAGTTTCGTCATTGGCAGCATGAACCTGACCGGGAAAGAACTCCCTGATCCAACCAGGGGGCCTCAGTTCAGCTAGGGCCTCAAGAGAGGGGCCTGGTGTCTAATTCAGTAACAAATCTATGCAATGGTGCTTTGTGCAAAGCCAGGGAAGTACAGAAAATAACACCAGTCTGGGAAAGAGAGAATAACAATGATTACAGTAATAGCCATCACTTTTACAGAACAATAGCAACCATCCCTTCTGTAGTACTTACTATGTGCTAGGCACTTTTCTAAGAGTTTTCTATCAAATCATTTAATCCTCACAATAACAGTGTGACACAGATTATTTTATTTACCCAGTTTAAGGAAACTTAGCTGCAGAGAGGTTAGCAACTTGCCAAGGATCACAGAGTTGATAAGCGACATGGGCAAGATTAGAACTTAAGCAGTCAGATTGTAAAGGGAGTGGGGCAGGAGCGGGGACACGGGAGTGGCTGAAAGGTGGCTGTGGCCTTCGGGGCAGTCAATGTGGAGCTGTTGCGGATTTAAACATGAAAGTGACATGACTGGATTTATAAATTCTAGAAAGATCCTTTGGTGACACTGTGAAAGGTTGTGCCGTAAGTCACTCACCTGCCTGTCTTCTCTCAGGAAATGCTCTGTCCTCCTCTGGGTCTTTCCAATTACTGCAGCCCTGACCATGCTCTGGGAGGTTTGTTTATCTGTCTGTCTTTGACCGGACTGTGAGCTCCAGGGTGGCATGGATTTATTGACTCATCTCTGTATTTTCTAGGTCTAGCAGAGTGCCTAGCGCATAGACATTCAAAATAACTGCTGACCTGAAAAATCAGTAAACTGATTTAATTAAACAATTTGGGGGGAAACTATAAATCTCCCCCTTTTCTTCATCTGAGTTGACAAAGTCAATCAGTTTGTTAAGTGCCTTTATATAAAGGGTGCCTATAATAAATATAGGCGAAAAGCATTTTTTAGGAAATGGACAATTGCTGGATTTGGTATTCAAATGTGACAGATGCCTCTCCAATTTGAAGATGAATTAGCCGACCACATTGCCTATCAGTCCTCTGACCTTTTACTCAAGTAGCATGCTTTCTGGAAACGACTCTGTGGGAACTCAGACCTACGCGTTGCTGGAGTCTTCGGGGAATTTTCTTTCCTAGAGGATGAGGATTAGATCCTAATGCAATAAGCCCAGTGCCAAGAAACTCCCACCGGAGACTCAGAGGGATGTCATGCTCAAAGATAATGTCTTGTTCTTGAAGAACTTTGAAGTGTTACAAAGTTCAGTGTAGAAGTTAGAACAACTGCTTGAGTGTATTGAGAAGTTTTTTAAAGACAAGGTTCTAACTTTTGCTTGGCCTCTTATATACTCAGTATCGTTTTAGTTACATTTGACTTAACTGAAGATTCTCCCAAATGGCAGTGAAATTTCATGTGATGCAATTTATGTAACTGGTCAAATGAAAATGGGGGAAGGAGATACTACGCACTGGACAAGCACATCACTTAGGGGCAAACCTCACACTCAACCTCTCAGTGAAACCTGAACACGCTGAAAAAGTTGACATCTACCTGGTAGAAAGGGGTTCAGTTTCAAAATGGCGAGGGTTCAAATCCCACCTCTGTTCATTCATTTTTTTCAGCATTCAACAAATATTTCCTGAGAGGCTACTACATGTTAAGAAGAGTCTCGTGCTGGGTATACACCAGGAAACGAAAACATTTCAGTGCTTTCATGGAGCTTACCTTCTTGCGACTTATAGACAACCACCAACTATGTGACTTAGAAATGTTTCATATCCTTGCTAAACATTATTTTTTATCTATGAAGTGGTGATAATACACACCTCAAAAAATTGGCACAAGCCTTGGACATAATTTACAGAAAGTACCCAGATTGGTGACTGGGGCGCTGAGGTACTCCATAAATGACAGTTCCTACTAGGAATATCCAACTCACTTAGAGCACTGAGACATTACAGATTCTTCCACAGGAACAATATAACCTTATCAATGTTTAATCAAACTTCAGGGCATTCTTTCTTATTTGCTGTTAAAAGAAATGCCAAAAACCAGTATACTAATATTTCCCTTTTTTGGGGAGGGGGGGTTTAATTCTGCAGTAATCTGTTTAACAGTGGTTGAAGACCATGCACTGGTAAAGAAAATATGTCAAAAAGGTGTAATAGAGAAGAAAAGCAAATTATTATTTTGCAGGTAACGGCTGTACTGGTAACTTTAGTTATACCTATACAGCAGCTCTCCAACCCATGCCACTGAAAAAGGGATCCATGTAAACACCAATCTGTGTATTAGAGATTACTACAGATTCATATCTGCACACTTAACAAAGATTAGCTGTGGATTGATCCAAGCACTGTGCATATAAAAATCTCTGGAAAAAGTCTGAAAGAAACACCTTAAAGTATATATACTTCTCAAAAACTACACTTCCTA
Source organism: Balaenoptera borealis (assembly GCF_965194805.1). NCBI lineage: Eukaryota > Metazoa > Chordata > Mammalia > Artiodactyla > Balaenopteridae > Balaenoptera > Balaenoptera borealis. The sequence continues at coordinate 31,237,553 of NC_138873.1, forward strand.
CACTTTATCCTAAGGCAAAAAAATTATGTACAAATATTTAGATACAAATATATACATGCAGTACTATTTATAACAAAAAATAGACATATGTACAATGTCTAATAGTAGGAAAATGGCTAAAGAAAATATGGACTGTATATAATATGAGTATTATACAGCCATTAACAGTTATGATTTAGAAGAATATTTAATGACCTGGGGAAAGACATTGTTGAGTATGAACTGCAAACTATAAAACAGAATAGGCAATATGGTCCTAATTTTATGTTATACGTAATACATAGTTTACAAATAGTCTTATCTCTGGCTGATGGGCTCACAGTGATTCTTGTTATCTTCTTGGTACTTACCTTTATTTTCCAGTTTCCACAATGAACCCATATACTTTTAGAATCAGTATACTGGAGAACCCAGGGGGCTAGCATGGATAATAGTGACCCAGAGGAAAGTTTACCTCATTCTGGCATTTTAGTGATCTTCAGCATAACAGGAAGTCCTCCCTGCCCACTTACTCTAAGCAAACTCTAATCAACAAATTCTGCCTCCAGTTAACCTACCTAATCCCTCATTCTTAAATATCAATGAACCACCATGATTCACCAGTCATTTGAGGTAAGCCTGCAATATGAGATCAACAAAAAGAAAAGGTCTAAGATCAATACAAAGGAAAAACAGGGAGGAGAAAAGCATTTAAAACAAACCCATCTAAACAGTATTCTCAATAGGATTCAAGAAGTTACATACAGGGCTTCCCTGGTGGCGCAGTGGTTGAGAATCTGCCTGCCAATGCAGGGGACGCGGGTTTGAGCCCTGGTCTGGGAGGATCCCTGGTCTGGGAGGATCCCACATGCCGCGGAGCAGCTCGGCCCGTGAGCCACAATTACTGAGCCTGCGCGTCTGGAGCCTGTGCTCGGCAACGAGAGGCCGCGATAGTGAGAGGCCCGCGCACCGCGATGAAGAGTGGCCCCCGCTTGCCACAACTAGAGAAAGCCCTCGCACAGAAACGAAGACCCAACAAAGCCATACATACATACATACATACATAAATTTAAAAAAAGAATGTAAGCAGACAAGAATAGCATTAAAAAAAAAAAAAAGAAGTTACATACAAATATTGAAATCCAAAGGCTCATACTACTAATATCAAGTAACCAGAATAATAAATCAAAGGCTCATACTTATTCACATCACTATAAAATACCAGAACACTAACAATAAAAAGATCTTCAAGTGAAAGGTTATGCCAACTTCACTTCACAATAAGCAGTAAAGAAGTGTAAGATCAGAGTTAGTTTTTCCTTGAAGGATAGAACTAACTGGGGAAGCTCTCTGGGCCTAGAAAGGTCTGTGCAAGAAGTTTATTGACTTCTGGTTCAATCTCTTCATTGATTATAGAATTACTTAGATTTTCTAATTTTTCTTGACTCAGTTTTTCTTGGAATTTTTCACTTCATCTGCATTTTCAAATATATTGGTATAAAGTGATTTACAATAATCACTTGTTATTTTTTCAGTGTCTGTAGCACTGAATTTGTGTTCCTTTTTTTCATTCCTGATGTAATTTGTGCCTTCTCTCTTTTTTTGCGTAATCAGGCTCACCATAGGGGATCATACCTTTTCAAAGAATTTGCTTTTTACTTTGCCAGTCTCTTTTTTATTTTACTGATTTCTGGTCTTATCTTTATTTTTTTCTTTCCTTCCATATCCCAGGTCTAATTTTCTGGGTTTTCTTTTATTAAGTTGTTGATATGGACGCTTAGGTTTTAGCTTTTTTAGACTTTATTCTCTTTTAATATTACTTTTATTCTAACTTTTAAACCCCTAAGACATTGTTGTTTTATAAGTTCATTTAGGTTTACCCAAATATTTACAAGTTTATGCATTTTAATGCATTTTTCCTTTATACTTTTCATCTGGAAACATCTGGAATCAGTTTCCTTCTGCATAAAGAAATCTTTTAAAATTTTCCTCATGGCAGATTCTGTCCGTGTTTGTTAGTATATACATGTCTTTATTTTGTTCTCATTCTTGAACGGTATTTCTGCAGGGGTATACAATTCCAGTCTGGCAATTGTTTTCTTTCGGCACAGTGAAGATCTCATTATACTATGAGAATTCAGCTGTCAGTCCGTCACACTTGAAGAAAATTTGTCATTTTTCTCCTATACCTTCAATGATTTTTATTTTTACCTTTGTATTCTGCAATGTTATTCTGTTGTTTTTTGACATATATTTCTTTTATTTATTCTGCTTACGATTCAATGAGCTACTTGAATCTAAGGACTGATGTCTTTCGTCAGTTCTAGAAAATTGTCATCTCTTCAAATAGTGTCCAAAATAAAAGGTAAAAGGGATAATACTATCAGAAATCAGTAAACCTAGAAAGTTTTTTAAAGAACCAAATAAAATTTTTGGAAATAAAATGAAAAATAAAATGAACAAAATTAATTAAGGGATTAGGCTTCACATCAGAAGAGATGTAGAGTAGTGGAAGACAGAATTTGTGAGCTGAAAAATAGATCAGAAGACATTATCTAGCATGTATCACAAAGAAAGATCACAAGAAATTATCCTTCTAATTCAATTCACTATTATTTCTTCAATATTTTCTTTAAAAAGGACAAGAATTTTATAATCTGTGTCTGATAACACTACCATCTGAAGTCATTGTTTGTTTGCTTCTGCTGTGTGATATTTCTGCTGATTTTTGCTCATGTTGCCATTTTCCTTTGTGTGCTTAGTTGTTTTTAACTGTGTTCTGTTCATTGATGTCAAAAATTTTCAGGATTCTTTGAAGCTGAGGATGATGGTGTTTTCCTCCAAAAAGGATTTATATATGTTTGCTTCTGCCAAAAACATTGGTGAAATTTCAAGTTTGAGACCACCTTCACAACTTGAGGTAGATAAAGTGAGATCAGCTTGTATATATCTTTATATATGGAGGACACGCCATAAATTACACAATACCTATGTCCTCCACAGGATGTTCCAACTTCATACAACATATTACGTATATAATTCACTTATAATATAATACATAGCTTATAAGGTATATAAGCATCACAATTTCTTCATAAAATGAAATTATGACTTCAAAACCATATCTCAATTTCTGATTTCTGATAGTTTCCAAAAACATATCTTTTATATCTCTGTCTCTCTGGCCCATGCTCCACCTTTTCAATTTCAATTTAAGAAATATTAGTCCCTGCCAGTACTATTCCAGGGAATATCTCATATGACAACTGTATTAAGCTGAATGTCCTTTACCCTCACAATTACATCAGTATTGGCCATTAAGAAAATAATGATAATATTTATTCTCTCATTGACAGGTCTCAATTAGGAGTCACAGAAATCATTATCGCAATACCAACTTATGACTAGCATAGGTTGAAGATTACAATGACAGAGAGAAGAAGAGGTGCTAAAATAAAAGTGTAATGGGGGAGTCATTTTATGAAGTTTCAAGCCATAACTAGCAATTTCTTAAACTATAATACACACACACACACACACACACACACACACACACACACACACACACAAAGAATGACAACAAAAACCCAAAAATATCCAGGGTCTTGGTGATCAAGGCCATTTATCAAACCACTGCTTATAAGAGTAACTAGAAGGACCGATCACGAGGCTAATGACAACATAACAGAGAGGAACACCATGGTGGGTTCCTTTGACTCTGGACAGATCCATACATGTAGGGTAGAACGTGTCACTACCTGCACAAACCCAGCTGCTAAAGCACTTCTAGGATCTCTATATGAGTTATAAGCAAGCTAAGATCACAAGCCATAGCACTCCCCCTCAGAGAGACTCTTACTTCTATGGATAGAAGGAACCTCTGCTCTGCGGATACTGTATTTTCCACAAACATAGAAGGGAAAATATTACCTTTAAAATGAGAGATGCTAAGACAGGAGTCCACAAAAACAAGCTTCAAAGACGTATCACAGAAATTTTGGTTGACTTTCTAAGAATTCATCATCGACACATGTTTTTACAATAATGACTAACAGAACTGCTGGATGTATACCATCATTTCCAACAGTACTTCTTCCAATTTATGTCAGAAATATTGCCATGAAATCTGGTACATTTCTTAAGATACAAACTACTTCTCATATTTAGTGAATGGGGGAAATCAGTAGCAGGCTGAGTTTAATAGACTTTACCAAAGTGAATTCTAGTCATGAGTAAAAAGAAATATATTCACATTGAGAAACTACACACTCTTCTTTGGTATTCTTTTTTCTCATATCCTTTTAAAAAAGAACAGAGGAGAAATAAACTTAGAAGGCAGTAGAGCAGTTTTATGAGGTACAAAATATCATTAAATTAATATTTAAATATTTAATGTAATATTTATATTATTATTATTTTAAATACTGGCTCTTAAAGGCTCCCCCATCTGTCACTCAGCAGCTCTGAGCTTTTAACCCTTTCCTAAGTAAGAAAGAAAGATAATGGCAGACATATTTTTTTACCATTCAGATATGACACTATGTACATGAAAGATAGAGAAGATAATGCCCTCAATCAAATATAAATCTGTTAGGAGTCGCTGATAATAGAAAGTGCAGTTCAAAACAATTATCTTGAATAAGCACAGTGCTGTACACACTTGGTTGAACCGGTTCTCGGGCAGATAAAACTATGAGAGTCTTGTCTAAACTATAATAGTCCAGAGAAGGGTTTTGGCACTTTTAATATTCAAGCAAATAGTCATTTCATCATTTCCCTAATTTTCAATGAATTATCCTGGTAAAATAAGCATTTGAAGAAAAGTCTCAAAGAAAGCTCAAATCAGTAGCCCATGGGAGCTAGTAATGATAATTGGAAAATATTTTTTTAGGAGAACAGGTTAAAATGAAATATCAACTCTGTTGATGGACATTTCCGTTGCTTCCAAGTGTTGGCTATGATAAACATTGCTGGAGTGTAAAAAAAAAAAAAAAAAAAAATGAAATATCAAATTAGAACTCTAGCTTAAGAAAACAGAAACAATGTTAGAACTTTACCATAAACTGTAAGGAAATCATTAAAATTCTATCCATTTTCGATTAAAAATATAAGGATGGCAAAATTGTAGCCCTAATCTCAAAGAGACCAATAACTCTCATGCCTTTATATCCAAATTAAGATGTGAGTTACTTCTGGAGCTCTGTGATATTGCGAAAAGCACGTTATCTATAGCCCCTTTATTGGGTTAGACTGGGTATTTTCTATTCTCCCTAATAAATCTAAAATATCTATGAATCTACTTTCCCCTGACATTTGACCTTACCTTTATTTGGATCACCCCTAACCCCACATCCTGTACCCTCCTCTCTTAAGGAATATTACCCCCAATATATACATGTATTAAGATTTCTTGTTGAACCCAGGCCATTGGAATAAACTATTAGGCCTGTCATGAGAAGTACCTGAAACACTAGCCTGCAAGCCTTACTTTCCCAGGTGAAGCAGAAAGGAGGTCAGAACCTCACCTGAGCCATATCCTCCATGTCAGAACTTTTCCTGGGGACCCTGCAAGGCCTCCAGAGAACTGATTTATCTAGGCCAGTAATTCTCCTTTCCTATAGTGTTCATTTTTTTTCCCCCAGTTTTATTAAGAAATAATTAACATATATCACCGTATAAGTTTCAGGCGTACAGTACGATGGTTTGATTTAAATATACAGTGAAATGATTACCACAACAGGCTCAGTTAACATTCATCATCTCATACAGGTACAATAAAAAGAAAAACATGATCATTTATTTTTGTTTCCAAAAGTACCAAACATTTTCAAAGGAAAAAAATCCAGTACTTATAACTTCTGCTTGAGTGAGCAAATCACTTCTCCCAGATCGCAGTGACTGCTTTCACAGACCGTTTCCCTCCGAAGTTAAAGGTCAAAGGATAAAAGTCCATTTGGTAGTTTAAAGTAATGGTCTCAGCAGAGATTCAGCTTTTTTTTTTTTTTAATAAATTTATTTATTTGTTTGTTTTTACTTTTGGCTGTGTTGGGTCATTGTTTCAGTGTGCGGGCTTCTCATTGCAGTGGCTTCTCCCGCTGCAGAGCATGTGGGCTCTAGGCACACGGGCTCAGCAGTTGTGGCGCACGGGCCCAGTTGCTCCGCAGCATGTGAGATCCTCCCGGACCAGGGATCGAACCCGTGTCCCCTGCACTGGCAGGCGGACCCCCAACTGCTGCGCCACCAGAGAAGTCCGGAGATTCAGCTTTTTTTTTTTTTTTCCAGAGATTCAGCTTTGATGGCAAGCTTCCTTCCATGACTCCCACACCCTCACTGAATCTTGAGACGCAAGCACCTAATCAACAAGATCAGTAACAGCAAACACCTCAACACAAAGCAGGGTCCTCTTAAAAAGCTGGTGGGTGACTCCTCAGATATAGCCTCCTGCCCCTAGAATTTCCATTTACATCCACAATTGGGTAATGCCCACAAGGGATCACAGAATTATTAAATATCAACACTGTTCTTAGTCTGATGGCTTATTTAACCGTCTTCTGTCTTCAACAGGACTGTTAGTATTGAAAAATACATTTTTGTGGCCTCTCTTTATCTAATCTTCAAAATTACCTTAGCTTCTTAAGAAAAGCAATCTATTGAGAAAAGAGATCTTGAGGGAAGTATATAGTAAACTGGATTTCTATCTCTTGCCTTACAACAAAATAACATCTGAAATAAATATTTAAAGGTTTAACATGAAATCACTAGAGGAAAATATAGGGAAATATTTTTAGGGTGATAAATATCTTTACAAGCATGGCACAAAATCCAAAAATTATAATGGAAAAGCTGATATATTTGATTTCATAAAAATTAGGAATTTCTGTAAAAATTCCAAAAAAAAAGAACCCCTACCACAAGAAAAATCGGGGTGGGAGAAACTAAGGTAAAACTTTCCAACATATGACAAGAAGTTAATTTCCATGATAGATTATGAGTGTATAAAAGTTAAGTAGAAAAAGATAACTCACAATTTTAAAATACCAAAAGTAATAAACCAGATATTTCAGGAAATAAAACAGCTAATAAAAATATGTCATAGGCCTTCATTAAAAATCAAAGAAGTATAAATCAAAGAGTCCCTTTTTTACCCAATGAAATCGACAAATGTTAAAAAGATTGATAATTACAAGTGCTGGCAAGGATATAAGGAGAGACAGGCACGTTCATACTGTCTTCATAGAAGCATAAGTGTCTTTCTCAAAGGTCATTTAGATGAATCTATCTAAATTCAAAATGTACATATCCTCCACTCCTGCAATTCCAAGTCTCTTAACTTATCTGATAGAAATGTTCACATAAGCAGATAAGGATATGCACAGAGATATTTATTTATTGCAGCATTATTTGTAATAGCAAAGACAGGCAAATAACCTAAATTTCTGTTAATAAACAATTGAGTTAATATAATGGATTATGGTAAACCCAAACAATATAAAATACTATCCAATTACTTTAAAATTATGTAAATCCATCACTGAAATACTTACTCTTAAAGCCTTCAGTCCCCATGCTGGCAGTCTACTCTGAGGCCATCATGTTGCGAGTAAGCCCAGACTATCCCAGGCACAGAGACCAGTGGGGAAGTCCTGAAACTACATGAAGTGGGAGAGAGATGCCTGGCCAGCATCTAGGTGCTCCATTCCCTATTGCAACTCCAGCCACCAACTGACTGCAACTGCATGACAGACCCTGAGCCACACCTGCCCAGCCAAGCCTTTCCTGAATCCCTGACCCATCAAAAACCACGAGGGGCTTTTGAGTCTACAGAGCTGATGACCAGATGCTGAACAGAGATGAATTTATCAAGCTGGTAGTACTAACCAACAAGGCTTCCTGACCACATAAGAGAACATGCTTGCTTTTCTTTCTCCCAGACTTTATGCCTAAACCATTCCCACAGCAAAATGGTAAATGAAGGAATCTAACAGCTGATTCTGCGGAAAGTGCACAGCTGGCCAGCTTCATTCAGAGGTAACCACCTGGTTCTTCATCACTTCACAGCGAAGGGAAATGTCTGAAAACTATTCCACAGAGTGATAAAGGGATGTGAGTGGTGTGATGTGTACTTTTCTCCCTTTGGTAAATGCACAGAAAGTTTAGGCATATATGTTTACATACGTCCACTTCTAATTTTCAGGTGGAGAAGTGGACTTTTGGTTACACTCACTAGTTTTATAGCAGCAAGAATGTTAGTAAACATTTAGGGGAAAAAAAATAGGACAAGAGGAGCCTAAAAGTCCTATCCCAGAAAATAAGGGGAGGCACACATACACTCACATACAGACACACACACTCACATACAGACACACACACACGCCCACACAATGATGGGGTACGTCAAAAGGTATAAACTCCCAGTTATAAAATAAATAAGTGATAAGTGCTGGAGATGTAATATACACTATCGTGACTATACTTACTAATACTGTAGTGTATATTTGAAAGTTGCTAAGAGAGTAGAACTTAAAAGTTCTCATCACAAGACAAAAAACTGTAACCATGTGTGATGATGTTTCAGACTTTCAGACTCATCTTCTAGCACCAGAAAGTAAGGGAGTGCTAAACACATATACACGATGATGGGGGTATGTCAAAGGGACACAGGAGCCAGCTCCCAATGGCCAAAGCTGGAATAATTTGAGCAAAAATACGAACAACATATTATTAGGTTATAATCCAAAGTGTAAAATAAATATCAATGAGTTAATACTGATATAAATATATGATTGAATAAATTAATAAGAGTAGACAAATCTCCAGTACAGGAGAATTCCAAACAATCTGTGTAGATACCCCACTCTCAAGGTGAAGCAGAACTCTCTCCTCTTTAAGTGTGGGCTGAACACAGTGACTTCCTGCCAAAGAGTACAGAATGGAAAGGCACAAAAGAGAATACCTTCGAGGTGGAGAAGCCTGATAAACACTACCTCAGCCAGGTAATTAAAGTTAACATCATCGATGATTAAGTCATATTAATAGCATAGACTCTTGATACGGTATGTTAAGAATGACACTTTACCTCTGCGGTCTGTCTCCCAAAAGCACATGATACCCATCTCAGCCTGAGGAAAACATCAGACATTCCACAAATATACATGACCAGTCCTCCTCAAAACTGTCCAGGTCATCAAAAACAAGGAAAGTCTGAGAATGTCTGAGAAACTCAGCCAAGAGGAACCTAACGAGACGTGACATCGAAATGTAACATGGTATTCCTGGGTTGGATACCAGAACAACAAACTAAAAGGACATCAGGAAAAAACTAAGGAAATATGAATAAAGTGTGTACGTTAGTTAATAAGGCTGTACCAACATTGGTTCATTAGTTGTGACAAATGTACTATACTAATATAAGATGTTAGTGACAGGGAAACTGGGTGTGTGGTATATCGAAACTCTCTGTACTAGCTTTGAAACTTTTCAGTAAATCTAAAACCATTCTATAAATAAAAAGTTTATTTTAAAAGGGAAGGAAAAAAAGAAATAGGCGTGAATCCATATTATTCCACCACAAAATTTCCACTATTTAAAAACGTTGGCTACTTTCTTTTAATTTTTAAAAAAAATGCATGCACACACACATAAATGTACACAATTTTTTCTATATACATTTTTTTAATCAAGAAATTATTCTATACATAATTTTGTTTCTTTTTTGCATGTAATACTATTTCATAAGCATTTCTTATTTTATCAATAAATTCTTTAAAATATACATATTTTTAAATTTAGGTAGAGCCATAGGTTGGGATATGGACCCATTTAAACAATACATGGTATTGTTAAGTGAAAAAGCTGAACCTCTGCTTTATATATTTCAGTGCTATATGATTTTTAAAAAGAAACAATGTGCAGACGCTGCTTTCACATCTGCCGCCGTCAGTGGTGGAGACTGATAAGCTGCGTGGATTTGCCTTCGGGAAGGAAGGAATTACTCCCCTGGCTGCTGGGGGTGCCACCCGGCAGGGCCTGCCTCAGCTGAAGAGAGCACTTGCCCAATGCCACACCCCTGCCCAGGAAAGCCAGCTCCCTCTTGGACAGCTCTAAATGGCCACGCTAGTAGGAAGAGCTCACAGAGTGGGCGGCGGCCTCCATTGAGAGACCGCCTCACAGCTCACCTCACCCTCCCCACAGTCCTTTTCCTTCCATAGGAGCTGATCTCGAGGGCACACCTGTTAAAACCCCTGGGATGCCAGTCTCCATCTCAGTGTCAGTTTCCTGAGAAACCCAAACTCTGACACTGCCTTTCTCCTGAGCTTCTATCTCAGAGAAATGACCTCTTAGTAAATATCAGTATATTACCCAGGCTCCCTGGCTCCAGCATCAGAGCAGGATAAGCCAATGGGAAACACTGACAGAAGATCGGAGGGTGGGAAGACGGGAGAAGTCAGAATACATCTTCCCTGTTCTAGCCTCAGACAGGACCCCTGGCAGGGGCTGCATCTCTCCAGGGTCCCAGCTCCTACAGGGAAGTCCTGGCTGCCAGCTCTGGGTTTCATCAGCTTTTCCCTTCGCCTTTCCTGCCCTCAAGGTAGTACAAGCTTCTTTCTGGTACTGTTCCCTGGGTTGCCACGTTGCCATACCATCCCGTTTGGCTTTCAGCTCTTCCAACACCTTTGTAACTGGTTTCTTATATTAAATTCTCTTGATTAAATTACCAGGTATGGACTTTTATTTTTCTAATTGGCCGTATAGCAAATGATCAGACATCAGATAGACACATACATATAGCCCAAGGCATAAACGAAGCTAAATTAAATATAGGCAAAGAACTTTTCATTCTGAGAGTTTACTTGTTTTTAATTCTCAGTCTCCTAGATGCAAAACATATTTTAATTCGATCTTGCTTCAGTTGGATCTCAAGGGGAAAAAAAAAGCACTGCCAAAATAATCCTAAAAACAGTTTGTTTCATTAGAAGCTACAATCAAGAAAGACATGACTCAGTAAATAAAAGGAGTATTAAGTCATTTTAGGAAAAAATGTTTTAAGTTTTGTGTTAGCTCATAAGACAGGAAAGAGAAGAAACCAGTTTATTAACAGTACAGGACAGCCCTTGCCACCCTCAGGCGGAGGATGAAACAGACGGACTAAGAGGTAAAGGGCTATGGGCTTTGTCTAAACGACATTGTTTTCCTTGCCTAGGCAGGTCTCCTGCCTATGCAGGTGGTAGGTCAGAGACGAAGAAACACAAAAAGAGAAAGAACATCACGTTCAGTTAAGTTTATGTGATTTATTTCTAGTTTTTTTCTGAAATAATTTTTGGAACATAATGACTAGAGCACCTTGCATTTATTCTCGAAAAATGAGCTCAGTGGAAATAGACAACAAAAAGATAACTTCCAGAGGATTTTTGGTATTCTTCCTGAGGACAGAGAATGGGATTAACAGGGAGATTAAAATGACCATTTACTTTCTTTAAAGACCCAGTGGTTAGGTACTCAATCACAATTACACTCAATCACAATTACAGTGGCAACTTAAAGACAGAACTTAAAATCGGGTAATGGATATAGGGGTTTATAATTTAGGAGGGAACCATAATTTTAGAAATGTGTCACCTTTTAATGTGTATATTTAGGCTTAAGTCAACAAAATTACATGCGTTCATTTGGATAAGGAATCTTAAAATTTTATTTGTAAAAACATTCACAACTTAACTCCCTTAAGCAACTTCTTTTCTTCTATCAAATGTTTCTTCAACAAACAACATTTGTTTTATGCACATTTTCATTATTACTTGCTGGAAAAAAACATAAAAGTAAAAAACCCTATGATATCACCATCTTTGGCATGATTCAATTCAAGTTTTTAAGATGATAAAATGTTCCCTCTGTCTGTGCTGCCCTACAGGGTGGTGCCAGCACATCACTGCTGAGCACTTAAAAAGTGGCCAGCATGATGAGGAACTGAATTCCTTTTTATGCTTTTTAACTTTAATTCATGCAAATTTTAATTTGCATAGTCACATGTGAAACTTAAAAATCTAGTAGAAAAGAGAAAGTAGTTATGAAATAGCCAAGTAAAAAAATAAGACGGTGCTCTTTCTACACCCAACATGCTCTCTTTAATTTGTTCTTGCCGTTAAAGCTAAAATGACCTTTCCAAAATGTAAATGAGACTTTGTCACTATGAACAAAAGTGGAAACAAAACCAAGCAAACAGAAAAGTATGTCAGTGAGTTTCAGTTGCTCTTAAAACAAAACCCAAAAACCCTAAGATGGTCTGCAAGGCCCTGCCTGGCCCTGGCCCCTGACTACCTTTCCTGCCTCATCACCCATCACACATCTCTCTGCCTACCAGCTACCTGGTCATCTCCCAATTCTGGGTCACACCATGCTCCCTGCTACCCCAGGCCCTTTGTATGTGCTGTTGTCTCCCCTCAGAATCCTCTTCTGCTCGCCTGTCACTTCCTCCTGGACACCTTCTTAGACCTCTCTGACTAAGCCAACTCCCCCTCACTACTCTCTCTCACAGCCCTGCATATAATTTCTAGGCAGCACCAATCACAGCTGCAGTGAGAGACACTCTTGCAGGATTTTTTGATAAACATCCAGTCCTGTGGGGATGGATCATGAGAACAAGGAGTAAGTCTTTCCTCTCCCCTCACCACCATTTAGCCCCCAGCCTCTTAACCATTACTGCCCACACAATAGGAACTCTAAATATTTGTTGAAAAAGTTACTAACCATAACCATAATCATAACAATAACCCCTAATCTAGCCTCTACTATCTTTCAGGCACTTTTCTAATTAGTTTATATAGATTAATTCATATAACCCTCAAAACAAACCTGTGAGGTAGCTACTATTATTATCTCCATTTTATAGGTGAGGAGACTGAGGCATAGAGAAGTTAAGGGACTTGCCCAAGGACACACAACAGTTATGGGCAGAGACAGGATTCAACTCCAGCAGTCTGGCCCTTAACCACTAAGCTCTACGGCCTTTATATGATTAAGTGGCAACTGCGGTTAAGTGATCCAGGGACAGGGGATACAAGCCAAAGAGCAGTAAAGGAGCGTTTCCTTTGGGAGGATAAATTCAGTTGGATCCCAGGGGGTACCTGGTGTTGGGTGAGAAAAAAGGAGGTGAAAGAGCACTTCTGGGGTAGAGAAAAGAAATGGTCCCTGTAAAGTGTATCTGGCGAACAGTAAAAATCTGAGCTGTAATGGAAGGCGTGTTTCAACACAGCTGGAACTTTTGTTGTGAGATAGGCATCTTGAGACCCTTTCTGACCCTCTAAATTGGCAAAGTACCACCACAGCAGAAGTTGAAAAATAACCTGAACCCTTTGAACTTCTAAATCCAAGTTATGCATATAACATGTGCAAGTCCCCTATAAAATATGGGACATAGAGTCCCCCTGAGGTGTGGGTTCCATACCAGACTCACTCACCAGCCAACACGTTTGCTCCCTCCTGCCTCACACAGCTGTGCCAATTAAGCAGATAAAGGGCTTAACATAGGGTCTGACATAGAGTAAACTCAACAGAGGCATATGGGAATTCAACAAACACACAGCACTTACTATGGGATGGGTCTGCTCTGAGTCCTTGACAAATATGGACTAATAAATGGCTACACATCTATGTCCCAGGCCTGCAGGACTGCTATGAATGGATGAAGCTGTTAAGTGTTAAGCCCTCAAGTGGTAACACTGTTACTTGAGTAATGAGAAATAAGGCTGAAAAGAAGAGTGCATTTAGGAGTACACAATTTCCCACATGTGTTGTGGCAGTCTCTGAGAAATTCTGAGTGGAAACAAAGTGCAAGGAAGTAATTATTTTCGGAAAACTAATAATCGAACCATAAGAAGAGACATAGGCAATGGAGATGGAGTTGAGGGATGAATAAAACAAAAACTGTGTCCTAAAAAATATTTAAATTCTTGGGGAATGATTATGTCTGAGGTATGAGTAGAGATGCTTTCAAAGATTACCCAATGAACTAAAGTTGATAAAAGTCTCAAAATCCCATTCATGAAAGGTACATTAAAAAGCTGTCTAGCAGGACTTCCCTGGTGGTCCAGTGGTAAAGAATCCGCCTTCCAATGCAGGGGACGCGGGTTCAATCCCTGGTCGGGGAACTAAGATCTCCCATGCCGCAGGGCAACTAAGCTCGAGTGCCACAAATACTGAGCCCGTGTGTCTCAACTAGAGAACCTGCGTGCCGCAAACTACAGAGCTCACGCACCCTGGAGCCATGCGCCACAAATAGAGAAGAGAAAACCTGCACGCCACAACTAGAGAGAAGCCTGCGCACCCCAAGGAAGAGCACGCACGCTGCAATGAAAGATCCCACGTGCATCAACGAAGATCCTGCGTGCCACAACTAAGATCCGACACAGCCAAAAATAAAAAATTAGAAAAAAAAATAGCCATCTAGCAATGGGAAAATTTCATAATGGAAATATAAGTTAAAAAAGAAAATAGAACAGTATATGCAGCATGATCCCATTTTTGTTAAAAAAAAAAAAAGAAGTGATACACATAGAAAAGTCCTGAGGGAAAAAACCAAAATATTAATAACAGATAATAACAAGTACACAATCTTTATTTTCTCCTTTATACTTTTTTATACTTTCTGAAATTTTTGCAATACGTAGTATCTTTATAACAAGGGGAAAATATTATAAGCTCTCTATACAAAGATTTAAAACCTAGAAGAAACCCACCTAATCCAAAACCCTCATATTATGGTCACAGAAAGTGAAACAACTGCTCAAAGGTCACACAGCAAATAATTCTTGTGAATCCAGGTTTAGGACCCTTCACATGACCCGTCTCTCAAGATCTTTGAAGCTTCCCAGAAAAATCAATGTACTCTTTTTCTTTGAAAGTTTCCAAGAAATGACAAAGGCAAAAAAATACTTTCCTATGTCAACATTCTTCACATTCACTTCCTGTGAGCTGATCAGTAAGGTATTTAAATACTGTACAAGCAGAGTTGTTTTGTACTATTTCTCTGGTTAATCCAAAAAGAGATAAGATCAACAGTCTATTCACAGTGCTCCTAACCCACACCCTTCCCACCTGAATATACTTCATTCACCTATTTCTCCTGGTCTGGAAGTTTCTAATCTAAATGGTGCTGGGTGGCACTTTATAGGAAGCCAATGCGTTTGGACGATGAAGTATCATGGAGTAAACTCTGTGCCAAAGACATCAAAGCTGACTCAATCCCTCAACACCACCTGAAAAAGCCCTGGTCTAAGACTCCTTTGTTTTGGTATTATGTCAAGTATATTGTAGATTGTTGAGAATGTACTGAAGTGGAAACTTTGAATTGAAGAGTTCTATTGATGGAGCAATGTAAAGTGAAATCTACTTGATATTCTGATAGATGGATGGTTGAATTGGAAAGAACATTGGAGTGTTATCAGATCACAGCAAAGGCAGAAGACTGGCACAGCGGACAGCAATAAAGAGCAATTAAAGGACAAGCCAAGGCAGGGTAAGGAAAGGCAATTAAAGAAACAGACTGTGTATGAAATGTCCTGTAGACGCGACAAAAGTGGTGGGGCTACTTTAATCAATGTGCCTCTTACTTTCAAGGAAGGAAAGGGGCAAATGCAACCAGCAGCAGCACCACTTCCACCCAACGCTAACACAGTTGAGGTCATTAAGGAACATTCAGTAATTTTTTTTTAAATCATAGCAACATGTATGAAGTCAATGGCAGGAGAAGGGCTGATTGGAACCCCCAGCTAAAGAAATCCAGGTTGGGGCGCCTTCTGTGCCTCGTCATAGCCCTATGGAGTGCTGTTCCTCAAAGTTCAGTGTGCAGACAGATCCCTGGGGATTGTGAAAATATAGATTCTGGTATGGTAGGTCTGGGGTGGGGCCCAAGAGTCTGCATTCTGTAAAAGTTCCAAGGAGATGATGCTGATATGCTAGTCTACAGACCACACTTTGGGTAGCAAAGATGTAAAGTGTCTTCTGAATAAGGAAAAATTTTTAAATTCAGTAACACTGAAGCTTATCAAAAATAACAAGAAAAATGACCACTTATTCAGGGCACACTATGTGCCACTTTGTATACTTTATCTAATTTAATTCTCCTAACAACACCTAACAGGGTTTTATCAAGCTTATCTTATGGTTGTAGAAGCTGATATTCAGGAAATTTAAGTTATTTGCCTACCTTCAAAAACAGCTAATAACAGTACCAGGATTTAAATCCAATTCTGTCTGACTTCATTTCTCAATAAGCTACAGCAATGAGATTAAGAGAATTATTATACTAGTTTTGTGATCTTGGAAAGCCCCCTTAATTTCTCTGAGCATGATTTTTTCATCTCTAACATGGAGATAATGGCAGAGCTGTGGTTTGGACCAAACCAGGTGGTAGATGTAAAAGTATTTTGAAATTCATAAAGGACCTTACCTAAATAAGACACAACAACTGTTGTAAATAGCTGATTCTTTTTATATGCCTTAATTTCCTTTCCCTCTCTTCCCAGTACTAAAAATAGTATTGAATGAACACACCTTTCCTTAAAGCAGATATTCTCAAAACTGTTGGTTTCAGAATCCCTTTATACTCTTAAAAATTACTGAGGACCCTAAGAAGCCTTTTCAGATAATTGTGTACATTCTTATTTAAAACTAGACTAAAATTCTTAGTTATAATTTCTTAAAGGTGAAATGCAACATGAAACTTGAAACAATATTAATGAACTTTTCATACCATTATATTAAAATTCATTAGTCTATCTTGCAGTTTGATTGGAACTTACACCCATGCATAATTTTGTAAATCATCCATTGGTCCTTTGGAAAATATTGGTTCACTGAGCTACGTATTTCTTTCAAATGTTGACACATGTCATTGTACCAGATGAAAAAAATCACATTCCTTACTATCTCATCTATTTCATCAGAAAAATCTTTAAGGATTGGGACGCTGTCGAGCTTACAGCGGCAGAAACAAGTTCTCCAAAATTTCAATTTTTACCTAAAAGATCGAGTTTTATGACAGGCAGCACGTATCTCATTTTGTTTTCCTGGAAGTGACAAGCTAACGCTTTTCATTTTTGCGAAAGTATGTGCCAAATACCCAAGTCTGAATCACTGGTTTGTCAGCTGCTCTTTCCAATAAAAATGGTGTTCCATGAAAAAGGCAGCTAGTTCAGCTCACAACTCAAACAGCAGCTCAACTGCTTTCCCTCCAGAAAACAACAGTACTTCAGGCTGCAGCAGACGTGCTAAAGGCAGACTCCAATGTTGTCGCACAGAATATTAAAAAGGAAGGTAATTTAGGTTCAAATTTAATAAAATCTGCTTCATTGAGGACATTTTTACTGCTTCATTAAGTGAAACTGGCTTTTTTGGTTTTAACTGCAGATGCATGAGGACTTGTACAGTTGGTGCCACTGCCCTGATTCCTGCTGAGGGGCAAGCAGTTTTCCGGCAGTGTAAACGGCAGCACAGTGAGAAGGGTGAAAAATGTCTATTAATGTTCAAATGGTTTAGACTTCACAGTCCCCTTGAAAGGCTCTTAGGGACCCCTCAGGGATTTACAGACCACACTTTTAGAACTGTTGCTTGAAATACTCTGGCTGAAGCTTTGTTCTACCTGTCTTACCTTTTGCTTCTAAACATATTTATCCAAAATCACTTACAGGTACTCTGGAGTAATATGAAACTCTATTTGGAAAAAAAAAATCACATAATAATAGCTAAATTTATTTTATTGTATAATAGCATCATAAAAAAACTGTTGAGTTTTTCAGTTCTCTCTCTCCATCAGAGACCAAAGGCTCCAGATGCTTGCTAATGCCAAAAAACTTATCAAGGGAAAGAAATCAGCTCTAGGAATAAACTATTGGGCTGGCCAAAAAGTTCCTTCGGTTTTAAGTAAACATAAAAGACATTTTTCATTTTCACCAAGAACTTTATTGAACAACAGATTCATTAACCAAACGAACTTTTTGGCCAGCCCAATACTTTCTCAGGACTATTCCCTGAAAACCAAGATAGAGTGATCTTTAAGGGTCTCAAACCACATCAGTGATAGGATATTTGCCACCCAAATATGTGTAAAGTCCTAAGGTATGGTGAGAAAATGATTGACCCACAAATGAGATATGCGTGCGAAAATTCACTCACTCCAAAACGACTATCATGACTCTATTTTCCTGTTGTAGTACATCTAAAGATATATTAAGAAGGAAACTCAGATTAAGAAGAAAGTCACTTTCCCCCAAATCTGTATACATTGGAAGCTCACAATAACATGATTATTGACTTCACACTGATAAAAGGGAAATAAATGGGGGTGGGGGTGGGGGGTTTCGCCATTAGTCCAGAATAAAAATCTGTAGTTAAAAGTCCTTTCAGTTGGGCTTCCCTGGTGGCGCAGTGGTTGAGAATCTGCCTGCCAATGCAGGGGACACGGGTTCGAGCCCTGGTCTGGGAGGATCCCACATGCCGCGGAGCAACTGGGCCCGTGAGCCACAACTACTGAGCCTGCGCATCTGGAGCCTGTGCTCCGCAACAAGAGAGGCCCACGCACCGCGATGAAGAGTGGCCCCCGCTCGCCACAACTAGAGAAAGCCGTCGCACAGAAACGAAGACCCAACACAGCCAAAAATAAATTAATTAATTAATTAATTTTAAAAAAAGAAAGAAAAGTCCTTTCAGTTATCATAGTCCACTACTTACACGTGATGTGACTTATGTCTATAAATTTAACCCACTGTTTCTAGAAGTGGAATAACTGAACCAACTACATCTGAACAACTTGAGGTACTTGTTTAAAAAATACAGATTCTTTAGATCCATTCCTATCTTAGTCTGCTCAAGTTGCTATAACAAAACGCCATAGACTGGGTGGCTTAAATAACAGAAATTTATTTCTCACAGTTCTAGAGGCTCAGAAGTCCAAGATGAAGCAATTGACCAATTTGCTTCATCAGGTGAGGGCTCTTTCCCTGGCTGGCAGATGGTTGCCTTCTCACTATGTCTTCACATGGTCTTTCCTCTATGGGTGGGTGCGTGTGCTCAGATCTCCTCTCTCTCTTCCCCTTTTTATAAGGCCACAAATCCCATCATGAGAGTTCCATCCTCATGACCTCATCTAAATCTAATTACCTCTGAAAGGCCCCACTTCCATATATCATCACATTGGTGGGTTGGGACTTCAACATATGAATTTGGGAGGGACACAAACCTTCAGTCCATAATAATTTCAGATCTTCTAAATCACAGTCTCTGGGATTGGAGCCCTGGAACCTATGGTCTTTAACAGTTCCCAGCTGGTTCCTATGCAACCTAATGTTTAAGAAACACCTCTGCGAGCCTCAGTTTCCTTATCTGTAAAGTAGGATTGACTGTCACCATACTTTCCTATTTCAGAGTTGCTGATATGCCAAGGATCAATTAAAAATATATGAGAAAATGCTTCTGAAAGTGCAAAGTGCTATGTAATAATCATCTGAACTTTTACCGCCTACTTTTCCACCAAACGTTATTCTAAAAACCAAAAGTGGGAGGATAAAATGAAAAATACTATCAATAATATCTTAATTCTTGTAATCAAACCTCATACAATTAAAATACTCAGGAAACAGAATGTTCCAGTTAATATTTAGCTGAACATTCTGGTCATTCTTTTGAGAAGCCCTTTTAAATATATTATTATACTTTCTCTCCTTGGTAAATACAAAACTTAGCTCTTGTTTGATGCCAAAGGGTTTTCATATTGGGTCAGCACTCTGAATATCAGTTTTTGTTGCACAGAACTTAGAAGAGTAATCTATGTTCTGCCTTGGGCTCATCTGCTAAAAGGTTTCTTGTTTATTTTTGTTGTTTGGGGGATATTTCATGGTTGATGGAGGCATGTTTATTTTAACCATAGGCAGATCTCTAATTACAAGTTGTATTCCAAAAGGTTTTTGTTCCTATGTTGTTTGAAACTTGAAGTGGCTTTCCCCCTACCTACCTTCCCAAAAAGTTATGAATCATGATTAAGTTCTTTGGCTTGTCTAAAATGTCCATAATATAGATGAAATACATTTGCTATGTCTTAAAAGTAATGCAGATATTTTGCAATGGAATTTATCAAACTCAAAAACAAAACTGAATTTAAAACTATTTTCATTTGCCTTTAATACTGATATCTGAGAAAAAGAGTGGCCTGGAGGAAGATAAGAAGCCGACAAAAAATTCCTATAAGTATTCTAAAAAGGTTAATGGTCCCCAGATCTTTGTTATACAAAATGCATAAGGTCTCTCAACATGGCTCTAGCGAGAGTCATGATTCACAGTCATGATTAAGATATGACGGGGCAGGAGACGGCAAAACTGAGTGCCCAGAGGTAACTGAAAAAGTGGAATAGAATGGAAAAAAAAAAGGGTTGAAAGGGTGCCTGTGTATTCCTAAGAGGCTGCATGAAGTAGAAACAGCTGAAATATAAATGGTGAGAGAGAGAAAGACCAGAATATGACTCAAAGCAGAAGAAAGGAAGTCACAGAAAGCAATGCTGAAGAAAACAGTTCCCTACAAGAGCCACAAAGACTTCCAAAGAATTTGGGGTGTGACAGCAAAGTCACCAAAACAGAAGATGCCTTGGTATAAGCAGGGAGACCCATTTGTACCTGAAGGATGGCCTTATTTGTACCTGCCAAACGGCTGCACCTGCCTTGTTTCTTTCTGAGGGCGTGCCCAGTAGCTAGATCTTGATTCTGAATTCAAGTTATCATGGAGGCCCTGCTGGCCTCTTCGGTATGCTGGCCTTAGTTGGGAACTTTTATCACTCATTCACTGCCTCTTCCATCTCCCTATGTGCTAAACAAATGATATTCCAGTTTGATCTTATCCCTGAATTGATACCCAATGTCATCTCTATTAATGCACCTATATTTGGATTCCTGACTTTCAGCTGGCCATATGGGTATGTGGTTGTGTATTTAGTCTTCCCATCTTTCCCTTTTCCAAGTCAAAGTGTTACTCAGTCTAAGTAAAAGTGCACTTCATTCGTTCGACCAAAAGCTGACACTGAGTGTGAGGTACCATCTTAGGCCCAGAAGTAAACACAACAGTGTTGCTGGGTTCCTAGAGACCTTGGGTACATGTTATTAGAACACGTGCAACAAACACCATAAGGGGAAAACAGGAGATGTCTCTGGCCCCTAAGATGTTCTGGTCATTTTTGAAATAAAATGCTCCACTATAGCTGGACAGATATAAAATTTTACAAACCAAAAAGCAATGTCAATTCTGAGTCAGATTAAGAGCAGAGGACTATCTTGAATATTCTCCACGCTGTATTCTAGAAATAAGATGATATGATGCAAGAGGGAGAGAAAAGCTAACAGAATTCATAACTTTCACACTCAAATGTCTGATAAACAAGGGCAACTTCTGCCACTTACAAAGAACTCTTTCATCAAAAGGTGAAAGTTGTCTTCACTCACAGCCACCCACACACAAGGCCCCTTATGAACACACACACAGGTATATGTATTCATAAGGACAGCAGAAGGTCACAAACACAAAATTATGCCGTGTAAGAGCTTACTGTACAGTGGAGAAGTGTACTGCAACGTGGTTGAAAATACCTGCCAGGGAACAGGAAAGTTATTTCAAATAAATGTCCGTGGCCAACCTCAGTGGAAGCTGACATTTCAGTTCAAAACTTAACTTGGAACCAGTAAAGGCATCCAGATCTAACATATCTACTGAAGCATGTACTTATTTGCCCTTCTGGGGTTTTCCACAGTCTGGCTCAGTGCCTAGGCATGAGTACTTCCAGAGCCCAGGGCCAAAGCCTCCAGAGCAGAGCCTGTGGTCTTCCTAGGGATCAAATGGGGAGAAGCCCAGGTAGGGCGGGATCGTCCCTTCTGCATCTACTCTCACATACCTCCGGCATTTAAGTTTATCTGAAACACTTTCAGAAAAATGCAACAGTCACCACTGCTTAGCTCTCCAGAAGGCAATTCTTGTGTTTATCCTACTAGATAACAACCGTGTGGCTGAGGACCACCTCAGTGGTTGGGCTCTTGTAATCCCAATCCCAGATGCAACTAGTCAACCCATTTCTTCAGGTTTATGAAAAGCGTGCTGATGTTTCACCTGAAAAAGGAATCCCATAATTGCAGCTTCTCTCTGGAAGACATGTCCCAGAGCTCTTTGATGACAACTGTCAAGCTCCTCTTGGAGACTTTTCCCTTTAGCAGTGCATCATTTGGGAAAGTCTAGAGGGAAGAAGGGTATTGAAGTAGGGAAGGGAAAGAAGAATGGGTAAGAGGTTTCACTTTCACCTGAAACCATTAATTAAGAGTTTCAAAAACACAGCAGTGAGTTTTGGTGTACATTAATGGTCCACTGTATTTCATCAAAAGTCATGAAGTAAGAATTCTGTCCAGTTCAACGTGTGTTACAGCAAGAGACTCCTCCTAATGGCATAAAAAATATTCATGATTGTCCTACTTGTAAAAGTACTAAAGACACTTCCACGTCAAAGCCCAGAGTTGCATCATCAGAGCATAAAGAAATGCTTTTGGACCAGATGACTGCAGGTGTCAAAGACTGAAATGCATGTTGCAAAGGCAGATCTCTGCTGATACCTATTGTGGATTTATAAGTAAATGAATAGGAAAGATTTTAAAATGGAATTTAGCAACTGACAATTTACCAAACTTTCAAGACTGTAGATTGGCATGTAGAAGTGATTTCACACGGGAGTTACATACAGATTCGACGTACAATTATTGAATGCCTGCCAAATACTGAAAAGTACTGATACTAAGTTAAGTGATAGTGTTGCAAAAGCTAAGGTCTTCCATTGACAAAAACAAAAAAGGTGACTCAAAAGACTAAAACTAAGTTCTCATCAATGTCAGGTGTTCTTAAACAGTGATATATGATGCAGAAATGTATCTTGAGATACAAACAGTATGTGTTTTGGGACACTTACCCTTTGAATCTTAGGCTTATTTTTAAGTACTAATTATATGACACCATCTCTTTAGTCTAGGAATGTTGGTTCCTCAGAGCACTGTATCATCTCCACGATACCCAAGACATAGTGAAAATGGAAATGCTTATGAAAGGAAAGATTTCAAAAATCAGAAAAGATATCCTCTACACCTCATTGTTTAATCATAATATGTAAGTGATTATATGCTTTAAGGTACACTAAACATAGAACTGTCACTTCCATATAATACAATAAAATGATTATATCTCCTTGTAGTTTTCAAATTTACTCCCCCACATACAGTGTTGCACAGTGACCCTCACAATAATCTTATCTGATGCACATAGAAGTGATGTTGTCCTCATTTTAACATAGAAGAAATTGAGGTTTGGGGAGAGTTACAGGAGGCCCCAGCAATTAATAACGGCCATGAAAGCAAGAACCCAGGCTTCTGACTCTCAGCCCAGCACTTCCTACCATACATGTAGAATGAAAAGCCACCCCACATTTCATAAAATTGACTGTGGATCCTGCAACTGTCACGACAAAATAGCAGAGGGAGAGTGAGTACTTCTGTTAGCAACCAAAACCGTGTAACCTATGATTGAAAGAGTAGACAAAGAATCATTAACTTTTCTTCACATTCACATAACATGAATATTGACGGAATTTCTGAACAGCTGCATGGAAATTCCTAAACAGAGCCAAGAGAAAAAGTATTTTCTAGAGTTCCTGATACAACTTAAAGAGCTCTGTTAAATCTTCTCACGTGGAATCGGTTAATGCAAGGAAAGTCATCAATACTGCACCCAGATTCCCCCAAAAGAGGTAAAACTTTAAATTAAAAAATAAAATTAAAAAAAAAAGCAGAAAAAACACCTTGTCGGTCCTTCCTAAGACCAACAATTTTCGGGCTGGTCATTTTTCCCCACGAAAAAGCTTGTGCTCTCTTGCGGGGCGGGGCGGGAAGAGGTGGGATTTCTAAAGATCTCGATTTTTAACAGCCTGGTTTCATAAACAGGCCCTTCTGAGAATCAGTAATACAAGTGAGAGTGAACTATTCCCCCGGGGGGAAGAGAAGGCTCGGCGGTGAGGAGCACTGATAAAAGCCCGCAGAGGAGAGCGAGAAGGCGAAGAGGAGCGGCACAAAAGCTGTCTCTCTCCGGGCCCCGGGTGCTGACGGCGCGCGCTCGGAGCGCAGGAGCGGGTGCCGCCCTCCCCGCCCTCCCGCGCGCCGGGCCGGCCGGGACCTACCAGCGAGAGCACTTTATAGGTGTTGGGGTCCTTGGCCGTGCGGGCGCGCGCCGCCTTCTCCAGCGGCTCCTCCCCCAGGTCCATGGGGGCCAGCAGGGACGAGGCCGCCTGCGGCTCCCCGGGCGCCTCGGCGGCAGAGCCGCGGCCCGGCTCTCGGCCGTTCCCCGCCGGGCCCTCCCGGGGGCCGCGCCCGCCCTCGCCGCCGCGGCTCCCACCCCCCATGCAGCCGTCGCGCTCCATCGTGGCCCTAGACGCTCGGCTCCCACCCCCCCGCCGCGCCTTTAATAGGCTCCGCGCGGGCCCGGCCCCGCCCCGTCCCGCCCGCCCGCCGCGCCCGCCCCTTGCCGCCAGACCCTTGGCTCGGCGCCCGAAGTCCGGCGCTACGAATGAGGGGAAAGCAACTCAACGCCCTGGATTATTTGGCTTCCTGTCTGATGGCGGGCGCTCTGCGTGTGGGTTATTTTGGGTCCTTTACGTGGGCGCTTCTTTAACTCCCCCCCGCCGCCCCCCCAGCCTTCCCCGCCTCGAGCCCCGGCCACCAGCAGAACACTTGCAGGAATCGCCCTGCGTGGCCTCGGGGCGCGGGCTGGACTGGAATTGCAGAGCGTGGTCTGCAGAGGGCATGAGATCATGGGGCCCCAAAATAGAGCGTAGGAGAGGGAGGATGCGGCCGCCGGGCCAGTGCGGCTTCTCAAAGGCGGGAGAATGCAGTCAGGACAGACCTGTGTGTTTCTGGATGGACAAGCAGAGAGGCTATGGGGTCAAGCGTTGGGGGAAGCGACCTTTGTCTCCTACGTAGAAACAGACAAGAATTCCCTCAAAGCCCTGCTATCCACTACCTACGCTACTCAGGACTATCCAACCTTAAAATACCTGAATTTACAAATGCACACATAAAAGAGATTTAATTTTCTATGGTTTTCTGTGGTTTCTGTGCTGGGGGTGAGGGCTGCTCTTGCTTTATTTGTTTATTAGTTCTTTTAGACTTTATACATCGAAAGCTTCAAAGTGTCCGCGCTGCGCTCTCCTGAGGTTGCTGCCGATACTTGTTAGCAACGTCAAAAATTTTAACAGGCTGGAATACTTTGATACTTTGTTTTTGAACTAGGACACGAACAGTAGGCTATAATTCTTGGTGGGTTTTGCTTCACCTTTGATTCTACAACTTTTACATTTCCTTGCTCATCAATTAGAAAAACCACAAGTGTGTAGTGACGTGAGTCTCGGTTGTCAAGAGGAAAACAACGACTTTCCATACCCGGAACTGACGTTAGTGACCAAGGAAATTTATACCATCCAATATCAATTAATTTTCAATTCATTTTGATTTCAGGAATATATACAAATATTTTTTAAAATGAGAATGGATGCTTAACAGATATAAGATGTGTGTTGTCCCCTTTAAAATAGTTAACTTGCGATGCTTTCCATTTATATTGATTGATTCATTCATTCATTCAATAATGAATCCTTCAGTTCAATCTCTTGGCTTCCAACAATGTCGGTGGTCTCCAATAATATCAAAGATGCACAGAAGTATATCTTTCCCAAGTGGCTCTCAGTCTGATCAAACAGGGTGAAGGCAGTAAACAAAAAACTAAAACCCAAATTATATATGCATAATAGAATCACACATAGGATATTACGAGAGCTTAGTGGAAAGGGTACCTGACATCTGGAAGAAGTAAAGGCCATCCCTCAAAGCACTATTGAGCTCTTTTTTTTTTTTTTTTAATTACCTTTGAGTCAGCTTTCAAACCAAACCACCCAAGAGAAACAGGTTTTCACTATTACATAGTCACACATTTTTTTACCCCAAACATGGCTCTAAATTTTCCTCTGACTGTTTCCAAAAATCAGAGTCAAGGACAAAGATTTACGGAGACTGGTCAAATGAGTATCAAAAGCAACTCAACAGAGTCATTCCAAAGTGGCTTTGAACTTGAGAAAACAAACGAAATAAGTGTTTTGTCTGCATCCCAAGTCAACAAATCATTTTAAAGACTCCACGCACTGCTGGAGAGGACTGCAGGGTCACAAACGCAAACATCCAGGGACCAACAGGAACCATAAAAGAGTGAGGCAGCCCCCTGTAGGTGAGTGTGTGCCCTGTTAAAGGCTATGGCACTAACTCAGAAGGACTGTGTGCCCATTGTGGCCAGATAGTCAGAGTTTTCAAGAGAAACAGGAAATTTAGATGTTTGTGTGAATTCTCCAGATTGCAAAAGTTTGTCTACAAAATTCAGAAAAACAATTTCATTAAATACTTTCAAGGCCAAACAAAATGTAACACATCAGCAGGGTGGGCCTGGCACTCAGGCCACCAGGATGTGGCCTCTGCCTTATGCTCAGGCCTTGCCTGTGCCAGCTGGGACTTTTATGGGTAACTATAAAAATCCAGTTGAAACCCTAAAATTAGAATAAAAGTGGATCAAGTAGGCCACTCATGTTGTTTAGCCATACGCTGAGCTATAGACAAGTCTTGTCTCCATCTTGTTTATATTCAAAATGATCTGAGGGACAGCTTCACACTCCAAAGTACAATAAGGTCAAGAGACAGAAACTGCAACAAAACTCCGGTTAGTGTAAAGGTGAACAATGAACGTGTCATCCTTAGTCCTAAACCATTCTGCCTCTAATGATTGAGGACTCTAATCTAGTACAGCAGAAAAGATGAGGGTGTAAGATTTTATGATTCCTTAAGTTGTACTGTACAAAAATATGTAAACACTTCCCCCTTGGTGCCTGAAACTTTGGATATGAGTAAGGCCAAAACAGCAAACACAACCAACTTGTTATCTATGTTTGAACTATGACTTCTCAAAATTGAGAAACAACTCTTCTCAGCTTCTAGAAAATGAAATATACTATAATTATTTTAGCACCTGCTCCAGAGCTTCTCCAGCTGAAGTCCCTCCAATTCTCCAGTGAAACTTGGAAGACATCTAGCCCAGTCTAAAATGAAAAAACAAGTTTCTTTCATCTTTATGAGATCTAGAAAAAAAATTTTTTTTCCATGGCATTAATTTATTTTTAAGACTTTGCCTGACATCCTGATTTCTCTTTCTTTTTTGTAAGTGCAAAAATACTCCCCCTGGAAGAAGCTTGGATTGCAATGTGACCTTGTACAGAGTACAAGAACTCTCTGAGCCTTGGTTGCCTCATTTATAAATGGGTGTTATAAATAATACCATAAAATTACACTAGTATCTCTAAATGTCAACAAAATGTTTTGAATTTTCCCAACTTTACATAAAAATTTAACTAGATCCTTTCCATATTAAATCACCCAAATTTTTACATAAATTATGCACAATTTAAATATTTAAATATAATAACTATAAATGATTTAAATATAATTTCTGGGAAGGTTTGAGAGCTCCCATTGGATATATGCATCTGCAAAGGGAGAGCCCATGGGATCAGGAAGGGATACTGACCCCTCTGTGATGGAGAAAAAAACACCTCATTGTCAGGTAACAAAATCAGTGAAGTGACTGCAGAAAGTGAATGCAACTGAGTCATAGAAACTGTGGAAAAATGGCAAATGCAGACCCCATCTAAAGGGAACTGCTGTCCAGTCTTCACTTTTTGGTGGTCCACGGCCTCTGCCACCCCCCATTGTCTCTTTTATACCTCATGTCAAGCAAAACCTGGGGTTGCCAGATAATCTGAATTCATGCCTGCCATTTTGCTATTTGTTTTCTCTATGCCTTGTGTCTTTTTTTTTTTGTCCTTCTGTTTCTCCTTTACTTCTTTAAAATTGTATTTCAAATATGTTTTATTATACCATGTTAATTCCTCTGTTGAATTTTACCTTTTCTAAAGAGTTATTTTCTTAGTAGTTGCTCTAGAGGTTATAATATGCATCTTTAATTTACCATCTACTTCAGATTAATACTGACTTCATTCTGGTAAAATATAACATTGTTTTCTGTAATAGATCTCCATTTTCTGATTCCTCATTTCTGCCATTATTATCATATGTATTAATCTATACGTTATAAAGCCATTGATGCAGTATTATGATCATTGTTCTAAACCTTAGGTTTTTTTAAAGAAATTAAGAAAACAGAGTATTCATACAGACACACACACACATACACACACACACTGATTTTTTTTCATGAATCTGAGTCAAACTTTCTTGCTTCCTTGCAAGTACTATAATTTTTGGTTGAAAACTGGACTTGTAGGTAATATGTTATAGCTACTCTGGATTCTGATTATTTTTCTGAGAATTTTTTCTTTCAGTACTCTCCTGGACTTACAACTTCAGATTCTTCCTGCTGTTTTCTATAAATTTTGCCATTTTCACACTCCACCATCACCTCACGAAATCAAGTCTGCCCCTCTGATGTCTAAAGGCTACAAACTCCCACTGTTCTTATCCAACCCTAGCAGTTTTTCGAGAATAAATGCTTTCTCAACTTGTCTGCCTTTGGTCAATTTACGGAACCCTGAGATGATTGTTAGGGTCATCTTATCTTTGACTATAAGGCCCACTGGGTAACTCCACTGGCTCTCAACTCAGGTAACTTCCACATCCCCAAAAGGCATGCGAGAAATTCAGTATTGCTCCCTTCCTACAGTAGAGCCAACTTCCATCCGCTATATCAGATTCTGCCTAGCCACAGGGTGTAAACATTTTTCATTTGGATGAAGCCCCCCCATATCGATGAGGGGAACGTTCTGCCCACAGAGGCCCAATAAGAAAGTAGGGTAGAAGCATCTCTGCTTCAGGCTTTCTATTCAACCTACCTAACACTTACCTTCCCATCCAGGATTTCAGCTCACAAAAGGTAAAGCCATCATAAAGGTGTCTAACTGAGCACTTCCCTCTCACCCTTCTCCTTTCCACACTCCACAGAATCCAAGAGTCAACTTTCTCTCATCGCAGTGTAGCAGAGACTTTTCATGCATCATCTCCTGAGTTCTGTATTCCCATGGTTTATAGTACACTGAACATTCAAGTCTTTCAGGCCTCACACTTAATTTGTTTGTGGGAGCTTAAAAAATTTAGAAATTGTTTTGTCTCTTAACAACACCTGGCTTTGAAGTAGGTGTTACATATCCTTGAAGTAGGTATTACAATTATATTTTTGCAGTTGAAAACTGGTAACAATTCCTTTATCTTTGTATATTGGTCATAATAAAGTCAAGGCTGCCCACCTTATCTTCCTCTCCCAGCTCTGAGGCAGGTGGATAATTCTAGTTGGTCAGGTATCAGATCCCTCACACAGAAAAAAAAAAAATTTAACTCACCATTCTTTTCAAAATTATTATCCATTTTTACCCCTGCAAGTATATAATCGCATATAACATGTATATAGGAAAGATCCTGACATTTTTTTGATTCATCAATATGGGGAATCCCATTTTTTCTGTTGATGTGGTCATCAAAGCTGGTTAGGTATGATCATGGGACACACAGGACCAAGCCTGAGACAAGCACATGGCTTTCCTTCTCACTCATCTGAGAGAACATTTGCTACAAAGATGCCATAGTTGCAGGATAGTCTAAAATCTTGGGAGACAAGGAGAAATGTTGCAGCTGTGAACCCCAAAGAGTAAGAATTTCCTCTTCCTCACTGTGCTGGTGACATCATCCAGAACGTCAGATGCTTAAGTCTGGCCCAGTGTAAGACAGATTTGTTCATTCTTGTAATATGCAGAATAGCGGGGAAAAAAGCTTTGTACTTCTTCATACCTTAAGGCACCTAAAACCAAAATATTGGAAAAACAATATAAAAAAAGATATCTCATATTTTATTCCAGTATAAACTTCTAAAAGATAAAAATGTGAACATAAACACATGCACAAAAAACCCTCAAATGCATATGAAAAAAATATAGGTGATTATCAAAAATTACCTCATAGCTCCTGGTTTTTCAAACAAACATTTTTTTAGAAGAATGAATAAATGAGGGAGATAAAGTATGATCTTCCTTAATATACAAGGAACTTTATAATCATTTAAAGTTAATGAGATTTTGAAAAACTTAAGTATTTTAAAAAATGACAAAAAACCCAACTCTTTTTATTAAAAAAAAAAAAAAGGCACTTACCAGAAATAGAAAAGCATATGGCCAAGAAAACATTCAAAGCAATGCCCTAACTAATAATAGGAGAATTGCCAATCAAAGGAATACTATATTACCAATAAAACAAAATTAGACAAAACATATTAAAAATGTCTTTTCATCATATTAATAATGGGCAGCTAAGGACTGTTATCTTTTATATAAAAGAAACAAACATAGTGAAGAATAGAAATTAATGAAATCAAAACCAGAAAGAAATGGAGAAACTCAATGACACCAAAAGATATTTCTTTGCAAAGCTTAATAAAATTGACAAGCCTCTAATTAGACTTATTGGGAAAGAAAGAAATTCCTAATATTGTGAAACAGGTGGCACAAACACTACAGATTTTACAAACATTAGGAGGATAAGGGAATATTATAAACAATTTTATGTGAGATTCTAGAAGGACAAAACTGTAGTGACAGAAAGCAGGCATGTGTTTGCCAGGATCAGGGTGAGCGGAGAAAATTGACTATAAATGGGCACAAGGGGACTTTTTGGAGTGATAGAAATTTTCTACATTATGATGTTGGTGGTTATATGACTGCATATATCTGTCAAAATTCATTGAATCGTAGACCTAAAATCAAAGAATTTTACTATGTATCAAATGTGCCTCAATAAAAGTGACTTTTAAAAATTAAAAAAAGGAAATCATGCAAACAGGGACGTCTGGAAAAAGATGATGGATCAAACAGGTACATTTGCTTTCACTTTCTCCCCAGACCATACTAAGACAAAAGAATGCCTTTTTTAAAGGCATAAATCCTCGGGGACAAAGAAAATTGGCAAGACATGACGAGAATAACACAATAGCAGATGGAAAAACAGGTGGACACTTGATAAATGCTTTAACAGACCAAAGAAAGCTTAACCCTAAACCAAAAGTGAAGAAAGCCAAGATGTAACCAGACTTATGTGCAAAATGGGCTACACCAGGTACTTCTTTTAGAGGCTGTGAAGGTAGGACTAAAAAACGGGCAAATTGGTTCGAAGTCTGTTTAAGAAGCAGTTAGAGGGCCAGATCTTCTCCCCAATTCCATGCAGCTGGTGACTACCTCTTCCCCCTTGTCAGCAGAAAACTGGAGGTTTATTCTGCGGAGAAAATAAAACAGAGCCTTTGGACTCTAGGGCTCTAGAACTGAAAGGCAAGAAATTACCATATCAACATATTTGGCGAATTACCATATAATTACCCAAAAAATATATTTAGTGTGAAAAATAGGTTGCAAATATGCATACTGAATGCTAATCCGCCTGCCCTCTGGAACACACATTTATTGATTACTTACTGTATACCAAGGACTGTACCAGAAACATGGGATAAAGAAAGAAAAACAAGAATGGTCCAACCTCACGAGAAGCTCCTAGCCCAGTGTGGAAGCCAGAAATATTCACAGTTAATACAGTATGTTGAGAACTATGAAAGGGCAGCACAATGTATTGGGAGCCCATAGAAAGGTACCAATCCCAAATTGGAGGGCTATAGTCCTTATGACTATCATTGCTTATACCTCCTGTAGCCCACTTTAGAAAACCTATTCTCCTGAGAGCCACTAGAAAGGACAGCCTTACATATCCTGGGACATGGCCCTGCTCTTGTGGTCACAAACGATTTGATCAGATGCCTCACAGAAATCCAGCCCATCCATTCACTCTGCTGTGACCGGGGTTTTCCCTGGCTTGAGCTCTAAGGTTTGCTGTCGCTTGAGAATTTTGCAATCAGACAGAGCCGAAAGTCACAATGTAGAAAGAGCAGCTGACAGAGACCACGCTGGACACTGTGCAAGGTGCGTCAGCAGAGGACTCTGGTAGATACAGAAATGGAAGCATGGAGTGGGCACTTGGAGAGAAGCAGAGTCAGGAGAAAACGTGAAGTGACCTACTGATTTTCAACACCCTAACCCACCACCTGTGTGGCTCAGGTCTACCTTACTTACTGTCTTTGGATCTTACCTGTTGTATTCTCAGAAGAATGCCCCTCCTTTTGGCCATGATCTGATTTTAGTGGGTTTCTTTCCTTTCATACAAAAAGAATAGAACAGGGGTCATGGAAGACTTCCTGTTATCAGTCTGTTACTTCCAAGGACCAGTGACAGTCAGGCAAAGAATGAGAAGGATGGTATTTGAGGATGAAGGAGCAGCCCACACAAAACTCACAGGTACAAGAAAGAGTACTTGCAATGAAAGCACTTGAGTACAGCTGAAGCACATCGCAGCAGGAAAGAGACCAGGGATGTACAGCTGGCATCTAGGCACTGAATGAGAAAGATGATGGGGTGAACTAAGAGCCCAGCCATATATGACAAATTTGTTTCTACAACTCAAAAAAAGGTAAATAAGTTTCCTGGAAAGTTTGACAAGCCAATTAAAAGACAGAATGAGTTGTGCCATTCTGGTTCCAATAGAAAAATTAATAAAAGTATTGCTGTGTGTAAATGTTCTGTTTAGAAAATAATTTCAATGGGAAAAAAGTGCTTTCAAAATATCTTCATTGTCTATGAGCTATAAGTAAATTCATTTTAAGAAATCAAATGTAATAATGGAATGGTAATTAATCACAAGTCTCAAACTTTCCATGTGGATCTAATACCACGTAATTCTGAGTCCTTGCTATCACTAAATTGAGAAGCAAAATGAAAATTAACTTTATTATAACAGAAAAATAACTAATTATCCAGAAATCCCCATATAATTGAGATTATCATATTTTATTCTAAAGAAAAATGAAATCTTGAACTTGCAAATTTTATTAAAGTGTTCAAATTAAAAGGAATAAAATCAAACTTTTCAAAAAATGCAAAAAATGTATAAGTAATTAACCTTGTTTACTTCTGGTCATATATTCTTGATTTTGGAAATCCTGATAGGAATTGATAAAACTTATACTAAAAATTTAACTGTTTTAATAAGAAATTAAATCAAGGTGTATATACATTTTAATATGCATGATTACTAAATAGAAAAATTATTTCACATATTTTTATATCTAAAAAATTATTGATTTATTCCTTATTAACACAGTCACATGTACACATACACACACGTGTCTCTTTCTATCTCTATCTACATATTTGTCTATTGCACAACTATAGAAAAGAATTCAACTGTCAGAAACCACGTATTTGAAAGAGCACATAACTTTGTTTCTGAAGCCACAATCAAGACTTCAACAAACTAAAATACTCAGCAAATTGATTTGATCTGGAATGGAGACCAGCAATAATAATATCAACTATTATTTTATTGAATGCCACTGTATACTGGTCACAGTTCTGGGGACTTTAGTCATTCATTCATTTTTTTCACCTCTATTTATTCATTTATTCACTAAATATTTGTTGAATCCCTACTATGAGCCAAGCGTTATTCTAGACTCAGGATACATGGGTAAGAGAATATCAGTCTCCTCAAGGAATTTAAGAGTCTAGTGAAGGGAGATCGATATTAATCAAATAAATGCTGAGAACTATAATAAAAAATGGTAATAAACACTATGGTAAAAAAGTATAAGAGAGCAGAATATATAACTGGAATGTCTGAACCAATCTGTGGTAGGAGCAAGATGTGGTCAGTGAAGGGTTGCTTGAGGATGGAATGCTTTCACTGAGATTTGAAAAATAAGGAAGAAGTAGAAATAAGACCACAGACCTAGATGATTTTGAAATATGGCTTTTGCTAGTTGTGTAAGATCTGTGTATAGGAAGAAATGAGATATATTGACTATGAGTCATAAACTGGAAACTATTCGGACATCAGTTCTTAATCCACCAGTTTTATGGGCTCCCTTTTATAAATGAGAATAAGTCAAGATCCCCCCCGCCCCGACAACGCCAGAAATAGTTTGGTGATTCAGAGAACAGGGAAGCACTGGAATTGACAAGTTAAAAAAAAAAAAAACTTGAAAGGGATGATAACAATAACATACATTTGAAATATGATTCAGGTATGTACATTTTGAACATAGGAAACAGTAAATTAGAAAACCGATTCAAATACCCATTTGAAAATAAGGTTTTATCCCAGTAAATGAGGTGCTATACATCTGAAAGGAGATTTGAAAAGAAAGCAAATCACCGAATGATGTTGAGGAAGGAAATCAATAAAAATATTTCTTGTTTTAACTTGAGTTCTAAGACACTCTAAGTAACAAGTGATCTATAATAGGTTATAAGGAAATTGAAAGTTGTGCCTTTTCTCCTCAATCTTACAAAAATCTTAAACTTGCAAAAACATTTCAGGGGAATGCGTGCTTGACAAAATGAAAAAATACAACATAAAGATTCATCCTGGTTATTTTTACACTTTCTTCAGACTAGAAATATCTGAACCTCGTCCCAAACTGTAAAATGTATCAAAATTTTATTTCCGTAAATTATTATGTGTCTTTCCAACCGGGGTTGGGGGATGCGGACTCTGTGGGTCACAGTGTTAGGCCTTTGTCCACAGGGATGCGATTGGCCTCCCAGCTGGGAGCAAAGGTTGCCCCGTGAGCAGAATGGGCAGCCCTGCTCTCTAGCAGTTGCTGTACTGTAAACAAGAGTGAAGCAATCCCAAGCAGAGATGAAAAGAAAGAACTTTAAGGATTCACTCAAGCATGCTCCCCTGCCCCCTGGCTGTAAGCCATGACTGGGACTGGCTGGGAAACAGCTGCTTGTGACAGACCCGTCTGGCAAGCAGCTGAGAGATGCTTTTTTTTTTTTTTTTTTTTGAGCAAAGGCTTAAAGCCAATGATATCTCTAATAGGCATTGATACAACTCCAGGTGCCTCGTGGAGCCCGTGGCAAGGTGGCTCTATTATATGGAGAAAATAAATGATGACAAATAATAAAACAATACCAGTCACCACTTTGGGGGCCTTTACAATACGCTAGGCACTGAGCTGTGCAATTTACAGACTGCTTTTGCTCCCTTCTCTTCACTGTTTACAAGACAGTGACAGCTAGAGAGCTGTGCCCTCACCCTCCCTCCCTATGCATGAGGCAGTTCTCATCATCTGTTTACTCGTGAGGAGGCTGAAAGGTTTTCAGTAGTTTCACAAGATTTTATTTGTACCAAGGAACCACATTTTTAAACCAATTCCCTGTGGATGGAGTGGGATATTAGGCTGTGTCTAGTCTTGCCACTACAAACACTGTTACAATGGATACCTTTGCAGATACCTTGTTTCCCAAATGTGGACCACATTTGTAGGATATATACTTAAACACGTGGACATGCTGGATTGTCACTTCTTTTAGTTTCTGAAGATCCTGGCAAATGGCCCTTACGTTGGAGTAAATGAATTTACTCTCCCACAAGCAATGCATGTGCTCCAGTCCCCACCCCCAGCCTCTCAATTTAGCAGTAATAACTGCAATCCCTTATCGAGGCCTATTATAATGCTGGAAGCTGTTTTAAATGGCTTACATACATTAAGTCACTTAATCCTCACAAAACCCTAAGAGATAAATACTATTGTTATCTTCACCATTTTACAGATGAGGAAACTGAGGCAGGCAAAGATTAACAAATTTGCCGAAGGTCAGCCAGGCAGCTTTGGATTCCAGGGCCCATACTTTTAATTCCCACATTCTAGGGTTCAAGTTTTATTTTTGTCAGTCTGTTGGGTGAAAAGGGGTACCTCATTGTAGTGTTTGTTTGCATTTCTCAGATAATGAGTAAGATTGACATTCTTTATATAAGAATTTGCCATTCTTTCTTCTGTGAGTTGGCTGTTTACTCCTTTTGTTAGTCCCCTTTTCTACTGGGTTGTTGGTTTTTTTCTTACTGACCCATAATATAGTCAAGATCTTTTGACTTTACTTATGACTCTTGCTTATGATTTTTTCCCAAGCATCATATTATTTTTTTTATGTAGTCATATTTATTGATCTTTTATCATTTCAGAGTTTGATATCACACTTAGAAAAATCCTCCTTCTAAGCTTTTTTTTTTTTTTTTTAAATTCTCCAATGTTATCCTACTAACATTTTTGTTTAAGTTTTTGCATTTCACTCTTTGACCCATCTGAAATTTATTTTGGTATGAGATATGGGTTTTATTTTTCAAATGGCCACCTATTTATTTTCCAGAACCATTTAAAGAATACTCTATTTTTCCCCTACCCGTTCCAGTTACCACTGCTGCTTAATAAACCACCCCCAAATTAGTGGTGTAACTAAAAAACCATTATATTGTGCTCACAGGTTCTTTAGGTCAGGAATTCAGAAATGTCACAGGAAGAAAGCTTTTCTTGCTCCACAGTGTCTGGGGCCTCAGTTGTAAAGAAGTGAGGGCTGGGGTCCCTAGACAGCTGGAGACTGGAATCATCTGAAGGTACTCTCACTCATCAGTTGATGCTGGCTCTTAGTCGGGACCTCAGCTGGGGCTATCGGCCAAAAGGCCTCTTCGTGCTCTCTCATGTGTCTGCGTGGGCTTCCTCAGAATATGGTGGTTGAGTTCTGAGAGCAATCTTCCCAGGAGAGCCAGGGGGCAGTTACTGAATTTTATGACCTAGCTGGTAAGTCACGTAGTGTCACTGCCACACTAGGCATGAAGCCCACCCCATGTACTGCCTAAGAAGTCAGTACAAACTTACCCCTTTGACTAATACAAAAGGAATATACCTGGAGGAAATAACTCCCAAATGCGACAGGGAGTGGCAAAAACAGAACATCGTAAAAATGTGTTAGTGTTCAAAAGCAGAATGAAGAATAAAATCTAATGGACAATAAAATAAAAATAAAACAGATTCAAGGAAAGGAAACACAGACTCCACCTCTAGAAGTGAGGTGTCAGAATCACATTATATATATATATCTGCCCCCAGTTCCTAGTGTAAGAACACTGGGAGTATCTCTTGTTCTAATACTTGGTCTCTGACCCTGGGCCAGACACAGGGTTCCCAAAACCCTACTAAATTCCTAAGAGATAAGAACACTAGGAGCATCTTTTGTTCTAATGAGTTGACTCTGAGTGGGCTCCTGGATGGGGGCTTATCACCAGAAGGACCAAGCCATGATTAGAAGCTTAGAATTTTCAGTCCTGCCCTCCTCACTTCTCTAGAGGGGAGAGGGGCTGGAAATGAAGGTAATAATTGATCATGCCCACGTGAGGAAGCCTCCATAAAAATCCCAATAGTGTAAGATTTGGGAGCTTCCAGATTAGTGAACACATCCATGTATCAGATGGCACCCCACCTCCACGAGAACAGAAGCTTCTATGCTCAGGGCCCTCTCGGACCTCACTTTATGCATCTCTTCATCTGACTGGTCATCTGTATCCTTTATCCTATTTTTGATTAACTGGTAAACCTAAGTAAGTGTTTTCTTGAGTTCTGTGAGCCTATGTAGCAAATTAATCTAACCCGAGGAGGAGGTCACAGGAACCTCCAATTCATAGCTAAGTCGGACAGAGTTTTTGGGTAACCTGGGAACCTATTACTTGCAATTGCCATCTCAAGTGGGGTGGATTGAGTCTTCTGGGACTGAGCATTTAACCTGCAGGACCTGATACTGTCTCCAAATAGATAGTATCAGAAGTGAGTTTTACCGTTAAGAGACCCAGCTGGTGTCACAGAATTGCTTGATGTGGGAAAACCCCACACACATCTGGTGTCAGAAGTGTTGTGAGGACAGTAGTAGTGTGAGTGTAGAGGAGAAACCTAGGAAGATGAGTGTAGGCTCTTCCTACATGAACATACAGAGAGAAGACAATATGAAGACACAGAGGGGAGACCATCATGTAAAGCTGGAGGTTGGGATTACACAACTGTAAACCAAGGAACACCAGTGATTGCTGGGAGCCACCAGAAGTTCAGAAGAGGCAAGGAAGCATCCTCCTCTAGAACTTTCAGAGGGAGCACGGACCTACTGGCACTTTGATTTCAGACTTCTAGCCTCCCAGAACTGTGAGAAAATAAATTCCTATTGTTTTAAGCCACCCAGTTTCTGGTACTTTGTTACAGCAGCCCTAGGAAACAAATACAGCAGCTTAGACCCCATATCTAGGTTTCTGAGCATTAAAACTCACATCATCAGAGAATAGACGCCACCATCCATTCACAGCCTTCAACTTTAGCTGGATCCTTAACATCAGTCCACGTACTCGAAGACATCTCTGGTATAGCTGTGCAAATCCTTATCAACTCCCTTCAAACCTCCTAAAGCAGTCCCCCTCCTCACTACCACATATAAACAGCAGCTGCAATTGTGGTTATAACTTGTTTATGTTTGCAGTAGTCCACTGTCACCTGCCAGGATCTATCTGGCTTATGTAGGGGCCATACTTTTAATTGCCAGTAAATTAAATGTGGACATGAAAGGGACCACCACCCAGAAATCCTTTAGGTCTTTAAGGGTTGCACAAATTTCTGCCATT
The DNA here is from genome assembly GCF_965194805.1 of Balaenoptera borealis. Classification (NCBI taxonomy): domain Eukaryota; kingdom Metazoa; phylum Chordata; class Mammalia; order Artiodactyla; family Balaenopteridae; genus Balaenoptera; species Balaenoptera borealis. The sequence goes on from NC_138873.1 coordinate 31,276,217, forward strand.
TCTCTTGAACTGTGAAATTGTTTTAGGTTCCACTATTTTGGCCAGAGGAGGCAGTTTTAGAGGTTTGTACTTGGCCTTCCCACTATGTGATAGTTCTTACCAACTGACCAAGGAATCCAAAGGAGCATTTTGACAAATACCAAGTCTGTCCACTCCAATTCTACATTCAGGGACTGAGGAACTGAGCACTTTGTCAATCCATGGGCCCCACATGAGCTGGACACAAGCCAGGACTCCATTTATTGCTGGGCCAACATGCGCTCCTACTCTATTAGAGAGGCCTCAGGTCCTTGACTATCAATATCAAGTCAGACCTTAGGTTCAACAGTTCTCAGAATGTCTGGGTGTATCCCTTTTCCCAGAGTATAGTTACCTAGCAAATGGCCATAGACCCCTTTGGGAAATAACTAGAAAGAATCATCAATGCATCCACCTGCTGTGGTGTTGCAGTGGTCCATCCTTATGGGGACCCAGTTTGTCCTTGACTCAATATGATACAGGTCTGAAAACTGGCTCAGTTCTGGAAAACTAGGCTAGGGATTATGACATTTTGTTGGGCTGTTTGCCCTCCTCCCCTAATTTTCTATCCTGATTTCTTTTGTAGTTTACATTGGACAATATCCTTGTTGTCTGCCCAGCTATCTTGCCCTGGGAACATCATGCTCCGTTAACCATCTTCATAGCTCTTGGTGGTTCAGCCTCTTCTAGTTGCTACTCCTGCAATGCTGTTCATTACGCTAATCACATCCACTTTGCTTCAGAAGGTTAAATGGCATCACCTGGCTTCCATTATCAGCACGGCTTTCAAGGAGCCCAGTTCTATAGAGCTGCTCCTGTCCTCAGCCCTGGTCTCCTGAAAAGGACATCACTGAGCTCCACACCAACACTGCTTCCCAACAACAGCTCTCCCTCATCGGTGCATCCCTTATGGGTTTGGTAAACTGCGTTCATCTGGGCTCTCCCACAGCTGGTGGACTTTCTGGCCTTACGTAGTATATCCACTCTAGCATGCCCACTTCTGTGAGCCTCCCTTGCTCAACCACTTGCCAGGAAGTTCTGGAATTTCTATTTCAATACGTGTGAGCCATTATTTCCACAAAGTTTCCAGAGTCAATCTAGCAGTGTTATTAACATCATCTTCAGTGGACCCTACCAACGTTAAATCCTGCGTCAGGAGAGGGGGTTCCTGTGTCAATAAACTTTTATTTTATTATATCAAATATTATATGTTATATTCCATCTCACTTGACTTGTCATACTCTCAAAAGTTCTCTCCTAGAGACTGCTTGTATATGTTGGCTAGATTCTACATCTCATTTGTTGTTAAGTCCCTTTCCTTCTCTAGCAGGTCCAGCACCTCCCCAACCAGATATGATTTCCCCAAGTTGTGATTGGACCCTAGTTATTGGTCTGGTGGTCAGGTGGCAGGGGAAGTGACTTCCTGAGGTGGACTTATGTTTTCTCGCAAGGCTTCAGCACCATCCTCAAGGTGGGAGTACTAGCCTTCAAAAAGGAAGAGTGAGCTCACTCTGTAGGTTTGAAGTCCTGTTTTCCAGCAGAGAACAGGTAGCTTTGAAGGGTAGTAAGAGAAATACTTCTGAGGTAGCGGGCATGAACCCAAAGCAGAATATAGACACATCATGTTAAAAGCTGTGGCTTAACTGTCCTGATCACCTCTACGAAGAGTGTGAAGCTACATTTATTACATTTTGAAGCAACAGAAAGAAAAGTTATTGCTGAGTCAGGATGCTTGTATTACTGCTTCAGTATTTCACATACTATTTCATTACATCATTTCTACAATGTGCTAAAGACATGCTGAATACTTATGTGTCCATCTGTTTTGTGGAATCCAGAGTAGTCACAAGATCTTTTAAAAATGGTTGTTTCTCAGACTCTAACCTGTTTGGAAAATCTGCTTCCTAAATATATGTAATCATACAACTTCCTCCGTTGGTTGCAGATATTTTATTAGAAGATTTTTGTCTGGAAAGTGGGTGAAGAGAAGGGGAGGTGATGGCAGTAAGGAAGGGAAGTGTATGATTAGATTTTGCCTGATATCCATGGGTCCCAACTGGACTGCACTCCAATATGACCGTTTTGAAGGGTCTGCAGCTGTTTGTAAAGATAGTTAATATCATTTTGTGGTGAGAAAAGCCTTTGGAATCAGAATACCTTTGTTGAAGCCCTCGTTTCTCTATTTGATGGTTGGATGACCCTAGCGAAGTCATTTAACTTCTTTCTGCTCTGGTTTCCACATTTTAAGAATGAGGATAATACTACCTGTTCTGCTAATCTCAAATAATACTGTTTGAAATACTAAGATTCTGAACGTAAAACACTTTGTAAATTTTAAGGGACCCCTAGGGTTGGTGAGGCTGTTCCTCTTGTAATTACTATGCAGTAGCTGCAAACCAAAGGCGAACTATTTATTCCTAAAGGGTGAATTTGTCTCTTTGGGGTGGCGGTTTGTTTCCTCTAAAATTCCTAGGATTTCATTTTTTTAATTTCGAACTAAAGAAGTATTGGCAAACATACCTTGTAAACGTTACGTGTTTTAAATGAATGCTCATTTCTGATTTCATACCATGATTATTTGAAAACAACTTTTTTACTTTGAAAAAGTATCTACAGCTTATAACCACAGAGAAGGCAAACTGGTTTTTCTTAATTGCTCCAAAGGACATTCTATCCTAAGGTGATAAATGTGTAAATTTGCAGACATGTTTGAGGATCCAAAGTAAATTTCTAAATCTACAGAACTTTATGCAAGAAAATGTCCTTTTATTTCAAAGTAAAATTTGAGTTTAAAAATAAAAGTCAGTGTGCCACAAAAACAGAAATATAAATCAATGGAACAGGATAGAAAGCCCAGAGATAAACCCACACACATATGGTCACCTAATCTATGACAAAGGAGGCAAGGATACACAATGGAGAAAAGACAGTCTCTTCAATTAGTGGTGCTGGGAAAACTGAACAGCTACATGTAAAAGAATGAAATTAGAACCCTCCCTAACACCATACACAAAAATAAACTCAAAATGGATTAAAGACCTAAATGTAAGACTGGACACTGTAAAACTCTTAGAGGAAAACATAGGAAGAACACTCTTTGACATAAATCACAGCAAGATCTTTTTTGACCCACCTCCTAGAGTAATGGAAATAAAAACAAAAATAAACAAATGGGACCTAATGAAACTTAAAAGCCTTTGCACAGCAAAGGAAACTATAAACAAGACGAAAAGACAACCCTCAGAATGGGAGAAAATATTTGCAAACGAATCAATGGACAAAAGATTAATCTCCAAAATATATAAATTATATATATAAATACATAATATATATATTATATATAATATATATAATATTGAGCTCATGTAGCTCAATATTAAGAAAACAAACAACCCAATCAAAAAATGGGCAGAAGACCTAAATAGACATTTCTCTAAAGAAGACATACAGATGGCCAAAAGGCACATGAAAAGCTGCTCAACATCACTAATTATCAGAGAAATGCAAATCAAAACTACAATGAGGTATCACCTCACATCAGTTAGAATGGGCATCATCAGAAAATCTACAAACAACAAATGCTGGAGAGGGTGTGGAGAAAAGGGAACCCTCTTGCACTGTTGGTGGGAATGTAAATTGATACAGCCACTATGGAGAACAGTATGAAGGTTCCTTAAAAAACTAAAAATAGAATTACCATGTGATCCAGCAATCCCACTACTGGGCACATACCCAGAGAAAACCATAATTCAAAAAGACACATGCACCGCAATGTTCATTGCAGCACTATTTACAATAGCCAGGTGATGGAAGCAACCTAAATGCCCATTGACAGACAAATGGATAAAGAAGTTGTGGTACATATATACAATGGAATATTACTCAGCCATACAAAAGAACAAAATTGGGTCATTTGTAGAGATGTGGATGGACCTAGAGACTGTCATACAGAGTGAAGTAAGTCAGAAAAACAAATATCGTATATCAACACATATATGTGGAATCTAGAAAAATGGTACAGATGAACCGGTTTGCAAGGCAGAAATAGAGACACAGATGTAGAGAACGAAAGAACAAATGTATGGACACCAAAGGGGGAAAGCAGCGGTCGGGGTGGTGGTGGTGGGATGAATTGGGAGATTGGGATTGACATATATACACTAATATGTATACAATAGATAACTAATAAGAACCTGCTGTATATTAAAAAAAATAAATAACCAGTGGCAAACAAAAAAAACCCCGAAAAATAAATTGCTGACATAGGCGAAAGTAAACAAATAAAATTATTGTTAATTTTTAAGCTAAAAAAAATCAATGTGCCTTTTTAAATAAGATCTGTAGTGAGATAACAGACGTGCCTTTCCTCTCCCCTCCCCCAACCATAATGAACTTCATTTCTAAAGAAATCACATAAGATGTGTTTGCTGCTTGATATTACTTCTTTTTGACCCCATCCTGGTCTATTCTTACTCCCTTGAGTGTGTAATTCCAAGGTGACAGCAGTTTTCAGGTAATAAGCAACATTCAAACATCTTTCATAAGGAAGATTCTGGATATTCCTTGATCCTCTTTCCCCACAGTTAATATCCCCTGTTGCTTTCCTTCCACGGATGTGTTATTATTTTATGATATATATATAATTAGACATAATAGTACAAAGATGTATTATTATTATTATTATTATCATGAATACCTAAAGATTTTGCTGATTTTAAATTATTCTTTGGCTAGTAGTAGAAAGAAATCTTTGAAAGATATTACCCTGTTAAAGAAACAGCACTTTGAAATGATTCTCCTGCATGTATAACCAGCTTACAATGGAAAATAATTAAGCTCATAAAAAATAATCACCTGGCTTGCATAACATTCTATGTTTCTAAACTTTCCACCAATATTAGAACAAATTTGTGCACAAGCTTTAAATCTGGGAACCATCTGCTTTATTCCACAAACAGCAGGCAAACTAGAATGGAAGAAAGAAAATATGCTTATCAAATTGAAGTATTCCAGTTGACTGTTCCACTTAATCAAATCACTGGGATAACTGCCAAATACATTCCCTTGGGTGGCATCCCACATGCTCCTAATAGAACCAAAATACCAGGAGTTTTTATAAAGATGAGCCCCCTGTAGAGCAGGAAACTGGGCAATTCCAGTGGTTCTCTACCCCCCAGTCCCCAGCCCCAAGCCTCAGGATAACCAGGACCCCTGGTGAGATCACCCATACTTCCAAGCAGAGATTTTCTGTGGTGTAGATGAAACTTTCAGTGAGGTATGTGTGTTTTGAAAAAAAAAAAAATCAGTACTATAATATAATTTTATATTTGGAAAACCAAATAAAAACGCTTATTTTGAAATTTTAAATCTTTTATTGTTAATTTGGTTTTCCAAGGGGGGCACAAAGTTTGAAACGTTGAAATGCTGTCCAGACCTTTTCCTCCTTTCTGCTCTTTGTGAGAATTTGCCTGACTTTCACCACCGAGCCAAGATCCCTGCTGAAAGTAGGTGTCAATGAGACCACCAGCTTCACAGGGTGCAAGAAAGAGAAATCCAGCCTCCATCACTGCCCCAGCCCAGGGCACTAATGCCCATGTTTGTCTCCACACCTCTCTTCCTCAGTCAGCCTGCCTGTAGGAACTGTAAACCCAGTGCCCAAGGGTCACAGTGAAGCTTGAGTCATGTGCCTGGAAAATGAGCTGATGGAGCTCTGGATGAGAGTTTGAATACAAGGAGAGTCGCCATCCCAGACAGAGCAATTTTCTCCACACCAATCTCCTGGGAGAGAAGAAGGATGGAAGAGGAAGAGGGGAAACCTGGCCCACATTTATCAGCATGAGTTTACTTAAGCCTTTTGCTAAGTAACCATAGAAAAGTACATTGAAACCAGACTTCACTACTATAACCAGAAAGTATTTTTCATGATTAATTGCTTCTTAGTCTCCAACTCCTGGAATACAGCTCTGCTGGTGAGAATGCACCAACAGCTCTCAGAAAACCCATGAGCAAGGTTGAAATCACATATGCTGGAACAATCAGGAAATGTTAACACATACATGTTGTGATGTTGACCTTTTCTTATGGAGAAATAAAGACGGAAGTCAGTTTGCCACACAGAGTAACCAATGGGAATTGACCAAAAAAATGATGAATTGGCTAGTTTTCTACACCTAAGATTTACTGAATATTTACATTTCTTCTTGATCAATGGTGATTCCAGAGGAGTGAAGTCTAAAGATTTTATGGTCTCTACATTCTCTAATCAAAAGTAAAACACCTACTGTACATGGATCAATCTTTCAAGGACCCTGAGGGTTCCCAGCCTTAGGAAGCACAGAACTGAAGGTGTCAGCAAGGCTGGCTGGCTGTATCTCGTCTACTTGCTCACCGACAAAGACTCTGATCTCAGAAACCAAAGCCTCCAGGTTCCAGTATCCACCACCAACCAGGAGATGCTGAAATTACGTACTTACTGCATTAGGAATGCCTTTGATTGGCTTAACACTTTATTTACCTATATCTACAATTTATTTACCAAAATGCAAATATTCTTGAGAGGGATAACAGAATTTGTTTTATCTAGTGTTTATAACTTAATGGAGAAAGATTTATGACAACTCGAGAGCTGGTTCTGACAGAGAAGGAAGCGAGAGAGGATGAGGGCACGGAGCATCTGAAATGACTGTGACAAATGAGGGGGCACACAGAAGGCACTGGGGACTCTGAAATCAGTTTGCTTATTTATTTTCCAGCCTTATTTTATTGAACCTATCCCTGACAGCATTCCCCCTTCACGAAAGCATTCGTTATCTGGATAAAAGAAAGCAGAAACTAGTGAGCTAGATGAACCAGGATCCCGCATCTGAGGAGGCAAGTGGAACAAAATGGAACATCCCTTGGTCAATAGGGATGAAAAAATCCAGGGTAAGTGGCCGGGCACACCTGCAGAAGGTGTTACAGAGGGCACACGTGGAAACGCTCTAAGAACACACACAGCCTTGGCATGAAATGATGATCATATTCCCAAAGTATTCAGGTTGCCCTAGTTTCTACTGCATCTCAGTGTTCTCCCTGCTCTCCTACCCTCCTAGGGCTGTCACATCTACACTCCGACAGCTTATAATGTCCTCCATCCCCATGACCCTTGGATTCCTGGGTTGTCCTCCTCAGGGTTCTGTTTTCAGAAAACTGTGCTCTTGCTTAATATCAGTGACATGATGGCCCAGGAATTGTCACCAGACATCTAATGTACTTCCAATGTAGAACTAGGTCAGAAATATGTTTAATCTCACCAGGCCCATCAGACCTTCTCAGTCCCTCAATATTCCCACCTCATGGTCAATCTGCCCACCTTGCTACCTATTTGAATCTATTTGAATCTCTACTATTACCATCACCACCACCATCAAGGCCCTTACACCCATTTTTTATTGGGCATCCATCCCTGTATCAGACAGAGAGATATTGGGAGCCTGCTACATGGCTGGCACTGGGAATGTAGCAGCGACTGAAGGAGACACAGATCCCTGTCTTCCTGGCATTTACAGTTTAGTGGGGGGATGCAGACAACAAGGAAAATAAATAAATACGACATCTGGTATATTAGCAAGGGGTCAATTCTGTGGATATAAATAAGTGGGGAGAGAGAGGTGGCTGCAGTTTTAACCATGGTGGCCAGGGAAGGCCTCACAGAGAAACTGACAATTCAGTAAAGACCTGAAGGAGAAGAGGGGGGACATCTGGGGACGAGTGTTGCAGAAAGCAGGAAGTGCACAGCCCTGAGGCTGGAGCCTGCCTGGCCGGTCCCAGGGGCACTGGGGAGGCCAGTGTGGCTGGAACAGAGTTAGCGAGGGAAGATCAGAGCATGGGGTGGAAGGGATAAAGATGATGGGCCCTGGAGGTGAGAAACAACTCTGACCATCTCCAGATCCCAGAAACGTGGAGCATTTCTCTAGGGAACCCTCCCCAGGGACTTTATATCCTTTATACCTGAGAGCAGCCAGAGAATTTACTGTTCACTTCTAGACATTCTGCCCTCTATTTGGAACCTCTGCCAATTTAAGGCAAAACACTTATGCATTTCTTGGTTCCTTCAATGGCAATTACGTTGATAGGTTTTGTCAGGAATTGTTTTGCTCACAGTTGCTACAAAGATAGAAATTTGTGGAGATTTGTTTGCTGTTGACTCTTCAGTCAATTAATTCAAGATCAAAGGAAGTATACAGGACGATTCACAACCAGAGATATGTGCATTTTTCAGCCACGTCACTAAGAATATTGAGGTAAGATAGTGACCCACAGAATATGGGAAATGTGGTGATGCGTTCTAAAAGGAACACAATGGGCTTACATCTGTTGCTAGGGGTCCCCAGTGCCTAGATCGCATCACAATGATGTTTCATACAGCTTCTCTGTATTAAAAACAACTATTTAGAACACTTAATCTGTACCAGATGTTTTCATAAGCATATATTTTTACATATATTAATCCATAAAAATGTCTGATGTATTCTATTATGCCATTTTAAAGATGAAAAAATCGATGCTTAGAAAGTTACAGAAATTTTCACTGTGTTGCTATGTGTAACTGCCAAAGGCACACATTTTCATTCACTCTGCAGAGGGAGGCATGGAGAACTGGTAAAATATATTCAAATCTCAATAAGCAATACCATTATCATTAGATAATGATACCAATATCATTAGATCTGTCTGTGATATTTAATCTATCAAGAGTTTATTCCCTGATGAATTTCTCTGATGGATGAGGGAGATATTCCCTTAAGGAGCTGGGTGTAGGTCAGGAAAGCTGTAGGAAATCTTGGCTTGTTCAGGTTTTACAGGCCCACGAATTGGCCTGAAAACCTTGGAAAAATAGATACAGACACATTATCTCACTTTTTCCACATCCGAGTCCGGTTTCAACCAAGGTCAGAATTCTGTGCTTCAGGAAAAATCACGGAAATAAGCTAAATGAACTGAGATACACCGAGGTAGACTGCTGGACCTCATGCAGCACTGCTCTTCTGGGATTTAGCTGTGCTTTCCTTATCTCAGGATGAGGAATTCAGAAATGTCTAAGATGTGAAACAAGTAGGATGTACTTGTTTCACTTGGGTCTTGGCCATTCCTTTCTTCAACCTCAGCAGACAGAGAAGTGGCTCTGAGACTCCAGAAAACTCCCCTGTGGGGACACTGGTGAATCCAAGGACACATTGTTTACTCTCCTTGTGGTCGAGTCCCTCAGAAGCACACAGAGGGCCAAGTATCTCAGAATCCAAACTCCCCATGGCTTCTGCATCAAGACCCTCCACCCACTTTACCCCACACCATTTCCTTGTTCACTTATTTCAGTACCATCTACTTAAATCCATAACATTTATATAAAATAAGTCTTTCTTTACAAGCTTGTAGCATTCTAGAAAAGTTCTGATTTACTTATTTGCAATTTTTAAAAATCTTATTAATGTTTTTCCCTGGGATGCATTGTCATTTCAGACATGCCATCTCACTTGAAGAGGACAATATGTACGTATACATATATCTTTTTGATTTATATATTTATATATGCAAATATTTAATATACATATATTAATTTACAAGCTATATTAATAGTCACATGTCCTGATGCCTCAAACTTGTCGAAATCTCATATCTAGGACAAATATAATTTCTAATAAAATTGTTTTTTTAGTCTTGAATTAAAGTTGGTGGATACTTCTGGTAAAATAGCATGGTAATGAGATTTGAAAAATTCAAAAAATATTTTGTTCTTATCTCCAAATATTTACAGATCAACATCCCTCTTCCAAATTAAAAAAAAAAGTTCATTCTTTTAACAAATATCAATTCATTCAACAAATACTTACTGGGTGGTTGATATGTGCCTTGAAACGTACCACCTGCCAGGCACTACTGCTAAGCAATGGAAATAGAGTGACCAAATGAGCACAAACAAAGGTGAGCCCTGCCCTCCTGGAGTTTAGAGTCTAATGAAGGTGCTAATAAATGAATCATACCAACAATATAATTATAAGCAAATAAGGACTATGAGGGAAAGGTACTCAGGGCTTACCAACAATTCAAATCATATATATGGTAAATGACTTTTATTGATAAACTGTATTAGGATGCATAAAATTGATTGAGATGTACCCAACTGCTTACTCAACTACTGCATTTTGATGTCTGATCAACATCTGAACCTCAAGGTGTCAAAACTAAGCTCCTCGTCTTCTCCCTAGCCTTTTCTGTTTTAGTTAATGTCAACTTTATCCTTTGAGGTAGAACAAATACTTTGGTGTCATCTTGACTTTTCTTTCTACTTCAATCCTTTTATCTAATCCTTCAGCAGATCTGTGGCTCTATTTTCAAAATACATGCAGAATCTGACCACTTATTCCCTCCATTGATCCCACTGACGTCTGGATTATCAGAATACAAGCGATATTAAATCTTGCCTGGGTTTTGCAATACCTCCTAAATGGTCTGCCTTCTACATTCTCCCTGTTAGCGGTCTGTTCTCAATGTGGATGATGTAGTGACCCTGCTCAGAGTTAAGGCCGAATGTATGACGCTTCCGCTCAAAACATTCCAGGGCCTCCTACCCCCCCATTAAGTTCACAGCCCTACATGGAGGCTCATTTCCCCTCTGACCTAACCTCTTGCTCCTCTGTCCTTCACTCCCTCTACTCAGCAGCCTGACCTCCTTGCTGGTCCTCAGACTGGCCAGGCACATCCCTCTGCAGAGCGTTTGCTCCCACTGTTCCGCCTGCCTGGAAATCCTTTCCTCAGAGGTTGGCCTGGCTTCCCCACTCCCTCACCTTCCAGTCTTGGCTCAAATGCCACCTTTCCAATGAGGCTCACTCTCTAATATGGCAACCTGCCCTGGCTCGCACTGCCCAGCGTTCCTGATTCCTCTGACTGTGCTCTTCTTTTTCCTTTTGCCCCAGCACTTAGCACCTGTTAACGTGTATATAATTTTATATGAAATTACATTGTTTCTTTTGTCTGTCTCTCCCGCTGGAATCTAAAACTCATAAGGGCAGGAAACTTTGTCTTTATTCACTGGTGTATCCTAAGCACTAAAAACAGTGCCTGGCATCTAGTATGCATTCAATAAATATATATATATATATATTTTTTTTAATTAATTAATTTATTTATGGCTATGTTGTGTCTTCGTTTCTGCGCGAGGGCTTCTCCAGTCGCGGCGAGAGGGGGCCACTCTTCATCGCGGTGCGCGGGCTTCTCACTATCGCGGCCTCTCGTGTTGCGGAGCACAGGCTCCAGATGCGCAGGCTCAGTAATTGTGGCTCACGGGCCTAGTTGCTCCGCGGCATGTGGGATCTTCCCAGACCAGGGCTCGAACCCGTGTCCCCTGCATTGGCAGGCAGATTCTCAACCACTGCACCACCAGGGAAGCCCTCAATAAATATTTTTAAATAGATAAACAGAAGTCAGTAGGCAGGGTCATATAATGGATGAGTAGAAGCCTTGAGGAAGCAAACCTGAGTTCTAATACTGACTGCATTTTCTAGTAGGGTGAGTTACTACATAACTCTGAAGTTTCAGTCCCCACTCCCCATAAAAATGTAAACAATAGCGTCATTATAAGAATTACACATGAAGCGCTCAGTGTGACATAGGCTTTACAGGTGTAGTAATGACTGACCACAATATTTTTATTTGAAATAGTTAACAAAAGATTTAATGCTCTATTTTTTCAAACAATGTTCTATAAGTCATAAAGATACCTTGAATACTTAAAAATACTTGCTCATTTTGGTACTGTAGGTACTACTCAAAATGTGAAGCTCATCAATTGTGTTAAATTCTTCCGGGTTTCTCTGTAAGAACTTCAGCAGCTCAGTTAGTGGAATGTGTAGGGGAACAAAATGTCTCTTTGGCATTTGGATTATTTCTAGCTGAAAACAATCAAGGCCCAGAAGACTCCGAAAGAAACTCTGACCTGCCCCCTAACTGCCTAAAAGAATGTAGATACAGGACCAGTTCTAGGAAGGGAGCTGTCACCATTCATAACTATGGTATGAGCCAGGTGTCGTAGACAGGGTAGAACCCAGCAAAGCCTGTTTGTTAAAATTTCTCTCTGTGTCCCACTGTCTCTGCCTGGCCCAGCACACATTTGTTTACCAAACATTTGCTTTTCCATCTCCATGTGAATTGCCTTCCTCCCCTTTGAGGTCCCAAACCACTACCTCCAATATCCTCTTTTGTCCTTAGCTGAAGGTATTCAAGTTAAGGGAGTCACCATTTTGGCGGGTTACTCAGTTTTTCTCAGTCTCTCCCACGTATACATGTTATTAAACTTTTGTTTGCTTTTCTCCTGTTAATCTGTCTCATATCAATTTAATTCTTAGACCAGCCAGAAGACCCTAGAAGAGTAGAGGGAAGTTTCTTCCTTCCCAGCCTAGGTAACAGCAGCTGAAAGACACACAGAGTTTCTTAAGCCATAAACACCTAAGGACAAAAAATAGTCTCATTAATAGTATTCAAAGTTAGAAAATTAGAGAAAACAGGCCCAGTCCTTGTGGCACATAGTGAAATGTTAACAAATGACAGAGAGGAAGACAGAGAATAAATGACAGATGACATTGTCATTTATTTATGTTAAATGTTAACAAATGACAGAAATAAAAATTTGTTCGATGTTTTTTTTTTTTTTGGCTTTCTTTCAGGAAGAACGAACTTCAGACCAAGAGTGGTAGAACAAACATCAGTGAGAGGATGTAGATGCCTAAGATATGTGAGGTTGTGAGAGAGAAAGGGACGCTATTCTGAACCAGCTCGTCCCCACAAAGTAAAGTGGTGAGCACCCAGGAAAACTGCCTTTAAGATTTCTGAGCCACTTTCAATTACTTTTGAGAAGCAAAAGGAAATATATTTTCTGAGAGATGGAAGATGAGAGTAGGGCTGCTTTAGTTACAATTTCCTAAAGTAAATTGCATAAGCCATAGCTTGACTTTAAAGCATATATGCTAAAAGCTAGTCTGAGGGAGTAACAGAATCCAATATAATTCATGAAGTATTAATACAAATTCATTCATTCTATAGTCACTTATTGAGTGCTTACCATGGGCTGGGCACTCAATAAATGTCTTTTTTTTTTTTTTTTTTGGCTGTGTTGGGTCTTCGTTTCTGTGCGAGGGCTTTCTCTAGTTGCGGCAAGTGGGGCCACTCTTTATCGCGGTGCGCGGGCCTCTCACTATCGCGGCCTCTCTTGTTGGGAGCACAGGCTCCAGACGTGCAGGCTCAGCAATTGTGGCTCACGGGCCTAGTCGCTCCGCGGCATGTGGGATCTTCCCAGACCAGGGCTCGAACCCGTGTCCCCTGCATTGGCAGGCAGATTCTCAACCACTGCGCCACCAGGGAAGCCCCAATAAATGTCTTTTGAATGAGAAAAAATTCCCACCCTCATTGAAAATAACACCCTGTTCTTTTTTTGGAGACTGGTAAATAAAGGCAAGGCCATAAGAGCACAGCTAGATCTCCAAAAAGCATTTGATAACACCTTTTATGGGATACTAATAACGTAGTTATCTTCTCAGCAGACTGAAGGACGAGTCCCTGACCAATGAACGGTGAAACGTGTAGGTAGACTCTGCGACTTGATGTAGATCAGTAGCACATTGAGTGAACCAAGAAAGTGATTTTGATCTGCTTTGTTAGAGAAATCCTGTTCAGAAAGGATAGAAAGGCCACCTTCTGCGGAAGTCACCTCACCTTGGGTACTGAGTTCAGTTCCAGGTGTCAAAATTGAAATGGAAAGAAATATTGTTAATCTGAGGGCAATACAAAGATGCTGAGGAAGTACAGAGACTCATATCGGGAGTGACTGAAAAGAAGAAAGCCCCAGGTGTTTGCCCTGAGAGAAAAGAAGGATCAGGGGACACATAATAGCTGCCTCTATTATAGAAAGAGTGCTGCCAGGGTGGGCTGGAATTTGAGGAACAGGCAGAACATTTGGGGCCCATCTCTGAGTCAGGCACTCCTCAGGTACATTATCTCATTTAATCCTCATATTTAGCATTAAAGTGCCTGATCCCTGATGCACGCACGCACCTGACATCTCTCCCCAAGTACATCGGGAACACTGGAAGTCATCACTCCTGTACATCCAGGCTCATCTTCCAAGGCTTTGAATTACTTCTTTTGTATTAACAGAATCTCATTGTTTGTAAAATTTCCACGCAGTTAAGGTCAGTGAGGATTCCAAAGAGGAAAAAAAAAAAAAGTATTTTAGCCTGAGAGGCAAATATTTAACTGAGAAGTGGAGATAGAGAAGCCACTCCAGCCATCAAAAGTGACTTCAGAATCTGAAATGACACGGCTTGTGTGTGCTGCCTGAAACATCACAGGTAGAAGCCCCATCTCACAGAAAACTATAGACACATAGCACTAGCCTGTGTACAAGGAGCTGTTGGCAGATTTCTTAAATGGGACTTTAAAACATGGGGTCTGCTTTGAAAATGAGAAAAATTGGTGTGTCTGGATGGGAAAGTCAGTTGGAGTTCTCCAGTTCGATAAACATTTCTGAATCAGGCTTCTGTTCCTTTAAGAACCATGTTTACCTTCAAATTCATTTTGGTTTATAGAAATCCTCCTAAATAGCAATGTTCATGAAAAAAGGAATCCTTTCAGGGAAACCTCAGAAAATATATGAAAATGTTCTTTGAAAGCTATAACATTTTGCAACTGACTTTCAAAGAGCTGCTGCCAGCTGCAGTGATCAGTTTGAGTAGATTCAATAGCTTTTCTTTATTTTTAGGATTTCATAGTTCACTTTTCCCTACTATTCTCAAATAACCTAAATATTCTGAGCTTTCTGGTATTCGCTTTACTAGGAAACTGACAGCATGAGAAGAAGCATTCTTTTTTCCCTGGTAACGTTCCCAGCAGATTTCTACACATCTGAAGTTCTGTGGTTAAAGAACATAGATTTATAGGCATAAATTTTAAGAACTGTTCAAGAAAACAGACATCCAAACATAACCTCCATGAAACAGTAGTGCTGTTTGAAATACTATGGTTTGGGGTTTTGGAATAGAAAGAAGTACATTTACTGAAGACATAAGCTCCTAGATGACTCCACTGGAGGGGAGTGGGGTGGTCACATTCCCCAGTGAGATGGAGTCTGGTCATAAACTCAGTCCAGTCTGTCCTTCCACCACCCCTCAAACCAGAATCAGGCCAATCCTGAACTCCCTCACAGCTGTTCTTTGCTAATGTCGACTTTTGTTAAATACTTATTATATGCCAGGCATTTAAGGACACAATTGAATTTAGTCCTCACAGTGGCCTCTTGAAATGAGTACTGTTTTTATTCCCATTTCACCAAGACAGAGACTGAGGCTTAGAAACTCTGCTTTAAAAATTGCTGGTAAGTGGTGACTCAGGCTCAGAGCCCTAGTCCTTCACTGTTACCCTAAAATGCCTCTCTCCGCCTTGTTCCTTCTACATACACTGGGTCCACGGATGCCCGAATTTAATCAGAAGTGTTCTAATGAAAAGGAAAATCCCAGCTAGGCAATGAGTTAGTGGAACCTGAAATCTCTGGCCACTAGAAACAAAAAGAACCCCCTGGCAGGAGTATCAGAGAATACCACGTGTGAGATCAGTTATTCTGGCAGGTTCACCCCCCAGCCTTGGCTTGAGAGAAGAGCGCAAGGCTGGCTGCCTAAACCCTGAGAAAAGAATCTAGTCTTTTTCTGTTCATTTTTATTTTTAATTTTTTTAGGCTTCTGGGCTTTGGGAATCTGCCCGCAAAGCTTGCAAACAGCCTTAGGAGACCTGCTGACAGCACCCCTAGGAGTTGTTAGCCAAAACCTTCCAGATCCTCTCCTCATCACCGAGACGTGTCCATTGGGAGTAGCTCAAAGATACTCTTTCAACCAAGATAATTAGTTTAGCAAAAGGGAGCCATTGTGGTTTGGAGAGCTCACCATTGATTACTAGGTTGAGATAAAGATTGTTCTCTCCTTTTTTCCCTCTTGAGACCTTAGATAGTAAAGCACTTTTGACCTTGTGCAATAGAGATCTTCTTTCCCATTGAGAATAATGTGGGGAGGAAGGGGAGGGAGGCGGGAAGAAGTACATGTCCATTGTACTGCTTCTCAGCACTTGCGTTTACCCCATCAGCCTTCACTAAACCCGCAGGTATGTGGCCCTCACTAGTAGTGTCAGGGGAAAAACATGGCAATCCTAAGGCCAGTGATGGCCCTGAAGGGGTTCAGAACATGCCACCCCAAAATATGCTGCTTTGACATACTGATTATTTTGAGTTGAAAGCACTCAAGAAATAGCAGGTACGGGAAGGGCTCTCTGACCTCCTTTTTCTACCTAAAAGCACATGATAAAATTTCCCATGAGGGAGGTGCCCACCCTACACCAGAAAGAGAAGAATATCCTTATCACCAGAGACTGGTGTACAAACAAACCTACTAAATTAACCCTTATCTTCCATTAGTTCCTGCATGCATTCTCTATCGCTGTCTCACAATTTACTCCCCCAGCCCAAACCCCTTTGTCTTATTGTATTCTTACAATTTATCATTCTTTGCTTAAAAAGACATATAAGCTTTGGGGTCCAATGGCTTCTTCTGGTTGTCATTTCCCTTTGGAAGACACCCGTATACACATAAAAATATGTATGCTTTTCTCCTGTGACTCTGTCTTCTGTCAATTTCAGTCCACAGAACCTAGGAGGGTAAAAGCAAGTTTTTCCTCCCCTATAGCCCTCTTGGAATGCATGGAAACTTTTTTTCCCGAATAATTTGATGACATAAACTAGCCAAAGTTATAAAATGCCTCTTTAAACTATTTTTCTCCTTTTTTGGCCCTTGTGTATTCTATTCATGGTCATTGAAGAAAGTTTAGAAAATATAGATCAACAAAAAGAAAATAAGTAAATTAAAACCACTCAAAATACCACCACCCAGAGGTAATTATCATTAATAATTCTGTGCCAATTCTTCCAAGCCTTTTCTATTCAAATATAAACATATAAAAGTTAACTCTTTTAAAAAAAGTGTCAAATTCTACACATGGTTTTGTAACTTGCTTTTTACTTAGCAATAGATCTTTTCATATACAAATTAAAATTTCTTTGATTTTACTGCCATTTATATAGATGAGCATACCATCATTTATTAATTTGTTCAGTATTGTTGAACATTTAGGTGGTTCCTCATTTTTCACTATTGCTTTAAGCTACAACACAACAGCATCATTCATACATTTTTGAGCACTTGCCAATTATTCAAAATACATTGCCAGACTCAAACCAGCACATTTACTGAGGTTTCTGAGACATTGTCCTCCAGAAAGATGATCTCCAACAACAGTTCACTAGCAATGTTTGAAAAGTGCCATAAAGCCTTTTCAAAGAGCAGAGCAAACCAATGATCCCAAAAACAATCCTAGGAGAGGGAAGAGGCAGATCCACTGCTTTGCCAGGAGACCCTTCCTCTGGAGCTCTGACAATTCACTGAGATAATGTAAATGATTGTCACTCTGTTGCCCCCAACCAAAGCTTGTAAAATGAGAAAACAGCAGAGTTAGATTATTATCCAGAACAATGGAGAGTCCCGGGGGCCTTCTGAGAAGGCATCGCTTCAGTGCGCAGCGTTGTTAAGAAAACAGAGGAAAAGCCAGCATTTGGTGAAAAGCTCGGTGGCAGCAGTTGATAAAAGCTGACGCTTTGGAGGTGCAGAAAGTATTTATTAATCAAATACTTATACAGCATTTATTATGAGCCAGCCACTCTAAGTGCTTTATAAATCTCAAATCATGTAATTCCCCTAACAATCCCATAATAAGGCAGATACCACTTTTAGCCTCATTTTTACAAGGAGGTTAAGTAACTTGTTGGGGATAGTTTTCGAGTCCGTGAGTCTAACTACAAAGTAATGTTGCCCGTCAGGGAATGTCCCCAGTCCCACTAAGAGCACCTCCAGCTGCTTCCACATATACAGGGTGGTAAGCAATCAATTTTCCAATCAAGCAGGAAGCACCATTTAACTGGTATTGCCACAGTAAAAACAACAAAGACCGAACTTTGCACACAAAAAGCCACTTAATACCTAAAATAACTAAGATAATTTTAGATAGCAACATGTTCCCTGTACCTGATTTAGCCCTGGTTTCATTTGTCACTTATTAATTTTAACCATTTATTTGTCTGGAAAGATTCATTTTTCTTTAATAAATCATAACTGGACTATGTAAGGTCTTATACTTTGCAAAGACCTGTGACATATTTCATCTCATTTAATCCCCAAAACAACCACTTTGGAAGGTATTGAGGCTTAGAAAGGCTAAGTGACTTGTTTGTGGTCACTCAGCTAGATAAATAACAGAGGCAGGACATAATGCATGGCTTCTAACTACTTCCCCACTCTGTCCTAGCTACTAGCATCCATAAGCTCACAGCAGACGTTGAAACTAAGGAAAGATGTGAGGGAGCATGTTAATAGGTTAAAAGATATAGGTAGTTATATAGATAGATAAATATCTAGACATACACATCATAATATTTCATGTATTTTGAATTCAACCATCTGGGGAACTCACCTTCCAGAACTCAAAACCACCTGGTTGGTCTATCTATCTATCTATCTATCTATCTATCTATCTATCTATCTATCTATCTGCTTACCAGTAATAAGCTTTCTTTTCCAAGCCCCACAGAACTATTCTTAAATTTCACACATCTCAAGTCTTCTGGATTCTTTTCTCTCTGTAATTGACAGAGGAAGTTAAGGCCACTTTTCATTCATTTATTCATATGTTCACTTCTATAAACCTGCCCTGGTGTCTTCTACACAACTTACCAAAACACTCTCAGTCTCTTTCAACATAAACACGCACACACACACACACACACACACACACACACACACACAGGCCCACAGGTGCACGCACGCACCTATTAGTTGTAGCTAATTTTTGCAAATTTAGCTACACATTTAAAGCATGTTTGTCATATCTTATCCAACATACCTAGGTGTTACTTAGCAAAGATGCTTCTGGTTAGCTGGTCCTTCTTACTGCCTGAAAAGGGAAATTATTCTTTTTCTCTCTAAACTTCCCTATTCTTTGATGTGTCCACATTTTATTGCTTCTCTTCCTCTTTGTTTCTCTTCTCATTTCTTGCCCCTTAAATATCAGAATTATCATAAAATCTGTCCTGGCCCCTTTGTCACTCTAATGTGCACTTCCTGTGTGATCATTTTCATAGATAAAACTGAAAACAGTGTTCTGATGACTCACAAATCAGGAACACAGAATTCCCTTCTTGACGTCTAGAACTTTATATCCAATTACCTCCTGCATATGTTCACCTGAATAGGCCACTGGAACTTTAAATTCAGCATTTCTAAAGCCTAACTCTCTCCTTCCCCCAAATCTTCTCTTTTTCTTGTACCTCTAAGAGACAGGCAATGTCATCCACTCAAGTGAAAAAAACTTAAAATCACTCTTGACTCTTCCCCTTCCCTCAATTTCCACTTCTGTCTCCCACCAGAATAATCAACTACCGTATCCAATTAGGTCTATTTCCCTTCTCTTTTATTCAATCCTCCACTTGCCTACCTTTTCAGGCCTTTGTCATCTTTCTCTGGGAAAACACAACAGCAGCCTCACCTCTGCTCTATGCTTTCCAACCAGGACTGACAATTCTAGTAAATAAATATACAAGATGCCCAATTAAGTTTGAATTCCAGATAAACAATCAGTATTTTTAGTGAAAATATTTTCCAAATATTGATGGGCAGACTATAATTTATCCAGCAACCCTACAAACACATCTTCGATATGGTCATCCAAGTGAGCAGAAAATTTACTATGGTATTCCTGGCTTAATATCCTCAAGCATTCCCCATTGTCCACAAGATTGTCTTTGGCATGGCACACAAAACTGTCCATAACCTCGCCACTCTATACCTCTCCAATTTTTCTCACCTATCTCTCCCTTTATTCACTGTGTTGCAGCCCCACTGGCCTCCTTCTGGGTCCTAGAATGCATGGAGCTCTTTTCTGCCTTGGAATTTGCAGGTCCATCTACCTGGACCACTCTCCCTCAGATCTCTGAATGGCTGCCTGACTCTTATTTTTCAGAACTTAGCTAAATGTCACTCATTCATAGAAACTTTCTCTGGGCATTCTATCTATAGTAGTCCCTGGTTACTCTTCACCTCATTCTTGTTTCTTTTTTTGATAGCATTTCACAATCTCAAAGTATCTTGTTTATTTGCTTACTAGTTTATTATACATTCATTAGAATATAAATTCTGTAAGGGCAAAGACTTTGCTAGTTCACCACTGAACTCCCAAGGTTTAATACAGGTCTTGACACATGGTTGGTGTTCAATAAATATTTATAGAACAAATGAATAAATGCATGCATGAATGAACAAATTAATGAACAGTTAAGCCCTCTAGCCATGAGTTTCTTTTGACTGTTTGCTTATGCCCTGTGCTTCATGCCCTGTCTTAGTCAATTCAGGCTTCCAAAACAAAATACCTTAGACTGGGAGGTTTAAACCATAGAAATTCATTTTATCACATTACGGAGGCTAGAATTCCAACATCAATGTACCAGCATGGTCAGGTTTTGGTAAGAGCTCTTTTCTTGGGTTATAGATGGTTACCCTTCTCACTGAATCCTCACATGGTGGAGAGAGAGAGAGTGAGCAAACTCTCTGGTGTCTCTTCTTATAAGGGCACTAATCCCAACATAATGGCCCCACCTTCATGAACTCATCCAAACCTAATATCTCCCAAGGTCCCCACCTCTAAATACCATCACATTGGGGATGAAGGCTTCAACTTATGCATTTTGGGGAGACACAATTCAGTCCAAATCATGCCGCAAGTGTGATTCCCTCTTTTCCCTTCTGTGTGCTCCAGAATCACCATTTCTATAGACAGATTTCAAGTAAAATAAATCACTTCTTCCTTTGAATCTTGCCAACATCCTATGCACCTGTAGTGCTTTACTGTAACTAGTTTCATACATGACCATCTTCCTTTCTGAGACTTATAAGCTCCCTGAAGGTTGTACAAACACTTCATTGTGCCAGACATGTCTGGCACAATGTCTGGTACACAGAAAGAGTTCAATAAATATTCACTGATTAAATACATAATTGGATGAATGAATATTAGCATCTAAGAAGGCAACATAATGTGGCTAGGACTCAGGGTAGCCAGTATTCATATCATAAAGCTCATAAGAGCTACTCACAGAAGATATATTCTTTCATTCCCTCATAGTCTATTTATAGCTAGTTTTCATGGTATTAATGATTTCCAAGTCAACCTGTATTAGTTTGCTAAGGCTGCTGTAACAAAGTACCACAGACTCTGTAGCTTAAACAACAGAAATTTACTTTCCCACAGTTCTGGAGACTGGAAGTCCTAGATAGGATGTCAGCAGGGTTGGTTCCTTCTAAGGGCTCTGGGGGAAGGATCTGTTCCAGACCTCTCTCCTTGGCTTGTACATGGCCATCTTCTTTCTCTATCTTCACATCATCTTCCCTCTGTAAGTATCTGTGTCCAAATTTTCTTTGCTTATAAGGACACCAGTCGTATTGGAGTGGGGCCCATCATAATGGCCTCATCTTGACTTAATTATACCTGCCAAGATCGTATTTCCAAATGAAATGACATTCTGAAGTAACAGGGGTTAGGACTTCAACATATGGATTTTGGGGAAACACAATTCAGCCTATAAAACAATTTCTGTTATGCTAATGAGAAAAATGGCAGGCAAGTCTGGTCTAAGCAATCACACAACAGCAGAAAGAGAAGTGATATCCAACCACGTGAAGCCAAGGGAGAGAACATGGTGGATGTGGGGACCATAAGGGGGTGGGGGAAGAACACAATGAAGAACAAACACAAGACATTAATAAAAGGATCCCGACCAAAGGGCAGCGTGCACTGCTGTTCGTGAAAATACACAGGGTCTTTAGGAAAATATTTGGTTATGTGTAGAGTAGCTTATTTAATGGAGCAGGAAAGGCTGTAATACATTTTATAAAGCAATCCTTCAAGTATGGTTACATGGTTTTAAATATTGCTTCTTAAAGGTAAACCTCCAGGCATGTGAAAAATTTAGCTACTTAAAAAGACTCAGCCCCTCAGTGGTCCCATTGTTTCCTGATAACTTCCATCTTAAAGTAAATTACCACAGATCATAGAGTAGAAACGAAAAAAACCAAAAGATCAAGTAGTTCCCCAAAATGGGTGAAAATACCAGGAACATACATTCAGGTGAGAACCCATATGTGTAAAATAAGACACATATACTCTTTAATTCTTGTTCTTGCTCTTAGCTTCTCTTCTTTGCCACCCACCTTCTAGGACATCCACTTAAACATCCTGGAAGAGTGAATCACCATGTGTATGTAAACCCAGCATTGGTTTCTTGGAAGTCTGGCAGGTGAATCATATTTCATAAATTTTGCCTTTAACAATTTCATTTGTAAAGAAGTTTTCATGTTTCCCAAATGTACAGTGTGTCTGTTAAGAAATTGAAACATGGTAAAAGAATGCAGAGCTTGTTAAAGCTAAAAAGTGTTATGTTATATACTTTTTGTATCATAAGATATTTTCACATCATCATGTTGTCTCCATATTCATTTCTTAACCACAACTATTATTGTAATTGCATTAATTATGGTAATGCTAACTGTTTTAACAAATATCCCAAAATATATATAAGGTTCAAACACACTGTCTTGAGTATTTGGGATGGCTAAGCTCCTCCTTTGGCAATCCTAACACTTTCATATTTGAAAATGAGTCAAGTATATGGATATTATATTCCAATTCCAGTTAACAAAGAGAGAACTCTTTGTATGTTGGATATTCCCAAATTCTTTCCTCAGTAGATTAGGAGATTTGGATTTGGTCTGAATTTCTTTATATTCCTGAAATCTCCTTGTGGAATTCTTCAACTTAGACCAGTGTCTGGACAGCTAGAATTATGGTGAGCACTGCAACATAAGTGACAACAAAGCTTACCTACTTAATGTGCCATAGGCCATAAATAAATAAGACTGCTCTTTGGAAAACTTCCAAAGGGGTTAATTTCTACCTCTTGGAAGAACCAAGTGCTTCCATTTATGTAAGATCGCATTTATTTCATAGTATAGAAAGAGGTTTAATAAAATATTGTATGTAGAGCACTTAGCTCAGTACTTGGATATAGGAGACAAATAATAATACACAGAATATGGCCTTATACAAGCAGCACTCGAAGGATATGCATTCAGATATTAGGAGTGATTTGCTCTGCTTGGTAGTATTTCGAGTATTACTTCTTTTGCCTGTCTATATTTCTCTGTTTACGGTAAACATTTATAGGTTTATAACAAGTAAAATTAAAAAGCTATTTTTAGCTTTTAAGATAATATTTTAAATTCCGTGCTAGTGTTTATTAATTCATCTCTCTTTACACCTGAAGTTTCCCTGTTAAGTGGATAGTCCAAAATACCCATTTGCAAAAAAGGGTCCTATTACCATTAGGAGTTTAACATGTGTTTAAATTTTTGTTAGTGACACACAGATAGAACCATAAAGCATACATGAAAGAAAATACTTTCTCATCTAAGAAAGAAGTCATTTTTTGCTTCAACATTCTAGGTTGGAAGACAAGTATTAATAGCGGATAACCTGATAATCATAACAACATTTTCAATTGAGAGATGGATCACTGCCTGAAAGTCTGAGTAACCCAGGCGTTCCTGAAATTCTGTGGTGGCTTCTGTTCTCACCCTGTGTCTACTCTGAAATTACACTCAGCTCTTTGCCGCATCCCCAAAAGAAATCCGACACTAAAATTCATTCATAAGTAATGTCAATTTTACTGAAGATTTCTAGGGGAGATGAAGAAAGGAAATTACATCATATATCACCCAGAAAAACTTAGTAAAGTTAATCTTCACTGTTTACCCCCTTCTCCTGTGTCAGTCAGAAAATCCTCTCTACTGTCCGAAACCCAGCCTTGGGCTTGTTGCCAGCAATACCCTCCACAAACAACAGCCCTCACCATTGCAATAAAAAACAGACCAATAACTACTTAGCACAGGTTAAGTCTGGTCCGTAAGTGTTTTATGTTCCTTCTCAGGCAGTTTATCAAAATATTCACCCAATAAAACAGGTATGTGTGTGTGGTGGTGGTGATGGAAGTGAAATTTCGTAGCTAAGAGAATATTATTTCCACCAGATGGATAAATACACAAAGTCATTGTACACCCATAAACATATATGAATAAATACACAATATGAAAGTGACAAGGACTCTTTCAATTCTGCTCTCAGCCTGTCCTTGTCCCAAGCTTTGGCTCCCGAGAAGAAAGAGCTGGCCATTCCTGGAGCCCTTGGTGACAGGACTGGGGCTCCTTAACTTAAGTTCCCTCTACGTGGGAGCCTTCGGTATGCCCTCTCAGAAGGCACATTGCAGTGGCTTCCGAGAACACATGGAGCCTCCCAATGCAAAGTATTTTTTAAGAAAACTTTTTTAGAAATCTAAAAAACAATTTCCTCTATACTTTTGTATAACACTTGACAAATCAAGATGAATTTTAATTGGAAATACATAGCAAACTTTGACTTTCCTTCAATAATCATGTGTCCTATTAGTATATAAACTATAACATGAGGGTAGGAAGACTTACCTTGATAGCTGTCATGAATCCAAATTCAAGTTTTTTTCCAACTATTTACGCCATCACTCAGCAACCATTTAGTAATTGCCCAGTTACTGTTTCCAAGTATGTGGGCTCTGGCTTGTAAAGTCAGAGTGGGAAAGAGGAAAACCCAGCCTACAAAGTTTCCATCAAATAAGTCTAAACTCCAGACGTGTCTTGAGTCACTCTGACTCTGCTTGGTTATTGAAATTCTATGGAAATTTTTTCTCCTCATTGGCACTACTCAAACCTCCAGACCACTGGTTTCCAGCCTTATGGTGCACTGTGCTGTTTTTCCCTAATTGCTTTTTGAAACATAAAGAGTGTAACTCTTCCACTTTCATCCTTGCTGTTTTGGGGGTTTCAAAATTTATGCTCACATATTATCTAGGTTATTCTTATTTTAAAATAAAGACAATCACAATTTTAGGTTTTAATAGCTGAATTCTTCATATGCCATTGCGTCTCAAAACCCAAGTTGCCCACTCTGTCTGAGGTGGCCACATTCCACGGTTGTCCCAGAAGTACCTAATGAATACAGCTTTCCCCCAGCAAATCTGTGAAGGTGGAGAGCATGTTAGCCCTGGATAGCCTCTGACTCCCCTTTGCTAGTCCTTCCCCATTATCATCAGCATCTTATCCTCCAAGCGTTACCCACATCTCAGGCATCTATCATTTCTTGAGATCCCAGAAACAAATAAAGAACTGAGTGAGTTAATCTCTTAGGAATATATGCAGTTCAAAAAAGGCGCAAAGGTTTCAGGTGAATTTAGCAAATCTCTGATGGGCATAGTTAAGACTCCAGAAGGGAATTGTCTCAGGGCAGGACCCTTAATACAGTTGGTTTCATCCTGTTGGCCACCATATACTCTTCAGAGCGAGGCATCATATTGGACGAGGGACAACACTCTGCATTCTCTGAACCTCACTTGCTGCATCTGCACCTACTCTCAGGGTTGTGTAGAAAAATGGGACTGTGTAAATACAAACAAGTAATATTTTATGAGTGCATGTGAAAACTGGTGAAATCTGAATAAGGCCAATGGGTTAGTTAACAATATCGTACAATGACATTTCCTGGTTTTGGTATTTTACTATAGTAGTGTAAGATGTTACCGCTGGGGAAAGCTGGGTGAAGAGTATACTGGACTCTCGTACTATTTTCTGAACTTCCTGTGAGTCTATAATTATTTCAAAAATAATTTTTGTGTGTGCGTGGAAAAAAAGTGAGAAAGGAATTTAAAGTCTTCCTAGAAAGGTTCAGTGCATTAAAGAAATACTAAAGTTTTACCTGCCTCATTTCCAGTATCTTTTATGTCCCCAAGTACTGTGTGCAACATTTTTAAGTAACTAATAATAACTACCCCCCCCGTAAACTCATTAAGCAAGAAGCATCTTTAATTCTCCAAAAATATCATTTTGAAAAGCATTAAGGTGATTTTTCTCTTTTGCCAATTTTGAGCACAAGCCATCCTCCTGACTCGCCCAAATGTGGATACGGGTGAAGTGGAGAAATTAATGTTTTGCATGCTTTTATCAAATACCAAAAGAAAGGCTGGTGTTCTAATATTCAAAATAGGACTTTGCATAAAGACAACTAGACCTTTATGGCAGATTATTATTTGGGGAAACGATTGTCTAAATTCCTCCATCTCCCCTTTAACATATTCAGGTACTGACTTGATTGCCAAAACATAGAGTTTTCATTGAGGAAGGTCCAGAAGGAGAAAAGACTGCTCCTTTTTGGCCTCAGTGAACTGCAGAAAGGAGGAGAAAAAAGAAAGAATAGAAGAAGCCATCAGATATTTGTATCAGTTTTTATATCTCTGGCAGCCCAAAACATGTTAGGTTCATGAGACAATAACTTATGGGGGTACAGGGGAGGTGGTCTTGCATTGTGAACTTGGGGAGGAAGCTATCCTGATCCAATGTAAGGTGCAGTCATAGACACAGAGCAGAGTGGTAGACAGATGGAGCCCCTGAAGTTAGCTTTCCTGAGCTACTCAGTTTCCCTGTGGCCTGGATCCTGAGCTCAGGGCCAGCAGTGTGAGAGAGGAAATCCCACAATAGGGGATAAGACTGGATTTCAGGGCCAGCCAGATAGACGGAGGATGTCGTGAGAGACTCAGAGGCTGAGGCGGCTAAGCCAGATGGATGGACCTTGAGTTCACCACTGGTAGATTTCAAGCTTGGAGATGAATAGGGCAATTCCATGAAAGGCAGAAAGGAACTTACTTCTGAGGCCAGAAGATGCCAGCCAGAGCACACTCACGGACAACAGGAGGTCAGGGATCTCTCCCCCCCAGCCCCACAAGGTCAGAAACTCCACTTCTTTTAAACCTGGACTCCAAGCAATAGAGAAGGAGGGGGGAGACACTCTATGAGAACTAAATATTTTCATCCTAGAGCGTCTGAACACTACTCCAAAACATCACTCACATTGTAAGGTCACACTAGTCTTTAAACAGGACTAGATTTTGGTTAAATTTTTTCCCTGTCAACAAGCATATGGTGACTCCTCTGCATACCTGAATATAATGCAGTTAATTATGAGATAAATTTTTTAGTCTGCTGTCCATGTGTCTTGTAAACTACAGGCAATCTACATGGTACCTGGGTGGCTAGAGAAAAGAAGAAAGATCAGAACTGAGCAGAATTTGTTCTCACTCAGGTTTAAACATATGGCAGGACAAATCATGTTATTACATCCTTACATCTAAAGTCTCTCTAAGCATAGTTTAGTGTAGCCGAAGCCCTTAGCATTTTTCTAACATAAGCTTAAACGGGTCCAGATAAGTTTAACTTAGCATTTATTGAGCCCTTCTCAATCAGACACATTGGTAGTTACTGGTACAAAGATGAGTAAGACAAGGGTCTTACTCTCAAATTGCTCACAAGCATCTAAGTAAATCATTGTGATACAATATATGCACTAAAACTACTTTAAAAGACAGTGACGTCAACGTACGTTCTGAAGTTAAGGTCCATCAGAACAGAACAAAGATCTATCAGCCAGTCTTTCACTAAGACTCTAGTTGACAATGTAACTGAATCTCAATAATGTGTCTAATAGTACCTCTACTGTGGTTTAAAATATTATATTTTAAAATTCATGGGTTGTTTTACATGGTCATTAAAATGCTTTTTTTTCTGCAATCTAATTTTTAAGACTAGTCTGAATTCTATCACATTGGGACCTATAGGCTTGCTGTAAATTTTCAGAGCAAGTATCAACCTATAATTGAAGCACTTTTCACTTTTCTAAGCATATTTCATGTGTTATTTCACTTAATCCTTACAACGGGCATTAAATTATCCTGTTATCAATGAAAATGAACAACACAGAGTTCACGCAACGTGATGCAAGGGTCCGCCTCTGACTACTGTGCACACTTCCTCTTCCCTGTGCTTTTCCTAAAGCACCTGGCAGGTCTTTCCATGTAGTACTAGTTTATACAAATTGGCTTTGTTGCTCCATATTTACCAACGTGTATTCTTTAGAACACTAGAACTATATGCATAGGCTGCTGGTACCCTCTGTTTTGATTAAAGTTTTTTTTAAGTAAAACTAATCCTTGAAGCTTTTGGTATATTAATGTGTACTGTGTATATTTCCAAAGGACATAACAGTGCTTAGTACTTTCTAAGCGTATAAACTGTTTTGTAATGGAGCTTTCCAGGTCTATTAGGTTTCTCTAGAGAAACAGAACTAATAAGATATAAATAACATATATAATATATTACATATATATTAAATATGTATAATATTTATTGATTTATTGATTTTAAGGATGGGCTTACACAATTTGCAGGCTGGCAAGTCCAAAGTCTGCAGGGTGGGCCAACACTCTAGGGACCCAGGGAGGAGCCAATATTCAGTTCAAGGCCGAAGATCTGATGTTGTAAAGGAAGTCTTAAGGAAGTCTTCTGGAGAAGTCCCTCTTGCTTGAGGATGGCAGACTTTTGGTCTATTCAGTCTGTCAACTGATTGGATGAGGCCCACCACATTATGAAAAACAATCTGTTTTTCTCAAAGTCCACAGATTTAAATGGGGCAAAAATACCTTCACAGAAATACCCAGAATAGACCCAGGCAAACTAATACGTAAAATTAACTGTCACACCAGTAGATTAGGATTCCACAGAAATCACCTTAGAAAACACTGCCCTGGCTGGATTATCAGCTCCTTAAAGGCAAGACCTGGGTTTTTAAGTTCTTGTATCCTTCAATATCTTGATTAATTGATAGTAAAAGACTGTAATTATGATAAAATGGAATGAGCACTGGACTTAGAATCAAAAAACGTGGAGTCCAATCCTGGCTCAACATTCTAGTAACCTTGTGGTTTCAAGGAAATAATTCAGTCTCTATTCTTATCAGGTTTGTTACATG
Organism: Balaenoptera borealis; assembly: GCF_965194805.1. NCBI lineage: Eukaryota > Metazoa > Chordata > Mammalia > Artiodactyla > Balaenopteridae > Balaenoptera > Balaenoptera borealis. The sequence goes on from NC_138873.1 coordinate 31,305,344, forward strand.
TGGACTGGGAGTAATCATAACTATATCAAATTAAATGAGAAGATACGTGAAAGTGTTTGGTACATACACTTATGAATTTAAAAATGTTTCATGAAGCAAACAATTAAAACTCCATGACAATGTCAAAGTATATCTCTGAAAATCAATACACTTCATGTTATTTTTGTCTGTTATCAATACTTATTCATTTTGTTTTTTTAGCCAAAAATGAAACACATGTCATTTTAATGTTACCAAAATGGGGTATAGGACAAACCATATGAAATTGTCAATGTTTAGTAGTTTTTGAATTACAAGAATGGCAATTTCATTTGGTTTATCCTAATACGAATAGGTGGTAAAATGCAGGGTTACACTTGAGGTTATTATAGCTAACAGACTTGTTATTGCTAATTAGGACTTGGTAGGCCCCATTCATTATTGTCTCTGCCTACAAGAAGATTTTATTCTGGGACAGAATGACTCAGAGTGTCAAACAGAACTGAAAGAAAAAAATTTGATCACTTTTTTGATTTGGTGGCAACTTTTAACAAATCTCCTTTATCTAGTTTTTTATTCTTACCGTGTATTGCAGGAAATGGTTATGAGAGGTCCGAGGGGAAAAGAAACTTCTCTTAATAGCCACTCTGGCTTCCTACTGCTCCTTGAACATACCAGGCACATTACTTCATAGCTTCCCCATGCATCTGCCTGGCCAGCACGTTATCTCCCCCAATTCTTTATCAGGTCTCACCTTCTCAAGGAGGCCTACCCTGACCACCCTATTTATTATTTTTAGCAAACTATCCTCCACATTTCCACTACCCATTGTCCTGGTCCTTTTTTATTCTGCCTTATGTTTTCTTTTTATCCATAGCATTTATCTCTTTCTAACATATATAATTTAATTTTCTTATTTGTTGTATCTATTATTTATTGTTTATCTTTCTCACTAGCACATAAGCTTCTCAAGGGCAGGGATCTTTGTTGATTTTGTTCACTGATTATCCAAAGCCTCTAGAACAGTGTCTGGAACACAGTAGGAGCTCAGTAAACATTAGTTGAATAAATAAATTTAATGAGAAGATCTCGAACAGGCAAGACATGTTGTTGAATGACTAGGAAAAGGTAGTTGGTTCCAGACTCAAAGGGACAGCAAGAGAGGAAGATATTTCGTATCAAAGTAATCGATTACATATTTGATTCTAAATTTCTGTTTTTATTTTGTGGAAAACTCTGCTGAAATGCTGTAAGAGACTGAAGTCACAATCTGAGGTGATAGCTGATGATGAAATCATCAGAATAAGTCCATTTTCTGAGATGACATCCAGACAGATCGGGAGGAAACATATGAATCTACTGCCAAAGCCAGTTGATCAGAGCCACTGTGGACAATCTGTTTCCGGTTTTTTCAGTATCCCAGAGTAACAAGATTAAGCATTCTTTTTTCTTCCCCCTTAAATTGCTAATGTGTGTATAACTTATAAAAATATTCTTGGACCTAACCAATGAATAAGGACTGTAACAGAGGCAAACCAAATTTAAAGATCAGGGCAACCACAAACCATAATGGAGGGTGCTATTAATGTGACTAACTCATCCTGGTAGGAAATATAGGAGTCAAACCTCCAAATCACAGGGCAAAGATCAACCTGACACAATCCACAAATTTGAGTCACTGAAATTGTGCCCAAACCCAAGTGAAGCAGAAACAATTGCCTTGTTCATTCAAGAAGAGTGCTTTCTATGTGATTGAGAGAGGGCAATGTTACCATGGCAGAGCCTCTGTTGCACATATTCTAGATCTGGTAACTTATTGAATCCTCATAACAACTCCATGAGGTGGGTACTAAATGATTCCCCTTTTACAGATGAGAAAACTAAGTTGTAGTTTTAAGAAACTTGCTCCAGGTCACACAGCTAGGAAGCCAGGATTTAAAGCCCAGTGGCTGTAACTTAGGAATTCATGGTCTTATCAATTCACTACCACCTCATAACACAACAGAGAAGAGATGATTCCTTGGGAGACTATTTATTATAAACAAACTTTACAGCTAACACATTAAATAGAGAAGACACTATGCAAATCATTAGGCAAAATTTCTTAATTTCTAGAAATAGGAAAAATTGTTTAAAGTCTTTGTTTATCCCTTAGACGTATAGAACATTATACTTTAGTGGAGTGAGCCATATGAGATGGACTAGCTAGCCGCTCCAGATTTCTTCTACACCTACGCATCTTTAATTTACACACTGAGAAACATAATATCGTAGAATAACAGAACTAGCCTAGGTCTAAGCCTGGTGTCATGATTTACTAGTTGTTATTCAGCTACGTTTACAACGTGGATTTGGGACAAGTCAGAATTGTATGAATCCTCTGTCGTTGGAAGGCTGAGGTTTGTTCCTGTCTTGAAGTTTGTTCAAGCGTGAGTCCACTGATTGAGGGAGTGATTGTGGTCTTCCAAGGGTGCTGTGTAAAAAGGAAGTTGTTTCCTCCAACAACCTTGTTTGTGTTTTTGAAAACTGTTCCAGTTTATGTCCTGTCTCCATTCCCAGGCCCAGCCCTCTCAAAGTAAACAGATGACAAGCAGTAGTGGTAGGGTAGTGGTGATGCAGGGGTGGGGATGGAGGTGGAGGAAGGAAAGAGATGTCCCTAGGGCAAGAAGATTTCCAAAGAACCCAAATGTAATTTGGAAATAAACTCAAGTGCCAAAACCAGATGGGATTTATAGCATCAAGATCAGTCAAATCTATAAGCATAAATATAGACTGAGAGAAATTTCATGTACTTATTCTAAAATGATCAAACACTGATGGACATTCTTATACTAAATGCCAGCTAAATTAAGGGCTAAAGATGAATTCTTGGCCCATAAATAGGTACACCTCTTTATCCCATTCATCTCCAGCCATCTGCTTCTACTTGCCCAGAAAACTCATTTGTTTCTGATGTTTTGTGGAAGAACAGAATCTGAGCTTCCTTAATTCAGACTATGGCACTAAAAACCATGAAAGGAAAGCAAAGAAGGAAGGAAGGAAGGAAGGAAAGGAGGAAGAGAGGGAAGGAGGGGAGGGGAGGGGAGGGAAGAGCAGGGGAAGGGAAGAAAGGAAGGAAGGAAGGGAAGAAAGAAAGAAAGAAAGAAAGAAAGAAAGAAAGAAAGAAAGAGAGAAAGAGAGAAAGAGAGAAAGAAAGGAAGGAAGGAAGAAAGAAAGAGGAAGAAAGAGAGGAAGGAAAGAAAGAATAAAAAGAGAAGGACGAATGGAGAAAGGCATTGAAAAAATAAATTTCCATAATCTTAACTAAATCTGGAAAATAAGCCAACATTTAAAATTTCCCTTCTTTCCAAGTCTGCTCCCAAGACCTTAGCTGACCCCATCTGGGTTAGAATGTTCTCTTTCTACAAACAAGAATTAATTGCAATCCTTGATTCAGTAACATTGGAACTCACAAAAATGTCCCTCTTATATGCCTGTTTACCAAAACACGTACAACTAAAACCAGAAGTAATATGCGTTTCCTCTATTTAAAAAGCAAGTAATTCTGTAGTATTAAAGTATCATTTATATACAAAGCACTTGTCAAAACTTTAGTTGATCGCATACTTTGATGTCAGCAGAATAAAAAGGAAAGACAACTGCATCACCTGAGAGGTGATATAGTTCTATTGGCCAAAAGACAAAAAATAACTCAAGAAGACTTGGGGTGATGACTGGTCATGGATGCTAACATGGATTCTTACTACACCCACCTGAGGCTCCATTAATTCTCAGCTACACATTTTGGGTACTAATTTGTAAAAAATCAAGGCATTTATTGAAATATCAAGTAGTCATTTCCTGACTTACTCCAATAAGTTAAATTTTCTGATAGAAAGGGTTTTTTAGATCCTTAAAACATAAGTATTTTCCTGAAATTTTGAAATTCACCTGAGAAAAACATTTGACTCTGAACCAAAGTAATGTGGATTGACATTTCTCCAAATCCTATGTTCAAATATTACATTCAAAGGAGAGCTATGCCCAGGGGCCATGAATTAATAGAGTTTAACTGTTATAATCATTGGTTGATGTGATTATGTGTGATTTTAATAATGTGTAATATATATTATATATTTTTTATATGTAGATGTAGTTTATATATAAAATGTTTATATATGTAGTTAAATAGTATAAATATATACATGTAGTTTGGATAGTGTTACAATGAGTATGTGTTTCTTTTATGATTTAGAAAAAATAAATTATTTCCATTCTTGGTGGGGGAAAGCTACATCTCAGTAAATTCAGATTTTGAATATACCAATTTAGGAATTAAAGTTGTGCCAATATAGTACTTTAATTTTTAAAAAATAAAAGTGCCATATATATGTTTACCAACTTCTAGGAATTTTCACAGAAGATACACTTTGAACAAAATTACATATGGATTAGGTTATTCATTGCTGTATATTTGTAACTACAAAATATTGGAAACAGTTAAAGGCCCTTACATAGGAGATTGACTTAATTAACTATGGTAGTCAACAGATTTTGACAAAGGAGTGAAGGCAATACAATGGAGCAAAGGTGGTCTTTTCAACAAATGGTGCTAGAACAAGTGGACATCCACGTGCAAAGAAAAAAAATTAATCTAGATAGAGACCTTACACCCTTCACAAAATTAACTCCAAATGGATCATAGACGTAAATGTAAAACACAAAATTATAAACTCCTAGAAGAGAGCATAGCAGAAAACCTAGATGGCCTTGGGTATGGTGATGACATTTTAGATACAACACCAAAGGCGTGATCCATGAAAGAATAACATAACTACACTGAAGGGGGAAAAATTAATACAAGTCATTTTGGAACACAGAATTGTGATTATAAATTTTTAGTCTAGAGACACAAAGAACTAAAAACATTTCTTGAATTCTACTTAGTAGATTTGTTTCTCTCAGTGGTGTTGGTTAGTAATTCCTTCATTCTTCATATTATAGGATTGAGCAAATGAGTAAGTATGTTGATAATGTTGGGAACCAAGTTTCTCACTGTTGGAGAAGGAAGATACCATTATGAAATGGGAAAGAGTTAGAAAGAACCATGTAGTACTGAATGGTAATTGAACTCATTGCATTTTACACATGTAATTATAAATATAAATAGAGATATAAATAGAGACACATAGACAAAGAGAGGTAGCTATAGATTGTACTCTTGTTGACTAAAGGAGCCTAGATACAATGATACGCCAGAAGTAATTAGGGCACCAGCACCCACTAAATGGAACCAGGGCTCCTTGGAGAAATGGCTGATTCCAGAGTTAGCATAGATAAGTACAAGATGAGCTTAAAACATTATTTTTGGTATCAGAAATTAAGGAAGTGCTCAGAAAATAATGAGGATATGTCAAAAGGACACAAGAACCCACCTGCAGGAGCTTGCACAGCCCAAATTTGGGGCAATTTGAGTACTTAACTAAACAATGATTCTGTGTATTTTAATCAATTGGAATAAAAAAGAATCCATGAGTCTATATAAATAAGAAACAAATAATAGGGCTTCCCTGGTGGCGCAGTTGTTAAGAATCCGCCTGCCAATACAGGGGACACGGGTTCGAGACCTGGTCCGGGAAGATCCCGCATGCCGCGGAGCAGCTAAGCCCACGCGCCACAACTACTGAGCCTGCGCTCTAGAGCCCGTGTGCCACAACTGCTGAGCCCGTGCGCCACAACTACTGAAGGCCGCGGGCCTAGAGCCCGTGCTCCGCAATAAGAGAAGCCACTGCAATGAGAAGCCCGCGCACCGCAACGAAGAGTAGCCCCCACTCACCGCAACCAGAGAAAGCCCGCGCACAGCAACGAAGACCCAACGCAGCCAAAAATAAAAATAAATTTAAAAAAAGAAGGAAATAATAAACAAACAAAAATAAGAAGGGAAAGCTTTTCCTTACAGTAGAAAGCTAATAAATGTAGAAGGAATAATGGCAGTATTTAAAATCACCCTTTTGCAATTGTCATAGTAAAAATTGAATCAGGGAAGAATTATTAATGGATACTAAAGACAGGTGAAAATTTAATGAGAAACAGAATATTGATAGGGGCTCGAGTATCTCCCCACTAATAACTTCTAAATTATAAGGAGAAAGTACTATCTTTGCAGCAGAGAAACCTGGTGAACACCAACTTAACCAACTGACCAAATTTGGCATCAATAATAATGGCAAAATTGAACATCTTGTGCTTCCAGAAGTGAAGCACCAAGGACACACTATCACTGATGTAGTGTTCCTGCCAAAACTGCAAAACATGGATCCAATCATAAGGACATATCAGACAAACCCAAACTGAGGGACAGCCTACAAAATAAATAGCCTGGACTCTTCAAAACGTTGACATTATTTGGTAAAGGCTGAGGAACTGTTGTACCAAAGAGGAAAGAAAACTTAATGCAATGCATGATTCTGTTTTGCACCCCAGAAAATAAAATCTTTTAAAGGACATTATTGAAAATGAGAAAAAATTAAATTTGATCTGCAAATTAAATAATGATATTGTATCAACATTAAACTTCCTGACTGTGGTTGTGTGACTTAATGTCCTTGATCTTAGGAGATACACCTTAAAGTTCTGGGGTGGTAAATGGGCATAATGACTCCAGTGTACTCTCAGAAAGTTCAGGGAAAAAAATAAAGCTATCCATAAACATACATAGAGAGAATATTAACAATCAGTGAAGATGGGTGAAGGTTAAACAGAGTTCTTTATACTATTCTCACAACCTTTCTGTATCTTTGAAGTTCTTTCTAAATAAGTATTTTTTAAATGCAACTAACTTTATTATTTACATTTTCAGATTTTTAAAATAAGACAAGATCATTATTTAAAAAGTAGGCTACATACTGAAAGTTATAAAGTAACGATTGTAAATCCCCTGTAATTCCATGAATTGTTAAATCAGTGGTGTCTTTCCTTCAGAATGATTTTACACATACATATTTCTTTTTAATGGGATAAGATTATACCAAAAAAAAATTATACAATCTCTATGCCAAATATGCAATTTTAATGTTTCTCTGACTGAAATTTTTATTTCTATGTTGAGCACCCATTTGATCTGATATCAAAAACAATTTAGTTGCTTTAAGAGAAACTCAGAAGCAATGAGGGCAACCACAGTTAAACTCAGTTCAAGGATGTAACCATCCTTCACTTGTCTCCCCCCAAAGTGGAGTCTAAATTCCAGGTTATCTTATCTAGTTTCCAGGCCACAGTGGGGCAGGGGACCACTGATTGGAGGAATTCTATCTGTAAACAGGGCATCAACATTTTTGCCACATAGCTGGAAATAGTTTCCAATTTTTGTCTTGTCTTTCAGCTTCTCTGAATTGTACATTTTAAAACTAACTCTATAAGTAGAGTTAAAAAAAAAAACCCAATGGCCCTAAGCTAATATTTAAATTACTTATAATTAATGACCATAATTCCATTGAAGTCCTAATAGAAATAGTTTGTTTTTTTGAAGCTCATGCCACAAGATTTTTTTCTCACCAGCAAAGCCTGTGTCCCTGTATGAACTGGTCTATATATATCAGAAATGAATCTGGAACATTGCCAGTCTGCAAACCAAAAATCTGACCAATGGTATTGCCTCCCAAATGAGTACTGGAATCTCTTTGCTTAATAATCACATTTTGAAAAATTAAAGAGATACATATATAGTTTTTAAAAATTTGTATGCAATGCCAAAAGTCACAAGATAAAAATTTTATCTCCCTCTGTCTCTTAGTATTAATTCCTGCCTCTCTCCACCCTGGCTTTAGTGTACAAATCAAGGTTGACAAACTTCAGACCGTGGGCCAACTCTAGCCCCCCAACTACTTTTGTAAATAAAGTTTTATTGGAAACAAGTTACTCCAATTCCTTTTACATATTATCTATGACTACTTCCTTGATGTAATGGCAGAGTTAATTAGTTGCAGCAGAGTCTGTACAGCCTGAAAAATTCTATTATCCAGCACTTAAAGAGAAGTTTTGCTAGCCCCTGAAAAATGATAGTATACTATACATGCTATTCTACCACTTCTCTTCATTTAACAATAGTCATACAGTCAATATGTAGATCAACTTCTTTCTTTATAGTAGTGGAATCGCATTCCATTGTTTGCTTAAATAAACACCATAATTTGCTCAACAAGTCTTTTAGGTTATTTTCTGGTCTTCGTAAAAGGTGATATTTTCATGCATTTGTGCAAAGTATATCTGTTGGCACCACTTTTACAAATGAAATTACTGAATAAAGGTAATGTGTACTTTTTATTTTAATAAATATTGCCTGATTGCCAAGTATAAAAAGTTTTATAACAAAACTGATGTAGAACTGATTCAAAAGGGAGACCTACTTCTCCTACTCTCCCTTCTATTTAGATAATGCTGGGAAGAAAAATATAGCCCAGGATTATAAGAGAGATAATAAATATAATAAGGAAGGAACAACATAGCACAATCTCTGGCAAAAAAAGTGTACCTTTAAAATAATATGTTTTTATTGAAATGAAAAAGAGAAGAGAATAATGAAAATTATACAACATGGCTTTTAGAGGAGTTAAGGAAAAATAGAAAACTTTGTTTTACATTCTTCTGCAGAAAAAATCATTTACAGTTTGCCAAAGTTGTTTTATATATTAAGTTAAATAATGGTTTCAAATGTGGGCAAATATGTCTTTAGTTGCAGAATATCAGAGACAGGCTGTTCTTTTTCCTGATAAAAGTCAAGCCCAGTAAGAAGTTCCACATCACGGACCCGGGCAACATGTGCGTTGAATCTTTCTTCAATCCAAAGAGCTTCTGGTTTATTTTCCTGAAAAAGAAAAACAAAAGACTATTTTCCCTGGGGCATGATTTTTCATTAACAGAAAGATCTTTTATTACTTAGAAGTTGTCCTTTCTCCTGTGTTTTTTTGGTTGTTGTTGTTTTTGTTCTTGTTTTTTTTACTGAGGTATAATTGACATAAACAGCATTCTATTAGTTTTAAGTGTACAACATAATGATTCAGTGTTTGTTCCTGTGGTTTTTATTGCCTTAAATCTTAATTTGATACAGCTAAATTTTGTTGTATATTAAAAGAAAAAGAAAAAGTACAAAGTATACTATAACAAATACAGACTGCCATAAAGTCATAAAGTACAGCCAATTTTATATTTACTTCAGATACAAATTTTTTTTAAAACTGAGACATTAAAGATGAAGTTAAGTCCCCACATTCCTCTACTCAGAGTTAATCGTTATCATGAGTCAGTGTGAATCCAGTCTGTGTTTTTACACTTTTACTGCACATCAGTATACAATATATAGCATTGATTTATGTTTTCAAATTTATAGAAATCATGTAAGTGGCATTCTATAATTACTTTTTCATTCAATATTATGTTTGTAATCTATTCATAGTGAAATATCTAGATCTAGTTAAATCATTTGTTTTTAGCTATGGTTTGTGGTAGCACAGTTTATTTTTTTCATTGCCATATTGCTAGTATTTTTGGCATTATAAATAATAGTGTCATGATAAATTACCACATGTCTTCTGTGTTCAAGAACATGAGTTTCTAGGATATAGAAATGGAATTGCTGGGTCATAGAGTATATGTAACTTTAACTTTACCAGATATTAAACCTAGCACTCCTCAAAGTGTTTATACCAATTTATAGTTCCATTGGCAATGGAGGATAATCCCCATTTCCCCACATCCTTACCAAGCCATGATGTGAAATAGTGCTTTATCCCTGTTTAAGTGTTATTACCCTGAGTTTGACTGAGTATCTTTTCAGATATTTCTTGGCCATTTGACTTTCAATAGGTTTTTAACTACATATAAAAAACAGTATAGTTAAAAATAGTATAATAAATAGTATAGTAAAAACAATTTTGTATACTATATATACTGTATATATAAAGGTTAGTGCAATAATTTAGAGCCATGGATTTCTGTGAAATTCCTTATTCTTTATTTATTAATTTTCTGATATTCATATGATATTGCTAAATTTCCAGTTAAATTTTTAAAAAGTAAGAAAGTTTACAAGTTTGTTTAATTAGATGGGTCTGCTTAAATGACTTTCAGTTGACTTCAGCATACTGGTTTACTTGTTTTTTAAATATGCAAGATTAAAATAGGCAGCTACTATTTGAGCCAGAGAAAGTATAAGACGAAATTACTGTTTGTTTCGAACCTCTAAAGTATTTCTCCATGTGAGATTCATGAGGTGAGTTATTATTTTTTAAAATAAATATGTGATGTACTAATATTAACTCATATTTCTAATGGGAATCCAATTCAGTCTTTTTTTCTTGCCTGCACTATTTCACATTTTAGTAACATTTAATAGTTTTGATGACTTTTTTCATAAAGTTTCCGCCCCGTGGCTTTTATAACTCTATTTTCTCCCAGCTTATTTGGTATCCACCTAACTGAATGTTTAGGGAACACCTGACAGTCTTCACTTTTTTAAAACTGCAATGAAATGATCTTAATGATCTTAAATGAAATGAAATGTACTTAAATGATCTTAAGTACAACATAATTATAACTAGGCAGGGGTGATACTCAAGCTATTCTGTATCAGATAGTTCACCAGCACCAACCAATCTGAACAGAAGCCAGCTGTAGACAACTGCTCTAGCTGTACCACTGCATCCCAAGAGAATAAAAGCCTTGTGTATATTGAGTTTTTATGAGCCATATTTAAATATATGCTTTTAGATTTATATATATATATAATTTATTGATTGATTACATATGTATTAGACCTGTTGCATAAATAGAAGTATTGTATACACCTAAAATACAACTCAATTTGTTAGTTTTTTGAGGCGATACCAGTTTCAGTACTTTTCTCCCCTAACCACCTCCTTAATCTCTTCCTTATTCACTTACAGTCTCGTTATCACTGCCGTCACACTAATGAAACCATTTTGTCAAGGATGACCTAACTGAGTAGAATTTTTGTAGACCTTTCACTTAGCTATTACCCCAAGCTTCTGAAAGTTCCTTCTTTGTCTTCCATAGCTCTGCTTACTTGTTTGATGACACCTTCTGTTTCCTCAGCTGACTTTAGTTTTTTCCATCCTGGAAGAATAGACATTTCCCTCCATCTGATCTTTGGATCTCTTCTCTCTATTTTCTTCCCTTTGGAAATTTTATTTCACTCCCATGATTTAATACCAAATCTATCTCTATAGTTCTGTTCTCTTCCAAGTGCCATACCTGTATTGTCTACCCCTAATTCTATTTACAGTACAACTGTGTACCCCCAATTGCATTTCCAATATATACTAAGTTACAGTAATGATAGTCACTTGGAGTTATGGCAGCGTTCTTATTTATCTGACAGGAATTCAGCAATACAAAGTTGAGGGAAAAAAAGAAGAAGGAGGAGGAAAGAAATGATGGAAGAACAAAAGAAGACAGAAAATATATAAGGAAATAAGAATCTAGTTCCCTACATCAAGTGTGAGGTGGAATTGTGAATCTACCATGTCTACAACTGGTATCTGTTCCCTTAAACATTTTATAGTGTGAGTACCTTCCCCCCACTCAGTGATTAGAATATTTAAAAGTGCACAATTTTCATACAACATGACCCTTAAAGAAAGCCTATTTCATTGGGTGCTTAAAGCACAATTACCTGTTCTAATGCTGGTGGAAATGTTGGCTGAATTGCACTTATTAAGGTACAGCTTGTGTATGTACAGTACTTTGTGGGTGATTTGATTCTGGGTGATTTTATCTGTAAACAATTTCACTTTATGTTGACTTTAGAATGTAATTCCTTAAAAAATGTGATTTCTTTATAATGGCTACCATTTGCTTACTATTTATTTAGAATTCTTAGGGGTTTATATGAAATATCTTATTTAATTTTCAAAACAACATCATGAGGGGGTGAGTTTTTTATACATTTGAAGAAAGTGACACTCAGTTGTTTACCCAAAGAGGCCAAATCAGTAACTGAACCCAGATATCCAACTCCAAAACTCATGCATTTGCGTTCTATTCTATACTGCTTCTCACATACCCTCCTAGATATTCAACTCGTTTCTTAATCGGAAGACCACCAACAACAGCAAATGTATCCTTCCCAAAACAACTGATTGTCTTATATATTTCCTGGCCAATCACACCTAAATTTTCAGTCACCTTTGGCTCTATCATCCTCTTTTCCCTCCCTATATCTAATTGACAGTCACATCTTATTAATGTCACAATCTCTCTTATAATTATAGCTTGGTTTAAGTTTGTTTCATACTCATCATATTATGCCTCATAGTTATCTTTATAGATATCATAGCCTGATTACTATACTGCCAATGCCTTAACATTTTGGAATATGTCCAATTTATTAGTGATCATGTCTTATTCAATAGAGATGATGCCCTGTTAATTTTGAGATCATCTCCACATTGGATGTTCAGGGAAAGCTTCATACCGTTTGTACTTTACCTTGAAGTGTAGGTGGAATTTTTAGCAGATGGAAAAGAAGGGCATTCTAGAAGACAGAAGAGCATTAACAATAACATGGAGGTAGGGAAAATCAAGGGGTGTTCAAGTAATTTCAAGAAGCTCAGTTGGCCTGGAACTTGGGTCTGCAAAGTCAACTGAGGGTAAATGGTGAAGAGCCTTAAGTACAGGCTGGGAGATTTTTGTTTGTTTATTTTTGTAGTTTTATTCAGGGTAGATAGATAATCAAATGGATGAGAAAGGATGTCATCATGAAAAACTAAATTTTAAGATGAGCAACTTGATAGTGAAATACAGAGGTGAAGGGGAGGAGGACAGGAGATAGTAAAACTACTTAAGATTCATTTTCAAAAGTCCTGATAGAAGACAATAAGGGCCTAGACCAGGGATAGCAAATCATTTCTTCTTTTCGCACCCATTCTAACCAATCCAAAATGGCTACCTAGAACCTCTATGATAAAGAACTATTTATTCCTGATTCAGTGGAAAAGAGCACCACACCGTATCAGTCACCAAAGTCTGCCACTGGAAGAGGAAGTGAAGAAGGACGGCTTCCCCTTGTCTTGACTAAATAAAATTCTGACAAGACAAATAGGAAGAGATTTAACTACACAACATCTCCTGATAGCTTCTTGTTTGGAAACTCTTCCTCATTCTAGGACTATGAGTGACCCACTGCTTAGCCTCTAAACTTTGCCATCCATCTTGAGTCACTGAAAGCAACCATTCAACACTCAAGTTCAAATCCTATCTTCAAGACTCAGCTAGAATGTCACCTTCCTTACCAGAAAGTATTTTTCCTTTGAAATCCTACTACATTTTATCTGTCCCACTTTGTGCCACTTATTTTTCTTTCTTTTATTTTACTAGGCTTCTAAATGATAGACTATGAGCCTTTTTTGCTGGAATTCATATCTGATTTATCTGTGTATTGCCCATAGCACACAGTATGGTGAAGGCAGTTATGTGTTGAACACCTGAAATAGAGATGAATCCCAACCTGGCTTAGAAGCTAAGCTTTAATTTCCATCTCTACTAGCCCATGGGATTTTCCATGTGAACGCCCATTTCTACAAACCAGGTGTGCCTACACTTAATTATCCTACCTACCTGCCAAAATAATTCTCATTCCTAACTTCCCTCTTTTTTTCCCCCTAATTACCTGCATTTAAAATCTCTGATTCAGCTTTGAGTCTCCCTTTTCCTTTGGCTCTTGCATCCAGCCAGTTGCCAAGTCCCTCCCTTCTTCATTTCCTCCACAGAAGAGTCTTCCTAATCCTTTCAATCTGTTCAAATTCTGCCCATCCTTCAGGGCCCAGCCCTACTCCCACCTCAATTTATGTAACCTTTATTGGTTATCCCAGCCAAAAGTGTTTTGAATTTGAAACACTAAATACTTACAACAGTATTTGACAATGAATCCCAACTTTGTAATGTCTCTTACTTCTAATTTTTAAAATAATTCTTATATGATCGACTGGCCCATTTATGTGTCTGTATCTCATTTATATATCAAAGTTATATATGAACTCCTTGAGGGCAGAGACAATGTATTCTTCCTTGGTGCATTCCAAAAAGCTTCTATAATGATACTGTTTACTTAATAGGTATTCACTATATTAGCTGAATGACTTCAGTAAAACCCAGTTACCAGAATACATATGTTTTTCTATAAAGAACACATATGAAGTTGAAGTAACTATTTACATATAATTTGCCTTGATCCAAAAGGTTTTGAGGTGGCCTAATACATGATGTTAAAAAAGGAATGTTATTTGAACTAACTTATTTTGTAAATATATATATGTGTTTAGGTAAATATATATACACATATATATACACACTATATATATATGTATTTTCAGACCTCATGTTTCAAGTTGATGGAATTTTTATATTTACATATTCATTTAAGAAACATTAATTTAGTGCCAACTTTGGGACAGAACCTTAAGGCTTGCATTCAGAATAAAAAGCCTAATAAGATACAACCCCTTTCCTTATTAGTGAATGTGAATAAAATATATCTAAATAAAATATATGACATGCATATATAAACACATGTTCATGTAAGCATATACATGTTTAAGTTGATATTAATTACATAGAGATCAACAGTCTAAGGAAAAGTTCAAAACTGAGGTCATATTTACTACAACTCTAACCCATGAAACACCTAAAAAATATACTGTAGTCAGAGCCACTTTTATGAAAGCCCAGATGAGCTCTGACTAATCGTTTTCTCAGGGCCCAGGGCCTCTCCAGGGGCATACTCACGGGACAGCTCTCCACGTTGGTAGGTCGGTGAGGGATGACAAAGGGTAAGACGTCCAACCACCCAGGGCAGGCGTCGGGGGTTTGGCTCTTATTTTTACAACTGGTCAACACCACGAAGTAGTGTGTTGGGATGGGAACACTGGTGTTGACTACATATCTAAAAACGTAATTGAAAAGATTTGATGTTATTATACTTTTGCTTCTGAAGATTAGAAATGTCTTTATATATTTTTAAAGAAATGTCAAAGTAAAATTATAGTAAAAGAAAGTAAATAAATAGAAAATACAGAATCTTACCACACATTTTTAAACCTTAATGAGCCTGAATCAAGATTTACAGAAGTCCAAGCCTGGTCATTTTAACATCATGGGAAAATATTAACATACAATGAAAAGCAGAGCATGGTATTCTGCCTCCCAGCTTTGTTGACTTATACATCACAGTGACGTTTCCTAATAGAGCAGGGGCTGGAAATGAAGGAGCTGGGATTTCAACTCTAGCTGCGCACTTCTACTAGACGTTTGGATGTGTACTAATCCTCTAATAGTCTAAGACTTTCTAGGTTTCCTCAACTTTAACATGGAGGTTTTCCTATGCTACCAACTTCGCAGCATAGACGGGGACAAATCCATACAACTGATATGACAGTCCTTTAGTCTCAGATAACAAACGTGAAAGTGCTTTTAAAAGTTTCAAGTGCAAAATAAAGGTAAGCTATTAGTATGAGTCCACCAAAAGGAAAATGAACTGGTAGAAGTAGTAATGTATTACTGTGATTTAGAATCAGAGCTAGACTGTCTGGGTTCTGGCTTTACTACTTAGTTTTGGAACTTAGACAAGTTAGTTAACCTCTCTGTGCCTCAGTTTCCTTTCCTAAATGGGAACTAATGGAATCTAACATGTGGATGTTTTTCAGATTAAATGAAGTATCTGTAAATTCTTAGAAGCATACCTAGCATGGAGTAAAGTGCTATCAAATTGTTTGCTAGGATTATTAAATGGTGAAAGACAGGATCAATAAACATTGAAATAAGGACAAGGCAAACAAAATTTAAGGCCACACACAGTGATCATGAATGTTATCTTATCAGAAGGTATAAGTAGAAATCATTGCTTTACATAATCTAGGCTTAGACAGTACAATAGTTTAGTACTGCCCATTTTGATAATAAAGAGAAATCATGGATGACACTTCTAAAACTCTCTATTCCTGTGTGCTGGGTTCAAAAGTAATTCTTAGCAACATGTATGACCAGGTTTAGTACAAAGATGTACAGTTTAGTAGGACTAGTTTTCTATAGGAAGCCTACACTATCTCCTGGGAGATACTTTTATGAATCATCCACTATCCAAAATATTGGGAAGTATTTTGAATAGTCACTTCTTGATTTTTTTTATTTATTGCTGAACTGGTTCTCTATTTACTGATAGCACAGTGAGTCTTCCCTACCTCCTTAACCTTGACAAAACCACGTTTTCCCTTTCACATTAGTTTAGAAATTTTCCAAATAAAAATTTTGCTAAACTATTCCTGGACATTTTTTTCTTTGCCTATTAGTTTAAATCTTTGCCATAGAAAATTTTTGCTAAATATTTAGATAGACTAGTTGAAAATAGTCAACAATTGCATCTCTATATAAATATGTTATGTAATGTTTAGAATACTGAGCTTTAATTTTAAATATTGAGGTTTCCCCTTATGATACCCTACTGCCAAATCAAAAGTCCATTTGGTTTCAAATTACTTACTCTGTAATTTCATCTGGAGCATCAAAATGACCATCGTAATTATAATCAAATATTGGTCCACTAACCACATTCACTCCATTTCTTTCCATGGCATGTTTTACAAGAAGAACACTATGGAAGTAATTCCACATTGCTAAAAATAAAAGAATAAAGCGTTAAAAATGTCTGCCTCTATTGAACATGGAAATATTTTCTATTATAAACAGGTCCATTTAAATAGCATCCAATTCTGCTTTAATACTTGTCAGTGGTCATTGAGTAATACTGCAAAATAATCCATGCGACAAAAATAAACAGCCACATTCATGATAGCTTTTTGTTGTTGATGTAGTTACAGTCTCGGAATGACAGTTAAATATGTCTCCAAATGCTTCCCTAGGGCTGAGCTGCTTTGGGGACTGTATTAAAAAATGGTCAGAACACACATACTGCCTTATTAATTGTGACTCTAAGGACAAACACTTTTCATTTACTTATGGTGAGTATCAGTAAAATTTTCTTTTGTGGTTAGCTCTAAAATTAGGATTAAAAAATTATCAAAATTCTAGCAACAAGTCACCCAAAGTTGAAGTAAGTTGGAAAGAATTTACATTAGACATCCTTCCTGTTTCAATATTTAAAACATTAGAACAGGGACTTCCCTGGCGGTCCAGTGGTTAAGACTCCGTGCTTCCACTGCAGGGGGCGCGGGTTCAATCCCTGGTCGGGGAACTAATATCCCGCATGCCACAAGGTGCGGCCAAAACAAAAAATTAGAACAAAATGACTGGTAACAGGAACAAATTGCAATAAAAGATGTGTTTAGTTTAGAAGTTCAAGGAGTCACTTGGGTATTTTAAAATTAATAATCTAAGTATATACTTACTTTTGAATGCTTCATACATAGGGACCAAATTACTTGTAATTAAAGCATCATATTGACTATCAGAAGTTCTATTGTTTGCTGCAAAACAAATGAATTTTATTAAATCTAGCTATAAGAGAAAGTATGACATTCTACATAATAGGCCCATTAGTATTACATACCAATGTAAATTTATTAACACACAAAACACAGAGATACAAAGCACTCTCCAGTGGAAGTCATCAATAATGCAGGCAGTTTTATGCATTTGATTGATACCTATAGTGGGCTGGTGACCCTCAAGAAGATAGGTCCATGTCCTAACCCCCCATTACCTCTGAATGTGACAGGTAGGAAAATAGTGTCTTTGCAGATGTCATTAAAAGTTCAAGATGAGATTATCCTGGATTTAGGGTGGGTTCTAAATCCAGTGACTGGTGTCCCTATAAGGAGGAGGAGGATTGAGAAGAGGAGAGACTCAGGGGAGAAAGCTATGTGAAGATGGAGGCAGAGATTGCAGTGATGCAGCTACAAGCCAAGCAACACCTGGAGCCCCCAGATGCTGGAAGAGGTAAAGAAGGATTCTACCCTAGATTCTCTCTTGCAAAGGGAGCGTGGCCCTGTCAACACCCTGATTTCAGACTTCTGGCCTCTAGAACTTTGAGAGAATAAACCTCTGTTGTTTTAAGCCACCAAGTTTGTGAGTAATTTGTTACAGCAGTCTCTAGAAGACAAATATAATACTGATAGGAAAGCATTGTTATTGAATATACATAAAATAATAATGCTATGATAAATAACACTTCCAAAGTAAAATTTTCTTGAGAAAGTGGGTTTTAACTCAGTGACGATTGCTGACAGCACCGTCAACGGTTGGCTTTGAAGACACATGGGCTTGCCATCTAGAGGAGCGTGTGCTGAGCCTGTATGCGCTGGAACCAGACCACCCGGGTTCGAATCCCAGCTCCACTGCCCACCAGCTGACCCACTTGGGCAAAGCGCTATGTCCCTCTGTACTTCATTTGTCTCATGGCATCTCTCTCACTGAAATATTGTGAGGATTTAAACTGCTGCAAGCCTATGACTGTTTATTATAATGTTTTTTATATTTAAACTACCCTTGGCTACCTTAACTAATACTCAAATGAAAGGCCAATGCATGGGAAGCAAAAGGCAAGGAGAAGCAAGATTTTTTGCTTTTTTCTTTAAGATTTCACAGCTGCTCACCGTCCCCAGATCCTCTACAAGCCTTTTCTACTTTTTTAAACTAAACTTTGAAAGTTGTAAAGTCAATGAACATAACATTATCTTCTTTTCAGGAAACATATGAATTTGCTTATAATGGAAATGCTAACAATTTGTAATGGAGAGTTAGAAGGTGGTTTTGTTCAATCCTTAATATTTTTTGAGACAAGCTGTTTAGTTTTTCATTTCATTTCCTTGTCAAGACAAATATTTATAAATCAACCAATATCTTAGGGCTTAACAGATACAATTTTATAATGCCAATTTAAAATTTTTTATTAATAAAATGTTGCAACTATTTAAGGTTTATCCTAGGGTTTACATAAATTTGGTGGCGCTCTAATTGTCTCTAGATATTGTAACAAGATATATCAGTTTATTATCCTAATTCTCTGTCAGGAATTTTACATTGATGTGCTACTTGCTTTCACTAGGCCTTTTTTTCCCACTATAAATCTCAGAACCTCCAAATTATAAATCTCTAAATTGACCTCTTTGGTCATGGCTTCCAGAAAAATGAAGCCAAATATCTGGAGAAAACCCATTCTCAGAAGCTGAAATTGTTGAAAATCTCATGAGTAAATCAAGGAAATGACAATCCCTGCTGAACAGAGAAGAGATTTGGGTTTTAGAAAAATCACATTGGCTTTTGCATGTTCCCAAGAGAGAAGCTTTCTGAAAAAATATTTCAAGTTCATTCAGCTGCTTAATCCACATAAAGCTGTTGGATATACAGCCTGAGCGAGAGGCCCAAATTCCAGCCTGATTTGTCTTCACAGGCACAGCTGCATTCTCAAGGCAAGCCTTAGCTTGGCCAGTCACCAGAAAAAAAAAAAAAAGAAAAGAAAAAAAAAAGTTTTTTTAGACGCTTGTGTCCCTCTCCAAAGAATCTTCAGTTTTAAAATTAAACTTAAACCTGCCGAACTCTCTGAACATCTGGGCCAGATTAAAGCTGATATGTGGTTCCCAGTGCAAAATTTATTAGTCTTTATTATAGCTGTTGCACTGCTCCAGGCCAGCCCACAACCACTGGAAGCCTCCTGGGCAGCTAGTTTAGCCCAAGCAGGTAGTTTTGGTGGGGAGCATATGTTTAGGGCACATGCCCACATCCAGCTGATGAGGGCTTTCTAAGCTGCTGCTCTAAAAAAGAGTTATACAAACCAGGAGGATAGAGGAAGCCGTGGGTGATATTCTTGTCTGCTAAACAGAAGGAAAAATTTTGGCTCTCAGAAGGAGCAACCCTGACATCAGCCCGCAGACAGTCTGGGACAGTGGGAGGAAGAGGCGATGTGTCTCCCTGTTGAAAGAGAGAAAAGAAAAAAAAAAAAATGACGCCCACATTGTGGCTCACCCATCGCCTTACTTGGTTTGTAACTTCCCTAGAATGTTTTTCATTTAACCTTTTCTTATTTTCTTAGTGAATCAGGTCTACGCAAGCAATGGAAATGGATGTCTTCAGCAATGTTTTCTTCTGTGGTTCCCTTCTGGTTAGGGACACGGGAAGGGCAAGTCAAATACACCTTGGAAAGGAATATTTGCAGGTTAAAACCTGAATTGAGTGCAGAGGGATAATGGGAGCTACTGCTAAAAACCCAAATCCATTTCAGGATCTAACTTTAGGTGGTGATATATACTGTGCTTGCAAATAAAAATTGAAAATAAAATATAAACTATTTTTAAAATACAGATATGACTTAAGGATAATATTCTTCAGTTGAGCAAGAACTTCTAATTAACCTAAGATTAACTCAAAGAAGCTGTATAAATTTACTTATTTGGGGACTTTAATAAATTTGTAGCTATGCTTTATTCATCTTGAAATATAGGAATATATTTTTTATAATTTTCTTGGCAACTTTAAAGACTAATATGATAATTCATTTACTAGCAGGCATCTATAAATGCGCTGCCTAAGTACTTAAGGTAATACAGTATTACATAATCATATTTTGATGAGCATATAATTATGAGTATGTAAACATTTTGCTATTCATTTAATTTTTTCAGAAATTTTGATTTATATGCCCTCTACTGCCCACAACATATATATTTCTTAAAAAATTATTTTATAATTTATAAAAAAGAAGTTTAAATTAAATTAGAATGTTCTTCCTCTATTCACTGTATTGTGCTAAAAGCAAAAATTAGCTATGGTGTCTAAAACATATGTGGTAATTATTTTATAATATATGCATATATCAAATCATCACATTGTACACGTTGTAAACTTACACAATGTTATATGTCAGTTATATCTCAATAAAGCTGGGGAAAAATAAATAAATGAAATGTACAAGATCAATTCACAAAGGAAAAGGCAACATACACTGTGTGCTACATTCATAGGCAGGAGAGCCCCATGATGAGATATAGGACAGGAGGGAGATGAAGATGAGGGGAAACACAAGCAGAGGATGTACCCCTAACATGCGGCAACACACCGGTTGGAAAACACTATACAGCAGTGGCGTAAATTTCTCAACTTGATTGTACACAAACGTTTATCTCTGCTCCCCTCTGAAATCCCATTAAAAGAACAGTAATGATGAAGACACATAAGAGATGATAAGAAATTTTCAGAAACTGGAAGTCAGATAAGCATATCTGTTTACTACTGTAACCTTGACTTGGTAAACCAGTAAACACTGATAACAAAGAGCCTCTGGTTGGGAAAAGCCCAAAGAAACTGATTCCTTCTGTAGAACACCAGAAGTGTAGAACTTGGAGTCTCCTAAAGACAGGGGATGTATGTAAAGTTGGAAAGAAGAGGATAGGCTGAAAGTCTGTAAAAGAGGCCAGACAGAGGCTTTACTCACTGGGGAGGTTGATCCAAAGAGACAACCAGACTAAAGGACACAAGGCACCCTGGAAAGCAGATGAAAGCAATGGAATTAAATTTTAAAATCTATGTACTGAATGGTAAGATTCCCTCCAGTCTCATCACCCCCGTGTATGTTGGTTCACATGAGAAGTGTCCTTTCTTTGAAAAACAAACCAGCCTGAAAAGAAAACGAGATACAATTGGGAGTCCCCAACAAAATGTCTGGTTCTCCTCCTGATTAACATATAATGAAGCCTATCAGCTGGCAAACTCAGCCCTGTAGCTTAGTGCCTCGCCCTTAAAATATGAGCTGACAGCCAAGGGCCACGAGATATGCATTGGGGTTGGGGAGAGGAACGAAGAAGAAAAAGAGACAATACAGACAGCAGAAGAAAACTCACTTCTCAGAGAGATGAGAGTACGTATGGCACCCATAGAGAAAGAGCAGAAAGCATTTAGAAAGGAAAGAGATAACAGAAAGAGCTCTTGGGATTTAAAAATATGACAGCAAAAAAAAAAAAAAATATGACAGCAGAAATAAAATTTTCAATAAGCTCTAGAAGATGAAATTGCAGATATTTCTCAAAAAGTGAATTAAAGACAAGAGATGGAAAAAGGGAAGGCACATATAAACACATTAGAAGTCTAATGTCCTATTAATTTTGAAGAAAAACTGTTTCTAAAATTCTAAAGCTAAGCCATCAATTAAGCATATAGATAGAATAAAAACATTTTGAGATGCACAAAGTCTCAAATATGTATCTTCTCTTCTTCCTTTCTTAGGAAGCTCCTCAGTGATATAGTCACCAAAACAAGGAGTAGACCAAGAAATATGAAGATATTAGTATTAGATGCAGTGTATCCGCTCCCACCATTTATTTCATTCTCCTTCTGGTGCAGATACTAGAAAGCTAAAAACATTTGTTTATATTCTTTCAAAAACAGATAGTGAACAATTCTGAATGACCAGGTTTCTTCACTTGGTGTAAAGGGGCACATAGAGACGATGCAAAGTGGGAGAACTAGGGAGATTGACAGCTGACCCAGTCAGCCCTATAGACACCCAGAATATTGTGAGTTGATGTTTCCTACCACACACCATTTTACTTGAAGAAATATATAATACATGAATGTAGCCATTGATGCATTTTCCATAATATAAGGAAAGTGAAATGCCTATATTCAATAGTTAAAATTATAAAAATCTTAAGGAGGGAAGTTTATTGTAATTTTAATGAGCCTGCAGCTATGGAAGTTGTGCTCAAACAATTCAGTTGGGCAAAATGTTTACTGTTTTCTCAAAGTGGCATAGACTTTGGGTTGGGAGAAAAGGACCAGGATGGCTTTAGTCAGAAAGTACTAAAAAAAGTTACACGTTTTCTGCTAACTGAAAATCTTAGATGTGTTTCTTATATATCAAACTTGAACCCCCAAATATAAGGACATCAAGACTGGGAAAGACAGGGTATGGCCTCCTTTATAAAGGTGAGATCAGGCAGTAGGCAGCTCTCTAGAAGGATGGAGGGGAGGTCTAGTCACATCATTTCTGAATCTTGGGCTCTTGAGAAAAGGCATAGTGAACTACCACCTTACCACCCCACTACTCCCCTACAGACACAGATACACGCACAGACACACACAGACACAGACACAGACACAGACAAACACACACACACACACACAAATAGTTTCATCCTTCCATCTGTTCAGAGTTCCTTAGAGTTTTTTAAGCCAGGGGATAGAAAGTCAGGAAAACAATAAATAGAATTCAGACACTCAGATGAAATCTGAACTCTAGCTCTCAAAATTCTTCAAGGGAAGTAGATGATAAGCACAGACAGGAAAGTGAGATACTTTCATTTCTAGTCTGGCATGGAGACAAAATAGAACTTAAACAAGGGATAAAACTATTTTTATTGAAGTTATATAGACTCTCCTTATCTGTAGACTGAATGTCAAAGCTAAAACGTATTTATTTGAAGATTGGATAATTGTGATCTTGCCTTACGGTAAGGATAATAATTATACACACGTTTAAATTATTTTTCTGGTCGTGATTTTTTTCTATAGGGAAAAATATTTCTTATAGTTCAAAAAACAAAAAAAACCTTTTGCAATACACAATAATGTCCCTAGTTTTTAAAGACTCAGAAAACACATTTGGGTCATAATTTACAATATCAGTGCTAACAAGCTTTAGAAACAAAAAAGACTTTGTAAAAATTTAGTTATGGGCAATATATACATATGTATATATAGAGAGAGAGGGAGAGATTTTTCAAAGTGTACTAGATTTTCTTCTCTGAAAAAGCCCTTCGACTTCATACTCAATTTCTGAATTAGATATGCTAAATAATTGTAATTCTTGGTATTATTTTTAATTTTCCACCTAGCAACAGAAAAAACAATTCTCATCTTCCTACTGAGGAGGGCCAGAAGCAAAACCCTTATACAGTCTGATCAACCTTAATGGTTTTGAAGCAATTGCTGTAGGACCGTGATTTCAAATCACAACTACTTCCCCCAAACTCTTCTGAGATAATAACAACAACAACAATTAGAAAACCCACCAAAACCACAGAAAAACAAAAGTTCCGTAAAACTTAAAGACACAAGCCAATTGGGTCCATGCTCCAAAAAGTGCTTATTTAAAGTCTGATTTTTCAAACACAGAGCTGATTTACAACATTTCTATGTGAATCTCAAAACATCCTTGTATGTAATTTTCTTGAACCACGACATACTAACAGAGTAATTTCTGAATTAGAAAGCAGAAAATTGCTAGAATTCCATCCTCTCACATGGACAGAGAAATACACAAGTGGTTCTGTGGGATCTGTGAAAGGACAGGAACTTTGAGTCACAAAGAAGCTAGTTTTAAAACAATAACAAAAAAAAAATTGTACTAAACTCTTAGTCTGAGCCCACTTGAAATCTCTCTGCCTTTGGTTTCCGCTAAAGCTCATATAAATTCAGGAATGCAAGACAGCAGGGGAAAGTATTAAAAACATAAACATTCCCCTTAACGCCACAGAATCCCTGGTACCTGGACTTTTCAAAATAGAGAATAGAATAATAAAACTGGCCTTGAATATACTGCCCCTCTCAAAATCAAAAACAAAATAGAAATTATTTTAAGGAATAAATAACTTCATATTATTGTTTCATAGTATGCTTCATAGCATGTTGAAGAAAATCACAGACAACGGAACACTGTGCATATTAAGAAAGTGATGTTGCCGTTAGCCATACATATGAACTCAGGTAACTTTGTAAAATATTTGCCCACATTGGAAAACAACATTAGTGCTCTCCTACCACTGACCACAATTAAACCATTGTCAGCGGGAGAGTTGACTTTCAGAACACATAAAGCCATAATTAGTAGTGGGAAAATATGCTTATTCCAGAAATCTTGAATTGGAACAAGAAGAGTAAATAAACTGGATACAACCAATCATTTCCTTTCCATAAAAAGAGATGGAAGATCTGTACCCTTAACAAGAACAGTAATAGGTAGGGGTTTGTCATCAGAATCTTTGTATCTAAAATACTAAGATTTTCTCTACAAAAACAGCTTCCTGAATATTTATTTACCCTTCTGGTTGGAAGTACTGCTTCATCTTTAGTTCTTTAAAAATAATGGTTGGGATTAATTTATCTAATGCATTCACTCAATAACCATTTACTGGGCAGCGGTATTGTGCTGGGGAATACATTAAATACAACCATTCAGCCCGGTGGTTTCTGACCACCTAGAGGGGTGGGATAGGGAGGGTGGGAGGGAGGGAGACGCAAGAGGGAAGAGATATGGGAACATATGCATATGTATAACTGATTCACTTTGTTATACAGCAGAAACTAACACACCATTGTAAAGCAATTATACTCCAATAAAGATGTTAAAAAAAAAAAAAAAATTCCTGCCATGAAGGAATGTTTGGGCTGATTTTTGGCAGACTTTGATTTTTGCTTTAATTTACATTTCCCTGATTGCTAATAAGTTTCAATTGTTTGGTTCATATCCTTTGCCCATTTATTAAGTAAGATGCTTGCCATTCTCTTGTTTATTGGTAGAAATTGACTAGCCATTCTGGATCCTAATTAGTATTCTGTATACTCATCCCTTGTTTCTCATATGCAGTGCAAATATATTGTCCCACCCATAACTTCATTTTTTTTGTCACACATTAATGTTAATGTAGTAAATTAATCAATTTCCTCTATGTAATTTTTGTTTTTGTTGTTGTTCTGTGTCCTAAGAAATCCCTCCCTATCCTGAGGTCATAAAGATATACACAAAGGAAAATATGGATTTGCTGTTCACATTTAGGTCTATAAATTCACCATCAATTTAATTTTGTATGTGGTGTGAAGCAGGGATCGAATATTTCTTTTTCTTATGGTAGCCAATTGTCCCGGTGACATTAATTGAAAAGGAGTTTGCCAGATAGTGAAAGAGGTAAGAGGATTTAAACAATTGGATTCTCAACCTCAATCTGCAGAGACCTGTAACCTAGGACACCTATACATGTAAGGCTAGCCTGGCTTCTTAGAGTGCTAGATCCTTTAGGGAAGGATTACCTCTTATTCACATTGTGTTTACTGTGCCTACCACGGTACACAGCAGATAGTATAGTGTTTTAAAGTAATCAACTAAATAACAAAACCCTTTATAACTTAGTTACCATCACCTTTTAGGTGCACCCACCATATACTTGGGAAATACCAAATGAAGTGTGTGCCTCTGTACTTCCTGTTGCTTCTCTTTGAAATCTTTTTTTCTGCCTGCCATACCAATTAGCAGTTGGCCTGTAAACACTCTGCTTTCTCCAGGCAAAACACAATGCATTCCTCTTTTGCACCCATGTAGCACCTACAAGTACTTGTAAGTAAAACCTGGGACATTGTCTTATCAATACAAGCCACAGGCCCGTTGAGCTCCCTTTGGGATCTCTACTGCAAATCAGAATTCAACTTTTAGTATAGTAAAGAACTACAATTTCTTTCCAGCCTGCGTGAATCAATGGACACAGGAACTTACCGGTTTAGGGACTGTATATGAACTCCAAAGGGGCATCCTGCTAGTTTTGTCAAATCCACTGATATATTCCCTGTGATAAAGAAGACAGTGTTCCTTGTTCTTCTGTATAACCCTGGGCCTTCCAAATGGCAAGTTTAGTTTCTTTGTTGTTGTTACTAAAATAAAAATAACATAAAATAAAAATGTTTGTGAAAATTAGCAAATGTTTCTATGTATAGTAACTACCCATCTCTGATGGATTATTATTTTCCAGGTACTCTGATAACTATTTTACATATTTAACCTCTTTTAAGTCTTACAACAACCCTATGAGGTAGGTGTTATTATTGCATTCTAAAAATTATAAAACTAAGGCTTAGATAAATTATTTAGCTAAACAGCTAACAGTTCACAAGACATATTCGAAGAGATAAAACCTTAAAATCAAAAGCACATACTTTATAACAAAGATGACTTCTTTAGTAATTGTCCTAGGAAAGAAATTGGAATTTTATTAAAAGTATGCCTACTGTATTTATTCATTTTTAATTGTCTGCCATTAGTCTAAATTCCACCAATTACTGATGGTTAAAAAACGTGCAGGGTATTCATGCCATGGAATAACACTCAGTAAATTATAAGAAGATTGTCAAAACAGCCGACGTATTTACTGAACTCTTACTGTGTGCCAGGCACCATTCTAAGTACACACATATGTTAACTCATTTAGTCTTCCTAACAACTCTAAAAGTAGGTATTTCCATTTTACAATGATGAAACAGGCCTAGAGAGTTCAGTACAAGAATACTTGAAAGATAACAGGTTGATTGTAGTTAATAACACAGTATTGCACATTTGAAAGTCACTAAGAGAGTAAATCTTATAAATCCTCATCACAAGAAAAAAAAATTTTTATAACTATGTATGGGGACAGATATTAACTAGACTTATTGTGGTGGTCATTTTGCAATATATACAAATATTGAATCATGATATGGTACACTTGAAACTAATATAATGTTATACGTCAATTATACTTCAGTTAAAAATTTTTTAAAGTAAAAAAATAAAAGGGATAACAGGTAATAATAATATTACTCCAGGGCAGACACTGTTCTACATTCTTTCCATGGGTTAGCTCTTTTTTTAAAATTTTTATTTCATGTCAGAGCATAGTTGATTAACAATGTTGTGTTAGTTTCAGGTGTACAGCAAAGTGATTCAGTTATACATATATTCATGTATCTATTCTTTTTCAAATTCTTTTCCCATTTAGGTTATTACAGAATACTGAGTAGCATTTCCTGTGCTATACAGTAGGTTCTTGTTGGTTATCTATTTTAAATATAGCAGTGTGTACATGTCATGGATTAACTCTTTTAATCTTTTCAATTACGTGAGGTGAGTACCATTATTATAAATGAAGAGACTGAGCCACAGAGAGGTTAAGTAATTTGGCCCAGGTTACACAGAGGGGAAACAGTAGACATAGGACTTAAACCCAGGCAGTTTGTCTCTTCACATCTAAAAAAGTGAATAGGGAACTGTAGACAACGCACCACCATTTCAAGGAATTGTTGTGTGCTTGGGACCATCATAACTATTCCATGCTGCTACTGTTGTTATTAGATCTGGGGTATTTTTCCCTCTTGTATATTGGCAAGAAAATCTTTATGTTCAAAAGGACCTGTAAGCTTATTTTGGAGAACCTTCAAAAGGCAATATGGTATTTTGTTAGGTCTAAACATCGAAGACTTAACACGCTTTCTATTGACTTACTTTCACCTTGGGTGAGATTTAGCATTTGATTCACGCGTTCAAGGTCAGCATTCTGCAAGATAACGTGGGAGACGGGGAGAAAGTGAATCATAGTAACAACACATGTTTTAAAAGGTGATCGAGATTATTTCTGCAGTAGTCACATGAATGTTTTACTATGGAACAAAAAAGCCAGACTAACTTGAGTTTAAATTCCAGTTCTGCCACTAACTCAGAAATATAGAGACATTGCTACTGCCAGGAATACATTTTTTGTGTGGGAGTATGCAAAGATGTAATTGATAATGGGGCATATCATTCTGACCATAGCTGGAATCAACTACTAAGCTTGGATGACAACATCCCTGGGTTTTTGAAGCTTCAATATATATATATATATATATATATATATATATATATATATATACACACACACACACACACACACACACACACACACACGCAACTCCCTTGAGAGTCTTGCTAAAATGTACATTCTGATTCAGTGTAAGCCCAAGCTTACTGGGGCCTGAGATTCTGGATCTCCAACGAGCTTGCAATTGATGCAGATGCTGATCCTGGGACCACACTCTGAGCAGGAAGGGACCTTCCTTACAGAGAAGAACTTGGGGTTTTCAGTCACATAGACCAAGCTTCTGTGACATTGGACAATTTACCTAACTTTTCGGAGCCCTCCTTATCTCTAAAGTGGGGAAGAAAACACCCACTTTGTAATATTTATTATGATTACTTTAAATAGTGGTTCCATTGAGGTTATCTGGAGCAGTAGGAAACCCACACCTTTACTCTGATCTTCAGGATGGATTTGATTTTTAGTGGGAAGTTTAGACTTTTGCCCCTTTAAATCTTTTTTGGTTGGTAATTTACTTATGCATTTATTTCTGTGAAATGATGTTATTTTGAGGATCAGAGAATGGAAAGTCTTCCATGTCCCCTGGCTCTAAGAAACAATTCTTACCTGAGGCAGCTGGTGTTTATTTAGCTTTACAACCACCCTTGGAACTTGGCATCAAATGTACCTTGACATTAGTTTTAGCTTGATGGACGCCGGATAGTGGGCTCCAATTCCATTCCGATATCCCAGCCCCACCCATGTGCTTTAATTCTCACAGCGGGGCTTGGTCCTTGCATTCTGAGCTCCTGTTCTGATTGCTGGCCTTTGGGAGACCCCTCTTAGCGCTGGAATCTCACCTGGTTGAGAGTCTCCTGGGATCTGAAATCCTGCTCCTGAACTCAGCTGGGCATCTGATCCACTAAAGAGACCTTCCCAATGCCGACTGTTTGTCAGCCAGCCTCCAAGCGTCCTCTGATCAAAGGGTTCTTCACTGCTACCCAAAAGGATACCTCCCACTTTAAATGCTAGGCTTCCTGCTGAGCAGCCTCCGGAGCACCTACCCTAGTGGGTGTGTCACATGCCCCATCTCAGTCCCTGCCCCCGCCAGCTATTTCTGCTCTGAAATAACCGAGTATGACCATCTGATTCTTAAGCTGTAAGAGAGATGGTTTATGAGGGAAATCAAAGAGAGCCCCAGGATTCCACTGTTTTGAACGATTAAGGACAGTTAGCTCACCATGGGTTAACAATTGCCAAATAGTGCTTTCCAGTTTACAAAACATATTCACATACTTAATCTTACAATGTTCCTCTCATTTCCAGATAAGGTTCAGAGAAACCACATATTCTCTTAGTAAATATCTGAGCTAGGACACAAACCTGGTTGTTAGCTACTCTGGTTATAGATGAGTTTGCCCCTTTACATTCTTATGGATACATGAAGTTATTACTTACATTTTGTAGCCCGGGGCATGAACATCCTAGAGTATCTGTGGGCAATGGAACAGTAAAGCCACAAACAGAAAGCTTTGACACTTCCTCTGCATGAGATGGTTCATAAAAAGGCACCTTCAGAAGATAGTTTAAACTACCATGGGTACCATTGTTTGGTGCTGGTTGAATGTGTAGAAGATCTGTTTAAAAATTAAATTCAGAGTAGTTTTAAATTAGAAGGCAACAACATCTATGCAGAAGATGGGAGAAAACAAACACTTAGTGTTCACTTCCTTTAATAAATTCTGCTGCATACACCATTCAGTTTAGCAGCTTCCCCCTCCCCTCCCAATTTCCATACCTAGTCTTTCTAGAAAATAGGAACAGTTGCTGTAAATGAGCCACAGGAATGTTTATGAACTGTTTCTGTTCCTCCAGAGAAAAGCATCTTTGCTTAAATGATCACTTTGTGCCTTAAGCATGTCATGGTTTTCTAGCATAAAAAAGCTATACTTTTAGTAAAAACAAGTTTAAAGAACTTAGATAATTTACAATCTTACTTGTAGTATATTTATTTAATTATAGGAAAATAAGTACAGATACTTTTAAAGTATTCAACTAGTGAATTTTGCTTAAAATTTAGAGAACTTTTTATAGTTTTTCCTATAAAAACAGAACATACAAATATTGCACAAACATAGCCTGGTAAGTGGCTCCTGCTGAGGACTACCAAAGAGATCTCTCCTAGAACTGCAATCCTAACTAGTTCTTTTTAAACTTTTCCTGGAAAGGGCCAGTAGCCCTGACCACAAACTCAGCCTTGGGAACAAAGAATTTAAGTTAATGCTACAACACATTATTTTTAAGTGGATACTCTTTGGTCTCTAAGTTACATTCAATTACTACAGGCCAGTGGCAAGATTAAGAGTGACAACTATGAGCTACTTATGTTCCCAGATTCCTATAGCTAAAGGTGAAATTGCAACTCAATTCATTGCCTTGCCTAGCTAAATGATGTGTGGTCTGAGGTGAGCACATAGGCAGGAAGGTAGGTTAGATTCCCCAAAACTCTAATTCTTTACGGTTTTTTAACATTGAGTGTAATGTGTCGATCCAAATAGGACTTTTTTACCATCCTTTTATTCCAGAAGCTTTCTCTCTGTAATTACAAGAAAATACTTCTGTTTTTTGCTATGTTATCCCTGCTCTGAAAAGTTGGAAGTGTAATTTTATTTATCTAAGTTCTATTAAATTAAATTTTCATGTAGTAACTAACTAACAGAAAAGTTGGTCTCCCAGGGTCCAATGTTTATCATTACTAAAACAAAACAAAACGAAAAGAACTCACATTTACCGCTAAATAATTCTGAATAGTAAATAATTCTACCTCATCTTTTCTACTTGCCGTCTCCTTAGGACAGAGCATCTACTTCTGGGATTCAATTTATCACCAACTTCAAAATTCATATTTTTAAAACTCAATTCACATATGATTGTTGAAGTTATATAGGTATACTTACCGCACATTAGGTTATAGACTTCAATATTGTCAAATGGTTCAACTTCAGTCTGCTGTTTAAAACTGGGTCCATGTGCCAGAAAGATAGCCTACGCGGTAATAGTACACCTATTACTAGATGCCATGTAATCTCAAAAACAGATGTTGCAAGAGACACAATTTTCTTTTTCTAACAGCTCTTCTATTTGTATCTTAAGCCTCTTTAAGAATTCCTTTCCAGATTTTTTTTTTAACAGTATGATTTTTTTTTATTATTGAAGTACATTTGCTGTACAATATTATAAGTTACAGGTGTACAATATAGTGATTCACGATTTTTAAATACTCCATTTATAGTTATCGTAAAATATTGGTTGCTTTCCAGATTCGAAAATGATTTTTGCAACATTTCCACCTGAGATGTTGTACCAAGTCCAATCAGATATAATCCATACTGTGTTTACTTCTAAATCCACCTGCTTCCATAGCACCTCCTATGTCAACAGACTAGGAGAATACACGCAACAGTGGACAACCGATGCCAGCACAATTCTACAACATCTGGACAACAGAAATTAGAAATTCATCATACAACATCATATATTCTTTTTATACTCCTTTCTTATCATTGTTCACATATGTTACTACTACATGACAAAAAATGTTGACATTTCTAAGCATTAAATATTTTTGTACACCTTATACTTGCCCACTGATTTCTCAAAGACATCTCCCATTTACTTTTGGGATGAAGAGACCTAAATATTTTTATTTATGTTTAAATAATTAAAGGTAACTTAATTATATTACTTATAACAGATCTAATTTGTTTTAGATTCTAAATATCTAGAAGAACAGTATCAAACATGGATAGGCAAAATTCTTTTCGGGCAACAGGAATATAAATATACACATATATATTTTCCCAAGATAATCAGCAAAGAATTGGAGGCATAGGTTTTTCTTGTAGTAATCAACTCAATTATCAAATAGTACCCTAATTAATAGAGAAGGATGCTGTCTCCAGAAACTTCTCAAGTATTTACAAAGAGACATAATTCATCATGACAATGTTAAGACGTAGTATATTCATAGAGAGCTTAACACATTTTTCTTTCTTTGGAAAGGGGCATGTGTGTGTGTGTGTGTGTGTGTGTATGTGTGTGTGTGTGTGTGTGACAAACGGAACTAGGTAAGACAATCAGGTTGCAAAATCATGAAGCTTTACCTAGGGGGGAATATTGGCTACACTTTACTCATGGGCTCCTTCAAATAGTTTCCTCCCTGGGCTCCAAGGACAGCACACTCTCCTGGTTTTCTTCTTCCCTCACTGGCTCTACTCCCAGGTCTCTTTGCTAGTAACTCTTTGTCTCCCAATCTCTTCAAAGAAAAGTGCTTAAGGCTCAGTACTTGCTTTTCTTCTCCACCTACGCTCAGTCCCTGAGAATATTATCTAGTCACATATCTTCGAAATAATTTATATGCCCAAAACTCAATTTTTTTATCCCTTTAGGTAGACTCTCTAATTGCCTATATGTAACATCTCCACTTGCATGTCTAATAAATATCTTGAATTTAACATATCCAACTAACTCTCCCTCTTTCCTCTCCAATCAGCTGCAGCCATGGTCTAATATCCTAACAGCCTAACAAAAGTTCTCTCACCTCCAACATATCAGACACGTTCCCACCTTAGGCCCTTGACACTGGCTGTTTCTTCTGCCTTGGACACCTGTCCCCTGGATACTTGAAAGGTTAATTCTTGCACCTTCTTCAAGTCTCTGCTCAGCCGTCATCTCAATGAATCTTACCATCTCCATCTTATTTAAAGTTGCACTCTGCCCCCACGTCACCCCCAAACACCCCCAATTTCCACCTACTCTGCTTTACTTTTTCTTTATTTCCCATAGCACTTATCTCCTAACATACCAACCATACATTGCTTTGTTATGCCAATTGTCTATGTCCACCTGTTAGAATAAAAACTTCATGAGGGCAGGGGTCTTTATCTGTGTTGTTCACAAAGGTATTCAAGAGTCCTGAACATTGCCCGTCACAAAGCAGGTGCTCAATAAATATTTGTTTTGAAAAAAAAAAAGCAGTAAGTTACCTCCATGCTCTTAAACTCATTGTTATAACCATGGTTGCCTCCTCCACAGGAAAATGCTTTAGTCCTATAAAGAAATAATATTATTACACTCTGACCAATTTATTGATATGAGACCTTATTGCAAACTGAGCTTTAATGGATTTTGATGTAGCCTCTCCTTTTATATAAGTAAAATTTTCTGTCAACAACAGCATAAATATATTTATTTTCATGCTCAAATTCAGAGCCACAGAGGAACAAAGAGAGTGGTAGGAGAGAAGGAAGGAGAATTCCAGCATCTATAAATAGAATTCAAAAGTATTTGACTTTTAAACATTAAGAGAAGGATATACAAAGGCATGGATTTTTTAAAAAATTTGTCTTTGGGCTTACTGTACCTTTACACATCCATGTCTGTGTGATTAAGAGTAGTTTGATTAATATATTATGTTAAGCATTTCAGTGCTTTAAAAATAAATCTTTGGAACTGGGAAAAAATATCCATTCCTATTTTATGTCAGAGATGTCTAGGGAAATAATATGAAAATATGAATAGAGAATACTCAGGGCAAGTTAATTATAATACTTGGAAAGGAAAAGCCAGTATATTCTGTAAAGTCAGAGTTTATTTTTAACTTTTGGGATTTTCTTCCAGAGGTTGTTGTTCTATTACTTGAAAGACTTTTCAAATTTAATTCATTTGTATTTTGCCTACGTTTCCACACTTTAGTCTTTGAATTGAGCAGCATTAGCAATTTTATATGTAGTTAGTTTTTATACTTGAAAACAAAATAGTGATAAAGGAACCTAGATTTTTTTAAAGCAATAATGTTATACTGGTTCAAATTAGGTCCCTAAAGGGAAAAAGACTAATATTTCCAAGTGTTGGCCTTAAAAATTTTCTCTCATTTGTTTCCCCAATCCCCAGCTCCCAACCCCTGGGCAAATACACACACACACACACACACACACACACACACACACACGCACAGTTTTTGTTTTTTACATTGTAACGTTAATTGAGAGCAGGACTTTAGTGTCTTAAAAAATCAACTTTAAAAAAATTCATAACTGATTCTCACTCAGCTTAAATAAAAAAATAAAAATAAATCACAAAATTCACCAGGCCACACTCAAGTCTACCCAATAGAGGGAAGAAAGGAGAAACTAAGTACCACCTAGAATGGGGAAAGCAAGAGTAGTCCTTTTGATAGGGGCTTTAAGTTCAGTTACTCTAAGGTGTCAGTTCATGTCATCTTAGTTAATGCCAATAAAATTGTTGGTATGAGGTAAAACTTGTTCTAAGAAATATTTTTATACTTATTCCATAGATATTTGGTTCCCCAAGATTACTGGAGCTATTTGATTGAGGATAGTTAAGTTTTAAATTCTGTGTGGGGAACTAGAGTATTCATTAATGAAAGAAAGGAAAGGTCTTTTGAACTAAGCCATTGGTAAATTTCCTAAAATTGATCCTTTATTTATCTTTCTGTTTTCAGATAAATCTAGTTTTTGTTGGTTTGTTTTTATATTTCCAGCCCCTAACCCATCTTCATTAGAAAACTTTGGTATTACAAAACCATATTTGGAAGCAAAAGATAAAAATATGGTTAGAAAAAACCTCTATTTTTTATTGCTTTCCAAGTGAAAACTTTAGAAGTCTGCTTTTCTAATTGCTCACATTCAAGCTTTCCAACCATTAATTTGGCTCTGGAAATTACATATGGAAAAATGGAAGCTGGCACTTGGAAAAGATGAGTTGATTTTATCTTTCATAACTTAGCTCAACTTCCAAGTACTATCTAAAATCTTTTGGAACAAATCTTTTTTATCTTCTCCATGTCTAATTAATAAAGTCAAAATTAAGGCCCCGTTTCTCTGCCACAGCTGGGACATGACACACATGGGCAATAAGCAAGACTTCTCTCCTGATACCCAGTTAGTTGCCAACTCCTATCTTTCTCTGTCGTACCTGTCACATTTCTCTCACTTTCCTCTACTGCCACCATTCTAAGCTAGATCTGACCTGAATTGGTTATCCTGGCTCTGAACTCCAAAATCTTCCCACATAACTCGTACACATACACACACCCCTAATTGTATTTAACCCTATATGTCCCTGCCGGAAATGGAAACATATGTTTTAATGAGTACAAATGGAAGACAGAATATAATGAACTGGTACTATCCTGGAAAATCTGAGGCATAAGTTCACCATACTTTCCCAATAGTGTGCTGACTAGTTTTACCATCCCCTACAGCTCCACAGCTCCCTTGGGGCTGTCATCACGCTGAAGACTGGGTCACAACACATCTTTCTAACTGGCCTCCCTGCCACTTGCTTGACCATCCTCCTCCATATGGCAGCTGGAGTGAGCTCTCAGAAATGCAAATCCCAATATATTCACCTCCAGCCACCTTGTATCTCCCAGTGGTCTCCTACTCTTTTCACAAAGTCACACTCCTTAGTCCTGACAGATAAGGTCCTTCATGCAGGAGGACCTGAATGAAGGCAGCTTTATTCACTAGGTGCTCTAGCAAAACCGAACTACTTGCAATTCATGGAATCTAGTCCCTCCGCCTGGAAACCTGACCCTCTGTTTCTACCTTTCCTTGCCCCAGAGCTGCTACTGACTTAAAAAAAAAAAAAAAAGGGACTTCCCTGGTAGCGCAGTGGTTAAGTATCCGCCTGCCAATGCAGGAGACACGGGTTTGAGCCCTGGTCCGGGAAGATCCCACATGCCGCGGAGCAACTAAACCTGTGCGCCACAACTACTGAGCCTGTGCTCTAGAGCCCGCGAGCCACAACTACTGAAGCCCGTGTGCCTAGAGCCCGTGCTCCACAACAAGAGAAGCCACTGCAATGAGAAGCCTGCGCATCGCAATGAAGAGTAGCCCCCGCTCGCCACAACTAGAGAAAACCAGAGTGCAGCAACGAAGACCCAATGCAACCAAAAATAAATATAAAAAAATAATTAAAAAAAAAAAGGTGCTCCACTGCTCTGAGCAGAGCATTCAGAGAAAGAAGCACCTCTGAGAAGACACAGCCTGGCAGTGCTCAAGGCGTGGCAAGCAGAGGGGTGCCTTCCAGTAAGGAAAAGGGGTCCTTCTCCTCTGCAGACACAGCCTGTCCAGGCTTGGTGAGCGGAACAAGGGTTAGATTCCCACTCCCACTCGTCTCCTTGGTTGAGTGCCTCTGTACAATGCACAGACTAGACAACTGCACAGGGAGACCCACTTATGTGACAGCATTTAGCCTAACCCATCCTGAGCCTTCAAAACCCAGAGCAGGAATCACACCCACGAGGAAGCGTTCTCTGACATTCTCTGGCATCCGCACCTGGGGTGTGAAATCACTCTTTTTGTTTCCTTGTGCCTTGTACTTGATCCCAGTGCAACAGTTGTTACACCTGATTATAACTGTTGCCATCCTCCCTCCCTGGGTGAAGATCCTTCGGGTGGGAACTGTGTCTATCTCCATTTCTCAGAAACGTGCCTGGACAAACTGATGGTTTGTCAGTTTCCAATCATAACATAAAAAGCTATTATTCATGTTATCTAAAAGGGAACTTTAACATTACTTCAACTAGTTTCAAATAATTGGGTTTCCCCAAATTAGTAAAATCTAACACATTTTATAAAGGGCAAAATAAGGAGGAGAAGGAGGAAAATAGATTACACTAAATGATGAAATTTGCTATAATTTTGAACAGGGAATCTAGTTATCAAATATTGAACATTATAACTAAAGATGACATATTTTAACTTAGAAAATAGGTAGCCTGAGACTCATGTGTTAAGGGCTGGAGATAGAATACACTCAGGACTTAATCAGATGAGACTTCCTGTTGCTCTGATTGGGGCTGTAGTCAGCATTTCTTCTGATGTAAGTTAGTTTACGTTGTATATGAATAGCAAGAGATTAGTAAAACCAGGTTCGTCTTGTGTTACAGATGAGACAGATGA
Source organism: Balaenoptera borealis (assembly GCF_965194805.1). Classification (NCBI taxonomy): domain Eukaryota; kingdom Metazoa; phylum Chordata; class Mammalia; order Artiodactyla; family Balaenopteridae; genus Balaenoptera; species Balaenoptera borealis. The sequence goes on from NC_138873.1 coordinate 31,342,884, forward strand.
AGACCTGAGATATTCATCTGTGCAAGTTCTCACAATAAACTAGGTGCGGAGCCGGGGCTTGAACTCTGGGGCTGCTGCTCTATTTACATCTGACTGCTAGCTAGTAAATGTACAAAGCTCACAATTTGAGACTGAGTATTAATGTGTGAAACCCAGAGGTATCCTGGTGGCTGGGCTCTCCTTCTATAACCCATAGTCCATGTCGTTGAACTGATGGGCACCTTCTCATTTTGTACCATTGGTCTCCTAACTCCTTTGATCTCATACCTTTAACAGTAAATATTTGGAGAACTCACTCACATTTATATATGACATACACACACTACTAAAAATCTTATATATTTAACGTTAGTAAAGCTTAATTTATCTCACGTAATTTAATCTTCTTTTAGAGAATGCTGTCCTGACCCACAGGACAGCCTACTGAGCCAAAGGGCTCTGAAACTCCAATTCCAAGAAGAAAGGCTAGTGTCATCTAGTGGCCACGTGTTAAACTGCACGCTCCCTGGTCTAGCGATGCACTGCTTGGCTTTCCTGTTATCTCAGAGAATAGACTCTACCAAATCTCCATTTCCTCATCCTGCACACATTTATTATGTTAGAGCCCAACTTCCTCTCTTCCTTTGTCTCCTCTTCCTTTATTAAACATATCTTCTGTTTATATCCACTTATGCATTGGAAAAAATACTGGAATAAAATACAAAAATAGGGAATGCGAGTTAAACTACCAGATAGTGTGTATTTATTTGTTTACTGGCTTATTATCAGGCTTTTCCATTTGACAAGGAGGGCAGGAATAATTTCTGTATCCCAGATGCCTTGAACAGGGTTTGGTACACACATAGCAAGCATCAATAACATTTTGTTGAGTCAATTAGTTAATTGGTTATTTGGGGATAGAATGATTCAGAATGCTTTATATTTTCTCAAAATGGCCTTATATTTTGCAAATGCTCAATGATCAATATGAATTACAATTATAACTAGAAAAAAAGAAATGTTACAACTCATTGGTTAGCTTGGCCTTACAGCCATAAGCATGCTCTTTCAGAAAAACCACAAAGGTGACAAAGATCTTAAAGAGCTATCTAATCAATTACTCATTACCAGCCTGTGAGACAACTGAGGCCATCTTTATATCCTGTCTGCCACCTAAAGGAGACCACAGTGGTCTCAGTGGTTAAGAATGTGCTGGTACTGATAATCTCTGCGACAGTCAGCCTTCTTCCTCATTCTCATCTACATTGTAAAGATTAGTAGGCTAAGATGGGCAACCTCGTAACAGTCATTTCAAATACAGAAATGCTAGATAGCATATAAAAGGTCAAGAAATTGTCATACTCAGGAAAATTCATGTGATCATAATAGCAGGGTAAGGTCAAGGAAATTTATAATGAAAGATGGCTGTTAAAAGTATTATGAGATAAATTAATAGGCACACAGACCTCACAGCCAGCCACTGTCGATCCACCAAAAGATGAGCTTTGTCAATTCTGACATTTTTGGCATAGTGTAGGCGTTTTGGCAAATCAGGAGTCAAATAGGGTGTGAAATGCTGATCAGGTTTTCGGCACTGAAAAAGAGGTAAATTATTTCCTCATGACACCTATAAGATATGCAAACTAATTCAACAATTTCATCTCCTAAGATGATTTGTTAAACACTTTTTAAAAGTAAGAGGATTAAAAAAAAAAAAAAAAGCCTCGCTAATAAAATAGCGATATAAAACCTGAGATGCAAGAACCAATCAAAAGCAGTTACAATTATACTTAAGGGAGTTGATTTTTCTGACCTGTACAAAAAGATCTATAATATCTGTGCTTCACTATTTTCCAATATTAAATCATACAAAAAATATGAAAAATGATGCCACCTGAAGCTCACTAGCCCAGCTCCTTTGAATGAAACATCAGCCCATTCAATTCAGGAGTCAGTGCCTCTGATACCCAAACAAATTTCCAATAGTGGTGTCAACTCCAAAATAAAAACAGATAAGGTAAAACCAACTGACAGGAATTTTCAAAAAAGTTGATGGAGGTTTAAGAAATAAATTACAAATGGCTTGGACTCGAAAATATAGAATACAGCTTTCTTGAAACTTAGATTAAAGACATCCATTAATTTAAACATATGTATTAGAAGACTGTATACTTACACTGAGGTTCCTAACAATTTCTTCAGAATTAACTGTTTCGAAAGAAAAAGAAGTAAATCACATTACAACTGCAAAGAAATATAAACAATTCAGGTGAATTTGACACAGACGCTTATTAATGACTATGATCTGGTAAAATTAAATTAAAAAGTACTTTAAGCAAAGAATTATTTTAGCATTTAAGAATGGAGTATATTTTAACTTAACAATATTAGATATTACCATAGACTTTAACGACAGACTGTAATTAAACATGGGATTTTCTCATTTGCTTCTGTGTGGTCTTCCCAAGAGGTCAGAAGAGGGGGCCTGGTAATTCCTGCATCCTCAGAATCAGGAGGCTATGGTTATTCGCTTTCAGTATTACCTTTATTTTTTTATGTGGTCATCTTCATACTTACAGGTAAAAAAATCATGAGGTACATTATGACTCCTGATGCGGGGGGCAGGTCCTTCATACATGTAGAAGTTTACTTGGGAAAAATAATTAGTCATATATTCCACTTTGTCACAATAAGTCTGATCCATTCCTGAATTAAAAAAAAATTATTCACTGAATGTATAAGATGGTAACAATCGGTTGCCTTTGATCAGGTCAAATAGGAGATATTTTATGTTACAGATCTCAAACCAAGTTTGACTGAGAACCTTTACAATTTACCCAATTACTTTATTCTAATTAGCAGGCCTTGAAAATCCTGGCAGTGGAAGAGAAGGATCATGTTTATAAGAGAAGAACAGATAGGAATTATAAACAGATCATCTGTTCAATGCAGATCTATTAAAGTAATTTCAAAGAAGAAAGTTCTCTGTAGGAAGCTAAATAAATCTTTATAACATCTGATTTTACATAAAGCAACATGATATATTTTTAAATCAAAAAATAACATGCATTTTTATAAAACAATACATTAAGCAAGAGAACAAAGCCTAGAGAATTTTTACTTTTCATAAGTGTATTATTTAAATTTATATAAGAAGCATATGCTTTAAAAAAGTATTGGTAGTTAAACCTTTTTTATTTGAAGATTCTTCAGACTCCATCCAAATTTTTATTTTTATTATTTTTACTATTCATTTTATTATTTTTATATTTTATAATTTTTTTAACAAAATATGCATTAAAATATTTTCTTTAATTTTAAAACAATAGGTCAAAGTATTAGGGAACCATTTTAGAAACTTTTAAAATAAATTACTGTGTCTCACACTATCTTGATGTAAGATATAAACAAAATTCTGCAGATGTGTTCCTTTTCCTCTTCTCACCCCATCTAGACTACCCTGTCTAGAAAAGGTCCACTTCTGCTTTATGTACTTCCTACCACACCACATCGAGCAAAATACTTGGCATTGAGTTAGCACTTTAAAAATATTTGTTGAATTAATGAGTACTTTAAAAGTGAGGTTGCAGAGGGCATGACATCTGTCTCACTTCTTTTAATATTCAGGTTGACTGAAATGGAGAGCTACCCTCAAGCAGAGAAATGTGGAGTGACAGGGACTTTATAGAAGTCTATTCACAGACTCAAAAGAAATACACAGAACATGGTAAAACTAGCCAATTCAGTAAACAGCAGCCAATCTATATGAATGAATCATTCACTGAAAAGAAGACATTTTTTATGATAAGAGCCCAGCCACATCCTTGTTAAGTACTACTAACTCCAAATATATAGAAAATTAAGTGTATGGATAGATTTTTCAGAATGAATGTTAGAATAATTAAACTAAAAGTATAAATTTTAGTCCTCTATTCATCACAGCCTACTACAAAGCTCATTCTTTGCTCATTCAAGAGCTTCTAGGTCTAGAAATAGACTTTAAAAATCTCTATTTTTTTTGTATGCTCCCCGAAGTGATAAGATTTAATCAATGATAAAATACGATTTAAAAAAAAGCACGATAAAATATGATTTTAAAAAAAGCATACCATGGTCAGCCAAAAGGATTATATTGACACAATTGACTAAGTTTCTCTGCTTTAGGCCTTCCATCAACAATCCAAAAGTGTAATCTACTAACTGTAAGGCTTGAATTACCTAAGGAAAAAAAAATTGCAGTTAAGATTATCTTCATGAATTAAGGCTTAATTAACCAAACCATTATCTAATCGAGTAAAAATTAAATAATTTCCTTCTCTGAAATTGTTGGGTTTTGAAATAGGATATCAGAGCCCAGCACCCATACTACATTTACCAAATACCAATTCCCTATATTTCTATAGCCAAAAAAAAAAAAAAAATTAAACCATATTCTCTACAAAGGAAAATAGACTACTGGCCAATAAATACCTGAGAAAAAGTGTTCAACTTCAACATTATTCAAACATTATTTAACTGCAAAGGTTTTCATGATAATTTCCAATGCTGGGGAGAAGAGTCCATAGACACTTCTATAGGAACCTAAATGGTTACACATGTTCCAGAGAACAATGTGACAATGTGTAGCCAGAGAGTTTAAAAGGGGCATACCCTGTAACCTAATAATTCTGTTTCTGGGCATTTGTCCTAAGTAAACAGAGTACAGATGGAGATTTACATACAAGGATATTCATCACATTATTTATTTACAATTTAAATACAAGAAAAAATTATACCATATCCTTAAGTAGGCATACTCAATAACCATTAAAAAATATTTAAGCAACCTAAATGTCCATCAACAGAGGAATGGATAAAGAAGATGTGCTACATATATACAATGGAATATTACTCAGCCATAAAAAGGAAAGACAATTGGTCATTTGTAGAGACGTGGGTGGACCTAGAGAGTGTCATATAGAGTGAAGTAAGTCAGAAAGAGAAAAACAAATATTGTATATTAATGCATATATGTGGAATCTAGAAAAATGGTACAGATGACCTTATTTGCAAAGCAGAAATAGAGACACAGATGTAGAGAACTAATGTATGGATACCAAGGAGGAAAGGGAGTGGGGATGGGAGGAATTGGGAGATTGGGATTGACATATATACACTATTGATACTATGTATAAAATAGATAACTAATGAGAACATACTGTATAGCACAGGGAACTCTACTTAATACACTGTGGTGACCTAAATTGGAAGAAAATCCAAAAAAGAGGGGATATATGTATATGTATAACTGATTCATTTTGCTGTACAGTAGAAACTAACACAACATTGTAAAGCAACTATACTCCAATAAAAAATAATTTTAAAAATATTTTTAAAGAACAACGGCATAGGAAGATGATCACAATACAATGCTAAAGTTAAAAAATTAAAGCCAAACTGTATACACACCCATACATATTGCATAATCCAATTTTGTTTTTAAATACATTCAGCATTTCATAGTAAAGTCACATATATGGAAAACCAAAAGAAAATATATCAAGGTACGGTTAACAGTGATTGTCTCTGAATAATGAGTTGGAGTTCATTTTTATTTTATTGTTTATATTCTTTTGTATTTTTAGATTTTTCTACACTTTATCGATATAGTATATTTAACTGACTCAAGGTTTAAGTGAATAATTTTTAACTAACATAACCTCATTTTTTTTCAGTGAATAAGAAAATGTAATAGCACTTTCCCCACGGGATTGGGTAAAATTTTTAATCTTCTTAGTACTATTATAACAATGATTGCCTTTTTTTTTCTTTTTTGAGAAAGGATTTTACAATTTTATTTTATTGGCTTTGAGAAAGCCAATTACTGTTAAGAGTGTTAGTGCATTACCTCATGAAATCTCTCAGCAAACATTCATGGAAGATGCTACTGGAATTTCCAGTTACAGAGACCAGGAAACTTGAGGTTTAAAGCAGTTAAGTGACATGTTGGTGATCCCACAGTTACTAAGGGACAGGGCAGGACTTTAACTCCAATCATCTCTATATACTGCTAAGTCTATCATCAACTCCATGACACTTTCCTGACCCTCATTCTCAGGGTGACCACGCACTCTGGTTTGCCAGTGAGAGTCATGGTTTCCACCTGTCATCACAGCATAATTATGTTCCCTTTCACATAGGCCACCTACTCATTCCTCCCGGCTGCACTCAGAGCCCTTCCTCCTCTGTCCTCCCCTGGCACCCTGGCATCCCGCTACCTTTGGACTCTCCACAGTTTAGAAATCATCTGTGCCTGTGTGTTTCTCCCAGGAGCGTGGGAGCTCCTGCAGGGAAAGGACTGTGCAACCAAACTCATCACCTGCTTCCTAAGCACAGAGCTGTTCACAAAGTACACACTCCATAGATGGCACGTTGCACTGAACGTGAAGTGAGTAGATGCCAGCCTCCTATTCTAGCCCAGACAAAGCTAAGAAACAAGAAATGCCTATAACAGGCAATGAGTAAGATAATTAACAGGGATAGAAAGCTCTGAGGCAAACTAAGTTTGGGTAGAAAACCCAACTTCTTTCACATGCAATCATGATCACTCACTTTCACAGGGGACACTGTGGAAACAGTAAAATCAATCCTGATATAATTAATTAACTGGAAAGACCCTCAATGAACAATTTTTCTCTGGATCTGGAAATCCCCTTGGGTAAAATGGCATTCAAGGCTGCTCTATGCAGCAGAGACATAACCTGTTTTTGAAAAGGTACAACATTCCTCCTGTCTTGTTCCAGCTCCTTCCACATGCCTCTCCCAAAACAGAGTTCTTCGGTGCTCAGAAATTTTCCCATCACGTTCATGAGCATTAGCAACATGTCAGTCAATCTGTTCTTAATTTCAATTTTCTTTTCAGAATTAAATTTTTCTTCCCAACTTTTCATTCCATCTAAGATTAATAATTTGTTTTTTAATAATGAATAATTACTGGATCTTATTAAAGTATTAGACCATTATTTAAAGTTACTGGAACCAACCAGGACACTCTGTGCCTAATTCAACATCAATCCTAGAGACTCATCGGAGCAAATTTGTTATTAAGAAGTTCTGATTTTATTATACTTCAAATGCCTCTCCCACCTCCTCCTACCTCTCCAAATCCTGTCACCCTCTACATCCCCATTTCATAAAGCCTTCTCCAGCTATGCCAGGTCACAATAATCTTCCCACCTAAACACTATTTAAGCGATGAAATTTTTTTAAGGTTTCTTTGAGAAAGAATCCTTTTGTGCATTAACTCGTTATTTCCTTTATCTGCCCTTTCAACCTGGTTTCTGGTACAGGAGCTTCATCTTCTTCACCTCTAAGAATGCCTGGCACGACATTAGGCCCACAAGAAACTGTTAAAAGTAGGTCTTAGGGACTTCCCTGGCGGTCCAGTGGTTAAGACTCCACGCTCCCAATGCAGGGGACACCGGTTCGATCCTTTGTTGGGGACCTAAGATCCCGCATGCCGCACGCCAAATAAAATAAAAATTTTTTTTAAATTTTTTTAAAAAGTAAGCCTCAAAGGGATAGCAGGGCAAGAGCAAGGGTACTGATAACTGAAAAACCTAGAACTAGTTAATAAGCTTTCAATATAGTAAATCATCTTTTTAACTTTCAAATTATGTCATAGTAACTCTGAATCAAAGTATGTGATTAAAAGTAACAATAGCAATAACAAAGCCATAAAGCTTTCCAGTTTCTGCATCTGTTTGGCCTCTTCTTAAGTTTTAAATGAGGCTTTGTCTTAATCCTTCTATTTTCACTGTTCACTCTTTCTTTCCTTAGGACATCTCCGCTTCCATGCACCATCTGTATGCTGCCAAACTGCCTGATCTCCATCTCCTTTGAGCTTTAAATCCATATTTAGTTGCCTTCTGGACATCTCCATTTGGATGTCACAGGCACCCCAGTCACAACATGATCTTCACCTCCAAGAAGATGCCCTTCAGTGGTCTTATTGGAGGAACCTGCCTGCTTATGCTAGAAACCTGAAAATCACCATTGATCCCCCACCCCATCACCTATCTCACACCAAGTCATATCAAGTCCATCTCTTAAATGAATCTTAAATATACCTTCTTCCATCCATGATGGTTGCCACTACCACAGTCCAAGTCACTATTATCTCTTTCCTGAAACATTGTAAAAGCTAACTCATGTCTCCCCACTTTCCCTTGCTCCCTCTAACCCATTCCTCTTACATGATAAAAGTGATTTTTAAATTCACATAGATCTGATCATGTCCTTCCCTGATTAAAATGCCTCAGTGCTTCCCATTGCACGTTTTATGGCCTAGAAGAACTCGCGTGGTTTGGCGCTTGCCTCCTTCTGTAAGCTTCCTCTTAGCCCTCTCCCCTGGTCCACAGTGCTCCTGACATTAGTGAGAGATAATCCTCATATAGCAATTCAGACAGTACCTGGCACAGAGCAGCACACAATAAGAGTTAGCTGCTATTCTTATTTTTACCATTATCATATTATCTATTTGTCTAGCTACCTGTCCATTTGTCTGTCCATTTGTTCCTCTAATGTGCTCAGCTCCTCCCTTAACCAGGCCATTTGTGAACTTTTTATCTTTTTTGCTATTCAGAGAACTTTCTAACCAGCCCCAACCCAGACTAGGTTAGCCCCTAAAGACCTCTCAGGGCATTCTGATTGTTCCCTTGGCAGCACTTTTCCAAATTACACTTAAAATTTATTTGGGTACTAAACTAGAGCATTGGATAGAGGAAAAAGATATGGCACCTAAAGTCAGCTGTAGGGGTCAGACAAATGCAGATTAGAGTATCCCCTCTCAAATCATATCAAGCAGGGATAACAATTAAAATGGAAAAGAAGAAATGGTGAATATGCTTTAGATAGTTAAGCCATTCACCCTTAGAATAACCTGATTAAGTGTTAGATTCTGTGAGACAGTCAAGGGTGGTGTAGGAATATAAAAGAGGACAAATGGGTTCATAGTGGTCAGACATGAGCAGGGCTTATATTAGAAATCATTTTGATTTAATGAGAAGGAAGAAGAAGGGCATTTCTGGCAAACACCTAAGTCATGCTGCCAGAATGAATATGCTTGCATTCCAACTGAGGAAAACTGTTAAATGAGTTTCCGTGGGGTAAGGAAACGCCATACTCATGGGGACCTTTGCAACTTTATATCATGTCCAAGACAATGCAGCCTTGAGTGGGTTTTAGAAGAGAATCAGCTTTTTAAAAAAATCATATTTAAGAACTATATTTCTGTAGTAAATACAAAATGGTTTAGATAATGAAGAAACAAGTATTGAAGGGTCTACCTCAATTATAATGGGGGCCTAGAAGGCGAATAACTCTGACTGATGCAATAATATATTGTCCCATTATAAGGAACTTCCGATTGGAACTGTGCTTGAATAGACAGCCATATATTCTACGACGGACTTTCAGGTGACATGGCTCGAAATGGGCTACATTAACATGTTAAGTTGACACACTGGATCTAGCCTTGATGTTCTCATGATGTGACATAACAATGCTGCATCTAAGCATTCAATAAGTGTTATCAAATTAATCAAGATGTGCTTAATAAGGCAGATATTCTTTTTACACGTTTAACTATTTTGTGGTTAATAAAGCAGATAATCATTTAGACTTTTAACTATTTTTATGTCTTCATATATATCAAATACACTTGTATTCAGTGGAAATTAAAGAATAACGTTTCATGCTGTGGGTGAAGGCTAGATGATTTTAGCTTTGTTTAAAAAGAAAAACTTACTGCGGCACTGACTGGTCCCTGAGCATGTCCTGCAGAATCAGGTTGTTCCACGTATATGGTATAAAAATCGGGTCTAGGAGTAAAATTGAAACAGAGAAAGACGTTACCCATTTGGAATAAAGGTACAAGTTGGGTGTGGGAGATTTGTAGGTCTGGAACTTTGTGGCAGTTTCCTCCTCTTTTTCTCTGGTCTTTCCTTCTCTACAACCAGGCCCAGTGGTTCAGTGGTTCTGCTTGGCTTTGGCAGGGATAGTGGTCTAGCAGGAAGTAAATGAGACCTTCCAGGATGTAAGCACTTGTCTGACTCAGTGCTGAAAATCTGTCTTGTTCTTGCTGTTAAGACCTCTCTTGATGAGCCTCGGCCCTCTGTATTTCCTACTTTATGACTTTCTGCTGACTCTTTTCTCTGCCACACTAGTTCTTTCTTTAAATGTCTGGTTTTAAGAATAATTCTTGAAAAATGCCTGTAAAAAGGAAACGCCAGGTTTTTTTCCAAAATGGTAATTTAAACTAAGAAATACTTTCATTTTATGCCCACAAACATCCCGCTGTGCCAGCACTTCCCTGACACTAGATATTACCGTTCAGCTTTGGGCAGGTCCAGCCACTTTAACAATGTAAAGACCCTCTCTTCATATGTGACACTTCTGAAATGAAAAGTAAAAATAATTTTTAAAAATTAATCAAATCAAAATAACTTCATTATATGCCTGCTCAGGAAGGCAGGTTGATATTTTCAGATATTTTGTGTCCATATATTATAAAAATACTGAAAGGGATTCAGTACTACTCAGAGGGATTCCCGTTTTCAATACATATATAGAGATACACTCGACTCACTATAAATTCAATGTATATTGTTTTCTTTCCTTCTCATCCATCCTTCCTTCACTGTTCCCCCGATTAAAATAGAAGGCCATTAATTACTATCCATTAGTTCAATTTGTTTATTTTTATTTACTTCATTCATTTATGCATTTATGTGCACTATCTTTTGTCAGACATGATTTCTTCATTTTAAACAGAATTTATCAGTGAGCAAACCAAAGACGACATCCTTCCTAGAGGTTACATTCTAGTCAAGGAAGACAAACAATAAATAGGCCTAATACATAAATAAATTACAGAGTGTATTAAAAGGTGAAAAATGCTATGGGAAAACAAAAGCAAAACTAGAGCCAGAATATGGGGCACTGAGAAACTGGAGTGGGAGGATTTGAATTTGAAATCTTAGTGTGATGAGGCTAAGACAATACGGAGAAGGTAATTTTTGAGCTACAGCCAGAAGGAGGTGAGGGAGTGGGCTGTACAGATACATGGAGTAAGACTGTCTCAGGCAGAGGAACAGCCTGTGCAAAGGCCCTACAGCAGAAGCAAGCCTGGTATGTTGGGGTCACCGAAAAGGTCAGTATGGCTCGAGTAGAGTGACAGAACCCAGGAAAGTAGCTGGAGAGGAGTCCGAGAGGCAGGGGCACGGCAGGGCTCATACCACTAGGGCCTTGTGGGATTTACTCTTTGCTAAACTGCAAGCCGTTGAAGTTTTTGGTGCAAAAGAGTGCCATAATCGGATTTGTTCTTTTAAGTAATTATTCTGGCTGATAAACTGAGAATAGATTATAGGGAACAGAAATAGAAACAGGGAGACGTGTAAAAAGGCAGCTGCAGTAGTGCAGGCAAAAGAGGATGACAGCTCGACAAGAGTGTTAATGCTGGGGGTAATAAAAAGCTCTCAGACTGCATATAATATTTTGAATTAGAGGCACAAGGGTTTACTGACAGACGGGATGAGGGATGTAAGAGAGAGGAGTCAATGTTGACTTCAAGATTTTTTGGCCCAAACAACTGGAAAAATAAAATTACCATCAAGATTAAGACCAAAAAAAAAAAAGAAATTCTAGGGGCTTCCCTGGTGGCACTGTGGTTAAGAGTCTGCCTGCCAATTCTGGGGACACGGGTTCGAGCCCTGGTCTGGGACGATCCCACATGCCGCGGAGCAACTAAGCCCGTGTGCCACAACTACTGAAGCCCGCGCACCACAACTACCGAAGTCCGCGCGCCTAGAGTCCGTGTGCCCTAACAAGAGAAGCCACCGCAGTGAGAAGCCCGTGCACCGCAACGAAGAGTAGCGCCCCCATCGCCGCGACTAGATAAAGCCCATGCGCAGCAACGAAGACCCAACGCAGCCAAAAAAAAATCGAATCATCCCTGCCTAGACGGGATCACATCTGCAGGTGCTTTAGTACCTGTTGTAAATCCTATATATGGAAGGAAAGGTGCCATTTATAGCCACATCTGATCCTGGCCAAAAGTAGGTACCAGCTTTTAAACCTTGATACATTGCTGTCAGCCAGATCTATAAGAAGAGAAAATTTCAAATAAGTGGAGGTCAAGAGAATAATCAGTTTGAGTAGAAATGGTGCCATTTATGAGAAACTTGAACAGTATTAACAGTTGCAAAATTTATTCAACTATTGAAATGTATTTAAATTATTTAAAATTTGTCTTTGTCGCAGTTTAAAACAGTAATTATCCAGGCATCCACTTCAAAAATCAAAAAACATAGGACAGTAAGAAAGATCATTTTTCAAATTGGTAAAATTGTACAGTTCTTCTTTCCCTTTTAAAGATTTCTAAAACAGAATGAGTAAAAACGTTAACAGATAATCTTTCTGAGTAACTCCAGGTTGATACGTTTATAATACAACATCCAAGTTTCAACTGAAGACAATTTAGGTGAACAACTATACACGTTAAAAAGATTCAAATTATAATTATAAATAATGGTGAAACACCATCCCACCCCTAGCCCTTAGAAATTAAAAAGATAATGTAAAACTCAAAGTGGAGAGAGAAGAGAGATCCACTGTCACGTTGGGAAATGAAGGTTACTTTGGAGCCACATGAAGAATGCTACATACTGGTTGTCCATGCCACCAAACTGGATTATCTTTCTCCTTTGAAGAAAGTGAAAACTTCTTGTTGAGGTATACGTCATACATATTATTGTCAATGATGCCATGTGATTCTGGATATAACCCCTAAAATGATAATTTTTAAAAAAGATTTAAGATAAAATAATAAGTTAATAAAACATACATTTAAATTGAAATAGCATAAGACCTATAACTCATATTTGAAAAGATGCCATATACCTTTCAATATAAAACCCCTGGATCTGAACCCTAATGCCAAATATACATACTAGTATTATATATATTCTAGTTCCACTGTGGTCTATAGCTGCAAATGAATGACATTAGGCAGATGATTTGGGCTGATAGTTTTAATATAACTCATGTTATTAATAACTGTTTGCTAATTATAGATTCTATATTATAATAATGATTAGCCATTGGTTTTATTGGCAGTAATAGCAAGAAATTTACTACATGGATGCTTTTAAGTATCAGATAGCCTGGCAAATGGGTTAAAGTGTGTTACCAGCACTTTAAAAGGAAGTCTGCCAAGTCTTTGTACTTCCTCCCTTCCATCCATCCATCAATCCAGTCATTCCTTCAATTCACATATTTTTATTGAATGCCCATGATACCCTATGCAGTTGTAACTACATTTAGAGAGAATTTTAGGGTCATTATTTCAGAACATTACTATATATATGAATATGGATACATATGCATATGTAGGAAATTAATAGCACTTATGTATAATCCTTCATTTATATATACATGTATAAGTATTAATATATTATGTATGTAGACTTATGTAAGTATGCGTACATATAGTCAATTCTTGCTATTTGCAATAGTTATGCTCTATAAAGTTGCTGCAAACACTGAATTAGTGAATATCGAACCACTGCTCCTAAAGAAAATAAAGGGTTAGGTTCCTGTGAGCTTTTGGTTACAATATTTTTGTCTACTGATCCATATGTAATCTTGTTTTATGTGTGTTTCTGTTTGAAGATACCTTATTTAATATATATTTTTAGTTCAGTATAACTCATGACTGAACAAATCTAACACACATATCTTCTCCATAAGGTACATCACAGACTTCTTGCTCTTAGGAACACTAGAAAGTACTTGAGCACCACACTTGAGGGCCATTGTAAACAGCAAAATCTCCAATAAAAAAGCACAAACATGTGAAAAACATGGCACTAAATAGACAGTAGACTGTGAAAACAACATTTGTTTATAGAATGAGAGCTAAAAACAAGAAGGCAGAGTATTGCCTTGTTAGACCTCAGCTAGAAACATGTGAGCTGGGTAACTCAAATGTTTAGGTGAATCTGCAAAATGGAATCTGCATTTATACATGCACACACACACACACAAACACACATATATACATATATACATATATATAATTACTTAAGGGCTAAAATTTAAATAAGTTGTAATTACTGTTCCATACTAATAAATGCAATGTAGTAAAGACATAATATCCTTTGGCAATAAAGGCTGAGGCAGAGGACGCCTTAAGATGTGTTCTAAATCTATAAATATTAAATAAGTTAATCTTCCTTTGAGTTCATTTTGATCATTTCTTGTACGTCTTCTCATACATTGAGGAGAATTCATTTGCTTTACTTGCTTTATCTAAAGAGATATAGCCAGTTTGGGACTTCCCTGGTGGCGCAGTGGTTAAGAATCCACCTGCCAATGCTGGGGACATGGGTTCGAGCCCTGGTCCCAGAAGATCCCATATGCAGCAGAGCAACTAAGCCTGTGCTCCACAACTACTGAACCTGCACTCTAGAGCCCGCGAGCCACAACTACTGAGCCTGCGCACCACAACTACTGAAGCCCGTGCGCCTAGAGCCTGTGCTCCACAACAATGAGAAGCCCGCACACTGCAACGAAGAGTGGCCCCTGCTCGCTGCAACTAGAGAAAGCCAGTGCGTAACAACAAAGACCCAACGCAGACAAAAATAAATAAATAAATGTTTAAAAATAAATAAATAAATTTATAAAGAGATATAGCTGGTTTGAATTCAATTATGAAACAAGAGACTTTATCAAATTAAATATAATAAAAAAAGACTAGGAAAGAAAGAACTTTCCCACATCAGAGTGGCTGTCCTCATACATAGCCTACCATTCCTAGCAGACCTTCAGATAAATGGAGGTTAATCAAAAGATCAGAATAGAGGGTATTTCTCACATCCAAGAGGCTATCCTGGCCTGTCACAGAGGTAAATGAACCTAATGCTGGGACACTCATTCATAGTTAACATCTCACAGCCCTGGATTGACCCCATACTGAGACACTCCTTCCCAGCCTGAATTAGCTGTGACTGTCACCACACGTGCTCGTGAAATGTGTGACCTGCGGCTTGGCCAGTTCCGCCTAAGCATGTCTGGTGTGGTCAGTCTTGCCACTGGGCTAAGCACTTACCGTGACAATGGTGTAATGATTTGGGAAGGTTTTGGTCGGATAGGCAGGTCTCAGGTATTTTGAATGAATTCCGCATGTTTCTGCAGCAAAGGATAGTGAGAAATTAAGACGTTGTTTCTTTCTCAGAAGTTGTTTGAATAACTAAAAATCTGAACACGAAAGTTTCACAGAGAAATAGAAAACTAACTAAGGGGTGAATTAGATGGAAAGAGGTCAAAATTCTGATGCTTAAAATTCCTCCATTCCAAGGAATGACAGTTTTCAGGAGAGGAGTGAGCTAAATCAAGGGTCAGGGAAATTTTTCTATAAAGAACTAGATAATAAATATGTTAGGCTTTGCAAATCCATATGGTCTCTGTTGCAACAGCTCACCTCTGCTATTAAGGCCTCTAAGCATCTATAGACAACATGTAAACAAATGAGCATAGCTGTGTTCTAATAAAACTTTATTTATAGACATTGAAATTTGAATTTCACATTTTTTTTTTGCATGGCACAAAATATTCTTTTTTTCCCAACCATTTAAGAATGAAAACAATTCTTAGCATTAACAGGCCTTACAAAAACAGGCAGAGTGGGCAAGATTTGGCCCATAGGCCACAGCTTGCTGACCCCTGAGCTAAATGTACCCTACTTTACAGTGCCACCTTTGTTTGCTTTTGCTGCTCCCCTCTTTCTGACCCAGGTCATTACAACAAGAATTTCTATATAACATCGGCTTCTTAGCTAGTTCTTATACATAAAATATCCAATATAACAAAAGTGAACACAACTATCTAGATAACTGAAAAGGAGTTTAACTTGTGTAAATGCATAAGCCCATGCCACAAAGCAATGTTACAAGATGAACTAACTTTCCCACTTATTATTTTCAGTCAGTACAGTTTCCATCTGATCAGTGAAGTTTCCTGTGATCTGTTTTCCCCAAAGCATGGCATCAAATTTGCTTTCAGTTATTCTGTTGTTTTCATCTGTGCAATAACTCTGCTCAAGGAGGTCAGAACCACTAAGGCACACTGATATTTCCTCTGCAGCAGTGAAGTGTGAGAAATTTTCCATACCAAAATCCTACCAACTCTAATTCTAAAAGAGAGCTTCACCATTAGAGATTCTATTTAGGTTAAAACAAAAAGTGCAATGGATTGTTGTCCAGAAAGCAACAAACATTGCAACTGGAAATAATGAAGGTTTTCTCAAACAGGCTTGGAACTGGTCTCCTTCCCAGCCTCTAGAACAGTGTTTCCAATATTTTCCAGGAATTTCCTCCTTCAGAAGATTCTTGGATCCAATACCAAGTCTACTAAATAGGACTCTGCTGGGGATGGGGGAGGTTGAAAAGTGGAGGAAAAGGAGCTCAAAAAATCTGCATTTCTAGCAAGCACCCCAAGTGGTTCTGATGTACTCGAGTTTGAGTCCTGCTCTAGGACATAACGTATAATCAACTTTTTTCTTTCTCAGTCAATGCCCCCAGTAAATAAATCATGTCCTCAATCAGGGAAAGAAACATTTAATATTGTTAAGAAGTCATATGATAGGGCTTCCCTGGTGGCGCAGTGGTTGAGAGTCTGCCTGCCAGTGCAAGGGACACGGGTTCGAGCCCTGGTCTGGGAAGATCCCACATGCCGCGGAGCGGCTGGGCCCATGAGCCACAACTACTGAGCCTGCGCATCTGGAGCCTGCGCTCTGCAACGAGAGAGGCCGCGATGGTGAGAGGCCCGCGCACCGCGATGAAGAGTGGCCCCCGCTTGCCGCAATTGGAGAAAGCCCTCGCACAGAAACGAAGACCCAACACAGCCATAAATAAATAAATTAAAAAAAAAAAAAAGAATGAAGAAGTCATATGATAGAAAATAAAATGAGATCACATCCACTGATAAAAGAATTTAAGTGGGGAAAACAATCATACAATAGAGAGAGATATAAAGTCAGTCTCTGTTTTTATTTCCCTGAAACATGGGTAACGCGTTCAAATTCTTAAATGCCTAAAGTCACAGAGTATAAAATAAAAAACAAAGCTACCAGTGATGTAAAAACATGACACCTTCGTAGTTTTAAACAGGACACATCTGTTGACTATCTACAGATTCAAGCTACCATTTTCGATCACCTGCCTTTGAACCAGAGCTATTATAGAATAACTCATCAAAAGCAAGATCTTCTACCATTGTTTCTTCCAGATCTTAATAATCTAAATTATGACTGAACAGAATAATTCTGGAAGGACACACAATAAACCAATGAGAATAGTTGCTTCTACAGAGAAAAATGAGGAAGATCAGGAAAGAGAGTCTGTTGGTTGTTTGGTTGGTTTTTTTTGTTTGTTTTTTTACTGTATACCCTTTAATGTCACTTGTAAAAGTTTATCATTTGCATGTTTTGCTCCTTAAAAAACATATTTTTAAAAAGAAAGTACCAACCGAAAAAAATTCTGAAAATATAAATGGAATAAATATATATCCATAGTAACTATAAACTATAAGAAGAAGTGGAAGACTGAATGGATGAGTAGGTGAAATAGCTGAAGAATGTACAGATGCAGCAAAAGCAGTACTAGGAAAGAAGTTCATAGCAATAAACACCTACATTAAAAAAGAAGAAATTTCAAATAAACAACCTAAATTTACAGCTTAAGGAACTAGAAAAAGAACAAACAAAATCCAAAGTTAGTAAAAAAGAAGAAAACAACAAAGATTAGAGCAGAAATAAGTGAAACAGAGAATAGAAACAGAGTTCTAAAAATCAACAAAATTAAAGTTGGTTTTTTGAAAAGATAAACAAAATTGACAAACCTTTAGCTAGATTAAGGAAAAAAAAGACTCATCAATAAAATCAGAAACCAATACCACAGAAATAGAAAGAATTATAAGAGACTGCTATGAACAATTACACCCCATGAACTGCATAACTTAGAAGAAATGGATAAATTCCTAGAAACATACAACCTTCCAAGTCTGAATTATGAAGAAATAGAAAATCTGAACAGACCAAAAACAAGTAACCAAAAACCTCCAAACAAAGAAAAGCCCAAGACAAGATGGTTTCACAGGTTAATTTTACCTAACATTTAAAGAAGAATTAATGTCATTTCTTCTCAAACTCTGCCAAAAATTTGAAGAGGCAAGAACACGCCCAGACTCATTTCATGAGATCAGCATTACCCTGACACCAAAGCCAGAGAAGGATACTACAATAAAAGAAAACTCCAGGCCAATACCTTCATGAATTTAGATGGAAAAATTCTCAACAAAATACTAGCAAGACAAATTCCACAGCACATTAAAAAGATCATACACTACTTTCAAGTGAGATTTATCCCTGGGATGCAAGGATAGTTACTACTAGTCTTGTCCTATCCCCAGTTTCACATCTAACTTTCCAAGAAATCTGACTTCTAGTTCAAGCTAAATCACTTCTATCTCACCTGACAGTTCATTGATTCCGGCCCTTCTTTGTCTGCTCCCACCCATGTTAGGACAAGACAACAACCTCATGTTCTCACTAGAGTCCGTGACCCCTTAGTAGTCACTGATATAACTCACTGCACTGTGGTGTTAGCCCATGCTCAGTTTCCAGGCAGCTTGATAAGACACTAGAGATGAGGTTCTAGACTTCCTTAAAGTAATGCCTGCTGTCACATACCTCACCTCAACCCTACCATTCTCGGGAGGTCCTAATCCTAAATCTTTTAACACATCTACTCTTAATTGGACCTCCTAGAAATGAAGAGCCCATTTTGCCTTGGTAGACCTAATTAGTTATGGCTTCACACATTAAAGAATTGAGACGTTGTATAAATGACTTAAAAAATATTTTAAACCTTAGAAAGGAAGGCTCTTAATGGCCCAGTATTTCACTGGTGTCCTTTCCAACTCTCAAGGGGATGAGCAAATAAAATAATTCCACTTCTAAAGGGGTCCAGTTCAACCTGGCTAGATAAATTCCCTTTTGGACACAGGGTTTGATATCCAGACTACCAAGGGAAATGCAGATAAGGAAATAGAAACTGAGAGTTGTTCATGACTTTTCAGGCTAAAGTAACTCATCAGTAAGTGACAAATCCTGAATTTGGAGCCAGTACTGTCAGAGACCCAACATCTTAATCTCTTTGCTAAAGATCTGCCTCAGAGAGTGTAGGAGAACCTGAAGAGACAAAGTCCCTTATGCTGTAGGGGGGGAAGCAATTTATCTTTCTACAGTCAAGGAATTTTAATGCTGGGATTAGTAGTAGAAATCATTAGGTCTAATCCTCTCATTTTACAAATGAGGAAACTGAGGCCCAGAAAACGTGATCACCTTACTCAAAGTCAAATGCTATTTTTTAATAATTTGGAGAAAAATAAAACCAGGAAACCAGTAAAATTGTCAGAAATTTTGAGGACCATGGAGGTAAAAGAGGGTCTGGTAGAAGGGGGAAGTAAGAGAGGAATTGAAGGGCAGTGAAGACTGTGCGCCCTGGAGCCGACCGTCTGATACTTCTTAACTTTGTGTCCTCGGGGTTCTCCATTCTTCTTTATTATTGACTTTATAAAATTGTGCGAAGTCCAAGTACCCTAACTCAGAAGTACATCATGATAAAGATGACAATAAAAATAATAATTATAGTAATAACTTAAAATCATCCAATGTACACTATGTACATAGTCTCACAGTATTTCTATGAGGTGGTAAGTGACCATTTTACAGAGGAAGAGACTAGGGCACCAACCGTGGAAGTAAACTTGCCGAAGGTCTCAGAGCTAGTAAGTGGTGGAGCCAGGTTCCAGGCACTTTGATTCCAGAACTGGACAGAGATACTGGACTTTTCACCTACTGGAGCCTTGGTATATGCTGATTCTGCCCAGTCTGCTCAGGCTTCTTCAGGCTCCCATCCCTACTGGGCATATCCACCTTGCTGAGACCCAGAACCCAGGTCTGACAAATGCCAACTTTGAGAGAGTATCCATGAACAGATTTTCACAGAGCAGAAGTTATATTCAAATACAGAACAAATCAAAATAAACAAACAAAAAGATAAACACGCTGCAAAAGAAGGAAGGAGGAGCCAAGAAGTATGAAAATAGGTATCGTGTAGTAAACTCATCAGACTCTTGAGAGGACCCAGAACTAAGACAAACCACTGACATTAAAGGTCAGAAAGAAAAGTGTTAGTTAATCTAGACATTAACTAACTAGGTGTCTATCATCTGCATGTCCCTGATTATAGGGGACTTACTCAGTTTATTGATATTAGGTATTAGAGTACCCCATGTCTGTAAATATTCAGCTCTAAATCCATCCATGGAAAACAAAATAACTGGTGGCAGGTCAAATCTGAAAATGCAAAACAAGAAATTGTCCATTATTTTGATTTTTTAAAAAAGACACTTTTCTGTACTACTTATATTCTCTAAATTAGAAAATACTAAGAAAGTACAGTCAGAAATAGTTCTAAGTCAAGTTTTCCTTTCTCTTTTTAAAAATTATTTCCCTTTACAATCAGTATGTCCAGTACGTTATTAATCCATAGTAAAAATGTACAGTATTTTTTAAAAGGTGTTACATAAATTATCTGGGTCTTTCAACTTGGAGATCTACCACCCTTTGAGTTCTAGAGTTTAAATAATTTTAGCTAACTTTATTTCCATTTGCTCCTTGGCACTGGCTATCTGTGACACCCAGGTATACCATATATGAAATTTCTCTAGCCCTGAGTGTTTACAATGACCAGGCAGTGCACTGTGGAGAAAAAGGAAGGGATTGGCCTCAGAAAGATGAGTTTAATTCTCTGCTTCATTCTTTAGGAGCTATTTAACTGAGCAGTTATTCAACCTCTCAAAATTCAATCCCAACCCACGCACCCAGCACTTTGGAATCATTACAACATGGCACATTAGTATCATTGCCTCACCTCAAATATATGTAGTATTTTACAGGGGCAGGTATACATGGAGCTAATTATTTGTAGTTTTACAGTAGAAGTCAGCAGCGTGCAAGCAGAGCACTAACAAAACATCACCAGAAATGAGATTTTCTATTAGAGACATTTCAAAATCCCAGCTTTGGCTAAGGATTCAAAAGCAATGATTACTGAATTCAATGCTCACACTCAAAAATTATAAAAGTTACAATTATTCTACCACATTTTGGATACAACTATTGTTATTATGATATGGACTTTAGGAACTCTGAAACTTACAAGATGTTTTATTAAAGTTCTACATTTTTTTACTCTTATTCCAATATCTCAGGATATTAATATTAACCTCCAAAGCATTACAATCTCATTTTAGTTGAGTATTTAAGTTACAATGATGAAAGGTAACTTTTGGGTTATAGTCAGAGACTGTCTTTTTTCCATTCAATATCTTTTTTCACTTCTAAAATTTTATTTGTATTTTATATACACACACACACACACACACACACACACCAGAGATGTATAGTTTCATAAATTTTTCCTAACTGAACTCCACTGTGTAGCCATCACCCAGATCAAGAAACAGAATATTACTTAGAATCCTTCCCTCGTTCCCCTTTCTAGTCACCAACCTCTGCAAAACACGCACCACAGACGATCAGTGTCTTGACTTCTAACAGCATAGATTAGCTGTGTCTATTTCTGTACTTATATTTATATGCAAACAGAATCATACAGTATATATTCTGCTGTGTCTAACTTCTTTTACTTAACATTATGTTTGAGATTCATCTGTATTTTTGCATATAGTTGTAGATCATTCATTCTCATGGCTGTCTAGAACTCCAGTGAATGAATAAACCACAACTTATTCATTCTGCTGATGGACATTTGGATACTTTCCAGTTTAGGGCTATTATGAATAATAACTATTAACAGAGTAAGTTTGTCTTAAATTCCAAACTTAGTGCACACATGGGACTTCTCCGGAGGTACAGCAGTTAAGACTCTTTGCTTCCACTGCAGGAGGCGCTGTTCGATCCCTGGTCGGGGAACTAAGAACCTGCATGCCACATGGTGTGGCCAAAAATAAAACAAAAACAAACATAGTGCATGCAAATAAGAATGCCAAAAGGAATTTTCAACTCAGTGCTCAAGCGGTTTCACATCTAAATTTTTGAACAAGAACATAAGTTTTCAAGAAATTTGGTTAGAATTTGTCTTTTAAAATTCTGACAAAGGCCCAGTAGTATTGTAAAGAAACTTCTGAATGCTGATACCAGCTCAAAGTAAGAAAAATGATTTCAGTTCTTTTCAATGTGTTTGAGTAGAGCTAGAAAAAAATATTAGCATAGCCATCTATTTGCACATTGTAAAAGAAACTGTGAGGAGAGTCTGGAGGATGTGTATTTGGTTTCCCAGAATATGTATTTATTGTACTCATTTAACAAATATTTGAGTCGGACATTGTGCCAGACACAGAATAAAGGCATGAAGGAATTGCAGCCCTTATCTAGGGGATGAAATTGAGAAGTAAACAGAAGTGATTAATGACTAGATTTGGGTACAGGATGCTCTTCAAGTACATAGGAGGACGTCAGATTCGATCTTTGTAAGGTGAGAGCAGGCTCTCCAGGGGGTATGACATGTGAACTGACCCCTAAAGAACAAATAGAAATAATATGAAAAAAGAATGGGACCGATGTTTTACTCACAGAGAGCACACGTTGCAAAAGCCCATGTGAGATAAATGATGCATGCAATAACATTTAGGAGTCTCAAAAGCATTGGGTTAAGCAAAAAACAAAAGAACACAAAAATAGACTCAAGAGGATATATGGTATGATTCCATTTATATGAAGTTCTAAAACAAGAATCTATGGTGATGAAAATCTGAACGTGACCTCTTTCTGTGGAGATGGAAATATTCTGTATCTGTGGGTTACACAGATTTCTGAATTTCCAAATCTCATTATACTGTACACATAAGTGTGAACACTTCAGTGTATATGGACTACACCTCAAAAAATAAGAATGGAAAATTTTGACTGTTTTAACTACAATGTGTAAAAAATTCATCACGAAATTGAAGTGACATATTGCAATTTGTGTTGGAAAATACTTATTTTTTCATAAAGTCAGTAGCATAATGCTGATTTTTAAATTTATATTTATAAATATGCCATCAAAATAACCACGCAGCTTAAAAACAGGGTAGGGGGTTTTTAAAAAAAAACTTCTGTAAGAACAGCATCTGCACTAACTAGGATAAAACTATAAGGTCTCTCAATCTTGATGCTGCAGGGTAACATCAGATCACCAGCTGAGCCAGCCAGAAATGCTTCCCAGTGTTCTAGTATTGCATAATTGGCAGTGTGAATTCCAGGGTTCCCAGCTTCAAATGCAGGGCTTGGTGCTGGTCACTCACCAAGGGAAAACACTGAACTAATGGTCTTTCCAAAGATTTTAATAAAGTCTGACACATTGTTCACATGATTTCAGGTTTGGGGGTAAAAGAAATATAAATGCATCTGTACGTGTGTATGTCTACAACTGCTCAGAAGAGTCCTCTATTTAAAAAAAAAAATTTTAAGCGTGGAAAAAAAAAAAACCAGGGTCATACATCTATGTGATCAGGATGCTGATTCAATTCTCATATGAAATCTTCTGAACTTGGCACATTATCGTTGTTGTTATTATTTTTACTGTTATTCTGATTTTACAGATGAAGCTTAGGGAAGTTACCAGGGCAAAGTCCCACAGGCAAAACCAGGACTAAAACTCAAGTCTTTTTTTTTTTATTCCAAATTCTTTACTCTTCTACCTAGAAGCTTCTGAAGAGGGCAGCTGGATCTGAGGACTGGTGTAAACCAAAGTAACATGATATACAAACAGACACATTATACACACACATTTTTTTTAAACGAAATAACGTTATCTAAAAATGTCTCCATCAATTCTTTCTATAGTCAGATATTCCTTTCTCCTTCTTTTATCTCACTGTCATCCTCCCACTGCTTGGGCCAGAAGAGTGCAGCAGGTAAAGGGCAGAAGGGACAACTAGAGGAAAAGGGGAAATCCACCTTGACTGGGAGGTGACGTGGGGCACGTTTCCAGGGGTGGGCAAAGTCCGGGGAGCAACCATCAGAAACGTGTGAAGGAAATGTGTGCCAAGGGTGGGGTGAGGAGGGCCCCACATGTCCATCACCCGTGCCCATCTGGCAGTGTTCTCCTCATCCATTCTTCAAGGTCCATCTTTCCCTGTGAGGCCATCCATGGACAATCCTCTTCCCCTTCCCTCAGTGAGAATAAATCTGAGGTGCCAGGATGATAATAGAAAAGAGTCCTGGCTGGAGTCGTTTAGATCTAAATTCTAATCCTGATCGTAGGACCTTGGGATGTTAGTACAAATATTTCAACCATTTTTTAAGTCATTGTTGTAAAATATGAATATAATAACTTAATGTAAAAATGCTTTTAAAACAATAAAGCAAACGAAAGTATGTTATGAGTTGGAAGCCACAAGGAATCTAATCTTTTGTTAACTGTTTTGTTCTAAGATGTAAA
Source organism: Balaenoptera borealis (assembly GCF_965194805.1). NCBI lineage: Eukaryota > Metazoa > Chordata > Mammalia > Artiodactyla > Balaenopteridae > Balaenoptera > Balaenoptera borealis. The sequence goes on from NC_138873.1 coordinate 31,367,474, forward strand.
CAGAGTGGGGGAAATTCCACCCTGCCTCTCAGCTACATTCCTGCGTGCCTGTTAAAGGAGAAGCTGTTAAAGGAGAATAAATGTGCCCATGTCCTTCTCACCCTTCTGGGCACTGAGGCTGCTGGGCTGTGCCACACTCTTCTTCCACCCATGGGGTTTCTCCTGAAAAGCATAAGATCAAAATCTTTAGATAAGAAAAGAGAAACCAATGTCCAATGGACATGCTCTTTCCAAACGACTTAATCCATGTTCCTCCAAAGACGAAATTCTTCCAGAACATGTTAAATGCTACTTCACACGTTGGCAAGGTCAGTGCCTCTAGCGATTTGCACAGATTAGTAATCCACACTAACTGAATACCAGGAAGCCCATCTTTACCACGAAAATAACGGGAATTCCTTTAACTGGAAAGGGACAATTTCTTCTTTCTTTTTTAAATAATGTTTTTTCCCTCAAGGACAGTGTTTTCCCAACTGCTAGGAAAAATGAGTTTAATAAATATAGGTATATAATCTAAAGAAAAATGAAAAGAAAGCATGAAAAAAAAAGAGAAATAGCCAATGAGAATAATTGATATTAACATCAAATGGGGAAAATCAAACAAACAAATTTTTCAGATCGTAACTAAAAAATTCTCACTCCATGGTTGTTTCTGTCTATAGAACATTCCCACTAGTTAATGAAGTAGAAATAATAGAATATGAATGTCATCATTTGCAACCCCTAATGGATCTAGGCAATGATCATCAATGGCTAACATGACCAAAAAAGAGACAAGCAAACAAGATGTGCCTCTTGATGGAAGTAACACCACTACCTGTGAAGGGTACATGGTAAACAGGTAGATAGATCGATAGATAGATAGATAGATAGAAAGATAAACACCTGAATCTGAACAGTCCTCTAGTTCTAACTACCAATTTGCAGGAAATATAGGGGATGACAAACTGCTTAAGTCACAGAGGATGCAATCTGCAAAACCCAGACTGGAAAATTCTACAGGACAAGTGACTCCATGTATCCAACATGTAAATTGCATGGGGTGGAAAAAAGGAAGGGAGAACCCACTTTTAAAGGACTTGAAATATATCAGCCAGTTGCAATGTATGGAATCTGTTTGGATCCTACTTCAAACAAATTTTTTTTAATATAATAAAACAAAAAAATCTGAACACAGATTGGACATTTGTTAACAATAAATAATTATTGAAGACATTTTTAGATATATTGATGATATTCTAATTTTGTTAAATCTTCATCTTTTTTAGATACACACTGAAAATATTTATAGATGAATGATATTAACCTTGGGATTTGCTTTGAAGTAATCTAAAATTTTCAAAGAGAGGTTGGAGGTATTTTATTAAGAAAAAAAACCCCAAAACTTGAAAATAAGCAAAAGGAGGACTGATCATTAAACTTCATTTTAATGTCATGCTGGGAATTATTTTAAAAGCCCACCTATGGATTATCTAGTTACCAAGGAGTGTATACCTTTATCTAGCTTATTCTTTACCACTTATTCATTTTACAACTTAGTAAGGGTAGCAGTTAATTGTTAGAAAACTAATAGCAGTGTAACTGATTCTTATCTGATAGCAGATAAATTGTCCTGTAGCAAAGCAAATCATTTGTGTCGCACCACAAATTACATCTTTAGTGATTTTATTCCAACATTCTCTCAGTTCTAGGTATACTTAGTCTCTTCAATCCTCTGAGCCAGCTTAACATTCATACTGTATTGGTATGAGACAAGATTGGGCACGAGTTGATCACGAATGAAGCAAGGTGATGGACATACGGTTAAACACACTATTCTTTCCATATGTTAGAAATTCATCATGTTTCTTTTCAAAATTCTGAACTTAAAATATAAAAGTTAACTAGCTGGTTTCTTGCACAAAAATTATTCAAATTCCCTCCAACTACGGTCTGGAGATACAATTTTGGCAAGAACCATTTAACAATCTTAAAGTGTTGAATTCTTAGAGTGAGAAAACATTTACCTTTGTTTAAAAAATAAACTGAAATGATTCAATGAACACCATCAAAGTGGTTAATTAGTGGTAAAGGTAAACTTCAACACCGCTTATAAAAATTACTTTTGTTTCTGTTAAATTCGAGAAATGTTGTGCAATGAATTCAGTGAGAAAATTTGCCACATGACCTGAGGATCACTACTGAGATAAAAAGTTAAGAGTTATAAAATTAGGACAGAAGGCAGGAGACCACAAAGCTCAGAGGCACTATGCTCACTGAACTTATTAGAGAAATAAGCAAACTGCAAACTACACTTGCCTTTGTGAATTTAGGGGGATTTTTAATGACACAATATTCACTATTAAATATCAATTATTATTTAAAAACAGACTTACCATTTCAGGCTTTTACTTTCCTTTCTGCTTGCCCTTTTTAGTGGATTTTCAGTTATATTTTGCATAAAAACTGATTCATCTATTAGTGTAAAACTTATTTTTTACTGAGGGACTATATTTAATAATGTTTCTACTATAACATTTTCCTCTTATTTAAAAAAAATCAAAATTCACCTTAATCTCTTTTTTTGTCTAAAAATATTACACACGTAAGTTAGTTAGCTCTACTGGGTGTGGTGTTAGGAAAAAGGGGTTGATAGCTTGAAGCAATCTTGTTGCTATGTGTATATGTATGTTTTTCCTAAGTCTCATCAGATGTGCAGAGGGATTGGTGATTTTTTAAAAAATCTACATCACTTATAAAGTGGTAAAGCAGGTGAAATCAGACGTTGAATAATCTGGATTCTAACCTTGGCTCTCTGCATTACCTCCCTGCCAGTCCTAAATCAGTCATTAAACCACTGAGGACATAGTTGTTTCAACAATCACATTGCTTTAACTACCTGCTATTCAGGCCAGAGAATCCCTTCTGCGATGTTTTAACTTTAGGATCTGCCGTCCAGTGTCTCAAACCACAAGAATGTCTAGCATAGTCATTGGACTGAAAAAGACCTTGCTTTACAGAACATGTGGAATGTTAACCTTTCTCTTCTCTTCTATAATATCTTTGCTATGAGCTCCCTTCCTCTATCGTGCACAAAACCCATTTCTTCCCACAGTAAACACATTGGGTCTTTTCTTCCACATACAGTGGCTAAAAATTCTTTGACTTGTTTTAATGTTTGCAGCCTAGGCCAGCTCTAGGGTCACTGAACTCACAGAGGCAAATGGGTCAACACCTGCTTACCTTGGCAAACACTCTTATAGTCAGCACAGCAGTCTTTCTTCTGTAAACAGTCATCTGAACAAGAGCAAAAGCTGGATTCCAGTCTGGTCTCCCCACAACGAAATTTATTGCACGTCCATATTCGAGCTGGAAAATTACACAATTCGGTTTTGAGCATACAACTTAATTTAAGCATCCAATAACAAAAATACAAATTCCATGCATTTCTTCTTGTATTATCCTATGGTCAAATTCTTGGTTTATCTGCATTCATAAATGAAAATTCATAATACGAATAAGGGGCAATCCACCACTTTTCTTCGTTTGGCACGGGTGGCAGAGAGAAATGTAGCTTTAGAAGCTGCAGCTCTAGTCTACCTATCAGGTACACCTCTGAGTTTGGAGAAACTCTGAACACCTGTCCTATTTCCACCCAAGGGTAGGAACTTCCAATGGTAAAGAACTACTAACCTTGAGTGACTGTTGCCACCCAAGAGCAGCCTGCCCAGCCTTATCTAAGGACAGACAAGGAAGTGGCAGTGACAACAGAAGTAACAGGAACATGGTCAGGTCTGTAAGAATGTAGGCGGGCAGGGTACCTCCCAGCTGAGAGTGAAAGAAAGGTTGATCAGCTCCCCACCATGCCTCTGATATTTTCCCAGGCTAGGCACTTAATGTGAGATCAGTTTCAATAAATCCCAGTGCTAACAACAGCAAGAGGCTGGACCGAGACTGCTTCCTAGGGCCACCTGCCAGGAAACAGTGACTAAAATCAATATCAGCCCCTGTGCTCAGACAAATGCATTGGCTAGGTGACAGCTGTGTGTTTCAGTCATGCACAGAGTTCTTCATTCTTAATTATATGTTATGTACTTAGAAAGAAAAGAGTTCTGGAGATGAATTAAAAGGAGTACAGATCTTATCCATACTAGGCTATACCCTCCTTCTTGCCCTTTTCAGAGAGCATAATGTAAGGAGCTGTACTGTCCTAATCTTCTCTCCTCGAACCACTAGACACCTCCCCCCACCACCTCCTTGATTTCTTAGAAAATTAAATATTGCAAACTGTCTCTTCCGCCTCAAGAACAGGGTTTCCCAAGTTGTGTTCTGTGGACCACTGGCATCAGAATCGCTAAGAATCACCAGCTTTCCAGTGGGGTCTTATGCATCCTGAAATTTGAGAACCACTAAAAATGAAACTAAATAAGATGATAAGCCATGAGAAAACTCCCTTGAAACTTGTGTAATTTGACAACATTTCATCTACTGGAGACTGTTTTTCCTCAACCTCAACTAAATAAAGTGTGGATTCTATCTTTAGTACTGAAAGGGGGGTCAGGATAACACTAGATCCTGAATACAAGGTGTAATGGGCTGAATTGTGTCCCTCCCCTAAAATGTTGAAGTCTTAACCCCCCATGACTGTGAATGTGACCTTATTTAGAAAAGGATTTTGCAGATAATCAAGTTAAAATCAGGTCAGTAGAGTGGACCCCAATCCAGTATGACTGGTATTCTTCTTACAACAAGAGGAAATTCAGACGTGGACACAGCCAGAGGGAAGACTGTGAGGACACGGGGAGAAGGCCATCTGAAGACGAAGGCAGAGCTTTGAGTTATGTCTGCCACAAGTGGAGGAACACGCAAGATGGTTGGTGACCCGCCAAAAGCTAGGAGAGAAGCATGGAACAGATTCTCCCTCACAGCCTCAGAAGGAACCAACCCTGCCAAACCTAGATCTTGGACTTCTAGTTTCCAGAACTGTGAGAAAATGAATTTCTGTTGTTTAAGCCACCCAGTTCGTGGGACTTTGTTATGGCAGCCTGAGCAAACTAATACACAAGGTGAGCATTTGCACATGCATTAACGATAGCACAACCAACATGCTAATAAACTTGCTCTCAGGATTCGTACTTGATTTCACACAGGTGTCTTCAAAGTCCCAGCAGCAGTCGCCTCGGCCTTTACATCCCACGTCACACCGGCAGCCCTCTAGTCCTCTATGTGAGGCATCAAAGCATTTTTTCCTGCAGCTTTCCTGCAGAAAGAATTCTGCAGAAACAATAAGGAAATCTGTGCTTAGAAGTTATCCGAAGTCTCATAGCTTGATGGTGCAAGCACAAGAAGTACCCAGCACAGACTAGGACGGACAATTAGATAATTTTTATTGCACTGTATGACTCATCAGTGCAAAGTGATAAATAATGAGTAATACATAATGAGTGATTTTTCCCCAGGACTCCAGAGAGGTCCCAGACTCAGAGACACCAGGGGCCATAAGGAGAGGGTAGGAGGGACAAGCAGAGGCTAAATGTAGTGGAATTGGTTGAAAGTCTGGATATGAAGCAGCAGCTACCCACCCCACCTCCCACTTCAGAATAGAAGGCTCAAAATTTGGAAGAAATTGGGAGGAGTTGCTTTCATCACAGAGACAGCAGACATGGAGGATGGCCATAATGAGAAAAAAAGATGAACAAGTCTTACTCTTAAATGTGAACAGATGATTACCAGACCTCTGAGGATAGCATCCAACATGAAAGACCAAAACAAACAAGAAAAAAAGAAAAACTTTTGAAGAGGAAATAATGCAAGGAGCAGAAGAGTTAAACACACACACGCTCACGCACACACAAACACACAACTGATATTGAGATGCTCAGAAAAGAAATCGCATCCATTAAATAAGAAAGTAAACTATAATTTTAAAAAGGGAAATCACGTTCAGGGTGCTCTTGGAAATAAAAACATGAGAGTAGTAATGGAAAACTCAATAGAGGGGTGTGGTAGGCAGAATTATGGTTTTCAAGAAGATTCCATCCCCTAATCCTCGAGACTGTGAACATACTGCCTTACATGGCAGAGGAAGTTTGCAGATATAATTAAGGCCACTACTTAGTTGACCTTGAAACAGGGAGGTAGTACTGAAAAGTGAAAACAAAGAAAATGGAAATGATATTATTAAAGAAATCATAATAAAGTTTCCCAGAATTCAAGAGTAAACATTATTATGTCAAAGGTGCTCACCAAATTTCACAGTAAAACTCACACCAAGGGATCAATAGGGATAAAGAGATCTGGAAAGCTCCCAGAGATAGATCAGGAGAAATGTATACAGGATCACAAGTCAGAATGATATCAAATTTCCTAAAAGCAACTCTGGGAGAGGGCATAGGTCAAATGGCATGTTGGATACACGTCAAAGAGCACTATGTATTAAGTAGATAGGTGCATAACAGTAAGTGCATGCATGGCAATTAGATGGCTACAAAGTCCAGTGAGAAAGTAAGGGGAAAAGTTTATATGCCATTTACATAAAAGGTCTTTACATTTTTACATTCACTCTCCTCCTTTGAAACATTTTCCGCACTTGAATTTCAGGGCAAAACAATCACCTGGCTTTCCTCCCACATTCCTGGCCCTCCTTCCTAGTCTTCTGTGTTCTCCCCCCTTCATCTTCCAATCCTTTAAGGTTGGCATACCCTGGTCACATTGCTTTAAATCCCACGTATGATGCTGGTAACCACCATGTTGCATGTCCAGCCAGAACTTCCCCCAAAAGCCAGCCTTATATATCCAACTACTTTTTGACTTTTCTACTTGGACATCTAGTAGGTATTTCAAATTTAACGTATCCAAAACTGAGTTCCTGATTATTCTTCCCAAACCAGCTCCTTCTATAGCCTTCCCCATCTGAATTATGGAAATGCCATATTTTCAGATGTTCATGCTGAAAATCTTGAGGTCATTCTTGACTCCTCTGTTTCTCACTCCATATCCAATCTGTTGATAAAATCTATCTACTACATCAAAAGATCTCCAGGGGCTTCCCTGGTGGCGCAGTGTTTGAGAATCTGCCTGCTAATGCAGGGGACACGGGTTCGAGCCCTGGTCTGGGAAGATCCCACATGCCACGGAGCAGCTGGGCCCGTGAGCCACAACTACTGAGCCTGCGCGTCTGGAGCCTGTGCCCCGCGACGGGAGAGGCCGCGATAGTGAAAGGCCCGCGCACCACGATGAAGAGTGGCCCCCACTTGCCTCAACTAGAGAAAGCCCTCGCATGAACCGAAGACCCAACACAGCCAAAAATAAAATAAAAAAATAAATAAATAAAGTAGCTATAAAAAAGAAAAGTGCTTTTAAAAAAAAAAAAAAAAAAAAAAAAGATCTCCAGAATCCAAGTGCTTCTCATCAGTTACAATGCTACCACCCTGGTCCAAGACATATGGCTTGTCTATATTATTGCAATAATTTTCTAATTGGTCTCTCTATTTCTCCTGGTTTCACTCTGCCATTTATTCATAACACAGCAGCCTGAGCGATCATATTGAAAAGCAAACCACAGCATGTCATGTCATTCCTCTGCTCAAAACCTCCAATCACTCCCCATCACACTCAGAATGAAAGCCACAGGCCCTATTTTGACCTACCAACCCCTCTGTGATCAACTCCTCTTTGGTTGATCTAATTTTATGACTACCCTTCCTCTGGTCCTCTTAGCTCTAGCTCACTGATCTCCTGTTATTCTTTAAGTAGAACATGCCAGGCAAGCTCCTGCCTTAGGCCTTTGCACTTGCTATTTTCTCTTGCCTGGAATGTTCTTTTCCAAAATATCCTTGTTTCTTCCTCACTTCCTTTAGCTCTTTACTCAAAAGTTATTACACACACCCCACCCACCCTGACTCAATATTTCATGTTCCCCTTTTCAGTTTTACTTATTCCTTAGCACTTTCCCTATCATATTATATATGTATTGCTCAATTTTAATTATCTGTCTTCCATGCTAGAATGTAAACTCTTTGAAGGATTTTTGTCTGTTTCCTTTATCACTATATCCCCAGTAATTAAAATAGTGCCTAGCACAGAGTCAGTGCTCAATTGTTGAAGAACAGGTAAAAAGGATGTGCACATAAAATGAGAAATTTATCACTCAGACTAGAAAAACTAGTTTAAAAACTCACACTAGAAAAAATATATATTGCCTATGAAAAGTAGGTTAATTGGAGCAGAGAATGGTGAAGATGATCAAGGGTTGGGGTTTAGGAAACAGTTGTGGTGGAAGAATGAGGGGGTAACTATGTTAGGATGCTGGCAAAAAGAGGCTGGCGTTAAACACCCATCCACTGGGTGGGAGGGAGAGGAGAGTGATGCCACACAAGCCCTGATAGACTGAGACGAAAGGAAGAGAATAAGGAACAATGACTGGGGAGCCAGTCAATAGCTGTACTAACGTAAGGAAGGGAGGGAAAGAGCTGGAATAATTGGAGATTTTGCTCAGAGATTACGATATGCCTTTTGCAATTAATTTATGTGATTTGCGGGATGACATAACCGAGAAATGATGCCCACCTGTGCACACTAACATCAGAATAATACCACCAAAACGACCTGCCAACCTTTGCTAGATCTAGGACTGGTACTGCAGCTCAGAAACACAACAGCCAAGTGACCAAGAAAAGACAGTAATTTTCCAGCCAATGCCCATTTTTTCAGTTCCACTGTGTTCCCATGTTACAGCAGGGGTACTGAGTGTTTGTAAGTTACTAAGTGAAAACATAATTGGAAAATTGCCAGTTAACCTCACCAAGAGTCTCCTAATGGAGAAGACTTTCCCCACTGGAGTCAAATTAGAAGTTAATCAACCAGATAAAAAAGGAGAATAAATTATCTAACACTTGACCTCATACTTTCCCTTAGTAAAAGTGTCAAAACAATACATAGTAAGATTATAGAAAGTGCTTTTTATTGAATCGCTTGCAAACGGTTTATTTACTGTTCATACTAATGCGATATGGCAAAAGGGATGTGAGGTGTTTTGATACTTTGAGCCACGGATCTCCTATTTTTTCTTTGCTTCTTATGAGGAAAAAAATGTGAAGCTTTTATTGTGCACTACATTTCAAGAAAGTGGCACTGCCTAACCAAGAAATGGTGAGATTTCTGGGATGGGGTAATACTAACATGATATCAAGGTACAAAAGTGGTGGTAGGAAGTCATGGGAGTGAAGCAGCTAAGACTTTCGAAGCCAAGTTTATCATAGGATATTAATGATTAGAGTAGGAGCTGGGAGAGAAAGAATCTTTGATTCAGTTACCAAAGTCCTCTATGAAGGTGAGGAAAAGGGGGAAATACTGGAATGATATGAATCTCAAAGAAGCAGGGAGATGAGGTCAAAGAGGAAGGTCCAGAAGCGGCAGTGGAGAGGGCTAACCACAGAGGTGGGCTCCTGATAAGTGGGGCGTGGGAGAAAGGGGAGCCTAGCCTAGCCTAGCCTAGAAAGGAGGCGAGTCCAGGTTATAACAGGGAAGGTGAGGAGAAGGAAGAAAGAAGGAAAGTTTCTGAGACAATGCTGAGGGGAGTACCTTGCTCTTCTTGCTGCCTGAGTCCAGCTACCAGGCCTAACGCAAGTGACACAGCCACCAACAAAGTGAGAAGAACCTATTACCAAAAAAATGTGACTTTTATTACCATTTTGTTAAAATATACAAAGACCCAGATAACCGCCCTCCCTTGGTGATTGTTAACGGAGCACAGCCTGCTAGCTTTTCGCGTTACCAGACCCAACAATGATAAGGGGACAGAATTTTATTTAACGCCTGATTATTTTCAGGCATTAAGTAAGAAAGGTTTGGGAAGAATGTTAAAATACTATTTATTACAGATCTTCAAATTCAAATACATTAGTCCTAGTTAGTTTAACCCCAAATTGAGTTAAAGTACAAATGAAACCAAGGGCCCATTTACCTTTGCCCATTTTCCTTTCTTAACTAGATACATGTTTGGAGATCATTTATTTAAAAGCATTCCAAAACTGTGAAAGCATTAACGACCTCATTCCCAGGAAGCAGGGTATTTTTCTCCCACTCTGACCATCAGAGAATAATGAGAATATTTAACATATAAAAATATAATGTCCAATTAATTAACTAGCAAATTATCTGCTTTGATCTGCAGTGCAAACAGATGTTTTAGGGTAACCGGGAAGTCACGTGATCAAAGATTGTGTATGTCATTCATTATCACTACTACTGACAAAGCTCTTCAGTGTAATGGACCTTATACTATGACTGAAATTAAACTGTGATACAAATTAAAGAGAATTCTTCCCACTGACCTCTTTCCCTATCCATTAAGTCCAATGATAAGCATACTGGATGATAGAGCTTAAATAATATGTATCACCATAAAGAATACAAATGCAACAGGTACACAGTTTACTTAAAATATTTTACAATACAAATAAACTTTGTTATGTTTCTTTTTTAAAAATCACTTTTATAAAAGAAAAAAAACCAACATCAAAATTTGCTTAGATAATAAAAACCCTGCATAAACTATAGATTTTGTCTGTTTTCCTTCTGAAAATCAACTGAAAATTAACATACCTAATTTTTACAATAGAAGAGAATTCAGTGATTGGGAAAATATGGTTAAAATACTGTGAAAACAATTTTTATATGAAGACTCAAAATTAGCCCAAGGGTCAGTGACCTTCCAGCAGGTATTCATTCAGTGGAGAGGATGGAGAGGGAAAAGTAAACATAAACAGTTATTAAATAACATCATTAGCACTTTTTCCCTTATTATGATGCTCAAGAGCCACAGGTGACTAAGGCTACTAACGCTACAAAGCAACAAAGCACTGGGAAACTTTCCTATGGTAAACCTCATATGTCATAGATTTACATTTTGGCTATATCTCAGTTTACATCTTATTTTTGGTCCTTTGGCCATTCAAACTTGCTGGGAAAAGCAGAAAACATCTAGCTGTCCTTAGGATGCTTTAAAACTTTGTAATGTTAAATTTTCATGTCTATTTCTTAATGATTTTGTACTTGTTCCATATATTTATGACTTGCTCTCTGCATTATTCTGTAATCTCCTCAAGGGTAAAAAGGTTCATTTTTAATCTTGTATAATCATTGACTCTAAGTATGTAATTCTCAATAAGCTTCTGGATATTAAGGTGCAAATACATCTTAAACTATCTTATGCTATCTACAAAGTGGAGAGGGGAGTGCTTTGGACTCCAGAAATCACTGAGAAACCAACATTTGGCTTTAGCTTGGCTGAAAAAAGAATGCTAGAAACACAATAGGTACATAAAAAATTTTTAAATAAAACTTTTACTAAAATTTAGAAAAAATAGGGTAGCTTTGAAGCTATGATTTTAAACTATTGAGCTTCTGTTTACGTGTACTAACAACCCACTAAAAGGTTACAGCGAAGGGAAATAAACGATGAACAGACTTTGCTCCCCAGGAGTTAATAATTCCCTGAATTAATAAGGTAGGATAAATATAGTAAATGGCATAAGAGCTAAAAAAGAATGCCAAAGTTCCCAGAATAATGAATAAATAGAATATCTTGAGCGTTTCCTTTGTTATAGTCACTGAGCTCAATACTTATACACACTGTTTTATTTACTCCTCCAAACAATGCTTGCGTGACAGAGAATGGCAATGACATTAAGAAAAGTAGGGAATTTAGGAGAAAACTGCAGCGGTATAGGTGTGAGAAAACTATGCAAATGGTTTTGGCTACAAGGAAGGTGCTGGATGAGGAGCCAGCAAGCAGGCACTTGGAGTGGTGTGATATAGTCTGACTCAGCAAGAGGTCAGAACTAGTGGCTGACTTGGAATTCTTGGTGGAGAATATGCTCTTAAAACCATTAAAAAAGGTGAGATTTCCTAAAGAAAAGATCTTTAGTTAGGGTTTGGTGAAATGCATAATGAGAAGAAAGATAAATCAGCCAATAAAGCAGATAAGGAGAAAAGTGATAAAAATGGGAATGTCAATGCCATCATGAAAGCAAGGGGAGAGAAGAATTCGAAATGAGAAATTACTCCACAATATCTGTGTATTATTGTTAAGAGACTCAACAGGAGAAGGACAGGGGAGAAGGGCTGACTTTTGAGGAGGTGACTTGAGTACAGTAAAAACAAAGCTAGAGAACAAAACATGGTTGGGTGGTGAGAAAATTGAGACAATGGCTAGAGCTGAAAGTTTGATTGTAAAAGGAAAAGAGACTATAATAAAGTCAAGGAAAGTTTTTTATTTTTGTTTTTGTTTTGTTGTTGTTGTTTTAGGACAGGGAAGATCTTACCATATAAGGGAACAAGAAAGAGAAAATAGGAAAAAGAGACCATCTCTAGGAGTGAAGTAAAATAGGATAAAATCAAGAGTCCAACAAAGAATATAAGACACGGTGATTTTAATTCCTCACTCTCTTGTCTTAAAATATTCATGCAAAAAAATTTAAAAAGGTGACTTGGGAGATAAATATAATTATAATCATGGTAAAATCAGTGCTGCTAAGTGTTCTGCCACAGATCCCAACCTTTTAGATTGATCAAATATTAATCTGTTGTTACTCAAATTTCTTATTTGCAAAATGTGATTCACTTTGCTTTAGAGTTGTCATAAGGCATAAAACTAAACACAATTACTTAAAACTTTACATTTAAATAGCAACACAAACAAATACAATCGGGAAGTCATACCCCTACCATTTGTCGCAAAGCTACAGAGACGAAAATGTTAAAATGTACTTACAATACAAATTATTTTGTATTTCTTAGCAGTGTTTCTCATAACAGGTTCTTCCGTTGATAAACTCAGCGTAGAATCCATTGTTCTGTTAGCTGTATAAACCTGTTCTACCAGAAAATGGTAGAACTCCTTCCTTTTTCTAGTCTGGCAAAGAGAAACTGTATTAATTACGTGGCTGTGACTGACTTTTAAATGTTTGGGAAAAGCACAGCTCTTTAGTGATTGGGCAATCAAGAGAGAGGAGAAAAGTAACAATAGTGTTGAGAGATGAAAGTTCATTTCTAGTACACTGTTGACAACTGTTCTTTCTCTCCTTATAGTTTCTACTAAATACTAATCAAAATATATGTAACGAGAATAATACAATAATCAAATTTTAATACAATGATCATTGATTTTCTTTAAAAATAAACCAAAACACCTTGTTACCAAAATTCTAGAAAGTTTCTACATTTATATAAACTTCCTGTCACTGTTGAAAACTAACATATTAACCATGTGCTTTAACCATATAAAAACTCCAACTCTGCTAAATCTGTATAAAGTATTAATCATGTGATAATTCTGACTTGCATTTTAGAGCATTCACAATCTGACATGTTTTCACATGCATTAACTCATGTCAAACATAACAGAATCCCTTACAAACATTGCATCCCTATTTTGTAAGATGAGTAAAGTAAGGCTCTGATTATTTAAATTATGTGACTTACTTGTCCCAAGTCACATTTACTAGATGCCAGAAGTGGAACTGGAACCCAAGTCTTCTATAGCCCCAAATCCAAGGTAATTTTCACTGACCAATTAAACGTGATCCTTTCTTATTTACATAGACGAGAATGGTCTCATGATACATATATTTCATGCTGAGAGGGGGTTACTGATTTCTGATGAAAGAAGCTAAATTAGTAGCAGTGTGGCCAAAGAGAGTTCTAATAAATGGTGGGTTTTACACATTTCTATTTTAAATGGCCCTAAGGCAATAATTCTCAAAGTGTGATTCCATGGAACTGATAAATGAAATATTTTCTGCCATGTCAGTAAACAAAGGGTGTCACAGTCATCAACGATTGCAACCCTTCAGCATGAGCCGGTGAGCCCTGAGGAATCCCAGGGCTGAAAAGAATATCTGCCATCTAGCAGCCATCAGACTGCAGCCACTTCCTGCGGTGAGCCCTGAGGAAACTCAGGATATGAAAACACAGGCTACTGGCCCCCAGATAGCTGAGGTGCATATCAAAGGAATGATTTCAGTGAGCCCAGACTCTTGCATCTTCCCATACATAGAAAAACGCTAAATTCCTTAACTTGAGATATCTGGTTTTCCTTAATTAACAGTAATTTTTTGACGTTCAGACTACATGCCCTTTGTTACAAAACTTCTATATAAACTGGCTCCCTGCCTTGCCTCTTCCGAGCAGTTTGTCAGAAGCATCTGAAACGCCGTCTCCCAGGCCGCAGTCCTCATTTTGCCCCAAATAAAACTTAACTCGCAACTCTCACGTTGTACATTTTTTTAAGTCAACAGAACATTAGTCCTATGATAACCTCCTTTATTTAATCAGATAAAGCTTGAAAACTCTCTTTTAGTGTAAAGGTTATAAAAATCCTGTAGACTGCAGTACATTCTTTGGAAACCACTATTCAAATTATTCCAACCCTAAAGACCATGAAAAGAAATAGGAAATGAATCTATCCTAATATACAATGACATAAATATTAAGAATATTTCTGAAAATTGTAGCTAAATCCCTTTTTCTGTTATTGAAGTGCACTCCCTTCATGAAAAAATCTGCAGCATAAAAGCCATGTTTCCTTTCGTGGCTTTGAGGATTTGTGCTATTCTTTCCCATCACTTTCTCCATCCACTATGCCCCCCACTTCACCAATTCCACCTACAGATCTACTAGTGGAAGCATCTGCATTTGTTGCGGTAACAGAAGGAATTAAGTTTTAGAGAAAATCTAATTCACGGTCTTGCAGACTTCTTTCCATGGAACACAATGAACTACCAGTTCTTTAAAAATTCAGAAATGAACGAAAACATATTTGAATACCTTTGGCAAATGGTTCTTTGTACCGGGTAAACTTAGAAGCACCCAAAGTAGTTTTTTAATTTTAAGTTTTTAGATTCTGAAGCCCAGGCTCCACATTGATTGAATTAGAATCTTCTGGACTTTTGACAAAGGCAGCAGTATTTTTAAGTATCCTTCCACGTGATTCTTTTTATGTAGCCAAGATCAATCTGAGGCAGGAGATAGATGGGCTCCAGGCTAGGCATTTACAACTGGCCTCCTGTTTACATTTCATGGGGCAGCAAAAAGTGGGCTTCAGCCCAGACACTTACAAGCAGCCTCCTGTTTGCATTGCCTGAGACAGGAGATAGGTAGGCTCCAGGTTAGGCATTTACAATCAGCCTCCTGTTTACTCTGAAGTGGAAGTAACAACAGAAACAGGGTAAATAGACAGGCTTTGTCTCCTGTGGACACCTTAAGATACCAGTCACAGGAGCTAAACCCTGTTTGAGTAAAGGCTCAAGAGGTAACATATTTCCCCTCCTTGGGGCAAGGGAGACACTACACATGCAAAGAAAGGCTCTTTGGGGGTCAAAAGTCAGGGGATGCCGGGCCATAATGTCCTGCTTTTTTCTTCCCAGATACCTTTGCATTGAAATCCATCTTGGCTGAGGGGTGCGCGTGCACCTAGGGGAGGGTCCTGAGACAAATTAGCCAAGGGGACAAAACAAGATGATTGGCCAGAAGGAAGACAAAGACTGGAAGAACTGACCTATATAAATGGCTTAACCACCTTTTACGGGGCTCCTCCTCATTGGGGGGACGCCCGTACCCTTTCTCTCCTGGTGAGTATCTCTGCCTTGCTTCTGTCTTAACTAAACAAACTGTCTCTCTGTGTGCTCTCCCACTTGTTGTTATGCTGTGTCTCTAATAATAAACTTTGTACCTGTTTTTAAAGTTTTTGCCTCCTTGAGAAATGCATTTTTCAATGGGGGCAAGAGCCAGGGAAAATTTGTTTCTAGCCTCTACCCCTTGCTGGTCTAGTGGCTAGGATTCCTGGTTTTCATCCAGGCTACCCAGGTTCAACTCCTAGGCAGGGAACTAAGATCTCTCTTCAAGCCACCACTCACTGCTGCCTCTCTGAAATCAAGTCTAAACACTTGCTTTGAGTCCTGTATGCACTTTTGGATTCTCTTCTGCAAACTTTCACTCTGGATTCTAATCAAAATTGATGATTGTACAGATAAAGCTAGAGGACCCAAGGGACTTGATCATCTGCCCAGATCACCTTGGTGAGCGATCTCTCAGAAACGAGATTCTGCCATGTCTTCAGGCTCCCACTGCAGAGTATTTTGTTGTTATTGTTTTGTTATGACATACTGATTTTATAAAAGATAGATTAAGTCTACATTGCAATTTGCCTCAAAATTAGGAGATTCCTAGGACCTACGGCTTTTGTGTACTCATCTGACTTAAGCCTTCAGTTTTTCTTGGTTTCTGGGTTCTAATTGCCTATTTGCACTTAGGACAATCTATCTAGTCTCCTTGAGTCTGTTTCACAGTGCTCCTAGCTTTATCTACCTCTCTGTGGTGGTTTGTTTTGTATGTCAACTTGGCTACGTTATCGTAACCAGTTGTTTAATCTCCCACACTGTCAGAACACCCCTCCTCTCTTCTTCCACCCTTGCTCCCCAACCCCCTTCAACCTTGAGAACACAAGAAAACATTAGGTACGGAAGTCAGGAGGCCTCTGATAAAGTCTTATGTCTGTTACAAGTTGATTGACTCGACATTAGATTCTTCATTTTCAAAGTGATCTCAGATTATCTCCATGCTAATAAATGTTGGATATTATAATGGAGAAATATCTTAATCCTTCAGCTCCTGAGGGTAGAGAATCTACCTGGGACATGTACAGATATGTACAGTAGAGATGTTGGCATTGCCCAGTCTCTAGTCATATTTTCTGCTATAACAATTCCCCTGAGTCCTAAGTTCCAACCTCTTCTGAGTTTTTCAAGTCTTAGAAACTTCTTAACAGTTCTCCTAAACATTGGACACCAGGCAAATGCACAGCTTCTGGGCAATTTAGACTTTGGACTAGACTGCCTGTGTCATCTGAACCTGCGCTTTCTAAGTTACTTGAACCTTGGAAGCCTCACTATTCTTCTTCCCTTCAGTTTTAGAACAATCTCCACCTTCTGGGTTCTGAAAGCTTCACTCTGCATATTCTAATGCTTAGAACACTTGGGCTCTGAAAGGCAGCTATCATTACATCCCCCACCAATCATAAATATTTTTTACATTCTACAAGGTCCCCCTGTCCACAGATTTCGGGGAATTTTCTAAAATCACAGAAAGCCCACTTGTTAATGTCTTGTTAATGTTAGCCTTCCTGGTTCTCCCACTTGAGCTTGAGTGGTAGTTGGACAAGCCAGACTGGGAAAGTTCAGAGAAACTAGATACTCTGTGGGTGGTGGAGGTGAAGTAGATACTAGGCTCAGGTCCAGCAGAAAAAGTCCAGGGAGATCTCAAGTAACATAAGAGCAGGGATGCGTGGGCAGGTGGCCAACTTCAAGGAGGGCTTATTACAGAAAAAGGCTAACCAGATAGGTAGGTGGTATAGAAAGCACAGATGCTAGCCCTTGGCAAGTGGAGATCCAATATTGGAGCTGAATCTAGACCAAGATGTCCAGGTGGGACTGGTGCTAGCAATGCCAAACCAGGGCCAAGAGGCAGCAGTATATAGGAAGGGACAAGGCAAAATCTCACCATGGACTATAGGACCCTGGCTCTTGGAACTGAAATACTAATAAAGTGCCTGGATTACTAGACATCCAAACAATGATTGATAAAGTAGAATCAATGCTTGTGGACTGATATCAGTATTTTGCATACCTAAGTGTATGAAAGAACACTTTTCAAGATGAAATACATCAAATCTCATTACCAGTCAGCACAGATGAATATTGAAGACAGGTAACAGTAATTTTGAACCTCAATTAAACAAAATGTTATCCCCCAACCCTAGGGGAAAAAAAGCTCTATTATTTTATTTTTAATTTTATCAATAAAAATTTGTGAAATTTGTTTCCTTTTACTATGTGAGTACACACATTTTAAATTTCATACACATACCTACATAGTATCTTTGGTTATGCCTCTTGGCCCACAAAGTTTAAAATATTCACTATCTGACCCTCTGCAGTTTTGGAGGCTGGCACTAATGTACTTAACCAGAGAAACCCACCCCAGCTCATCACTTGAACCATTGATTACTACCCCTGATGATTCAAAAAGTCAGAAACCTGATTTGATGCCTCCAGTGTGGCAATTGTCTTCTACAGAACAGTCAACTTTTCTAAGGTTGTGTCTGGGGTCTGGAGAACTACTTCTCTTTCTTTGCCTCAAGTGCAGATCTGCCCTACTAGTGTTAGAATTCTAGTGGTCCACTCTTGTTCATTTCAAAACTCAGAAATAATTTTATTTCCAAAAAATGTCCAAGCTTTCCTAGGCTCTTGTTGTTTTTAGTGTTTTCAAGGGAGTGTCATTCATGACACAATTTCTAGGGACATCTCCAGAAGAGACATCCCAAAACCGGAGTCCCGCCATGCTACCTGAGTTCACCAGTGTTTGGGAGAGAGCAGCCCCACAAGTGTCAGTCCATGAAGATAAGGGCTGTGAGTTCACTCCACTTCTTTAAACCCTGACAGGCACTGGGCTATTTCCCCAAAACTTGGAATCCCTCTGGCATTCCAGCTCTGTTGAGACAGGAGCTACATTAGTTTAGGCTTGCCATTTTGTTCCATTTTATCTAGCGCAATGGCTGGCACCTAGAAAACATTCAATGAACATCTGCTGAAATTATTTAATGGTTTCAGAAATGACCTTGGAGGTTTAAGTCATAAATGTCTAGTGAAACAAATTGTTATAAATTATGACAACCTTACAGGTATGTGATCCAAATCTTTCTCTACATCCAGCATTTCAGAAATAGCTATTACCTCAAAGGAAGCCTCACCCATGAAATAATGCCACATTGGGTGCTTTTATTCAATGCAGAGTAACAATAATAACTGAGAACCACCAAGCCCCAGATTTTATGCCAGGTGTTAGGAGATGCAAGAATGTTCCAGTCTGGTAGACGACTTCAGTCTGGTAGAAGAAACAGACATGTTAAACCATAATATAATGTGAGATGTGCTATACTAGTAGTATTAATGAAATACCAGGGGAATAGAAGAGGAAATAATCAACTTTTTTCAGGGGATTCAGAAAGGTACCTATATTAGTTTGCTAGGGCTGCCATAACAAGGTACCCCAGACTAGGTGGTGTAAACAGCAGAAATGTATTCTCTCATAATTTTGGAGGCTAGAAGTTTAAGATAAAGTTGTCAGCAGAGTTGCATTTTTCTAAAGCCTCTATCCTTGACTTGCAGATGGTTGTCTTTACACAGTGGTCTCCCTGTGTGTGTACTTCCCTGATGTCTTTGTGTCATAATCTTCTCTTCTCATAAGGACACCAACCATCTTGGATTAGGACCCACCCTAATGACTTTAACTTAATTACCTCTTTAAAGACCCTATTCCAAAAACAATCCTAAGGTACGGAGGATTAGGACTTCAACATATGAATTTGGGGGAAATGAGTCAGCCCATAACAGTACCTTAAGAGGTAACATTTCTAATAAGCACTATGTGACTTAAAAAGTAACTCAAGCACTGTTGTTGAGTAGTGAAAACATGAGTCCCATCACCCATGCCAATTGTACTTACAGCAGAAACTTTGCCAAGATTTCATGTGCTTACATGGATCGGCTTAAAGGGAAGGTCTGTGGACCACTTGAAATTATGCACAAACTTTATGTGTATATATGTGTAGGTATATGCATAGGTATATGTATGTATTTGTTTTCTATATAGCTTACCTCAGAGTCTCAAAGGCAAGAGCTAAACCTTCTAAAAATAACACTTTTAGGGACACAACAGCATACCTACAGAAAACAAAATATGTTTAACCTGAATATAATCATGAGAAATGAGACAAACCCAAATCGAGGGACATTCTGCAAAACAACTGCCCTGGAATCTTCAAAAATGTCAATTTTATGAAAAGTGGGGGAAAGAATGGGTTAGTGAACTCTTTCAGTTAAAGGAGATCACAAAAACCTAACAACTAAATGCAATGCAAGACCCTTGTTTGGCTCCTGGATGGGAGAAAAAAAAAATATGTGAAGGACATTATTGGGACAGTTGAGAAACTGTGAGTATGGATGTATTTTAGATAATAGTATTATATTGATGTTAAATTTCCTGAGTGTGCTATGGGTATTGTGGTTATGAAAGTCAGGTCCCACATGCATGACTTTCGGAAAGCACACAATGAAGTATTTAGGAGTGAATTATGACATCTGTAAATAATTCTCACATAGTTCATATAAAGATAATAGATTGATAGAGAGAAGATGAGGGACAGAGAGGAGAGAGAGAGACAGGAAGAGACAGAGAGAAATAGCAAATGTGGTAAAATATTTAAAATAACATGTGATGATTGCAAAATTCCTGCCATTTTTCTCTAGGTTTAAATTTTCACAAAATAAAAAGTTGGGGGGAAAAGAAATAGTCTTTCTGAGGAAATTAATGGAGGATATGATCTCTTCCATCTTCAAACAGGAGAGTAAATTGAGAAAGAGGAAGACATGAAACTGAGCAAACAGAAGATGCATGTAAGAGAGAACAAAAGAGAATCTCCAGGACACTAGCCAGGGTAGTAGCCAGGAGGCAAGCTTAGAGAGTAGCCAATCCAGACTGGCAGAGGAGGACAGAAGTTCCAGGATGGATGTCTACAAGAGGAAGATAAAATTGGTATATACTTTATGTGTCTGAACTTCCTGAGAAGAGACTAATATCTCAGATGGAGGTTTCTGGATGAATTAGTCATAGGCACATCCCAAACTAAGCAAAGAAAAATCATGGCACAATGATTAACCCCTAAAACAAAATAAAAAGTTGTACAGAAAAGGAAACTATAATCACAATGCACTGTATTGCATTGTGTAAGTAATAAAGTGTAAATAATAGCTATAGAGTCAGAACAATATAAACAGTCTGCAATCTAACCAATAAATTCTGATATATGAGTGGGTTAGAGAAGGAGGAAATGTGAGAGGTATTCAGGAACACTAAACGCTCATCTTTCATAGTAAGTCAATACATAATACCTAGAACTGAAAGAGCAAGAAATGGTGGGATAAAGCATATTATTTAAAAAAAGAATTGAAAGTGGTTAATTCTGGGGCATGGGAGTTGAAAGTGGGGAGGAGTTTGGTTGGAATGGATACACTTTAAATATGAGGTTTGGAGAATTAGTCCTCTCTTTATTGAAGTATTATTGATGCACAATATTATATAAGAATTAATCATCTTTTAACATTTACATATATTATTGCTTTGAAAAATTATAATACCAAAAAGAAATTAACAATTATAGTAATAGTATTATCAATTGATTTCACAGTGAATAACCAAAAACTAAAGCTTTAAACTCTGGACAGCACAATGATCACTATGGTCTGAGTTAAAGTACTATTTGCATCAAAGTTTCTATAAACAAATAAGATGACCCAGGACAGTGAGGTTTTTACATGACTGAATCGATTATAAAAATCAGAGTTCTTCAGTCTGTAAAATCTATGTGGTATGATTAAAAGAATAATAAATTTGGAGTCAAAAAGCATTTTGTGGCAAAAGAAAGAAAGAAGAAATGAAAAGGTTCGAACTGAAGAAATTGAAATGTGAGTCTGTTGAAAATGAAACGCCAAGGTTGGATTTAGAGGCAGAGAGTAACATGATAAAAGATGTACTTTAGGAACATTTTCCCGGTTCTAGAGAATGGAATGGACCGGAGAGGGGAGAGATGAAGGCAGAGGGGCCAGGTAGGTGTGGCTGTCACAGTCCCGTGAGAGGTCACAAGTCAGATGAAGGCTGTGGAAAAGGATAATACATGTTGGGTTTGAGAAATATGAAGCCTGAGCTTGGAGAATGAGTCTAAACCCACGTGACCCAGAGAGGAGTGGGGCTTGAGCAGAGAGAGGGGCATCAGGATGCGAGGCTAGTTTTCTGGAAAGCTGACAAGTAGGTTTTGGACCTAATGAGGCGCAGGTATTTATAGAACACACATCTTGAATTATTCAGCATCAAAAGTAAAGAGAATATCTTTTAGGAAAGAAGTGTAAAAATGTCTCTATTGTACTTTTTAAAGTAGTACTTTATAATAAATAGTATAACACATCCAATAATTTCTCCCATCCCTTTCAGGTAGCCAATGTTGATACTTAGGCATTTATATAAGTTTTCTGTGGCTGCTATAGCAAATTACCACAAACAATGGCTCAAAACACCACAAATTTATTATTTTACAGTCCTGCTGGTTTAAAGTTCCATCCAGATCTCACTGGGCTGAAATCAAGATGTCAGATGGGCTGAGTTCCTTTCCAGAGCCTCTTGGGGAGAATCTGTTTTATTGCCTTTTCCAGCTTCTAGGAGCCACCTACATTCCCTGTGACTCCCTTCCTCCATCTTCTAGGCTAGAAAACTTGCATCTTTCTGACCATTCTTCCTTAGTCATATCTCCTTCTGACTCTCCTCTTCAGCCTCCCTCTTCCACTGCTAAAGGCCCTGCGAATTACGTTGGACCTACCCAGATAATCCAGGATAATCTCCTTATTTTAGGGGCAGCGGATTAGCAATCTTCATTCCATCTGCAAATTTAATTCCCCTTTGCTATGTAATTTAACATATTTTCAAATTCTGGGGATTAGGACATGGACATCTTTGGGGGGAGTCATTATTCTGCCTACCATAGGCAAAAATACTTTTATGCTTTTGATGAAATAAAATTTCTATTTTAAGGCAGGACAAGAAAAATTAAACATAAAATTCTCTGTGTTTGTTTGGGCCTCCTCCCTCCCTAACGCGCTGTGTGCACCTGCATTGCACATCAACCAGAGCTCCTCAAAGATGGGAAAGCCTGTTCAACTGTAAAGATCAATTTTTTTCTTTCTTCTGATGCTAGCAATGTAACTTCTTAAAGAATAGCATGGGGTCATGGTGACTTCCTGCTCACTTTGTACGTGCTTACCTGGACTATGCACCCTTTGTTCACTTTATGTAAAATATTACTATGTCATTTGATGTATGATCCTTTGCCTTGAAAATGTATATGGCTGTGCCTTTGACTTCTAACAGGCAGAAAGTTCTCAGAGCTGCCCAGGTTATAATCCTCAGTTTGGCTCAAATAAAATTCCCTTTTTTTCTTCTTAACTTGACAGTTAATTGAATTTTTGTCAACATTTTCTTGGCGTAGTCGGCAGGATATCAAACCTGGCGTCTACCCTGAACCAGTGCTTGGTACCAGCATGGGCCCTTTGAGCCCCACCTGTTTACTGGTATTCCTGAGGTGCTTTGGTGAGTTCTCGTGATATCCAGACATCGTTGCTTTAAATGTCCTGAATTTTACTCCTGCTGTTTTTCTTGGGATTTGGAGTCCTAAGAGTATACCAGTACATTTCCTAGGTAGGGACCTAGGGGGAATTTTGGAGTAAACTGGCTGGCTGTCCTTTTTTAAAAGTTGCCTTAAATTGGAAAGATATGTATATATGGTCTGAACAAACTGTTTGCTAGTGAAATCAAAGACTGAGCCTGGTCAAGTCTGAAGAAAAAGAGACAACTGCTCCTTCTGGCCACAACACGTGTAGTGTCTGAGGGTCAATCCTCCTGCCAGGTAGTGGTCCCACAGAGGATCCCACTACAATCACTAAGTAAATCCTGCTCGCCAGGTTGCATAATAAAGGCTAATCGCCTAGTGCCCTGAGCAGTTTTAGACCATTGGAGGGAGAAACTGAGACTCATAAGAGAGTTGAACTGACCCAGGCTCCGTGGGGAGCTAGACTCGGAAACAGCACACATCCAATCCAACTCACTGTCCTCAGAAATTGTTCAGATCATATCTAAATTAGGCCATGAAAATAATAATGGGAAACTGTGCCTCAAAGGCCAAACAGCTCCTGGACGGGCAGCCACTCACTGGAACTCTGGCTGGCTTCATATACAATTGGAACAAAGCCAATGCTTGCAAGCACTTAACGCTTAAATGGTCAGGATGGAGCTCTTTTGACATTCTAGAGAAAGCCAGCTTCATAAAACACCTGTTCAAAATTCTGACCCCAGGAGAATAAAAGTATTCCTAGGAGAAACCTTGACGTTATAACTCTTATTATGTCCTTGAAATGTAAACACAGCCCACAACACCTGAGAGTACAGCGTTAGCTCAGTTAGTAGACTTTAAAACTGAAAGGAAGAAAAAAAAAGGAAAAGAGGCTTTTTAAAACTCAAGCAGGAAAATTATGAGATATCTGTCTGTGTTTGTCTTGATGTATGCTTGTCTGTGTGTAATAAACATGATATGTCCCTACCTCCAGATGGTGTTATCAAAATTAATTTGTAAAAGAACTCTATTTAACTGACTTAAAGTTAAGTGCTAAAAAATCAAATATTTCTAGATGTAACTTAAATTAGCCCAAATTTGTAAAGGATCACATGATCTAGGATTAATCTTTAATGAATAAAAACAAGTTTAAATTGACAGTTTAATTAATTTAGACATGTCTTTAGAGTCATCAACATTAAGTATAATACTTTTGTTGTAACTAGGCTTACTGAAAGTCAATAAGCTCATATTATCTATGCTACAAACTTTGTCAATGAGATAATTAATGGCCTGATTATATTTCATAAGTAATAAAATATAAATGGGATATAAGCTTTTGGTGAATTCTTTAAGAATAATATGTTTTATGGAATGTCTGCCTAAAAACAGTTTCTCTGGATTTTTGGCAACCTGAAACTTTAGAGTTCTGCTAAATTAAATTAAATTATGGAAATTCATTGAATGTCTAGATCATTTTTAATAAGATAAAATACTGAAACGTTAATTGTTAAAGAAGTCTATGTTTACCTACTTTTGACCTCTTATTACAGAGAAACTAAATATGTTTGAAACTATTAATAAATATATTTTGTGCTTTTTAAAAGCATATATTTCTAGAAATATATATTTTTAGAAATCAATTTTAAAAAGAGAATCTTGAGAAAAGAGTTTTATGCATGGTCAAGACTAAGATTAGATTGAATTTAATTAAATAAGTGAATTTTAATATTAAAGGTGAAATGATGTAAAACTAGAATTTGGTTTTTTTCTCTGTCGAGAAGACAAAGTTTTCTTGAAATATTGATCTGCTTTTGATAACAGATTGTAAAGTTTCTTTACCAGTAACTCTCTGTACTTGCCTTTGAAATCTTATTGTCATTTTGGTTATGTGAATAAGTATTGTTTCACACTGACTTACTTACAATCCTACTTGGCCAAAATGTTTAAAACCTTTTGATATCTCTGACAACCTTTCTGAAATCAAATTCATGAAGTTCTTTTGACCTCCAGCTAACTTTGGGATGCTTCAGAGGGTCCTTGAACATCCCAAAGAAATAGGTAAATATTATTAACATAAAGGTTCTAGAAATTATATGAAGCTCCTAACCTTTGAAGTGTCCTGGTATGTTGTCAGTGTTAATTCTAGTCATTATCCTAAAATGTTGTATGTCACAGAAATTGCCAAATTTCCTTAATGACTGCATCATAATCAGGTCTTGAACAACGCTTTTTAAGTCTTTCATTTATAGACAGTTATTGTCTTACTCTGATGCTTTTACAAAAATGCTTATAGATGACTTGCTTTTATGCTCCAAAACCAAATTAGATTAGGTAGCAAAAGGACTTCCACTTTGTCTGAAGGTTATTTCAGAAAGGCTACTGAAGAAACAGGAATAGGGTCTCCTTTAAGTACTTATGTCCCACACCCAGTTGAGTCTCTTCTAAACTCTCACCACGTTCAGCACAATTCTGAAAGCCAACAAACTTCTTATGAAGTAATGTTGCTTTCTGCACCTCATACCACCTTGGTTTGATGTAATAACATTAATCTTGTAATTTTGCTTCCAGCATCACAGGAAGAAAACAACTATGACTGCGTTTTGTTGACAGATCATCATCTTGCTCCCTGGAATGACTTACAAGAAGCCCCATTGATAAGGCTGATCTAATTAGATTTACAGATGGTTCCTACTTAAGGGATGAGCAGGGGCATTACAGAGCTGGAGGTGCAATCACATCCGTAGAGGATATAACTGAAAGCTTTTATTTATCAGAAAAAAAGTCAGCACAACAAGCCAAATGAATTGCCTTAACTCTAGCTTGTCAACTAGCTAAAGACCAGGTGACAAATATTTATAATAATGGTCGCTATTCTTTTGCAGTGGCACGAAACTTTGGAATGCTATGAAAACAAAGAAGTTTTTAACCTCTTCAGGACAACCTGTAAAAACTAAAATAAAAGGCAGGTTGCAGAGTTATTAACTGTTATACAATTGCCAAAACAGTTAGCAATTATCAAGACAACAGGGCATTCCAGATCTGACACTAGGGAAGCTAAAAGAAACAGCTTGCTGTTGCTGCAGCCCAACAAGCAGCTTTAAATATTTATCCTGTTCAGCCTCGAGAATGCTCTCCGTTAACCCTGCTAACCCAGTAAAAGGTTTCTTTCTACAGGCTCAAGAAATTGCCACCACAGAAGGGAAACGGACACGGCAACAAAAGGGGGGAATTTTGACCCCACCACGCATATATGGTTTAGACCTGTACATTCTTTAATCCATTGGGCATCTGAGAAAATGGTTTTTTGGGAAAACAATATTTTGGAAACTTTCACCCACAATGGTTCAAAGGAAATATATTACATTAATGACAGGGTCTTATTAAGACACTTTAAAAAAATTAGTAACTACCTTTACAGCAAACTCCCAAGAAATGAAAAGGATCATAAATTACAACCTAGAGATTTTGTTTATTGGAAAGGACATCAAATAAAAGATTCTTTGCAGCCACAATGGGAAGAAACTTATCAGGTATTAGTAACTAATCCATGCACAGCCAAACTGAAAGACATTAATTCATGGTTCACATCTCATTTTAAAAAGCCTCCTCCACCTGAATGGACTTTGACCCCTGTTTCTACACCTGGCTTCAACTAAGACAAGCATCCCCAAGCTAGGGGGAGAAGAAGATGACAACAGTAGCAGACAACTGACCGGTCTATTCCCATCCTCCAAAGATTCTAAGCTGCTTCATCTCCATCCACAGCATCTAGGGTTTCCAGCTTTCCATTAGAACTGCTATATCCTATTCCTTAAGGAGGTAGGTGCATCCCCTGATCCTCACATCTGGCCCAGTATTTCTTCTAAACCAAATGCTTATTTTCTAAGAGACAGAAAGAAAACCAAATTTGCTTTCTGTCTCTTAGCTCACTCCATTATTTACAAGCCCAAAGTGATCATCGCATTAGCTGATGACTCAAACAACCCGTCCTGGCTTTCAGGGCTCTCCAATTCTGAGAGGTACTACCCTTGACTCACCCTCCAGGATGATTCAACTATTTGTCCTAAGACCAGCTCTAACAGCGATCCAAATATACTAGCCGTTTTTACAAAGACATCTTGGTTGATCTCACTTTGCCCAAGTCCTGCTGGTCACCTTTACCTCTATTTCTGCCTTAGCTTGTTTCCTGAACTTTTGACATATTTCCTGTTCTCAGCACCAAGCCTCCACTATGCAAAATTGCACTGATAAATCACACTGATGTGACCACTAGTATACTTCCTTAGGTACAGTTTTATGTTCACCCTTTTGCTCAATCAGCTGCTCCACATAATTTTTCTTTCTGCTAAAGCTTTGGTCATGTTTGAGGAACGCTAGGACAGCTCATACTGTATTTATTTCTAAAACTACCTATCTATTAAATCCATGAGTTCATATCAAAATACCCAATTTCAGTCAAGCACTGTAGGATTCATCCTAGTTTTCTCTTTCCACATGTGTATACCCCTTCTCCCACAATGTGAAACCAGACTTCCACTGAACTTACTACTTCTGCTTATTTGATAAACTCCCCTGTATGCAACCAGCCTCTCAACCTCACCACCATCCCCTCCCATGCTTGGATGCCCACGTCATGCCACTTAGGTGCCTGCAAACTCTACTGAGCCACCCCCCACCCCACTCCCATCCTGGAGGACAGAGCAAATAATCAAACCGAAAAGGATTATTCTCAAGCCTCAAAATCTAGTGGAAATTGCCCAGCTAGATTTCAGAGTTGCTTGGAACTTGCGACCCCTTTATTCTTTTCAATTTTTCCCTTTTGGAATGGGAATGTATATCCTAGGCTTGTCCTATCATTGTGTTTTGGAAGCAGATAACTTGTTATCTGGTTTCACAGCCTCATAGCTGAAGGGGAATTTTGCCTCAGAATGCCTCACACCTGAAGCACCTATAACTGATTTAGAGGATATTTAGATGACAGTTTGGACTTGGAATTGATGCTGGAATGGTTAAGATTTGAGAGCTGTTGTAATGGGTTGAATGTATTTTGCATGCTAGAAGGACATGCATTTGGGGGCCCAGAGGAAGGAGTTTTGAGGTTGAACTGTATGCCTCCAAATTCACATGTTGAAGATGTAATTTACTTGGACAGAGGGTCCAAATAAAGAGGTAATTAAGTTAAAATGAGGTCATAATGGTGGGCCCTAATCCAATATGACTGGTGTCATTATAAGAAGAGGAAATTAGCCACAGACATGCACAGAGGGAAGACCATGTGAAGACACAGGGAGAAGACAGCCGTCTGCAAGCCAAGGAGAAAGGCCTCTGAAGAAACCAACCAACTGATAAATTTATGAATCATAAATATTTCTTATATATTTATCAAAATAAATAATGATAATAATGGATTTTGACTTATTGAGTAAGATAGGAAACCTTGATCTCAAATTTCTAGCACCTTGATCTCAGACCTCTAACCTCCAGAATTGTGAGAAAGTACATTTCTATTGTTTAAGACAGCCAGTTTCTATTGTTACGGCAGCCTTAGCAAACTAATACCCTCAGCCTAACTCTTTTTTTTTTTTTTTTACATCTTTATTGGAGTATAATTGCTTTACAATGGTGTGTTAGTTTCTGCTTTATAACGAAGTGAATCAGTTATACATATACATATGTTCCCATATCTCTTCCATCTTGCCTCTCCTTCCCTCCCACCCTCCCTATCCCACCCCTCTAGGTGGTCACAAAGCACCGAGCTGATCTCCCTGTTCAGCCTAACTCTTGAAGCTACTCTGCAGCAGGAAATTTGAATTCTTTCATTTCAGGTTTTTAGAAGCTCTTACGTGGTAACAAGGGCATATTGTGTTGTATATACTTATTACAAATGTTAGGGAACTAAGTATCTGCCAGGTCAAAGCCACGACAGGAGAATTATTAGCTCGTCACCTAGCAAGTGAACGACATGAGTTCAGCTGTACAAGGTATTCCACAGCCTTCAAAAAAAAAAAAAAATTTAAAGGGCTTTTGGAGGCCTATGACTTCCAGCAGTTTTCTTCACTAGTTAAAGTTGATTATTCAAAACAAGGCATGTTTTGTTAGGAGTTGGCGATGATAGTGGCATATGAAAAAAAAAATACAATCTCAATAAAATATTAGCAGATAGAATCCAGAAATATACAGAAAGGATAACATATCATGACCGAATAGTATGTATCCCGTGGAAGCAAAGTTGGTTTAGCATTTTGATGGGGTTCAGGGCAGGCTGCCCCAAGATGTGCCACTCTGGCATGCTGAAAAGGCTCAGGAAGAACCTTTGAACTTCCCCCACTTATTGTCTAAAAGAATTTAAGATAGAAGACCTGTTTGAGGAAGGAGTCAACACCATAGATACTATAGTAAAATATCAACTAGGTGTAGTAGACAGGGAGTAACCTACCAAGGCTAGTTAGATCAAAGTCCTATCTGTGTTCCACTGTCTCTAGATGGCTCAGCAAACATATGCTTACCAAATATTAATTCTTTTCATCTTCCTGTGAATGCCTTACGTCCCTTTGAAGTCCCAGACCCTTACCTCCTTTTCTCCAGTCCAGAGTAATAAATATACCTTATCTTGCCTTACTGTCTTTGGAATTCTTTATGCTTATGAGGGTTCCCTGTATATATATAATAAATTTGATTTTCTCCTGTTAATCTGCCTTATGTCATTTTAATTGCCATCCAAAAGAACTAAGAGGAAAAAGAGGGGGAAATTCCCTTCTCCCACAATTCAAAACCCCGTCAATTAAACCCATCACATTAACAGAGTAAAACTGAAAAATCTCAATAGAGGCAGAGAAACATTTGACAAAATTCAATATCTATTCATGATAAAAACTTCCAGTAAACTAGGAATAGAAAAGAACTTCCTCAATATGACAAACAGCATCAATGAAATGATAATGAAAATCAGTGAAAAACCTACAGCTAGCATCAGACTTTATGAAAGGCTGTTTTCCCCCTAAGATCAAGAACATGGCAAAGGTGTGTGTTCTCACCACTTCTATTCAACATTGTACTGCTGAAGGTCCTAGCCAATATAGTAAAGCATGAAACAGAAATAAAGGAAGAAGTAAGTTGGAAAGGAAGAAGTAAAACTGTCCTATTTACAGATGACCAGTTGTGGACATAGATGATTCTAAGGGTTCTATAAAAAACTACTAGAACTAAAAAGTGAATTGAGCAAGGTCACAGGATTAATGACCAATATCCAAAGATCAATTGTATTTCTATATGTTAGCAATAAACAACTGGAAAACAGAATTTTTAAAATGCTACTTGAAATACCATCCCCCCCAAAACGCATATAAAATACATAAGATTAAATTTAACAGAAGATATGCAATATCTGCACACTGAAAACTACAAAAGATTGCTGAAAAGAATAAAAGAAGACTAAACAAATGGAGAGATCAACCCTGTTTGTGGACTAAAAGAGTTAATATTGCTTAGGTGTCAATTATCTCCAAATTACACTATAGATTCAATTTAATCCCAATAAAAATCTCAGTATTTTTTGATCAAAATCGACAAGCTGATTTTAAAATTTATATGGAAGTGCAAAGGATTTAGAATAACCAAAATAAGCTTAAAAAATAAATTTGGAGAACTTAAGCTACCTTACTTCAAGAATTACTAATTAGCTACAGCAATTGGGACGATATGATATTGGCATAAGGATAGACAAATAGATCAAAAGAACAGAATAGAGAGTCTAAAAAGAGACCCAGACTAATACAAGGCAATGCAATGAAGAAAGAAGGGTAATTTCAACAAACAGTGATGGAACAAATGGATGAAACTAGAGGTATGATTCATCCTTTGGCAAAATTCCTTTCTATGAACATGTGAAACTACAAAACACATTATGTGCTTCAAAATACACTGGTGAGACCAGCATTCCTATTTCAAAAGGAAGAAGTCAAAAAGAAGGGGTCACATGGGTCCCAAGTGAGTCTGAGACCTGGCAGGGAAAATTCCATTAGATTTTAAGGCTCAAGAATAATTCTCTTTAGCGTGAGGCTCTGTTCTCTAGGCCCATCAGGGTGGCGGCTGAGCAACTCAGCCCTAGGCAGCAGCCATGACCCCTCTGGAAACGAGGAGGAGAAAGCCTTGCCCCACCCTAACACATACACACACATGCACCACACCTACAAAAACTAATTCAAGATGAATCATGGATCTAAATATTTGAACTATATATCTACACTATCTATACTAACTATAAAACAGTTCTTAGAAGAAAACATTGGAGAATAGCTCCATGACCTTAGGGTAGACAAAGATTTCATAGGCTACTTAAAACAATAACCATAAAATTTAAACATAATAAATTGGACTTCATCAAAATTAAAATTTTCTGCTAATCAAAGACATCATTTTAAAAATGAAAAAGCAAGCCAAAACAGAGAGAAAACGTTCACCATGCATGGATTTGATAATAGACTTGTATACAGAATATATAAGTACTCCTACAAATAAATGAGTATATAAGAAATCACCTGATTAATAGTAAGCAAAAGACTTAAACAGACCCTTCATGAGAGATATCTGAATAGCTTATAAGATACACATTTTTTTAAAAATCAACATCATTAGTCACTAGGAAAATCCACACCCATTGGAATGGCTAAAAGTATAAAGATTGACAACACTAAATGCTGACAAGGACGTAGAACAATTAGAAACCACACAAATTTGTAGCATCAGAGTGTAAAAAGAGTAAAAACCATTTTGGAGAACTGTTTGCCAATTTCTTATAAAGTTAAGCATATACTTACCATATGACGCTAAAATTCTGCTCCTAGAAAAATATGTCTACAGAGAGACTTGTTTGAGAAAGTTCATAGCAACTTTATTTGTAGTAGTCAAAACTGAAAATGTAAATATCCATCAACAGGTGAATTGAAAAATAATCTGTGGTATATTCATACAATGGAATGATATACATGGATAGATCTCAAAATACAAAGTTGTGTGAAAGAAGTTAGACACAAAAGAGGAAATACTGTGTGAATCCAATTATATAAACTTTGAGAGCATGCAAACTAATTAATGATTACTTAAATTAAACCAGTGTTTGCCTCTGGGAGGGGGATTGGCTGCAAAAGGACTCTAAGAACTTTCTGGGAAGATAAAAATATTCTATATCTTGCCTGAGGTAGTAGTTAAACAAGTGTCAACATTTGTCAAAATTCATGGAGCTGTATATTTAAAATATGCATTTCACTGTATACAAATTATACATCAATTTAAAAAAATGACTTGAGGGAAACACATGAAGAAGGTCTAGAAATGGATGGTCAACTTTTATTCAATGAATAGAGCATCAGCAAGCATAATATAAAAATTAATTTGTATTTGGTTATGACAAATAATTCTTACCAGACCATTTTACCTACTTAATTGTACAAGCCCTGGCCAACGTCAAGAGTAGCTGGCATTTGCTGAGAATATACTGATTGCTCTGAAGAACCTAGGGGCAGGACAGGAATAAAGACGCAGACATAGAGAATGGACTTGAGGACACAGGGAGGGAGAAGGGTAAGCTGGCACAAAGTGAGAGAGTGGCATGGACTTATATATACTACCAAACGTAAAATAGATAGCTAGTGGGAAGCAGCCGCATAGCACAGGGAGATCAGCTCGGTGCTTTGTGACCACCTAGAGGGGTGGGGTAGGAAGGGTGGGAGGGAGATACAAGAGGGAGGGGAGATATGGGGATATATGTATTTGTATAGCAGATTCACTTTGTTATAAAGCAGAAACTAACACACCATTGTAAAGCAATTATACTCCAATAAAGATGTTAAAAAAAAAAAAAGAGAGAGAGAGAATATACCGATTTCGAAACACAGAGCCGAAACGTGGAAATCTGCTAGTAAATGAAAGCTGTCTTAGAAGTGAATCTGGTAGAAGACAATCCACAATAAAATAATCTGTTTAGCATACAAAAAAGAACAATAGGTTGCTAGGGTACTTGGATTTTAATAATTCTGGCTCTGTCACCCTTCTATAATAGCTCAGATATTCTGCAAAATACACTCTGCAATACAGTTCATTGACTACCTAACACCGTGTCTAGCACTGAGGGAACGGTGGATAAATATTCCATAAATGAAGTCCTCTACTATTTATACACAAAAGTGTTATATGAAGACAAAGAAGAGACACCTAAATCAGCTTGAAGAATGAGAGCAAGTTTCCACAAAAATGTCAACTGATGTTTGAAAGAATACAGCGGTGGGGGGCACACTACTCAGTGTATCTGCTCCGACCATGCCACTGAATCAACCTTCCTCTTTGCCACCCTTCTCCATCCCTACCCACCACCAAAGAGGCTATATGTATTCAGTAATTGATAAATATTATTATTTTTAGATGATCATAACTGAAAACAGTATATATTATTATTCGATTATTTTAATTAAAAATCAGTAGTGATGCGTTCATTCACCTTTTCAACCTTCATTGAAAGTCTGCTGTGCTTCTGGCACTCTGCAAGGCACTGAGATAACCATAGTCGAGAAGGCATTGTCCCTGTCGTCTAGAAAAGTGAGCTTTCAACTCCTGGCTCCAGGCTGCTGACGGAGTCCTAGAAGGTCAGCAGCTCGTAGACATCAGGTTGACCCAGGTCGCAAGAGGAGCATTTCCAGCAGGCTCTAGCCCCTGGGTCTCAAGTTTGTTTTCTTCCCGCCGTGCAAAAGCATCAGCACCAAGCAGGAAGCAATTCCCGCTTCAGCCGGGAAGTGGCGGCCTGCAGCCGACCGGGCCTCGGGGTGACTTAGGCTCGAGCTTCCACTTAGGGGCGCTCTCGTCTGGCTCGCGCGCCGCACTTCTACACAGGCGGAACCATCTGACTGGGTCCCTGGTTTCTGCGGGTTTCGTAATCAGCGGGCACCCAGCGCTCCGGCTTCCGTGCAGCTTCCGGTTGTTTGCTGGGCCGTGCAACAAACAGGGGACGGACTTAGCTGGGCGCTTGGGGAAGAAACCGACCCCGGCGAGCTGAGGTTTCCTACAGGCGTCTGCGGCCCTCTGCCCCTCCATTGCCGGATCTCGGGCCTGACCCGGGCAGCGCGCCTGGTGTCCAAGGAAGGCGGGGGAGATGGTCCAGATGGAGACGCAACTGCAGAGCATTTTTGAGGAGGTGGTGGTGAGTGGAACGGCCAGGGATCCAGGACGATGGCTGGGAGAGGGGGTGGCTCGCGGCAACGGCTCAAGAAACCTGGCCCGGGCAACCTCTCCTCCATCTCTTCTTTGTTGTGAAACCGTGTATGTGTGCAAGGGTTGAGCAATTCTCAAACTGCTGTCCAATTCCAAGTCTCCTTTGAAATCCACAACACCCTTTGTTACAGGCCAAGCAGGCAGGTATTGTTTGTTTCTGCGCGTTGCTGATTAAGGTGACTTGCCCTTGTTGCATTGTATTATTTTGCTCGGGGACGCGCCTCCCCCTCCCTTTTTAAAAAACAAAATTCACATCGTTTACTTTTTTTTTTTTTAACAGAAAACGGAAATTATAGAAGAGGCTTTCCCTGGGTGAGTATATGCATGGCAGATTTTTGTGTTTTTACCTGAGTGTATCTTAGTAAGATTTTATTTAGATCTGTCTTGGAGGTTTACAAGATCCACTATTCTGGTTATGTTGAATTACCTTTTTAAAACTAGTGGCAAATAATGCTATTTTTGTTTTTTAGCATGTTTATGGACACCCCTGAAGATGAAAAAACAAAACTAATTAGCTGTTTGGGGGCCTTCAGACAGTTTTGGGGTGGTCTTTCTCAGGTGAGCACTGCATTTTTAATACACTCAGCTGATGATTTTTGACCCTTTCTTTTTGCACATTTTCTTTGATGTTGCTGTTAAGGTCTTTCTGGAAAAGGAGAAATAAAATTGTCATCATCTTTTATTTGTCTATTCTGATTTCCATTTGTTTCCATTTGTATTCTTCCAGTAGAGAATCTGTATTGAAAAATCAGGTTGACGACAGCACGGTGTGAGTTGTTTTTAGAAATCTCTCCCAAGTTAGATTATATGAAACCATTTTGATCCTATGCTAATTTATTTGGTGCACTTCAAAACAGCTGTGTTAGGGATTGTAATGGCTAAAAAGTTCATTCATTTACTCAACAAAGGAACTGGCCTAGCATTGCTACAAAGATGCCACAATAAGGATACAAAGATATTATAATAAAATTGAGGAAAGGAGCAGGAAAACTTAGTAACAGAGAACATTCACCAGAAAATGCAGCCTTGAAAAAGACAAAATGTGTGATCCTTAAAGAGTTCATAGTACAGTAGTACCTTATCTTCTCATGGTGCATTATAGGTAGGAAAATGAGAACTGTTTGCACCTGAGCTGCTGGTGGTTAAGACTTGCTACTCAGACATGAATCACAGAGTTTCAATACATTAGTTTTTTTAAATTTCTTTTACTTTTAATTATTTTTTTCTTTTTATTTATTTATTTATTTTTGGCTGCGTTGGGTCTTCATTGCTGCCCGCGGGCTTTCTCTACTTGCATCAAGCAGGTGCTACTCTTAGTCGTGGCGCGCGGGCTTCTCATTTCAGTGGCTTCTCTTGTTGTGGAGCACGGGCTCTAGGCGCGCGGCCTTCAGTAGTTGTGGCACACGCACTCAGTAGTTCTGGCTCGTGAGCTCTAGAGTGCAGGCCCAGTAGTTGTGGCGCACGCACTTAGTTGCTCCGCGGCATGTGGGATCTTCCCGGACCAGGGCTCGAACCCGTGTGCCCTGCGTTGGCAGGCGGATTCTTAACCACTGTGCCACTAGGGAAGCACCCTAATTATTTTGTAATAGATAATATATTCATACGGTACAAAATGCAAAGGGTTGGACCAAAAGTTGGACCCAATGATGAATCTGCCTTACATCTCTCTTAGCTTAATTGCTTGTTTCTTTTTCTGTCTGCAAACAGCATTCCCAGTTTATGTTTCCTTCTAGAAGTGTTTTTTTTAATACATTTATTTTATTTATTTATTTTCGGCTGCATTGGGTCTTCGTTGCTGCGCGCAGGCTTTCTCTAGTTGCGGCGAGCAGGGGCTACTCTTCGTTGTGGTGCGCAGGCTTCTCATTGCAGTGGCTCCTCTTATTGCAGAGCACGAGCTCTAGGTGCACAGGCTTCAGTATTTGTGGCATGCCGGCTCTAGAGCGCAGGCTTAGTAGTTGTGGCACAGGGGCTTAATTGCTCTGCAGCATGTGGGATCTTCCCCGACCAGGGCTTGAACCCGTGTCTCCTGCATTGGCAGGTGGATTCTTAACCACTGCACCACCAGGGAAGCCCCTAGAAGTGTTTTATGCATAGAATCATTTTTATAGAATGTTCATATGCCGTGTACACTGTTCATTAGCACCTTGCTTTTTTCCTCTTAATATTAAATTCTCAAAGTAATTCTACATCAATCCATTAAGAGTTACTTCTGCCTTCCTTTCTTACTTTCTTATAGCAACATAATATTCTATTATATGGCTGCACCTTCCTTTATTTAACCGGTCTGCTACCAACTGACAGGTTGCTTCTTACCTTTTTCACTTTAAATAATGCTATAATGAACAGTTATATGCATGGAACACAGAATAAATTTATAGTATTGCTGGGTCAGAGGGTATGTCTATGTGTAGTTTTTATAGAAATTGCCTAATAGCTTTCCATAAGGGTTTTACCAATTTATACTCCCGATAGCAATGTATAAGAGTATCTTATTCCCTAGAGCCTCATAGTAGAGTGTTAATGAACTTTTTGATCTTTGCCAATCTAAAACAGGAGAAATTTTATTTCAGTGTGGTTTTATTTTTGCATTTCTCTGAGTGATGTTGAACATCTTTATGACATACTTTAATATTTTAATAATTCGTTAAACATTTTATCAGTTAAGATACAGTCTTCGAAAATTTTATATTCTAATGGAGGAGCTGGGAAGAAAATAAGTATTTCTAAGTCAGCATTATATGTTCAACAGTAGAAGTGTGTATGAGGGACAGCGGTAGCACAGAGGAGCAGGACATCTTGAGGATATCCTAGAAGATAATCTGTGATTTGGGTACTACATTCTGGTATCAGATTTAAAGTTTTGTAAGTCTAGAAATTGGATATGTCATTAGATTCATAACTCATTGGGCTCTTAGGGATTAGACTCACGAAATTCTCATGAGGCTGATGTACTAATTCATAGTGGATTTTTCCCCCAGTGACAGGAATATTTATATCTGCCATTAAGGGCACTGCTTACAATGCCGTACACAAGCTTTGCTAGAGTTTTCTATTGATCATGAATATGTTAATAAAATCGTACTCTTTTCGGAGGTGCCATGTAGTAAAAATGGTGGAAGTTTATATAATTGTATGATTTTAAGCTTACTGTAACTCAAGTACTAAATCTGAATTTTTTCAGTTTTTTATTTTAGAATTTGTTTTCATCCATGAATTTATAATGGAGTATCTCATTCATAGTCTTGATATACTCCCAGGTACCATTAGCTATTTGTTAGTTACAAAATGTAAGTTTAGACCTAAAACGTGATCATTTTCTGATTTTCCAGGAGTCTCACGAACAGTGCATCCAGTGGATTGTTAAATTCATTCACGGCCAGCATAGTCCTAAAAGAATTTCTTTTCTTTATGACTGCTTAGCAATGGCGGTCGAGACTGGTCTCCTTCCACCCAGGTACGTTTAATGGTGAATATGAGCAACCTAAAGAATTTTCTTTCTTTCTTTCTTTTTTTTTTTTTTATAAATTTATTTATTTTATTTATTTTATTTTTGGCTGCATTGAGTCTTTGTTACTGTGCGTGGGCTTTCTCTAGTTGCGGTGAGTGGGGGCTACTCTTCGTTGCCGTGCGCAGGCTTCTCATTGCGGTGGCTTCTCTTGCTGCAGAGCACGGGCTCTAGGGCGCCCAGGCTTCAGTAGTTGTGGCGCATGGGCTCAGTAGTTGTGGCTTGTGGGCTCCATAGTTGTGGCTCATGGGCTCTGGAGCGCAGGCTCAGTAGTTGTGGCGCACGGACTTAGTTGCTCCGCGGCATGTGGGATCTTCCCGGACCAGGGCTCAAACCTGTGTCCCCTGTATTGGCAGGCGGATTCTTAACCACTGTGCCACCAGGGAAGCCCAGAATTTTCGTTTTTATTAATGTTTAGAAATTGGTTGAGGTTGTTGTTGTAAAAGGATAAGGGAATGAAGAAGGAAGTTGGGCTCAACAAGAAATCCTTTGTAATATCTCAGTTTTAATTTCTAGGATGCAGTATTCTTAGAATTGTATACTTACAGTGCTCAAAACCAGGCAGACTTTGCCTTTCAGTCCAGAGACTAAAATCACTCACGTTGATGAGCTTGTTCCAGTTAACTTTTGTTGTTTTTGTTATATTCACTAGTTTGTTTATTGTATTTTTTAGATTCTACATATAAGTGATATCATACAGTATTTGTCTTTCTCTGTCTGACTTATTTCACTTAGCACAATACCCTTCAAGTCCATCCATGTTGTTGCAAATGACACAATTTCATTCTTTTTTATGGATGAGTAGTATTCCACTGTGTGTGTGTGTGTGTGTGCGCGCGTATGTATGGCATGTCTTCTTTATCCATTCATCTGTTGAGGGACACTTAGGTTGCTTCCATATCTTGGCAATTGTAAATAATCCTGCTATGAACATTGGGGTGCATGTATCTTTTCAGTTTAGTGTTTTTGGGTTTTTTTGGCTATATACCCAGGAGTGGAATTGCTCTGTTGGTTCCAGTTTACTTTTGCTGCGTGATGAATTACTTCAATACTTTGTGGCTTAAAACAATAATAATCCTTTTATTATTAACATTCATGATTCTAGTGCTTGACTGGGCAAGTAGTATGTAGTTTTTTCTCAGGTCTCGTGATTGCAATCAGGTAGTGGCTACGACTGGAGTCATGACAAAGGTTTCCCCATTCATATCTGGTGGATGATACCTGGCTGTCATCTGAGACATCAGCTGGCACTGTTGGCCAGAACCTACATATGCCTTCTCCGTGTAACCTGGACTTTCTCACAGCATAGTGGAGTCCAAGAGCAAGCATTCATAAGAGGGCTAGGCAGAAGCTTTATCACCTTGCCTTGAAAGTCATACAGCATCCCATTTGCCATTATTAGGCCTGCCCAGGTTGAGGGGTAGAGAATGACACTGATACTTTTCATGGGAGGAGTATCAGTGTCACATTTTAGAAGAGCATGTGGGATCGAAAGTCTTACTGCAGCCATCTTGGAAAAATACAGTTTGTCACAAACTGGTAAATGGTAAATATTTAACCAATAGCTTTTGGTACATATCTTTCTAGTAAAAATATAATGTAATTAATATTATTTAGTTCTACTTTGTGTTTAGTCTTTCATATAAGTAAAAAATGTAAAATACTATATGTAATTTTTTGAAAGTGTGCTTGAGTAATATGTACCTTTATGAAAAATACTTACTGGGACTTCCCTGGTGGCACAGTGGTTAAGAATCCGCCTGCCAATACAGGGGACATGGGTTCGATCCCTGGTCTGGGAAGATCCCACATGCCACGGAGATCTAAGCCCGTGCGCCACAACTAATGAGCCCATGTGCCTTAGAGCCCATGCTCTGCAAGAAGAGAAGCCACCGCAATGAGAAGCCCGCACACCGCAACGAAGAGTAGCCCCCGCTCACCACAACTAGAGAAAACCCCCGCGCACAGCAACGAAGACCCAACGCAGCCAAAAAAGAAAAAAAAAACTTACTATGGCAAATATAATATCCAGAGTACGCAGACCTTGGCTATTAGAGAACTTGCGAAAATTCTGTCTTGTAATTGGAACGGGTATTCCTTTTCTCTAGGATGGTTTGTGAATCCCTGATAAACTCTGACACACTTGAATGGGAAAGAACACAGCTTTGGGCCTTAACATTTAAACTGGTTCGGAAAATAATTGGAGGAGTGGATTACAAGGTATTTTTTTTCC
The DNA here is from genome assembly GCF_965194805.1 of Balaenoptera borealis. NCBI lineage: Eukaryota > Metazoa > Chordata > Mammalia > Artiodactyla > Balaenopteridae > Balaenoptera > Balaenoptera borealis. The sequence continues at coordinate 31,407,725 of NC_138873.1, forward strand.
TAATTATTCAATATAAAAAGTAATCGTTGTTAGGTGTGATTACTTTTTCAGTGTACATATCTTAATTTCACGTGGGAGAAATGAAGTGGAACCATTTACAAGATCTCCTTTTTTTGTTGTATTTCCTGAAGGGATTTAAAATTGCTCAGTGTTTCTCACAGCTTCTCTGCTCCCCTCCCAACATTCTTAAAAATGCAGGTGGCTGGTAAATTTCTGTGACAAGTAGGGAAGTCACCAAGCAGACTCTGGGTCCCTTCATGCCACAGATCTTATGATGTTGGGGCCCCTTTCCAATGAAAGAGCACAGAGCAGATGTGTATGGAACTGAGAAGAGATGCAGGCATCAGCTGATGAAGGGAGCAAGTCCTGCTTCAACTTGACCTCCCTTGGACACATTTCCTTCCTTAACTGGTGTCTTCAGCACTCTGCTCTTGACCAAAACCAACAGCATACACTCTCTAATTGTGTCTCATAATGCATCTCAGGAGCTCCATAGCTGCAGAAGCTTCTCCTTCATTCAAGCCACTTTTGTTATTGTCCTTCTTGAAAGACTTGCCAATACCTGACCCTGTGCTTTATGTCTGTATTTTTGCTAATCTAAAATGACTTAACTGATAAGTATTGGTTTGAATCGTGATTTAATACAGAACTAATTCTAAGAAGCTTTTTCTGATTATTTTCTCTGTGCTTGTACTTCACTTTTCTCAGCATTAATATGTAGTTTTTACCTCCTTACTTATTTGTATGGTGCTTTATAATTGTTTCTAGTTTCTTTCATATATATGTTTTGTCTGTCTTTTTTACAAGATTGACCACATTGTTTATACTATGGAATGAAATTTCTTCTCTATATATCAGATTCTGCTCTGAAATAATGCAACTGGTAATAGATATGAGTGGATGACCAGTTAACAGAATGGCCTTATTCAATAAGTTTGAGGGATTAAAGTATGTGATAGATGATGAGAAGGGGGAATAAAGATAGAATATGCAACGGGAAGGAGTAGAAAAGGTCATCTGCCAGAAAGTTTGTATTATTGTCCCTGTTTTCAGAGTATTTTCAAGTTATATTCAAATATATTTCTGTCTGTTAAGCTCAAATTAAACTTTTTGGACCCTCATAGTAATAGAAACTCTTCTAATGTTGTGAAGGTCAAAAAAAGCTTAGCAGAGTGTGGAAAGTTTAATTTTTATTTATAAGTGACTTTCTTCGTTCATTCATATTGCAAGCCATTCTTTAGAATCCTGCTTTGGAACATGACACTTCTCTTGGGTTAATGTTAGGGAGTTGAATGTTAGCTCTGGTTCAGAAAAAATCAAAAGTGTGACCTTGAGGGTAACATTTTTTTTTCCAAGTGTATAACCTTGAAAACTTTAGATGTTTTAACTAGCACCGGGGACGTTTTTATATTTTAACCTATGACTTTTTTGTTCTATCAGGGTGTTCGAGATCTCTTAAAAGTGATTTTGGAGAAAACCTTAACAATTCCCAATACAGTGAGCTCAGCTGTTGTACAGCAGCTTCTAGCAGCAAGAGAGGTAATTTAAACATGTCTGCAATTCATTGATCATATCCTAAAAAAAGTCTAGTTTCACATAGTTCTGTGCTTTTAAAACTTATGGTAGTTTGTAAAACGTTCCATTTCTTTACTTCTACAAAAATCGTGTTTTAAAGGTGCTATTTCACTTTCATTGTATTTCAAAGGGAAATTTTATATTTTAATTAATTCATGGTTTTTAACTATGAAAACAACAATATTGATGTTAAAGTATTTTCAACCATTTTAAAACATCAGCCTGTGGACCACTTAAAAGATCTTTGTGCTTTGTAACTAATGTTGCAAGAATTGTTAGTCTGTTGCCTTCCTATTAGAGTCTACCAATAATTGATGCATTTTCAATGTTTCTTACTATCAGCAGTCATTTTATTATTTATTAATCTTCATTTTTAGATATTCACATATAAACAAATTTTTTATGCTACAGTTTAAGCCCAGTGAATCCATGAAGTAACATCTCTACTTTTTAATACCATAGTTCTTGTTGTTGTTGCATTTAAAGGGCTTATCTGTGGGACTAGTCAAAATAATAACATCGCCCTCTTATTTTTCTTAGGTTATAGCATATATCTTGGAAAGAAATGCTTGTTTATTACCAGCATATTTTGCAGTCACAGAGATCAGGAAATTATATCCTGAGGGAAAACTTCCACACTGGGTAAATTGAATATTTTCTAAAATTTTTAATAGAAAGTTTTATTAAAAATCGTTACATTAATCTGATTTTTTGTGTGCTTATTCTTTTAATGGTCACTTTATTCCTAGATAATAATGTGATTTTTTTGTGTGCTTATTCTTTTAACAGTCACTTTATCCTTAGATAATACATAATATGTATTTATTTCATTTCTCTGCTGTCCTGCTGAGACAGTTTATATATTATGTGATGAAATATACATAGCTTCATCAAATAGCTAAGAACATGGTGGTATGACCTGACTTAATTCAGGGAGAAATGAACTGGTAAGTAATTGTTTGGAAGGAAACAAAAGAGAACTAACCTTTGAGTAATTTTATGTGCCAGGAATTGTACTCAATCTTTACATATTATCTCATTTTATGTAAATGATTCTTGTATTCAGAGCAATCTTGATTTTATTTTTATACCTATTTGTTTTCTGTTTTGTTGTGTTTTGTTTCAGTTACTTGGAAACCTGGTATCAGACTTTGTGGATACCTTCAGGCCAACAGCAAGGATCAACTCCATTTGCGGTAGGATCATAATTCAAAATATACTAAATAGTACCTGATCTTTAGTGATCTGACTATTGAACAAAGTTGATGGTTGGTATCTTATACATGTCTTGGTGACTTGTCATTTTAGTATAACTCTAGGAGCTTAATAATGTCCTTTTACTTGCTTCAGGTACTTTGTGTGTTAAGTACAGGGAAGGAAAAGCAACTGTCTGGACTGGTCTAAGTTTCAGATAGAACCATTCTAGAAGATGTGTTTCCTCGTGATTAGAGGGAACTTTTAGTAGAGCTAGTAAAGCACCATGGAATCTCTAGGCAACTGGAAATCGTGGTAGATCTGCCCCTCGATTATCTGACTCTCTCAGCCCATTCCAATTTACACCTTTGCTCTGTATTTCATTTATTTTGTTTTCCATTTTTTCATGTTTGTTAGATTCTCAGAATTTTCTTTTAAAAACAAGCACGTGATTTGCAATTTTTGCAGTGCTCATATATATTCCTGAATAATTTCTAGAAATCATGGTGGCCTCAGAACAGCCTGGAATATAGACATTATTTAGTCAATGACCAAGTTTTTAGCACTTTCTGTGAGTCAGGTGCTATTCTGGACACTGGAAATACAAAAATAAACTAAACAGACACTAGACAGATAATTCTTAGGCTTTTAGCTTTTGTAACTGAGTAGATATTGACATCATTTAATGAATTATGGAAGGATTGAGAAGGATGATGTTGAATTTAGTTTAAGTTATGTTGAACTTGAGGTGCCTGTGGGACATCACAGTGACAGTATTTATCAGTCATTTGGATACATGAACTGATTGATGGTCATAGACTACATCTAAGGCTTCTAGGAGCATCATGTTTAAAGTTACTCAGGTTGACCCTAGATTAAGCGTCTGTAAACTTTTTCTATAAATGGTGATATAACAAATATTTTAGGCTTTGTGGGCTATACAATCTGTTGCAACTACTCAACTCTGCCATTACAGTGCAAAAGCAACAGTGTTCCAGTACAACTTTACAAAGACAGGTGGATTTTGTCCATGGATTGTAGCTTGCCGACCTCTGTCCCTGGACAAATGCAACATTTGTGAGTTTGGAAGGCCTGTACAAATTGGTCTTTAACCATCTGGACTAAAAATAATCAAAGAAAATTCCCAAACTTCTATCTAATTAAAACATATTTTTAACCAGTGCCTGGTTCAGCATAGATGTTCATTAAATAGTTGTAGAGTGAATGAAGGAGCAGGCGTTGCTATGTTCACATTTATTTAGAAACATTTTTTTGTAATGCATACAGGCCGTTGCAGCCTTCTGCCAGTTGTAAATAACTCAGGTGCCATTTGTAATTCATGGAAATTGGACCCTGCAACTCTCCGTTTTCCTTTGAAAGGCCTCTTGCCATATGATAAGGTATGTTGCTAAATATGATGGAACTTTTGATCCATCTAAGAGTCTTCATTGTGGATTATTTGATGTGTAATGCTAAATTGTCTCTTCAAAGACTGAAGAAGTAAATATTTAATGAAAGATAGTTTATGGTTTATCATATGATTTCAATATCCAAGTACAGCCTGTGGTTTAGGATATTGCAGGTGTCTATGTTCCAATGGTCCACTTCTGGCAAAGCACTTGGTGTTAGAAAATTGAAGTTTTTAATTGATTCCTTGTTTTCACTTTTCCTTTACAAAGCAGGGACCAAAAATGAATTTGCAGTGTCCCTAAAATTTGAAGAGTGAGCCTCCTATTTGTTAGATTTTTTTCAAAAGGGGAGGACAAAAGTAGAGTAGAAATTTCTCAAAGGAAAAAAAATCCACAAATATCTGTAAAATGAAATATGTGATATAGACATAAAGCTATAATGAAATATGACAGATTTATTTTATTATCTTGGGGTTTGGAGTAGTGACAGAGCAGGGTATGGGGAGGGCAAGATACTTTTCATGTAAATGTTTCATGTCAAAAATGACATAGTGATTAGGAAACTTCCAAAAGTGAGGAGTGTAAAATAGTGCAACTAAAGTGACAATTCTGGGTTCTTGGCATATTAGTCACCAAAACTTTGGAAGATGAAAAAGTGGTAAACTAAATGGAATTTGCAATCATGATAGCAAGTAATAATGAAAACAGAGAAACTTATTGTGAACTTACTATGTGCCAGGCACTGTTTTAAGAGCTTACTTTGCAACAACTTTTATTCTTAACTTTGCAACAACTTTTATTCTTAACTATCATCTTAATATTTCCATTATCCAGATGATGAAACTGAGACACTGAGTAGAGTAGTAACTTGACTAAAAGGGCCCACATTTAGGAAATAGTATAGTCAGGATTCGAACTCTTAACCTGTGAGCTATCAAGTCATTTGTCCTCTCCAAATTTGGAAATGATGTTTATGTTTACACTTGTAGGAGAATGATTAGAAACTGCCTCCATTCCTCTTTGATTAGATTTCTGGGGAAAAAAATCCTTTCCCTACACTGATGCTTAAGACTTTCACGTGACTGTAGCTGAAGCCATTTCTAAGTTTTCCTCTATGACCTTGGGCAAGTCCCTTCACCTCAGTTACATCATTTATCGAATGAGGGGTGGGAACAGATTAATTGTAAGCACTAAAATCCTATGATTTTTTTCCACTAGATACTGCCTACTGTGTGAAGGTAACAAGTGCCTTTAGAGGATTTTTTGATCCCAATTTCAAATTATTTGAATTAACATTAACTTTGATCTTGAAGCAATAATTTTCTTTATTTTCTTTAAAGGATCTCTTTGAACCACAGACTGCTTTGTTGAGATATGTTTTGGAGCAGCCTTATTCCAGGGATATGGTCTGCAATATGCTAGGTTTAAATAAGCAGGTACTGTACTGTGCTGGAAACCTAGTAAATTCTGCATAGAATCTGCACTATTCTTTTCTCTTTTCTTTGCTATAGCTAACTGAGCAAAACAGTTAAGAACTATTTGGTGATTTTTTTTTTTAAATATATGGTTTATTAAACAATGTATTATTCTTATCATTTATATATTGCTTTAAGAATGTTTAAATTAAGAAGGAGATATTTTAAAAATTGGTTTATTTTGCATTGCTTTTTTTTCTATAAGGCCAGTTTCAAGTATACCTTTTGCCAGAGAAACCTACACATGACTTAACCATAATTTTTGACTTTTTTTGTTGTTCGGGTATCTATTTTTATAACCCTTGGTATTTTCAGCTTGGCCTCAATTGCTGATTTTTTTTTTCTTTTTGGTGTGTGTTTTTGGTGGTTTAACATGTGGGAGGGTTTGTGCTGACTCTGGGTTCCTTGAGGCTGGCCTCATAGTCACTGTTTTGTCTTTTCTTTTTTTCTTCCTTTATTTTTGTTCTGTCCTGTCTTGTCCTGCCCATCCTCCAATGCTCTAGACCTTGAACATTGCTCAGGTATGTTCACAACCTTACTGTTGTATTGTGACTAACGATACGCTGGCCGCTTTGTAGCCACTGATTCCATTTAGAGAATACATGTATGGTCGGGGCTTGAAATTGGCAGGACCATGCTGAGACCAAGGCCACTAAAATGAATTTCTTCTTGGGATATGAGAGTTGTTTTTGGTGGATTGTTTTTGTTTTTGGTTTTTGGTGTTTGTTTTTTTTTAATATTCTTTTTTTTTTAACCAAATCAAGAGACAACACCTGGTACATGATAAAGCCTGTCACTTTTTTGATGGGTTGTTTTTCCTTCCCACTCCATTTTACTGTTTTTCATACTTTAGGGCTAAAGCTAGCCTGGTGGAATTTTCAGAGATGGAAAGATTTGTGGTGGCCTTTATCTTTCCAGACTATTAAAACATAAACAACAACATCAATAAAAATACTTATGTTGCTTTGCCTAAAAACAAAAACAAATTAAAAACAAAACAAAAAAGAGAACAAAAGCACTTTAACAGAGATATGCTACTTTTAAAAGTTGGAGTGGTACGCTTTACATGGGGAAGTTTTTTTGGAAACATGGAGATTGACTAAGAAATGTCACACTCTTAGGTGACCCCACACCTGCTTGACAAACACCCTTCTTTGTCTGTCTTTGCCAGAAGTGTCCTCCTCCTGCAGTGAGCGCCTCACAGCTGAAGTCCACCTGTGGCAGGAGGAACACGAAATGGCCAAACTTTATAAACCAAACTCTTATACAGTCCCAAGTCTGTTCCAGGACTTTTCACCTTTGAGATTTTAAGCAAAATAGTGGTTCTCATTATTTTTGTTAAAAATTTTTGAGCCCAACATATTAAAATAGACCAGCTTTTTGATTTTAAAAAGACGTTCTTGTCTAGGTTATATAAAATAGCGTTGCTGTTTGCAATACTATAGTGAAGGTTGTGCCAGTGCTTCCATTTATAAAGCCCTATTTTTAAGGACATATAGCTTGGCCATAAAACTTGCTCAGTGTTGAAACTTTGCATGCCAAACCTCACCCTAGTAGCAGTATCTCTTTTATTATTTTAAGTTTTTTCTTCTGAAAAATTTACCAAGTCTCCTTGTTTGGACAAGCCTTTGTTCATGTGAAACTGAAACTGCTTCACACCACAGTATCTGACAGTTAACCTCACATAACCTGTCAATGTAACATCTTAAACACCAAGTCATTAACTCTGATCAGCTTTCACTTGAGTTAGAGGTAAGTATTCAGTGAACCTTGAAAGAATGCTTCATGCTATGTCTTAAAACTAATTTTTGCAGTGAACTTTAAGGCATACTTGACTCAGTTTTTTTTTGCAGTTTGGTGAATGAATGTACCCATGGTCATTTGAGCTGCAAGTACCTTCCCCCAGATATCCTTAGCCACCCTTAGCTTTTTGCTTTTGGGGGGCAGCTCTTCTCAAACTAGAAATTGACAAAATTTTGAGAAGGGTGTTTCTGATCTGATTCTTTCAGTAACAAGTTTCAACCTAAAAAAAGTTTATGACTAAGACATAAATCCGTAAAAAATAAAGTTTATAATGGAAATGCTGACAGAACATTATTAATATTGATCTCACTGTAGTGTAAACATTGTCAGAAGTTCACAATTCATCATTAATTGTTTTGGGAGAAAACTGTAGTGAGCGCACTTGTAAGATATATGCTGCATTGACTTGATATCTTATTTTTACCACCTGGAGAGTAGGGTAGAAAATGAGAGCACACTGTATAAGAAGCATATGATTAAAAATAAACAAGTTATCTCATCACATCTTTTATCATTACAGAACTATATCCTGCACTATACTTTCTTGTCCTCTCTAGCAATGCAATAATTTACTTAAAGCTTTGAAACCTTTTAAGAGCTATCCATATTGCATTTTCCAGTAGGAATTGGGCTATGGTATTTTATCCTAAAATTGGTTGCATTCAGAAGGTCATAAATAGCCCAGTTCTGTGACCAGCAAGGTAGAGTGTTCACAGTGTAAGAATCCTGTTTTGTGTATTTGCACAAGAGTTTGTATTCTTTCTACTGAATAAGAGCATTACAAAACAGATTCACTCCTCAAGCTCTTATGTGGTGGTATATGAACTCTGGCTGCCCTGAGACAGTGAAGTACTAGACTGATCACTCAGTTTATCCTTAAAAGGCACCATTGAAAGTGGTATTAACTGGCATGGGACTCCAGTTCTGATTGGTAGAGAATATGGTAAATGACATACAATGGGATTTTTCTTCCCAACCTGTCCTAAATAGATACTGCTTTAAAATTGATTTCTAGCACTGAAATAATGATCTTAAATTAACTTACGCCCACCTAAGTACAATATGTTAAAATTGCACCACATAAGCAGTACCAAAACTTATATGAAAATGTCAGAGGCCACTTAATGTAGGATATGCTTACTAAGACGGAAAGCATTATCATTTGCCATTTTAAATAGTGGTGGGAAAAAATCAGGGGCATGGATGGGGCTTAATGTTTCTATTAATTCCTTGTGCCTGATTTTCAGCGTTTACCAAAACTGAAAATTTAATACAAGTTTCCGATACAGTTTGAGCTGTTATGCAGAAATTGCATTGTTAAAATACTGAATTTAGATTCTTATTGTTAAAACAGGCTTTAACTAAACATGCATATACATATGATGTAAACTAATTCCATTTGTATGCCTATATCTTGAAGACTTAAATTTATGAAAGCTTTCAGCAAGTTGTGAATAACCATAGACATAGCATCCATTGGCTACCAGAATTATCACACCCTATGATTGATAATTAGCCTTTATTCACAGATCATTAAACTGATTTACAAATTTTCATTTCTTCCACTTTATAAAATAATTTATGTGGTGGAGAATCTTAATTTTAATGTAATTATCTTTTAGCAGTTGAAAACTAAAGCAAAACTTATTCTATAGTAGTTAGTAGCACAGATCATTTTATATTCCAGACTTTTCCCTCTTTTTTTTTTTTTTTCATATTATTAAAATTGGCAAGTAAAAAAAGGAACATGTGTAAGCTATCCCTAAACTTGGTTTGAGAACTATCCTTGGATTTAACCAAAAACACCTGGGAAATATATTCATTCTGATAGATGTTCTGCTACCCTCAGACTCACCAGTGCATTTGATACCATAGAGATTCCTGACTGATTTAATTATTAACAGAAAATCTGGGGGTAGTCTTGAGTCATGGTATACACTGAAAGCTTGTCAGCTTTGACTGTAAATTTCCTAGTTGTTCTTACTTTGCCAAAATCTTAATATTTTTGGTTTTCCTCTAAATCATTAACTATATGACCATCAATCACTGCACTCCTAAAAATATGTAGGTAAAAATCCAGTTCTCTGAAACAAATAGCTAATACTAATAAGGGAAACTCAAAAATGACCCAGGTGCTAAAAACCAATTTTGTTTAGTTTATTCTTTTTTTCCTGAAGCAGACTGACGGAAGACCATCACGGATGGAGGAATAGATGACAAATTGGTTAGTTTCCAACTAGCAGCAAATTCCCATCGCTGAAGAAAAATTCCTACTGGAAATTCTGGCTTTACTTCTTTTCACAAATTTTTCTGACTCTTGTATACTTTGAATGATCTCGCTCTAAATTTGTGTTGTCTGACACATTTCTTAGGTTGTTGGTGGTTGGCAGAACTAGTGAATTTCAAGCCCTGTACACAGTAGTTTTGCATGCTGATTTAAGAAATAGTTTGTAGTGTTGTCTGTTGCACTTTGCTCTGCTTCATAATGATAATTACATTTGGAGGAAAAGTACTGTAGTCCCAACTGGTGGTGTTAATATTGCTCTTCGTAAACCTGTAATGTGATTGAACTGTGATCATGGCATTGTGTTTTTGGAAAAAATATGAAACAACCATTGATGCTTACTGTTTTGGATAGATGTTTGTTTTATTTGCATGCTTTAAGAAAGTGCAGCTATATTGGAGCTTTACAAGTTTGGAGCTGGCAGAAAGCATGCAAAAGAGGGGATGCTATTCATTATGTTTTGTTTTTTTCCAAATTCGTCCCCATTTTGCATTTTTCCCCTAAATTTAAAGAAATCATATCCCTTTTTCATGGCAAAAGACTAATAATCACATCTAAAGTTTATAGGGAAAGCATCTATGTTAGTATTGTATTCATTAGAAAGGCTTCCAACTGCCTGGCTATTAAGTCATATAACATATTTTATTAAAAGTATAAAAATGGCTTAAAATATGGCTTAACATATTTCTTTTGGTAAAAGTACATTTTTTAAAATCACTTTAAAAAAGCATAAATCTTTTTGCCTCTAGAAAGGGAAGTTGCATTTTCATTTTTAGTGTTTAAACTCAATTCGTTTTCTTGTTTTAGATTTTTAAAATAGTCTAATTTAAAATTAAAGCTGCATTATGTTTGGCTTCTAAGAGGGAAGAGCAGAGATTTAACTTTGAGATCAAGTTTTTTTTTGTTTGTAGAGGAAGTTTTCCTTTCAGTATCAGATCAATACCACACATTGAAAAACAGACGTTGAGTAATCTGGAAGCTATTTAGATATACCTCTGTATATAAAGTTAGTGTAAACATGTGGTGATTACTTTTAAATAAATAGATCACACACTACTTTGTTTGCTCTCCTGTCATAGTATTTAATTCCTGGAAATCCAGGGTTTTCATATTTTGAGCTAGATTGCAAAATTAATACTGTTATCCCCATTTCGTTTGTCTTTTAAATGATCTTTGTTCAAAAAATAAATAACAAAATTTTCTACTGTGTAGTGCCCTTTGTCATAGTGGAACAATGATGTCTATAGTGAAAGTCGAAAGTTAACGGGAAGCCCGTTTTGCGTGAGACCTGAAAAATAATTTTTTATGATACTCATCCTCTATGATAATGTAACATGATGCAGCTTTAATAGACTAAATCTAACCTTAACTTTCTAAGTTCAACTTCATTCCATGCTTCTGAGCCTCTCGTTACGATTAGTGCCCATTAACTGGTAACTTCTGAAACTAACCGGGAGGCTTTTGGAACACTGTATTTAATCTCTGCCCTGCAGCACAAGCAGCGCTGCCCTGTGCTGGAGGACCAGCTGGTGGATCTGGTGGTTTATGCCATGGAGCGATCGGAGACCGAGGAGAAGTTTGATGATGGGGGAACAAGCCAACTCCTCTGGCAGCATCTCTCGAGCCAGCTCATTTTCTTTGTGCTTTTCCAGTTTGCAAGTTTTCCACATATGGTCCTTTCTCTTCATCAGAAGGTAAGTACCACAGCCTTTGTCAGAGCCACTTTACCTTTTGATTAGTATGTTTTAGACTGTTGTGGATGTTACCTAGTGAACAGAAGTTCCGAGCTCTGGTTTCTGTTTTGTTCAGTGCCTTTATGGTTTCTTAACTTCTCACTTTCTTGTCACCGTAAAAACTGCATTCACTTCTTCATTCCACATATTCACAGTGCAAGGACCAGGAGATACAAAATGAAAAGGCACTAGTATAGTACCCTCAAAGAGCTCTTTACCGATGGGAAGATATAGGTATAAACGATTTGATTATAATATTATAGTTCACATAATGGAAGCATGTTTCCTTGTGATAGGAATGAGAGAACAGTCCCTATTAAAGACATCAGGAATGGCTTTATCAAAGGGATCTTGAAACTATTACTTGAAAGACAAGTAGAGATTTGCCAAGAGGAAAAGATAGGAAAGTGTTTCCATAACAATAAGATGGTCATTTGGAAAGGGACAGAAGTGTGTGATAACTGGAAAGAAGAATATAAAAGGGAAAGTGTTGGTGAGATGAGGAAAGCAGGAAGGTAAGACCAGACATGGAGAACTTTATATGACCCTGTGTTTGTTCTGAGTTAAATTTACTTTGGGAAGCAAATGAGGAAGGGAATGACATCATCATATACAAGTTGGAAAAATTACTGCTAATGACCACATGTAGGAAGACAGTGATGTAGAGATGGATGGAGCCAAAATCAGAAGCAAAGAAATTAGTAAGGGAGCTGTTGCAGTGGTCTGGGTGAGAGATGCTGAAGACCTAAACCAGGACAGAGAGGAGCCAGAAACCCGGTATGCTGGGAGGTGAATACGACTTGGTGACGATAGGTGACAGGGAGTAAAAGGAATCTAGGATCACTCACTGGTTTCTGCTTAGTCAGTGAATGAAAGAGTAGAACAATGAATCCAAAACAGGGAATACGAGTGGAAGAGTAAGTTGTGGAAAGGGTTAGACACATTGAATGGGAATAAGGCATAAGGCTTTGGACACATTGGGATTAAAATAGTGTTGTTGTATCTATAACATCTTGATAGTCTAGATTATTTTGGGGAAATTTTTTCATAAGAGTTGTTAAAATCCTTTCAACCACCACTTAACCCACCACCCCTATCACCACCACTGGTTTCTGTTATCATCTACAGGAAACCAGGATAAGTGTTTTTGATAACCAGTCCTCGAGGAGTAAAAAAAATAAATTTAATCCTTTTGGTATAATAAAGCACTCCTTGTGTTTTGATGAAATATTTTTAGTAATATTCCCAAATTAAACTTGATTCTCATGCATACATGATCGACTTAATCATGTTTTAAAACATTTAATTTTTGATATGCATAGTTGTTTTGGAGGTCAGGGAGAAAACATAATATTAAAATAATTTAAAAGGCTTTTCTGGATGTGCCTTGAGTGGAGAATAAGTAATTAGTAAATGCAAACGTTAGATGCTAACTTTCTGAGAACAAGGTTTCTCTCTCTCTCTCTCTCTCTTTTTTTTCTTTAAACTTTACTGTATCTGTTTCTTTAACTGGCTGTGTAGATTGGTATTTGAACGTTTTTTACAGTTAGCAGGGCGAGGACTGATTAAAGGCAGAGATCATCTGATGTGGGTTCTCTTGCAATTCATTTCTGGAAGTATTCAGAAAAATGCACTAGCTGATTTTCTCCCTGTCATGAAGCTCTTTGACCTTCTGTACCCAGAAAAAGAAGTAAGTTTTACTAAATAGTTAACAATGTGATTAGAATTATGTCTAATTTATGTTTAAGGATTTTAGTGTGATTATGTGAGACAAGCACTGGACTTGAAAGCTGGAAACATGGTTCTTTTCCCAGTTTTTGTGATTGCTGTGATCATGGGATAGACATGCAGTTTTTCTTGACATTAGTTTACTCCTGTATAAAGTGAAGAAATTGAACTAGATTATTTTTGAAGTTTATCTTAAATCACAGTTGAACATCTAGTATGGCAAGCTCTTTCTCTACATTCTAAAGAGGGTTACAATTTTTTAAAGCATGAAACTGTTTTAATCTATACACATTGAATGACCACATAACATCAGTATCTGTTAATATGGTTTTTTTGGTTGTTTGCCAATTGAGTGTATCACACTAGTGTTTTATTATATAAGGTATTTGAGTAAAATATGGTATATATTGATGATTGTCATTTTTTTTTTAGAAATTTTGGCTACCTAACATATCTGCTCTGATTTCTGTGACATGATAGCATAGTGATTGGTGTACTTTTTAAAAAATTTTTATTTATTTATTTATTTATTTTTGGCTGTGTTGGGTCTTCGTTTCTGTGTGAGGGCTTTCTCTAGTTGTGGCGAGCGGGGGCCACTCTTCATCGCGGTGCGCGGGCCTCTCACTATCGCGGCCTTTTTCTTGTTGCGGAGCACAGGCTCCAGACGCGCAGGCTCAGTAGTTGTGGCTCACGGGCCTAGTTGCTCTGCGGCATGTGGGATCTTCCCAGACCAGGGCTCGAACCCGTGTCCCCTGCATTGGCAGGCAGATTCTCAACCACTGTGCCACCAGGGAAGCCCGATGATTTTCATTTTTTGGAAACATTTTATTATGGAAATTTTAAAATGCACAAAAAATGTAGAGTAAATAGAAAAAGAAACTCCTGTCCCATCACCAAGAAATACTCTTTTTTTTTTTTTTTTTGGCTGCGTTGGGTCTTCATTGCCGTGCGCGGGCTTCTCATTGCTGCGGAGCACAGGCTCTAGGTGCACGGGCTTCAGTAGTTGCAGCATGCGGGCTTCAGTAGTTGTGGCACACGGGCTTATTTGCTCTGCGGCATGTGGGATCTTCCCAGACCAGGGATCGAACCTGTGTCCTCTGCATTGGCAGGTGGATTCTTAACCACTGCGCCACCAGGGAAGTCCAAGAAATATTCTTATTTCATCTTCTTTCCTCATCTTTTTTATTAATGCTGGATGATTTTAAAGCAAATTCCAGACATCCATGTCATTTCACCCATCAATAAACAATATGTTTGATGCTACTCATTTAGATTGCATGTCTCTTATATGTTCTTGGAAAGCATATATGTGACTTTTAGAAACTCTGTATTCATATTTATCACACTCAGTAAGATAATGATGTGATTAATTTTTTCATAATGATGTGTTTAATTTTTAAAGGATAAAATTTTTTTTTTTAATAAATTTATTTTATTATTTATTTTTGGCTTCATTGGGTCTTCGTTGCTGTACGCGGGCTTTCTCTAGTTGCGGCGAGCAGGGGCTACTCTTCGTTGCAGTGCGCGGGCTTCTCATTGCGGTGGCTTCTCTTGCTGTGGAGCATGGGCTCTAGGCGTGCGGGCGTCAGTAGTTGTGGCTCACGGGCTCTAGAGCGCAGGCTCAGTAGTTGTGGCACATGGGCTTAGTTGCTCCGTGGCATGTGGGATCTTCCTGGACCAGGGCTCGAACACGGGTCCCCTGCATTGGCAGGCGGATTCTTAACCACTGCACCACCAGGGGAGTCCAAGAATAAAAATTTAATGATTATGAATGCTTTATGGCAGTAGGAAAAGCTTGACTAAGCATCTGTGGATTTCTGTTATTTTCTTGGCAAGTAAAAACAATCTTGTAATAGTTTCAGTGTTTGATAGCTGTTAGATCTTCTGATTTGTGTTATTGAACAGTCAAAGGACAGTTGGAGCTAAATTATGAGATATAGCAGAAATGGATTACTGAAATATGTATAATTAGTTAATTCTACTCTTTCTTATTATATTTAAATTGTTCTTTTTTAGTTTATCCCAGTTCCTGACATTAACAAACCCCAGTCAACTCATGCCTTTGCAATGACCTGCATTTGGATTCACCTCAATAGAAAAGCCCAAAATGACAACTCCAAGCTACAGATTCCAATACCTCATTCCCTAAAGCTTCACCATGAGTAAGTTGTTTGTAGCTTGACAGTTCATTTTTTTAATTTAATAAATAGTGGCTTGTAGACTAATATTGGTCTCAGTATTTATGTGAAGTATGGAAATCTTCCCACATCCACTGGAGGTGAGGGTAAATATTTAATGTGTACGTTATAACTAAGGGAACCTGATCAATTGCAGCAGAAAGCAACTAGAAGATTAACCAAGCCTGTTTATATGTATGTGGAGATACATATTTTTATATATATATATATATTTTTTTTTTTTTAATTTTCAGGTCTAATCTTTGCTTTTACATGTTTTGCCTTAGTTAAAACACTTAATTTCCAAAACTATGTGAAAATGTTTCAAAATTGCTTAAGTACTTGGAATTTGAGCATGATCTGACTGAGATACCTTTCACTCCCTGGGCTGCCGGGATTGATTGAGCTGATCTGGCTGGCATGCTCCCTTACATCATTTCCAAAGCTGCGATTACTCAAAGAAGATGCCCTCTTTTAGATAGGACTGGGCTTCCGTCAAGGGTGTTAGGAATAGCTGAACTTCTGAAAAGGACTGACTGTCAGATCTCTTCATAGGAGACTGTAGGGTAGTCAGACTTCACATTCCATTTGGCTTTCATTTTATGAGGTAACCCTTAACCATTTTTTCTTAGTGACATCTGTAATGAAGGTATATTATTGTACTTAAGCAAATAGATAAGTAGAAGGCTAGTTCATGAATCTGTGAGTTATTTCTTCATTATCTGAATCTTAGTGCAGTATATATAGTACATACTTAACAACCATTCAGTGTTCACTTATAATTACTTACATTCTTTCTGAAATGCTTCTCAGTCTTCTTTATGTGTTAACACTATGTTTTGGGCAGAAACTATAATACCTATAGGAATAAATATATAGTTGCAGGAAATTAAACTTTTTTAGAAATGCAAATTACCTTTCTAGAAATTATTTGCATTTTTTTCTGTTTAATGGAACTTGAAATTTTAGGTTCCTGCAGCAGAGTCTTAGAAATAAAAGTTTACAGATGAATGACTATAAGATCGCCCTGCTGTGTAATGCATACTCTACAAATTCAGAATGTTTTACATTACCCATGGGAGCTCTGGTAGAAACTATTTATGGAAATGGAATTATGAGGATACCTCTTCCTGGAACGAGCTGTTTGGCTTCAGGATCTATTACTCCCTTACCAATGAACCTCCTGGATTCACTGACAGTTCATGCCAAAATGAGGTATGTTCTTTTCTATTTATTTGGTCCTATGTCGGAATTGATATCAGTGCAGCAAAGACTTGATTTCATGATTATGTGTGTATATTTTATGGCCAGGTATATTTTAAAAAACCTTTAGGTTTATTTTATTACAAAAATGGTATTGTTTATTATAGGAATTCTAGAATATACAAATAAACCCAAAGAAAATGAAAATAATTGCTATAATCCCTCCATAAGAAATAAGCATTGTAAAATTATATTTATATATATGTATTGAGTCTTTTTTCTATGTATAAATATATGAATTTATAGGGGGTATTTTTGTTTTTTCAAAATGTGTTCTTAACTACAGTACTATTTTATAACCACCTTTTTCTCATAGTAATCTATTAAACACCTGTTTTTTGTTTTTTGTTTTTAATTAAACACGTTTTTAGATCTAGTGCTCTAGATCTAAAAAAGAAGTCTTTTGTGTGTCTATGTATGATTCTTTAGTCAGTTCCACGTAGTTGGATACTGAGATTGCAGTGTCTCAGTGTTATAAAGATGGCTATGAAGATTATCTTTCTGGCTGTCTTTGCACCTATCCATAATTCCATTTTTATTAAATAATTTGCTGGAAGTAGAATTGCTGAGTCCAGGGATGCAAAAACTGTAATATCTTTCCTATGTTGACTATACATAAGAGTGCTTTTAGAATTGACATTTACGGTTTCTAAAAGACGGAAAGGGCTCTTGTTGGGTGTGATTCTAGAACCTCAAGTGCCCATAGGAGCCAGGCTGATAATGTAAGTGAGTGATGCCTGCCTGGGGCTGCGTGAAGGCGAGTCAGGTAATAGTGTGCACGGAAGCCTGTGTGTATAGAGGGGTTGAGGCTGACCGGAGCGTGAGGGACTCAACTCACGGTGCTGCCACTTGTGCTAATTTCTGCAATGTAAGAATGAACACTAGTGTAGCTAGTTCTTGTTTTTCTTGGAAAGGGCTTTTATTTCTAGACTCTCAACCGTTAAGTGTTGGCTCAAACTTCAAACACTGCATAGGTCAAAGAGAATGTGTGTGTGGGCCTCCAGGTGGGGGGGTCATTGGTTCTAGAAAAACCGTGCTCTTTTTCAAATGGTTAACATTGTGCTAGAATTATACAAGCGCTTTACTGGCATATGTGACCAAATTGAGGTAAGTCCCTTTAGTACCTAACATTTGGGTCTTACCAGTGATTTGTTAAGTAATTCTGTAACAAAAGTTAATTTCTTAAATGGTTTTAGTTACATATTTGAAAAAGAAAAACAGCCTAAAACCATTCAAGCATGTACCCAAATTTTGAGTTGGGTACATGAGTTGTACCCAAATTTTGCTTTTCCGTGAACAGAGAGATCCTGAGGCACATTGAAAGCAGCGTGGAAACCAGAATTAGTCTCAGGTTGTACAGTGCATCACTACCATGTGTCCTGTACAACCTAAATGATTAAAACAGAGCTGATTCATTTCATATATTTAAGTTCAGATTTATACCAAGTTCTCTATAAGTAGAATAATTCCTGTGTTTATGTCAAAAATAATGAATTTTTCTTTTATTTTATGTTGTTGTTTCTCCTCAGCCTTATCCACAGCATTGCTACCAGAGTGATAAAACTTGCTCATGCCAAGTCCAGTGTGGCCTTGGCTCCAGCCCTAGTGGAAACGTACAGCCGTTTATTGGTCTATATGGAAATAGAGTCTTTGGGCATCAAAGGATTTATCAGTAAGACAGGACTTTCTGGTGTTTTTAACCATTAACACGTCCATTCATTCAACGTATACTTTTCTAGTTGCTAGGGATATAGCAGTGTACAGAAGTCACTGCCATCATAGAGATTACCTGCTAAATGAGGAAGACAGACAAAAAATGTAAATAATCGAAATATGGAACATGTCAGGTGATAAACCTTACTGAGAAAAATAAAACAAAAAAGAGGGATAGACCCTTACAGAGGGTCAAGGGAGTGGGATGCATGTTTTAAAGTAAAGTTATGGTTAAAAAAAAGGGGGCGTGTAATTGTGCTAGGTGCTTGGGATGTAGTGAGCAGGACAGACATGATGCCTGTACTCATATAAAAACCCACAGTCCCATTTGCCTCTCTTTCTGGTTTGCCTGGGACAGCAATGAGTACCAAGTCTGACTGGCAATAGGCAGGGGGTGTTCCTGCATTGCAGAAGACATTGTATGATGTCTGTTGGTTGTTACGCAGTTCTAAATAATAGATATTTTCTAATACGGAAGTGTTTTTCTGATTTGAGGTAATTTTAACTTTTTACTAATACAGTATCATTTTAACCATGGTTACTCTTTTTTCCAGATAATTGAAAGTCAAATTAAACTTTATTAGCAGGGAGGAGGGGCTGTGATACAATTTGTGTGTTAAAAAGTGATCCTCATGCTTCAAAAGGTTGGGAACAGTAACTTTATAAAAGTAATTTAAAAGATAACTAAATAAAAATAAATAAAGAAGTGAGGAAGGTTAGAGTAATTTTTTTTTCCATATCCTGGCTCTTATTTTACCTTTCCAGATGAACTTGAGTATCATTTGTCAAATTCCAGAAAAAAAAAAAACAAAGTTGGTATCGTTGGGTTGGCCAAAAAGTTCGTTTTGTAACAGAAAAACTCGAATGAACTTTTTGGCCAACCCAAAAATAAGGATCTGGATTTTCTTCCTTAAAATTAAAGTACAAATTAAGGAGAAAATTTGGAGAATATATGTGTATATATGTGTGCATGTGTATCTGTATGTTTGTATGTGTGTGTGTTCATGATCAGAATCTTTGCATGGATTTTACTCTGTGACTTTTCTTCAGATATCTTTTAATACATAGCTTTTACTGATTGGTGCCGTAAATTGTCTTGTTCCTCAAGGTCAGCTTCTGCCAACTGTTTTCAAGTCTCATGCCTGGGGAATCTTGCACACGCTTCTTGAGATGTTCAGCTACCGGATGCACCACATTCAGCCTCATTACAGAGTTCAGCTCCTGAGTCATCTTCATACTTTGGCTGCAGTTGCACAAACAAACCAGAACCAGCTTCATCTCTGGTGAGCTCATTGGAGACTGTCTTTCCTTGGATTTATTAGAAACTTTGTTGGAGATGGGGAACTTAATCCATTAACTTACAGTATTTTTATACACTGTCATAAAACTCCAGGGCTTCTGGAGTGTTTTATTTCCAGTATAGAAGAAGTAGAGTCCAGCTTTTTAAACAGAAACCTAGTAAGGTAGTTGAATTATTGCCTAGGGATCTTTGGACTGAGAACAAGTACTTCCAAGACCTTTGACATTGTATTCTAACTTAGCCCTTTAGAATACTGGATTCAAATATACTTCAGATTATGGTTAAAGTATCATGTCATTTTGATTTTCTCTAAGTGAAAATATATTTCATATTTTAAAAGATGTACTTTTTGAAATGCTGTGCATCCAGGTGAAATTTTTTAGTCCTGCAGACTACAAGCTATCTTTTTCAAATGTGTAAAAATGTCAGTTGGTTTTTGCTGTAAAATTTGGCACCTCGGGTTTTTAAAACAAATTAAGCAAAGCTCATTCTCACACAAAAGACGAGTTCGTTTGTCTGTTTGTTTTTAATCAAAGAAGGGAAATTTATAGTTTGCATGTTTTCCCGTTGTGATTAACCTAGAATTAGATTTAATTCTATAGTTCTGAGATTTTACCTGCAGCTTAATCTTTTAATGATTGTTTTTGTTCTCCCACTTTTCAGTGTTGAGAGCACTGCACTCAGGCTTATAACGGCATTAGGTAGCTCGGAGGTACAGCCACAGTTTACACGCTTCCTTAGCGATCCCAAAACGGTGCTTTCAGCGGAATCCGAAGAACTGAACCGCGCCCTGATATTGACCTTAGCTAGAGCAACTCACGTAACAGGTACAGTGAATATGCAGCCGCCCCCAACAGAAGCAGATGGGTCAGTGTGCTGTGTCCCTCCTGACTACTAAGGGGCAGGGGGGAGGGTAACCTGCTGAAAAGATTCTTCTCACTTGTTTCCAAAAAACCAGTTGTTGTTTTCATATCTTCACCATTTCAGTAATTAACGTAAATTCTTCTCTGTGTACTACCATTTTAACTAGGTTGAACATCAGTTTTTGGTCATCTAACATCATTTCAAAGTCATGGTTCCTGAGCTTTTTGGTCTCAGGACCACTGATACTCTTAAAAAATAATAATAATAATTGAAATTCCCAAAGATTTTCTGTTATATGGATTACATATATGATATTTACTTTGTTAGATATTAAAGTAGGAGTTTTTAAAATATTTGATTTATTTTAAAATAACGGTAATAAACCTATTGCATGTTAACATAAATGATGTAATTTTTATGAAAAATAAACCCTATTGTCTCCAAAACAAAACTTTAGTGAGAAGTACCATTGTTTTACATTTTTTGCATCTTTCTTTTTTTTTTTTTTTTTTAATAGAGCTGCTTTTATTTATTTATTTATTTATTTATGGCTGCGTTGGGTCTTCGTTGCTGTGCGCGGGCTTTCTCTAGTTACGGTGAGCAGGCGCTACTCCTCGTTGCAGTGCGCGGCCCTCATTGCGGTGGCTTCTCTTGTTGCGGAGCACAGACTCCAGGCGTGCCGGGCTTCAGTAGTTGTGGCATGTGGGCTCAGTAGTTGTGGCTCGTGGGTTCTGGAGCGCAGGCTCAGTAGTTGTGGCACACGGGCTTAGTTGCTCCGTGGCATGTGGGATCCTTCCAGACCAGGGCTGAAACCCGTGTCCCCTGCATTGGCAGGCAGATTCTTAACCACTGTGCCACCAGGGAAGCCCTTTGCATCTTTCTTTAATGTCTGATGTAAAGGAACATTGCTGGATTCTCATATTTGCTTCTACATCTCATCTATTGCAAGTGTTATTTTAGTAGAAGTAAGTAAAAAAGAAATGGCCTCACACAGATAGGAAATGGAAAGGGGAAGAGTGTTTTAATAGCTTTTTCAGCTAATTATGAATATTCTTTGATGTCACACAAAATTGAAAAATTGATAGTTTCTTAAATGGAGTACAAAGTCCTGTCAGTGAACTCTTCGTACTCTGTTACATTATAACCCACTGGTCTGTTTTGTACATTTAATGGATTTTGTGTTCATGCATATTTTGTAACTTCATGAATTGGTTTTTTAGAAAACATTGGTTTACTGAGTTCTGTAGATAGAGCTTGTAAATGTTGACACGTTTCATTATACAGTATCAGAAAATTACATTTTTTAATCTCACTACAGATTTCATTAGAAAAATTCTTTAAGTTTTGGAAAACTATTAGGCTTGTGGTAGTGTATATAAGTTTTCCAAAATTCTAATTTTCACTTGAAAGGTCAAATTTTATCATTGGTAAAAGATGCAGTCATTTGTTCTTCTTGAGGTGACAGACTCCCTTTGTTAATTTTCAAGAAAATGTCTGCCTAATGCCCAAATCCAGAAAACTATATGTTCTTTCAAGTAAAATTGGAATCCCATTGAAAAAAAAGAACTAATTTGACCCAGTACTCAATCGCACAAGTATTTTTCCTCAAGATACCCATCATACTTTGGTGTGTAGGTGGAACACCTTATGCGTACTTCCATTTTATCACACAGAATATTACAAATAGATGTACTTAAGGGCTGAGATACAATCTTTTTTACTACTTTATCAAGGATATTCTTAAGTGAAAGTGGCACCTTTTTTTTTTTTCCTGCTAAGAGTGTTTTGTGGTGATTACAGTGGCTATTAGTATTGTTTGGTGCCACTGTTTGATTTGTTCTGAGGGCCAGCAGTGTTACCCACCATTGCTTTTGTGCCATCAGTGCACATTTCAACACAGTAAAAAGGCCAATGATATCTTAGCATTATTATTATTTCAATAGCATTGACCTCATCGAATCCTTGAAAGGATATTGAGGACCCACAGAGTCTATGGACCACACTCTGAGAACGGCTGTTTTAAAGAAATAGTTACTGAATTTAACAACCTCAAATACCTTTGTGTAAACTGTCTTATTTTACATAAATAAACCTCTTTGGTTTAGAGAGTTATAGTCTATAGCTGTTTCAACCACCAGAAAAGATATGTGGTACTTTATTAATTCTATTTCCTTGGCTCAGTAAAGTGCTAATACCTCATTGTCAGAGTGAACTAAATGAGCAGTCGTGGTGGGCCTGTACCAATCTTTTATCATTGGTGCTCTGTAATTTAAAAAAAAAAAAAAAAAGATACCAAATGTCTTCTGTCTTCTTTTCACTAGTTATGTTCATATTTACCGATGTGATGACTAGTTAAGTAGTGAATGCACTGCAGTGAAATTCTCTGAGTGTACATACTTGTGACTTTTCTGTGATATCATTTATGAATTGTGGCCATGATCTTTTATATCTGGGTTACATTTGTTTGCTTGTGTTTAGATTTTTTTACAGGCTCTGATTCAATTCAGGGAACTTGGTGTAAAGACATCCTTCAGACCATCATGAGTTTTACTCCTCATAATTGGGCTTCACACACTCTTAGTTGTTTTCCAGGCCCACTGCAGGTAATTTCATCTTGAATTATATATTGACTATACAGTATATGAAATCATTCTTCCCATTTACTGTGTTATTCTAGAGAGTTTTGATGATACCCAGAGAAAATTAGCTTTCATTTCTTTTTTTGTAAATCCTTGCTATTACTTCCAAAATCTCTTGAGTTTTTCCTTGTCTTATTATAGGACTGCATATGTTTCTAAAAATTTAATTGTTATGGCTTCATCCTACTAGTTAACAGTTTTAGAATCTTGTGAGATTTAACACATTAACTGAAAAATTCTTTCTCATAGAACAGGAACGGGGAGAAATACAGTGTAATGGAACTTCACAGAATACACATCATGTACATTTGACTGATTTTTTAAAATCACACAGAGAGCAAAACTATAAACTTGGCTTTTATAATATGGAGAAAGGAAAACCTCATCTGTCTTCCACTTTTCAGAGAAAATTTTAGGCATAATGAACATCTGTTTTCTGTAACTTCTAATAGGGCTGGAACAGTAGGTCTCAAACTTATCAGAATCACCTGGAGGGCTTGTTTAGCTAAAGATTGCTGGACCCCAGCTGCGGAGCTTCTGATTCAGTAGGTCTGGGATAAGGCCTGAGAATTTGCATTTCTTACAGGTCCCAGGTAATGCTGATACGGATGGTCTGGGGACCATACTCTGAGAATCACTCGGCTAGTGTAATGGATTTTCCTTATAGATATACTAAAATATGTAACCAAAGAGTACTTAAATTGCTTTTTCTTTTCCTTTTTTTTTTTTTCCAAAGATGAGCAGAAGTATCACCAGATGATTGAAGAAAGTTTGAAATTCAGGCTTGCTTGGAATTTCTGTTTAGAAAATCTAGGAAAGAAATCTTACAGAGAATCCAATCAAGCCTTTGTATTTTCCCAGTATAGAAATTCAGGCCTTGATTACTGAGCTGCTTGAGGTCACCTGGAATTTATTAGTGTTAGAGTCAAGCCTAGCCTGGTTTCTTGACTCTGTAGCCATAGCCCTTTTTACTACAACCATTGAAGTAAACTTCTGATCTTCCTTGTAGGCATTCTTTAAACAAAATAATGTACCTCAGGAAAGCCGTTTTAATCTGAAAAAAAACGTGGAGGAGGAGTATAGGAAGTGGAAGTCAATGACGAATGAAAATGACATCATTACCCACTTTTCTGCACAGCGCTCTCCTCCTCTCTTCCTTTGTCTTCTCTGGAAAATGCTCCTGGAAACAGATCATATTAATCAGATTGGCTATAGGTAAGCCAGAAACCTAGATCTGCATGCCATTTGGCAATCCATTGTACCCTACAGCAATGCAATTTATTTTTTACTCTCTGCTTTCCAGAGTGTTAGAGAGAATTGGAGCTCGGGCCTTGGTAGTCCATGTGAGGACATTTGCAGATTTCCTGGTATATGAGTTCTCTACATCAGCTGGGGGTCAGCAACTCAACAAATGCATTGAAATTCTTAATGACATGGTATGGAAGTACAACATTGTTACATTGGACAGATTAATTCTCTGCCTGGTAAGAACACACTTACTTAAGAACAGATTTCTCAGCAGTCCCATTCTCTTTTGGATCGATGTGTATGACTAATGGATCTTGTGCTGATCTGTTCTATGTTGTTTCTAAGGATTTAATAAATTTATACTATAAATCAAGTATTGCTATCAATTCCCTAAGGGACTAGAGATTCCCCAATTTCTTCATTCATTCAGTAAGCATGTATTGAATATCTACTGTGTTGTATGCACAGAAGGTATAGAAGTAAATAAGACAGATGTGGTCCTGGCCTTGTAATGCCCTGAGTTGCTTCTCAAAGGCTCCTACTAGAGGCAGGAAGTAGTAAAAAGTCACTGAATCTTTTTTGAGTGCTTATAACCATTTCTGTACACTTTGGTAGCCATAGTCATAACTGAGCTGTATTTCTTATTCCCACCCAGTATTCCCCAAGCAGTTTTTTCTCCTGATTTTGATGTCTATTTCAGGCCAAATTTTAAGAAAAATCACTGAACCAGGCTGGAAAATGCTACATTTTTTTTTAATACTATAGTGGTGATATTTAGGGAGCTTAAGTGGTTAACATTTACCTCTTAGCTGTAGAGCATAGATATAAAGATGGTTATAGTCTAATAAGGGAAATAAGGTAAGTCTATAAATCAGTAAAATAAAAGGATAAGTTAGAGGTGTAGGGAAAATATTGCCAGGCAACAATGAGAGATTACATCTACCTAGGTGGTGGATCTTAAAAGGTGGGTTAAATTTCAGAAAATAAAGATGGACATTCTAGGTGAGAGCCAAAAATAGGCAAGAAAGGGTCAGATATGTTTGAGGAATGCTGAACAGTTGTTTTGGGGTAGACTAGACATATAATGAAATTCTAATAATCGTGAGTTTTACTGCTTTCAAATTTAGACTCTTTAGAGCCATGCTTTTGCACAGGTTGGGCATTTTCATTTAATTTTTCTGTTCTTCTCCAAAGGCCATGCGTAGTCATGAAGGGAATGAAGCCCAGGTTTGTTATTTCATAATTCAGTTGCTGTTGCTCAAACCAAATGATTTTAGAAATCGAGTAAGTGACTTTGTGAAGGAAAATTCCCCAGAACACTGGCTACAGAATGACTGGCACACCAAGCACATGAATTATCACAAGGTACTAATTAAAATTAGTGCTTCAATTAATCCTTTTTAAGGCCAAACTTTAGGTATTTGGCTAATTGACTTGGCTGTTTTCTCTGCAGCTCTGCTCTTTTCTCTCTGGTCTGTATAGAAGTGAATTAGCTCCCTAAACTTTCTCAAGGTTCTAGAGTATCTCTAATGTTAAGAATAAATTGAAACTACAGTTTTAGTAGACATGG
The DNA here is from genome assembly GCF_965194805.1 of Balaenoptera borealis. Classification (NCBI taxonomy): domain Eukaryota; kingdom Metazoa; phylum Chordata; class Mammalia; order Artiodactyla; family Balaenopteridae; genus Balaenoptera; species Balaenoptera borealis. Next base: position 31,433,700 of record NC_138873.1, read on the forward strand.
GTACTTACAATACAAAATGAAAAGAGTTATTACCAATCCTTTCGTATGTAAATCTCTTTTGGTTTATCTTTGGGATAATAGAGATTTTTGGTGAGTAAAGAACTCTAGATTTCGTTGCATTGCAGGAACAAACACAGTTTTATATTCTTCGAAAAATGACAGGTTTATTTAGCTCCTTTTTTAAGAAAATTACAAAAGATCCCGTAAACATTTACCATTTCCTCACTTCCACAGAAATATCCGGAGAAGCTCTATTTTGAGGGCCTGGCAGAGCAGGTCGATCCTCCTGTGCCGATCCAGTCTCCGTATCTGCCCATCTATTTTGGAAATGTGTGTCTCCGATTCCTTCCAGTATTTGATATAGTAATCCACAGATTTTTAGAGTTGCTCCCAGTATCCAAGTCATTGGAGACTCTACTAGATCACCTGGGAGGCTTATATAAATTTCATGGTGAGCTTTTTCAAATTTTTTAATTTCATCTAATAGCTCTGTAGACAAAAGTAGGCTGGGCATGACCATTTGGGTAATAGTAGTTCTAAAGGTTTTATTTGAATAATTTTTAATAAAAGTGTTTTTGAGGGGCAGTGCTATGTGATGATACCATGAAGTATAAAATAGAAAACATAAAAATATCAACAGTTAAATCATAGCCAAAAAAAAAAAAGTAATATACAAGAGATCCCTTATTTTATATATTGTGTGATTAATTACCAAATCAGTATAGAAGGAGGGAAGTATGAGTTCAGAACAGACTAATGTTACTGTGAACTAAACAGATCTTGGCAGGCTTCTTGGATGGATAGTGTTTGAACTATGATGTATGTGATTTGTATAAAGAGAAAGGAGAAGAGAGCATGATAAGCAGAAAGAATCCTTTGGAAAAATCATGGAGGTGTTAAAAGCAAGGCATTTTGAAAACAATTGCCGCATTAGGCTAAATTGTACCTGGTGGTAGATCACCGTAAATGCCAGGCTGAGAAGTTATGATTTTATAACCTGCAGATAATCAAGAGTTAACTAGAAGTTATTGAGTACAGTCATGGTATGGAAAGCATTCTTTTAGAAAGGTGAATCCAGTTCTAGCCGCAGCATGTCTTGGAAGGAGGAAGCCATTTCAAAGACTTATGTCAAGACGTTCAGGTGTATGATTAGCATCTAGACAAGTGTGGTGGCATTGAAAATGAGAAAGAAGGGACAGATAGTCAAGGAAGTAGGAATTGGGCTTGATTGACCAGTTATGGGGAAAATATCAAAAGAAAGAAATCAAGGACAACTCTAAAGTTTTGAGCCTGGTAACTGGAGCATGGTGAGGTCAGTGACAGAGCACAGAAGTCCTGGAGCAGCCGCTGTGGGGACAGGGCATACTTATCTGGGGGGCAGTTCTTCTTAGTCCTTGATCTGAGATGTCTCCCTTCAGAGCAGAAGTCTGAATTGCGTTTTAGCGCTGCAGAGTAGGTATGAAGTTCAAGGGAGCATTCCTTTAAAAACGCTTTTCTTCTGGATTGGGTAATGTATGCACATGATGCAGTGAAAAGTAGTTAGTCCCATCCCTATCCCCCAGCTAGGCAGTTTCTTTCCCTATCGGCAGTCACTATTACCAGTTTCTTGTGTATCCTACCTTAAATACTCTGGAGTTGGTAGTTTATTTTTTTTCACAAATATTATGTAATATACACATTGTTCTGCACCTTATTTTTTTTTAACCTTTATAACGTATTAGGGTCGATTATTTTGTATCAGTACGTACAAAGCTGCTTCATACATGCCATAATTGACCTAACCAATCCCCTATTTTTCACCATTTATACTGTTCTAATCTTTTGCTAGTATAAACAGGGCTGCAGCAACATTGCTTACACATAAGTCATTTTTGCAGGATAAATTTCCAGGACTGGAATTGCTACGTCAGAATGTGATGAATATCCTTCAGTATAAGCTGTGTATATTGTTAGAAGCCTTCTGCGTTGTCCTAGAATAAAAATATTCATTGTATGCAATTGCCCAACATGTGAAATAGTTTTATAACCTTCTGAGCTGTTTTTTGGTAATCTTGAAAATAGAGGATTAGTTTTTCACAGTTGTCAGTAACCAGGTAACATTGTAATGATCTGTTTTCTTCTTGGCAGATCGTCCAGTGACCTATTTGTATAACACTCTGCACTATTATGAAATGCACCTGAGAAATCGCGAAAGTCTCAAACGAAAACTTGTCCATGCAATCATTGGGTCGCTCAAGGATAATCGACCACAGGGCTGGTGTCTAAGTGACACTTACCTGAAATGTGCTATGAATGCACGAGAAGACAATCCCTGGGTCCCAGATGACTCCTACTATTGCAAATTGATTGGCAGACTAGTAGATAATATCCTTTTTATTGTGATTTTTCCAGACTCTTCAGAAATAACTATATGTTGATTTGTGTGAACATATATTGTCTTTAAATATTCCAAGATTTTGATACATTCTAAGATTTCAATTTTTTAAGATCATTTTATTTGAAATGTTTTGAAGGTTTTGAAATCTTAAATTAGCAGCATTATGCCAGATAGGCAGAAATTTACTCCATTAAAATTTATATTTCAAAAAAGACCTTAGAGAAGAGATCTGTTTTAAAGAAAAAAAATCCCATTCCTAAGTAACTGTACTATGTGTTATAGTACATACATCTGTTTGCCACTGGAGAACATAGAATTTTGTTGCTTTAAATAAATCCCTGAATGTTTTTTAAAACATTAATAGATAACAATAAAACCTTATTATTTTTTTTTTTTTAGTGAAAGAGATTCTATATTGGTATTTTTATTTCTTCACTTTTATGTTGTTTTAAATTATTAGCACACTGTGCTTAATATGTCTATACACCATGCCACTATTTACTAGATAGAGCAATTTTACATAAATGGGCATGATTTCTTTTCCTATGCAAGGAATTATTTCCTGAAGTAAAAGAATTACTCATGAGAAAGTAATGTTCTTATTAACTTTCCTATAACTATTAAAAGAAAATAGGTTGATAAAGCCTACAGATACCTTGGTTGCATCTATAGCTATCATGTCACAGTTATAAGAGCCCACTTATATAAAACCAACCGTTTATACCTGTGGTTGACCACATGGTTGCTATCAGTACACTTCGGTCATGTCAAATTTATTTGTATTTGGTTTGTATTGTTTGCCTCTTAAGCTCTCTGATAAATCACTTCTTGAGGCCTCATAATCAGATGCATTGGTAATTGAATGAGATGTTTACATGTGAAACATCTGAAAACTGTAAAGCACTATACAAATGTGAGCCTTTAATCTCAAAATAATCAAATAGTTATTGCTTTAATCATCTGCACCAATGGCTGGCAAATCTCCTGGTCCATTCCCAAACTGTGACTGGAGATTCAATGAGTTTCCCAACCCCGCTGCCCACGCACTGCATGTTACTTGTGTGGAGCTCATGGCCTTGGCTGTTTCAGGCCAAGATGTTGGAAATGCTCTTCTAAATGTTGTCCTGAAAAGGTGTGTATCCTGTTTCCTGCAATAAGATTCATTGTTTATTTGTAGAGAATGATATTTTATTTGGAGCTGTTTGACAACCTGTTGTCCCAAGGCCAATGCACGTTGAATAGTGACTGTCTTTTGGGTCCAGATCGTGTCTTTGTAATATAGATGAAATGGAATGAGCCCTGAACAGGGTCAGAAGACCTGGGTTTGTTCCCACTTCTACTCTTTGTTAGCTGTTTGACATTTAATTTAGGAATAATGTTAACTTCTCACTAAAGATAGTCTTTCAAGATTCCCTTCTTAAAGACCAACATAAAGTAGGGGATAATGATTGGAGAAGAAGTATACAGAAGTGAAATAGTCTTTTAGCTCAGCAACCATTGTTAAAGGAGACAACCAAAAACAGAAAAGAAAAGCCTTATTTAGCTTTTGTTTATATTTTTACTCGCTAAAAATCCATTGTAGTTTTATTGAAATAGGTCAGTTGTCACCCCCCAAATGATATATGTTCTCAAAATAAGATCCATTGTCACTTTTATAATTTCACTCTTTTATTCTTTTTTCCCCACTAATAGTCAGCCTTTAGTGCCAAGAGAGAACATTACAGCATGGATGAATGCAATTGGATTGATCATCACTGCCCTACCAGTGAGTTAATCATTGTGATTTGTATAAGCTCGTCATGCAATTAATGAAATGTTTCATATTTTTTAAGCTTTCACATTATTGCTTCAGAAATCTACAGTGACTATTTTGTTTGCCTTTTGCATCAGATCTAAATAAATCTACCTGACTTATGGGTCCCTGCATCTCTGGTCCCACCTTACCTTTCCAACCTTAGTTTTCCCATTAAAATCTGATCTACCTTCAACCCCGTAACATGTTATGTATCTAGAGCCTTTGCTCCTGCAAATAATGCTTGTTGAGACACGTTTCAGGTAGTTCTGCCATGTAAGAGAATATATCAGAACCCTTATTCCTTCTGTCAGCTTCTCTAAAGCTTACTCATTCTCTGCTGGCTTAGGGCTTGCTTCCTCAGTGAAGTCTTCCATGACTTCTCCGCCCATGTGAAGTCTCCCTTCTGTGACCTCCACACGTGTCTAGTCAGCACCACACAGTTGTCTGACATCTTTGAATGTCAGTAATATTGTCTAAACCTGAGCTTTCCAAACTTGTTTGATTATGCACCTTTATGAATCACTTTTTCCTTACACTCCTCCAAAATATATGTACACACACACACATAGTTATGAATTACAAATGTGTACCAGTGTTATCTGTATAATAAATATAGGCAAAGTCAATTTACCATGTAGTAAATATCAGATACTAAATGAACTGGACATGAGAAAGTGCTATTATTTTAAGCTTTGGAGCAGAATACTGGATATGGGGTGGAATACTGGATAAATGCTATTTTTCACCAGGCTTTCTCCTGGTTTTAAAGGAGCCGTATTGGATTGTCCTTCATGATCGAATTGTGAGTGTTATCAGCAGTCCCAGCCTGACGTCTGAGACAGAGTGGGTCGGCTATCCTTTCCGCCTCTTTGATTTCACTGCTTGTCATCAGTCCTACTCTGAGATGAGCTGCAGCTACACATTAGCTCTGGCACATGCGGTGTGGCACCATTCTAGCATCGGGCAACTTTCTCTCATTCCCAAGTAGGTATTATGATTTCTTAAAGACATTTGATTTATCATTTCGTTTTTGTTTTTTAATCTCATTTATGCATGAGGTATATATCTCATTCAATAGAACAACTTAGAAGTAAAAGTCTTAAGTAGATTCTAGGTATCAGGAAGCCTCCTTTATTTCAGAATTGTTTGAATGAAATTAATTTGTATGTATAAGGAACAATCTGGTATCTTGTTTTCCATTACCATTTTGGGAGGCTTAGTCAAATGCATTCTTTTTCCAGAATATATCCCAAAAGTTGGCTTTTGAACTGCGTAACTAATATTAGGCTATCTTCTGATTTTTTTTTTTTTTTGACGGTATAACTGGTATTAATTAGATTCACATTTCTTGAGAATGGCCTTTATATTAGGTTGGTTATTCTCTTTTTATTTCAAATAATTCACATTCTGTCATTCCGTAATTTTACTATTAGGAATGACTTCTAAATCTGAAGTAATTTATTTCAATAATCAAATGAAAATAAGAGCCAGTGAGAGATGTGAGATTAATTTAAAATGTTACCAAAATTAAAGGAAACTTTTAAAAAGATTAGAAATTTTGCAAATACTCGGGTAGGCTGTATTAAAAAAGTTCAAACAGTTCAACTGATTTCAAGTAACAATAAATTTTTATTTTTAAATTTTAGGTTTCTCACTGAAGTACTTCTTCCTATAGTGAAGACTGAGTTCCAGTTGCTTTATGTGTACCATCTCGTGGGACCATTTTTACAAAGATTTCAGCAAGAGAGAACTCGATGTATGATAGAGGTAGAATAAAATCTGGGTTTTCCGTGATAAGATTAAGTTCTAAAAGATATATTAAGATTTCTTTCCCAGTGTTTTTCAAGCTGCATATCATTACCATTAGTAGAAAATCATTTTAGTGGGATCTAAGAGCAATTTTTGAGGCCTTAGTGTCCCCATAACTTAGTATGCCTATAACGAGTTTGATGTGTGATGTGTTGAACTGGAGATGCAGGGGAAATACCTGTCATCAAGGTTGAGAAGAAAGTTAAGGACGGAGAAGTGCATTTGAGAACATTCTCTGTAGTACAGAGGAATTCATTAAAATCATGGGAATGGTTGAAGTCAATCACCTATCACAAGAGTATAGATAAAAGAAAATGAGCCAGGAGTAGACCCTTAAAGTATGAGCCACCAAATGGAACTAAGAAGGTCCACTATAAAGGCTCCCTGAGATTGCACATATCCCAGAAATTGAGAGGTGGTTTCTAGAAAAGGGATTGTCTAGCTCTTAAGTTTAAGAGAATACTATTAGAAAGAGAAACTGCATTTAAGCTCTATTAGGAGGCAGTTTGTAGCAGTCTGGATTCCATTATAAATGCAAGCAGTATCATATCACCCATGTGCATAGAGGTCTGTGTGACAGTGACAGTTCTTCAACAAACATGTTATCCTCTGTGCTAGTCTTGTAATGGAGTCTAGCTGCATCAAGCTGAATTATTGAACCATTTTCTTACCATTTAAATAATTTTATATTATTTGTTAAATAGATTGGTGTGGCATTTTATGACATGTTGCTGAATGTAGACCAGTGTAGCACCCACTTAAACTACATGGATCCCATCTGTGACTTCCTGTATCATATGAAGTACATGTTTACTGGTGACAGTGTGAAAGAGCAAGTAAGTTCACTTTAATTATTTTTTAAGGACATTTAGTTTAGAAAACTTAAATACATGGCGGATAGACTTTTTTGTTTGGTTGAGTGGGGTTTTTTGGTTAATTTTTTTCTTTTAAGGGGACAAGTTTAATAGACCTTTTTAGGCTACGTGGCATATTACTCTGGACATAGTGTTAAAGTAAATACCTATTATACTTTCTCACACTTTTCCCCTTGATATTTGCAGCAAAACATCTGAAAAAGACCAGGGGGTTTATTAACAGTAAACTCATTAGGAAGAAACAGTACAGTATGGCTACTGAAAAGATCAGAGAGGCCTTGTGTTATAAGTGAAGCAGGGCCTAGTTTTCCCCCCAGTGATGAGGGTACACTGAGGACGTGAGACAAATCGCAGCATGACAAGAAGGCTAAAACCGGGAGGGTCAGGAGAATAACTAGTGAAGGGTATTTGAAGGAACTGGGGGTGCTTAACTTGAATTTTTAAAGTCCTGGGGAATTAATTGTATTCTTACTATTTGGGCGTTGCCATTTGGAATAGGTTTTAAATTTGTTCTGTGTCACTTTAAAAGGTATACAAACTGGTGAAGTTAAAGGGAGGCACGTTGTAACTCGACATATAAAGAGCCATAAAAAATTAAAAAATTTAAAAAAAATTAAAAAAAAAAAAAGAGCCATTCCCTGGGAGAGCTGTCTCAAAGTGGAAGGGACCTCCTTAAATCATAACTGAGTTTCCTGTCTGTGGGAACCAAGATCTTAGCTGTTTTAGAAGGGTGGAGAGAGGGCAGATAGGTGGAATTAAGTGACCTCCCCTCCATACTTCAATGTTATTTCTCTCTAAAATGGGAAAGGAACATAAATTGATAGATGTAAACATATGACTCCTAGTCTGAGGGATTCGTTCCTTGGAGCTGGCGACATGGGGTGGGGAGGGTGTCGACTCCTTCATGCCTCAGCAAGATTGTCAAGTGGGAACCAATTCAGAAATGTTCTCGTTAGCATATTCCTTATATTTGGGCCTAAGAAACTTTGACACAAGGGGAATACAAAAAGGAAGGATTATTAATGGGCTGATCTTTCCTAGTAAAATCCAAAAACATTTGAGTAAAGCTAAGAAAGCTATGGAACTGCTTGATGTATTTATTCCTTTAAAGTTTTTTAAGTAAGAGTAGATCTAATATTATTTAGTTTGAATTCCAAGTGTAAATCAAAACCAAAAAGTTAGCTTTATAGATAAATGTTATGAACGTAAGTTATTCAAAGAACTTCGACATATAATCGTGCTTTATGCTTCCGTGAAGATGGTATCTTAAAAGGATGATCCCCTTGGTGGGTATGTAGAATTCCCTGTGTAAACTCTACTAGCTATCGTCAGTGGGACGACTGGCTAGCTAGGTAAACGAGTATGTCTTTGTAAGTGTATGCATACATAGATAGACGCGCATACACGTGTATACATATATATATAATGTGTGTGTGAGGGACAACACATGTTTTTTCTCACGTAAGAGAGAAAGAGTTTTATCTGCTTTTGTTAAAACACAAAACATGCAGAGAAACATCTCATCCACCCGTTCCACTCCCTAGTTTATTGTCTCAGGGTATGTGTAAATTGCTTCTTTAAAGGTTGGAAATTGAAGTTCTCTGGTTAAAATACTTTTTAATGTTTAATGTTTTCATTTTTTAGGTAGAGAAGATTATCTGTAATTTAAAACCAGCTTTAAAGCTTCGTCTTCGATTCATCACTCACATTAGCAAGATGGAACCGGCTGCAGTGCCTCCACAAGCCATCAATAGTGGGTCTCCAGCACCTCAGTCTAATCAGGTGCCAGTGTCTCTACCAGTGACTCAGTGAAGTCAGGGTGTGCTGTGGTGAAAACGGACTCGAATCTATTAAATCTGAACATGATCGCGCTACATAGTGGTGGAGTAGAGGCAGTGATGTTCAGATTGTTTTATTCTGATTCAAGTGGTGAATCTGTTGACTTCCAACTCCCATCTCCCTATATTTTTGTCTCTAAGAGATAAAGTAAGCTACACGTTGTTCATATCCACAACAATGTACTAGAGCTACCTAGGAATGGGGACATATCTGATCAAATGACTTTTACTAGGCACTCTCAATCTTTCCGATCTTGGCCATTGTTTTTATTTTTTAGTATTAATGACTTATTCAGTCTTCAAATACACTGTTTTAAAGGCACCACACATGTAAAATAGTTATTACAAATCCTTTTATACATAAATCTCTTTTGGTGTATCTGGGATAAGAGATTTTTGTCAAGTAAAGGACTCTAGATTTCATTGCATTACTGGAGCAAATAGGTTCATATTCTCTTTAAAATGGCTTAAATTTTTTATCATAGATTTCCAAGTAAATGGGCTAACATTTCTAGTGTAGATTGGCAAGTTTTTGCCTTTGCCGTGGACTTGAACTTAACTATATGAAATGAGTTGGAAGTCATGTAAGAAAATAACATAGCTAGAAATGCATAAACTTAATAAAAATCATCCTTAAGTGGTGATTCTTTCATCTCTGTTTTTAAAAATAAATCAATTGCTTTTCCAGGTTGACACTTTTACCTGACAAATGATGTGATTCTTTGAATTTTTGTAGTCTTAAGGTTTTTAAGTATTTATATTTTTAAATATCATGTACATTTTGGTTCTTTGGAGTTTATTAGATTTTGAGAGACATACTGTTAATGAGGGGGGTGGCATTAAGATTGTAAAAGAGCTGAAAAATAATTAGTAAAATCTGTTGAAAGAATAAACTGTCTGATTAATTACTCAGTTTGAATGAGCATCTGCTGTGTGCCAGGCAGAGTACTGGCTGGATTAGAACAGAGAACTGAGCTACTGCCATGGGTTGTACACTGTAGTTGGTGACTGACATTGACCTAGGAATTAAGAGGTACATATTTTTTAAAAAAGAATTAGTGAAGTTTAACCAACTGTACTTCAAATTTTTATTTCCAAATACATTCCTCCTAGACCTTCATCTTCTTCAGGTTTCATATTATCATAATCACTAAATGTTTATTTGTCATGCAAGGACAGCTTAAAATTTATATAATGGTATAAGCAATTTTTCTAAGCTAATAATATTCTTAAAATTCTCCAGAAATTTTATGCTAGAAATGATTTCAAGTATAACTCTTAACCTAGTCTCAATATATTCTTGCTGCCCCAAGGACTATATTGCTTTGAGATCCTAGAATGGGAATAATTGTAACACTGGTATTATACAACCATAATAAAGGGAAATGAAAATCAATATCACTTTCTTAAGGATATATACATTCCAATTAATTTTATTAAAAATTCAATTTTTCCTCTCTAGCTTAAAAAAAAAATGGGAATATGATTTTCCCCAATAGGCTTTTAAGAGATTATTATTATTAATCAGAGACATTAATAAATACAGAAGCTTTATGTGTTTAGGATGCAGCTGAGGAAAAAATATTTATATCCATTACATCCTAAAATTTTTCTTTTTGAAAACTAATAGTAACTTTAGAGTGGCTATGTTCACTAGGCATTTCTGCAATGGTAGAAATAGTCTATATCTGTGCTGTACAGTACAGTAGTTAGTAGCTCCATGTGCCTGTTGAGCACTTGAAATGTGGAACTGAATTTGTTATTTTGTTAAGCTTTAATTAATTTAGCCACCTGTGGCTACTGTATTGGATAATGTTCTCTAGAGTAAGATCCATTATAATTGCTCTTACCTAAAAGTCATTCAGTAAAATGTTTATCCTACAAAGTCCATAGTGTCAACAGGTTTAAAATTCTGGGTTGCAGGCAAAAAATCAGATGGCAGAGGCTTTTTAACACATAAAGCAATTATAAGAAGAACAACAATAAAAATTCTTTAACAGAGCCTGCTTCATTACCGAGTCCACTTTGAGTTCTATATAAGTTAGAGAAAAGGGGAGGAGTTTGCTTCCCTTGTTTTGATTATAGTTTATTCTAATTTATTTTTCCACTTCCGTCACTATATAACAGCCGAGCTGAGTTTTTAGGATGTTTAGGAGTTCAACAAATGAGACACACTGTAATTGCAATGAGTGAAAGGTGGGGCATTTGGAAGCCACAAATAATTTTAGGTGAAATCCCGATCTGAATTAGCATATCTTAGAAATAAAATAGCAGTTTGATTTCTTTCCTCTTTCCCAAAAGACTATCATCTGAATAGCAGTCATGCTTAAAATATCAACCAATATCACGTTTGAGGCTTAAAAAAAGTAAAACATGGTCATCTAACAATAATGAAGTTGGAGATTGCCCAAGCCTTATGATTACTCATTTTATAGATGAAGGAACCAGAGCCAGAGAGTTTAAATAACTTCACCAAGGTCTTACAGTGTTTTGGGGCTAATGATTTCACTGTGGCTTTTTAATATTTATAGTAGTCTTAAGCAGGATGTGTGTGTATCTATGTCTGTGTGTGTGTGTTTTGCATGTATTTAGAAACCTATGTAGCAGTAACAGAATCTTACAAAGAGAGATAAAGAGAAAAGAAGTTTCTAGGGATTACAGCTTTGAACAACATGGAAATATGGTCCCTTTTCAGGTTGGGTAGTTTTATCTCCTGAAATCAAGAGTTCCACTCTATGTGCGGGGGCTGATATAGGTGTTTATTTTTAATGCCAGCACATTTTTATTTGGAAATGAATGTGTATTTCTCTAACGATAAGGCTTTTGCCAAAATGGGAATATAAGCTTTTTAATTTCACAAAAGTTAGCATTTCCATATCTTGAATTTCATACCAAGAGGGAATTGATACAGTTTATACTAATTGTACTAATTTTTACCAAGGTAAAACATTTTTCTGAAAGACCAAATCTTTGGGAGGGTAACTAGAAGTTTAACTAAACTAGTGGATTTGCTAATTATGTCGTTAACTGTGAGATTTTTCTATGACGTTTCCGTGTTTACTTAGGCAGGTTAAGGTAATCAGTAGGCTTATGGTTACCCTCCCGAGCAACTCCAAAACAAGCCAAGGTTATTGCTACTGCTGTGTTCACTGTCCGAGTTACTTCTTCTGGTGTCTTCCCCAGAGATGGATTCACTTCCATTATATCTAATCCTGACAGTAGCCCTACAACAACAAATGGAAATAATGTAATTTATTAAATAGTTGACATTTTTAATTTAGTACAGACTGACTTGAAATATTATCCGGGAGTAGAAAGAGGTGTAACAACTGAAAACATCTCAGTCATTGCATCATGCAATGGACATTTAGGAAGTGTCCGTTGGGGCTCGATTTTCAGATTTGGGAGGTATCAATATATATTGGCCAGGTATACACTTCCTTCTTTATTCACTGAGATTTTTACCTACCTGTTTTGTAAATTTCTTCTGTGATGTAGAGACCTTCTCTGTAAGACAGACCTCCCTGGACTGGTGTGCCAGTAGCTGGTGTGAAAGACGGGTCCAGTCCATCAACATCAAAGCTCAAATGAATTGGCCTTTTCTTTCTTTTAAGAGGTGGGAAAGGAATTAAGTTTAAAGTTGGTGGTTTAATATTTTGTAGAAAAATACAGTTCTTACTTTGCTTTATAAAAAGTAACAACCCAGTGAAGTTCCATGATTGTACTTACTGGCTTTATTAATAACTTACATTGACCAGTGTCAGTAGCAAGTCCTTTTCATAATATTTATGTTACACACATACAGACACACATACACACACACAAAGTATCATACCTTCCTAGTAGATAGCTGAATGCTTCTTCCATCACCTTGCCAATTCCCAGTTTATCCACTTCAGTCATTGAAAAGTATTTAATTCCCAGAATTTTCAAAATGTAGCTATGAAAGAGGATATATTAATCTACAATTTATAAGGAGGCTGACCCTATGCCCTCTTGTTTCCTTTTAAAGAAAAGATCAGTGTGGTGAGATTAAAAAAATATTTAAGTTTGGTGAACTGTATGTATATATCAATATATTTTTAAATAGCAAGTCAAGGTAAAAATCACCTGAATACATACACGTATATGTATGTATGTGTATACATGTAAATATATGTAGATATAGATATATAGACTTGGTGCTGAAAATAATTTTTTCTCATCGGCTCGACCAGCACACCTAGCAAGAGAAAGGACAAAAAGGAAGATAAGTCACATCAAGGAATAAACTTACTGTTCCCCAGGGTCCACGTCTCTCAGGCCGATATACACAATATCTTTGGCAGATAGGCAAGGAGTCATCCAGGAGAATCCTGGGACATCGGGCATCTAGAATTGCAATGGTTCCATTGGGTTATATATGCTTCTTTTGAGCAAATCTTACATTGAAATTTAAGGACACTTGTTAGATTGCGTGTATCTTGTTTAGAACATAAATCTCAGGGAAATCATTAAAATGTAATACAAAATTAAGAATGAAGTGCCTGCCCACCTGTGCTACCCTTGTTTGCTTTGGCCTTACCCAGCTTCACCCTGTGGCCCAGACCTAACCTGAATCACTTGTCAGCATTTACCTGCCCTGCACCCCATTTCCACTCCGCCCTGCTTTCCTGGAACTCTTCTGTAAAGAAATCAGTGTGCTTCCATTACTTTCATAGCCTCCTTCTTTTCTTCTCTTTCTCAGTAAAAACTTAATCCAGAGGGCGGTTGAGAGTGGCTAAGGGAAATTTTTGATCAGACCTTTGGTTTGACCATATATTCAGATGTCCTGGAGCCAAGCTTGGCTGTTCCCATGAGCTAGCTACGCATTTTGCAAGCCTATATCACTTTGGTCATCTGTTTGGAAAACATTGTTGCCAACATTTAACATTAAGGAGGTTTTGATCCCCAAGTATCATCACGACGGCCAATTTGCTACAGTTGAATCAATAAAAATTGTTTTATTGATATGCTACAGCATATCAATAAAATTATGAACCACAATGTTAAATCTTATTCTGGAATTTCATCTTAATGTCTTTTAGAAAAGAAGTTTCCAAGGAGGAGGTAGTTCTTCCTCTTGGGATTTAGATATATGCTTCTCATAGTAAAGACGTTAAATAATAAACCACCATAATCCTCATTTGAAAACTCCATTTTTGAAAAGGCCCTATGATGTGGAGGGGACACTTGGTAAGAATGAGAGGCTATGGGGTTGGTAGTAGAAGGAGGAGGTGCCAGGAGACCAGTTCTGGGCCTTGCTGCACATTTGGTATGTCTGCTAACCTCTGAACCTCTGTTAACTTGCTTATAGAGGATTCCTCTCTGCCCCACCTACTAAAAAGGGTAGTTTAAGAATCAAAAGGGAAGCTACATATGAAGTCAGTTTGCAAACTATCAAGTAAGGTCGAGGTACAGAGCCTCACCACCTCTATCCGCCCACCCATTGCTTATTGGCTGCCCAGAAAAAGGTTTGAGAAATTAATCAAGAAGATGGCACAGGGATTCTTAACTTCCCTTCCGCCTCCTGAACTTCTGCTAAAGATAATTCTTTTGTAACAAAATACCAACCAGCGGTTTACCTTTCCCTTTAGTTCCTTCAGGAGGAAAGATACAGGTTGTCCATGTAAGTTCCCAGTTGTGGTTGTCAGTGGAGTGTTGATGTCCGTGTGAGCATCCACCCAAATGACACAGAGATCTGGGTGGACCCTGGCATGGCCAGAGATGCTGCCAATTGCCAGACTTGAGAGGAAAAGAAGTTTGTATGGACATCAGGTTTGCAGTATCATTATCTATATCATATCATAAATGCAATATCCTCACCTGATTTTCCTTTAAGTCAAAGTGGCTAATATTTCTGAGAGGTTTTAAACTGGAGATGCCAATTAAACAATTATAACAATAGAGAAAGTATAGCTTATACTTAATATTTACTAACAAATTATATTTATTCACTTCAATGGCATTACTAATAAATTTGTAATTTTTTTCAAAACCACCTTCTAATAAAATTGCAAATTATAGTTTAACTAAAAATTAACTGTGAAAAGACAATAGCCACACAAGAAATTTTTTAGCATGAGACACCACTCAACTCTCAGGGTTAAATCGGGCTCGTTTTCTGTACTCTCATCTCTCTTGGTAAATACTAATTCTCCCAAGTGAATTAGGACAGAGTCCTTCCATTTTTCTTAAAATCCAATTCTTTTACAATTGGGGAGCATCACTCAGAAGGCCTTATATCCACTTCAGCCAGTGTATCCTGGGAGCTCACTCACTCAGATCCTCTGCTGGAACTTTCTAGTCTCCTGCTACGTATTTAAGGACCCGCTCTTAGCCAGATCCAGAACCCTCAAAGTTCATCTCAAACATTCCAAGCTCCAGAAAACTTGCCGGAATGAAAATGCTAAGTAATATTTTACACAAAAGTTAAAAGATCAGGATTTGCCATGCAATGCTTGCATTCTCCCATTTGTGAATCTTCAGGGATCCTCCAGAGAATCGTGCACTTTCAGATTCTCAGAGTGGAAGCAGTCGTTTCTTGATGTTCAGGTATTGATGATTCAGCTTGATGTTTGTCTTTCCCTACAGGTTTCTTTTCCTTTGGCCTTTTGCCACTTAAAATTTCCACTTACAAATTTTTCCACTTGAAAAAGAAAGTGAGCTCCAGTTTCTCAATGGCAGTTTTGTCACAGAAGCCCTGGTAACACTTTGGCTTCAGGGGAGAAAACGGAGGGGGGTGAAGTAACTGACTCTTGCATCGAGAGCTATTGTAATGTTTGTACTTTTTATCTAATTATACTTCTTCCGATAACATATCGTGGGACCTTGAGAGTAAACATGGAAAGACTCGCGTGCAAAAATTATCTTTGCCACATTATTTATAATGGTGAAAATTTGAAAATAACCTGAATATCTGAAAATATGGATATATATAGTGATATCATACCTTGATGAAAAATTAAGCAACAGTAAACAATTATGCTTGTATATATCATGAAGTAACATAAGGAAATTTGTAGTGTAGATTAAGAACAAAACAGGATAATACACAATTGTTAAAACCATACACAAGGAAAAAATTACGGCAGGAACGAAGTATGCCAGATTTTCAAAATTCCAGTACAAACGGTTGTTAGAGAATTACAACTGCCATTGTTTTTTCCCTTTTATATATGTGTGTGTATTTCAAAATTTTTACAATTATTAACTTTTATAATGGGAAACACCTGCTTTAATTGTTGACCTAAATGAGTTGTTTCTATTATCAGTAATCAAGTACAATAAGCTGACTATGAATTTCCTCAGTGCTTATTTAGAAATGTAAGCCTGAACATTTTGCCGCAATCCATTCATATGTCATGTATTTTCTGCTGTTATAAATCTATGTTTCCAAAATAAAGTGGTAACCAATAAAATTAAAAGAAAAAAAGACAGAAATTTTGGTTTAAAATATTGATCAATGCTCTCCCTTCCTTATTTTCTCTCTTCTCATGGTTTTGGTGATACTTCCTTTACAGTATTTGTGCCAGACTTCCATAGAGATAATCATTAAAAAAGACCTGTGGTCTCCGCCCAGTACAAGGCTGGTCCTTCCGTTCCTCTTGATTTCTGCCACCACATCAGCCAGCTGTTCACTTGCTTTTCCCACAGACCTTGGATTCTTCACCATTTGAAAGGGACTGTCATTAGGGACATCAGCAAAGGTCAGGGCCCCATAATCTTTCACATCATACTCTATAATTAAAATTAAAAGTTTCAGGTTACTAAGTAAAAAAAGAGATTACAAAACAGCCTGTAGGATGATTCCAACTTTACCAAATAGGTGTATTTGAAATTAAAAAAAAAAAAAAGTCTGGAGTGGCTGTAAAAACTTGTGAAGGTGAAAACCTTGTCCACTGTTGCCTGACAGCATCATTCCACCTTTGCTGTACACCCGTGCCTGCTGTATGCTGGGTTCTCTGCAAATATCGATACTTCTTGAATCAAGCCAGTTAGGCTAGACACGAAAGTGTAACAGTGATAAGCTGGTTTGGGCTTAATGGGTGGCATCACTGTCTTGGTCTCTGTCTCTGTTTATGTGCTGTCTACTTTTCTACAATAAGCATGTTTTGTATATGTAATGAAGAAATTGTTTTTAAAAGAATATGCAGGGCTTCCCTGGTGGCGCAGTGGCTGAGAATCTGCCTGCTAATGCAGGGGACACGGGTTCGAGCCCTGGTCTGGGAAGATCCCACATGCCGCGGAGCGACTAGGCCCGTGAGCCACAGCTACTGAGCCTGCGCGTCTGGAGCCTGTGCCCCGCAACGAGAGGCCACGATAGTGAGAGGCCCGCGCACCGCGATGAAGAGTGGCCCCCGCTTGCCGCAGCTAGAGAAAGCCCTCGCACAGAAACGAAGACCCAACACAGCCAAAAATAAATAAATAGATAAAAAATCCTTCCCTCTACTTTAAAAAAAAAAAAAGAATATGTATACATATATATTTATGCCCAGAAGAAAATACACCAATATTTTCTAAATTTTCTTACACTATATTAACAGCCCGTGGTTTCAGTCCAATCTGTCACCAGCTGAAGCAGCTCAGCTCCCTGCTCTGTCCATTGTACCTGCCTCATAGTGGGACTGTCTGAATTAAATAAGAACAAATGATTAGCAACGAGCCTTAAAGCTTCTGTGAGGTCAGGAAATAAAAGCTCTATTATTATACTTCTTTAATAAAGAAATTGCAGCTAGCCCAAAGTTTCTAAGGACCTAGGTCACTCCCTAAAAGGCCCTGTTTAGGCTTCAATTTACAGAGCTTCATGTGATGTAAGTACAGTGTTCTGAACTAACCAGTCATTGTACGCTGTAGTCATTAAATGTCCGTGTGTATCCATGATTCAGTAACACCTTCAAGATATTCAACCTGATATAAAATATGACCAAATTATGCTTGTTAACAGAGGGACTAGTCTAGTCCATTTCCCCAAGCCTTCTGTTCTCTCTTGGGGTCTTTTTTTTTTTTTTGGCTTTAAATGTACAGGTCAACCAGTCTTAGAAATATCTACAGTCTTGCAACCATCACCATAATCAAGATTTAGAATATTTTCATCACCCCCTAAATTCCCTCGTGCCCCTTTATGGTCAATCCCTGCCCCACCCTCAGGCAACTACTGATCTTTGTCTTACTATGCTTTCGTCTTTTCTAAAATTTCATACAAATCATACAGTTGGTAGTATTTTGTGTCTGGCTTCTTTCACTCAGCATGATGTCTTTGCCATTCATCCATGGTCTTGCCTATGTCAGCAGTCTGTTCCTTTTTATTGTTGAGTACTAGCCCATAGTATGGATGTACCACTTTTTATTTATCCATTCACCGGTTGATAGGCACTTCGTTGTTTCCATTTCTTGGCTTTTATAAATAACGCTGCTACAAACATTCAGGTAGAAGTGTTTATAGTATATGTTTTCACTTCTCTTGGGTAAATATCTAGGAGAAGATTTGCTGGGTCAAGAGGTAAATGTATGTTTATTTAAGAAACTGCCAAAGTGCTTTCCAAAGTGGCTGTATCATTATGCATTCCCACCAGAAATACACGAGGGCTCCAGTTGCTCCATATCCTCCCCAACACTTCATCAGAGTTTTAAATATAAAGATGACGTTTACTTCAGCCCATACTTTTAAAATTATATCACTTTGCATTTGCATGCTCGTATATATGTATGTATATGTATATGTGTACACATACACTCATATACACACCATGCAAACACTAGGTACTATTATTATTATTATATTACTGTTTTATTTTCTCTCCTTTTACAAATAGGGGTCCTCTTGCTAGTAGTGTACTTCCTGCTGCCCCTGGCTTTTCATTTTCGATTCCCCTGACTCCCCTACCACCCACCCCCAGTTCTTGCACACACACATTCTCTTATACAAGAGTCTGGCTGGAAAGACAAAATATCTGAGTGAAGATATTCATCCAACAGTATTTACTGAGCATGCTCCCCATTGCTGCTTTTTTAATAGGATGTACTTCTAAGGTTATAGCCAATGCTGCAATTCTGTGGTATAAATGTCACTCCAGACACGCCCTCTTTTAGCAGGAGCCTGGTCATTCCTTCAGAGTGAGAAGGAAATCAGGCTGATCTTTCAAGTTAAAAATTACCTTGCTTAAACTAGTGGTTACCAGTGGGGAGGGGCAATGTAGGGGTAGGGGATTAAGAGGTATGAACCATTATGTACAAACTAAGCTACAAGGATATATTGTACAACACAGGAAATATAAGCCAACATTTTATAATAACTATAAATGGAGAGTAACCTTTAAAAATGTGAATCATTATATTGTACATATATGTAACATATTGTACATTAACTATACTTCAATAAAAAGTAATTAATTAATTTTTTAAAATTACCTAGTTCTTTAAGTTTCTCAAGCAGACCAGCCTTCCTCAATACTGTAGGGCCTTCTTCCACCCCTCCTCGTGGCTGAACAATTAAAAAATAGAGTAATTCAGACATTATCATGACCATCTGATGCCCACAATAGGAACCCTTTTCATTAATCAATTGAAGAGTAACTATCAATTTTTGAATACCTACAGAGTCAACAATTTACATTATCTCATTTAATCATCACGGCAAGGTAGATTGAATTACCCCTATGTCAAATATGAAGATCTAGAATCAGAAAGGTTATATAACTTTCCTAACAAGTGTGAGAGCCTTAGTTCACATCCGCATTCTTTAGATTCCAAAACTTGCATCTCCTCTTCTCCATCACACCGTGTTACCAGCACAGTGAACACATATTTTGTACAAAAGCACTCCGAGAGATGGAGATACAGTGATTAAAAGGAGAGGGCTTCTGTCTTTGAGTAACTAACAAGCTAACAGGGGATTTGGATATTTAATCCCAATTACAGTACTTAGAGACTTGCTTCAACTCAGATACAAGATTCATAACCACAAAAACAGGATGATCGTAACTCTGCCAGGGGCAGAGTGTGTCAGAGAAGTCTGCGTGGAGTAGGCTGATATTTCTGCTGAGTCCTGCAACATGAGTAGGTGTTCAGGAAAATAGATAGGGTGATAGAGAAACTTTGCAAACCAGGGGAACAGCTTGAGTAAAAACATAAGAAAAAAAAAAAAAAGAGCGTGGCATGAGAAAGACCTACTTGCAGGTCCTCACGGTGGTAAGTTAGGGCTCTTGGGGAGAAAGCAGGCGGCAGGGAAAATCATCACCCAGGAGCCGAAACCACAAAACTAACCCAGTATTTCAAGTTTTGACCTGCTTAAGCACAGTTGGCACAATTCTACCTTTGCTCATTTTACATCAGGGAAGCTAACACGCTTCTTCCTGGCCATAAGTCTTCTCCAGCCTCCTGGCAGATTAGCCATCTAAAGAACCGGTTCGTGCATGTGTCTCTCTGATTCTAATTTCCAACAAGCCTTTTCAGTACAGGAGGTTACTTTGTGTTCTCAGGGGAGAAGGTGTGCCAAAAGATAGGTGCATCTATCCCCAGGACTGTGCTGTGGCACCAAACTAAGCAGATATTTCTTCCCAACTCAAATTACCGGATGACTTGCCCCAGCTGCCAGGCAAATCCTTCATGTCAAATTCCTGTCCCTGGAAGCCAGGGACGCCCCACGCTCAGCCGGACACATTTGCTCCTTCACTCCACTCCTTTTTTGTATGACTCCCACCCCCTCTCAAGTAGATACAATTTCTCCTTCTTTAAACTCCAACAGAGTGCTGCTTGGCTCAAATTTTGCCTTGGTTTTGTGTGTGTTTTTGTCTTTTCTCCATTATTAGATTTCAGTCCAAGTTTTTCTACACTTCCAGCACTGTATTTTGTAGTACGGAGCTGACACGTAGTAGATGCTCAAAAATTGTCAGTTTGATAAAACTCCCTGCCCTTTTTCCCTCTCCCTTTCAAACTTTAGAACAAATCTCATACACCCCTTACAAATGAACTTATTTACAAAACAGAAATAGACTCACAGACATAAAAAACAAACTTATGGTTACCAAAGGGGAGATGGAGGAGGGGATAAATTAGGAGTTCGGGATTAAAATATACACACTACTATATATAAAATAGATAACCAACAAGCACCTACTGTATAGCACAGGAAACTACACTCAACATCTTGTAATAACCTATAATGGAAAAGAATTTAAAATTTACATACATATATAAAACTGAATCACTTTGCTGTACACTCAAAACTAACACAACATTGTAAATCAACTATATTTCAATAAAAATTTTAAAAATAATAAAATAACACCATTCTGAACTTTAAGAATTATAAAAAAACAAAACAAAACAAAACAACAACAAATCTTATACACCCCTTAGTTGATACGAAAGTCCTCCCTCAGTATTTGTAGAGGATTGGTTCCAGGACACCCACCCTACCCCACCACCTCCCCATCCCCCCACCCCTACTCCCCCTACCCCCTGCCCCCTGCACGGATGCTCAAGTCCCTTACATAAAATGACATAAAGATATTCCAGATACAGAACCCGCAGATATGGAGGCCCGGCTGCATATTTATTACAATATCACAGTCGATCAATTTCACAGAGTGACACTTTTTAGCTTTTTTTTTTTTTTTTTGTCTGATTCAAACTGCTTCTAATGATTGGTCTTTCCTCATTGTTCTTTGTTGGCTCTACTGACTTTGAAGCTGGGCTCCATTCCCTAACTGACCGCAACTCTAAGATCCTCTGTAGATCTAAAGATGCACCAGTGCAGGTCAGGAGCACAGGCTTTGGTATCAGACAGTCCTGTCTGGAATTACACAGTCAAAGCTGTGTGCCCTTGAGCAAATTCTCAGACCTCTCTGAGCCTTAGTTAACTCAACAGTAAAATAAATATAATACCTACTTCATTCTTTGCCGCCACCTCCTCCCCTTAACCACTGCCCTGCAAGGGAATGGAGTCCTTTTTCAGATTCAACCTTCTAGCCCTTTAATCCTCTCCTTTGCCTATTTATCCAACTTTACCTCCTTTAGGTGAGGACAGAAATTTATATGTTGGCCATTTTTTTCCCTTCTATGCTATGGCTTAGTGTAGAAAAATATCTCTCTCTGAGTCCTTACTATCATGAGACAATAAGCTTCATTCTCATGGGGCCATGTTTTAATAAGGAAGAGCTGTAGAAGGCAGGAAGGAAGAATTATGGAGAATGGAAAATGCATCTGGCTATATTTCAAAATATTATGCCCTAGAGTGGCTGTTATTATCAGCATTTGGCCTTCTGCTGAGGTCCAGGGGTCAGAGCATATTCAAGCCGTTTCTTCCCTTCCTTCCTTCCTTCTTTTTTTATCAGTCATTTCAGTGCTGTCTTTGTTAGAACCTGTCCCAAGAATAGGTGAGCACATTGTGGATTTTGCAATTACCCCCAGCATTAAAAGAAACACTTCTTTGTCAGCAAAATGTCCCTGTGTTTCAGGAGAGACCTTTGAAAGATTTCCAGGGAAAGTGAAGCAGTATTGACTGACAGTCCAAATGCAGTTTGCATCTCTAACCTCCGACCTGTCCCAATTTGTTTTGTAATAAAAAAGCCAGAGTGCAAAGCAAGAGTTCAAAACTAAGAGAAGAAATACATTGCTCAGACGGGCAAAGAGAAAGTTCTAAGAAACCTGAGAAACCCCATTTAAAACAACCACAACCACAAAAAATAAGCCTGGGAAGGTGTCAATTCACACTCTATCCTGTTTGTTTTTGTTTTTGTTCTTCCCCATCCCCCCTCTTTTAGCACAGACGCTTACAGGAGTCGAAGATATCTGTAATCTCATTAGATTTACCAGAATGAGTGTGCCTGGGCAGAAAAAAAAAAGACTGTATATTTACGTGTTGCTGGCATGTTTTGGAATCTGGAAGTTTGATAAATTCATTAGTCCTTTCGATGTGGTCAACTTGCAGGTGGGTTTCCTTTTTGTTTTTCTTTTTTCCTCCCTCAAAGAGAGGTGCACAAGGGACTCTACCTAGTCCATGAAATCAATACTTTTATAGAATCATGAAAGCCCTAAAATAATATAAATCACTCACAAAGTTGATAAATCAATAATGTTTAGGTTATCCACATTTTTAAATTCTAAAGGTTGCTGCCCGTCTATGAAATTTTTCTAGGTGTTAATTACGTAACTAAACAAATGTGTTTTCTTAAAATTCTATCTCCTTCTACATATACACAGTAACACCAAAAGCAACGAGAGCACGGAAATCTGAATGAGTAGCTACAATGCAGAAAAAGTCTATTTCCATTCAAATAAAAATATTTTCTCTTAAAAAAATATGAGGAAAAATTCAGCAGATTTAAATAAAATTAGCTGTGGCTGAGATTAGGAGCCATAAGAATAAATGGATTTGTGACCATAATTATACAATGATGCAAAATGGTGAGAGGACTTTAAAATATAGGTTTCAGGTCAGGTTGTATCAGGGAATTTAACTAACCAGACATTAACACCTTACTAATTTTGGAGTTCGAAACTTTCTCATAAATTCCGGTTATTCAAAGCCAGGGTTTTTACTCACCTGGCCCTTTGAGAAAGGAGCTCCGATGACCCCTATGGATTTTGGCTTGGAACTCATGCTCCAGCACTGCTCACCACTGCACCCAAGGTCTCGAGCCAGTCGTCACTCTGCAACTCTCAGTGACGGAGAGCACATATTTTTTTCTATTTATAATTGAGTTAAATCTGTTTACTTTATTCTAATGAGGGAGAGTGGCTCCACCTACTGAAACAAAGCAACCGTCAAGTGGAAGTCCAGCAAGTTCATACTTGGAATAACTATGAGTCCTCCGGGTCTAGGTCTCTAATTTAAAGTGAGATTATTCCTGTAGCCAGTTCACACCCATTTGACAAAGCCAGCTGGTGACATTAATCTTTCCTAACCACCACTTTGATTTCCTAATCATAATTATCTTTTCTAGTCATAATTAATTAATCAAAACCACAGAAGAAGTGCTATGGTTCTAGCGGTGCAAACTCAGGGCATGGCACTTACCTCCTCCAGGTCTTTGCATCCTCCTGTGTCAAAAGGGCTGGGACTAGCAAGATGGTCTCCCACATCCCTTCCAGCTCTACAACCCTGAATTCAGTTTTCACTCTGGGATTAATAGTTAATCCACGAGGCACACCTCATACACCACCAGAGCACAGTCTCAGGGAAGGCATATGACTTCCTTTTCTGATTATTAATTGAAGAAAAAATTAATTGCCTGATTAATAACCCAGAAGTGTTACCATACTAATTTTGAAATATGATATGTGGGAAAGTAACAGTTATTGGACTCATAATATCAAAATGAAATAGAGATGCAAAAACAGCCACGACTGAGTTTTTATCATGTGCCAGATGCTGTTCTGTTTTATATGATCTCATTTAATCTTTATGTGACTTTTATGACCAGTCTCATTATTTGTGTTATTTTACTGATGAAGCAACTAAAGCTCAGAGGGGTTGCCAAATGTCACAAAGAGGAAGAGCCATGACACAGTCGTAGGCATTCTGGATCCACCTAACCACTGGACTTTACATTCTAAACGCAGATGAAGTGTCAGCTATGTGTGCCTGTCAGATCAGTGTGTAAGATCTTATAGAAAAACCCAAATGAACTTTTTGGCCAACCCAATATATCCTAGATATTTACTTGGGGTATTTTGTATAGCTAAGTATTAACCTCTTATGGTTTCACACTGCAAATAACTTTTTCTAATCTGTCAGTAACCTGATAACTTTATATATATGTCATCACTCAAGATTCTTATTTTTGAAATAGGCAGTGGAATAATTTTTTCCTTATGCTTTGCACTTTGGAAGTTTCATTAAAGTCCTTTCTACTCCAAAATCACAAATATATATTTCTGTATTTTCTCCTATTTGCTTTAGAGTTTATGTTTCACATTTAGTTCTTTAATCCATCTATACCCATCTTTGTACATTGTGTAAGTTTTCCAACTCTATTTTCCCTTGTAGAGTCCATCAGTTTCCTCAGCAACACCCACTGAGCCATCCTTCCATTTTGCCTCATGGATTCGAGTGGTATTTCCCTCGTGTACCAAGTTCCCCTAGACACATGGGCTCTTTCTTCTGATCCATTGGCTTATTTACCTGTGGCTGTACCAGGTCCGCACTCTTTGATTATCCTGGCTTTACGGTATATCTTACCATTCTTTGGTTAATAGTAACATTTTGCTCTTCTTTTTCAAAAGCGATTTAGCTATTTATGAGCCTCTGTTCATCTACATATTCAGAATAAGTTGTTGGGTTCCTTAAAAAAAATCCTGCTAGGATTTTCACTAAATTTGTAGATGAGTCCATAGAGATTTGATACCTTTCAGGTTTCATTGTGGGTGTATTATTTTCACTCTAACATCTGAAAGTTCCTTCTATATCAAGCTGAGGTTGCTTTCTTATTACTTGACCTGGTGATTACAACCCTTCAATCCAAGTAAAACACACTATCCCTCGGCTTCATGTCTTTCTTGCATTCTCTATTGTTTAGCCTGTATATCCCCAAATACCTCACCAGTTTCTTATATTACATGATGGCTACTCTCCTTCAGGTCATCAACTTGGTCATTCCCTTCAAAACATCTTCTGGCTTCCCTATGGCCTCCTTAACTATGTGATTCCATCCAGAGCCAAGTGCACACATCCAGGTGTAGATGGAGTCATCTAGCCCATCAAAGACAAATTTGGTAATGCTTGACTTTCCAATTCACTGATAAAAATACTGAACAGGGCAGCACCTATGAAAGAGCTCCTTGGTATTCCGATGGAAACCTCAGCCCAGATTGCCATAGTTCCATTAATTAGTCATGGATCCACAGGTACAGCTGTTCCCTCAATTCCCAGCTCAACCACTCCATCTTGGCTGTAAGGATATCATAAGGAAAACTGCCAGGTATGTCAATAAATTCTTGCTGCACTTTGCCTGCTACATTTTGTCACTTACCAGTCTGACTTCCCTGTCAAAGGTGATGAATGGACCCTGAGAGACACTCTCTTCTTGGTAAACCCATGCTGACTTCTAGTGATTACTGTTTCCTTTTTGTTGTGAACATAAACCATCTTTTCTATCTCCAAAGCTGTCATCTCAGGACTTCTAAAGGAAGAAGACAGAGGACATCTTACCTATATCATCCTATCAGAGCTCCAGTTTTTCCAGCTCAATCCTTTCACTTATTTTAGAGTGTACATATTAAGTTTTTAAAGCCCTTCTCCTAGTAATACAAACCTCTTATCTAATATCTCTCCTTCTCTCCCTCCATCTTTCACTCTCTCTCTCTGTCTCTCTGTCTCTGTCTCTCTCTCTCTCTCTGAAATCCTATCTAGCACTTTCCTGAAGATGGGACCACATCTTATTTGACTTGGATCCAAAGCCACTAGAATGAGGTTTGACACATAGGCCCTTGTATTAGTTGCCTAGAGCTACCATAACAAAATATCACAAACTAGATGACTTAAAAGAGCAGAAATCTCTTATCTCATAATTCTGGAGGCTGGACGTTTGAAATCAAGGTGTCACAGAGCCATGCTCCTCCTGAAACCAATAGGAGAATCGTTTCTTGCCTCTTCCTAGCTTCTGGTGGTTTTCCAGCAAACTTTGGCATTCCTTGGCTTGTAGATGCACCACTCTAATCCTCCATCTTCACGTGGTCTTCTCCCTGTGTCTCTGTGTTTTCCCATGGCCATCTTCTTATAAGGGAACAGGTCATATTGGATTAGGGCCCACCCTACTTCAGTATGACTGCATTTGACTAGTTATACATGTATGCAATGACCCTATTTCCAAATACGGCCACATTCTGAGGGACTGGAGATAAGGACTTCACCATATCTTTTGGGAACACAGTGCAACCCTTAAGAGCCCTCAGCTAATGTTTTTGCAATAAAAAGAAAGGATGAATAAATAAGTTCCATGATGAGAGAAACCAAAAAATCATATAGCTCTTACCCTCTACCTCTTTCCCTTTCTAAGCCTCCAAACTGTGGCCCATCTCTGCATTGTCCTTTCATCAGCCAACTAACAAACAAGACTCTCTTCCGATGAAACCCAGGAGTCTTAGCGCTTTTATAAAGAACTAGAAAGTACAAAAAATCCAAAGGACTAAATCTCTAATGAAGTGATTTCAGGGAACCATTTTGTTTGATGTGTTGCCCAAACTTTTTTTTTTTTTTCTTCTAAATATTTTTGTGTTGTGTACATTCTTTATATTTTGTTGTAACATATTATTTGAGAACAGATTCCATTAAAGATTTTCTTTTTCTTTAAGCCATCTCTTACTCAGGAAGTGACCTGAAGGGCTGGCATTGGAGCCTGTTTCATCTCGGCCTGGGTCAGGGCGGGTGTGAGGGGTGTGGGTACGACAGCAGGGGGGTGGGTCTACGATGTATGTGCTACAGATGGGACATTTGCGCTCAGCACCAGTGTCTCCAGCTTGGTGGTTCTTAAGCTTTCTTGAATTACTGAGTGTTCTTTTTTAAAAAAATTTTTATTGGCGTATAGTTGATTTACAATATTGTGTTAGTTTCTGCTGTACAGCAAACTGATTCAGCTATACATATACATATATCCACTCTTTTTTGCCCGAACTCTTTAAACCCAATACAATAAGAAGGGGCCCGCTCCTGGAACACTTTGATTTTATAGAAATGTTCAAACTAATGATCCCTAGTACATTACCTAGTCATGTCTCTAGGAAGGAAATCTTCTAACCCTTTGAGGCATGCTAGAAACTTAAGCAGAGTGGGCGGTCATGAAAGAAGCTTCACTCTGAGTGTCTGGCTCATGTCACTTCATGACTATGTGTTTATAGCCTCCTCCTCTTTCTTTGCCTTCCTCTCTTTACCCGGTCAGACTTGAGGCAGTCCTCCTGAGAGTGTGGAGGCGATAGGAAACAAAATGTCGGGACCTCACTGATCTCTCTATGAGCATAGGAGCTCGGGGCAGCACTGCACCAGGAGACAGTGAGTAACCCAAAAGTGGAAGACCCACCCACCTGGTGCCCCGAAGTCTCCAGAGCTATCCCTCAGTTCCCAAGGGGACCCTGAACTGCAGCCTTGGGGTGGGGAAGATATTTAAGTTTCATTTAGCAAGCTGCAGCTGCAGACTCCTAGACAGAATCTAAGAGAGAAGGAAGAAGGTATGAATCACAGAAAAGGATAATCGCTGGTTTCATGAGCACATGTGAGTCACCTGAGAGTACCCTAGAAATAGTGTGGGGACTTAAGGTCCTGCACTAACAGGCAAAGACTGGAGCCAGGGAACTACTGTGTATGCCTGTTATTGGGATCTAGATTTACTCCAAGGTAATGTGGCTGGGAATGTAGGAAGGCAGGCATATGGAAAAACCGTGTCCCCTGAGGTAGAGCAGCTTGTTTAGCTCACACAACGAATTGAGTCTAGAGCTGAGAACGGGATCCACATTTCTTGGATCTCTCTAATGCTACTCCCACTTCTCATGCCACCTCTCTTCACCTGCAAGACTTCTTCATTCTTATAAATGAGACAGTCAAACTTTAGCTTTTAAAAAATTAAAAGGATTTTCAGAATCTTTCAGAAATGAAACCTGGTGAGTAGTGAACCATATACTCTGAAAAAGTTGACAAAGAATCTGTAGAAAATTCATCAAGTTCTCTACCTAGACCCAGAGAGTCAAATCATTATTATGTTTCAGTGGTTACTTTCTTTTGATTTGTCCTGCTAGATGGTGGATGCCCTCAAAGTCTGACTTCTCTGGAAAATTAAACTAAAATTAAAAACAAAATTTTATTTTTTGCTGAGGAGTTTTAGTGTGTCTGTGTATTAATCGGCACTGGATATCAATTTCTTGTAACTATTAATGGAAACCAGAAGTGTGTTAATTTAAGAGATGGCAGGATTTTGTTTTAAGGTTATCTTGGGTCATGCTCTGGGAATTACGTTATCTAAACTTCCAATGAGGCATTTCTGGAGGAAAGTGGGGTTTTGTCTAGTTGTTTTCAAGATTTTTCTCTTTGCCTTTGGCTTTCTGTAGTTTTGGTGTGCTGGGTCTAGCTGTGCATTTCTATATATCTTTCTTGGATTTGTTTGGCTTCTTGAATCTGTGGATAAATATTGTTTATCAGGTTTTTAAAAAATTCCCAGCCATTTTTATATGTGCCAGTGTCTCATATTCTCTGCCTCAGCTTCTTTCTCCTCTCCTTCTGGGATTAAAGTTAAAAGTATGTTAGGCCTTCTAAGTCTATTCTCTTATCTCTTGCTCTTTTTGTCTTTTTATCTTTCCATGTTGCATTCTAGGGAACATCTTCTGATCTATTCCCTGGTTCAATAATGTGTCCATCAGCTAAATCTCTTTAATGAATTCTCAATTATTTTCCATTTTTTTGATATGAGTTTCTTCTCCCTGTAGCTATTTCCAAGTTTGTCTTTCATTTCTTTAAACATAGTAAATATAGTCGGCTTGTAGTCTGTAGCTGGTAATTAGTGTTTGAAATCTTTGTAGGCCTACTTCTATTCTTATTGTTTCTTTCTTATGGTGATTTGTTTTTTAATGCTAGGTCATCTTTGTGCTGGTCATTGTTAATGAAAATATTTTCAGGAATAATGTGAGGAGATGATAAAAGTATCTTCCTCCGATAAAATCTGTGTAGTTTCCAGGTACCTGGGGCACAACAAGTCTAGAACTGCCTTAAATCCAATTCAGGGCTCAGGGTCTCAGTGCCACCCAGGTGAATTGAAACCTGGATGCAAATCTTTGTAAAAACTGGTTAACTTCTTGTCCAACTTATTCTGAGGATAGTCCCTCTAAAGGGTCACAGCTTTTTTTTAAGGTCTCTTCCTTAATTCTGAACTTTTTATATGCCCTGAGCTTTGATTTATGTCCATTTCACTCCACAAGGCTGTCAAAACAAAAGTTAAAGTTTACCTGAATTTTCAAATGCCCCAGAGCAAAAGCAGCTTCTGTTCTAGCTTACTTCCTGAGGCTCCCATTTTCTCTTTTAATTTTAACCTCACAATTCTTTACTGTCATGTTAGGTCATCACCGCTTTTAAGTGAGTTTTGCCCATTATTTTTAGTTGTTGTCATCAAGAGAGATGATCTCAATAACCTAGCCTACTATTCTTAGAAACTGGAAGTTTACAGGTGAATTTTTGAGAGTATTCTGGCAAAATACAGTAGAAAGTTGAACTTATGGTCTTTCCAGTGACATTTCCCAAAAGGGGAATCGACAAGATGTCCACTCTTTGGGTAAACCATTTGAAGATGTGTCCTGAGGACACATCAGCAAGGAGGCTTGGCTCTCTGGCTTTCCAGAGTTAAGGACAAATGAGAGTCACCTCTGAGATCATGAAACATCTTTACTTGGCAGAGTCCAGCACTTTCAAGGCAACCACTCAGTTTTTTAGCTTATATGCTATAAATTCTCTGGTGAAGGACAGAGCTCCTCTGACCTGTATACATGCACACTTACATTCTGTGGGCGGTTCAAAACACATTGCTACTCAGAGAGAGGGAGGCTGATGAAGGCAGAGGGCTCTACCTATCTAGATTCCTTGGTAAGCAATCAATCAATAAGTATTTACTAAAAAACCATTTTATTTACTGCTTGCTTCTGTACTTTTCACTATGCGGGACCAGAGGTATAATATATAGACAGAGCCCTGAACTCAGGATGAAGCTAGGATCACAGATTGCATGAACTTGCTATGTCCCCTTAGTCTCCTTTAATCGCCACAGTTCCTCAGTTTCTCTTTGTCTTTCATAAACTTTAGACATTTAAAGAATCTCTAAACTTAGGTTTGTCTGAGGTTTCCTCTGATTAAATTCAAGTTTTACATTTTTGCAAGAATACCACAAAAGTAATATTGTATACTCTCAGTGTATCATGTTAGAGGACATGTGATGTTGATTTGTCCCATTACTGTTGAGGTTGACTTTGATCTCTCAGTTAAAGTAGGATTTGCCAGGTTTCTCCACTGTAAAGTTACTATTTTTCTCTTTGTGATTAATAAATATCTTGTGAGGTTAATCAATTTTATGTAATTATCCTGTTTCTCATTATACTTCAACCCACTAAGTTTAGCCTTCATTGATGATTCTTGACTGAAACAGTTATTACTGTGACATTTGCCAAATAGTGATCATTTATTTCCATCACTTTTTACATTTATTAGTTGGAATTCTACTCTAACAAAGAGTTTTTATTCCTTCCCCATTTATTTATTTATTAAGTTATTCATATCATCATGTGTTCATGGTTTCTACTCTATGGGTATTGATCCATCATATTCTGTTACAAATGTTGGTGTCCCCCACATCCAGTTGATAGGCTGAACCCCTCACCCTCAATGGTATTTGAAAATAGGAGCCTTTGGGAGGTAACTAGAGTTAGATGAGGTCATGAGGGTGAGGCCCTCATGATGGGATTATTGCCCTTATAAGAAGGTACACCAAAAGCTTGCTCTCTCTCTCCATGGATGCACAAATAAGAGGTCATGGGCTTCCCTGGTGGCGCAGTGGTTAAGAGTCCGCCTGCCAATGCAGGGGACACGGGTTCGTGCCCCGGTCCGGGAAGATCCCACATGCCACAGAGCGGCTAGGCCCGTGAGTCACAACTGCTGAGCCTGCGCGTCTGGAGCCTGTGCTCCGCAACGGGAGAGGCCCGCGCACCGCGATGAAGAGTGGCCCCCGCTCACCGCAACTAGAGAAAGCCCTCGCACAGAAACGAAGACCCAACACAGCCATAAATAAATAAATAAATAAATTTAAAAATGGTCCACATCAAAAAAAAAATCTTTAAAAAAAAGCTTCAGGGCTTCCCTGGTGGCGCAGTGGTTGAGAATCTGCCTGCCAATGCAGGGGACACGGGTTCGAGCCTTGGTCTGGGAAGATCCCACATGCCACAGAGCAACTGGGCCTGTGAGCCACAATTACTGAGCCTGCGCGTCTGGAGCCTGTGCTCCGCAACAAGAGAGGCCGCGATAGTGAGAGGCCCGCGCACTGCAATGAAGAGTGGCCCCCGCTTGCCGCAACTAGAGAGAAAGCCCTTGCACAGAAACGAAGACTCAACACAGTCATAAATAAATAAATAAATAAATAAAAGAACATGAATTTCTTTAAAAAAAAAAAAAAAGCTTCAGCTTGAAAACCTCTAACCTTCCAATGTTTACTTTCTAAAAAAAAAAAACCCCTGCATTTTTACTACCCCCCCACCAATGTTTACTGTTTTTGAAATTATATTTTACACTTTTTTGTTTTGTGTATCTCTTAACTACATATTGTGGATATAGATGATTTTACTACTTTTGTCTTTTAACTTTCCTGCTAGCCTTATACATGGCTGATTTACTATCTTTATTGCATATTTGCCTTTACCAATGAGATTTTCCTTTCATAATTGTCATGTTTCTAGTTGTGGCCCTTCCACTTTTGCTTAGATAAGTTGCCTTAACATTTCTTGTAAAGCTGGTTTGGTGGTGCTGAACTCTTTTAGCTTTTGTTTGTCTCTAAATCTTTTGATCTCTCCATCAAATCTGAATGAAAAGCCTTGCCGGGTAGAATATTCTTAGTTGTAGATTTTTCCCTTTCATCACTTTAAATATACCCTGCCACTCCCTTCTGGCCTGCAGACTTTCTGCTGAATAGTCAGCTGATAGCTCTATGGGAGTTCCTTTGTATGTAACTTGCTGCTTTTCCCTTGCGGCTTTTAATATTCTCTCTTTATCTTTAATTTTTGCCACTTTAACTACAATGTGTCTTGCTGTGGTCCTCTTTGAGTTGATCCTATCTGGGACTCTCTGTGCTTACTGGACCTGGATGTCTGTTTCCTTTCCCAAGTTAGGGAAGTTTTCAGCTATTATGTCTTCACATAAGTTCTCTGCCCCTTTCTCTCTCTTGTCTAATTCTGGGACTCCTATAATGCAAATGCTACGCTTGATGTTGTCTCTTAAACTGTCGTCATTTCTTTTTTTTTTCTTTTTTCTGTTCAGCTTCAGTGATTTCTACTACTCTGTCTTCCAGTTTGCTGATCCATTTCTCTGTATCATCTAATTTACTATTGATTCCTTATAATGTATTTTTCATTTCAGTTATTGTATTCTTCCTCTCTGTTTGGTTCTTCTTTATATTTCCTAACCCTTTGTTAAAAACTCCTAACTTCTCCCTCTCTTCATCCAGTCTTCTCCTGAGTTCTTGGAACATCTTTATAATCATTATCTTGAATTCTGTAAAGTAGATTGCCTATCTCCACTTCACTTAGTTCTTCTGAGATTTTATCCTGTTCCTTCATTTTGGACATATTCCTCTGTTGCCTTACTTTGCCTAATTTGCTGATTTTATTTCTATGTATCTTGTAGGTAGGTTATGTTTCCCGGCCTTGGAGAAGTGGCCTTTGGTAGGAGATGTCCTATGCATCCCAGGAGCTCTGCTGTCAGTGTCTATGCCCCCAGATTGCCTCCTGCCTCTTCGGGAGGTCCTCCAAGATTTGCAGGTAGGTCTGACCCAGGCTCCTTTCAAATTACTGCTTTTGCCCTGGATTCCAGAGCATGTGAGATTTTGGGTAGGCCCTTTAAGAGTGGAGTCTCTATTTCCCTCAGCCCTCTGGCTCTCCTGAAAGTAAGCCATGCTGGCCTTCAAAGCCAAACATTCTGGAAGCTCACATTCCTGGTGCAGGATCCTCAGGCTTGGGAGCCTAATGTAGGACTCAGACTACTCACTTCTTGAGGAGAACCTCTATCATTGTAATTATCCTCTCATTTGTAAATTGCCCACCTGAAGGTATAGGTCTTGACTATACCATATCTCTGCCCCTCCTACCCATCTCATGGTTACTTCTTTATATCTTTAATTGTAGAAGATCTTTTCTGCCAGTCTTCCAGTTTTTCTCATCAAGAGTTGCTCTATAAATAGTTGTAATTTTGGTGTGCCCATGGAGGAGATGAGCTCAGGGTCTTCCTACACTGCCATCTTGGCCACTCCCTTATTAGGTGATCTTACAGTATTTGGCTGGAACATCCTTCAATCAATGACATTTTATACCTACATCTATTAATAGATGAGTGATCTCAAGTGAAGCAATTCATCAATTCTGATTTTTTTAATGTAGGTTTTATTCAGGGTTTGAACCACAATCTAAGAAAGTAATATCCTTGGGCACTGTTTTGATTCACTGCAGACTGATCTCCCAGGGTTGCTTTTTAGTATCATGAAATTGATCTTTTTGGAAGGACACAATAAGAAGAAGCCTTATATCTTATAAGCCTTAGATATAAGCAGCCTTATATCTATATTTGCAGTGGAGTTATTATTGAAGTTATTGTGTGCTATATCTTTAAGTGTTCCCTACACGAAGTCCTCTGAGTAATTTCTTTCAGAACTGAATGTTATAAAGTGTTGCTTGGCCTGAGAAAGTTAAGTTTTCTTCTTTTGGACTTTTCTTTGGGGCTATGTTTTCCAGGAAGCTCAAAGCTGATTTTGTGTGTATACGTGTGTGTGTGTGTGTTCATTTTCATTTTATCTGATCCTGACTTTTAGTATATTTTTGATTATTAGATTATGTGTGTTGCCTAAAAGCACCCTCAAATTCTTCATAGTCTCAAAGCATGGGAAAAACAAATAAGCAATTAAATAGTAAATTTAAAATGTTTTGATATACAATTTTTTTTCTTGAAATGCCATAGTCTGATTTATTTGTATCTGTTGAAAAAGTGGTCCTAAATTGTTTGTGAGAGTCAGTGGCAAATAGAGACTGGGGGAACAGCCAGAAAGCTCTAAGAGTATAAAAATACAACTTTAGTTAGGGATAAGTGGTTTCTCAATTGGGTGCATCTAGTCACTGCTCTTTTCTCAGATTTAGGAATATCCATTGTTTTCCATTCCCACTGAGGTCTACCTTCTGGTATGGTACTTCCAAAGTTTCAAAATTTTTGCCAACAAGGCTGTTGAAAGCAGGGATATAAATGGTATTTACAGTGTAATGTCCATGGACTTTGTTGCCAAACTCTATTACAAGTGAACTTCCAGGAATATTTGTGCTATTGGGAAGAGCTTCTACTGTTTTCAAGGCTTTCAGACAATTGTATGCAAGTTTAAGATTTGATGCTTTCTTTTCTACATTGACAAAAAGAAGTTACACCCTCATTAAGACACATGTAGTTTTAGTATTAGTTGAATTCACATTTCTGTTTTAAGCATATTTACACTAATCCTCCAAGAAAAGGCTTAGAGAAAATTATGATTAAAATATTTATAGGACAATGCTCATAAACATACCAGCTGATTGATTGAAAAATAAAAAGAATCTAAGATTGCAGCGGTAAAAGAAAGTTGACAGAAGGTGACCTCTTTATGCATTACAACCTGAGAAATCGTCTCCTACTCATTCATTCATTCATTTATTCAACAAATATTTATTGAGAACATACTTTGTACCAGGCACCTTCTACTCTATTTCTAACATGAAAACAATGAAAATATATAAACCAATATTTTATAATGCCAAACTCACAAGGAAAGTGTTAGTAACGTGTGGTTTTCTATAAAACAGACATAGTTTCAGAAAAGTTTTATATCCAAACATGAATATCTCTAATGAGACTGATTGGAGACATTTATCATTTCAATTAGACAACTCAATTATTCACTGAATAATCTGTCAGGTTCCTCATAATTTTTATTTTTCTTCCTGATGATAGACCAACATAATATTTTTATTATTAAAAATGGATATGTGCCCATTGTAAAATATTGAAAATATTGAAAAAATAAGAAAATGAACTTTACCCACAACCCTACCTCTCATATATAAATATTGCTAATATTCTTCTATGTTACTTTCTAATATTTTATGTATTTACATGTGTTGTTCATTGCAAACAATTTTGTTCATTGGGAACAATTTTATATCTCGTTTTATTCTCTTAGAATTATTTTCTGAACAGTTCCTATATTATGAATAATTTTTTAAAGAATGCTTTAAAGAGATATCAATATTCTATCAAATGATCTTACCATAATTAACTTGAATGATGAATATTTAGATTGTTTCACTCTTCACTACTATTGAAATTACTATTAAAATTCCAAAGTTATCCATTCTACAGGCTCTCATACAACTGCCAAGATAAACCCAATACTAAATAAGAGTATTTTACCAGCTTAAAACAGAGGCAGCTCTCATAGGAAATAGAAAGGGAGATGATGAGCATCGTTCAGTTAGTTCCTCAAATTTTTTTTTTTTTTTTTTTGGCCACACTGCACCGCTTGCAGGATCTTAGTTCCCCGACCAGGGATTGAACCCATGTCCCCTACAGTGGAAGCACTGAGTCTTAACCACTGGACCACCAAGGAATTCCCCTCAAACATTTTAAGCGTTCAGTTACACGAGGAGTTTGGAATTCTGTCGTAATAGTCTTCCTCATGGTAATTGATGAAGCAAGATATGAATATTAGGACTCTATGTGTCCTAATAGGATGGAAGATAGTGCAATATTGTGAAAAGTTCATAGATTCTGGAATCAGAAAGGATTGGCTTTGAATTCGGAGTATTTGACCTTGAACAACATCTACAAAATGGGGATAATAATAACTTTGAATGATTCTGGTGAAGAATATACTAACTAATGTATGTAATGTGTCTAATACAGTGTCCATCTATAATAAATGCTCAATTTATTGTAGATTAATTATAATGAATAATAATGGCTATTATTTTTAAGTTATATATACATGTATATGTATATTTCATTATTTAATAAAAATCATTCTATTGGGCAAGGCAATGTCTTTTACCTGACTTTAGTGACCCTATGCAGATATTCCAGAGGACAGTGACTTGCAAAAATTTCTTCTCATGTGAATCAAAAGCCTACAAACTCTTCAAAACAACAATTTCTCCATTAGTTGTGAAATAGATGTCTTAACAGAAACTGTTAGCAGAGCAACTGATCAGTAACAAAAATTGATCTATTTGTCACTAAGGACAGCAATTGGAAGTTAAAAGCCTCCACCCCAGGAATGGATTTTCTATCCTCTAGTGTCATACAAACCACTCAGAGATTGTGTTTTATCTTTTCCATTAAAACAACTCTAAAAGATAAATTAATATTTATTAATTAACTAGAAAGCAGGACCTGGGGCTTCTGCTCTTAAACAATAAATTAGTTGGAAGGAGGAGGAGCATTGGAACATCACCTCCAAAGTGCCCTCATGACTGCAAAAGGGCTGCCTGGTCATAATGGACACCTTTAAAACTCCTAGCCTAGTGTCACCGTGCATGCTGGGAGCCATAGATACATAGGTGTGGACATCGTATTTTCTTCCTTTGGGGACCATGAGTGTTTATCAGGAACCAGAAACCACATTTCCAACGTTTAAACCAATGAGTCTCCACTCTGCCTGTGTAAGAAAATTTCCTGGAGAGATTTTAAAAACACCAGTGATGGCCCCCCACAAATAAATCAGAACCTATGGGGAGCATTTTGGTTTAGGCCAGTGGATATCAAACTTTAGCATACATCAGAATCACCTGGAGGGCTTGTTAAACCACAAATTGCTACCCCACATCTAACACAGTGCTTTTGCCTAGTGTAAGTGCTCTAAAAATATTTGCTGAATAAACAGTGTTAGATTTGCATTTGAAAAGAGCAAACTTCTAGGACAAGGTAGATTAACTGGTGTCCCTGGATGGAATTTTCTGCAGTGTTTCATGGGCATGTGCGTCTGTACACTCAGAGGCCAGCTCCTTACTTTCATCAGATTCTTAAGAGGGGGTGGGGTTCCGTGATCTAGAAATGTTACAAGGCACTCTTATAGGAATTAAATGTTATATCTTCATGAGTAGAATGAAGAAAAAAAGTAGTCTTTTGTTTTTCAAAAAAACTAACTTCAGTATTGACTAGCACAAAAAGCATTTCATCTCGTTAAAAGTAATCAATTAGCCACTAAAGACACTAGCCTCTCAATCTAAGAGCCAATGTGTACTCTGCCTCTCTCACATTGTTGACGTGGAGAGGAAACAAAAGATGTGAACATGATTTGAAAACTATTTCATCAGTGCTTTGTATTCTCTTCCAATACACTGCATGCCTAGTTTTACTCCTGATGCCCAGTTTTACCCTGTGCACCCAATAAATGCTTGTTAAGTGGGAGACTGTAAATGGGCCTGCCCAGCGTTTCTCAAATTGTGGTCTGTGTACCACCTGCCAATGAGTCACCCAGTGGATGAGTTAAAAAAGCAGATTTCTAGGACCCCATCCCTGGTCTAGCAAATTAGAATCTGTGTGGAGGGGGGAAGTGAGTGAAGAGGACCCGGATTCTGACTTTTCTCAAACTTCTCAAATGATTTTGAAGCAGATGAAAATTTGAGAACCACTGAACTAAGCTGACATTGGCATTGCCAGTCCTCATTGAAATCTCCCTAGTAGGTAACTTACCTCCTTGGGCAGAGGAGAAGCAAGTTCAAAACAGGAAAACATCCCCTGCACATTTTACTGACTTGAATCCCGTCATAGGGTCCTTAGAGATCCATCTCAGAGTGGACACACTACCCAAAAAAGGTAGTAAATTTCCTGCAAAGCAATTTCCCAAGAAGGGCTTCAGCTTTCTTATCAAGATTTAGGCTTGTGTGGATGTCTAGATCTGGCTGAATAAAATATTACCTGCCATGACTGCTACCAGTCACGCTGAATGTAGGCTGTGCAAAATGTCCATGTGGAAATAGAAAAGTAGGCTGGCCCTTTCTGAGTAACGAAGGCCATGAATAATGCACAGAGAATGCAGTTTCTTTTCATGTACTTCTTACTGTGCTAATATTTGTGAACACTTTAAAAAGTAGCAAATGCAGGAAAAATAGGAGGGGGCATACCTTAAAATATATATCAAGCAAAGAGTTCAACAACTTAGACATTGCTTTCTCATATAGTGGTATATGATTACGGGAGAGAATGATGAATAAGGTGATATCTCTGAAGATCGGGTAATAAGATTAGCTCACGCAGGGAGAGCTTGCTTGGTGTCAAAGCTGTGTTAAGTATTTTACATTTTTATCTTATGAAACCTCATTAATTTGCCACTTAATACAATGTTTTTTAATAAAATTAAATGTGGAAGAAAGTTAAGAAAACATGGACAAGCACTCCAGATGCTTCGAGCCAACAGGTGAAGCCAGAAATCCTGCTTTGTCCTCAAGGTTATTAGTTTCAGCTTCTATGAGGTCATCTGTCAGACGAGTTTGTTGGGCAGGGTTACGGTTTGATGAGCCACCAGGTGAAATGGCTTAGGGAAGCACAAGGTAGCCCTCTTGGGAAAGAAAAACAAACACGTTTGGAACATCTAGTGCTATTTGCTATTTCCACCTGTGACGCTGCAGATGGAGCTGCCAGCATTCCCATCAGAATGGAGGGGTCTAATCAGTCAATTAATATTTGAAAACTCTCCCCCATTTGCATAGTACATAATATAAGGCATCTTGTAGAAGGCGGGTTCCCTGTCTCAGAGGAGTTTATAATCTATTATGAGGAAAGGAGGATAAATTCCCATATGTTTTTACTTATAAACTTGTATGTTAACCCTAAAAAGCAACCTGAGCCTTACAGATTCGTGGGAAGGAATCAAGAGATGAAAAACAAAAGTAATGGGGCTCATGGAACCAGTTGGAGTGCCCTATCTTCGGAGGAGTCCCAGTGTCCGGGGTTGGTTAAGCATAAAGAGAGGAGTCATAGAAAGCACCCAACACCACCTCTGAGCTGGACCGAGAACAAGGGAAGAAGAAAATTAAGTCCCTGGTTACCAGCCTTGTCCAGGTCATGTTATGCTTTCCCGGCTCTGTCTGGGGGTTCTGCCATGTCTTCTCTCTGCATTATCAGCCTCATAGGACCCCTGTTCCTCCTCCCTCTTCCTGAACCTATACAGCCTGACACAGCTCCTGCAACATCAGACAGTGACAGAGGCACCAGTGATGTGTGAGGTTTCTGGCCTCCCAAAACCCAATATTCTACTTCATTCCCAACTCTGACTCTCCCCGGAGGTCTGAGTGTGTCCAGGGCACGGCTGTGCACCATATTCTCTCGGGAGTCCTCCAGTTCCTCTTTTCAGTAGCCTACGGTAACTTTAAAAATATATATATTTATTTATTTGGCTGCACTGGGTCTTAGTTGCCGCATGCAGGATCTAGTTCCCTGACTAGGGATCAAACCCGGGCCCCCTGCATTGTGAGCACAGAGTCTTAGCCACTGGACCACCAGGGACGTCCCTAGCCTATCGTAACTTAATGAAGCATGTTCTTAAGTCCAGCGGTGACCAAGAAGTGCTCCAGCCTATTGATAATAATGTGATAACAACAGGAGAACGTTATTACCTAGATCCCATATTCCAGGCAGCGAGCTTGATAATACTCAACTAGGATCATGGCATCAGGGGCATGCAAGGGTCTGTTATGCAACCACTTCTCTGTGGATACTTGCTGCTGATGTTAACCGTTCCTTTAGTCCCTTATTGGCTGCTTCTGCTGTGCCCCTCTGCTCTCGGGCAGCCAGATCACAAAGCTCTCTCCCATCCTCCTGCATCACCCCAAGGCTCCTCCAGGTCCACTGACCCACTCAGCCGCATCTCTAGAAGTGGGAGAAAACCCAAATCTCCCCTTACGATATCCCCCATTCTTCTCAGCGTGTTTTGGCATAAACATTAATGTGTGAGTTCTCCGGATTTTGCTCCTGATATTCAAAGATAAGATTTTCGAACTAAAACAAAAACAAATAATCAAATTTCATGGTACCCTCAAATACCTGGCTCTTGAAACTGAAAATCACGTTTTGAAGATTAACGTCTCCCTTACTGAGGGAGTTCAAGAGAATCTCCGTAGAGACCCAAAAGTCAACAATTTGACTCTTCTTTCTTTACCATTCATATCTTGAGAGCAGTCATGCTCAAAGCCATCTTTGATGCCAGAACAAAAGAAGGAGGCTGGATACTGAGAAATGCTGGCATTGGGTAGAGGGCTAAACTTCAGTTTTCTATCTGCAATTATCATCCTGGTACACAAGGAGGAAGCAAAACATAGAATTCAAAATTTGGTTGTTGTTTTTTTTTTTTTAAGCAGAAAAATGAGGATAATAGAAATATTGAGGACAGGCTGAGAGAGAGTGGGTCAATGATAATCTATTACAGATGAACTAAGGACAGATGGTACACTCCTTTTCCTCACTCTCTTTATTTAGTCTTGTTTAATCATTATTTTTTCATAAAGAGCATTTAGGTCAGAGTTCCTAGTTGTAAGCAAGGAAAGCATACTCCGGCCAATTAAGCTGAAAAAGGATTTTATTAAAAGGATCCCAGGCAGCTCAGAGAAGTGTTGGGTTGACTGGAAAACCAGGCTCAAGGCTTTCTGGGAACAAGCCCCCAAACATCACCACAGAGGGGGCCTGACAAGGGGGCCCTCACAGTGACTGCTGCCACCAGATGTTACTGTTTGTCCTGATGCCATTAAGTGGACTTTATCAAATCTGCAAATGCCATAGTCACCCATGACGCTTCTGTACCGGGATAACTGGTACAGTTATACCTGCATAACTGCCTTCCCCAAGCACTCACTGCCAGTTCAGCCTGACTGGAGGAACCCAGGAAATATAAGAATGCCATTTTGAAAGGGGGAGGAAGGTTTGCGGGGAGGTGTGAGAATCAGTTTTTCTGGGCTCTATCTACCCTTGTGAGGCTGCATAGTCCCCTAAATGTAGTGAGACTATTCAAAAGATGCTGGATGAGGAAACTCAATATATGAAGTCAGAAGAAGGTAGCGATAACACCACTGTGGAGAGATCACCAGGATATATGGTTATGTATGAAAGCAAGGGAGTATAAAAATAAATAATACGCTGCCCTTTGTGTAGCAAAGGAAGGAAATAAGACACAATATCCTCTTGCAAAAACAAACATTAGGAGGCTAAAGAAGACACCATGAAAAATGATTACCTATGGTTGGGAGAAATGAGGTGGAAGAGGAAGGATGGAAGGAAGATTTCTTATCTGGATCTGATTTCTGAGTCCTTACCTGCTAAAGAATATCATTTTATTTAAATCTCAATGACTGAAATTGAAAGCCAAACAAAACAAATGACCCTGGATGTATATTAAATTATTAGGGTTACTCCACAGAGGAAAGATGTATTTCAAGTAACTTTAAAAGAGAGTACCCTGGTGGCGCAGTGGTTGAGAATCTGCCTGCCAATGCAGGGGACACGGGTTCGAGCCCTGGTCTGGGAAGATCCCACATGCCGCGGAGCAACTGGGCCCGTGAGCCACAGCTACTGAGCCTGCGCGTCTGGAGCCTGTGCTCCGCAACAAGAGAGGCCGCGACAGTGAGAGGCCCGCGCACCGCGATGAAGAGTGGCCCCTGCTTGCTGCAACTAGGGAAAGCCCTCGCACAGAAACGAAGACCCAACACAGCCAAAAATAAATAAATAAATAAATTTAAATTCATTCTATTAAAAAAAAAAAAGAGTACCTTGACTGTACATTCTTTTTTTTTTCTTTTTCTTTTTTTTAATATTTATGTATTTATTTATTTAGGCTGTGCCGGGTCTTAGTTGCAGCATGCAGACTTCTTCTTAGTTGCTGCATGTGGACTGGACTCAGTTGCGGCTCACAGACTCTTAGTTGCAGCATGTGAACTCTTTAGCTGCGGCACGCATGCGGGGTCTATTTCCCTGACCAGGGATTGAACCTCAGCCCCCTGCCCTGGGAGCACAGAGTCTTACCCACTGGACCACCAAGGAAGTCCCAACTGTACATTCTTACTTGGATGTACTCTAAGGGGAAGAAAATCTATGGAAAAATAATGTTTTAACTTTTTTCAGTGGTAATACTGGTATTGTTTTTGTTTTAATTTTTGTGTTCTTTGTTTTCTTTTATTGGGGTATAGTTGTTTTACAATGTTGTGTTATGGTATTGTTTTTAAAAGTAGTTTCTTTACATTATAGGATGAAATATAAGTGGAGGGAGATAAAACTATAAAATTAAAGAAATTAAGGAAAAATATTGTAATGACAAGATTAGAAATACCCATATGAACTCATTTTTTAAAAATATGTATTTTTTAACTTTGCTCACTGAAATATCTAAGATATGATATCACTGCATTTGCCTTTAGCACTCTTAGAACAGGAATTTTTGTTTCTCATACCAAGGATTCAGATTTGGTGCCCCAAAGCAAGCAAGAACACTTTCAAAGACTAATGGAGTCATGTGCAAAGGACCCAGGAGCCAGCTTAAAGGGTCTTCCACTGGTTATATTTGTGATGGTTTGAAACCTCCCCCCTCCATAATTGTAGTTTATTGAAATTCATTGAATTTATAAAAATCCATGAATCCATAGTGATACTAACAGAAGGAAAAGTCAGAAAAAAACAAACAAATGACACTCTCTCTTCACCATTTGAGGCAGTTATTAAATTAACTCTTCTTGGGGGGGGCAATTATTTTCCCTCTACCCCTCTAGGTTCTTAGCTGAGACCCCTCTGTAATAAAAGACAGATTAACAGGAGAAAAACAAACAGAAGTTTAATAGCATGTATACCTCCTGTATAAGTGGGAGATACCCAGTGTGAAAGGATTTCAACCTAAAATGGAAACAGAATATATGAAATGGAGAATCTCACGCATGCCCCCTCAGAAGAATGGAACTTAAGAAATAAGAGACTGATTTCCTGTGAATGCCTGGTTTACAGAAGTCCAAGACTTATCTCCTGACCAAAGAACATCTGCCGGGAATTCCTCCCCACCCTCAAGCCAATGAAATTACTGCTTTAACTCTGGCTGGACTTCCCCTTCTTTGAGCTCCTTGCCCAGAAGTACAACCCACCCCAAATCTTCAACGGACCTGCCTGTGTTTCCCAGATTGCAATTCCTTGGCTATTCCCAAATAAACCCAATTTCTGGTAATTTGAGCTCACCTCAATTTACCTCCTTATTTAGGCTGACATTCAATGGTGTCAGAATGTGAGATCTGAAGGAAATGACCCCCTGAAGGGACAATGACCCTTGGAATCCAGCAAAGTATTTGCACTGAATGCCTTGAGCTCAGTGCTTCCCTGGGTCACCTTCTGCTTCTGATTTGATGGGTCTCCTCCTGGATTTTGAGCTCCCTCCTTTTGGTCTAATTCTCTGACTTTATTCAGGATTTGGATAAGGACAGATTGTCCTTCTGCTGAGTACTCTTCTGGTTTCTGAATTAGAGTGTGCTTGGTTTAGACTTAAACTGTGAATTTCCCTGAGAGCAAAACTAAAATCAGCAGGCACCAGTCAAGAACCTAAACAGTGTTAAAGAACTTGTCACCTTTATTTGAGAGAAAATTGTCTCCAAAGCACAAGATTCCCATGTAAGGATAATGGGGTCACGGGTGAGTAAGTTTGACAACAGGTCTCTAGCCACCTGCAAGAAAATTCCCTCCAAGGAGGAACAGCTGGTCATGGGTCAAATAGGGCTAAGGCCATCTACCAGGAAAAAGAAGTATCCTGTGAAAGGCATACTATCAAAAAATACCCAAGTCCCAACCCTAAGCATACCCCTTAAGCTATCTAGAACTTTTTTCTTTGCCCTCAGGAAAACTCCAAAAATGACATCTCAGTCATCTAAATGTTCTAAGGGT
The DNA here is from genome assembly GCF_965194805.1 of Balaenoptera borealis. Taxonomy (NCBI): domain Eukaryota; kingdom Metazoa; phylum Chordata; class Mammalia; order Artiodactyla; family Balaenopteridae; genus Balaenoptera; species Balaenoptera borealis. The sequence continues at coordinate 31,478,056 of NC_138873.1, forward strand.
GGCCCCCCTTTAGGAACCTCAGCCAGTTTTATGTTAAAAAAATTATGGACTTCCTGGTGGTCCAGTGCCTAAGGCTCTGTGCTCCCAATGCAGGGGGCCTGGGTTCAATCCCTGGTCAGGGAACTAGATCCCACATGCTGCAACTAAGAGTTCACATGCCATAACTAAAGTTCCTGCATGCCGCAACTAAAGATCCCACAAGCTATAACGAAGATCCTGCGTGCTGCAACTAAGACCCGGCGCAGCCAAATAAATAAACATATAAATAAATATTTAAAAAAATTATGGTCTCTCTTTATGTGCATGGATCAATCTTATTAAAGACAACCTTGAATTACAATGGCCTTATGAAGAATGTTCCAATTAGACAAGATCATTTATTTAAGAAGTTCATTTGAAAGCAAGGGCTCCCAAATCAAACAGAATGGGATACCTATTTTAATTGGCATGCAGAAGCCTCCAAAACCTTCAAAATTCCAAAGTAACTTTATTCAAAGATTCCTTGAAAAAGGCTAATGAAAAATTAAAGATACAAGCGGTACCTAAAACAAAAGACTATAAGACACACGTAACATCTACTGCTTCCTTCTACCCTTTACTTGAGTACTCATTCTACTAATTTTCTGTCTGAATTGTCTCTCCACTCTGAAGAGGCTACACAACCATTAAAAAAAGTCCACCAATTTAGTGGCCTTACAGACACCCCTATATCTACCCTCAAAGTTCCCCCTTATGGGCCCATATCAGTGTTGACGGGACTCCAAGGGGTTCTCCTGTAACTGCTACTAGTTATTCCCTTAAACAGCCAAAGGGAAACTAAAATTAAAATCATTGGAAAATCTTGACAAATTCTGGTAAATACTGGAGCTACGCTCTCTACTTGAAACCCAACTTACTCCAGAGCCTACAGATTAAATCCTAGGAAAACTGACAGAAGGATGAGAATTCTTTTGATAGTCAGCTCTCCCAAATCTCTGTCTGTACTGCCCAGTCTAGAAAGGAAAATAAAATTTCACATTGTCCCTACTTTTCCAAATCCAGACCTATCAGTTATTGCTCCTTTCTTTCCCAGGGACAGCTGTTACCTTCCTGTTTGTTTCATTTTGTATCCTGAGAACTTGGCTTGGCAAGCATCAGGTTGGGGACCCCAAAATGTGGTGGAATAGAAATATGGGTTGCACCACATTTGTAGCTTGGGTCCTACCAATTATTGCCAGCCCTCAGAGGAATTGTCTAAGTCTTTCGTTTCGTTTCTTTTCTTTTCTTTTCTTTTCTTTTCTTTTTTTTCTTTTCTTTTCTTTTCTTTTCTTTCTTTCTTTCTTTCTTTCTTTCTTTCTTTCTTTCTTTCTTTCTTTCTTTTTCTTTATTCCTTTCTTATTTTGGGGGTGGTTCGGTGTTCTCTTTGTTTGTCTCGACTGAGATCTGACAAGTTATTTGAAAGGATTTTTTTCAGTAGCTCTATGGTCAAAAGTTGGCCAAACTGGCAGCTGATATTCAGAGCCTGATAGAAACTTCTTTTAAGGCATCCTTCCCTAAGCTAAATGAAACTATGTACCCAAAGGGAAAGAAAAATCTTCCAAAGACAAAGCTCTAAGTCTCAAACAGAGGAATATTTTATTTCTATCTAAGTTGAAGATTTCCCTGATCTAAAGAAGCAAATTGAAGATAATATAGTCAGATGGGTGGATCAACCTATGATGTCACTGAAGCTGCAACCCAATCCCTCGAGGAATTAGAAACAATTGTACTTGTTTACGAATCTAATCTTTACAAGAATGGGAATTCAGCTCTAGAAGCAAATCAAAGCCCACCTATCCTTTTTACCAATCCCAAAACCACCCCCTAGTCATCTCAAAAGGTTTGCAGATATTGTATTTTTAAAAAATCTGAATTTAAGAAACAAAAGTCCTTCTTGGAGGAACTTGCATTTTCCCTGTGCCTTTGAGATGTAAATGTTCTACTTGATTTTCCCTTGGAACTCTTAATTGTGTCGTATCTTTGAAATGCAAACCTCAAGGAGGTCATTCTTATCAGAAGGGAGGGAAGAAAGGAAAGCTGCTTAGAATCTAGGCAAATGAAAAATCTTAAAACTCCACAAATGTTAATAAAAAATTTAGGCTGTCTGAACAGATAAACCTATGCCATCAGCCAGAAACACTATTTGGATCAAACTGTTCTTTTATAAGCTAGTGAGTTTTGCATTATCTTACCTATCTCACGGCTAAAATTTTAAAACAAAAATTATAAGATTTCTGTTTTCATCTGTCTATATGTTTATGTATGTCTATGTATGTACGTTATAGATGTGTGATATTTTTCTACCTGCAGATGGTATTGCCAACATTAATTTGTAAAAGAACTCTATGTAATTGGCTTAAAGAAAAATAAGTGCCTATATGAATTAAGGATTTCTAGACTCTCAGAAATATTGAAAGTAACCCAAATGTTTTCTCAAGTTCACATGATCTAGGATAAGTCTCTAGTGTCTACTGAAAAAAATGCACAATCTAAAAGTTGATAATTATGTTTTGTTTAGTGGACATATTGAGGACTTAAGCCTGGGAGATAGCCTCTCAGATAGCTCTGAGGGACTGTTCCAAAGAGGTAAGGGAGAAGTCAGGATATACAGGAGTTCAAACAAACAAACAAACAAACAAAAACCATGTAGTAGAACATCAAAAGATTACTGCTAATTAAACAAAAGCAGACTTCTCAAGTTAAAGAATTTAGCGCTTTTCTATGTATTAGAAGATGCAAGAGTCTAGGGTCAATGAAATTGTTCCTTTGATATGCACCTTAACTATCTAGCGCCAGTGTCCTGTTTTTCTCCATCCTGAAGACCTTCAGGGAGCACCAGCAGGGGTGGCTGCAGTGACTGGTGGTTTCATGGCCACAGCATCCTTTGTTTACTGATAAGGTGGGATGACTTTCTCTGTCCACATTAATAAATAAAATCTAGTTTGTTGATTTAATTTTAGAAGTCATGTCTTTAGAGTCATCAGCATTAAATATAAAACTTTTATTCTACCCAGGTTTACTAAAATAAGCTCGTGTTATCTCTGTCACAGAATTTGTCAGCAAGAAAGATAACTTAAGAACATGGTTACCTGTTCAAAGTCTAATGAAATTTTCATGAGTAATCTAAACATAATGGTTATCAACAAGTAAATTAAATAGATGTAAGCGAGATATAAGTTTATAAATAAACTTTTCAACAATAATTGTGCTTTATGATATGTGTACTTAAAAATAATTTCCAGAATCTTTTTGGTTACTTGAAACCTTATAGTCATACTGAGATAACTTGATGGATGGGTATTCATTGAATATCTAGATCACTTCCAAATAATATTAAAAAAAAACATTAATTACTGTGCATAGGTTTGTATACTTTCGACTTCCTTTTACAGAGAAACTAAAGCTATTTCATTCTATTAGTAAACAAGTATTTGTGCCACATTGAAAATCTTACTATGAGGAAGAATATACTTCTGTAAGCAGATAGGGCAAGAAGTGCCCCAAGGAAAAGAACCAGTTATAGTTTTTGACATAAGAGAAGCCACTTTTGGCCTAAGTCATTTTGTGATTTAAGCCTGGTGGCAATGCTTGCCCTTGAACAGATCTCAGTAATAACGATATTAAGGGAACAGAAGAACAAATGACTGTTATCAGGCAAGAGAAGTAACAATAACAAAGATAATAAATTAGTTGTAAAGATTCTGTTTCAATGGTAAAGATCAGCTAGAAGCACTTTCTTGAGCTGTTTTGCAGAATTTAAACCCCCCCTTGAACACTCAAACACCAGATCAACTGAAACCTAAGGGATGATGATGTTGACCTTTTCTGACCCTCAGTGACATCAATCAACTAGAGCTTGGACTCTGTCAACCTTTACCCCAATTCTATGCTGAATTCTCCTCTGCTCAATCCCCTTCATGAATATGTGTGTACCCTTAGCTTAAAACTTCCCCATTTTTGCTGTTCAGAGAGACACTGCTTCGGGAAACATCCCAGCATTCTCCTTACTTGCTGCAAGTAATAAATCCTTCCTTCCCCCAGTCTTTGGCTTGGCTGTGTCTTTTGGCTCAAAGTCCACCAAGAGGTGAACCCAGTTTTTGGGTAACAATTCTAGAAGTTACGGAAAATGCTCTGGCCTGGAAAGATGTTTCCATTGTTCTAGTATCTCAGGCCACTGCAAAGAGGATAATCCAACATCCAAATGACTGTTGGATTTGCCACAATGCTGCTGATCCTATGGCCTCAGTTTCTGTGGAACAAACTCAGCCTCCTCTCTATCATGTCAGACTCCCTAACCCCAGGGGTCCATTTCTCTGTTTCTGGTCACCAACCCCAAACCTGGGAACTCTGCATCCAGGCACTGAACAAAGAAAAGGACACAAGGCAAGAGCAACCAAAATTAAAACACCTGTGTTATCTACAGACCCTTAAATTTTACTGGCCTCCATGGAGGTCAACTTTCCTTCCAGTCTTGAGCCACAGACTCAAATGGGGAGTACCAGGAGGCATTCATGATTCAAATTCATTTCCTTTGGCAGATCCCTACTTCCCTGGCTAGGAGTAAGTGCAAATGAGGCTACAATCAAGAATCTCTCCTTAGCTCTTGAAGATATTGTACAATCTGCTGCTAAAGCAATAGCTGCCCAGCAAATATCCCTAGACTGTCTGGCCAAAATTGGCTTTGATACCAGAATAGCAGAACAAGGAGGTGTTTGTGCTATGGCCAACACCACCTGCTGCTCTTGGATTGAAACTTCTGGGGATGTTGAGACTCAGCTACATAAGATCCCTGAATAAACCAGTTTGTTTAAGAAAGTGATTCCTAAGTGGGGTTGGTGTTTAACTTTTTTTATTCTGATTGATTAGGGTCTTGGGAACCGTGGGGAGGGAGGGAGTGAGGGAAGGAAGGAAAGAAGGAAGATCAATTCCTGTACCAGAAAGAGCAGGATGACAAATTCTCTAGAAACTCTTATCAATGGAGAAGGCAAGGACTTAAATCTACAGAACAACTGTGCTTTGCCTGGTAAACTCTCATAACTCTGTCCTCATCACCCGCACCCCAACCTCTTCTTTTGTCTTTAGCTGGAGATGGTATTTAAAGGGGTGGCTGGGCCATTTCAAGGAGTTTTACAGGAGGTACACATGTTATTAAACTTCTGTTTGTTTTTCTCTCATTAATCCTTCTTTTCATTACAGGGGTTTGCAGCCGAGAACCTAAAAGGATAGAGGGAAAGTAATTTTTCCTCCCCTACAAGGGTAACCAGATAGCCCCAATCAATATATAGGAAATAATAAAAATTAAGAAATACTCACTTGGCAACAATTAGTCCAATCATTGACTCAGGCAAAGAACTGGTGTTGACCCCCTTAGAAGAATGATTGATGGAGAACTGGAAAGCTGAATGAGGCCACAGTAGCACCACAGATATTGGTTTCTGGTTGCCATGGAGGGATCAAGATGTTAACCCCGCCCCCAGTGGTTTCTCTGAGCACCGCACTGGTGGACAACCAGATATCAAGGGTCCCCTGGTGAGATGCAATATGAAATGAAGCACATCATCTAGGGTGTTTTGTAGCCAAAAATGTTTAAATTGAATCAAACCTTTATATCTAATTTCCAATTAACAGGCAAAAGGTAAATGATGCCCCAAGCAAACAATCAGATAAATCCAGAATTGGGGATATTTTCTTCACTGTGAGCCATTCCCTTCAGCAAGACAGTGCCATTAAAATGTTACTGGCCAATTTGCAGCAACATGGATGGACCTAGAGATTGTCATACTGAGTGAAGTAAGTCAGACAGAGAAAGAGAAATATCGTATGATATTGCTTATATGTGGAATCTAAAAAGAAATGATACAAATGAACGTATTTACAAAACAGAAACAGACTCAGAGACTTAGAGAACAAATTTATGGTTACAGGGAGGGGGAGGGTGGAAGGAAGGGATAGTTAGGGAGCTTGGGATTGACATGTACACACTGCTATATTTAAAAAGGATAACCAACAGGGACCTACTGTACAGCACAGGGAACTCTGCTCAATGCTACGTGGCAGCCGGGATGGGAGGGGAGTTTGGGGGAGAATGGATACATGTATATGTATGGCTGAGTCGCTTTGCTGTGCACTTTAAACTATCACAACATTGATAATCAGATACACTCCAATATAAAATAAAAAGATAAAAAAAAATGTTACTGGCCAGATTAAAAGGACCTTAAAGCACCAGCAATCAGATGCGATGTGTGGTCTCAAATCGGATCCTGTTTTGGAGTTATATATGATTTGGGAAACATTTAGGGAAATTTAAATGTGGACTGGTTATTAGATGATACTAAAGATTTTAGAACAATGTTTTTAAGTGAGAAAATGTTATTTTAGCTATGTAGGAAAATGCTTTTATTTTTTTAAAGATTCAACTGATACACTTACGGTGGAATGTTTTGGTGTCCAGGAAGTTACTTTAAAACAATTCTACATAAAAGTAAATGTTCAGAAAGCTGGTAGATATAGGAGATGAAAAATAATTTTCCAGTAATGGGAGGTTGTCAGGCAAAGCACAGTAAGCAAGGGTTTGATTACTATGTCAACTTAAGTTATTGTCTTCTCCATTGACAAGAGATTCTAGAGATTTAGTCATCTTTCTCTTCCTGGTACAGAGAGGGAGACACCTTCACAAATGGAGATTTCCCTTATAAATGGAAATGTCTCTTACAAAAGGATAACTTCTACCTAGTTTTCAGAGCTTCTCCTGTGTCTCCTATTTCTTAAAAATAACCAGCTCAAGATAATCCTTATGCCAAAGAGTCATATTTTGGGGTGGCATATTCTGCTCCCTTTATGGGCAATTAGAAAACACATCTTTCTCTGAGTTAATTACTTTCTATAGTAGAACATTTAACTGCATTATATTACAAAGTGGTCATATCTCTGAGGATTTTTAATTACTCAGCCTAAAACTTAAGTCTGCGTTGGCTGTACTACATCAGGCAGCGGTAGCAACCCACAATTCCACTGACAGCAAATGTGGGGGTACTGGCTTGCTAGGGCTGCCATAACAAACTAGGGGGCTTCAATAACAGAAATGTATTCTTTCAGAGTTCTAGAGGCTAGAAGTCCGAGATGAAGGTGTCAGCAGTGTTGGTTCTTTCTGAGGGCTGTGAGAGATACTCTGTGCCAGGACTCTCCCCAGCTTCTGGTGATTTATGAGGAATTTTTGGTATTCCTTGGCTTTTAGAAGCATCACCCCGATCTTTGCCTTCATCTACACAAATTTCTCCTTTTTATAAGGACACCAGTCATTCTGGATTAGAGCTCATCCTAATGACCACGTATTAACTTGATTACCTCTGTAAAGACCCTATCACCAACTCAGGTCACATTCTGAGGTACTGGGGGTTGGGACTCCAACATATGAATTTGGAGAGAGAGGGCACCATTCAACCCTTTACAGTGGGGAAGAGCAAAGTCTGTGATTGTGACGTGAAACCATGGTCTTGAGAAATCTAAGGATTCACAGACTGCACCAGCCTGAGTAGCTACCTAGAGGAGGGCCCAGGGGACAGGGCACCACCTCCCCTGCCTTAGATTAAAACAACACTGCTTCTAACTCTTCACATATTGGTGTCCACATGAGATTTCCCGAAAAAAGAAAAATTGTCAGGAAGAAGAAAAGGGGAGTCCTTGTTCAGTGGATATAGGGTTTTGGTTTTATAAGATGAGAAAGTTCTAGAGTTCTGGTGCACAACAATGTGCATATAGCTACTGTACTGTGCACTTACAAATGGTTAAAATGGTAAATTATATGATGTGTGATTTTTACCACAATTTTTTTTAAAAACAGAGTACGCCAAATTAGATTTATTCAGCTGACTTCTGTTCTACAGCAATATTCCCTGAAGAGGTGACTCACAGACAGTGAGTCTTTTTTATAAAGTAGACAATTCTTAAAGGTTACACTCCATTTACAGAGTTCAATACTGGCTCTATTCCCCATGTTGTACAATACATCCTTGTAGCCTGTCTTACACCCAATAGTTTGAACCTCCCACTCCCTCACCCGTATGTTCCCTCTCCCCACCAATAACCACTAGTTTGTTCTCTGTATCTGCACCACAATCTTCTTTAAAAAGAGAAATTTGTCATAAAACCATGCTCCATATGAAGGACTAATAATGCCGTTTAGCCTGGGCTGCCCTCACACGGTGACAGCAGTATTTGCACAGGAAATACAAATGCCAACCACTTCCTGCCTCTCACTAGGTCTCCACATTTTCTTCTTGCCCTGAAATTCCAAGAATCAGAACAAATTCTCCTGTTTTACAAAGTCATTTTTCCTTTATTCCTGAGAGTGAATCTGATTTTCTTAAGAAATGTCCTGATGCATAAGTGGTTTTTGTTCAATGACAGTCATAGGCATAGTATGAAACCTGAAAATTTCAGTCTCACTCCTTTCTATATTTTGTATTATGTATGCCTTTCGAAATACCAAAAAAAACCCCAAAGAAGGTAAAATAATATCATGACCCAATATTCCTTTAGAAATTAGAAATCAAAATATAGTATATAAGCCATCCTAATGGGTGTGAAGTGCGATTTCATTGTGGTTTTGATTTGTGTTTCCCTAAGGACTAATAATGTGAGCATATTTTCATGTGCTTATTGGCCATTTTGTATATCTTCCTCGGAGAAATGTACGTTCAAATTCATTGTTCATTTTTTAATTGGCTAGTTGGGGGTTTTGTCGCTGAGTTGTAAGAATTGTTTATATATTATAGATACCAGAACTTTATCAGAAAACATAGTATATAAATAGTGACTCCCAAACTTTATTAAAATCTATTACACAAGGGGGCGCTAGATTAACATATAATAGCTTGACTCGCGCAAGAACCAACATTTAAATTAGCTTTAGAACATAATTTAAGCTAAAATAAATTTTAGCTGTTGTTTTTCCACAGCTGAGAAGTGTCAGTATTCACCAATTGAAGAGTTTTTTCACATTCCACGTGGGAATTAATCTCTTTTTACACCTGAGATTTCAAAAGTTTCTTTGAATGAATCCTCCCAGCACACACACACACACACACACACACACACACACACACACACACACACACACAAATGTCTGGCAAATCAACACGCACACCTCTCACTTGATCTGAAATAGCGATGAGGTCTCATCCTATTAAGCATTTTTATTACCCATGTAATGCGTTATATAAGTAATTAGAAGCAGTTGTCAAAATAAATTAAGTAAACTCTACTGGTGATGCAGCATGTCTGTCCTTAAAAAGGTTATTCATTTACATGCATTCTTAGTTTAAAACTTTAAGGGAATTACGTGTTGTCATTAATCATAGTTCATTCTGGCCAACTTGTTCCTCCTAACTTTACACTTCCCCACCTCACAAAGTTATTTATAGGAACTATCAGGCCAAATCAGCAAAATTTTCAGGAGTGGTAAGAAATATCCAGAAACATTCATGTCCTCATTTCAAATTTGCCCACTAAGTGTCCATAGTATAAAAATTTGAATTTATGTAGAGGAAAAATCAGCAAGCTCTAATTAAAGTTTAAGGGAAAAAATGCTCACAATTCTAAATCTCATTCTACGGACTGAGTATTCAATTAATAACTTGGTAAAGATAACCCTAAATTTTATTTATCTCCATCACACTACACTAAGTTAAAAACAGTGTGTGTTCTTGGTATAGATGGATGTGGATTTAAATCCCAGATTCTGAGCCTCAGTTTTCTCATCTCTAAAACAGGATCAATATTCTCAACGTATCTGGTATACCATGATGGCATTTTAAATAAGATAATGTTTGTACATCATGCTGGTCAAATAATATCTATAAGCGTCAGATATTCTTCCTCTTTCCTTTCTTTTCCTTCCTTCCTTCTTCTCTCTTCTCCTTCCTCCCTTCCTAAATTCTCTGATTTTAAAAGGTGTCAGGCTTCAAACAGTGGCAAGGTTTATACAATATGCTGCTCTTACTGCCGTGTTTAATATTTAGTTGTCTTTATCTGTCAGCTTCTCCTTGCCCCCCTCCCAAACCACCCCATTCCCCACACCCATGTACAAAAACTCTCATGGGGAACTCCTTAGGGGCTATACTCCAAGCACTTTGCAGAGTACAACACCTGGTGCAGACTAAGTGAATCGACTCTACTGTTTGAAAGGTCTTCTTCTTTTCCTATTATTGTTCATTTCAGCTATACTGAGGATTCAGTGATACACTATACCAATTGTCTTAGGCAGAGTTTTTAGTGGTAGGCAACAGAATCCACTCCACTAGTGAAAGATTTTTTTTTTCAGGGATAGAGACAACTCCCAGAATTGTTGGGATGACTGCAGAAATGGACTGAACTTCAGAAGCTGCTGGCTCTTCCACAATAGGAAGCTGTTAAATCTGAAAGCCACTGCTGCTGACAGCAATATGCCACTGGTGCAATGATCTCTATTGGCAAAATGGATGCCCCAAACTCTTCTTTTTCCTCCACATAACTCGGAGGGAGAGCCTCTTTGAACGTTGCAACCTGAGTTACACCTGGAACTCTACCTTTAAGAGAGACAGCGGAATGTAACTCCTAGTTTTACACACAGGAAGGCACAATAGAATTCATGTTGGGGAGGATTTTAAATGAGTCCAGAGAATCTCTACATTCTTTGTTTTCTGTTTGGTGTATTTTCATATAATTATTAGAGCTTTTAAATACATTATTAGAAAAAGAAATGAAGAAAACAATAGTAAAGATCAATAAAACTAAAAGCTGATTCTTTGAGAAGATAAACAAAATTGATAAACTTTTATCCAGACTCATCAAGAAAAAAAGGGAGAAGACTCAAATCAATAGAATTAGAAATGAAAAAAGAGAAGTTAAAATTGACACCGTAGAAATAAAAAGGATCGTAAGAGACTACTACAAGCAACTATATGCCAATAAAATGACAACCTGGAAGAAATGGACAAATTCTTAGAAAAGTACAACCTTCCAAGAGTGATCCGGGAAGAAATAGAAAATATGAACAGACCAATCACAAGCACTGAAATTGAAACTGTGATTAAAAATCTTCCAACAAACAAAAGCCCAGGGCCAGATGTCTTCACAGGCAAATTCTATCAAACATTTAGAGAAGAGTTAACACCTATCCTTCTCAAACTCTTCTGAAAAATTGCAGAGGGAAGAACACTCCCAAACTCATTCTATAAAGCCAACATCACCCTGATACCAAAACCAGACAAAGATATCCCCAAAAAAGAAAATTATAGACCAATATCACTGATGAACATAGAGGCAAAAATCCTCACCAAAATACTAGCAAACAGAATCCAACAACACATTAAAAGGATCATAAACCATGGTCAAGTGGCATTTATCACTTGCAAGGATTCTTCAGTATATGCAAATCAATCAATGTGATAAACCATATTAACAAACTGAATGATAAAAACCATATGATAATCTCAATAGTTGCAGAAAAGCTTTTGACAAAATTCAACATCCATTTATGATACAAACCCTCCAGAAAGTGGGCATAGAGGGAAACTACCTCAACATAATAAAGGCCATATATGACAAAACCACAGCAAATATTATTCTCCATGGTGAAAAACTGGAAGCATTTCCTCTAAGATCAGGAACAAGACAAGATTGCCCACTCTCACCACTATTTTTCAACATATTTTTGGAAGTCCTAGCCATGGCAATCAGAGAAGAAACAGAAATAAAAGGAATACAAATTGGAAAAGAAGTAAAACTGTCACTGTTTGCAGATGGCATTATACTATACATAGAAAATCCTAAAGATGCCACCAGAAAACTACTAGTGCTAATCAATGAATTTAGTAAAGTCACAGGATACCAAATTGATACACAGACATCTCTTGCATTCCTATACACTAACAATGAAAAATCAGAAAGAGAAATTAAGGAAACCATCTCATTTACCATTGCAACAAAAAGAATAAAATACCTAAGAATAAACCTACCTATGGAGTTAAAAGACCTGTATGCAGAAAACTATAAGACACTGATGAAAGAAATCAAAGACAACACAAACAGGTGGAGAGATATACCATGTTCTTGGATTGGAAGAATCAATATTGTGAAAATGACTATACTATCCACAGCAATCTACAGGTTCAATGCAAGCCCTATCAAATTACCAATGGCATTTTTCACAGAATTAGAACAAAAAATTGCACAATTTGTATGGAAACACAAAAGACCCCAAGTAGCCAAAGCAATGTTTTTTTTTTTATGGCTTTCTTTTCTTTTTTTTTTTTTTAACATCTTTATTGGAGTATAATTGCTTTACAATGGTGTGTTAGTTTCTGACTTATAACAAGGTGAATCAGTTATACATATACATATATCCCCACATCTCTTTGCTCTTGGGTCTCCCTCCCTCCCACACTCCCTATCCCACCCGTCTATGTGGTCACAAAGCACCAAGTTGATCTCCCTCTGCTATGCGGCTGCTTCCCACTAGCTATCTATTTTACATTTGGTAGTGTATATATGTCCATGCCACTCTTTCACTTTGTGCCAGCTTACCCTTCCCCCTCCCCATATCCTCAAGTCCATTATCTAGTAGGTCTGCATCTTTATTCCCGTCTTGCCCCTAGGTTCTTCATGACCATTTTATTTTATTTTTTTTAGATTCCATATATATGTGTTAGCATACGGTATTTGTTTTTCTCTTTCTGACTTACTTCATTCTGTATGACAGATTCTAGGTCTGTCCACCTTACTACAAATAACTCAATTTCTTTTCTTTTTATGGCTGAGTAATATTCCATTGTATATATGTGCCACATCTTCTTTATCCATTCATCTGTTGTTGGACACTTAGGTTGCTTCCATGTCCAGCTATTGTAAATAGAGCTGCAATGAACATTGTGGTACATGACTCTTTTTGAATTATGGTTTTCTCAGGGTATATGCCCAGTAGTGGGATTGCTGGGTCATATGGTAGCCCTATTTTCAGTTTTTAAGGAACCTCCATACTGTTCTCCATAGTGGCTGTATCAATTTACATTCCCACCAACAGTGCAAGAGGGTTTCCTTTTCTCCACACCCTCTCCAGCATTTATTGTTTGTAGATTTTTTGATGATGGCCATTCTGAATGGTGTGAGATGATATCTCATTGTAGTTTTGATTTGCATTTCTCTAATGATTAATGATGTTGAGCATCCTTTCATGTGTTTGTTGGCAATCAAACACATGAAAGAATGTGTTGGTATATCTTCTTTGGAGAAATGTCTATTTAGGTCTTCTGCCCATTTTTGGATTGGGTTGTTTGTTTTTTTGATATTGAACTGCATGAGCTGCTTGTATATTTTGGAGATTAATCCTTTGTCAGTTGCTTCATTTGCAAATATTTTCTCCCATTCTGAGGGCTGTCTTTTGGTCTTGTTTATGGTTTCCTTTGCTGTGCAAAAGCTTTTAAGTTTCATTAGGTCCCATTTGTTTATTTTTGTTTTTATTTCCATTTCTCTAGGAGGTGGGTCAAAAAGGATCTTGCTGTGATTTATGTCATAGAGTGCTCTGGCTATGTTTTCCTCTAAGAGTATGATAGTGTCTGGCCTTACATTTAGGTCTTTAATCCATTTTGCATTTATTTTTGTGTATGGTGTTAGGGAGTGTTCTAATTTCATTCTTTTACATGTAGTTGTCCAGTTTTCCCAGCACCACTTATTGAAGAGGCTGTCTTTTCTCCATTGTATATTCTTGCCTCCTTTATCAAAGATAAGGTGACCATATGTGCATGGGTTTATCTCTGGGCTTTCTATCCTGATCCATTGATCTATATTCCTGTTTTTGTGCCAATACCATACTGTCTTGATTACTGTAGCTTTGTATTATAGTCTGAAGTCAGGGAGCCTGATTCCTCCAGCTCCGTTTTTCTTTCACAAGATTGCTTTGGCTATTCAGAGTCTTTTGTGTTTCCATACAAATTGTGAAATGTTTTGTTCTAGTTCTGTGAAAAATGCCATTGGTAGTTTGATAGGGATTGCATTGAATCTGTAGGTTGCTTTGGGTAGTAGAGTCATTTTCACAGTGTTGATCATTCCAATCCAAGAACATGGTATATCTCTCCATCTGTTTGTATCATCTTTAATTTCTTTCATCAGTGTCTTATAATTTTCTGCATACGGGTCTTTTGTCTCCTTAGGTAGGTTTATTCCTAGATATTTTATTCTTTTTGTTGCAATGGTAACAAAAATTAATAAATGGGAGCTAATGAAACTTAAAAGCCTTTACACAGCAAAGGAAACCATTTAAAAAAAGAAGAAGAGACAACCCTCCAAATGGGAGAAAACATTTGCAAACAAAGCAATTGACAAAGGATTAATCTCCAAAATATACAAGCAGCTCATGCAGCTCAATATCAAAAGAACAAACAACACAATCAAAAAATAGGCAGAAGACCTAAACAGACATTTCTTCAAAGAAGACATACAGATGACCAAGAAACACATGAAAAGATGATCAACATCACTAATTATTAGAGAAATACAAATCAAAATTACAATGAGGTATCACCTCACACCAGTCAGAATGGCCTTCATCAAAAAATTTACAAACAATAAATGCTGGTGAGGGTGTGGAGAAAAGGATCTCTCTTGCACTGTTGGTGGGAATGTAAATTGATACAGCTACTATGGAGAACAGTATGGAGGTTCCTTAAAAAACTAAAAATAGAACTACCATACGACCCAGCAATCCCACTCCTGGGCATATACCCTGAGAAAACCATAATTCAGAAAGAGTCATGTACCACAATGTTCATTGCAGCACTATTTACAATAGCCAGGACGTGGAACCAACCTAAGTGTCCATCGACAGATGAATGGATAAAGAAAATGTGGCACATATATACAATGGAATAATGCTCAGCCATAAAAAGAAACAAAACTGAGTTATTTAGTGAGGTGGATGGACCTAGAGTTTGTCATACAGAGTGAAGTAAGTCAGAAAGAGAAAAACAAATCATATATTAACACATATATATGGAATCTAGAAAAATGGTACTGATGAACCTATTTGCAGGGCAGGAAAAGAGACACAGATGTAGAGAATGGACTTGTGGACACAGGGGGAAGGGGAGGGTGGGACAAATTGAGAGAGTAGCATTGACATATATACACTACCATGTGTAAAATAGATAGTTAGTGGGAACCTGCTGTGTAGCATGATGACCTAGAGGGGTGGGATGGGGGCGGGAGGTGGGAGGGAAGCTCAAGAGTGATGGGATATATGTATACATATAGCTGATTCACTTTGTTGTATGGCAGAAACTAACACCACATTATAAAACAATTATACTTCAATTAAAAAAAAGTAATTGGAGACAGAATTGAAACAACCATTAAAAATAAGCAAATAAATACTTTATTAAACACAAGTACATGTTCTTCTAACGTGACTGGTGAGGAAGATGGCAAATGCAGAGATTCAGTAATGTGACACTATTTTTAGGACTGCCTATTTTAAAACTATGTATCTAGAATATTTTTGAAAGTAACCAAACTCAGTAACATCATATTATCTATTTTTCTAAACAAGACTCTATATCATACCTATATAGATTAAACACCGAATTTTAAACACCACGGAAGAGACTGGTCGGTGAATTATTGTTTTCAATAATACTTTTTTCCAGAGGTATTTGTTTAACCCCTGAAAAATCTGGAAAGCTGTAGTCTCTAATACCTTGGATTTTAGAATTCACCCAAAATTTCTTTTTATCTTAGAATAATTCAAAATATACTATAAGCAAGAATATCATCAAATGAGGGATTGCTACATTTTTCTCTCTGGGATGATTATTGAACAATTTTCCAGTTTCAACTTAACCTCTACTGAGCCCATTATGTCCGTCTATGGCCTTTTACAAGCTATGGAAGACATTCCAAAACGAGAAAGATTGTCAGCATAACCAAGAAGAAAATTAGAGTAAATGTGGGTTCCTTTTGATATGTTAAATAATTTCCATATCTTTGCCTTCCAGATCTGACTTGTGCTCTATAATTTCCATGATAATATCACAAAATGGAAGTAATATTAGGTTTGCAGAGCACAGTGAGCTTGAAAGTTGTTAAAATGGCTCAAATTTCTACTCCTGAAACACTTCACAATACCCTTTCCTTTTTCCTTTTAAACAAAACAAATGCTAGAGTGCCTTTAAAATGCCTCAAAGCATAGTGCTAGACTCTTTATATACATTGCTTATTCAACTCTGATTTGAAAGCTGCAAGTAGTTCCAAACAATGACAACAGAGAAAACAGTTTTGACAAAATCAGAGATAATAATTATTAATTCAATCATTTAAATCAGGACAATGAATAGTTGTTTCACTGAACAGAAGAAATACTTGATTTAAAACGCATCCATCTGGACAACTACATGTAAAAGAATGAAATTAGAACACTCCCTAACAGCATACACAAAAATAAACTCAAAATGGATTAAAGACCTAAATGTAAGGCCAGACACTATCATACTCTTAGAGGAAAACATAGCCAGAGCACTCTATGACATAAATCACAGCAAGATCCTTTTTGACCCACCTCCTAGAGAAATGGAAATAAAAACAAAAATAAACAAATGGGACCTAATGAAACTTAAAAGCTTTTGCACAGCAAAGGAAACCATAAAATTGATGAAAAGACAACCCACAGAATGGGAGAAAATATTTGCAAATGAAGCAACTGACAAAGGATTAATCTGCAAAATTTACAAGCAGCTCATGCAGCTCAATATCAAAAAAAAAACCAACCCAATCCAAAAGTGTACAGAAGACCTAAATAGACATTTCTCCAAAGAAGATATACAGATTGCCAACAAACACATGAAAGGATGCTCAACATCACTAATCATTAGAGAAATGCGAATCAAAACTACAATGAGGTATCACCTCACACCGGTCAGAATGGCCATCATCAAAAAATTTACAAACAATAAATGCTGGAGAGGGTGTGGAGAAAAGGAAACCCTCTTGCACTGTTGGTGGGAGTGTAAATTGATGCAGCCACTATGGAGAACAGTATGGAGGTTCCTTAAAAAACTAAAAATAGAACTACCACACGACCCAGCAATCCCACTACTGGGTATATAACCTGAGAAAACCATAATTCAAAAAGAGACATGTATTCCAATGTTCATTGCAGCTCTATTTACAATAGCCAGGACATGGAAGCAGCCTAAGTGTCCATCAACAGATGAATGGATAAAGAAGATGTGGCACATATATACAATGGAATATTACTCAGCCATAAAAAGGAATGAAACTGGGTTATTTGTAGTGAGGTGGATGGACCTAGAGTCTGTCATACAGAGTGAAGTAAGTCATAAAGAGAAAAACAAACACAGTATGCTAACACATATATATGGAATGTAAAAAAAAAAAAAATGATCATAAAGAACCTAGGGGCAAGACAGGAACAAAGATGCAGACCTACTAGAGAATGGACTTGAGGATACGGGGAGGGGGAAGGGTAAGTGGGGACAAAGTGAGAGAGTGGTATGGACATATATACACTACCAAACGTAAAATAGATAGCTAGTGGGAAGCAGCCGCATAGCACAGGAAGATCAGCTCGGTGCTTTGTGGCCACCTAGAGGGGTGGGATACAGAGGGTGGGAGGGAGGGAGATGAAAGAGGGAAGAGATATGGGAACATATGTATATGTATAACTGATTCACTTTGTTATAAAGCAGAAACTAACACACCATTGTGGAGCAATTGTACTCCAATAAAGATGTTAAAAACAAACAACCAGGGGCTTCCCTGGTGGCGCAGTGGTTGAGAGTCTGCCTGCCAATGCAGGGGACACGGGTTCAAGCCCTGGTCTGGGAAGATCCCACATGCTGCGGAGCGACTAAGCCCGTGAGCCACAACCACTGAGCCTGCGCGTCTGGAGCCTGTGTTCTGCAACAAGAGAGGCCGCGACAGTGAGAGGCCCGCGCACCGCGATGAAGAGTGGCCCCTGCTCGCCGCAACTAGAGAAAGCCCTCGCACAGAAACGAAGACCCAACACAGCCAAAAAATAAATATAAATAAATAAATTAATTAAAACAAACAAACAAACAAACAACCAAATTCATCCATTCCCACTCAGGCGGTTTGCCAGTCTTTTAAATTTCCTAAAATGCTTTCATTGCCTGAAAACTGTGAAAATAGAGGGACATTAAAAAATTAGAATTGTAAAAAATAAATAAATAAATAGCTCATCCATTTCCATATTCAGGTTATAGTGGGATGGAATGAACAATTTATTTATTTTTCTCTATATTCATCAGGTTCCCAGGCAATCAAACTGAATCATTTGAGGACAGTTAAGTAAAGGACATTTTACAAAGACGTGGGCAGAGATTAAAGAAACCAAGGTGAAGAGAGCAAGACTCAGAGTCTGGTAAGTGCATGTGGGCGTGGAGAGCTATATCACCTCTGGGCTCAAAGAGGCAGGAGGGGGTATGGTTAACAGAATCTGGATGAGGCAGCTCTGTGGAGAGGGCTACATGATAGGAACTGACCTCTTCAGTAGAGAAATGCACACACTCTGGTGTGGCCTGTCAAGGACATGGCTGGTCAAATAAACACTCCATTCACCCTTTTCCAATACTTCAATAGCCTGCTGCCACCGCCCATTGGCTGAACTTAACTAGAGACAGCAACAAAGGAGCCATTAATTATTAACACAGTCCTAGGGCACAGTGTCAGAGCAGAGAGTGGATCATGGGGCAAAAAGAAGACATGGGTGTGGCCTTTATTTTGTGCCTGTGTGGCAATTCCTCATAGACACTATCTAATTTATTCCTCACCAAACCAAGCAAAGTAAAGATTTTTCTCAATTTGCAGATGAGAAAACTGAGGCTCAAATCTATTACTGTAATTTACCACATCCAATAATAGTTTGGAGGAAAAAAATCTAAGTACATGCAGAAAAAAAAACTAGAAAAAATGTAGTTTCCATTGATGATAGAATGTTTGAGCAATATTTGCATAGAAGGAATTTCTTAATCTAGTATAGGGGATATATATATTTAATTCTACAGTAAATATCATACCTGATGGTGGAAATATAGACACAGTTCTTTAAAACCAAGAACAAATCAAGAATGTCTACTGCATTGCTTATATTTTATATTTTAACGCAAGTCCAAGCTACCACTGGAAGTCTTAGCTATTGCAGGAAGAAAAATATATTTAAAACATAACAATTCAAAAAGAAAAAGTCTGCAAAATAAAATACATAAGAATTGAAAAAAAGAACAAAAAGAATCAATCAAACAAAACACTAAAAGATGGGATAATGAAGAGGTAGCAAAATTGAGTGGTGAAAGAACACAGACTGTTAAGTACAACAGATCTGGTCTTGAAGCACAGCTTCCCTGCTCTCAAATCATGTGACCTTGGCTGAGTGACAACATCACAGATCCTCATGTGATGAATGTGTATTGGTGTATGAGTATAGTCATTATGGTTGTCTACTTAGAAAACCCAAGAAAATCTACAGACAACTTTTGAGATCTAAACAGAGAGTTCAGCAAGATTGTTGGATATAAGAGCAATATACAAAAATCAATTGCATTTTTATATGCCTGCAACAGATAGTTAGAAAATGTAATTTTAAAACATGAGGAATCTAGAAACAGAAATCTAGAAACATAATAAAATATGTGCTTGACTTGGAGAAAATTATAAACTTTACTGAAGGGTATTAAAGACCAAAATAAGCAGAGAGATGTATATATTTAGGAAATCAAAATATAATACTTCTTTCAGATTAATCTTTAAATTCAATATAATTCCAATAAAAAAGCCCACAAGATTTGGTAGAACTTGAAAGTTTAACCTAAAATCTGCATGGAGAAACAAAGGGTCAAGAGTATTAAAAACAATATTAGATAGGATCAAGACATACGCTACCAGAAAAAGACTTATTACAAAACTATAATAACTAAGACAATGTGACAAGGAAAGACAAATAGAAGAGAAAAGATAGCCCAGAAACAGATCTATACACATTTGGTTAATGTTTATGTGACAGAGGTGGCAATACTGATCAGTGGAGTTCAGGAGTGCTAGAACAATTGGTTATCCATATGAAAAATACAAAATCGGATTCCTACATTACACCACATACAGAAATCATCTCTAAGTGTGTGAAAGACTTACATTAAAAAATAAAACTTTAGGGACTTCCCTGGTGGCACAGTGGTTAAGAATCTGCCCTCCATTGCAGGGGACATGAGTTCGATCCCTGGTCCGGGAAGATCCCACATGCCGTGGAGCAACTAAGCCCATGTGCCACAACTACTGAGCCTGCACTCTAGAGCCTGCGAGCCACAACTGCTGAGCCCGTGTGCCACAAATACTGAAGCCCACATGCCTAGAGCCCATGCTCCACAACAAGAGAAGCCACCGCAATGAGAAGCCCATGCACTGCAACGAAGAGTAGCGCCCGCTAACTGCAACTAGAGAAATCCTGCACACAGCAATGAAGACCAAACACAGCCAAATAAATAAATAAATAAATTTATAAAAAAATAAAAAATAAAACTCTAGACATTTTATAAGAAAATGTCTTCATGGCTTTGGGTAAGAAAGGTTTTCTTAAATGACACACAAAATGTAAATATCATAAACAAAAGGATGATAAATTTGTCAGCATCAAAATTAGTGATGCTTGCAAATGATGCAACCGACAAGGGCTTAATTTCCAAAATATACAAACAGTTCATACAACTCAATAACAAAAACCAAAATACCCAATCAGAAAATGGACAGAAGACCGAAAAAGACATTTCTCCAAAGAAGACATTCAGATGGCCAATAGGCATCTGAAAAGATGCTCAACATCACTAATTATCAGAGAAACACAAATCAAAACTACAATGAGGTATCACCTCAAAAAGTCTACAAATAATAAATGCTGGAAAAGATGTGAAGAAAAGGGAACTCTCCTACACTGTTGTTGGGAATGTGAATTGGTGCAGCCACTATGGAAAAGAGTATGGAGGTTTCTTTAAAAACTAAAAATAGAGCTACCATATGATCCAGCAATCTCACTCCTGGACATATATCCAGAGAAAACTCTAATTTGAAAAAATACACGCACTCCAATGTTCATAGCAGCACTATTGGCAATAGCCAAGACATGGAAGCAACCTAAACGTCCATCTACAGATGAACGGGTAAAGAAGGTGTACATATATACAATGGAATACAACTCAGCCATAAAAAAGAATGAAATAATGCCATTTGCAGCAACATGGATTGACCCAGAGATTATCATACTAAGTGAGGTAAGTCAGACAGAGAAAGATGAATATATCACTTACATGTGGAATCTAAAAAAATGGTACAAATGTTTTTATTTATGAAACATAAACAGACTCACAGACATAGAAAACAAACTTATTGTTACCAAAGGGGAAAGGAGGGGAGGGATAACTTATGAATTTTGTTTTAAAAAATAAGGGTATTAACAACAGTACCCGCATCATGTGGCATGAACCCACTCCATGCCATCCTACAGGGAAAGTGCTGAGCAAACTGTCTGGCCTCTGGCAAATCTGCTTTCTGTGGCTCAACCACATTGATCTTTCAGAATGCCTGATGCTTTCTCCAACCATAGGACCTATTTACATGCTAATGCCATGTACTTTACTTCACAGCATTCATCTGACTGGGTAGTTATGCATTTACGTGAGCAGTAGTTTGATTAACTTCCATCCCATCGCCAGGCTGTTAAATTCCACGAAATAAGAGTCAGTATTATTCTGGCTCAGAATCATATCCACAGGACCTAGTATATTTCCTGGCTCCTTCAGTACACTCTGGTTGAAAAGTGCATGTGTATGCACTTAATAAATATTAACTACTGATATTTTATTATTTTGTAACTTGACCAAGACCATACAGCTAGTAAGTAAATGAGTTGGAATTCAAAGCCATCTGAAGGATTGTAGAAGTCCTAACCCCTGGGTTGACCCTATATAGCTAGGTCTCCTGAAGAAGTGTCAGCTGGGTCACCACACATAATTGGAGCGTGAACAAGGGACGTCTAAGCCATTGGTTCTCTAAACCATTGGTGATTTTGCTCCATATGGAACACTTGGCAATGTCTAGAGACATTTTTGATTGTCATGACTGAGGGAGGGGGTATGTTCCCAGCATCTAGTGGACAGGGCAGGGATGCTGGTAAACATCCCACGATGCAAAAGACAGGCCCCACAGCAAAGAATCACCTGGTCCTAATGTCAGTGGTGCTGAGGTTAAGAAACCATGGTCTAGGCCACCCTAAGATGCATCTTGGAATTAGGACCATACTTTAGTCACCCCTGGAAGACAAGAATCTTGCAGAGCAACCTCTTTTTTCCTGTCACCGTAGATTTGAGTAATTAGGCTGCTCCTTAGTGAAGTCTCAGACTTCTAGATGTTCATCTAAGTTGCTTTCAAGTGGCCAGCACTTTGGAGGTTTACTCATTAACTCTGAAATCCTAAAGGGCTCTGCTTTTTCTTTCTTTCCTTTTTTAAACTCTGATTTTACTTCTTGGACCATTTACAGGACTCTGGGTGAAACCTAATTCTTTCCATTAACGTTCAGATTTTAGCTTCAGTGGGGTTTTTTTTCTTCTGTTTTCAACATTAAGAAATACTTCTCAGTCATGGAAAGATGAGAATAAAATATTTTAATGAGCTTTGTACAGTACGGGGTCTCTAAGGGAATAGTAACTGTGCCCTTCACAGTGTACTCCCATTCCTTTCTGTTGCCTCAGTATACAGTGTGTATTTTTATTTCACCCCAAACTGAGAGTTGTTTTCTCTTCCACCCACAACTGTGCTGACTGCTAATGGGCTTATTAACTAAGGCGGGTTGCATCATTGCCACCCGGAGCCATTAGCATGTGCTGTGAGTCAGGGATGCAGAACACGGCTCCCGGAGAAGAAGAGGAGGAGGATCCAGATGGAAACATCAACATCACAACGACCTCAGGGGTAGCGTTCTGGATTCCACAGTCTAACTAACTGGAGATATTTTGGTATTACAGAGCGACAGGAAGTGGATTTAGCTCATAACAAGAGAGACGTTAATAACCCAAGATATATGACAAGGGACTAGAAATGTCTTGGCTTAATAAAATATTCCCTGATAGTAAAAATTCTGCTGCAAATGGTCTGTGTGACATTCACCTTGAGAACAAATGAAGATGGACTTTTTATTAATGAAGATGAGTACCAATAAGATCCACAACTTCCTCCCCTCTCCCCCACTATTTAGGAGCTCAGCAAATTACTTAATCTCTTTAAGCCTCAGAGTCCTCTTTTATTTATTTATTTATTTATTTATTTATTTATTTTTGGCTGTGTTGGGTCTTCGTTACTGTGCGAGGGCTTTGACTAGTTGCGGCAAGTGGGGGCCACTCTTCATCGCGGTGCGCGGGCCTCTCACTATCGCGGCCTCTCTTATTGCGGAGCACAGGCTCCAGACGCACAGGCTCAGTAGTTGTGGCTCACGGGCCCAGTTGCTCTGCGGCATGTGGGATCTTCCCAGACCAGGGCTCGAACCCATGTCCCCTGCATTGGCAGGCAGATTCTCAAACACTGCACCACCAGGGAAGCCCTCATTTTTTAAACGGGGCTGATGATAGTACATATTCCACTAGATTATTATAAGGATTAAATGAGGTAATGAGTGTAAATAGGCAGATCACCATGCCTAATACATATAATAACTATTATCACCATTGGTATTACCAATCCCAGTTAGTTCTGCACATTCTTCCTACCCCTAGAAAAATCTGAAAGATAATCATTAAGACTGAATATAAAATATAATTAAATAGGGTGGAATTTTTTTATTTTCTGAAAACTTTCCTAGAGCATATTTTATTACCTGAGGTAAAGGAAACTGCTTCTCTACCAAATGTATTTTGAAATAAGACAGGAAGACAACCCACTGATTGGAATTAATGTGCTGTCTCTTCTTTCACTAATTTGACTGTCTTGTCATTTGACAAGTTATAAACCCTTCAGCATTAGGATAATCTGAGACTCTCAGAGTAAAATCTAAAACAAACTGCAAATATGAGGACATCAATAGTTGGTTGTGTTCATGTTAGCAGAAAAGAGGGAAACACTATCTGACCATATTATCTCTAATTTTAAATTTACAGATTCGTGCATCATACACATGAATATACTAGGTGGTGTGTTGTTAGTGTGCCCAGGGAAGGAAAGGCGTTTTTGCTTATCTTTGTGTTTCTGGCACCTAATTTTACACCTACCAGATAGAAGTTTCTTGCTACTTGCTGTGAGAACAAAATAAATAGTTTCTAAATGTTAAATGCTCATGACAAGTCTCACATGACCTGTGTGAACTATTAAATCAAAACCTCATGAAAACACCATAGTCTGAGTTTTAAAGCAAAGACTTAATATGTTGTTTAGTATCTCTGGTTTTATCACACACAAAAAAGTTAAGTCAAAATGGGGTAGAATGAAACCAGATATTCTATTTATAAAGTATGTCTAATGGTCTGAATGGGACTAAGGACAGTGTGTTGTCATGGTGACAGGATGTGGGGTTGTTAAGCCCAAAGACAGTGCCAGTGTATAAAAGGAGAATATTTGGATAAATATTCAATTATTCTTTTCTTATTCAAAGGTACTAACAACCACCATCCAAGGATGATGGCAATGTAGCAAAGTAGCCAGGGTTTTAAATTAGAGGCTGTGCACTATGAACTCTAATGTAACAACTGCAGAGGACTGAGACATTCACACAATAGGCACTTAATGAGTGCCCCTGTGTGCCAGGCACTTTGAGGCTTGGAACTAAATAGCTAGGATTCTCTATTAATGTAGACTTACTGGTATTGGTAAGGGGATGTCTAAGTCCATTTGGGCTGCAGACTGGGTGTCTTAAAAATAAAAGAAGTTTATTGCTCACAGTTTTGGAGGCTGGAAACCCAAGGTCAAGGTTCTAGCATGGTCGGGTGAAGGCCCTTTTGCAGACTGCAGGTTTCTCATTGTACCTTCATATGGCAGAAGAATGGGCAAAGGATCCCTCTGGAGTCTCTTTTATAAGGGAACTAATCCCATTCATGAGGGCTCCACCTTCATGACCTAATTACCTCTCAAAGACCTCACCTCCTAAGAGCATCACCTTAGGAGTCAAGATATCAACATATAAATTTTGTGGGTACACAAACATTCAGATCACATAGCAGGGGGTAACGTTAGAAAGTTACCTGGTTTCTTTGAACCTCAGTTTCCTTATTCGTTATATCATTATACACACAGAGAATATTGTCAGAAACCATTCAGGTCCCTACCAGACTCCCTTTGTCCCTGGAATCCAGTCGTCTTCAGAGTCTATGCCATTCATTTGGCATGTGTTACCTGTGGCCTTGCACATTATAAGAATCATATCATAATCATGAAATAACACGGGCTGCATGAAGTAGCTATAGTACATAGCTTGTTTAATTCTTATAACCAAGAAGCTAAATATACAGATATGAGGGAGGAGGAAGATGGGAGGAGTCACAAAATAGAGGACTAGTCATATGGAAGTACAATGAAGAAGGCAGGGGAGGTAAAGCAGGAAGGTGAAAGGAATGAATTCAAAAATGGCAGCGGTTGATTTAAAACAATGAGGTGGAGAAGAACCATTCTCCAACACAACCTAGTTTTGTATTTATGCCTTCTGTCCATTTTGTTTTCTGCCTTTCTTTCTCTTCTTTCTTATCACTGTATTTTTCTTTAATAAGTTTTTTATTTAAAAATAATTGTCAATTTACAGAAAAGTTGCAAAGATAGTACAGAGAGTTCCCATACACCTGTATTAGCCTGCTAAGGCTGCCACAACAAGATACCACAGACTGGGTGGCATAAACAACATTTGTTTTCTCACAGTTCTGTAGGCTAGAAGTCCAAGATCAAGGTGCCATCCGACTTGGTTTCTGGTGAGGCCTCTCTTCCTGGCTTGTAGACAGCCGCCTTCTCATTGTATCCTCCATGACATTTTTGTGTTCACAGAGAGAGAGAGAAAGAAAAGATCTGGTGTCTCTTCCTCTTCTAACAAGGACACCAGTCCCATCAGATTAGAGCACCACATTTATGACCTCATTTCACCTTAATGGTCTCCCTAAAGACCCTATCTCCAAATGCAGTCACATTGGGGGTTAGGGCTTCAATGTAAGACTTGAGGGTAGAAGACACAATTCATAATCCACAGTAATTCTTCTCACCAAGCTTCCTACTGTTCTTATCCAAAGACTATAGTTCACTGACCCGTTACCCCTCTTTTGGACAGCTGGACAAAGAAAGGATAGGAGAAAAACCTACACACTCCCTTTTAAGAAGATTTCCTTTTGGTTGAGCAGTTATGTGCCCAGCTTAAAATCACGATTTTCTTATTAAAGGAAAGGGGAGAGTAAATCTTGTTAGGTAGACAATGCCTGCCACAATGTCTAATATATTTTGGTGTTTGGTGACTCCTAGTTCCTCTGAAAGCAAGAATGCATCTGAACCACATGTGTACAGCTGAATTTAAAAACCATTAGTTGTAAGAGGAAAGTGAGGGTAGGCAAAAAATTCAAAGATGGTTGAGTTCAGGGTAGGCAAAACTAGGAGGTTCAGAGACCCATGAGGAGATAATAATAGGATGGAAGAGAATAATGTGAAAATTTTCATTTTAAGAGGTTTATGGGGCCCAGGTTCTTGGGGCCAGAGAATTAAAGATGGGGGATGTAATGAAAATTGTTGGACATTGCTGAGAGCATTACATATAAATGCTTCATTATCTGGTTTGCATTAAATGCTCAGACAAGTTTTATATGCTCTGCATTCAAATTCAGTAAGACAGACACTTGATCCCAGAGGAATCTGAATCCAAGGAATTGCTTCTCTGTAATACTTTATTAGTTGTTGAAGCCTGAGACAAAGCCCTCCACTCCTAATTCAATGTCAATTATTCTCCTTAAGTTATCAAAATGGCAGGATAGTTTGCTTTCCCAGTGGCATTAAAAACCTCTTTCTGCTCATTAGGAATCTGCCTTTGTTTCAAGAAGGAGAGATTCTACATTTTGATGTGGGAAGTTCATAACTCTGGATGGAAGAAAAGGCATCACTGAATAACAAAATATTTCATAAATTTGAATTTAGAAGTATAACCTTCTGAGTAATTTTTTTTCCTAGAAATCATGAAGCTCTTGATTGCTGTAAAACAATTTGACAGCAGTCAGAGCAGAGTAGATCTACCTAAGCACCATTAAATATGTTCATTTTATTTCCTTTCTGTCCTTTACGCTCTACTTACTCTAAACATCTTTAAATTATTCATTACATTTCTAGGAAATCACTCAAAAGGACTGTCTTTGGATTACCACTCATACTAAACTAAGTGGTCCCTCATCTCCCAACTTTGTTTACTGACCATTCAGAAGCCCCTACCACATCCAACAGCCTTCCTCTCTATCACATGCCTCACCACCAATTTGGACAATTTTCATACCCATGTTGAAATTTTACCACTCAGTTTTCTCAGCTTCTGGACTTTATCAGTAAACTGAGAGTAGTCACAAAGCCAAAGAAATTAATAAAATTAATAAATTAGAAAGCAAACAGAAAAGTAAAATTAATAAATAGAATCAGAGCTTTTTCTTCCAAAAAGACAATAAAAAAGAAAAAGCATAGTTAAGATTAACCAAGGAAAAGAGATAAAACAAAAAAGGAAAAACTATCAATGAGAAAGACAGTAAAACCACAAATAAGGATACATTTGAAAGGTCATAATAAAGTATCATGTGCAGCTTTTTGCCAACAAATTTGAAGATCTAGGTGAAATTGCTGATTTTCTAGAAAAATAAATTTTAAAAATTGATTCAAGAATAAATAGAAAACTAGAATAGACTAATAGTCACTGAAAAAAAATTTTAACTTATCAAAGACCTATTTCTAAAAAATGTGTCCTACTCAAAGAACAGATGGCTCCTGTGTTCTTTAAATTTTTGCTGAACATGCAAAGATGGAAACCTTTCCAGTTCATTTTGGAAAACTAGCATGTCTCTTATACTAAATCCGATATAGATAGACAGCACAAGAAGTAAAACATAGATCACTTTCATTTACGAATATGGCACTTTCTTAAACAAGTTTTGGATAGAATCTCTGTGCCAAACAACCCCAGATTTCTTCCTCTTCCCTCATAAATCCTCTATTCCCATGCTGGGGTATGATGAAAGGTTAAAAGAGCAGAAAGTGGAATTTGGAACTTCAGGAAAGACGAAGGCAGACGCTAAAATGTAGTTTAAATAAATTCTGAGGTGTTTACAAATGACTTGCAAATTATCACAGCCAAGCTTTCAAATTTAAAGTGTTTTGTGATTGATTAGCTCACAAAGCAAATACTGATGATTAGCAGTTCATCTAGATTCTAGAGGTTGCAACCGAGAGACCCAGGTCTTTCAGGAACAAATGCTCTCTACTTTAGCTCATGTGCCATTTGCATGTGATGCATTTCTGTGTCTGAGTCCCAATCTCCAGATCAGCACATCACAGTAGTCAAGTCAGTGACCATTCCTTAACTTTACCCAAGACAACCTATTTTTTCTGGATCATGTTCAAAAAATGTGATCCAAGGAGGAGTGGATGGCAATACGAACACAGAAGTATTTCTTAACAGTTGGCTCAAAAGTGAAATTGTGAAATTCAGGTGGGAAAGCATTAGAAATCAGACACACACACACACACACACACACACTCTCCAACTCATGCCATGGCTAAATGTCCTGAACAGAGGACACTGTTAGAAGCCCACTAGGTTGCTACAACAACCCCTCCCATAACACATGTTCTCTTGTAATATAACCTGATCATTCCGCCATCAAAAAGTGGAGTCTAGGGACTTCCCTGGTGGTGCAGTGGTTAAGAATCCGCCTGCCAGTGCAGGGGACATGGGTTCAATCCATGGTCCAGGAAGATCCCACATGCCACAGAGCAACTAAGCCCGTGCACCACAACTACTGACCCTGCAAGTCACAACTACTGAGCCCACGTGCCACAATTACTGAAGCCCACAAGCCTAAAGCCCATGTTCTGCAACAAGAGAAGCCACCGCAATGAGAAGCCCACGCACCGCAATGAAGAGTAGGCCCCGCTCGCCACAACTAGAGAAAGCCCACATGCAGAAACGAAGACCCAATGCAGCCAAAAATAAATAAATAAAATAAATAAATTTTTTTTAAAAAAGTGGAGTCTATTTACCCTCCCCTTAAATCTGAGCTAACCCCATGACTTATTTCTTTGTAAACTTTTTATTTTTAAATAATTTTTATTCGTAGAAGAGTTGCAAACATAATATGATGGGTTCCTGTGTACCCTTCACCCAGCTTCCCATAACGTTAACATCTTGCATAACCAGGATACATTTCTGTGATATATTTTGATCAATGTAATTCAATGGTTTGTGTGTAACTTCTTAGACTAGGTTTGGAGTGCTCTTTCTTAGAGCCCAATGTCCACTCAATAAAAAACCAGGCAGCCATGTGAGAGACCCGCTTAGAGAAGAACCAAGGCCCCAGTCAATAATCCCAACTGAGTTCCCGGCTGGCCCCTGGCACCAACAGCCAGCAACATGAGTGAGGCCATTACGGCCCTTCCAGCCATCTCAGCACTCCAGCTGACACCTCCAGAATGCAGGAGAATCATCTGGTCAACCCACAGAATTGTGAGACATAATAAATTGTTATTGCTCCAAGCCTCTAAGTTTGGACATAATTTATTATGCACAAATACATAACTGAAACACCAACTTTAACTAGTTTGACATTTGTACTGAGGACTAAATAAAGTTAATCCAGGCAAGCTGGATCCAAGAAAGAAGAGGAAATGATACAAATAAAAAACAGTTTGGATAAGCAGTATTCTATCCCTCTAATTCAAGCATGCTAGTCTTTTTTATTATCAGACTAAATATAAAGCCAAGGTGTTTTTAAGTGATAAACCACAGCTTTGGCGATGGGAGACTCAAAGATCAACCTGACTAGGGGAGAAAAGCTGGTAAGAAGCCTTTTAAATTCTGATTTGAATTAAATAATGTACATGTTTACCTATTCAAAAATTATATTTAAAAAGAGAATCTGCACACACCTGAACTAATTTGGTTAGTCACACATTTCCTCTAAGCTTAGCAATGAAATTAGCAGTTACAAAAATGGCAAATAAGCGGGACCATTTGTGAATTTTTTCTCAATTACCTAGATCAGAAGCCAGCAAACTTTTTCTGTCAAGAGTCAGATAATTTAGGGCTTGCAGGCAAAGAAACAAAATCAACGATACTATATAGAAACATAAAAAAAAGAGATTTTTTATCGATAAAAGTCAAGGTATTTTAATAACAATTGTGTAAAATTTTTTTGTAATATGGGTCTATTAATGAGAAGAATAGAATTCTCTTTTGTGGGGCATAATAATTTTTCTATTCAGAGTACAAATGTAAAAACCGTCCTTAGCTCATGGATAGTAAAAAAAACAGGTTGCAGGCCAGATTTCATGCAGTCTGTAATTTTCTACCCTCTGCCCCTTTGGGAGAAGCAATTTTGCCATGGGTTCTGAGCGGTCCTGCACATCCTTGCTTGGTATGCCAAGATTGCAAGACCCTGACAGATATTTACTAGGCCTTTTTCAGGATGGTGTTTGTAGGAAACAAACATGAGGGATGAGGTACATCTCCCCAAGACTAAGAGTAGGCTCACTCTAAAAGTGAAAGATTCCCCAAGATCAGTGTTCTCCTGTAATGCAACTCAATGCGTCTACAGGTATCCATCAAGGGCTCTTTGTATAGTGGCTGGACTTGGGGGCCATGGGAAACTGACGCAAATGAACATGAAAGTCTATGTACTGCTTTTGCTATGAGTGATAATATTCTTTATCTCTGACCCCAGAATCTCATGTCTTCTGCAATCATCCATGATAACCTCTTAGCCTGTAAGTAGGGTTAAGGTCTCAGACCCTTTACAGTTCTTGCCATGAATCTTATATATAAATTAGATAAACAGCAAGAACCTACCATATAGCACAGGGAACTATACTCAATATTGCATAATAACCTACAATGGAAAAGAACCTGCAAAAGAATATATATATGTGTGTGTGTATACATATGACTGAATCACTTTGCTGTACAGCTGAAACATTGTAAATCAACTATACTTTAATTTAAAAAAAGAGCTAAGGTTTTTAAGGGACAATCAATTCCATATTGGATGAGGTTAGAATGCAGAGAAAAGGCTGGCCTAAGAGCATTGTGCCATATCCTGGTCATAAGGGAGAGCTGTGGGGATGATATATGGTGGAGCAGGAGGGCACAGTAAAGACAGCCAAGGTGTCTACATCACGCTCCCTCCATCTCCCATCCCCAAGCACAATCTTCCCAGGTGGTGGTGACAGGTCCTCTTCCCCATCTTCTGCTCAGCCCCATTCACCCTTCTCCTCTCCTCTCTTATATTCTCTCTCCTTGACCCACATCCTGGTCAGCTGACCCTCAGCTCCAACCCCTTTCCCTTGACGTCTTCCAGCCAGGACTGGCCTCACACTACAGTTCTGACCAACAAATGGAGTGTCTTGCGTGGGGCATCTGAAATACTTTGCTTACATAATAAAAAAGGGCAGGCTCAGCCAACACACCCCATTGACCCCTTCCTGTAGGTTGGGTGTAGATGATGAGTAGTCGGCAAACTTAGTATAAAGAATTCTCATTCTTTAAATGAGTGCACTGTTAACCCTAGCGTGCTGTTGGTGAGACTATAAATTGGTACAGTCACTATGGAAAACAGTATGAAGGTTCCTTGGCAGGTGGAGATCATGAACACAAAATACCTATCATAGTCCTTGGCCCCATAGTGCTCACTGAGTAGATTAGTTATTGTAGGCATATTTTTTAAATTAATTAATTATTTACTTATTTATTTTTGGCTGCGTTGGGTCTTTGTTGCTGCGCGCGGGTTTTCTCTAGTTGCGGCGAGCGGGGGCTACTCTTTGTTGCGGTGCTTCTCACTGCAGTGGCTTTTCTTGTTGTGGGGCATAGGCTCTAGGCAGGTGGGCTTCAGGAGCTGTGGCACACGGGCTCAGTAGTTGTGGCTCGCAGGCTCTAGAGCACAGGCTCATTAGTTGTGGTGCACGGGTTGTGGTGCTTAGTTGTTCCGCAGCATGTGGGATCTTCCCAGACCAGGGATTGAACCCGTGTCCCCTCCATTGGCAGATGGACTCCTAATGCCTGTGCCACCAGGGAAGTCCCTGTAGGCATATTTTTAAATCATTTATTGTTTCATGATTTAGTTTGGATAATCCAGCAAGTTTAAATCTATTGATCCTGAAGAACTGGCACAACACAGGAAAAAGACAATGTTTTCCTTTGTGTGTAATAATATGTATTATATCTATGTTTTGGTGTTTTAGTATGTGCACACTGGTGATTGGCATTGGAAATTTTGTACTTCTTTCCATGTTGTAATTATAAGATGGGAGTTATTGGGTTAAGAGGTCATGTAACAATATAGTGTAGGGAGCAAGTGTGCTGGCAAATTTGCAAGACTTGAAGAGGAACTTGAATAAAATTCATCAGTGCCAAAGGGCAGGGTGGAGAGGAGAAATAACCTAGCAGTTCTCCAGAAAAGGGGTATAAACGTCAGGCCAAACCATCCCTCCTACATTAGGCTAAGGTAAGGCTGGTCGTGTTCAGCCTGCAAATCCTATCTGATAAGAGTCTAAAAATTTTGCTGAAGTAGTGCCTTTCTTTTACAAGTTTTTTTCTGTAAATCTTTTTTTGCAAGAAAAAACAACATTGCAGCCAGGAAAGCACTGGCAGGAAAACATGTGGAACTGTGACGCCTGGAATAGCTGGAACCTTAGAAAAATACTGCTCCTATTAGGCTGGTATTCTATTAAGGAAGGGAACTAGCAGTTTTTATTTTAAAATGCGGTGTTTTTATTCTAATTTCAAGTGGCAATTTAGAAAAAAATACTACACTTAATGCTATTATTCACTATGGGATAAATTTTTCCAGCTTATGAATATTTTGTATTCTTTTACAAAAACTTTATTCTTTGGGGGAGAAGAGATACATATTCATTGTGTGTAGTAAATTCAATTATAGAAAAGTACAAAGAAGAAAGCAAAAATCACGAAAATTCTATCACTTAGAGAGAGATTATTATGGGTAATACTTGCACTACTTCCAAGTATCTCTCTAGGGGTTATTATGTGTGTGTGTGTGTCTGTGTGTGTACACATCTGTCTTCTAAGTATATATACATATATATGCAATTTTGTATGGTATGTGATGTGGGCATTTTTCTGTGTCAATAAATTTGAATGTACATCCTTATTTACTCAAAAAACATGCCTAAAGAATAATATGAAGATGCAGCTTTAGAGAAAAAGAAATCCTTAAGATAAATTCTTTAAAACAATTTTTAGAAATTACTAACAGAAATTGTTCTCATGTCTATATGTGTGCATACATATATATATATACATATATATATTTGTTTGGCTATTTGGTTTTTTTAATTGTGCTTTTTTATTTTTCAAAATATTTTTGTATTTAAATACAAAAAGTTCAAGTCTCATCTGATGCTGACCTCTAAGCCCCTGGTTTCCCTTCCTGAAGGCAAAAAATGTCATCACTTACTTACCTGTGTATCCTTTTAGAGATAGTTTACAAAAGTTGAGCAAATTCATATATTGCAAAAACATATATTTATGCAAACACAAATGCATATAAATTCCAAAACATTATTTTCTCCTTTTACATAATTGATAACACATTATATATACTGCACTGTACCTATTTTAAACAATATATCTTTGATATCACTTTGTCTCTTTCTAGATGACTTTTTCCGTATTTTTAATACTTCCATGGTATTACATTATATAGTACACCCTAATTTATTTAACTAGGTTTATGTACCTAGACATATAGGTTGTTTCCAATCTTTTGCTATGGCAAACAAAACTGAAAGTAATAAACTTGTGAAAATATAATTTCAATGAATATAATTATATTTGTAAGTTCAATTCCCATAAATGGAATTGCTAGAACCGTATGACCCAGCAATTCCACTACTGGGCATATACCCTGAGAAAACCATAATTCAAAAAGAGACATGTATTCCAATGTTCATTGCAGCATTATTTACAATAGTCAGGACATGGAAGCAACATAAATGTCCATCGACAGATGAATGGATAAAGAAGATGTGGTACATATATTCGAAGGAATATTACTCAGCCATAAAAAGGAATGAAATTGGGTCATTTGTAGAGATGTAGATGGACCTAGAGTCTGTCATACAGAGTGAAGTAAGTCAGAAAGAGGAAAAACAAATACTGTATATTAACGCATATATATGGAATCTAGAAAAATGGTACTGATGAACTTATTTGCAGGGCAGGAAAAGAGATGCAGATGTAGAAAACAGACTTGTGGACACAGCGGGGAAGGGGAGAGTGGGACAAATTGAGAGCGTAGCATTGACATATATACACTATTATATGTAAAATAGATAGCTAGTATATCTAGCTAGTGAACCTGCTGTATAGCACAGGGAGCTCAGCTTTGTGCTCTATGGTGACCTAGATGGGTGGGATGCAAGTGGGGGAGGTCTAAGAGGGAGGGGATATATGTATACATATAGCTGATTCACTTTGTTATACAGCAGAAACTAACATGACATTGTAAAGCAATTATACTCCAATAAAAAAACAATGGTGCCACACGACCCTTCATAAGAGTTGTACCAATTAAATAACCATCAGTAACATATGATAATGCCATTTCTCCACACCTGCCAGAATAGTGTTATCAAATAGTTTTGTCTTTGCAATCTGATGGAAGAAAAATAGTGTAAAGTAGTGTAATTTTCATTTTCATTTATCTTATTATGAGTGAAGGTAAGCCTCTTTTATATTTAAGATCTATTTTTATTTCCTTTCCTGTGAATTGTCTGTTTGTGGCATTTGCTTATTTTTCTTTTCAATCGATATTTTCTTATTGATTTGAAGAACTTCTTGTTTATTAGGAAAAGTAGCCCTTTGTGATATGAATGATAAACATACTGGTTTTTAAACAATAAAAGAAAAAGTATAAAAAATATTCAGTCAAACAAGGTATGCAAAGATTGGTGTGGGTTCATTCTGTGGCTCAGCAGTACAAATGAAATATTTACTGGAATTTAAGGATTAAAGTTAAGTGTTACTCTAGTCTCACTCTACTCATATGCAAACTAGTTTAAGCAAAAAAAGAAAAAAAAAAAGCTATTTTATGTAAGAAGAATTCCAGAGGTGGGCAGCTTCAGAAGCAATTCATTCTCATCAGCACCCAGGTTCTTTCTATCTAATATTCTTCTCCATACATCATAATAAAGCTGGTTCCTTTTGCAGTTGTGAGGTGGCCACCAGTAGCAATCACAGCTATGTGCCTCCTAGTTCAAGCCCACTGGGAGACTGAGATTGGCTTTTAAAGCAAACTAAGACCTTTCTCTAAAGATTCCATCAAACCTCTCCTCATGTCTCATTGGCCAGATTTGGGTCACTAACCCAATTTAAATTAATCACTGGTAAAAGTGATTGAATTACCTTTGACTCAAATAGATGCACCACTTTGTCCAAGGCCAATTCCCCAAAAATCATTACTCTACTCATTGCAGAGGTAAAGTAGATATTAGATAGATGCTCTTGCATTGGTCCAGTAGTATAACTTCTCTGTGCCTTGTTTTCCTCCTTCATTCAATGGGAATAATAAGAGAACTTATTATAATTCAGAAAGACTTAGTGCAGTTCCCTGCACTAAATAAAAG
Organism: Balaenoptera borealis; assembly: GCF_965194805.1. Classification (NCBI taxonomy): domain Eukaryota; kingdom Metazoa; phylum Chordata; class Mammalia; order Artiodactyla; family Balaenopteridae; genus Balaenoptera; species Balaenoptera borealis. The sequence continues at coordinate 31,513,969 of NC_138873.1, forward strand.
CCCAATAGATGTTTGCCCTTTTCTCCTTGACTTCCCCTCCTTCCTAGCATTACTGTTGTTTTTGTCATTATTATTACTTACTGAATAGCTGTCTAAGGAGCACAGTTTTGGAGAAAAGTAGTTGAAAACTTTTTTTAGAAGATATATTATTGCTGTTGCCAGAACATACTCATTCTCTGTTTCTGACTGACCAGTTATGTCTGTACCAATTGTCCATCATGTTAGAATATGAATGACATCAGTAAGAAATCCTGTCATTCACAGTCAGCTCTTACTGATTTACTAGTGAAGTGAGCTTTTTTTATCCTAAACTTATTGCAGGAAATATCCAACCTTGACAATTAAAAATTAATTTTTTCATCCAGATATCCTTGTCCTATGATTAGATTTAGGTTATGCATTTTTGGTGAAATACTACATAAATGATATTATCATCTTCCCAAAGTATCATATCTAGAGGCATGTGATGTTTATTTCCCCCTGTTTTCTCCACTTGAAGAGTTACTATTTTTCCTTTTATGGTTAATAAACAACTTCTGGGGAATTTTTTTAGGTAATGTAAATATCATTTTCTTCATCAAATTGTCCCCCTACTATACTAAATACTACCATAGACGACTTTAATTACTTTTATTTGTGTTTCTTACCTGAATCCATTTTTAATATGATGTTCTAAGGGATGATTTTTAAAACTCTATCACTTGTTTTATATTTATCAATTGACATTCTACCATAAGGAAGAGCTCACATACACCTTCCTTTCTTCCTTCCTTCCTTCCTTCCTTCCTTTCCAGTATGGACTCTTGTATTCTTATTTTCTTCACTGAATTATAACTCATTATTGTCCTTACCTATTCTGATGTTGAAACTACCCCATATTTGGCTCCTGCATCCTTTTAACATGAACCAATTTTACTTTTAGTGCTTTCCTTAATTTCTGGCACAAAAAATATTCCAACCCCCTTCCCCTTTTTTTTCTCATCTCTGTTCAGTCATGAACTCAATCATTCTTTAGGGGTATCTACTTCTTTTTAGTGAGAAAATGAACTGACATCTAGGCAAAGTGTCACACGTTAAATATAAGAACATAGGATAAAAGAAGAAGATTGAAAAGTTATATCATCCAAATACTAATTTTTTGGCATGATTATATTAATATCAGATACAATAGACTTCAGATAAAGGATATTACTAGAGATACAGTAGGATATTTCATAATAATAAATGGGTCAATCCGTTAGAAACATATGACAATCCTAATTACATGTGCATCTAATAGTGTTGCTTCAAAAGAAATTAAGCCAAAAAAAATAGACAAGAATAAAGAAGAAATGGACAGATAGCTTCATAGTCCTCAGAGTTTTTAGCATACACCTCTTAGCAATTAGTAAGACAGGCAGGCAAAAATCAGTCAGTGAAAATATTACATAACGAACATAACCTACAGATATTAACATGATAAAAACCAAATATTTTATGAACAACTTTATGGAAATATATTTAACAACTTAGAGGAAATTGATAAATTTCTTGAAAAACACAATTTACTGAAACTGACACAAGAATATATAGAAAATCTAAAGAGTTGTATATTGTTTTTAAAAAGTGAATATGCAAATACAAACCTTCCTTCAATGAAATATCCAGACCCAGATGCTCTTTTGGAGAATTTTACCAAACATTTAAGGAAGAAATAATTTCAATCCTATACAAACTCTTATAGAGAATAGAGAGAGTACTTCATGAAGTATTGATTTATGAGGTCAACATAACCCTATGACTAAAACCTGAAGAGAATATTATTAGAAAAAGACATTAGGCTCTTGTATTTCATAAACAAAGATGGGAAAAAATCCTAAACTAAATAGTAGCAAATGGAATCTAGTGATAGGTAAAAATAATATTATATCATGACCTAGTGGTAACATGTACCCAAGGAATTCAAGGTTGGTTTAACTTTAGAAAATCAATCACTTCAACAAATTTAAAAGGAGAAATACATGATCATCTCAATAGGAGTATAAAAAAAATTGATAAAATTCAATACTTGTACATGGTAAAAACAAACAAAACTCTCAGCAAATTAGGAAGAGAAAGAAAATTAAGCTAATAAAAGATATTTAACAAAAAATCTTTGCAGTTAATATTATACTGTAAGATATTGGAGGCTTTTCCCTAAGATCAAGAAGAGGGCAAAGATGTCCACTCTCACTACTTCCATTCAACACTATAATAAAAGTCATAGTTCATGTAATAAAAATAAATGTCATAAAGATTGGAAAAGTATAAGTAGAACTACCATTATTTACAGATGACATAATTATATAAGTAGAAAATCTAAAAGAATCAACATCATACTAAAACTAATCAGTGAATTTAGCAAAGTCATCCCATATAAGGTCAATATTTTAAAATGTCAATGGCATTTCCATATACATGCAATAAACCATTGTATAATTAAATTAAAAAAATAATCTATTTATAATAGCTTAAAAACAGCAAATACTAAAAAGTAAATTTAACAAAAGAAAAGCAAAATCTTCTACACTGAAAACTACATGAGAAAACTACCCAAAAAATTACTGCTGAGAAAAAAATTAAAGAAGACAAATAAATGGAAAGACAGACCATGCCCATGGATCAAACCCAATATTGTTTTGTTGTTGATTACAATCCCAAACAAAATACCAGCAGCCATTTTTTGTAGATATTAATAAACTGATTTTAACATATATATGGAGAAAATGTCCTGAAATAGTCAAAATTATCTTGATGAAAAAGGCAAATTTGGAAGAGATATACTAAAAGATTTCAAAACTTAACAAAAAACTACACTCATTGAAACAGTAAATTTCCTATTTGACCTAAGGATAAACCCATAGATTAATGGATCAGAGCAGAGAACTCAGTTACTTAATGTTCAACAAAGATGTTAATAAAATTTAATATGAGAAAGAAAGGTCTCTTCAATAAATGGTGCTGAAGAAATTGGATAGCCATTGAGGGAAAAAAATTTTGATCTTAACTCCTTCACATTATAAAAAAATTAATTCAAGAAGGATCATTGACCTTAATGTGAAAACTAAAACTATAAATTTTCTCGGATAAAATAGAAGAATATCTCTTTGACTCTGGGATAAGCAAAAAATTCTTAGATAAGGCACAAGAAGAACTATTAAAGAATCCAATTATAAATTGGATATCAGCAAAATTTACCTTTCTGGAAGGATCTCCTAGCACTACTCTAATTTTTTCTGGTCTTAAAAAAGGATGCCATAGGTCTCATCTTTGATTTGTCTTTGTCCTATGTCTTCATGGCCATTGCTATGACTCAGTGAGAGACAGTTTCATTATCCAAACTGCATTGTTTGGACTCTTTGTTTTCTTTCAATTCTGCTTGCAAATTGGCCAGTTTTTTTTTCTGAGGTCATTTCTTACAACAACCTGCTCATGCTATCAACATTCTGCCTTGAAATATCTTTCTAATTCCACAAGTTCATTAGGTACATTTTCTGCCTTCAAGGGTATAGCATATAATAGTTTAAACAAATGTTTTGTCAGTACATTATACAGTACAGTATAATAGCTAAACAAATGTTTAGGTTGTAAGTTTGTAAGTTTTCCAACTTTCTGTACAAGTTTTTATACCACCTTCCCTCCTAGTCCCAAAAGCAATAATACCATATATATTAGGTTTTTGTAAAAACAACAGCCAGGGCTTCCCTGGTGGCACAGTGGTTGGGAGTCTGCCTGCCAATGCAGGGAACACGGGTTCGAACCCTGGTCTGGGAGGATCCCACATGCCGCGGAGCAACTGGGCCCGTGAGCCACAGCTACTGAGCCTGCGTGTCTGGAGCTTGTGCTCCGCAACAGGAGAGGCCGCGATAGTGAGAGGCCCGCGCACGGCGATGAAGAGTGACCCCCGCTTGCCGCAACTGGAGAAAGCCCTTGCACAGAAACGAAGACCCAACACAGCCAAAAATAAATAAATAAATAAATAAATAATAAAAATAAAGGAATTCCTTTAAAAAAAACCAGCCACTTCTAGAACCAATGTCTGTATTAGTCAATTTTTGCTACATAATAGAAAGTCAGAATTTCAGTGGCTTGCAACAATAAACAATTCTTTTCATCTTCACAGGTCTGCACTTTGCAGTGGTTTGGCTGATCTAGGCTGGGCTTTGCAGTGACAAGCTGAACTCCAGGCTTTGGGTCCAGTTTATCTTCGTTACAAGTGTCTTCATTCTTAGACCTTCACAAAAGGTGTTCCAGCTACCTGGGGCAGATCAAAGGAACAGTTTTGAAGACTTTGCTTTAGTAGTGTACATTAATACTCCAATGGCCAAATCAGGTTACACAGCCAAGCCCAACATCAACGGGGCAGAGGAGTACACTCTACCACCATGACACAGTGGGGAGGTGTAACCAGGATGGAAAGAAGAACCGGGGAACCTTATGCAACCGACCAGCCAAACCAAAGGAAACATCAAGTTAAATTAAAACATACTAAATCCATTTTCACTAAAATCAGAAATAAGACTGATCACTGCCATCAACAATATTAGCAAATGCAGCATAAAAAATATATTAAAAATTTTTTAAATCAATTACTGCATTACCTGAGTAAAAACCATGTGGCAAAATTAGCTGAATCAGACAGATTTATATTCCATGGAAAAGGAGGCCAGATCAGCATTAGAATCTTTGTACATGAAAATTTTTTACTGATTTTTTTTTTTTTTACAATTTTAAGCACACTAGATCAGCAATCCTCCTTTCTCTTACTTCATTTTTCAAAGGGGGGAAAAAACCCTTTTTCCCCTCCAAAGACTACTTACTGAAAATCTCACGGACCAGTTTAGAAAAGAGGCTAATGTTCATGAACAGCTCTTTGTACAATTTCTTCATTGTACAGTGTACAATGATGTAATTCTAGGAAATAAAAGATAACACAGACCTTGGTGTTTCGAAAATGGCCACACCTAGTTTGTCTTAATGCTGAAATGATGTTATTTATTCATATGAATGAATCATCATTGCAGAGCTTCTGCTATTCTCTGCCCATGTTCATTTCTTGTTGTTAATTTCTAGTGTCTGAAAATTAGGTAATAAATCAAAAATAACTAGAGGCCCTCCTACCAGGAACCCTTTTTGTTTTAAAATGGTAGCAAAATACTGACACCCCAGTCACTTAGCTGCAATAGCATAAGGAGAAAACACATCCACTCGCCCATATCACACTCCCTCTGAATTGTTTCCCACCGTGACACAGCTCAGCCTGCCAAGGTTCAGGACTATGAAACTCATTTCACATTTCATTCCTCCCCTCTGTTCAGCACTCCCTTCAGATTCCTGAAAGCAAGAAACCTGCCACAACTGATCTCATTCTAAACACATTTTTTCAAGCAAGTAGACTCTATATTTAGAGGGCCTTTGAAAATTGAAATCATCACCCTAAATCACAGATAACTTTTCCTCTTGGGCCCCCTTAACTATGGTAGGTTATTTTCAAGAGCAGCACAAAGCCTGTAAGACAAAACAAAGAGGACATGATATTTGGAGTGGAAAGAGGAGATTAACATGGAGATAGAACGAACCAATGAAATGTAAAAGGTAGGGCGATCCGGCAACTAAATCAGTGGCAGATCAAGCAGATCTCTCTCCAGACCCACATTATAGGACACAACTGAGTGAGATCAAAACCACCTGAATTTAGGGGATGGCAACTTTGCAATATTATCTTGCCTTTAGCACACATCAAGCATTGTGCATTCTTCAGGGCATTTCACTGGAACCAAACAAGATTCTATTCCTAAGGATATTTTACAGTAGCCACTGAAAAGAGCTGGTGATGGTTTGTATTATCAGTGAGCTCACTCTGAATTCTTAGAGTCCTGATTCTCTATCATCTTATTTAGATAGAAAAAACAGAGAGAAATACAGTACGTGCTTCTTTATCTGGAATTAAAATACCCAGAAAAGCAAAGTAAGTTGAGTGACAAAAACAATGATAACTGATTATTTACAATGATTACCAAAGGTACTAGTGAGAACTTAAAATGCTTTCTGATCACTGAAAAATTAAATTATGAGCACTATAATTTTAGTGTGAAGAGTTGATTTATTATATTTAAATTCTCTGAAATTGGCCATTCATTTATTCAGTCAACAAATATTTATTCAACATCTACCAATTCTTGTTTCAATGAGGGGCAATGGACAGAATCACCCAAAAAGTGGAATCAAGATTAAGATCCCTGTAGGAGTTAACCAGATAGAGTAAGACAACAGAAGGAATTTGGTCTGCAAGTCCGACTGAATGAAGCAGGTTGCAGACCTGCTTGCATTTTTTCTTAGCACACTATCCTCAAAAATGTCTTCCCTAGATTGCTGCCTTGTCCCATTCATTTTGAATGACTCCTAGCCATCTACACCTGATAAAATCCAAACCTTTCTTTAATGTGCACTTCACTTACAGAAGATACTCATTCTATATTTGTTGAATTGAGTATATAAGAACATAAAATATTCCTCATAGCACATTTATCAGTTAGAAAAATTCAAAAAATCATTAATGTAAGACCAGGACATTTCACCTCTGAGTTCATTTCAAGTGACGGCATCTGTGGCTCATTAGCAAATAAAGTACAGAAATTTTCTTATACAGGATTTCATCAAGTAGAATGCTCTTTCGAGGTCATTTTACCAAATAGAAAGACCTTTCAAAGTCATGACCAGATTGTGAGAAAATGCCATGCAATATACCTAGAATTTAATCAGATATTGTTTTAATATCTATGCGTTCGTAACATACAGGAAGTATTTGAAAAGAATGCACATCAAAGTCAAAGACCTTTCGAGTTAAATGGAAAAGACCTCTAATTATTTTAATAGCTTTGTGGCAGGTTTAAAGTGTGGTCACATATTTGTTGATACTTCTGCCATAGAAAGGGGTGTCTATGTCCCCTTTTCTTGAATATGGATGGGGCTTGTGACTCTTCAACTAGTCAAGTCTCGTGGCAAGTGAACCCTATGTGACTTCTGAGGTTAGATCACAAAAGCTCGTGCAACTTCCACCTTGCTTACAAGAACACTTGCTTTTAGTGCCCTTAGAGTCTACGTAAGAAGTCTGACTACCCTAAGGTCACATTGCTAGAAACACCACATGTAAGCACTTCAATTGACAGTCCCAACTAAGCCCAGCCTTCCAGCCATTCTCCTAAAGTATGAGACATGGGAATAAAACCTCTCTGGACTTTTCAGACCATTTTATTAGATTTCACAGTTTTGTAGGTCATGAATGCTGTAGGGTTCAGCTGGATAATCTTTCTCTTCCACGTGGTGTTAATGGAGGTCACTTGATGGAACAGAAGAATGAACAAGCTGATTCCTGCCAAATTTCTGACCCACAAAATTGTGAGATACAATAAAATAGAGTTTTTTTTAAAGCCACTAAGTTTTGAAGTTGTTTATTATGTAGAAATATGTAGCTAGTACAAGATCCCTCAGCCAGAACCCCCTGAAAAAAAAAAAAGGATATAAGAATAATTTATGTACTGCTGAAAGGGAGTCTCATACTCTGTGAGTAGATAAAAGAATTGGGTAATATACAACCTAGTCACAGGAATAGGGACCACGCGTGCCATCAGGCCACCCTATTTAGAGGATCTTAATATAACAGCTCAAAAAATGGCCCATCAATGTCATCCACAAGAATCCAGTCAGTGTCTCAACTGAAATCCTCCACTCTTACAGAATTTCAACCGGCAGAGAAGATATCCTTCAAAATTGTTTGCAAAGGCATACATATCTCCTTGATAGTTAAGCATTTTTCAATTCTGTAAAGATTTAGAATTAAATATAAAAATGTATAAGTAATCAAAACCATAGCATTAATATTTGTGTTATTGAATCTGTGTATTATTAATATTTCGTATTTGTTATGTTTATAAGAATTTAGCCAATTAGAGTAAGAAATCAGCCTTGTAATTCCAATTTAAAATAAATAATTGAATAATTAATTTAAACTTGTGATTTCAAAATGATATCTTAGTAAGGTTGTGTACAGTTTGAGGACATTTAACAAAATTCAAGTTTCTTCAATACTGTAATGTTAATTTTTTTAATATATTTTTAGAATACTCAGGAAGGTTTCTTTTAGTTGTCACATGGTTCATGTATCAAGTGAACTTAAATGAATCTAAAATATTTGAAAACATTTCACTAAGTTTTCAAAATGAGACAAACACTATTTAAAGTCAATGTAGTTCCTAATTTAAACTCCTTACAAAAGAATTTCCTCATGAATCTGCTGAGAGCTATTCTTCTCCTTTCTCTCCTAGGAATTTCACTAAGCTGTCAAAGAAGAATGACTGGTCACTGCCAAGGGCAAGAAGAAAAAGGTAGTTCTCCCTGAAGAAGGGTAAAGAGCCTGTTAATTATCAGCAACAGAGCTGAGCTCAGCAGTTTCTGAACAAAAGAAAGCTCTTCCTTGAGAACCACCCATCCCCTGTCAGTGCCCTGACATGCTCTTGGTGCTTTCCCTGCCTCTCTGCTGCATCCAGATAAGGAGATGAGCACCTTTAAAAGAGGGACACCACAAACAACGCTCAGGGAGATGACCTGAAGTGGGTAAGGGAACTGTCACCTGTTACCAGGTCTTCCCCTTTAAGAGACAATTGCAATATAAACCTTTGTTCCTAGAATGCAGAAGCATTCCTTCCATTCCACCTCCAGAGACAAAGAACAAAAGAAATTAAATATATATGGAAGAATTAGAATAAAGAAATAAAGATATTCTTAAAATCATCAAGTCTCGCTATTGGACTTAGCCTACCCTTCTCATATGCTTCTAGAAACGTGCATATGTACTTTTGTGGGCAACAGCCTGATCTCTGGCATTGGTCTAAGTTATGCCTCTATCTTATGTCTTTCTTAGGTTATTTGACCAATGTTTTTCTGTACTTCAGCTCTCAATGTTTAGCTCAGGGAATGTTGTTCTAATGACGCATTTTGCTCTATTCTCTTTGGCTTAGAAAGCCAGAGATAACCACTCTCAGGTTCGCTGGCCCTTGCTACTTCCAGATGCAGAGATTCATGTTGCCTGGGCAACAGAGGTGAAAGCTTCCCCTCACCCAGCTGAGCAATAGATGATCCTTATCTTACCAGCCTCCCTTCCCCATGTGTATCTTAAATATTAATTTCTTTATAACTCTTTTGACTTTATGTGAACCACTATCAGCATGGTGGACCTACCATATTGTCTGATCAGGTCCCTTTCCTGTTCCTGGAAAATCACCCAAACCCCATTGTGCGTCTATACGAGGATTAGCCTCTCCTTACTCCAGTTACCTTGGCCCCAACTGACTGGCTCAGGGATAGCACCTAATCTCCAGTTGGGCCATTAGAGTCATTTTCCAGTTTTCTGACTGGACTTGAGGGAAAAAAATCCAGTAATCCTTGTTATGGGTTGAATTGTGCTAAGAGTATTTCTTTGATTTCCTCAAATTTGTGAATTTTCCAGTTTTCCTTCTGTTATTGATTTCTAGTTTTATTCCATTGTGATCAGAGAAGATACTTTGGATGATTTCAAACTTAAAATATTTATTGAGACTTGTTTTGTTTTCTAACATATGGTCTATCTTAGAAAATGTTCCAAATGCACTTGAGAAAAATGTGTATTCTGCTTGTTTGGGTGGAGTGTTATATATGTCTCTCAGGGAGAGTTTGTTTATAGTGCTGTTCAAATCTTCAATTTCCTTATTGATCTTCTGTTTAGTTGTTCAGTCCATTATAGAAAGTAGGGTATGGAAGCACTCAGCTGTTTTTTTTTTTTTTTTTTTTTTTTGGCTTAGTTGGGTCTTCGTTGCTGCGCTCAGGCTTTTCTCTAGTTTCAGCAAGCTGGGGTTACTCTTTGCTGCCATGGGCGGGCTTCTCAGTGGCTTCTCTTGTTGCAGAGCAGGGGCTCTAGGCACGTGGGCTTCAGTAGTTGTGTCACGCAGGCTTAGTTGCTCCACAGCATGTGGGATCTTCCCAGACCAGGGCTCGAACCCGTGTCCCCTGCATTGACAGGCGGATTCTTAACCACTGCGCCACCAGGGAAGCCCATACTCAGCTATTATTGTAGAACTATTTCTCCCTTTAATTCTGTCAATTTTTGCTTCATATATTTTGGGGCTCTATTGTCAGGTGTGTATAATACGTTTATAATTGTTATATCTGTTTCATAATGAAGCCTCCCTATACTCATTCAAAAACTTAAAGAGATGCCCAGGAAATCTAATAATAGATTGGGTAGTTCTATTCTTGCAGTTTAACATTTAACATAATATTTGGGGTATATATAGTAGTTGCCATAATGTGCAAGGTCTAGAAGCTTTTGTATAGTTAATTAATTTACATAAAGGAATTTTTTTACACAGGAAAAGAAAAAGATTAAGACAATGAAATGGATTTCTAATCAAATCTGAAATGAAAATCAGTTATAGAAATGCCTGCAGAACTTCCTCTTTTGTGAAAATGTTATACTATGCAATTTATGCATATACAAAAGATTTTATATATATATACAAAAGATTCTTTGTAAGGCACAACTCAAAGTAGATGACATTTATGTATGTAAATGCCTGTCATGATGTTCTTAGTAATTTTGTAATCCAAAAAATGAATCTTCTATATTTTTTAAAGTGCATTTTCTAGTTCTCTATCATGAAAAAGTAATTTGCTCTAGTTCTAGACAGTGAAAAAACAAAACAAAACTGCTCTGCTCTGTTCCTTTGCTGCTTCTTTATAGTGTCCTCCTGTGTAATTGATCCCAGTGCCCAGATGTTAGGGCTGCTATTTCTTCAAAACATTAAAGAATGTGGAAGATTAGTTCTCTGTGCTTTTGATTCCTGTCAGAAAATTTCAATAGGTGGGTTAAGAAGCCTGAATGAGTCAGAGAATCTTTAAATAAGAAGACAACTAAAGTTAGAAGCTATAAAGCAGCTTTTTTTTAAAAAAAAAAAAAAAGGTAAATATAAAAATTAAAAGTCCCATTTGATGTTAAATTATGGACCATATTCTGGTGCTGCAAAGGTGGGAATAATCCCCAGGCTCACAAAGGGCATAGATGATTCATTAAGATGAACTGGTGTGACATACTTTTCCTTACAAACTGCTCAGTCTATAATTCCTGCATTTGGAAATGCACTGTCCCCTCCCTGGAACAGCAATGAAACAAGAGAGGCTAGATATAGTGAGTAGCCTAATTCTTCCCTTGTGTGTCCCCACCTCTCCCAACACACACACACACACGTCATTTCTAATTAACCCTCATGGGAGTGAGAAATTGCTCCAGAAAAGGGCTGGGTCTGGGCCAGGGTTTCCATCACCAGATTTGGGGATGGGCAGGGACGTGAGAGTGGGCTGCCCTACCTGCAAAGGAACGAGTGGGTCAATCTGAGGAGAGGACAGGTGGCCTGAATCCTCCAGGGCTCTGCTGAGCTGAAGCTGACCCATGCTGCCAAAAAAGCAGGTAGATATAGAGATCAAGATCAGAGAGATCCTGGCTGACATGTTCTGATGGGGAAAAGGAGAGGTGGGGACTGGCCAAGCCTATGTAGGCAACATGGACATTTACATAACACATTACAGTTTATGAGCACTTTTCATCTTCACTATGCCATTTGTTTTTAAGCAACTGAATTATGTAAGAGGCAGATAATATTCTTATTCCCGGATAATATAAGTATCCCCATTTATTTTCATAAATGGAGAAATTGAGGCTTGCCAGATATCACAATCTTAGTGAGGACAGAGCTATAACTCAAACCTACATCAGTTCATGCCTCTTAAGCTTGTGTTGTTTGGAATATCAGCCCCCAATAGACCTAATAGGTTAGCTGCAGATCAAAACACAATGCAATAAATTCAAGCCTTCCAGTATGGCTGGAGCTGAGTTTGTGATGGAGGCGGATGGTAAGCAGTTTGGCCTGGCTCGTAAGCTGTTTTCAAGAACTTATAATTTATTCTAAAGGCAGTGGGGGCTTCCCTGGTGGCGTGGTGGTTAAGAATCCTCCTGCCAATGCATGGGACACGGGTTCAGGCCCTGGTCCGGGAAGATCCCACATGCCGTGGCGCAACTAAGCCTGTGTGCCACAACTACTGAGCCTGTGTACCACAACTACTGAAGCCCACACGCCTAGAGCCCGTGCTCTGCAACAAGAGAAGCCACTGCAATGAGAAGCCCGCGCGCAGCAACAAAGACCCAACGCAGCCAAAAATAAATAAATTAATTTAAAAAATAAATAAAATCTGTGAATTAAAAAAAAGAAAAAGGCAATGGGAAGGATGTATTCAAGTCTGTATTTCAAAACAGGGATCAGCAATCTATGCATCAGAAGCCAAATCTGGTCCACTGCCTGTTTCATAATTAGTTTTATTAAATCACATTTATGCCTATTTATTGTCATATTGTCTATGGCTGATGTCGTGCTACAAAGGTAGATTTGAATAGTTGCAACAGAGATCATAGGGCTCTCTCTAAGGTAATTACTATTGGCCCTTAACAGAAAACGTTGGCCGACTGTTTCAGAGAGATCTCTGACTGTGATGTTGATTAGAGGCAACCAAGATGAGACGCAGTAGCCCAGCCAGAAGTCAACTTCAAAAGTTTAGTGAAAGATGACAAGAATCTAAAGTAGGTTTGGGGCAATGGCAATGATCTCAAAGATCTGATGTTAGGATTCTGAAAGACTTGAAGCCTGGATATATAATTTGAGGAACTGGAAAGATAAGAATGATTCCAATTACACTATTAGATTTTTTTAAGACAGTAATTGATGGCACAGGATTAGATTCTTCACCCAGAAAGAGAATAAAGAGTGAGAGAAAAGGTCCCAGGCAGAACCTCAAAGAATGTAGATGTATAAACACTGGGCAAACAGAGAGACGCACTCAGAGAAAATTTAGAAGGAGTTCCCAGACAGGTGAGAGGACAGCCGAGGGTCAGTAGTGTCAAACACGCCACTGGATGGAGGTGAGGACCCAAAACTTGCCATTGGATTTGTCTAGAAAGAGCAGTTGCTATGGAAAGGCAAGAGGCATACCCCAGACTTTGGTGGGCAGAGAAATGGCAGAAAGGTGAGGAAGTGGGGAGAGAAATAGACACAACGTTTACAAATGCTTGATTTGGAAGGGAAAGGTAGAAATAGCCAGGCAGCTGCAGGGAAACCTAAGACTAAGCAACAGTTTCATTCTTTTGTTCTTTGTCTTTTACTAAAGGAACTCTGTGAGCAAGTTTAGATAATGAGGATGAGCCAGCAAAGAGAGAAACTGAAGATACAGGGGTCAGTGAGGCTGACTGATGGAGGATGGCTGCCACAGAGGCAGGAGGGAAAATCCAGAGCAAGGAGAAAACAAGATCATTTACTGAAAGTGAAGAAGGATGCCACAGAATAGGTGGTTTGAGTAGTCATTATAGACAATGGCAAAGAGAAAAATAACTAGGGCAGTCCAGAATTGCCAGGCAGAACTAAAGGTCCAGCTGAAGATCTGTGAGTTGCGTGATTTTCTCCACCAGTGTGAACAGTTTAAGTAGAAAACTAAACACAACATTTCAGGAGTGAGGAGTTGCAATAACTCAATAGTTCAGCTGAGAGAAGTGGTCTCTAAAGTCTTTGGTATAAAGGATACATTCTTATCCTTCCACCTCTGTGAATATTTTTCACTTCTTGAATCAAAGTAGAGTCCCAAAGACTACAATTGTGGACCACAGCAACTTAGCCTCTCATAGACGTGTCTTCACTCAGTTTCAATTAAATTTTCTGGCCTTTCCAAGCTATCCAGAGAGAGGTCCATATGGCGTTGTTCTGGGTTCCTGTTGTAACTTAAAGGGAAATTTTCACAATGTCGGGAGCTCTTGATGTCCTGCAAATGAAGGAGGAATCCACTTAGGTGGCACCAACCTTGACTTCCAAATGGAACAGTACATCTGCAAAAGGAAAAAATGATAGCATCTATATTACAAATCTGAAGAGATCCTGGGAGAAGCTTCTGCTGGCAACTCGTGCCACTGTTGCCCATTGAAACCGGCTAACATCAGTGTCATATACTCCAGGAATACCAGTGCACAGACTGTGCTGAAGTTTGCTGCTGCCACTGCTACTACTCCTATTGCTGGCTGCTTCACTCCTGGACCCTTCACCAGCCAGATCCCAGCAGGCTTCCGGGAGCCAAGATTTCCTCTGATTACTAATCCCAGGGCTGCCCCCCAGCCTCTCATGCAGGCGCTTATGTTGACCCGCCTACAGTTGCTCTGTGTAACATAGACTCTCCTCCATGCTATGCAAACCTTGCCACCCAGTACAACAACAGGGAGGGGTGGTGGATGGCAGCCAGGGAAGTTCTGCGCATGCGTGGCGCCACCTCCCGTGAACACTCATGGGAGGTCATGCCTGATCTCTACTTCTACAGAGATCCTGAAGAGATTGCAATAGAATAGTAAGCCACTGATTAAAAGGCTGTGACCAAGGAGGAATTTCAGGGTCAATGGACTGCTCCAGCTCCCTAATTTACTGCTACACAACCTAAGGTTGCAGACTGGTCTGAAGGCGTGCATGTGCCCCCTGTGCCTATCCAGCAGCTCCCTGCTGAAGGCTGGCGCGTTCAGCCTGCCACTGAAGACTGGTCTGCCGTTCTTACTGCTCAGGCCACTGGGTAGGTAGGAACAACCACTGAATGGTCTTAAGCTGTTCTACCACAGACTCTTTTTTTCTTTCCCCAGCACTATAGTTTATTTTTGTAGATACTGATATTTCCTTCATTTACAGTTTATCCCAGAAGTTGCCCTGGTAAGTACAAGTATTAGATTGTTTCTGTTCATAATTGTTTCATTAAGAATAAACACAAATCAATCTGACAAAATGAGTTCTTTACCTGGGAATTTGGACTCAAGAACAGGACAGTCACATAATCTTTCCCCAGGCTTCCACAGACTCTTAAACAGGAAATGAAAATAAGGTTGACAAAAAATAAAGTTTCCAAAAAGAAATTTCTGATTTCTTCTAACCTATCGATTGAAGCCCAGCTTCACTGGCAGCTGTAGTAAAGACCCTACCTTGATCCTAAACTGTGTTAAACCCAAAATTCAAGTGAGTCTGAGGATGTCTGAGACTCTAGCCTGATGGGGGAGACGCTAAAAGTACCCTTATATGAGGATGAGAGGAGCAAGATGGGAAATACATCTTAAGAGACAAGAGAATCAACGTATTGACATCTTCAATGTTGATACAACCAAATCTCGCCAATTAGTATTTCACCAAACTCACTGTGAGGCAATGGACACAAGGTATCAGCATCATTGGTACAAAGAGTTATAATCTGAGGGCTTGCTTATTTGGAGGCAAGCATTGTTCCAGGTCCTTGTCCTACGTTGTCTCATTTAATGCAGCAAACTTCTGAAGGGGTATTATTATTGTTTCACTTTAATAGCTGAAGAAACAGGCTTGAGATACTAAGTGACTTTCCTGAGATCACACAGCCGGTTGTTAGTAGCACCAAGCTCCACACTGGTGAAGCCAAAACTATCCTAGACACCTCTCTAATGATAGGAGTATCATCAGCCCACAAAGTCAGGTATACAAGAAACTTTTGAAAATTTCTTTAACTCAGTTTAATTTCTATCTGAAGCCTCATCTTGAAACTTCTACTACTATTCACCTGGGCCATTTCAAGATTTCACCACTCTCATTCTACTCTGAGTTAATGACAATGTTTGGGAGCTGATGTGGCATCAAGGCATTGGGTGCACCCTGAATTTTAGCAATCTGCCCACAGTAAATACTACTAACACAGCCATTGTTCCATTCAGTGCGGCCCCTGGACCATGGGCCAAAACTTGTCAAGTACAGCAAATCGGTTTCTTTTGTGATTTTTTTTTTTAACATCTTTATTGGAGTATAATTGCTTTACAATGGTGTGTTAGTTTCTGCTTTATAACAAAGTGAATCAGTTATACATATATATATATTCCCATGTCTCTTCCCTCTTGCGTCTCCCTCCCTCCCACCCTCCCTATCCCACCCCTCTAGGTGGTCACAAAGCACCAGAGCTGATCTCCCTGTGCTATGCAGCTGCTTCCCACTAGCTCTTTTGTGCTTTTTAAATGTAGAATTAGATTGCCTTTGGGCAGGCACACACTCTAGAGTTTTGTACACGCCCCATTAGTCTCCCATTCACACCACTTCCAACCTCACATGTATGTTACCCACCAGGAACCTGGATACATTGAGTTTATGAGCCTGGTTGGAGAACCCACAAAGCCTTGGTCTCCATGGTCTTGCTTGCCTTAGTCCCTTCTGCTCTTGAGACCCAAGATCTTCTCTGCTAGCATGACCAGGAAGTAGGGCATGAACTTGCCCATCTCTTTCTCTACAGCCCTGGGCTCTGGGGACTATTTCTCATCTTGTAGAATCCTTTACCCACCATGCTTATTAAGGTCACTTTCTCTGGGCCCACAAATTTTCTCCTCCCTCCAGGGCTTCAGATTTGGAAAATAAAAGCCAGAATTTCCAAGTTTATCTTGCCCCTTCCTCTCTGGAGGTAGGGGTGGGGACAGGGAGGGGGGAACTTAGGAACTGTTTCAACAAAGAAAATACACGGAGGGAAAAATATGATAATAGAGGATAAAATAATACCAAAACAGTATCTTGCCACTTTAAGTTTTTTAGGAGAAAAATGCCATTTGACTGTAAGGAACGAAAAGTATAGAATAAAGGTCTTCGGACTATTTGGGTGAGAGTTCCACTAACTTATCTTCTGGCACCAACCCAGAAACCACACAGAAGGGGAAAATACGCAAAATACAGCACAGTGCATTGAATATCCAAGAAAGTTAGAAGCTGAAAAAGCTGTGCTTTCACATAAGAGCAATTGTACAAGCCTCTTCTCAGCATGTATTTGGGAGCCTTCTGAGAGCATGGTGAAGTGCTTTCTGGTGGTATGATTTCACGGAGCACTGACACCATCTCATTCCTTGTCCCATTTCTAATCTGTGCTGGTTGACACCATCAGGGCTCTCATAAGTGGCGTCATCTTCTTTTTAAATCACAGAACAGTTTTCTGTGTCCTCTTTGCTCTTCTATTTCTCCCAAGATGGCAGCTGGAAAAAAAAGAATATTAAAAAATGATGAAGGACCAAGTACATGGAGAATGTAGCGCGGCATTTGTGGGTTTTGTCTACTTTTATCTAAGTGTAGCTCTTCAAGGAGGAGTCTCATGACTCTGTCTGTTATCAAGTCGTTTATATGAGATGTTTTCTCCTGAAAAAAAAAGTGATAATTGCTATTTCTCTTGCAGTCTGGCAGTCTCTAAAAGCCCAGATTAACTTTCACCTCGAGACAGTATTATTTGTATCAAGTCATACATGAAAATATATTCCAGGCCTATAGACTGGGTTCAGAAGTACAGAATGTGGAGATTTAAAAAGCTCCCTGAGAAGCTGAGTGTGCAGGTTGGGACAGGTAGAGGTATGGCAGGTAAAAGGAGCGGCAGAGAGATATTGACGGTCTGTGTGGGCAGGCTGAGTTTAGCATCCCGGAAATGCAGCCTAGGGACCTAAAAGAATATGGAAGAATTGAACATTGCAACTGTCTTAGGCAACAAATGGCAGATAAAACTGGGGGCAGGACCGACCCCGAGAAATGGAAGACCTAGACATTAGTCACAGGTTTGAGGGGCCTAAGCAATGGTGAAAACTAGTGGGCAACCAGACCTCACAAATGTTTGATTTAACCTCTCACAGACATTCTGGGTAAGTATTTTCCCTGTGTGCTGAAATGAGGGAACTAAATGTCAAAGGGAGTTAAATGAATTGCCTGGTCATATAGTTAATGAAGTGATTCAGACCAGATTTCACCCCAAGTTCTTTCAAGTCCACTCAAAAGCCTGAACATTTTCTCACTTCACCAAAACTGACAGGGTACAGACCTGAGGTCCTCTCAGGCAGCATCCTGTCCCAGCAGTTCTGGAGCCTGCAGTGTTTCTCAAAACATGATCTATGTATAAGATCCCCACTCCAATAAGAATCACTCTAGCCACTTGTAAAAAATAGTAACTTCTGGGACTCTTCCCCAGATATTCTGATTCAGAAGGTCTGGAGTGGATTTCAAGAATTTTAACTTTTCTTAGAGATCTAGATATAAGCTATCCAATGACATTGCTCCATTTTCTTGGCCACTGCAATTGAATTATGGTTGGGCATAAGACCTAGGCAGGGCCAGTGTCTTCTCTAAGATTAATATATATATATATATATATATATATATATATACACAATATATATATATATATATATACACATTACATATATATATTTATATACACACATATACACACACACTTGAAGAGAGCAATATTCTTTCTAATGATACTGCTAAGCTTTGAGGTTGTGAGCTAGGTTGGCTGGGGTTCCTCTTGCCTACCATGTAGAAGGAGATTCTCTATAGAAGTTTACAAATCAGAAATAAGCTTTCAAGTTCCCTGGATGTAGTGATGTCTAAAGTCTACCTTGGATCTCCTAGTTTTTGAGCCCATGTTCCTTTTTTTCCCTTTCTTAAGCTAGTTTGAGTTGGGTCTCTGTCACTTGCAACAAGGTGGCCTTGCTAGAGTTTACATGAAAGAAACCAGAAGGTTTACATGAGTGCAGTAAGAGTCACCAATGTAATGGGACTTCTAAATTCACCAAGGTTATCCTTGGGTTTCAGAGCAAAGGGTCTAAGTTACATGTTGTTTTTCTTGTACTTCTTAATCCTCACACTGTCCTTGGCTGATCCTGTCCACTTCTGTGCCTTCAGTTACAATGATTCAGAAACCAATATCTCCATCTACATCGCTCATCTCTGGTTTTGATCTTCTTTGATTGTGATTCAAAGTCTGCTGAACATTTCTGCTTAGGTGTCCCCGGGCCCACAAATCCAACAGGTACAAACATGCATTAATGATCTTTTCCCCCTCAGATATGATTCATCTCTTGTTCTTGTCTCTGTGAAAAGCACAGCCATTCTCCCAGGTCCAAAGCCAGAAGCCTGGGCACTCTACTTAACACCTCCCTTCCCATCACCATCCCTACCCTTCTATTACTACGTCAAGTTGGTTCTGCCATCTAAACTCCAAACATACATCTAAATACCCAAATACAGCTTACAAAGTTATTCGTAATTTGGCTATTGCTTACCTAGATTGTTCCATTTTTGTCCTCCTCTGCTTTTGGATTTTATGTGCTAGCCATTTTAAACTTTTTCAGTACCTTGAAGCACCATCCCATACTCTCTTTTGCCTCTGGGCCTTCCTATAAGTTGATCAAGTTGTCTGGAAGTCTCTTCCCTCACCTCTCTCTCTGCCCGTGAACTCCTATTCATTCTGTAAGACTCAACTGAGATGTCAAGTTTGGAAAGACTTGCCTCTGACCGTGAGTATGGCTTAGGTTCCCCTATTGTAAGTTCTCACAGTTTCCCAGTAATTCCTTGTTGTAGCAATATTCAGTATGTTTAGCTTACTTTTCAATTTTTTAAGAGATAGAAAATTTACATAAGTGGAGAGAAATAATATGTCATGGATGGAAAATTAAATCATTTCTTCTCAAATTAATTTTTAAGCTTAACCCAGTATAATCATCCACGGTTGGATTTTTTAATTGATAAAATTATCCTAAAATTCATCTAGAAGTATAATTGAGTGAAAAATTGCTTAAAATTTTCAAAAGAAAAAAAGAAAAAGAAATAACGGGAAATTGACCTTATCAGTTATCGAAACCTGTTAGAGATATAAATGTTAGAATGCTGCTTAAAATTATTCAACGGCTTTTTATTTCATTAATAAAATTTCTTAACAAGGGCCTACCTGAGTTGCATTTATTTGGTGGGACCTAATTTCTATCCAGATTCCTACCTACAAGGCTGTCTAGGAAGTATAGTGTTAGCTTTCCAAGCTAGGGAGAAAAGGAAGATGAACTAGAAGGAGTGGGGGATGGAGGTTGAGTTCTAATCATCCATATCCGCCCCAAGAATTCTGCTCCTGGTTCTGAGTTTGTTCCTGGTCCTTGTCTCAAGACTTGGAATTATTTTATTGACTTTGTGTAGCTATCTTTTTGGGAGGGGTGTCTTCTCCATGCACTTCTCCCATTTCCAAACGTAAGCTTCATAAGACCAAGAATTATGTCTGTATTGTTCATTATTATATCCACAGAGATAATGAATAAATACCTGTTTGATTAAAATGTAAATAAATGAGGCCTCACTGAGCCTTGAACTATTAGACCCACTGCTTAAGGTAGTGATGCATTTTGAAGACTACAGTTTAAGAGAAACAAAAACAAGCTAGACAGAATTACAAGAGGAGGGCATTGATGATGAGAAGCTACAGGTACCTTGTCATATAAGGAATGGAAAAGGAAACATTTTAGCTGAAGACAGAAACTCAAGAACAATGGGAGTGCTGACTTCAATAATTTGAAAGTCTATCACTTGGAAAAAGGAATAGACTGATTTTGTTGTTTCAGAGAATAAGACAAGAACCAATGGATGGACTTTATAGGGAATCAGAATTCAACTCGGTATCAGGAAGAACTGCCGCCTAACCTATTCACCAGGAGATGGTGAGTGTCTTTCCACAGGAAATGGTCCTACTCAGGGACATGGTTCCTTTATCACTGGGTCTGGGCGGTGGTGGACTGAATGACTTCTGAAGCCTCTAGGATCTAAAAATAGACATATATCTTCCAAATTCTTGTTGAAATGCCTGATTATGCAAGTTGTTAATGTTTCATTTCTTTAGGACTAAAACAAATCATTCATAGCCTTAGACCATGACAAAGCCTTCAAAGAATTCCAAGCCACAGCATGGCTGAACTGTGGATCTGGAAATACACCAGGCTATTTGTCACCCTTCACCTTCCAGTCATCCTACACCGAGTAGGTTTATCATTCCGCACTTCACACGGCTCTTCACACAGTATTAGCAAGGCAATTTCAGTTATACAAATTGGCTATTCACCCCCATACTCTCTTGGTGGGAGGCTGATATTATCCTCCTCACCTTAAAAGCAAGCAGAAGCACAGACACTTGAAGTACTTTTCACAAGGTCACTGGAAATTAGATGACGGCCCCAGCAGCTGAGCCTGGTGCTTAATTCCCTGAGTCACACAACCCCTCACTGCTGCTCTGCAGGAGGCCTGGGTTGAGAGTCTCAGGAAAACATGGCAGTGGCTTTAGTTCTGGTTTTCTGCTCATGCTTTTTTTTTTTTTTTTTGACTATTCAAAGATCATCCGCTGTTTTTATTTATTTTTTATTTTATTATTATTTTTTAACATCTTTATTGGAGTATAATTGCTTTACAATGGTGTGTTAGTTTCTGCTTTATAACAAAGTGAATCAGCTATACATATACATACATCCCCATATCTCTTCCCTCTTGCGTCTCCCTCCCTCCCACCCTCCCTATCCCGTCCCTCTAGGTGGTCACAAAGCACAGAGCTGATCTCCCTGTGCTATGCGGCTGCTTCCCACTAGCTGTCTATTTTACATTTGGTAGTGTATATATGTCCATGCCGCTCTCTCACTTCGTCCCAGCTTACCCTTCCCCCTCCTTGTGTCCTCAAGTCCATTCTCTACGTCTGCGTCTTTATTCCTGTCCTGCCCCTAGGTTCTTCATCTTTTTTTTTTTTTTTAGATTCCATATGTATGTGTCAGCATACGGTATTTGTTTTTCTCTCTCTGACTACTTCACTCTGTATGACAGACTCTGGGTCCAACCACCTCACTACAAGTAACTCATCAGTTTCATTTCTTTTTATGGCTGAGTATTATTCCATTGTATATATGTGCCACATCTTCTTTATCCATTCATCTGTCAATGGACACTTGCTTCCAAGTCCTGGCTATTGTAAATAGAGCTGCAATGAACATTGTGGTACATGACTCTTTTTGAATTATGGTTTTCTCAGGGTATATGCCCAGTAGTGGGATTGCTGGGTCATATGGTAGTTCTATTTTTAGTTTTTTAAGGAACCTCCATGCTGTTCTCCATAGTGGCTGTATCAATTTGCTCATGCTTTTGAATGGGTAAAGCAATAATTGTGCTTTACCAAAATAAATTTATTTTTTCAGAAATAAAGAAACTCAGGAGCATAATTCTTTGACAGGATGCTTATTTTGCAATACAATGCCTGGATTCTGATTACTCTGTCTTGATCTAGAAGATTCCAGAGACATATACCTCGGCTAGTAAGGGTTTTAATAAATACTGCGTATACGTGGTATTTTAGTGGAGAAGTGATTCTTCATTCCTCCTAAGTACTGCTTTAACCATGATGGAACTGGATAGGGAATGTTTAACAGAAGGGTGCTTATCTGAAGGGACACTCAGTTTGTAGCTATATGTGTCCTTCCATCTGCCCATTCGTGAATTATTCAACCAACATGAAACAGCACTGTTTGAGGGTGGGTTCTTTTTTCAAATGGTGGAATTTAAATAAGCTCTATTCCCCGAAATAACTAAAAAAAAAAAACAAAAAAAACCCCTACATCAGCACCTCCAACACTCCAACACAGGCAAAGTTGGCCAAGGGCTGTATTTATCATCACCAGCTCTGCAGGATTTTTAAATTTTTCCAAGGAAACTGAAGGAAGCTGGTTTTCAAAGAAAAAGGACATTTTAAAAAATCCATTCAATTCTTAAATGTATTATCCAACAGTCATATCTTGATTTTGAAGTAATTCTCCTTGGAGGAAGATAAATAGTAGATTTGCTGCTTGTGGATGTTTAACTCTTTCTGACGAAGCAAATGACTCTAGAGAGAGTCCTGCACTGAGAGAGGATCAGGAAAGGAAAAGCTAGTACCAGACCTCTCCCTGCCAATAGGAGGCATTGCATGAGAGCAACCGCAACTGCGCCAGTAGGACTTGCCTCTCGGCTCGAAAATTATTTTTAAATGTTTTGAGGTTGAGTGTGTGTGTTACACAAAGGTGAAAACCTTTCTGGAATAACCCCAGTTTTAAAATTCATAATGACGTATGTCTTTAGAGCCACACAAAATGCAATCCAAACAGTATCTGCTACTACCCTTTTCAAAGACTCAATGACACAATTTCATAACGTGCAATATGTAACTAACTGCTCAGAGTGTGGAAAACACCTCATAAGATTAAGAACATCAGAGTTCAGTCACAAGTACCGACATGTTGAAGGGCAATTTATTAAGATATTAATGTTGTGGGGGTTTTTGTTTGTTTTCTTTGTTACTTTTTTTTTTTTAACATCTCTATTGGAGTATAATTGCTTTACAATGGTGTGTTAGTTTCTGCTTTATAACAAAGTGAATCAGCTATTTTGCTTGCTTTCTATTTTACTTGTTTGCCTGTGGAAGAATGAGAAAGAATGAGGCATGTTTGTCCTTCCCCCACAATCCCAGCCTTGGTGATGAGCAAGGATTGAAGTCCAGAAGATCCGTGGCTTTCTTTACTCCCAGCTCAGAATTAAAAGATTCTGAAAATGTCTGCCTTATTGGGGTGGTGGGTGAGGAATGGAGGTCTGTGTGTTTGGGAGTGGAGGTGCAGGGTAGCGTGAGCTGAAAGAGCTTGCTCTGACCAGGAAAGCAGATGGGGGCCTGAGGGAGGGACAGGGACCCTCCCCACCTGGGCAGGTGGCATTGGGCAGTGGGAGGACAGAGAGAGAACAGCTCTCACAACATTCTGGGGGGACGGCAGGACCCCTGGGGAAGCAACGCCTGTCTGGCGCAACTAGACAGCCTAGACTCTGGGAAGGGAACGTCAATACTTGGCAAAGATCTCTCTGCCCCTGAGTTGATAAACCAATGGAACCAACTGTTCTCTGTGTGCTGCCACCACAATCAGCAGTGACCATGAAGACCAAAGACCAGAGGGCCCTTCACATTAGACCTGGCCTGAATAAGACTCCTTGGACCTTTGAATAACCCTGGTGAAACTGGGGGAAGAGAATCCAATAATGAATGAGACTGAATTTCCCACTATTACAGCAAGATGGAGATTTGGAAAATATTACATTTTATTTAAAGGATGAAAGAAAATGACACATTTTGCATCCTGAAATTGAAGTATTTGGTGGTATATATGTGTGTGTGCGTATATTTACATATTTTTTTCTTCCGAATGATCAGGAAATCGCAAACCAAAAGTCAATTCTACTAATATCTCAATAGTTTGGAACTGTGAAGACATTTATCCGTAGTAACAATGTTATACACAGAAAGTAGATCACCAGACTGACCTTCAAAGATTTAATTTAAAATTCAAATCATTTAATTTCAAATGTTATGTATTTCAAATGGAAAATATTATTACAATATGGTAATTAAATAAAAGAGGGAAAAGTTGGGGGAAAATTTTGTTTATTCTTGATAGTGAATGCTGGCACTTAAGGAAAAACAGATTGTTGGGAGTTAGGTTCTGTTCTGTCTAATTTGCTCAAGAAAGTAGGAACAACTTTCAGGTTAGATGGTTGGCGGCACTAGTCACCAGATGGTGACATTGACCCAACACTCCTTGGTTGCTACTTCAGAAAGGTCTTGGAAACATCATCTGTGGGTGGTATGGCAGAGCACCGGTCCCAGGGGAGAGGCAACCAACACCCGGTACCCTGCATAAGGCAAGGCTGGCATGCGCTCCTCTCAGGCACTTTGTATGAGCCTTTTTGCTCCAGGAGCTGGGATGCCACATACTGTTTGACCGTCAGAGTTTGCACACAGTGCTGCACTTCCATTTTGCCAAGCTTTCAGGAAAACTTTTTACAAAGACGGTGTGGGCAGCCATTCTGCTGTGTGATTTGAGACACATTAGGCAAGACCCCTGCCAAAAAAATCCACCCTCACCAACCCTACAGAGTATAAGATACAGGTATTAATGTCTTAGAATCAGGGCCCCTAATAAAATGCACATATATTCTGGGAAGGTAATCCCTTTTCTAAGAATGTGAATTAGTGCCTTACTTTCACACAGAACGGAAATAAGAAAACATGCATTTGTTAGATGGTTAAATATTGACAATGGATATATTATAGGAAACTTTTCCTTCTCCGAGTTAAAAATAGAACAAAACTGGGGCTTCCCTGGTGGCGCAGTGGTTGAGAATCTGCCTGCCAATGCAGGGGACACGGGTTCGAGCCCTGGTCTGGGAAGATCCCACATGCCGCGGAGCAACTGGGCCCGTGAGCCACAATTGCTGAGCCTGCGTGTCTGGAGCCTGTGCTCTGCAACAAGAGAGGCCGCGATAGTGAGAGGCCCGCGCACGGCGATGAAGAGTGGCCCCCGCTTGCCGCAACTAGAGAAAGCCCTCGCACAGAAACGAAGACCCAACACAGCCATAAATAAATAAATAAATAAAATTTAAAAAAAAATAGAACAAAACTACAAATTACATTTCATGCAGACATCTTTTCCCATCTAAACAATACTAAAATGGTGAGGACAACCCATAGTAGTACCAGCCACTGAGAGGCACCTTACTCTTCTAGAGACACAGGTAGACTTCAAATGTTCTGGCACGGGGCCGAGCCTGCTGCTGCATCCTGGGGGTCACCAATGGCCCCTTCTGCTGTCCGCCCCTGGAGATGGGGCATGCCACACCTGCAGGAGCAAAGACGGAGCCCTGTGGGAGGCTGGGGGTGGAGAAAAGAGGAGGTAAGGGGAAAATTCATATTTTTATAATTAAAAAATTCATATGAGACAATTACTGCAGCTTTACGCAGTGTCCAATTATTCTCACAACAGGATTCCTGTCTTCTTAAGTTATCTTATATCTTAAACCATGTTAAATAATTATGCAGCTTTTATATGAACTAACATATTCACTGGCCAATTTGAGATTGTATAAATAAGCCCTTATCTTGAACTGTTACACATGCATTTACTTGCCTCAAATTTTGAAATAATTTTCCTAAAGTCTCTTTGGAGCTTCAAACAAATGATTAGACTTTCACTTCATTATTCTAAGTCTCACCAAAGAACTGAGACGGAAACCCAGATAGCAACTAGGAGGGCAGTAGCAGGAGGAGAGTGAATTCTGTGCGCTTAAGGAAGGGGGGTAGCAGAGGCCAGAGCTTATGTTAATGTCCTAGGACAGCCATAACAAAGTAAAGCAAACTGGGGGGCTGAAAACAACAGACATTTATTGTCTCACCTTTACGGAGGCTAGAAGTCTGAAATCAGGTGCTGGCAGGGCCTGATTTCCCTGTAGGGAAGGGTCCTTCCTTGCCTCTTCCTAGCTTATGGTAGTTGCCAGCAATCCTTGGCTTTCCTCAGCTTATCGATGCATCACTCCAATCCTCCATCTTCGCATGGCTGTCTTTCCTCTGTACCCGTCTGTCTCTGTGTCTAAATTTCCCCCTTTTATACAGACACTAGTCAGATTGAATTAGGGTTCCCTGATAATCTCATTTTAACTTGATTACCTCTGTAAAGCCCTGTTTCCAAATAAGATGACAGTCTGATACTGGGGGTTAGGACTTGTGATATGTCTTTGGTGCAGTGGTAGGGGGACCACAATTCAACCCATAACATGGGTGTCAATGAGCACAAAACAAAAATCTGAACTGCAAACAAAAATTATCAAGGACCAGCCACACTACTTCAACAAACACTAAGGGAAGAAAATGAAAGCAGAATATTTCTGAATAAATATAGATGGCAAGGTTAAAACATGAAATACTTTTCTGAAAAGCTGCCAGTTGATTAATACAGTGTAGAATATGGAAGGGGTGCTGCTAAAAAGAAATAGGCTAACAAAAGGAAAGAAAGAGTAGGGGCAAAGGCAAAATTTGCCTGCGTCACACATTTGCATGGGGCTGATTTGGGGTGATTATTTAGTAGGTATAGTGAAAAGTCAGTTTAAGTTACCCTCAGTTGATTAAATATCAAATTATACTTGTGCTATGTGCTTTAGATTGACACTTTATATTTCTTTTTGAAAGTAGGTTTTTGAAATACTGCTATCTAAATGGAAACCATAGACTTAGTAAGTTTAACTATGAATCTGAAACACCGAACTCAAATTTTAGCTTTATTATTTGTAGTGGACCCCTAAAAAGATATGTCCATGTCTTAACCTCCCGGAACCTATGAATGTTACCTTACTGGAAAAAGAGTCTTTGCAGATGTAATTAAATTTAGGATTCTGAGATGAGGTAATCAGCCTGGTTTACCCAGGTGTCTCCTAAATCCAAAGACAAGTGTCCTTAGAGGAGAGAGACAAACACAGAGGAGAAAATGACATGAAGATAGAGGCAAAGATGGGAGTCAAAGAATGCCAACAGCCACCAGAAACTGGAAGAAGTGAAATAGGGATTTCTCTCCCAGCCCCCTTGAGCCCCAGAAGGAGTATGGCCCTGCTGACAACTTGATTTTGAACTTCTTGCCTCCAAAACTGTGAGGGAATAAATTCCTGTTGTTTACACAGAAATTTCTGCTGTTTACACACAAATTACCACAAAGCCACCTACTTTGTGGTAATTTGCTGTGTCAGCCATAGGAAACTAATACACAGTCATTTCCCAATGCAGTTTTGGAGAAAGCCAGAGGCTCCATTTTTGCAGTGTCAGTTCTAAAGGTCCATGTTTGGGTTATAAGGCTTTCTCACAATTTAGCTTGTAAGTCACACTCTCAGACTTCTGTGCATATGAGATACTTTATGCAAACAAAAGTGAAAACAAATAGGATAACACTTATTAATTCAAGAAATATTTATGGGACACCTACTAAGTGTTTGAGGTGTTGTGAACAGCCATGGATGAAGCCTCTGCCCTCATGAAGCTTACTCTCAAGGAAAGGACCCAGAAAACAAGCAAATAGATAAAAATGAATACATCAGACAGGGACAGGCGCGTTGCAATACAGCAGGATGAGGGAGTACAGTGACTCCGGTGGAGGACTGGGAGCTATTTTAAGTAAGATGGTCAGTGAAGTTCTCTTTGAAAAAATGGTTTTAGAGCAGAGAACTGAAAGAAGTGAGAGTGAGCCATGCACAGATCTGGGGAAAGTCATTTCCAGATAGAGAGAAAAGCAGGTGATGAGGCTGAGGCAGATATGAGCTGCCTTGGATGAGTAACACCAAGAAGGCCAGGCTGGAGTGACCCGAGCCATGGAGGGGGTCGAGGTGACAATGATATGAACTCTTAAGCACAGTAAGGGCTTTGGCTCCATTCTCGGTGTGGTGGGCAAGGAATCAGCTCTGTCCCTCCAGCGGGAGACTCGTTTGCAGATAACTGCTCCTCGCTGCCCAGCAGCTTACCTCCTCCCAACTGTGGAGACGGAGGTTAGTTACCACTCCTGGTTCCAAGACCGTGTGCCTGCTTCACCCGGCCCAGACTTGGTGTCCCTGGATCTCATGCCTTCCAAGGGCCTGATTTCTTTCCAGCAGGGATTTGAAGAAGCCTGACTGTTAAGTGAAACTTCCTTTCTACCTACTCATCGGAGGGTTATTTAGCAGCTGGAAGCCAGAACAAAAATGATGAGTCAGGCTTTGAATCCATTTTCTCAGAATCTAAAATGCCCCCAAATGAATGGATTATGGAATTCAGGAGAGAATAAGAGATAAAGCAAGTTGTTTCTGGAACAGGAAGCTATGAGGTTTTTCACAAGTTTGGCACCATTGCTTCTAGAAACATAGGCATGGAAAAGGCTACAAAGGGTAGTCCTGATTACTGATCTCAGGGAAGGTAGCTCAAACCCTTCCTGACAGAACAGCTTCACCCAATATGAAAGATCTCAGAGGAAACCATTTTCCATCATAACCAGTTAAGCAAATTATGTCTACAAAAAGGAAACTTGTATTAGCACATTTATCCAGCATTCAATAAATATTCAATAAGCACTTCCGCATTCAGACACAAATCAGTGAATTAGATAAGTTTTTGTGGCCATTCCTACTGTGCAAAAAATTACTAGAGAGGAGAGAATTATGTTTGTCTCATTTGGCTTGAAGCGCCAAGACAACAAATGCCATGGTACAAAGTAAGGTATGAAACTACTGTACAAGACTTGAGGAAGGAATTTTAAAAGGTATAGTGTTTTGAATACAAACTGAGGTTGGAGGTTGGAGAGGCCAGGAAGATGGAAAGAAAATCTGGGGGTCTGGTGGTTAATGGGCTGTATAGTCTATCCCTAAAGAAGGATGCTTGCTTCTCCCTACCTCAAGCCTCTGGAACCTGGAGAGTTTGATGAGTGTCCCCTGAACACTGAGTGCCACCCAAGGACTGGTGGCCAACCAGTATCAGATGAATGTAAAAGGCAGAGGTGGGATGGCCATCTGCTCAGGTATTGGAGCAAAGAGAGGCCCATGCACTGGAGATTACCTGTGTTAACAGAGATGGTCAGGGAAATGGTTACACACACACTCGTGTGTGTCCTTACATGTGGGCCAGAGAGCCTGTCCAAAGTGACCCTAACAGAAGAATGGACCACTGTATGTCCAGAGGCTAAAGAAGAAACCCCAGGTGAGCAGCCAGAGGAGATACAATCTCCCACACAGGAAATGCAGCCAAGACTCCCCCAGTGATGGGGCACATGGTCTTAGGAGAGAAACAGCTTCTAAGAGCTCCCGAGACCAGGGAAAGCCCATGTGGTTAAGTCAGGCTTTTCCTTTCCTTTTCTCCTTCTCCTCCACAAAGCTCTAATCCTGGTGGGTCAGTCATGGAGGTAGCAAGAAGGGGTGAGGTAGAGGGTCAGCTGGGGAAGAGCGGAAGAGACCCTCTCACACTGTCCACAGCCAGCCTGCATCAGGCCTGATCCGGGGAAGGAGAGAAGCTGAACCTTGAATGTAGTTCAAGCATCGCGTGTTCCTATTACTGAATTGAGGTTGTTTTTATTACCTAAATGTGATCAAAGAAGTCTGTGATTTTCTTTAAGGTAAGCAGGACTTACCCTAAATTTCTGTCAGACAGAGGAAGATGCAAAGCCATAGGGATGTTCAACATCGCTAATTATTAGCGAAATGCAAATCAAAACTACAACGAGATATCGCCTCACACCGGTCAGAATGGCCATCACCAAAAAATCCACAAACAATAAACGCTGGAGAGGGTGTGGAGAAAAGGGGACCCTCTTGCACTGTTGGTGGGAATGTAAATTGGTACAGCCACTATGGAGAACAGTATGGAGGTTCCTTAAAAAACTAAAAATAGAGCTGCCATATGATCCTGCAATCCCACTCCTGGGCATATATCCAGAGAAAAACATGGTCCGAAAGGATACATGCATCCCAATATTTATTGCATCATTGTTTGCAATAACCAAGACATGGAAGCAACCTAGATGTCCATCAACAGAGGAATGGAGAAAGAAGATGTGGCACATATATACAATGGAATATTACTCAACCATAAAAAAGAATGAAATTTTGCCATTTGCGGCAACATGGATGGACCTAGAGATTGTCGTACTGAGTGAGTAAGTCAGACAGAGAAAGAGAAATATTGTATGATATCGTTTATAAGCAGAATCTAAAAAGAAATGATACAAACGAACTTACTTACAGAACAGAAACAGACTCACAGACTTAGAGAAGGAACTTACGGTTACCAGGGGGGAAGGGTGGGGGGATGGGATAGTTAGGGAGTCTGAGATTGACATGTGCAAACTGCTATATTTAAAACGGATAACCAATAAGGACCTACTGAATAGCACAGGGAACTCTGCTCGATATTGTGTAACAACCTAAATGGGAAAAGAATTTGAAAAAAAATAGATACATGTATATGTATAACTGAATCACTTTGCTGTACACCTGAAACTATCACAACATTGTTAATCAACTATACTCCAGTATAAAATAAAAAGTAAAAAAAAAAAAAAGATGCAAAGCCATATAATTTAACGGGATAATGGGAGATAAATAATAAAGCTAATTTTGATTAAACCCATGGATTTTACTTGTTCCGTTTATGGTTATATCAGTGGTCAACTGTCACCATCTTTTTTCATTTTCTCTGATTGCCCCTGTACAACAGAAAAAAACAAGCTTAAATATTATTCATCTATATGATTTGCATACATTTCCAATTATTAGCTGGGGTCCACTTGATTTCAGTATTGCCAGAATACGGCCATTGGGGGGGGCATGTTTTCACGTAAGTCAGCAAATTATTTTGTAACACAATAACACTTAAAAAAAGAAACCTCATGAAATGCAGCTATTTCTGTTTAAGGGCTTGAATCCAAATTCTGGCTTTTCTGTATTAATGCCTAATAATAATAGCTACCATTTAGTCTATGTTTTCTAAGTCACTTAGATAAATCAACTAATTTGGTTCGCAGAAAAACCCTATGAAGTAGTAATTATTACATTATCTTGATTATGCACATATCTGTATGTTCACCTGGGTCCGCACATTCCTCTCAATGGATAAGAATGGTAATGGGGTGTCACACAAAAAGATTATTCCTCAATGACCTTCCTTATTCACTGCAGTCTGTTTATTTTTCTTTTCTACTGACTCACCTCTACTGAGGAAGCATTCAACTTTCCGTAGAAACAATTCCTTTTTTTGCACTCAGCTGTCATTAATTTATATAATATTTAACTAAATCTTGTATTATTAAAGAAAGAAGTATTGATACAATAGGCTTAGTTTCAGGTTTAGTAGCAAACACACCTGACTTGTAATCACATACCCTAACAAATGGAAGACGTAATTCTACCAGCTGAGTGTTTAAATTCTGTGGGCGTCCATCAGAAGGCTAAACAGAGGGAGTGGTGCACGTCAGTTCATCCAGCAAGTCAGTTCAGAGGAAGTCATTGAAGAGTCTAACATTTTTCTCTTAAAAATGTTATTACCTATTTTCTCTTGGTGTTTGGCCCACCTACAGGAGTTCAGCTTCCTAAAACACTCCATCCTTCCAAGAATTTAAGAGTATCTCTTTGGGGATAATTTATGTGTTTTAATGAGCAAGTCTCATCAGTTAACATACATATATAATAGAATACAAGTCATCTATGTACACCTTGATACATTATTATAAAATGAACACATTCATGTAACCAGACAAAAGGAAGAGAATATCACTGGACACCCTGTACACCACATCACTACCCCTCCCTCTCCCACAGAGGAAGGCATTATTCCTGTCAGCTTGTCTGATATATTATTGAATCTATATAATGAGCTCTTAATTTCAGTTTCACAATTTCCCTTTGACTTTTTAAATATAGTCCTCAGGTCCTCTACTGAAATTCTCCATCATATCATGTAATTCCTTTTTTTTTTTTTTTTTAATGTCTTTATTGGAGTATAGTTGCTTTACAATGGTGTGTTAGTTTCTGCTGTATAACAAAGTGAAACAGCTATACATATACATATATTCCCATTTCTCCTCCCTCTTGCGTCTCCCTCCCACCCTCCCTATCCCACATCTAGGTGGTCACAAAGCACTGAGCTGATCTCCCTGTGCCATGTGGCTACTTCCCACGAGCTACCTATTTTACATTTGCTAGTGTATATATGTCCATGTCAATCTCTCACTTCGTCGCAGCTTACCCTTCTGCCTCCCTGTGTGCTCAGTCCATTCTCTACATCTGAGTCTTTATTCCTGTCCTGCCCCTAGGACTTCAGAACCTTTCTTTTTTTTTTTTTTAGATTCCATATATATGTGTTAGAATACGGTATTTGTTTTTCTCTTTCCGACTTACTTCACTCTGTATGACAGTCTCTGGGTCCATCCACCTCACTGCAAATAACGCAATTTCATTTCTTTTTATGGCTGAGTATTATTCCATTGTATATATGTGCCACATCTTCTTTATCCATTCATCTGTCGATGAACACTTAGGTTGCTTCCATGTCCTGGCTATTGTAAATAGTGCTGCAATGAACATTGTGGTACATGACTCTTTTTGAATTATGATTTTCTAGAGGTATATGCCCAGTAGTGGGATTGCTGGCTCATATGGTAGTTCTATTTTTAGTTTTTTAAGGAACCTCCATACTGTTCTCCATAGTGGCTATATCAATCTACATTCCCACCAACAGTGCAAGAGGGTTCCCTTTTCTCCACACCCTCTCCAGCATTTATTGTTTGTAGGTTTTTTGATGATGGCCATTCTGACCAGTGTGAGGTGATACCTCAATGTAGTTTTGATTTGCATTTCTCTGATTAGTGATGTTGCGCATTCTTTCATGTGTTTGTTGGCAATCTGTATATCTTCTTTGGAGAAATGTCTATTTAGGTCTTCTGCCCATTTTTGGATTGGGTTCTTTGTTTTTTTGTTATTGAGCTGGATGAGCTGCTTGTATATTTTGGAGATTAATCCTTTGCCAGTTGCTTCATTTGCAAATATTTTTTCCCATTCTGAGGGTTGTCTTTTCGTCTTGTTTATGGTTTCCTTTGCTGTGCAAAAGCTTTTAGGTTTCAATAGGTCCCACTTGTTTATTTTTGTTTTTATTTCCATTTCTCTAGATGGTGGGTCAAAAAGGGTCTTGCTGTGATTTATGTCATACAATGTTCTGCCTATGTTTTCCTCTAAGAGTCTGATAGTGTCTGGCCTTACATTTAGGTCTTTAATCCATTTTGAGTTTATTTTTGTGTATGGTGTTAGGGAGTGTTCTAATTTCATTCTTTTACATGTAGCTGTCCAGTTTTCCCAGCACCACTTATTGAAGAGGCTGTCTTTTCTCCATTGTATATTCTTGCCTCCTTTATCAAAGATAAGGTGACCATACGTGTGTGGGTTTATCTCTGGGCTTTCTATCTTGTTCCATTTATCTATATTTCTGTTTTTGTGCCAGTACCATACTGTCTTGATTACTGTAGCTTTGTATTATAGTCTGAAGTCAGGGAGCCTGATTCCTCCAGCTCCGTTTTTCTTTCGCAAGATTGCTTTGGCTATTCAGAGTCTTTTGTGTTTCCATACAAATTGTGAAATGTTTTGTTCTAGTTCTGTGAAAAATGCCATTGGTAGTTTGATAGGGATTGCATTGAATCTGTAGGTTGCTTTGGGTAGTAGAGTCATTTTCACAGTGTTGATCCTTCCAATCCAAGAACATGGTATATCTCTCCATCTGTTTGTATCATCTTTAATTTCTTTCATCAGTGTCTTATAGTTTTCTGCATACAGGTTTTTTGTCTCCTTAGGTAGGTTTATTCATAGATATTTTATTCTTTTTGTTGCAATGGTAAACGGGAGTGTTTTCTTAATTTCACTTTCAGATTTTTCATCATTAGTGTATAAGAATGCAAGAGATTTCTGTGCATTAATTTTATATGCTGCTACTTTATCAAATTCATTGATTAGCTCTAGTAGTTTTCTGGTAGCATCTTTAGGATTCTCTATGTATAGTATCATGTCATCTGCAAACAGTGACAGCTTTATTTCTTCTTTTCCAATTTGGATTCCTTTTATTTCTTTTTCTTCTCTGATTGCTGTGGCTAAAACTTCCAAAACTATGTTGAATAATAGTGGTGAGAGTGGGCAACCTTGTCTTGCTCCTGATCTTAGTGGAAATGGTTTCAGTTTTTCACCATTGAAAATGATGCTGGCTGTGGGTTTCTCATATATGGCCTTTACTGTGTTGAGGTAAGTTCCCTCTATGCCTACTTTCTGGAGAGTTTTTATTATAAATGGATGTTGAATTTTGTTAAAAGCTTTTTCAGCATCTCTTGAGATGATCGTATGATTTTTATCCTTCTATTTGTTAATATGGTGTATTACATTGATTGATTTGCATATATTGAAGAATCCTTGCATTCCTGGGATAAACCCCACTTGATCATGGTGTATGATCCTTTTAATGTGCTGTTGGATTCTGTTTCCAGTATTTTGGTAAGGATTTTTGCATCTATGTTCATCAGTGATATTGGCCTGTAGTTTTGTTTTTTGTGTGTGTGACATCTGTGTCTGGTTTTGGTATCAGGGTGATGGTGGCC
The DNA here is from genome assembly GCF_965194805.1 of Balaenoptera borealis. Lineage (NCBI taxonomy): Eukaryota > Metazoa > Chordata > Mammalia > Artiodactyla > Balaenopteridae > Balaenoptera > Balaenoptera borealis. Next base: position 31,548,896 of record NC_138873.1, read on the forward strand.
TCATAGAATGAGTTTGGGAGTGTTCCTCCCTCTGTTATATTTTGGAAGAGTTTGAGAAGGATAGGTGTTAGCTCTTCTCTAAATGTGTGATAGAATTCACCTGTGAAGCCATCTGGTCCTGGGCTTTTTTTTGTTGGAAGATTTTTAATCACAGTTTCAATTTCAGTGCTTATGATTGGTCTGTTTATATTTTCTATTTCTTCGTGGTTCAGTCTCAGAAGGTTGTGCTTTTTTAAGAATTTTTCCATTTCTTCCAGGTTGTCCATTTTATTGGCATATAGTTGCTTGTAGTAATCTCTCATGATCCTTTGTATTTCTGCAGTGTCAGTTGTTACTTCTCCTTTTTCATTTCTAATTCTACTGATTTGAGTCTTCTCCCTTTTTTTCTTGATGAGTCTGGCTAGCGGTTTATCAATTTTGTTTATCTTCTCAAAGAACCAGCTTTTAGTTTTATTGATCTTTGCTATCATTTCCTTCATTTCTTTTTCATTTATTTCTGATCTGATCTTTATGATTTCTTTCCTTCTGCTAACTTTGCGGGGTTTTTTGTTCTTCTTTCTCTAATTGCTTTAGGTGTTAGGTTAGGTTGTTTATTTGAGATGTTTCTTATTTCTTGAGGCAGGATTGTATTGCTATAAACTTCCCTCTTAGAACTGCTTTTGCTGCATCCCATAGGTTTTGGGTCGTTGTCTTTTCATTGTCATTTGTTTCTAGGTATTTTTTGATTTCCTCTTTGATTTCTTCAGTGATCTCTTGGTTAATTAGTAGTGTATTGTTTAGCTTCCATGTGTTTGTATTTTTTACAGATTTTTTCCTGTAGTTGATATCTAGTCTCATAGCATTGTGGTTGGAAAAGGTTCTTGATATGATTTCAATTTTCTTAAATTTACTAATGCTTGATTTGTGACCCAAGATATGATCTATCCTGGAGAATGTTCCATGAGCACTTGAGAAGAAACTGTATTCTGTTGCTTTTGGATGGAATGTCCTATAAATATCAACTAAGTCCATCTTGTTTAATGTATCATTAAAAGCTTGTGTTTCCTTATTTATTTTCATTTTGGAGGATCTGTCCATTGGTGAAAGTGGGGTGTTAAAGTCCCCTACTATGATCGTGTTAATGTCGATTTCCCCTTTTATGGCTGTTAGTATTTGCCTTATGTATTGAGGTGCTCCTATGTTGGGTGCATAAATATTTACAATTGTTATATCTTCTTCTTCTATTAATCCCTTGATCATTATGTACTGTCCTTCTTTGTCTCTTCTAATAGTCTTTATTTTACAGTCTATTTTGTCTGTTATGAGAATTGCTATGCCAGCTTTCTTTTGATTTCCATTTGCATGAAATACCTTTTTCCATCACCTCACTTTCAGTCTGTATGTGTCCTAGGTCTGAAGTGGGTCTCTTGTAGAATGCATGTATACGGGTCTTGATTTTGTATCCATGTAACTGGTCTATGTCTTTTGGTTGGAGCATTTAATCCATTTACATTTAAGGCAGTTATTGATATGTATGTTCCTATTCCCATTTTCTTAATTGCTTTGGGTTTGTTACTGTAGGTCTTTTCCTTCTCTTGTGTTTCCTGCTTAGAGAAGTCCCTTTAGCATTTGTTTTAAAGCTGGTTTGGTGGTGCTGAATTCTCTTAGCTTTTACTTCTCCGTAAAGGTTTTAATTTCTCTGTCAAATCTGAATGAGATCCTTGCTGGGTAGAGTAATCTTGGTTGTAGGTTTTTCCCTTTCATCATTTTAAATAGGTCCTGCCACTCCCTTCTGGCTTGCAGAGTTTCTGCTGAACGATCAGCTGTTAACCTCATGGGGATTCCCTTGTATGTTATTTGTTGTTTTTCCCTTGCTGCTCTTAATATTTTTTCTTTGTATTTAATTTTTGATAGTTTGAGTAATATGTGTCTTGGCATGTTTCTCCTTGGATTTATCCTGTATGGGACTCTCTGTGCTTCCTGGGCTTGATTGACTATTTCCTTTCCCATATTAAGGAAGTTTTCAGCTATAATCTCTTCAAATATTTTCTCAGTCCCTTTTTTTTTTCTCTTCTTCTTCTGGGACACCTATAATTCAAATGTTGGTGTGTTTAATGTTGTCCCAGAGGTCTCTGAGACTGTCCTCACTCTTGTCATTCTTTATTCTTTATTCTGCTCTGTGGTAGTTACTTCCACTATTTTATCTTCCAGGTCACTTATCTGTTCTTCTGCCTCAGTTATTCTGCTATTGATTCCTTCTAGAGAACTTTTAATTTCATTTATTGTATTGTTCTTCATTGTTTGTTTGCTCTTTAGTTCTTCTAGGTCCTTGTTAAACGTTTCTTGTATTTTCTCCATTCTATTTCCAAGATTTTGGATCATCTTTACTATCATTAGTCTGAATTCTTTTTCAGGTAGGCTGCCTATTTCCTCTTCATTTGTTTGGTCTGGTAGGTTTTTACCTTGCTTCTTCATCTGTTGTGTATTTCTCTGTCTTCTCATTTTGCTTAACTGACTGTGTTTGGGGTCTCCTTTTCGCAGGCTGTATGTTCGTAGTTACCGCTGTTTTTGGTGTCTGTCCCGAGTGGGTAAGGTTGGTTCAGTGGATTGTGTAGGCTTCCTGGTGGAGGGGACTGGTGCCTGTGTTCTGGTGGATGAGGCTGGATCTTGTCTTTCTGGTGGGCAGGACCACATCCAGTGGTGTGTTTTGGGGTGTCTGTGAACTTATGATTTTTGGCAACCTCTCTGCTAATGGGTAGGGCTGTGTTCCTGTCTTGCTAGTTGTTTGGTCTAGGGTGTCCAGAACTGCAGCTTGCTGGTCGTTGAGTGGAGCTGGATCTTAACGTTGAGATGGAGATCTCTAGGATAGCTTTTGCCGTTTGATATTACATAGGGCTTGGATGTCTCTGGTGGACCAATGTCCTGAATTCACCTCTGCCACCTCAGCGGCTCAGGCCTGAGACCTGGCCAGAGCACCAAGACTCTGTCAGGCACTCGGCTCAGAAGAAAATGGAGAAAAAAAGAGAAAGAAAAAATAAATAAATAAAATAAAGTTATTAAAATAATTTTTTTTAATATTATTAAAATTTTTTTAAATTAAGAAAGTAATAAAAAAAGAGAAAGAAATAAGGGAGCAACCAAACCAAAAAACAAATCCACCAATGATAACAAGCATTAAAAACTATACCAAAAAAAAAAAAAAAAAAAGACTGACAGAACCCTAGGACAAATGGTAAAAGCAAAGCTATACAGACAGAATCACACAAAGAAGCATACACATACACACTCACAAAAAGTGAAAAAGGAAAAAAATATATATATACATAAAAAGGGAGAGAGCAACCAAATCAATAAACAAATCTACAAATGATAACAAACTGTAAATACTAAACTAAGATAAACATGAAACCAGAAACAAATTAGATGCAGAAAGCAAACCCCAAACCTACAGTTGCTCCCAAAGTCCACCACCTCTATTTTGGGATGATTCGTTGTCTATTCAGGTATTCCAGAGATGCAGGGCACATGAAGTTGATTGTAGAGATTTAATTTGCTGCTCCTGAGGCTGCTAGGAGAGATTTCCCTTTCTCTTCTTTGTTCGCACAGCTCCTGGGGTTCAGCTTTGGATTTGGCCCCGTCCCTGCGTGTAGGTCACCTGAGGGCATCTGTTGTTCTCCCAGACAGGATGGGGTTTAAATAGCAGCTGATTAGGGGGCTCTGGCTCGCTCAGGCCGGAGTGAGCCTGTGGCGGCAGAGGCCAGTGTGACATTGCCACAGGCTGAGGTGCGCTGTCTCTTCTCCCGGGGAAGGTGTCCCTGGATCACAGGACCCTGGCAGTGGCAGGCTGCAGAGGCTCCCAGAAGGGGAGGGGTGGATAGTGACCTGTGTCTGCACACAGGCTTCTTGGTGGCGGCGGCAGCAGCCTTAGCGTTTCATGCCCGTCTCTGGGGTCCGCGCTGGTAGCCACGGCTCGTGCCCATCTCTGAAGCTCGTTTAGGCGGTGCTCTTGATCCCCTCTCCTCGCGCACCAGGAAACAAAGAGGGAAGAAAAAGTATCTTTCCTCTTAGGCAGTTCCAGACTTTTTCTCGGACTCCCTCCTGGCTAGCTGTGGTGCACTAGCCCCCTTCAGGCTGTGTTCACGCAGCCTACCCCAGTCCTCTCCATGGGATCTGACCTCCAAAGCCCAAGCCTCAGCTCCAAGCCCCCACGTGCCCCGGTGGGTGAGCAGACAAGCCTCTCAGGTTGGTGAGTGCTGGTCAGCACTGAACCTTTGTGCAGGAATCTCTCCACTTTGCCCTTTGCACCCCTGTTGCTGCGCTCTTCTCTGTGGCTCCGAAGCTTTCTCCCCATCCACTCCCCATCTCTGCCAGTGAAGGGCCTTCCTAGCATGTGGAAACTTTTCCCCCTTCACCGCTCCCTCTCAGATGCTTTAAACCAAGCATTAGGAATGGCCTTGAATTGATCAAGTTCAAAGCAAAAAGTACTACCACATTCAAAACTAATGAAGTGCCAAGAAAGTGCCTCACTGATATTTTTCCTGTGCTTTGCTTTTTCCTTTTTTGTGCTTTTTCTCTCTGCCAACCAACTTTCTTTTAATTATTTGTTCCCACCAAAGTGACAGAATTGGGTTATTCCAAATTTTATGCAGCTGATAAAGCAACTCTTGAGCAAGCCAGAGAAGGAAAAGCCTTTGAATCCTAGGTGCTTTCAAGAGAGCAAAACATTCAGGACTGTACTTAGCTAGATAGTGTGCCTCTTTCAGTGAGCAGAAAAATTAGGGCGTCTATTTATAGCTCTTTGAAAGGAGCAGTGTCCATTTTTGACAAAAAATTTCTCTTTCCAACTTGACATAGTTTTCTTTTAGACCAGTACTCTTTCCTAAATTAATATTGATTGCCCATTAAGGCACAGTGTGAACTCAAATGTCAAATGATATGACAAAATTATTTAATATAGCAATAAATTAGAAGGATAATCTATTTTATTTAATTCAGCATACTTTTACTGAGTCCTAATAATATTCAAGTCACTTTTCTAGAAGGTTTTAAAGGATGCAAACATACATAAAACAATTCTTCATCTCAAAGAGCTTATAGTCTTATAACATGAGATGTAATTGAAATAACATGTAGAAATGAAAGATTACAGTACAGAGAGGAAACAGATTATTTTTGTTTGGTAACAGAAATCAAGGATATAGGAAGTAGAATTTGAGCTGGATCTTAAAGGGTGGGTAGGATTTCACCAATCACATCTTCAGAGTCAATTTCTTTTCTTTTTTTCTATTCTTTTTCAAATTCTTTTCCCATGTAGGTTATTATAGAATATTGAGCAGAGTTCCCTGTGCTATACAGTAAGTCCTTGTTGGTTGGTTATCTATTCAGACTCACTTTTCCATGAAGCAGTCGCTAATGCTTCCCTGATGTACAACTGACCTGCCCCCCCCCGACACACACACACACTTCCTTTGTCTTCCTTTATGCCCTACTCTTTGCTGAACATGTTGTCTACCCCTAGGACCTATAGTTTGTCTCATCTAACTATATTGTAAGCTTCTTAAGGGGTCTCCAGAGTCTCACGTAGGCTAGAACTATTCCAGCCCAGAATAAACAGTTATAAACATCTGTTTAATTACTTCATTAGCTAATTAATTAGTTAATGCAGAGGTTTCAAAGAAAGGAGAGTAAAGAGTCTAGTTTCATAGTTTTTATTACAGGTTGGGATCCCCAGAAAGTAGATTCTGAGTGCACATAAAATTCACCTGGGAAGCTTTTGTACAAAACATTTTATTATGAAAAAATTCAAACCTTTACAAAGCAAGCTGAATAGTAGAATGGACCCCCTTGTACTCATCACCCAATTTCAAAAATTATTAAGGCATTACTAACTTTGTTTCATCTAAACCTTCACAGAATCCAACCCTCTCCCCATATTGTGTTAGTATTTTGAAGCATATTGAGTTTTTAAAAAAAATACTGATGCCTAAAGATTCTAATTTAAATGGTTTGGAGTGGGGCTTAGGCTCTTCAGAGGACTTTAATGTGTACCAAGGATTGGGAATCTCTAGTCTCAAACAGCATGAACACATGTAGTTAATAGCGCTAGAGTTAAAAAATTTCAGGGTGAACTTAAGGATTAGTGAATTTCCCTATCTGGCCAGAGCCTATTTCATGTCTGAAATAATAAGAGAAGTGGCAGGAATAAAAGGCCAGGCAAACGGGGAAGGCAGAAGAGCAGTCTCACCTGTTGTACAGAGTTTGGATTTTACTCTGAAGTTTATCATCATCACCATCACCACCATCATCATCATCTTGACTGAGCTGTGGTCTTTATTATTAATTTCACAGACAGGAAAGCTGGATACTGAGCAGTTAAATAACTTAGCTAAGCATGCATATTAAAGTAACATTGAAAGCCTGGTGGCGCAGTGGTTAAGAATCCACCAGCCAGTGCAGGGGACACAGGTTCAAGCCCTGGTCTGGGAAGATCCCACCTGCTGCGGAGCAACTAAGCCCGTGTGCCACAACTACTGAGCCCGCATGCCACAACTACTGAAGCCCACGTGCCTCAACTACTGAAGCCCACATGACTAGAGCCCATGCTCCGCGACAAGAGAAGCCACCGCAATGAGAAGCCCGTGCACCGCAACGAAGTGTAGCCCCCATTCACCGCAACTAGAGAAAGCCTGCGTGCAGCAGTGAAGACCCAACGCAGCCAAAAATTAATTAATTAATTAATTAATTTTTAAAAAATCAACTGATTTAATTAAAAAAAAAGTCAAACAAGTAAACCAAGATTCCCCACTTCCAGGAAATCTCTTTGATATTTAATGATTTTCACAAATATTTCCAGTAAAGAAATTATTTTACTAAAGTAAGCAGAAGGGTATAAATTAAGTATATATAAGTGCATACATGCCATTGGGTAAGAAACAAAGGCTCTAGAAAGACCCAGCAACCAAAAGGAAAATAGCGACTACTATACAGACAATCCCACATTCTGGGAAAAAAAAAAAAAAGGCATTTCTTTTCAGTTCTTATTTTACCTCTCTTACTTGCCATGTTTTATTTAGTGGTAACAATTTATTTGCTTTCCCATTCAGAGTTCTTGGACAAATTTTTTTTGGATTCTTTATACCTTTTGATTTATTTCATATTTTAATATGGGTTATCACATATTGATTCAATATTTGTTTGAAAAATGTAATGGCGACAACATGGTGAATTAGAGTCAATTATAGATTGATGATCTCAAAAGTTCAATCTTTAAAACAGACTTAGTCATCATTGATTTCAAACTCACTGTGGGGATAGAATGAAAAAATTTGTACAACACTTAATATTGCTAAATCAAGATATTTCTGAGATTCTGTTAATTCCAAAATAGCCAAAAAGGAGAATGTTTCCTTCCCATTTATTTCTATATGTAACCTCACTTCAAAAACTGCTACAAAAATACTGCAAAAGTGCATTCCTCAAAAGCAGTTTTGCATTTTTTTAGTTTTCCTTTTAGAATATGAATCAACAAATATTTACTGAGCATGTATCATGTGAAAATTTTAATTAAGTTTTCAGTGAAGTACGTCTACAAATTAGAAGAAAAGAGATTGCATGGGTGCAGGGGTGGCTTCACTGGGAAGTTAATGAAGCTCGCACTACAGCATCCCTCACTTCATGAACCCTTTCCAAGGTCCTGGGGGAGGCCTTAGCAATGTATTTAATTAGTCATATGCTTGGTAACATTAAGCTACTTTAATTGCTTCAGATTAAACTGTCTCCTTCCATTCTGACCACCCATTCTGTTTTGAAATCCTCCAATAGTACTATTAAGATGTCAATTACAAGTTCAGGGATTAGGACTTGATATCTTTGAGTGGCCATTATTCAACCTACTACACCATCCATGATGTATTTTCCTTACCTGGATAAAACTTTTTGAAAATCAGCATTCATTAGTTGAGGTGTCAGTAAGACTTGAAATGGCTGAAAAGGGAAATGAATCTAAAATATGTGAGGCATGGACATGTCAGCCCTGTTGAGAGACACTGTGTACCTGTGAGGTGGAGGTGCGTCCTGTCCCTACTAGGTGACTGACTTCTTCAGGGGCTCAGACTTGTCTCTGTCCTCTGTCCTCCATTTAGTGGTCCTAGAAACATTTTGCCTAATATGATGGTTCAAGGTCTTCCCAAGAAGTAACTGTCTCTAATTCCTATGACACACATTCTTATAACACCTGTTAAGAGAATGAGGATTCCAGGTCATGCATTGTTCTTTTTAGTTATAATTGCAGGATTTCATTATCATCATCAGATATAAAACAGTGTATGTATATGTTAATTATTTGTATGTTTGTGACAGAGTATTTGTTTCTAAGGCTCTTGTTCAGTGTTCACGGAATGAGGGGTGCGATTTACAAAACTTTTCAGCAGCCAAAATGTATACTGTGTATTTATAATGGGTTGAAAAATCATACTGACAGATAGCTAATATAATATTGCAGTTATGTTTGTCTATCCTAGAAAAAGTTTAGGAATTGCCTGTGCTTATACAAAGTTATTACAGTTTAAAGTCACAAAAGCACCTCACAAGTGTCCTGTAAGTATCTGTGTACAGTCATTATTGATTATTTACTTTCTGTAGTTCATTAGAAAATGTTTAAAACTCAGCCAATTTCCTATGGCACAGGATTTTATTAAATCATCTCCACCAAGAGATAAAGATGCTAAGGGTAATTTTGATATTAGCCTAAGAGAGAATAATTTAGCTATAAATAATTTAGATGCAAGTATACTATAAAACAGTCTTTCAGGGCTTTACAGTTCAACATAACTTATTTGAAAGCAATAAATAAATATTTGTGCAACATTTCCCAAAGTGTGTTTCTTGAAAGTTAATTTTATGGTTGGCAATAAGTAGAATGTGGAAACAGAGCTCTGTGGTCAAGGGCAAGCGGAAAACACTAAATTAAACAACTTTCTTAGTGAGGGCTTCATGTGAGACTTGAATATAGAAATATATGTTTTGCGTTTCCAAGAAGGTAACAGACAAGAACTCGGTATTTCCCAAAATTCTATAAAAATGAGCCCCTCACTGAGCTAGTGTTCCACAGAACAGACTGGGAAATGCTGGCATTTTTACCAGTCAGCTAATCAAGATTCTGCCACTGAAGTTTCCTGAGCTTGCTGCCCTGTGTCCTGCTAGCAAGTAGGAAGTGAGGAAAGACCTCTGAGATCATCCTCTAAGATGCAGACCGCAGCTCCCATCTCACAGATGATGGACTGGGGCTTTTATCCAAGTGTATTCAGCTCATAAATGGAGGATCCATTCCACACACATAGGTATGACTTTGAAACTCTTACTTATCCTATATTCTGCTGCTTTTTGAAATGGTAAAAATGGTACCATTATTATTTACTGTCCCGAAAGATTTCTGGTAGCTTTTAGGGAGAGTTTAAAGTGAGTTTTTCAACCTGGGGACTAAAGAATGGAACTTTTGCCATTCTAACAGCCTTGGATTGCTTTACCAGAGAGCAGTTTTTCTCAGATACTTAAAGATTTTCCCCTTTTATGAGCAATTAGAAATAGATTGCTTAAATCAATCTCATTTTGTTTCTTTCCCTTTCTCTAAGTTACAGTAGTTTGGGCCCTAAATTTCAATCGCTCAAAGTGACCAAACCAAACGCTACTGCGCGAATGGCAGAGGGTGGGGGAAAGAGGATATTTGAACAAAGAAAACCTGTTTCTAGCAAGAACGGTAAGGAAAATAAAGCTACAAGCTCATACCTACAGTTTTCTAAGGAGCTGAGAAAATCCAAATGCAATAATTAATATTAACTAGCCGAGTGGGTATTAATTTCATAGGCTACAAACTGAAGTGCTTAAGAAATGTGACTCTGTAATTCTCTGTAATTGGACTTAACTCTCTTCTTGGCTTCCATTTCTATTAGATGGTGGAAAACTTAACCTGGTCACTTCTGCATCAGTCAGCTTCAGTAATTTCATAGCAACGTGGTGGTTCCCCTATCCCTTCTTTTATAACAAATGGACAGAACCGTGTCAAAATCAACTTTTAAAAAAGCTCCATGCTGGCCAAAATCTGACACATATCAGGTTGCATTCGGCTTCCCAGGGAGCAGTTTGCCACCCTGGTCATCATTTTTGAGGTTTTGAAGCTGAGACTCACAGGTACCCCCGCAGTCACACACACAGACACACAAAAGCCAGAAATCCAACTGAGATGCGTCGGACTCCAGATCCAAGCTCCTTTCTGCTACACCTTATATCAACTAGCTCTCTTCTATCCCACCATCGCCCGTTAAAATGTGCCTGACTGTGCCTCTTTCTTTCCCTAGATTCCCTTGCGTTGTCATAGACTTAACTGATTGTGTTCTTTGTTTCTAATAAAATATTTGAATCCACAAGAAACAAGCTTATTTTGAGCCCCTCCGCGTATGAAATTCTATAGGAATTAGTATGCGATATGGGTCTTGCCTTTAAATAAAACAGTACATGTAAAAAAGTTTTGGCAAGTTATAAAGCAACGAAAATTACGTGTCTTCACTGAGTCATAGCTATATTTTTCAAGGAATAAATAGTCTATTCCAGTGTGTGTCAGGATTAAATTCTATGCAGCCAGTTTCCTCCAGCCCTGCCTCTCATTCCTTAGTCAAGGAAAGGCCATCGCACCCTGTCTCACCATCCCATCCCTTACTCCTTGCTGTCCCCTTGTTGGGTTTCTTCCATTCCCTTGCATTAATCTTGCTGGATTCTTTGATCTGATGAACACCCTTCCCTTCCTTTTTTGGAGGAGGAGGGGGATGGGAAGAAGGGTAACATTTTCACTCACTTCACTTCCCTGCCTTAAGTGAACTCTCATCACCACCATCCATCAATCTTTTTACTCGACCCAGGTCATTTATCTTGTCCATCCCCTTTAGTAACGTTTTAAGATCTTTGCCACTTTCTTTTTTTTTAACATCTTTTTTGGAGTATAATTGCTTTACAATGGTGTGTTAGTTTCTGCTGTATAACAAAGTGAATCAGCTATACATATACATATATCCCCATATCCCCTCCCTCTTGCGTTTCCCTCCCACCCTCCCTATCCCACCCCTCTAGGTGGTCACAAAGCACCGAGCTGATCTCCCTGTGCTATGTGGCTGCTTCCCACTAGTTATCTATTTTACATTTGGTAGTGTATATATGTCCATGCCACTCTCTCACTTCGTCCCAGCTTCCCCTTCCCCTTCCCTGTGTCCTCAAGTTCATTCTGCGTCTTTATTCTGCGGCTTTATGTCTGCGTCTTTATTCCTGTCCTGCCCCTAGGTTCTTCAGAACCAATTTTTTTTTTTTAGATTCCATATATATGTGTTAGCATATGGTATTTGTTTTTCTCTTTCTGACTTACTTCACTCTGTATGACAGACTCTAGGTCCATCCACCTCACTACAAATAACTCAGTTTCATTTCTTTTATGGCTGAGTAATATTCTATTGTATATATGTGCCACATCTTCTTTATCTATTCATCTGTCAATGGACACTTAGGTTGCTTCCATGTCCTGGCTATTGTAAATAGTGCTGCAATGAACATTGTGGTACATGACTCTTTTTGAATTATGGTTTTCTCAGGGTATATGCCCAGTAGTGGGATTGCTGGGTCATATGGTAGTTCCATTTTCAGTTTTTTAAGGAACCTCCATACGGTTCTCTATAGTGGCTGTAACAATTTATATTCCCACCAGCAGTGCAAAGAGTTCTCTTTTCTCCACACCCTCTCCAGCATTTATTGTTTGTAGATTTTTTGATGATGGCCATTCTGACCGGTGTGAGGTGATACCTTATTGTAGTTTTGATTTGCATTTCTCTAACGATTAGTGGCATTGAGCATCCTTTCAGGTGTTTGTTGGCAATCTGTATATCTTCTTTGGAGAAATGTCTATTTAGGTCTTCTGCCCATTTTTGGATTGGATTGTTTGTTTTTTGATATTGAGCTGGATGAGTTTCTTGTATATTTTGGAGATTAATCCTTTGTCAGTTGCTTCATTTGCAAATATTTTCTCCCATTCTGAGGGTTGTCTTTTCATCTTGTTTATAGTTTCCTTTGCTGTGCAAAGGCGTTTAAGTTTCATTAGGTCCCATTTGTTTATTTTTGTTTTTATTTCCATTTCTCTAGATGGTGGGTCAAAAAGTATCTTGCTATAATTTATGTCATACAGTGTTCTGCCTATGTTTTCCTCTAAGAGTTTTATAGTGTCTGGCTTTACATTTAGGTCTATAATCCATTTTGAGTTTATTTTTGTGTATGGTGTTAGGGAATGTCCTAATTTCATTCTTTAACATGTAGCTGTCCAGTTTTCCCAGCACCACTTATTGAAGAGACTGTCTTTTCTCCATTGTATATTCTTGCCTCTTTATCAAAAATAAGGTGACCATTTGTGCATGGGTTTATCTCTGGGCTTTCTATCCTGTTCCATTGATCTATAATTCTGTTTTTTGTGCCAGTATCATACTGTCTTGATTACTGTAGCTTTGTAGTATAGTCTGAAGTCAGGGAGCCTGATTCTTCCAGCTCCGTTTTTCTTTCTCAAGATTGCTTTGGCTATTTGGAGTCTTTTGTGTTTTCATACAAATTGTGCAGTTTTTTGTTCTAGTTCTGTGAAAAATGCCATAGGTAGTTTGATAGGGATTGCATTGAAGCTGTAGATTGCTTTGGGTAGTAGAGTCATTTTCACAATGTTGATTCTTCCAATCCAAGAACATGGTATATCTCTCCATCTGTTTGTATCATCTTTAATTTCTTTCATCAGTGTCTTATAGTTTTTTGCATACAGGTCTTTTGTCTTCTTGGGTAGGTTTATTCCTAGGTATTTTATTCTTTTTGTTGCAATGGTAAATAGGAGTGTTTCCTTAATTTCTCTTTCAGATTTTTCATCATTAGTGTATAGGAATGCAAGAGATTTCTGTGCATTAATTTTGTATCTTGCTACTTTACCAAATTCATTGATTAGCTCTAGTAGTTTTCTGGTAACATCTTTAGGATTCTCTATGTATAATATCATGTCATCTGCAAACAGTGGCAGCTTTACTTCTTCTTTTCCAATTTGGATTCCTTTTATTTCTTTTTCTTCTCTGATTGCTGTGGCTAAAACTTCCAAAACTATGTTGAATAATAGCAGTGAGAGTGGGCAAACTTGTCTTGTTCCTGATCTTAGTGGAAATGTACAACCTAATTTTTGATCCTTCCTACTAAGAGCAGATATTGCACGATTCAATTACATTTTAAGTTATCTCAACGGCACAGTGTGGAAATGAACACACAGTGATAAACTTCTGTTTGGTGATGAACATCTTTTTTCCTCAGTGAGCATGAAAAACAAAACATCTCTCTCCCGTCTGAATTGTAATATGCTGCTCCTTTTGAAAGTGCTGATCTCTTTTAGTAGAGCAGTTTCATTCCTAGAACCACAAGTGTCACAAGGTCACCACAACCCAAGGACAGATTCGAAACATAATTCTCAGGAGGGCCGCCTGTCTCATGCCTGCGAGTTTGGGAGAGTGGAGATTATACAGACACCAGAGTTTGTAAAGCACACACACAGTTTTATATATTCAGAAGTAAAATAAAATGAGTAAAATATTTTTGTATCATGTATTCTGAATAAGTATCCTGAAATATTCTGTACTGTAACATTTTTGAGGAAGAAAAACAGCACTAAGAAGATGAATTGCCTTATCCTAGTATATAACTCATTTTGATGATCCTCATAGAAATGAATGTTATTGGCCTACACAAAAAGTCTGAAAGGGTGGCCCAGAACTGTTCTTTTGGCCAGCATGGTATACTGATTTGTTTAACTTTTAACAGTTGTGAAATATAACATAAGCATCATAAAAATGCATAATACATGGATATATAGTTTAATAAATAATTATAAATTAAATACCTCTGAAACCATTTCCCAGGTCGAGATATAGAACATCAGCATGTATTATGAGCTGAATTGTGCCCTCCCCAAATTCTTATGTTGAAGCCCTAACCCCTAGCACTTCATGATGTGAGTGTATTATTTGGAGATAGGGCCTTTAAAGAGATAATTAAGGTTAAAGGAGGTCATTGGGGGGGGGGGTGCCCTAACCCAATATGACTGCTGTCCTTATAAGAAGAGAAATTTAGGAGGCCCAGAGAAAGCAAAAATATGCAGGCACAGAGGAAACACCATGTAAGGATATAGTGAGAAGACAGCCATCTGCAGCCAAACAGAGATGCCTCAGAAGAAATCAAACTTGCCAACAACCTTGATCTTGGGCTTCCAGCCTCCAGAATGTGGGAAAATTACTTTCTGCTTTTTAAGCCACCCAGTCTGTGGTATTTTGTTATGGCAGCCCAAGAAAGCTAATACAGCACCCTCAGAAGGACCCTTGTGTCCCTTCCTGATGACAACACCCTCCCTCTCCTGCTTCAGACATAGTCACTAACTTGACTTACAGTCATTAGTAAACATGTCATCGCTTTTCATTACAGCTGTGCTTGCATCCAAAAAAGTACACCTGTGCTTGTATCCAAAAGTATATATATAGCTTAGTTTTGCTAGTTTTTCAATATTTTTTATTAATTTGAATTTGAATGCCCTTGAGCAAAGCATCCACCCTCTAACTCACAGTATCCAATATTTTCTCTTGTCTTCCCCTGACTTGTTCTTGAGCATGTGTGTTTGCCACTCCTTGGCCTCATACCCAGCCACCTGGAATGTACTTCTTTTAATGGCCAATTATCAACTCAAGAATGACAGAGCCAATGATTCTAACAATCACAGCCCTTCATTCCCACCTGTTACAAATGCTAAATGTCAAGTTTGGGGGGTCTGAATTACAGTTGAAATGGTTTTGAGAATTTCATGATATCTATTGAAATAGTGTCACCCAGAACTGTCACAGCCTAAGATAGAAAATCACTAGTTTAGCCAGGGTGAGCTTTATTTAAAGACACAGCAACACCCAAACCCTTTTCTTGGCTGTATCAATCAGGGTTCCAACAGAAAAAGGATGGACAGTCAAGTGAAACTAAATCAGGAAGACATTATTTACAAAGAAACTCATTACAAAAGTAGGAGAACCACAAGGAATAGTGCAGGAAACTAGGAACAGAGGGAGAGCGATAGCAGAAGCCAAAAAGGGAGAGAACTGTCTATAAGAGAAGTACTTGAGAGTGACCTTTGGTTAAGAGTCCCAGCCAGCCGGAGGTGACTGCTCAGGAAAGGAGCCGGAGAAATAAATCTCTGTCCTCCCTCTTTCTCCCTCTGATCACCTTCCTGGCTCCCCACTGACTTCACCAACCCAGAAGCCAGAGGGTTTAGGGACCTGTAGATGTAGTGCAAAAAGGTCCCAGGGCAGAGAACAGGAAGGTAAATCTGGAGGAGGAAATGGAAGATCTCTGACATTCTGCCTTTAGAATGACAGTGCAAGAGAATATGGATGGATGTTGCTTTTTCCAGGCAATTCCATGTTTGAAACGTGACAATTCTCCAGGGAGCCCAGTGCCTAAGAAACAGGTAGCTTTACCAGTATCTTTCCTGGAAGTTCACAAAACCAGGATGACCAGATGATAATAACCAGGAAAACAAAAAGCAGGTATCATCAGTATTTAGATATGGCATCCTTCTTAGATATCCTGCTACTGATTAGATTGTACGACATTTGGGTTTACTAATTTCAACACTCCAGACACTCCACTGCCAAATGCCAAGAACAATTAGGAATAGGATAGAGAGCAACCATCTGGAAGGATTCGTATGCTTTCTAAGAAAGTGGGCATCACCTGTACTCACATTTGGAACCAAAGTTAGCTAGCCTTAAAGCATAAATCTCTCCTTAAAAAAAAAAAAAAATATATATATATATAATATATAATATATATTATATAATATATATATTATATATATATTATATAATATATATTATATATAATATATATATATATTATATATATATATCAAGTGGGAAATTTTTTCCCCAGGTTCTTTCCCCAAGAGAATGACATAACAATATCTCATTACACGTAATACAAAGGTCACCTTTATTTTTAGATGATTTTATTATAATGGAATATATATTAAAGATATAATTAAATTACATACGACATAATACTATAATGTATAATATATTATATAGTACTGTAATCCTATTTGCAAATTTGGAATTGGATATGAGGAAGGTCCATCTTGAAATCCAGCCAAAAGATTTTAGTTATTGAAATACCAGTGTAATCACTCAAAGGATAATCTAGAGGCATAAATACCAAGGCAAGTGATGAATAAATCTCCTATCTGTCCTCAGAGACAGTCAACGTTTGTAATTCAACAGAAGAAAAAGAAAAAATGATGCAACAAAGAATGAGATATGCCACACAGAGTTCTGGGGAAACATTATGGCAGTTCCTCAAAAAGTTAAACATAGAATTACTATATGACCCTGCAATTCTATTCCTAGAAGTATTGCCAAAAGAATTGAAAACAGCGATTCCAACAGATACTTGTAAACCAATGCTCACAGCAGCATTTTTCACAGTAACCAACACAGGTGGAAACAACCCAAGTGTCTATCAATGGACAAATGGGTAAACAAAATGAAGTATACATGTACAATGAAATATTATTCAGCAATAAAAAGGAATGAAGGCGTGAAATGTGCTACAACATGGATGAAGCTTGAAAACATAATGCTAAGTGAATTAAGCCAAACATAAAAGGACAAATATTGTCCTTATATGAAATATCTAGAGTAAGCATATTCATGGAGATAGCAAGTAAATTAGAGGTTACCAAGGGTTAGGGGGGGAAAGGGAGATGGAGAGTTATTAATTAATGCATACAGAGTTTCTGTTTGGGATGCTGAAAGGGTTTTGGAAAGACATAGTTGTGATGGTCACGCAACATTATGAATGCACTAATGCCACTGAGTTGTACACTTAAAGTGATTAAAATGGAAAAGTTTATGTCCTATATATCTTAGCACAATTTTTAAACATTTTCCTCTATCCCCTTCCTCCCCATAGCATTGTATTTTAACTGAAGACATCAAATAAGCCTCAGAAATACTGCACAATGACAGAAAGATGAACTTGAATAAAGCCACGTAATGAATGAGACTGACAATAAAACTCCTGAAATATTCATTTCTGGTTTGAGTTCAAAGCACTAGAATGATCTTCCTTAGGCCTTAGTTATCAAATGGAGGATGTTAATAAATCATTTGAACATTAAGAGAGTTGAAAAAAGATTATTCTTCAGTATTCCTAAATCAAAGTCTTCCAGCCTTTTCTTGCTAAGACCCTAAAATAAGTGTGCTTCTTAAAGGCTTAAACAGAACAAGAGTTTATGGATTACTTTTGCCCAAATGGGAAATGAGGACAGAGGCCAAGTTGGCTTGTCAGAGGTGATGGAGATTTCCACCACCACCTGACTGGAGGAAGCACCACATCCTTCTTCCTCTGGCGGGACCCTAAATTGGTTTCCATCTCCCACGCTGCAGTGTAATTGTCAAAAAGCATAGCTTTCATTTTGTTAATAAGCAGAATTTTTGTCAAAAGCCTTTTTTAAATAGTAACTACTGACATTTCTAATTTAAAAAGCAACACATTTTTATTATAATGATTTTAGAAAAAAATAGAAAAGCTCAAGGAAGGAAAAATAAATTACCCATAATTTTACCAACCAGATATAATTATGGATAGTATTGTGATGTGTTTGCTTAATGTCAGACTTACATGATTTATTTTAGTCGAAAATCATAGTGCCCAACTTTTCTACATTATGAAAGAAATAATTTTGCATTGAAAAATACAATATATAGAGAGCAATCCTCTCACGTGAAAATGGTCCCCATTACCATTTTGATGTGTTCTAGCCCAATCAGCCAAAGGCTGCTAGCAGAGAAAGCTATAGTCTGAAAAATCACGTTTATTGACTTTTTTTACAATAAGGGAGACCACAAACCAGAGGAACCATAGGGCATCTCACCCAAGAAAGAAAGGAATGGGGTTTTTATAGGATTTAAGAGAAGCAATGCTTTGATAGGCTCAGAGCAAAGAAGAGCTGTGGATGAAAGAGTCAATGTGAAGTCTGGACTGCAAAGTAGACCAGAGTCCTTTTTCCCTGGAAACCACAAAGTTAAGATAGATGTGAAATGATGTGCCAGAAATCCCTTATCTGAAACTCTGCACACAGGTTGAACGTTAAAGCAGCTTCTCTGGGTCAAAGGACTGAAATCCTCCCAGCAAGAATGGAGCGCTTCATTCTTATTCTTATGATTTCAAAGAGCAAACTTTCTGACCATCTAGATATTAAAAAACAAGATTTTTCAGTGAGTAAGAGAGTAAGTGTCCCTTGAAGAAGGGAGCCGTTATGACATTTACAGCTGCAGCATGGCCTTGGGAGAAAAGTTTTCTGTTAACTTAGCAGCTGGTTTGATCTTCATCTGTACCTGCTATTTCATCTAGATGACCGGCAAGCTAGAGTTTGTATCTCTCAGTGAGAGCTCATTTTTATTTTTTCAGGTG
This sequence comes from Balaenoptera borealis, assembly GCF_965194805.1. NCBI lineage: Eukaryota > Metazoa > Chordata > Mammalia > Artiodactyla > Balaenopteridae > Balaenoptera > Balaenoptera borealis. The sequence goes on from NC_138873.1 coordinate 31,567,430, forward strand.
TTTTCTTCCGCTTTTTTTTTTTTTTTTTTTTTTGGCTGTGTTGGGTCTTCGTTTCTGTGTGAGGGCTTTCTGTAGTTGCGGCGAGCGGGGGCCACTCTTCATCGCGGTGCGCGGGCCTCCCACCATCGCGGCCCCTCCCGTTGCGGAGCACAGGCTCCAGACGCGCAGGTTCAGTAGTTGTGGCTCACGGGCCTAGTTGCTCCGCGGCATGTGGTATCCTCCCAGACCAGGGCTCGAACCCGTGTCCCCTGCATCAGCAGGCAGATTCTCAACCACTGCGCCACCAGGGAAGCCCTCTTCCGCTTTTTTAAGTGCCTGAGTTTTTGTTTCTTTTGGTCTAAATTGTTGCAATTTTCTTTTTTTTTTTAATTTGGCCTTTCCTTGAGTCTTGCGCGATCTTAGTTCCTCAACCAGGGATTGAACCCGCACCCTCAGCAGAGAAATCTCGGAGTCCTAACCACTGGACCACCAGGAAATCCCTGCAAGTTTGTATATCCAGTAGTGGATCTATTTTTTGTACTTAATATGATTTTATCATGCTTTTTATTTAATTACCTAGTCTTTAATACACATCATTTTAATAGCTAAATAGCAGAACATGTTATAAGTGGACAAAAGATCACTTAACAAATCGAAACTGGTTGTTACAAATTTTTAATTATCATAAGACCCTAATTTTATTATAATAAATTGTATTATAATAGACATCTGCATGAATATAACTTGATGCAAACTAATTACTGGGCCTAATTTTAATTTGCATTTTTTGTAGTATTAGTAAGGTTAAAGTTTTCCCATCTTGTTTACTAATTCTAGTTCATTCTTATGTTTTCTCAGAAACTTTTCCTTAATTACATAATAGGAAGCTTAAGGTGTTTCTCATCAAACCATCTTAGCTCTTTACATTGTAAAAATGTTATGTATTCAAATACTGATTTACTGTGTGTGATGATGGATGTTAACTAGAATTATTGTGGTGATCATTTCACAACATACACAAATATTGAATCATTATGCTGTACGCCTGAAACTAATATAATGTTATATGTCTATATCCCAATTTTTTTAAAAGGTAAAATATTCTTTGTCACGTTAGTAGCAATATTTTGTTTCTTGGGTGTCATTTACAACAAGTCTTTGTGAGGTTATTCTTTTACTCTTTTCAAATTCTTAATTACCTCAGAACTTGAAGTTGGTCACCAGAAATCTAGATCATCAGGTTTCACTAATCTATTGATAGAAACTGGTTTGTCCTCATCGGCTGTGGTGCTTGACATCAATAATCTGTTACAAATTATAAAATACCAGCTTTGGATAATGATTTCTTTTAAAAATAAATTCTAACAAATTCAAATGTATTCTATAATATGGTTACACACCTTCCAGCGCTCTTTCTTAAGAGCAGAGTGACAGCTTATAGTCACATAGTGACCATCATATAGTGACAGGATGTAGCCAGTAAAGTCCAAGCCACCAATACCAATGGGTGTGGCAACTGTGAAATACTGTAGTGTTTTTCCATCTGAGATTCATGTTTTGTATGTATCTCAGGTAAAGAAGGGAAAAAAGGCTGAGTTAAATCATAATGTATCCTAAGACTGGATCAATGAGTAACTCAAGAAAAAAAAGGTGTAACACAAAAACCCTTACTACAATTTAAAATATCCATTCTGATCACTTTTTGTCTCCTATCTGCTTTATTTTAGGTCCAGGATAATTTCTTTTCCATATTGCTCTTGGGGCCATGGTTAATGTCTGTGAAGTCTAGAAGTCTATAGCATTGTAGTTGATTTCTGTGAAGTCTAGAAGTGATTTCTGTGAAGTCTAGACGTCTATGTTGTTGTAGTTGTCACAGTGATTTTAATTTGTCCCTTCCCCACATTCCTCTGGTCCCTCCATTCCTATCTCTGCTAACTGAACACACGAAGTTCAAGAACTTGAAAGGTCTCAAATATCTTATCTTCCTTTTTAATGCCCTTGACTCATTTAATAATTGATGGCTTAAAAACGGCCTTGGTTGAAGATTCACTTTAGAAAACTACATGGCCTAATAAAGGTGATGACTGACCTGTGGAAAGGGCTGTTTTTCTTTGTGCTGAGGCTCAATATTTCTCTTCTTTCGTGCCAAACTTCAGAGCTACACTGTTCAAACACTGCAGATACTGTGTTTGCAGAATGGATGACAACCTTGCAAATCAGGGATCACTGGAAGCGTGATAAGGAAATAAATATGAGGTGTATTTAGCTTGGGCGGTCAGGGTGGGTAGTGGGGCTTCTCAGTCTGTATCCAGGGACATGTGGGATGCCACAGCCATCCTCAGGCCCTCCCTCCCAACTTCAACTTTTTTATACAGATGGGATCAGCTTAAAGCGAACATCCAGAGTGGTCTTGAAAGAGAAAGGGGGAGGAGGGTTTCTTTCACAAAGAAACAAAATAAGCAGTTTACAGGGCTTCCCTGGTGGTCCAGTGGTTAAGACTTCGCCTTCCAATGCAGGGGGTGCGGGTTCGATCCCTGGTCGGGGAGCTAAGATCCCACATACCTGGCAGCCAAAAAAACAGAAGCAATATTGTAGCAAATTCAATAAAGACTTTAAAAATGGTCCACATCAAAACAAACAAACAAACAAAAAAATAAAGAGCGGTTTAAGTCTGTAAAAGATGCATCGGGAAAGGTTTGTCCTAACTGCCTTCTTTGTTGACATTATGGGCGACCTCCTGGCCCACCACCTCTGCCTAAGTCCTACTTCCTGTACCTCCTTCCTGACCATCTGACAGTCAGAAGCCCTAGAAATTAAATTTAAATTGCTTTTACAGACTAATTATGTAAATGGTGGGTTCACTTGCATTGTTTTTCTTTAATTTCATAAATCTCTTTGAAGTCATGGTAATGATGACTACTAAGTATTAGTCAAGAATAATGATAATCTTTTTTAAGAAAATTAAAAATACAGTCACGTACAGAATTAAGAACTGTTAGCATTTGCTCATATTTGCTTTTCTTTCTTATCAGATCTTTTCTTTCTTATCACAATATAGTTGAAATCTCCTTTACACCACCTTCCAGTCTCATTGCCTTTCTATTCCCCAGAGGCAACTATTACCATTTTCATTTCATCTGTATGTATATTAGCAGTCTATTTTGGAGATATGTATATATATATATCTTTGTGTGAAAGAGTATTTCTAATTTACATAAATAGTAACAGATAGATATATCTGGGCAAAAACATTAGGTTTTTTAAATTAATCCATTTCAAAATGCACTATCTTATAGATATAATATATATAATTTTATCTCTTCCTTTTAACTACTATGTGGTATTCAGTTGTATGAATATTTTATTTATGTATTCCTCTTTGACATATATTTTGAGTGTCAAATTTTTATTATTATGAGAAGTACTCAAATAAATATCCTTGTACGTTTCCTTGTGCTTGTATGCAAAGACATTTCACAGAGCACACATGAAGTGATTAGGTTGTAGATGAATACATTCTCAAATTTACTCAATATAAACAAATTTATCTCCATGGGAATTATATCAACGAAACTCTAATAGTGATTGTAAATTCCTATTTCCCCTCATTTTGACCAATATTCAATATTGTCATACTTCAAAATCTTGGTCAATCTGAGGCATAACTTGTCATCTGAATGTGCATTTCCCTGCTTATTAGCGCAGTTGGTTATCGTCTCACATGTTTGTTCACCGTTCAGGTTTGGCTTTGTTTTGCTTTCTGAAGACTGTCTATTCACTTCCAATGATCTTCCTGGGCAGAGCAGGTTTACTGTTTGCACATAGGAAACAGAGGCTCAGAGAAGCCAAGTGATGTGCTCAAACTCATAGAACGAGTGGGAACCCCGAGCAGGATTTCAACCTCAGCATCCCACTTCAAACCATTTCTCTTTTCCCAACAATTCTCCAGACAGTAATCAATCCATTTTAACCCTTTTTGTCTCACTGTACTCGACCTCCTGATCTGGGAGAATTATCTAAGATACTCATGAAGAAAGTGACTTGTCTGTTTTGAGGTTCTGGCAGACCCTGCCCCGACAGTGACCCAAGGGTGCCCGGAATCCCTCTGGGATTTGAAAACTTCTCTATTTCTGGTCAAACCTTCACAGCAACCCTCTGAAGTATGCTTTATTATCACAACATTTTACACACGAGAGGTTGTATACTTGCTTAATGTGACAGGACCAGGAAGGGAAACCAAGAAAAGCATTTAAAGTTCTTCTGAGTTAGAGGAAGATTGAACAGATTCATTCAGGAAAAACTTTGTGAAGATAAAAGCAAGTGTCAAAGACGGCTTCTTTCTTCCTTCAACTTTCCCCCAGATTCAGCCTTTGTATATATATGCAATATAACTGGAAAGATCTTTTGGAACATCTTTTAAAATCTTTTGTCTCTCTTCTGTTGTGGTGGCCCCCAAGCTGTAAGCTTATTCAGCTTTCTGCTTTGCGGAGAACTGCTTGTCTCTTTCTTGGTATGCACTCCTGACGCTGCGGTATTGAGCGTAAAAAAGGAAAATGGCTTGTGGCCAGTTTCGTTCCAGGTGCCTGCTCTGGATCTAAGAGCCCCTGGTTGTTCCCCAGAAGAAGGACGTTCTGCCCTGAGGGGGAAGTCTGTATCTCCAAAGAATGGCCCATAAGGCATGCTGACGCATAGATAGTGATGCATAGATAGTGATGCATAGATAGTGGCGCATAGATAACGGCGCATAGATAATGGCGCATAGATAGTGGCGACAGAATTATGTGGAAATACAAGGTTTGCTGATTTGTTGTCTGGTATTCGTTCCGTACTAAACCTATATATACATTCATGCTCTTTGAATAAACCAGCCTTGCAACCATCAGTTGTCTTGGCCCTTCTGACCCCATACTGGTGCTTTTCAGTTCCTTACCCCTCACCGCCAGGAACTTCTAGCTTTCTGCAGCCGGTCTGCGGCATTCTGTGAAGAAGCTGACGTCATTATCTCATCTACAGGCATCAGGTAATTACAAGAAAACACTCGCCGCAACCCTAGCCAGGACTGATGTACGCGGGTCGCAGAAGAATGCATACACGTTTCAAAGCATGATGAAGACCTTATGGTCTTTTTAATTGAACTTTTTATAACAAAGACTCTCAGTGAACAAGGAGCTTAGCCCCACTTCAAATCTAAATAAAGCAGAGATAATAGTTTAAAGAGCCTTTGAGTGAGTGTGTGTATGTGTGTGTGTGTGTGTGTGTATTTACAGACTTAAGCTAATCTTCTGCATACAGTTGTGTATCCTAGTATCTTAATCTTTCGGTTTCCCAGCAGTAAGAATCCATTTTATTCATTCTGATATATACCTTCCAATCCTGATACCTTTTTTTTTTTTTTTTTTTAATTTTATTTATTTATTTATTTATGGCTGTGTTGGGTCTTCGTTTCTGTGCGAGGGCTTTCTCCAGTTGTGGCAAGTGGGGGCCACTCTTCATCGCAGTGTGCGGGCCTCTCACTATCGCGGCCTCTCTTGTTGCGGAGCACAGGCTCCAGACGCGCAGGCTCAGTAATTGTGGCTCACGGGCCCAGCTGCTCCGTGGCATGTGGGATCTTCCGGGACCAGGGCTCGAACCCGTGTGCCCTGCATTGGCAGGCGGATTCTTAACCACTGCGCCACCAGGGAAGCCCCTGATACCTTTTTTTAATCAGAGGCTGATTTCTCTCCCACTCTCCCCCCACCTCAGAGCCCCAGAGAAAGGAACAGGTTAAATATGATCAGTGGAAGGTGGCGCATATGATGTAGGAGGATGTTAAGAAGGACAAAGGGGAGAAAGCCCATCCCTTCCAATTCTGGTGGCTCATGAGAAGTAGAAAGGAAAAAAAAAGCAAGTCCATGGTGAGACACAATGTCGTGCCTTCTCTCTGGCCAAAGTCCTGGAAGGAGGAGACAGGAGAGTGGACGTGAAGAGCAGGGCCACTGCCCACTTTCCATTTGGAAGTGTAGGAGAGGCCATCTCAGAGTGGTCCTCACCACCTACTGAGACAGGCAAACAGTAGACCTGAGTTTGGCTCTCCCGAGCCATCCTCAGTTTCTATATGGAATGGATGGGATCCCAGAACCTCCTGAATGCCCCAAAGGGTATTCTGAAATAAGTCAGCCTTTAGCTAGATACTTGATGGAAGAGATCACCATCTTTAGGACAAAGAGACCCTGAAGCTAGAAGAGGAGACACAGCAAAATTTCAGGGGCCCACCGCAAGAGCTGAAGAAGAGATGAGTCAATAGGCAGGGCTTATCAGGCTAGCTAAACAAAGCAAAAAGAGGCCTTGAGCTATGCTAGCTGCATGTCTCAGCAATAGATTCCAGAAGGACACTGAATAGATGTAAGCCCTCTAAATTCCCAGACACCATTTTAAAGAAGAGCCGTAAGGGGGAAGCTAATCTAAAATATAAAATGCTGGGCTTCCCTGGTGGCGCAGTGGTTGAGAATCTGCCTGCTAATGCAGGGGACATGGGTTCGAGCCCTGGTCTGGGAAGATCCCACATGCTGCGGAGCAACTAGGCCCGTGAGCCACAACTACTGAGCCTGCGCGTCTGGAGCCTGTGCTCCGCAACAAGAGAGGCCGCGATAGTGAGAGGCCCGCGCACCGCGATGAAGAGTGGCCCCCGCTTGCCACAACTAGAGAAAGCCCTCACACAGAAACGAAGACCCAACACAGCCAAAAATAAATAAATTAATTAATTTTAAAAATAAATAAATAAAATAAAATATAAAATGCTAAGACATTCATGGCATATGATATATGCAGAGACTCTTTAATAAAGTCATTGGATTACACTGCATTCACTGAATATGTCTAAAACACAGTTTTCTCACTACCCAGGGGAGCTCGTAGGAAGATCAGATCTATTTTCAAGAGGAAAAGTGTCTATGTTTTCTTTGCTTATCTAATTGTAATGTGAGTAATTTTTCAATGCGATGACTTCAGCTTAAGTGGAAAGGGAAAGAACTGATGTGGTACCAGTAAGGGCCTGGAGACAGCACTTGAAGCCATCAGGGAGTCCACGCACCTATGTGTTCTCTCTCTCTCTCTCTCTCCCCCTTTCTCTCTCTCTCTCTCTTTCTGTCTCTCACCCCGCTCCCAGCTTCATGTCCACATAGCTACTTGTGTGGCCAGCCAAGAAAACTATCTTTCAATCTCAACCCTAATCCTAAATTCCACAGGTAGTAAGTCAGCGTCACAGAAACTAAATAAGGCTGCTGAAGGGCAACCCCACGTGGCTGAACGCATGGTTGTTACAGAATTGAGATCGTTGTCATGGTTGTCTGCTAGTCCTTATCTTTTCTTTTTAACTTAACATTAACATTTTCTCATATTATTAACTATTTCATGAAAACATTTTATGTGTCTGCATAATAGTCCATTCCCCTCTTGTTGGTTATTTCATTTTTAACCCCAAGTATTTTTAGTATTATGTAAATAATACTATAGTGAACACGCTTACACTTAAATTTTTGTGCCCATATTTGATTATTGCCTAAGGACTGTTTCATACAAATGGAAGTGCTGATTCCTAAGGATCTAGAATTTTTAACTATGTCTAATAGTGAAAAATCCTTAAACTCATCCTGTTTATAAAACATCACTTATAACCGTAGTAATTCTTGAAACAAAAATATCCAAAATATTCACTCTCACACATAGAACAAAATTATTATATTAGTTAGGATTTGTAATTTAGTGTAAATTGATGTAGTTTTCTGTTTTAAATGTAACATTTTAGACTTGTGATTGTCTTTTGGTCTAATAAAATTCTTTTAAGTATCGCAAGTGTCAAAAGCCGACACTTTTTTTAAAACTCAGAGTAAATTCTTTTCAGTTCTAGACTTGCTATAAATATCTGCAAATACAATGCCTCATTAGTCAGGCCCATGAAGATGCTTAGCTTTAGAGAAAGCGTCTCCCGGAGTGAAGCATCACCTTGTTTAAACATGGAGGTGCTTACAGCATCTAAGGGAATAAAAGATATACACATGTGAAAATGTAAATGCTTCAAGATCTGTCACAAGCAGATACAAGCCCCAGCTGAGCACTAAGCATGTTCAGGAGGAGGAGGGTACTGGGCCACCAACAGAGCGTATTTGAATGCATCTCTTGTCTAACATCTTCTCTCCCAACTAGACAGGCATCCTGCCTTGTTTATCTACTTATCCTTCATCTAGAGTGGGAAGTCAGTATGTGTTCGTTGACTTGCTCAGTAGGCTGATGGCAGTGATTGCTGAGGACCTGAGTCGTGCAGCTTAAGGAGCTGGGTGGCAACTGATTTGCTCATGGTCAGACATAGAAAGGAAACCTGCAAGAGGAAGGGAAGGAGTGCCAGGTCTTCCAAACCATTCCTATGACCTTTGATCTCCTTGAAAGGACTCAACTCTGGTATTAATAGGATAGATAGAAACTGAATTTTTCCACATCTGTATGTCCATCGTCTTACGCAGATTGACATTTTGTATTTGTTCACTTATAGGAGTGGTGAAGAGGCCAGGCTCTGGATCCAGCAGTGTCATTTTAACCTCTAAGGCGCTAGACTTCATCTGTAAAATGGGGATAATAATAGTACCTACCTCATAGTGATCTGAGGATTGTCTGTTTATTGTCTAATTTTGAGAATACAACTCATTCAGTTAACTAAGAGTACATTTTACAAGTACAAAACATATCTAATAAGAAGTTGTATTAATTAAATTTTAGCCTCTGAGAATACTTTGCTGGAAATTTTTTAATGGCGTAAAAAATGAGAGAAGTATGTATGGTGTTCAGCCCAGAACCGGGCCCACAGAAAGCCATCAGTAAGCACCAGCCTTCACAACGTCCAGAGCCAATATGGTCCTTGCTCTGCCACCTTTCACACATTCAAATATGTAAAGTATTTTCATTTTTTTTTTTCGAGTCAAAACCCCAGGCTGACTCAACTGAGGGAGGTTGATTTAAAGTGGAAATGACATTTGATGAATATGTTTATTGTCTAAAATTCATGAAATGCTGAAAAACATTTTTAAAAATCTAAGATTTCTTTCTGACTAGATTCAGAAATTCTCCTAAGGTTGTATGAAAACCTCTAGAAAAATAAAGTACCCTGGAGGTATTTCCAGCCTCCCGGCCTTTTCAAGAACATGCACCTACTCTCTAATATCCTTATTTGCTGGGACATATAACATAACCTCTCCTCTTTTTAAAAATAAAAAGGAAACCTCTCTTGCCCTTATATTTTGACCAATAACACATTGGACATTCCAGGTAATGTCTACGTCAATTTCCTTCTAAATAAATTGTAAATCTGGGCTTCTTAATCTAATAGCTGTGGCTATTCTCCTGCTAGTAGCACCTTTTCAAAAAATCTTGCTGAAGGAGTAAGTTTGTTCAAGTTTTGCTGATCTTTCCTCAGCCTTTGATGCCATAGGCTGCTATCAAGTATGAACTAAGCTCTTTGAACTCAAAATATAACCTCAACTATTGATTTTAATAAAGAACTAGCTCCTTATCAGTACAAGTGTCAGGGCCTGTGGGAACACTCTTCACCTGGGTCTGATAACAATGTTTATTGGGATTATAAGGGGCGAGCCCTGGCCCCCTGGACCCAAAGAATTTGAGATCACTTTTGGATGAGCTGAATGCCTACAGAATAAAACAATAAGCATTCTTCCATGTGCAGGCAACATGATTCATTGTCACACAACAGTAATTATCTTAACAGAACCTGGCCCTGCTGTTTATAGCACTATTAGAAATAAGAGCTAAATCTCAATATTTCAAAAGCCAAAGCTGTAATTTTTGGAAATTGACTTTTAACATTTTGAGAATGCAACTCATTCAGTTAACTGAGAATATATTTTACAAGTACAAAAAGTATCTAATAAGAAGTTGTATTAATTAAATTTTAGCCTCTGAGAACACTTTGTTAGAGATTTTTTAATGGCGTGACACAGACTTTTTAACACTGATTTTGAATTTTTTTAAAGATAAAAATCATAGTTGGGGGCTTCCCTGGTGGCGCAGTGGTTGAGAGTCTGCCTGCCAATGCAGGGGACACGGGTTCGAGCCCTGGTCTGGGAAGATCCCACATGCCGCGGAGCAACTAGGCCCGTGAGCCACAACTACTGAGCCTGCGCGTCTGGAGCCTGTGCTCCGCAACAAGAGAGGCCGCGATAGTGAGAGGCCCGTGCACCGCGATGAAGAGTGGCCCCCACTCACCACAACTAGAGAAAGCCCTCGCACAGAAACGAAGACCCAACATAGCCATACATACATACATACATAAATAAAAAGAATGCAAGCAGACAAGAATCTCATTAAAAAATTAAAAAATTAAAAAAATCATAGTCGTTCTCTGGGACAGTGTTCCTCAATCTTGGGTTATGTGTAGACCACTTTGGAAAATGTTTAAATTATGCTGTATTTGATACATACAAAATAATATATAAAATGTCTAAGTAAGGTACAAAATCTTATTTATTTATTTTTTTAATTTATTTATTTATTTATTTATTTTTGGCTGTGTTGGGTCTTCGTTTCTGTGTGAGGGCTTTCTCTAGCTGGGGCAAGCGGGGGCCACTCTTCATCACGGTGCGCGGGCCTCTCACTATCGTGGCCTCTCTTGTTGCGGAGCACAAGCTCCAGACGCGCAGGCTCAGTAGTTGTGGCACACGGGCCCAGTTGCTCCGCGGCATGTGGGATCTTCCCAGACCAGGGCTCGGAACCCATGTCCCCTGCATTGGCAGGCAGATTCTCAACCACTGCGCCACCAGGGAAGCCCCAAAATCTTATTTTTTTAAATGAAAAAATTACCTAACATAAGAACTAGGACACAGCCCCACAATGATGCAGCCTACCCGTGAGCTCCCCGCCTTCTACCCCAGGCCCCTGAAAAACCCACTATCCTGTTCCTCTGCCAGAATTTTCCCTCCAAATAATGACAGCACTATCCACTTCAACCCTAAAGCCAGAATGCCTGGGAACGTCTTTAACTCTCCTCTTCCCTCAGCACCTGTGTCCTTCACCCACATCTTCAGGATTCTTGATTCTGTGTTCCACGTCACGGTGGAATTAAGCTTCATCTCCTTATCACCAGAGCCCCTGCCCCTGTCTGACTACCAGCTCTCACCTGGATCCTGCAAATGCTGCCTAATTGCCCTTCTTCAATTTATCCTCCCTCCTGCAACCAGAAGAATATTTTTAAATGCAAATCTGACTGTGAAGCTTCCCCACTTAAGACTCTTTGGTGGCTTTCCATCACATTTAAATAAATCTTGGAAGGCCTTGCTTGATCTTGGCCTCACTTACCTCTGGTGACTCTTCTTGAGCCACTCTCCACATCTCACTAGATTCTCCAGCCATAGCTATACAACACTTACTTCAGTTCCTTAAACATGCCATGTACCCTATGGCAGACACTGTAAATTGTCCCCAGGATCCATTTTCTTCATTTTCGTAATAGAACCAATCTTACTCTCCTCCGGATTTAGTGGGGCACATAACTACCCAGCTAGTGACTACTTTTGCCAGCCTCCCATGCCATTAGACGTGTTGCTTCGACCAGGTTTTCATGACTAGAATGTGAGGAAGAGTGATATGTGCAACTTTATTTCCCTACAAGTAAATTGACTGCCCTTTGTTTCTTCCCTAGGGCTGGAATGCAGAAGTGGAGCTAAAGAACAATCTTTAACCGTGTGGATGAGGAAATACACTAGGGGGATGGGAAGGCTATAAAAAGGAAGGAACCTGTGACCATGAATGACCAGGTAGCCTACGGATATTTGAGCAGGTTAACCTGTGCATCAGTCAGGATAGTTTGGGCGATGCTGCAGTAACAAAGAACTCTCAAAGTGTAGTGGCTTAACACAACCAAGGTTTATTTTTCAGTCATGCTATATGTCCAGCACAGATCAGTAGAGCGGCTCTGCTCAGGGATCCAGCCTAATGGAGGGCTTCATCTAAATATGTTACTTAATGAGCACACAAGAGAAAAAAGGACTTGGCAAGCTGTGCTCTGTCACTAAAAGTTTCCAGCTGGAAGTCAACAACATCACTCCGCACAACAGTGCAAGTCACACAGTCCTACCTAATTCAGAGAGGGTTAAAGATGGGTAAGCCTATCGTGTTCCCAGAAGGGAAAGAAAACCAGAATATTTGTGACTAGTCCTAATGACTGTCTTAATATATCTTCTGCCTTAATATATCTTAGCCTGTGCTCCCCCAAAAGAGGTAACTTCTGTTTCTTTTGCTCAAGTGTTTGTAGGATTTTTTTCTTTGTTTCAAAATTTATATTTCAAAAATTTCACAAGACTCTATCATCCCATTAATTCTTCCTGCAATCATTACCCTTGGGAATCCTAAAGTAACTATTTCCTTTCCCAAATACTTATCTGAATATCTGATCTCTTTCCAAAGCTCCAGTACTAGATACAGTTATAGTCATCACCAATTTTTCCATTCTCCCATCCATTTCATGCAGCACTCCCATATCAATTTCCTTGAAGCATGTGACTCAATCTATCACATATTCTATAATCCTATAAGGATCATGTATCATATGCAAGCTCTGTGCTATGTTCTGAAGATAAAAAGAAATAAGGCACAGTCTCCATGCTTGAGCAGCTCATGATCCAGCAGGACGGAGAGAAGTGTCTAGAGATACAGAGCAGGAAGAGCACTGCCAAAACAGAGGAGCACAAAAATGGAGTGACAGATGTGACAGATGCTGAATCAGTCTAGGAGTCACAGGAGAGAGGACATTTACTCCATGTCCTAACAGACAATTAGACATCTGCCAGGATCGCCATTCCACGGAAATAGGAACTATTCATCTTTCGAGTCAGGAGAGAAAAAGGAAAGAATGTATGCTAACCAAGGTTAGTTTAGAAATGGGGGATGGGGAAGAAAATTGATGCCGATTATATCTGAGGACCTCTGTTTTCTCTCTGACGCCTGAGAAGGATGAAGGACAAGTGGCTAGGCTGCAGTCTCCCAGTGAGGTGTGATGCCAGCTGGTGAGGGTGACTTCCGGTTACCCACACCTGCTGGAAACCACTAGCTGTGTCCACGGCATTCAATTTAATTCTGCTGATAGGTACTGATGTACCGGAGCTAGTGTTTGGTTACGTCAAGAAGCTGCTGTCCCTGCTCTTCCTTGCGCATTCCCACCATTCAAGGTGCAGTCTGGCTTTCCCTGGAATGTTTAGATAGACACTGCTTTCCAGGGGAGGGAGCCTTTAGTCAAATAAATTGCTGCATGGATTTTGTAAATTCAGAGCAGACCCAATGGCTTGGAAGCCATAGCACTTTTTATTTACATAAACCAGGCTTTTTTGAGAGAGAAAATAAGAGAGTTTTCTTTTGGCAGGGTGTGGGTATGGGGGGAAAATTATTTTTGGAATTCCAAGTGCTGATCTTTGAATATAGTGCCAAAGCCTGGAAAATCAAAAGCATAGATTTTGTAAATAAGCCATGAAGAACAGAAAGATCACAAAATAATTGTTTTTGTCATATGATATCATTCCCCCCAACACACACACGCACATGCACACGCCCACGCGCACACACACACACACACACCATCAAAAGGAATATAGTGTGACCAGCAGGCAGAAAAATGTGGAGTTTTATAATTTACTTTACATGCCTCTTTTGTGCAAGGCTCTTGGGGAATAAAAGAAAATTCCCTTTTAAAAAAGGATCATATAATCCAATGAGAGTGATGGCCAAACCCTCTCGACAGAGACACGTGAGAAGTGTCCTTTGTCTTCCCATTGACCTAGACTTTGCTATGATGCCTGGCTCTGTGTTTGGGCTTCCAGAGAGCATACAGCGTTTGATAAGATCTTCCAGAAAAGACCTTTCTCTCATGAGTTTCCAGGGGAATGAGAAATGTAACCTGATAAAATACACAGATCACCCAGATAAACTATCAAACACCAGCAGAAATAGGGGGATGGATTAAGCAGAAGACACTCCCCACCCCCGTCATTTGATAAATGCTTCTAAATGAGAAACTGGAGACTTTTAAAAGAGAAAGCCTAAGCCCTAACAGCTCTCCAAGGCACATGCTGGAAAAGCTTTTATAGCTAAATAAGAATTATTAGGCAAATTAATTAAATTACCTTTACAGTAAGAAGCACACTACTCTTAGCTTACACTAAGAGCTACAAAAGATTACCTTGAAATTGGTCTAGAATTGCTTTCTGGTAAAGAAATTCTGAAAGACAGAAGGTTTTCTTTTTTTTGTTTGTTTTTGTTTGTTCGTTTGTTTACTTTTTTGTGGGCAGATTGGTGAGCAAAAATGAATGCCATGACACTAGCTTCTTTTTTCAAAGGATAAATTCCCCCCCTCCCTCCTTTTTGCAATATAAACTTTAGTATTGCTCAAAAGAATATGGACATGTCAAGGGACTTTTTTTTAAAAAATCCTTTTGATTGAAAGAAAAATAATCTAGACAGATGGGAAAACATCACAAATCCCTTAACCCTTAATGAATAATAACTGGAACTGAGAGAAGAGCTTAGAGGGTTGTTAAAGTTCCTCAAGGAAATGTCAACCTCTCATCACCAGAGAAGACCTTTAATTAATACCCAGGACTCCAAGAGAAGGAGGTACGTGAAGAATTTCACAAGCTATTTCAGTTACTTGGAATTTTGTTAGGCAAACTGAGTCAGTTCTGAGCATGCGTGCTGTGGGTGCAGCAGTACCCCACCCGGATCCCCATCATGTGGCCGCAGCACCTGTGTCCCAGCTGCTGGGAGCATTGACCTCGGATGTGGTGATCGTTGCCCCCTTCACAAGCACAGCACCCTCAGCTGAGTGAGAGTCTCCTGTCTGGAAAGTTGTGCCCCGTCCCAAGGATGGAGGATGGGACAGTTGGTGACCAATGACTGCCTGACACAGAGGCACAAAGGCTGGGCTCTGCCTCAGGGTGAGAAAAACTCCACGGGACATTTGTGGCCCAGAGCATCCGGTGGGGTCTGGCTGAAACTAGTCTGCAGGAGAACTCTTCCTTACATAGCCTTCCTCCCCTCTCAGATCTTGCTCTCCCAACTTTCTTTCTCCTGAGAGCATTCCCTCAACAAAGCTCTTCCACGAGAATCCCTGTCTCGGGCTCTGCTTCTGAGGAAGCCAACCTAAGACTGCGCAACTAAATAAAATCTGAAACTCTCTTACACAAATCTGAAACTCTCTTACACAAATCCCCATCTATGCCAGCCAATATTCAAATTTTTTACAGTTTCTTTCTTTCTTTTTTTTAATCAAAATCTTTTCTCAGAAAAGGATCTGACAGAGTCAGCTTCATACACATGTATGATAATAGGTTTAAGGGTCTCTCTCCCTCTCTCCTAGGGTACTTGCATTTTAACATGACACAAAGAATATGACTGGAATTAAGGGATTCATTGTTAACGGCTAAAGAATTTTGAGGGGGTGGAGTTAACTTTTCAGCACCTAAAGCAACACATCACAGGTCAGTATATACTCTACCTAAACACAAGTTTCACCTTAATTAGAAAGTTCTGATGTCATTTGTTTTTGTAAAATTATAGCCCCTGCCATCACTGCAAGTACACCAAACGGCCCTTCCAGCCTCCTCCATTCTTGTGAAGATATGGAGGGGGTTCTGGAAGGAGGAGCCAAGGATCTCTCTCTTTCCCCACTCCTGCATCTCCTGGCCTCATCCTCTGCCTGGAATCACAGACAATTAGACCTGCTAGTTCAGCATCGCCCAAAGGTTCTGAGTTCCAGCACCTTTGGAGAGCATCATTCATCTTATCCCCATTTGGGAGCAGGAAGTGGGGGAGGGTCACAATATCATTGATATATTAAATCTAAGAAACACAGAAGTACAGAATCCTATTTAACATATTAAACCCAGGCCTCTTAAACTTACCTCTAGAATCCTATTTTGATGGCTCACCCTTTAGGAAACACCAGTCTGATCCAACCACCGCATTTTACACATAAGAACGTGAGCCCCCCCCACCCCGACTTCCCTTCTCTGGTTTGCCATCTCCCTGGATGAGGAGTCACCCCATCCCGCGGGAATGTGTTGCATCACAGAGGCATTGCTGCCTGTGTCCCGCCCGACCACATGCTGCACGCCTTCACCGCACGCCAGCGGACACGGGCTGGCTGCACCCCCCACCTTCCAGGGTAACTTTACCTGGTTCACAAGTCAGTGTTTGAGATGCGAGCTTCAGGCCTCCTGTTGTATCTGTATAAATAGACAAAACTGTCCCAGACCCAAGTTGACTAAACAAGTAGCCTGTTTGTTTCTATTGGGGCTGTTTCTGCGGAGCTGAAACACACCCTCGGAGGTCCTGCGTTTGTGGGATTTCACCTGTTTGAATTCACAGTAATTCTCTGTTCCAGCGAGTTTGAGGATTCCAGGTCTCTGTTTCTATCAACAATTTTTGTAAGTGATTCATATTTTTTGAACATTTAGTAATTCTAGATACTTTTCTCTCCTTGTTTAGATTATCAACATCACTGTTTAATAACAGTTTGGCTTTTTGATCAATGAAGTCATTGAAAGGCTCTTATTCTACGAAAAACCAAAGTGTTTACATTCAAAATACTTAGGCTTAGCTTTCAGCTCTAATCATGAGAAAAGGACTCAAGGTTCTTCAGAAATATGTCATAGTGTCTGCATATTTATAAATAAATGAGAGCTGCAGGGGTGAGCGGGGTTTCTTCAGAAATAAACCCTCAGGCTTCAAGCTCCTTTCCCAGCTCAGCTGAGGAAACTGTAGCAAGAAGCCATTATGGCTGGAAAGGAAATCAGCCATTTTATACCCTGTTCAGTATGTAGCCTTTTATCTGGAGCTAAGCGTGTTTATAAAGAAAATATTAGGACTGCTTGCTTTTATTCCACTCAGATTGCCCCAGCATCATGAGTGGGCAGACAACAGAGAGTCCTAACAGGGACTTCCCTGGTGGCGCAGTGGTTGAGAATCTGCCTGCCAAGGCAGGGGACACGGGTTCGAGCGCTGGTCTGGGAGGATCCCACATGCCGCGGAGCGACTGGGCCCGTGAGCCACAATTGCTGAGCCTGCGCGTCTGGAGCCCGTGCTCCGCAACAAGAGAGGCTGTGACAGTGAGAGGCCCCCGCACCGCGATGAGGAGTGGCCCCACTTGCCGCAACTAGAGAAAGCCCTCGCACAGAAACGAAGACCCAACACAGCCATAAATAAATAAATAAAATTTAAAAAAAAGGTTAGATTTAAAAAAAAAAAAAAGAGTCCTAACAAGGCCAGTCTGTTGTAGCCCACTGCTGCCTTCACTAAGGAAGGCCTCCCTCACAAGTTCACGGAGGGCAGCCAAGTGTGCACGGGCACCGTCCTCAATGCCACTCGCTACTAGGGCCTGCACATCTGTTTGGGGACTCAGTACCCTCCGCCCTTCCAACAACATAAATAACAATGCTTTCCTAACCAGCCATTCTCCTATTTCATTCTCTCTGCCTACAGGGTGAGGAGAGGAGCAAAGCACAATGAATCTACCCACAATTATAAGCAGAGACATAATATTTTAAAGTTAAAGGGGGCCTTAAACATGCTCTCACTTCTGTGCTTTGCTTTTCACCCAGGAAAATCGTTCTGTTCCAGGAAGTCATGCCATCATTTTCTCTCTCTCTGCCCTCCTGGAGCAGGTATGTTTTATAGCCATTAGCAACGCAACCTCTCCCTTTGCACTTCAGTAATGACTTGAGTCTACACACACACACACACACACACACACACACACACACACAGAGTTTTAGGGGGTGGGAAAGAAAGGCAATATGAAATAAAAGGGAGAATAAAGGATGTTGATGAATGGAGTCCAGAGTCAACTGAGCAACACTTTGGCTCCCATGGAAGATTCCAGAAGCACCATGTTTATAGGCTTGAGAGGCCACTGGCCACGGCTGAGTACCAACAGGCTTCAGCTGGAGCAACCCCTCTCCTCAATGTGCTGCAAGTTCCCTTCCTACTCCAATACACACGTCACCCCTTTCATTACACAAATTCAAAGTAGTGCACATGGGTCTTCAAGAAAACTGTTAAACAACTGGGAGAACAGATGTTGTAAACTGAAAAGGATGTGCTCATCTTGGTAAAATGTATTTGTGCATACGTACGGCCAGAGCTAATTCTCAGCAGATTTTGGGTTTGGCTTCTCCAAGAAAAATATTTGTTTTCTCTATGCAGAATTATTGCTCATTCCTGGGGAGAGTCAATTGTTTGCCTGTATTAGTTTGCTAGGGCTGCCATAACATAGTATCACAGACTGGGTGGTTTAAACAACAGAAATTTATTTTCTCACAATCTGGAGGCTAGAAATCCAAGATCAAGGTATTGGCAGGGTTGGTTTCTTCCAAGAAAGAACATGAACTGTTGCTGACAGTTACCAGATCAGAATTCTTGACAGTTACCAGATCGGAATTAAATTCTTTAATTTTCAGGTTAAGCTCGATGGACAATTTCTTCAACTTGGATTCTCCAACGAGAGATGAAAGCTAAACTATATGACATCCATAGCGTCATCTTTTTAAGTGCTTTTTCATGGTGCAAATGCGTCTTTTCAGGAGCAGTTTGCCTTATGTCTATAAAAGGTATTAAGCAGCAGTGCATCTCACACTTGATGATTGGTTTTCTCTTGGCCTCACCTTCAATCTGCTACTTAGCAGAGTGTATCTACAGCTTCCACTGGACGATGGGTGAGTCACTTCTGTCCACCCGCTGGCAACAGCGATGCCAGCAAAAGGCCAAAAGAATGTTCGTCTAACAAATCCAGAAAATAGCCCGCAGGTGTCCCAGCTCGGACCAGCCCTAGAACCTTGGCCCCGTCCTCGGCCCACCCTCCTGAGCCGTGTACTGTGCTTGTGCTGAAGGACCTGGGTCGGTCTTGAACTCTCTCAAGATACCTCCTCCCCACCCCCACTCCTCACAGCCTCTTGCAGCTAAAGTAGATGTTTTGTTTCCTGACTCATGCAGTCATTCCCCTTTGCTTGTGGCTGAAACTCTTGGCTTTGTTTTAGTCATATAATTTTGTACGTTTATTTGGAAGTGGTTTTTTTGTTTGTTTGTTTGTTTGTTTTAAATATATAGTCGTTGCAGACAGATACACACACGTCTTTGCTGCACGCACAGTTCGGGTGAGAGGTGGGGACTGGGGGCGCCATGTCCTCACTGAGGGGTAAAAGGGAAAACCTTTAAGGGTACTCTTTGCATCTGGTGAGAATGTGTCATAAGCTTTGTTATTGCCAAACTCACTCCTTTTTAGAAAAGAAAAAAAAAAAAAAAAGCCAGAAAGTCATCTGTTCCATGCAAAGGGCCAAAAGCTGTTTCCAAATTAAAGTCAGCCAGCTCCCAAATGTTTAAAAAAAAAAAAAAAAATCAAGGCATTGGCAAGATTCCCTCCAAAGGCTCTAGGGGAGAATCTTTCCTTGCCTCTTCCAGCGTCTGGTACCTTCTGGCATTCCTTGGCTTGTGGCAATATAGCTCTGCCTCTGTCTTCACATGGCCTTCTTCTGTGTCTCTCTGTGTCCAAATCTTCCTCTCTTTTCTCTTAAAAGACACCGGTCTTTCGATTTAGGCCCACTCTAAATCCAGAATGATTTCATCTGGAGACCCTTAATTAATGATATCTGCAAAGATTTCATTTCCAATAAGGTCACATTCTGAGGGTGGACATGGATTTGGGGAGGACACTATTCAACCCTTTACAACCCATGAAATAATTTTGTTAGTTATTTGTATTTAGTTAGTATTGCATGTAGAGAATAAACCTACATAGAACAAGATCTATGTAATTTCTGTATCTGAATTAACACCTTCAGTTCATTTCATCTGTTGAAGGCAGCAAGATGACTTAATACATTGGCTGTCGGTATTTCTAATTTTTATTTTTTAAAGGACATTATTATCCTAGTTTCTCCAAGTCAGACAGGTAATTAATTATAGCACTAACAAATGTACCTTTTGCATCAAACATAAGTCAAACAGCAAGTCCTGCAGTCTACCTGGGTTTCAGTTCATGAGCAGAGAGTGAGCTATAAAAATTTGGTTGTTTCACATTCCCGGTAAACCCATATGTCCTTTGCTACTAGAAAAAGACCTAATGCTAAATGTGAACTTGTGTGGTCTGGCCCCTGGGTCTGGCCAGTTCCCTGACAAGATCTCCCACATTTCCATGCACACTTGTGCTAACACATCTATTTGAATGATTATCTAAATAATATCAATGAGCCCAATGAATGTGGAAACCCAGTCTCCAGCATTCAGCACAGAGTATAGCACATAATTGCTATTCGAGATACAGATTGTTGAAGGAATTAACAAATGAAATGATCACTTTGCCCATCTGAACTTTCTCATCTCGCTTTGTTGGGTGGTATCCCTAGATACAATCCTGGACATACCTGCATTGGATTCAGGACAAAAATACTTTGGTGATCTAAGCAGCCTTGTTCCCACTGAGAAAATGATAGACCTGAACAAAAGCTGAGGCTTGAGAAATCAAACGCAGCTTTTGTACAGTCAACAGAGATTTTCACAGTGTGCTATTATTACTTTTTTCCCCTTTGGAAAATTAGCAATCTGCTATTGCCTGAGTAGGAGGTATGCAATGGAGAGAAATGACCAGGAGCTGGGCAGGGGGCCATGGTGAATAGCAGGGTATAGGATCAGTTGACAACTTGTGAGCCCATCCTCAGAGTCCCCCCACCAGGTTACATTTGAATTGGTCACATCTTCCCCGAGAGCAGGTGTCCCCCTTCTGTGCGGGAAGCTGATGGAGTCCCGTGATTTGCAGCTGCCTGCTGAAACCCTGGCCAGGCTTTGTTGGCCCCGGGACCAGGAAGTCTTGGTTTCTTAAAGGCAAGCAACCCGCTGTTTCAATTTATGTTGGCCTTCAACTGCCAAAAGGCGATCTGCTGAAAAGTTTATTTCAAGTAGAAATAAAAAGGAAATGTCGTAAATGAATCCAGCTGTTTGCTTCAGTTCTCATTTTTCAACTAGTTGAGTCAAGCACATTGATTTTCAGGGGGAAAGAAAGGCTACAGATGTATACAGCCCAGGGTATTGACTGGGGGTGGGGCAGGGATTGAGTCAAATAACTAAAATGTCATTTCTGGGTAAGAGTCCCCATCTTTTTGGATTTTAATTGGAAATAATGAAGCCCTCCAACTGACTGAGGAGGGAAGAGAAAATTATTTTCCTTCTTCTCCGGAGCAAGTACTCCCTTATAAACTAACAGTGGAGAAAGCCCTGAGGAGACCTCTCTTTGTTCATTACTGTCCCGTGTTTTGGGGTTTTGGTCTCTGGACTGTGAAGGAAAGTGGAAATGTCTTTTTCCTCTTCCCCACTCCTGCCTCAAGGCTAAACTTAATGACATATGGAGTGTGAGAAAGAAAACCCATAAGAGAAGCCCAGATGAGAGACAGTTTTTAATATCACACCCATCATATTAGGTATGATTATCACTTTTTTACTTCTGAGAAAATGAGGGTCAAAAGGACATAGTTACCTAGTTAGTACGTGGGGAAGGCAGGATTCAAACTCAGTTCTCTCTCACCAAAGCTGTGTTCTTCCTGTTACATCTATGGAAAAACACCAGTGGGAGAATTCAAGTCTACCTCTCATTAACTAAGTGACCTCTCTATACCTCAGTTTTCTTATCTATAAAAAGTAAACGATGGTAATAATGCCTGCTTCTTGGGAATGTTATAAAGATCAGCTGAGTTAATATATGACAGTGTAAAGCATAATGCAAATGTCAGGAGGAATTATTGTTGTGATAAATTCTGCACCCACCACACTGGTGATAAGAGAATTTTCTTTCACTTACAGGTAATGCTAGGGCCTTTCTCCTCCACTGTTTTTAGAAATTATGTTGCCTAATTAAAATCTCCATTAACTGTATGAATGATTAGTCTCTGGAGTCATTATCTAAAGAGATTTGCTACCACAACTCTGCCTTTTAGACTCCAGTCAAGTGTTTGTTCAAAAAAAAAGAGTACCTCGTTCCTAATAGCTGCAGTTGGAGTGGTCTAGTCACTGCAATTACCCCTAAAAGCATATGTCATAAAAAATTGTCTCTGTGAGTATAGTGTGAGTTTTCTTAAAAGGAGATTTACTTCCCCATTAGGGTTTATGTAGTCTATTATTAACAGAATTTTGTATTACCCTAGGATGTGTCATCACCTATCTTCTCTGGGAAAACTGAGCTAGCAGCCTCATTATTATACTTTTCTCTCCTTTTGCATTTATCATCTATATTACATGGTTAATGCTTAGGTCATTGGCACTACATCCCACAGTGGACACCTGATGAGCACCCTCTCCCCTTTCCCCAGCCATTCTATTAATAGGACACCTCTTTACAAAGGAGAATCCTTTTCAGGTGGTTAGGATGGGACTGAATCTCCAAAGAAACAGATTCCCTTGCAAAGGAGCCTGGCTCAGGGATGGACACATGCAGAGCCTGGGGAATATGGGTCTTCTCAGGGACCTCTTTGCTAGATCTTTCCAGGGAGACATCTCCAGGAGGTTCCTAAACGGTAGGGCATGAACCTTGATTTCTGGAAGCTATCTTGCCAAGTACCTGGGGAACATCTGCCCAAGGAATGAAGCCAAACAGAGACAAGGTGAGATGGAAAGACGGAGCCAGAGTCCTGACAACAGTATCTAGGTTCCTAGAACCTGCCAGTCTTAAAGCCCATGACTTCCCAGATATGCATCAACAAATTCCTTCCCTACTTTTATTTATTTATTTTGTTATGGTTTGAGTTGGTTTTCTGTTGCTTGCAGTTGAAAGCATCCTGACTAATTCACAGTCCAATTGAGCATTTGATTTTTATTTCTATAAAAGTGATGCACATGGCTAAGACTTGTGTCTGACACCACAAATATAACTACCATAGTCAGTGGGATACAACCAATGAGTGTGGTCTCGAGGGTTGAAGGACCCTACAGACTTGTCACCTGCTGAAGAAGATTCACAGTCCAGAGGATTGTTATTAACCAGCCCCCTCCTCTCTTCTCCCTTTAACTCTTTCACAGAGGCTGACCTTGGTTTCCTCTTAGATTTTGTGTAATATAATGCATTTTTACAGCCCAGTGGAATTGGGAGTCCTGGGTCCTTGCTCCTACTTAGTAGTGTGATATTGGAAAAATCACTTAATCTCTCTCAGCTTCATTTTCTTCACCTACCAAATTAAAGTGGTGGACTAACCTTAGAAGATCACTATTAATCTTATGAAATTACTATGACTCTTATGTCCTAGTTGTTCCCTGCATTTTTTTCATCTTCCCACAAAAACCATAAACTCTTTGTATGCAGAAATAACATATTAAACTTCTTTTGAGTCTTCAGCATGTTTGGTTCTATATCATTCAGAATATTTTGGCAAGCCAGATAAAAGTGTTTTTGAAATAAAATTACTTTTTTTTATTAATGAAGTAATTGACAGTAAAGTGGTACAAAAGTAGAGGGGTCCTTCATTTCTCTCAGAGAAAACAAGGTTGAGGAACACAGAAACTTCCACTTATTAGAGTAAAATCTCCCAGACTGGCACTACCAGTTGGAGGAGAGACTCCATCAAAAATATAAAAGCAGGGCGCCTTCAAGACGGCAGAGGAGTAAGACGTGGTGATCACCTTCCTCCCCAAAAATACATCAAAACTACACCTACATGTGAAACAACTCCTACAGAACACCTACTGAATGCTGGCAGAAGACCTCAGACTTCCCAAAAGACACCCTCAGGCGACCTACATGCAGAGGCAGGAACAAATCCAAAGCTGAACCCTAGGAGCTGGGCGAACAAAGAAGAGAAAGGGAAATTTCTCCCAGCAGCCTCAGAAGGAGCGAATTAAATCTCCACAAGCAACTTGATGTACCCTGCATCTCTGGAATACCTAAATAGACAATGAATCATCCCAAAATTGAGGCGGTCGACTTTGGGAGCAACTGTAGACTTGGGGTTTGCTTTCTGAACCTAATTTCTTTCTGGTTTTATGTTTATCTTAGTTTACTAGTTAGAACTTATTATCATTGGTAGATTGGTTTATTGATTTGGTTGCTCTTTTCCTTTTTTTTTAATATATATATATATTTTTTCCTTTTTCTCTTTTGTGAGTGTGTATGTGTATGCTTCCTTGTGTGATTTTGTCTGTATAGCTTTGCTTTTACCATTGTCCTAGGGTTCTGACTGTCTGTTTTTTGTCTGTTTGTTTGCTTGTTTTAGTATAGTTTTTAGCACTTGTTATCATTAGTGGATTTGTTTTTTGGTTTGGTTGCTCTCTTCTTTCTTTCTCTCTTTTTTTATATTACTTTTTTATTTTTAATAATTTTTCTATTTTAATAACTTTATTTTATTTTATTTTATTTTATTTTTTCTTTCTTTCTTTCTTTCTTTTTCTCCCTTTTCTTCTGAGCCGAGTGCCTGACAGGGTCTTGGTGCTCTGGCTAGGTGTCAGACCTGAGCCTCTGAGGTGGGAGAGCCGAGTTGAGGACATTGGTCCACCAGGGACCTCCCAGCCCCACATAATATCAAACAGTTAAAGCTCTCCCAGAGATCTCCATCTCAATGCTAAGACCCAGCTCCACTCAATTACCAGCAAGCTACAGTGCTGGATGCCCTTTGCCAAACAACTAGCAAGACAGGAACACAACCCCACCCATTAGCAGAGATGCTGCCAAAGATCATAATAACTTCACAGACACCCCAAAACACCACTGGACGTGGTCCTGCCCACCAGAAAGATAAGATCCAGCTTCATCCACCAGAACACAGGCACCAGTCCCCTCCACCAGGAAGCCTACACAACCCACTGAACCAACCTTACCCACTGGGGGCAGACACCAAAAACAATGGGAACTACGAACCTGCAGCCTGCTAAAAGGAGACCCCCAAACACAGTAAGTTAAGCAAAATGAGAAGACAGAGAAATACACAACACATGAAGGAGCAAGGTAAAAACCCACCAGACCAAACAAATGAAGAGGAAATAGGCAGTCTACCAGAAAAAGAATTCAGAGTAATGATAGTAAAGATGATCCAGAACCTTGGAAATAGAATATACAAGAAACGTTTAACAAGGACCTAGAAGAACTAAGAAGCAAACAAACAATGAAAAACAAAACAATAAATGAAATTAAAAATTCTCTAGAAGGAATCAATAGCAGAATAACTGAGGCAGAAGAACAGATAAGTGATCTGGAAGATAAAATAGTGGAAATAACTAACGCAGGGCAGAATAAAGAAAAAAGAATGACAAGAATTGAGGACAGTCACAGAGACTTCTGGGACAACATTAAATGCACCAACATTCGAATTATAGGGGTCCCAGAAGAAGAAGAGAAAAAAAAAAATGGACTGAGAAAATATTTGAAGAGACTATAGTTGAAGACTTCCCTAATATGGGAAAGGAAATAGTTAATCAAGTCCAGAAGGCACAGAGAGTCCCATACAGGATAAATCCAAGGAGGAACACTCCAAGACACATATTACTCAAACTATCAAAAATTAAATACAAAGAAAAAATATTAAAAGCAGCAAGGGAAAAACAACAAATAACATACAAGGGAATCCCCATAAGGTTAACAACTGATCTTCCAGCAGAAACTCTACAAGCCAGAAGGGAGTGGCAGGACCTATTTAAAGTGATGAAAGGGAAAAACCTACAACCAAGATTACTCTACCCAGCAAGGATCTCATTCAGATTCGAAGGAGAAATTAAAACCTTTACAAACAAGCAAAAGCTAAGAAAATTCAGCACCACCAAACCAGCTTTACAACAAATGCTAAAGGAACTTCTCTAGGCAGGACACACAAGAGAAGGAAAAGACCTACAATAACAAACCCAAAACAATTAAGAAATTCAATGCAATCCCTATCAAACTACCAATGGCATTTTTCACAGAACTAGATCAAAAAATTGCACAATTTGTATGGAAACACAAAAGACCCCAAATAGCCAAAGCAATCTTGAGAAAGAAAAACGGAGCTGGAGGAATCAGGCTCCAGGACTTCAGACTATACTACAAAGCTAAAGTAATCAAGACAGTATGGTACTGGCAAAAAAACAGAATTATAGATCAATGGAACAGGATAGAAAGCCCAGAGATAAACCCATGTACATATGGTCACCTTATCTTTGATAAAGGAGGCAAGAATATACAATGGAGAAAAGACAGCCTCTTCAAAAAGTGGTGCTGGGAAAACTGGACAGCTACATGTAAAAGAATAAAATTAGAAGACTCCCTAACACCATACACAAAAATAAACTCAAAATGGATTATAGACCTAAATGTAAAGCCAGACACTATAAAACTCTTAGAGGAAAACATAGGCAGAACACTCTGTGACATAAATCACATCAATATCCTTTTTGACCCACCTCCTAGAGAAATGGAAATAAAAACAAAAATTAAAAAATGGGACCTAATGAAACTTAAAAGCCTTTTCACAACAAAGGAAACTATAAACAAGATGAAAGACAACCCTCAGAATGGGAGAAAATATTTGCAAATGAAGCAACTGACAAAGAATTAATCTCCAAAATATACAAGCTGCTCATGCAGATCCATATCAAAAAACAAACAACCCAATCCAAAAGTGGGCAGAGACCTAAATAGACATTTCTCCAAAGAAGATATACAGATTGCCAACAAACACCTGAAAGGATGCTCAACGTCACTAATCATTAGAGAAATGCAAATCAAAACTACAATGAAGTATCACCTCACACTGGTCAGAATGGCCATCATCAAAAAATCTACAAACAATAAATGCTGGAGAGGGTGTGGAGAAAAGGGAACCCTCTTGCACTGTTCGTAGGAATGTAAATTGATACAGCCACTATGGAGAACAGTATGGAGGTTCCTCAAAAAACTGAAAATAGAACTACTATACAATGAAGGAATCAATAGCACAATAACTGAGGCAGAAGAACAGATAAGTGACCTGGAAGACAGAATGGTGGAATTCACTGCCATGGAACAGAATAAAGAAAAAGAATCAAAAGAAATGAAGACAGCCTAAGAGACCTCTGGGACAACATTAAATGCACCAACATTCACATTATAGGGGTCCCAGAAGGAGAAGAGAGAGAAAGGACAGGAGAAAATATTTGAAGAGATTATAGTCGAAAACTTCCCTAACATGGGAAAGGAAATAGCCACCCAAGTCCAGAAAGCACAGAGAGTCCCAGGCAGGAAAAACCCAAGGAGAAACACACCGAGACACACAGTAATCAAATTCACAAAAATTAAAGACAAAGAAAAATTATTAAAGGCAACAAGGGAAAAACGACAAATAACATACAAGGGAACTCCCACAAGGTTAACAGCTGATTTCTCAGCAGAAACTCTACAAGCCAGAAGGGAGTGGCACGATATAATTAAAGTGATGAAAGGAAAGAACCTACAACCTAGATTACTCTACCTGGCAAGGATCTCATTCAGATTTGACAGAGAAATCAAAAGCTTTACAGACAAGCAAAAGCTAAGAGAATTCAGCACCACCAAACCAGCTCTAAAACAAATGCTAAAGGTACTTCTCTAAGTGAGAAACACAAGAGAAGAGAAGGACCTAAAAAAAACCCCAAAACAATTAAGAAAATGGTAATAGGAACATACATATAGATAATTACCTTAAATGTGAATGGATTAAATGCTCCAACCAAAAGACACAAGCTTGCTGAATGGATACAAAAACAAGACCTGTATATATGCTGTGTACAAGAGACCCACTTCAGACCTAGGCACACAGACAGACTGAAAGTGAGAGGATGGAAAAAGATATTCCATGCAAATGGAAATCAAAAGAAACCTGGAGTAGCAATACTCAGATCAGATAAAATAGATTTTAAAATAAAGAATGTTACAAGAGACAAGGAAGGACACTACATAATGATCAAGGGATCAATCCAAGAAGAAGATATAACAATTATAAATTTATATGCAGGGGCTTCCCTGGTGGCGCAGTGGTTGAGAGTCTGCCTGCCAATGCAGGGGACGCGGGTTCGAGCCCTGGTCTGGGAAGATCCCACATGCCGCGGAGCGACTGAGCCCGTGAGCCACAATTGCTGAGCCTGCGCGTCTGGAGCCTGTGCTCCGCAACGGGAGAGGCCACGATAGTGAGAGGCCCGCGCAACGCGATGAAGAGTGGCCCACACTTGCCGCAACTAGAGAAAGCCCTCGCACAGAAATGAAGACCCAACACAGTCATAAATAAATAAATAAAATTAAAAAAAAAAAAAAAAAATTTATATGCAGCCAACATAGGAGCACCTCAACACATAAGGCAAAAGCTAACAGCTATAAAAGAGGAAATCAACAGTAACATAATAATAGTGAGGGACTTTAACACCTCACACCAATGGACAGATTATCCAGACAGAAAATTAATAAGGAAAGAGAAGCTTTAAATGACACAATAGACCAGATAGATTTAACTGATATTTATAGGACATTCCATCTGAAAACAGCAGATTACACTTTCTTCTCAAGTGCCTGTGGAACATTCTCCAGGCTAGATCATACTTTGGGTCACAAATCAAGCCTCGGTAAATTTAAGAAAGTTGAAATCATATCAAGCATCTTTTCTGACCACAGCGCTCTGAGATTAGAAATAAATTACAGAGAAAAAAATGTAAAAAACACAAACACATGGAGGCTAAACAGTACGTTACTAAATAACCAAAAGATCACTGAAGAAATCAAAGAGGAAATCAAATAATACCTAGAGACAAATGACAATGAAAACACAATTATCCAAAACCTATGGGATGCAGCAAAAGCAGTTCTAAGAGGGAAGTTTATAGCAATACAATCCTACCTCAAGAAACAAGAAAAATCTCAAATAAACAATCTAACCTTACACCTTAAGGAACTAGAGAAAGAAGAACAAACAAAACCCAAAGTTAGTAGAAGGAAAGAAATCATAAAGATCAGAGCAGAAATAAATGAAATAGAAACAAAGAAAACAAGAGCAAAGATCAAGAGAACTAAAAGCTGGTTCTTTGAGAAGATAAACAAAATTGAGAAACCTTTAGCCAGACTCATCAAGAAAAAGAGGGAGAGGACTCAAATCAATAAAATTAGAAATGAAAAAGGAGAAGTTACAACAGACACTGCAGAAATACAAAGCAACATAAGAGACAAGCAACTCTATGCCAATCAAATGGACAACCTGGAAGAAATGGACAAATTCTTAGAGAGTTATAACCTTCCAAGACTGAACCAGGAAGAAATAGAAAATATGAATAGACTAATCACAAGTAATGAAATTGAAACTGTAACTAAAAATCTT
This sequence comes from Balaenoptera borealis, assembly GCF_965194805.1. NCBI lineage: Eukaryota > Metazoa > Chordata > Mammalia > Artiodactyla > Balaenopteridae > Balaenoptera > Balaenoptera borealis. Next base: position 31,596,751 of record NC_138873.1, read on the forward strand.
CCAACAAACAAAAGTCCAGGACCAGATGGCTTCACAGGTGAATTCTATCAAACATTTAGAGAAGAGCTAATATCCATCCTTCTCAAACTCTTCCCAAAAATTGCAGAGGAAGGAACACTCCCAAACTCATTCTACGAGGCCACCATCACCATGATACCAAAACCAAAGATACTACAAAAAATGAAAATTATAGGCCAATATCACTGATGAATATAGATGCAAAAATCCTCAACAAAATACTAGCAAACAGAATCCAACAACACATTAAAAGGATCATACACCATGATCAAGTGGGATTTATCCCAGGGATGCAAGGATTCTTCAATATACGCAAATCAATCAATGGATACAATGGATACAACGTATTAACAAACTGAAGGGGAAAAACCCTATGATTATCTCAATAGATGCAAAAAAAGCTTTTGACAAAATTCGACACCCATTTATGATAAAAACTCTCCAGAAAGTGGGCGGAACCTACCTCAACATCACAAAGGCCATATACGACAAACCCACAGCAAACATCATTCACAGTGGTGAAAAATTGAAAGCATTTCCTCTAAGATCAGGAACAAGACAAGGATGTCCAATCTCGCCACTATTATTCAACATAGTTTTGGAAGTCCTAGCCATGGCAATCAGAGAAGAAAAAGAAATAAAAGGAATACAAACTGGAAAAGAAGAAGTAAAACTGTCACTGTTTGCAGATGACATGATACTATACATAGAGAATCCTAAAGATGCCACCAGAAAACTACTAGAGCTAATCAATGAATTTGGTAAAGTTGCAGGATACAAAATTAATGAACAGAAATCTCTTGCATTCCTATACACTAACAATGAAAGATCAGAAAGAGAAATTAAGGAAACAATCCCATTCACCATTGCAACAAAAAGAATAAAATACCTAGGAATAAACCTGCCTAAGGAGGTAAAAGACGTGTAAAAAAACTATAGGACACTATCAGAAAACTATAAGACACTGATGAAAGAAATGAAAGATGACACAAACAGATGGAGAGATATACCATGTTCTTGGATTGGAAGAATCAACATTGTAAAAATGACTATAGTACCCAAAGCAATCTACAGATTCAATGCAATCTCTATCAAATTACCAATGGCATTTTTTACAGAACTAGAATAAAAAATCTTAAAATTTGTATGGAGACACAAAAGACCCGAAATAGCCAAAGCAATCTTGAGGGAAAAAAATGGAGCTGGAGGAATCAGACTCCCTGACTTCACACTATACTACAAAGCTACAGTAATCAAGACAATATGGTACTGGCACAAAAACAGAAATATAGATCAATGGAACAGGATAGAAAGCCCAGAGATAAACCCACGCACATATAGTCGACTAACCTATGACAAAGGAGGCAAGGATATACAATGGAGAAAAGAGTGAGATTAGAACACTCCCAAACACCATACACAAAAATAAACTCAAAATGGATTAGAGATCTAAATGTAAGACCGGACACTCTAACACTCTTAGAGGAAAACATAGGAAGAACACTCTTTGACCTAAGTCACAGCAAAATCTTTTTGACCCACCTCCTAGAGTAATGGAAATACAAACAAAAATAAACAAATGGGACCTAATGAAACTTAAAAGCTTTTGCACAGCAAAGGAAACCATAAACAAGACGAAAAGACAACCCTCAGAATGGGAGAAAATATTTGCAAATGAATCAACGGACAAAGGATTAATCTCCAAAATATATAAACAGCTCATGCAGCTCAATATTAAGAAAACAATCAACCCAATTAAAAAATGGGCAGAAGACCTAAATAGACATTTCTCAAAAGAAGACATGCAGATGACCAAGAGGCACGCAAAAAGCTGCTCAACATCACTAATCATTAGAGAAATGTAAATCAAAACTACAATGAGGTATCACCTCACACCAGTTAGAATGGGCATCATCAGAAAATCTACAAACAACAAATGCTGGAGAGGGTGTGGAGAAAAGGGAACCCTCTTGCACTGTTTATGGGAATGTAAATTGATACAGCCACTATGGAGAACAGTATGGACGTTCCTTAAAAAACTAAAAATAGAATTATCATATGACCCAGCAATCCCACTACTGGGCATATACCCTGAGAAAACCATAATTCAAAAGATACATGCACCCCAATGTTCATTACAGCACTATTTACAATAGCCAGGTCATGGAAGTGACCTAAATGCCCAGAGACAGACGAATGGGTAAAGAAGATGCGGTACATATATACAATGGAATATTATTCAGCCATAAAAAGGAACGAAACTGGGTCATTTGTAGAGACGTGAATGGACCTGTAGACTGTCATACAGAGTAAAGGAAGTCAGAAAGAGAAAAACAAATATCGTATATTAATGCATATATGTAGATCTAGAAAAATGGTACAGATGAACCGGTTTGCAAGGCAGAAATAGAGACACAGATGTAAAGATATGGACACCAAGGGAGGAAAGCTGGGGGGCTGGGTGGTGGTGGGATGAATTGGGCAATTGGGATTGACATATATATACTAATATGTGTAAAATAGGTAACTAAAAAGAACCTGCTGTATAAAAATAAAATAAAATTCAAAAAAGAAAGCAGTAATGTACAAATACAAACATCTGAGTATTTCTGATTGTATGCTCCTGCCCTCCATCAAAAGTTTTGTAATTTGAAGCAAAGCTGCATTTTTATAAAGTTAATCCTTAAAGGGAAGGAAAAAGCTAAAAATATTGAAGAATAACTTCACATAGCATGTGGTAGAAAAAGTACTGGGCTGGAAGCCATAATGCTTCATTTTTGTCTTGGTTTGGCCACTGTCTAGCAATGAATGAATTAATTGGCAAATACGGCACCTTGTAGGTTTGGCTTCATCATCTGAGAACAAAGGATCTGGATTAGGTGACTCTAACCCCATTCCAACTCTCTTAATTAACTATGAAAGTACTGATGTGTTCTACATAAAATTGATAAGTATATTATTTTATGATTTGGTTTTCTCATAATTTTTGTTCACTGTAAATTTTCACTAAAATTACCTAAATCATATTTGTTAAAGGTTTTTCTGTATCTGAAGGAAAAAAAGATAAAGACTTCTCAGAGTGTCCTTCTGAATTCTCTAAAGCAGTTCCCTCTGTCCAGGACAGGAGCCTAAGGATTTCAGCTTAGATATGTGTGAAATGGATCAGGTATGGCTCAAGTGCAGAGATGCTTCTCCTAAGAGAAATGATCCCTGTGTTTTAGTCAGACTTGCCAACTGAGTATATTACAACAGAGCCAATTACAGGCTGAGCTAGCTTGGGAGCTGTCCAGAACACCAATCTATAAATGACATTAAATCATCACAGAATAAAATTAAATATGCAGCATAACTGAAGAAATGAAAGTTGTCTCCACTGGAACTGAAGTGGACAGTGCATTTATGGGAGGAAAAAGAAAATCACCCATCAAGTATTTTTGCTGTGCACTCAAGAGGCTCACCATCGGCTGGCCTCACCATCACACTAAGTCAGCAGTACCTGAGATCAGCAGAGTCAGACAGCTGACACTCTGAAAGATAATAGTACCGTCAGCCCTCTATAGCTTGGGTTCCTCATCACAGATTCAACCAACTGTGAATCAAAAATATTGCCCTCAAAATTCCAGAAAGTTCCAAAAAGCAAATCTTGATTTTGCCATGTGCCAGTAATTATTGACATAGCATTGACATTGTATTAAGTATCATAATAATCCAGAAATGATTTAAAAGATATGGGAGGATGTGCATAGGTTATAAGCAAATGCTATGCTGTTTTATAAAAGGAACTTGAGCGCCCATGGATCTTGGTGTCCTTGGGGGTCCTGAAACCAATTCCCTGTGGATACCAAAGGGCAACTGTACATGATGTACTCTTTACAGAAATGAGCCATTTATCCCAACATTGCAATTTTGGACAATTTACTATGCCCCCAAATAGTTGCCTAGTTTGGAAGAACAGCATGTAATAAATTTATCATGAATATTCAAAAAGGCATATAACTTTAATAAATGTCAAATTAGTTTCTCCATAGGTGATAGTTACTTTTTTTTTTAAATAGATCTTTATTGGAGTATAATTGTTTCACAATACTGTATTAGTTTCTGTTGTACAACAAAGCGAATCAGCCATATGCATACACAAGTCCCCATATCCCCTCCCTCTTAAACCTCCCTCCCACCCTCCCTATCCCACCCCTCTAGGTCATCACAAAGCACCGAGCCGATCTCCCTGTGCTACGCTGCTGCTTATGTGTCAGCTGGCTGGGCAACAGTGTCCAGTTGTTTGGTTAAACACCAGTCTAGATGTTGCTGTGAGGGTATCTTTTAGATATGATTAACAATTTAATGGGTAGACTTTGAGTGAAGCAGATTACTCTCCATTATGGGTGGGCCTTATCTAATCAAAGGCCTTAAGAGCAAAGACTAAGGTTGCCCAAAGAAAGAAGGAAGGAATTTAACCTCAAGACTGCAACATAGAAACCCTACCTTACTTTCCAGCCTTCAGATTTTGGACTCAAGACTTCAACCCCAACTCTTTGAATTTCCAAACTACTGACTTGCCCTACAGATTTCAGACTTGCCAGCCCCCAAGTTAGCATAAGCCAATTCCTTAAAATAAATCTCTGTCTCTCTCTTTCTCTCCGTGTGTGTGTGTGTGTGTGTGTGTGTGTGTGTGTGTGTGTGTGTGTGTGTGTAAGCTATTGGTTCTGTTTCTCTGGAGAGCCTAGTATACATACCTCTACCAAATTCAATTTGAACTAATATTTAAAGAGCACCCCCCTGCTGAGACATTAAGGAAGACTCCGCACCGATGGAGGAGCGTGGGGTGAAGGGTGGAAAGGGGGCAGCGACTCTGCTTGAGGATCAGGGTCTAAGGCTAATTTTGTGGAGAAGAGGTAGCTCCTAGGTACAGCCCCCAGGTGTCAGGATAATCCACGCATCTATGTCTACCATCCCTGCTGAGCGCCTTCCCCAGGCCAGGCACAATTCCAAGCTCTTTACATATATTAACTCATTAATCAGGACAGCAGCTCTAGTGGGGTTGGGAATATTCATATCCTATAACACATTTGAGGAAAGTTAGCCTCAAGGACCCTGAATAAATTACCAACATAATTGTGGATCCAGAGCCTAGCCCTAGACTCTACAACTCCAGAAATTAGGCTCTTAACCACGATACAAAAACTGCCTCCATAAAAACAAATAATGTCTGCTGAAGGATCAACTGAAGAGAAAATAAACATTTTAACTGCAAAGGAATTAGAAAGTGTAATGGATCTTCAGGTATTTGGGGCCAGAGCTTTGCTTGTCTGGTCTGAAGGCTTTGACATTCCAACTTTAGTGCTCTTGGCCTTCTCATTGATTAAGAGAGGTCAGGGGTAGGGAAGAGGAAAGAGAATAACACAGAGTGACTGCTCTGTACTAAGTATTTTACATATATTTTCTCGTTCAATCCTGACAATAGTTCCATGGAGTGTGGGAGGCATATTATCATCCCATTTTTCAGATGAGAAATCTGAAACTCAAAGAGATTTAGTAATTTGCTCTAAGATGAACATGTCGGTATAACAGATCTGAGGTTTCACACCCAAGAAGAAGAAGAAGGCACCGGAGGATCTCTAAAGCAGCAGCCAAACACACCACTTTGTAAAAGGACTCTTCCACAGGAGATGGGAAAACCACTGGGGAGGACTGGGACCCATATGGGATTATTACCTCTCAGGGCTGAGAGGACAGAATGGATAAAATCTGAATCCTGTTAAATTTTCTCTAAACTGTTTCTTAGCTGCACTGTTTATGAGAATACCAGAAACAGTTCATGTTTGTGGCTTTGGGAAAAATTATTTGTGTTGGGGAGAATGTTGTGAGGGTGGGGGAAATAATCCCCCAACTCAGTTCCCCCTGACCCTCCTTTATGCATTTTCCATCCACTACACTGCCACCCTCCTGTAAACAAAATGTGCAGAAGAGCACACTTCACTTTTTATTAGCTGAAGTTAGCAGTCAGAAGTCCAAATGTGGTGTGTCTTGGTGTGGATGTCTTTGCATTTATCCCTCTTGGAATTTACTCAGGTTCTGAAATCTACAGATTTATGGCGGGGTGGGGCGGGGGGGGATGGTTTGCCAAATTTGGGGACTTTTCAGCCATTATTTCTTTGAGTACTTTTTCAGCCTCACTCTCTCTCTCCTCCCAGACCTCCAATGAAACAAATGTTAAATCTTTTGTTGTAGTCCCACAGATCCCTGAGGACTACTTAATTTGTTTGTTTGTTTGTTTTCAGTCTATCTTCTCTCTGTTGTTCAGATTGGGAAATCTCTATTGTTCTGTCTTCCAGTTCACTGATTCTTTTCTCTGTCCCTTCCATTTGCTGTTGAACCCATCCATCACGTTTTTTATTTTGGTTATTGTATTTATTGGTTCTAAAGTTTTCACTTGGTTCTTCTTTACCACTTCTCTTGCAGTGCTGAGACTTTTATTTCTTTGCTGAGACTTCATTTTTTCGTTTGTTTCAAATGTGTTCATAACTGCTCTTTGAAGCATTTTTATGATGGCTGCATTATAATTTTTGTCAATAATTCTAAAATTTCTGACATCTTAATGTTGGCATCTGTTACATGCTGAATAGTGTCTTCCTAAATTTATTTGTTGAAGTCCCAACCTCCAGTACCACAGAATGTAACCATATTTGGAAATAGGACCTTTAAGGAGGCAATTAAGGTTAAATGAGGTCACATGGGTGGGCCCTAATCCATGTGACTGTATTTAGAAATAGGGTCTTCAGAGAGGTGATTAACTTAAAATGAAGCTAATAGGGTAGAGCCCTAATCCAATATGATGGTGTCCTTATAAGAAGAGGAAGAGACACCAGGGATGTGTGTGCATGGAGTAAAGGCCATGTGAGGACACAACAAGGAGATGGACATGTGCAAACTGAGGAGAGAGGCCTCCGGAGAAACCAAACCTGCCAACACCTTGATCTTGGACTTCTAGCTTCCAGAACTCTGAGCAATAAATATCTGCTGTTTAAGCCACCAGATCTCTGGGATTTTGTTATGGCAGTCCTAGCAAACTAAGACAGTGTCTATTTATTTTCTTTTTCCACTAAGTTTGAGATCTTCCTTGTTCTTGGTATAATGAGTGATTATGGATTGAAACCTGTTCACTTTGGGTGTTATAAGACTCCAGCCCTTATTTAAGCTTTCTATTTCAGCTGGCTTTCACTGACACCATTCCAACATGAGAAGGGGAGGCACCGCCTCCAGGTGGGGGAAGAAGTCCGAGTTCCCCATTTGGCCTCCATTAAATGTGAGGAGCCTCTTCATTACCTGGCCACAGCCAGGAGATCCAGCTCCCCACCAGCCTCCGCTGATACTTGCCTGGCTGGCAGGGTTGGATTGCTTCGCTTCTACTCCCCATGTGGCTTCCACTGACCCCACAGGGAAGGGGGTGGCCTTGTTACTGCTGGGCAGTGATGAAAGGCCTGCCTCTCCAATAAACTTTCTCTTCACTGTTGGGCTGGGTGGAAGTCCAGGCTCTCTACTGGCCATCAGTGATACCATGGGGGGAAGAGGGTCTTGTTACTAAGAGGGGATAAAAGTCCTGTTTCCCTAATCAGCATTCTCTGACACCATCCTGGCAGGAGGATTGATGCCTTACAGCCTAACAAAGATAGAGTCTAGACTCCCCACTCGACCTGATGGATGCGTGGGGGTGAGGCTGGAGTAGGATGATTATTGTCTAAAAGTTTCTGTTTTGTTAGGCTGCTCCTTTCCTGACATTTGGCTAAAAAGAGCAGGCTTTTCTCTGGGCTTTTTGGGGGGTCTGTACTCATGGGCATTTCTAGGTGATGGCTCCTTCAGCTCCTGGTCTGGGACATATGAAGCTAAAAGAAAATCCAAAGAACTCACCACTGTATCATTCCTTCCTCATGTCCCAAGGTCCCAAGGCAGTCTGCTTCTTCTCTCCAACTTTCAGAGTCTTCTTGTGTTTGCTATAAATGTCACGTCCAGGGCTTTTAGTTGTAATTTCCAGAGGAATAGGGGAAAATGTGTCTACTCCATCTTCCTGGAAGCAAAAGTTTTGGCCCATTTTTGAGCATCCGAAAAGTCAATTTGTCTAAACATTTTACAAATAACTTTAAGTGGAAACGTCATCACCACAATCTTAAAAATGTTTCTCCATCCATTAGTGGGCATTTTCACCTAATTTAGACCCAGCCTACCATCATCTTTTTGTATCTCTCTCTCCCTTTCCCTTTTCTGTTCACTAGTCTTTCCCCTTTCTGTTTAGAGCAAACCAACAAATTATCTTGCCCACCTCTCCCCAAAATTTTAGTGAAATTTATTGAGAGCCTGCCCTGGCCCCAGCCCTGAAGAATGTGTTTGCCTAAAATCTTCCTTCAGCCCTGAGCAGAGGAAAAGCAGCTGAAACATTTTCATCGTGCTATTTATTGTGACCCTGAGTAGTTTCTAAATTAAGTCACAGATAATGATTATTTCAGATTCATTTCACAGTATCTTCTAAAATAGTTCTATCTCGGGAGAGACCACTGTGTGCTCTAAAAGATCAGCCACTCAAAGTCATCTTTAGAAAACTAGCAACAGAATGAGATTTGTATTTGGTGCCTTCCTTGCTTAAGTGATATAAAGTGATGGATTAAACCAATCATGCTCCAAAACATCCTTCTCCCCTATTCTCCTCATAGCACTCAGCCACCCCTGGAAAGATCTTACCTATTTGTTTACATGTCTTCAGTCTTCGCGCCATACAAAGCAGGAGCTAGACAGCTATCTTGTCAGTAGTCACTTCCCAGAGGTAAGACGGTGCCACACAGAGTCGACTGTCCAGGAACACTTGTTTGCACTGGTTGCAATGAGATTTTTAAACATATAACATCCAAAATTTCTGCAAATATATTTCACTTCCTATTACATTTCCCTCACTTTCAAAATTGACTACTCTTTATAGGAAATTTAATTGGAATTTTGTTTGTTTGTTTTTTGGCTGCGTTGGGTTTTCGTTGCTGCACGAGCTTTCTCTAGTGGTGGTGAGCGGGGGCTGCTCTTCGTTGCTGTGCGCGGGCTTCTCACTGCAGTGGCTTCTCTTTTTGCAGAGCACTGGCTCTAGGCACGGGGGCTTTAGTAGCTGCAGCATGCGAGCACAGTAGTTGCAGCACGTGGGCCCTAGAGCGCAAGGGCTTCAGTAGTTGCAGCCTGTGGGCTAACTAGTTGCACCTCGCGGGCTCTAGAGTGCAAGCTCAGTAGTTGAGGTGCACAGGCTTAGTTACTCCACGGCACGTGGGATCTTCCTGGAACCAGGGATCCAACCCGTGTCCCCTGCATTGGCAGGCGGATTCTTAAAAACTGCACCACCAGGGAAGTCCAGTTGGAATGTTTTATATTTTTACCTCAACTGTTTTTTTAAGAGTATTTAATCACCTCTTCTTTTTTTTTTAAACCCTCTTATGTGTTTTTCATGTAAGAATTCTGAAGTATTTTTCTTTTTTAAATGCCCAATTGTTAGGAGATGAGTATAGGTTTTTTGCATTTCACCAAATACAATTTTCCTGAATTTGTTTGGTGAGAGAGAGAGAGATTTATTATGAGGAATCCGTTTGTGTGATTATGGAGGCCGAAAAGTCTCACGATCTGTCATCTGCCAGCTGGAAACCCAGGAAGGCCAGTGGTGTAATTCAATCCAAGTCCAAAGGCCTGAGAACCAGTTAATCATGGTTTAAATACCAGTCTAAGGTCAAGAGAAGACCAATGTCCCAGCTCAAGCAGGCAGGCAGGAAGGAAAAACAAGGCGAATTCTTCCCTCCCCTGCCTTTTGTTCTGTTCAGGCCTTCAACAAATAGGCTGATGCCACCCATACCGAGGAGGGTAATCTGCTTTCCTGAGGTCATCAATCCAAAGGCTAATTTCATCCAGAAACACCCTCTTGGACACACCCAGAAATAATGTTTGATCTGGGTACCCCCAGCTAGTCAAATTGACACATAAATTTAACCATCACTGTGATAATGCCTCATAGGGGCTGTGGTAGATTAAAGTATTTAATGTACATAGCGTACTTAAAACAGTGCGTAGCACCTGTTGTTAGAAAAGTATTTGCCATCATTATTATTACTATTATATTATTTATTATTTGGTGATTAATTAAGATTACCTAGATCATTCATTTGGGAATATAAATAAAGAAAAGATGGAAGTTCGAGGCTGAGGGTACTTCAACATTTAGAAGAGAAAAAGCGGGCAAAGGAGAATGAGAAGGATCAGGAGGGTAGGGGAAAACAAGTATGATGACATAAACCCACGGGAAAAAAAAAAGCATTTCAAGACTGAGCAAAATTCCCATGTGTTGAATGATGCTGAGAGTTCAAGCAAGGCAAGGATGGAGACGTGAACACTGGAAATTAGTACATAAAACATTTATGTTAGTTGACAAGATCTTTGTGTAGATATCTCCCGGTTTTCACTACCAGGCGTCCTTCCTCTTTCTTCTGGTAGCAGTATCCTACACTTCCTTTGAGATTTACATGCCAGACTCTGTATGTGGACCCAGTAAATCTGTCCACTATGGCACTCTATCCTCTTCTACCACAGACATAGACTAGCTCATCCGAATCCTCCTCAGAAAGGTGTATTTCAGAGTTTGGGGGAAATACTGTCTCTTTAAACTTTTGTTGTTAAACTGGTGGGATATTAGCCTGGGGTTATAGATAGACAACGATCTTGCCTGGAAAATGGAGAGACCCATTAAGGGAGGCAATGACAGAGCCCTAATTATACTGTTGGAGCACCTAGATTTAGCCATGCCTGAAGCCATATTCATCCTCAGGATTCCTAGAATTCTTAAGTTGGCATGAGCTAGATTTCAGTCACTTTCAGCCAAAAGCATTTTGACTCTATCATAAATATTTTCACAATGATTGTAATATAAAAAACATCAAGTGAGATTTATATTTTGGCACATCCAAAATCTATGAAAAGAAAATTGGAAAGTAGACAGCAGAGGAAGGGGGAAGATGTAGAATTCAGTTGGTGCACGTATCTCATTGACAGGACCAAGCTCTCTATTCCTGATAATGAGCTCTGGGTTTTGAGCTCTTTTACATTCTGTATCTTTACAGACATATCTGCAGCAGGCACTTGACACATGGGGTCAACAGACCAGGCAACATCGGGAAACCAGTGACGTTAGCTGGTCTAGTAGCAGGTAGCAAGCTAGGCTCAGTCACAGGGTGAAACTTTAGGGACATAATGTTAGTTCCTGGGAACAAGTGTGAGAGGGAAGGCTTTTGAGGATAAGGCAAGGAATGTTCTTGGGAGAGACTGGAGAATAATGTAGTAGCTTGATGGAAACAAACAAACAAAAAAGCTCAGTTAGCACTCAAACCAGTTTGAGTTCATCTTTACGAGCAATAGAAACTATGTCTAGCTAAGTTAAGCAGAAAGAGGATTCATTACAATGGTGTTGATGACTCACAGAATCTCTGGGTAGGCCAGAGAAGCAGGCTTGGGGGACATTCAGGCAGGGCCACCTGCCAAATCACAACATAAACCTGGTCCAGTGAAGATGCCGAGCACTGCTTGCCTCTCAGACACAACCAGCTGTAGATAATAGATGCAGCTGCCATCATCCTCAGAGTGCATTGTGTATGGCTTATGCTTCTTTATGTCATTAGCTTCCAAAGCAACATCTGTGTGACTTTGGGGGCACCGAGGGGTTGGAAGTAGAGGACAGAGAGTGGAGTAGGACCGGCAGAGCCAAGGCCATGTGCCTAGCTGCAAGGGAGGCTGTGAAAGTGGATATAAGGCAGTGTCACCTTCTATCATAGCCCATGAACTCTGGGAAATTTTGTGCAGTATTCTCAAATATAAGAACATTCAAATGATGGGTGGCCAAGAATAATGGCAAGCACACTAGCCCCATTAAAATGCAGTGTGGGCAGTGACTCAGAGTGTAGGCTTTGGAATAAGACTGCAGACATTCAAGTTCAAGGTCTGATACTTCCTTGCTCTTTAATTTCTCTAAGCCTCATTTCACTCATCTGAAAAATGGAGATAAGAATAGAAACTAGCCCAGAGCTGGTGTAGGGATTAAGGAAGGTGATGTTCACGTAAAGAGACAAATTATGAGCCTGAGGATGCCCAGCCTCTCCCTTTCTTTGTCTGCGAAAGGAGATTCTGGTGGTGGCCTCTCAAGTTATTTTGCTCCCATATCTTCCAAGGAAGGCCCTGTTATTGCCAAAGTTGTTCCTAGGGCTTTTGTGATATAGAATTGGGATAGAAGATCAGGAGGAATATAACTCAAGATATGCCTATGCTAGGACTAGGACAAGAGAAGAATTTTTCAAGGATTTTGGAGAAGAGAAAGACTAGAGATCTGGCAATACTAGAAAAGTGGATAGGAGAGGAAAGGGGCTCTTGATATTGCCCTTTAAATAGATAGATAGATAATCTTATACATGTAATCGTACATATTATATATAACCTCTTATGGTATTGAGGAGATGCTAGTCATGAATATGGTCATTTTAAAATTATGTCTTGATAGCTGACCATGTTTCTTTTGGGCAACACTGCCTTAAGCGTGAATTAAGTGGATCATAGGGTCATCAAGAAGGAAATGAAAATACAAGGAAAACACCTGGCGTAGTGCCTGGCACATAGTAAGTGTTGCACACGTTAGCTGCTGTTACTATCAAAACTGGATCAAAGTCAGAGAAAGAGTGATATGGTGTGAGTAGTCACTTGAGCTATTGAACCAGGACTTCATAAAATCCTCTGAGGGAGATCAGGATTGATGCCAAACCCCGAGGCAAGACTGAGCTGAATCTGCTGACAGCCAGCTGCAGTGCCTTCATCCTTATAGTCTGCCTCCCAACTAGAAAGCAAAACTCCTTGTATGAGCTGAACTGTCCCCCCCCCCAATTCATATGTTGAAGTCCTAACCCTCAGTACCTCAGAGCGTGACTGTACTTGGAGATAGAGCCTTCAAAGTGGTAATTAAGGTAAAATGAGGTCATATGTGTGAGCCCTGGTCCAACAGGGTTGAAAAAAGAGATGAGGTCACAGACAGACACGTATAGAGGGTAAACCCTGTGAAGACATCAGAAGACATCCATCTACAAGCCAAAGAAAAAGATCCTCAGAAGAAACCAACGCTGTGGACACCCTGACCTTGAACTTCTAGCCTCTAGAACTGTGAGGAAATAAATTTCTGCTGTTGAAACCACCCATCTGTGGTATTTTGTTATGGCAGACCTACCCAACTAAGACACATGAAAATCAGCACCGCCCGAGTCCAGAGTGTCCTCAGTGTGCCCCATTGTACCCGGCCCATAAGCTTATGAGGCAGAGGGTAGCAGCTCAGTAAATACTGGAGGTGTTACCCAGGTTGGTAAATGTCAATCTGAGGAAATAATCTAGAAGCTGTTAACAGTTAGAAATGAATTTGGCAATGCTCACTGATAATCATAACCTTCAAGTAATACTAAAAATTTTGATACAGGGAGTCTGTCTTTTTTTTTAAGTCACTAAGTAAGAATTATTAACAGCCAGTACCTATTGAAGGTTTTAACATACTAGATGCTGTTACTTTGCTGTATCAGCTGATTTAATGCTCACAACAACCCTATCAATATTAAAATATCAAAATATTCATTGTTATTGTGAATATGATCAGCATTCTAATTATATTCTGACATTAAACCCCTTGCATAGATAAATAGAGACACAGAGAGGTGAAGTAGTTTTCCCAAGGTCACAAAGCCAGTAATTGGCAGAGTCTAGCTATGGGTCTACCTCAACGTCTGCACTCTTACCCATCAGGGTAAGACCCAAGAGGGTCTCCGAGTTTGTGTTGTATACTTGTGTGACCTTGATAACCTGGAACGTAAACTTCTTGGCTTCTGCCACTTGAATCCTTGACCAGTCAGAGGTAAATATTGTGAGTGACCTTTTGCCCTAATAAATATCAGTGTGACGTTTTTATTTTAACCAAAAAGAGGTTAATGTGATGATTCCTTTAACAATGGTCAATGTTAGGGGAAAAAAATACTATTTGCTGAGCTTTAATGATCTTCCCACATAACCCAATTCCTTTGTCAACCTTTCCCCAGTGTGAAAATCCTCATTATTAACATGAATATGATTAGCATTCTAATTATATATTTACATAAAGACATCTTTTTTCAGTTTTTTCCCACACACAGTTTTCATTACAGTATATGGCAACCTTGGTGCTGAAGGTCAGGGTCTGAAAGCTACCCTGGGCCCCCCACTGCCTTTATTTACAACCTCCCACAGTTCTCACATAGCTACAGATGGGTCCTTAGGCCTTAGTCTATCATAGATTTCTTTCTGTAGTGCATGAGGAGTGACCCAGATTTTTTAAATGCCTACAGTCTCCTCTGAAATAGCAGTTACCGCAAAGGAAGAATTTGTTATGGAGAATACAAACAAACTATTTCAGCTGGGAGCTACTCAGAAATTTTATAATTTGCCATTAAATAGGATTCTTAGCATTGACAATGGAAGGCATTCTGCCACAGTGAACCGTTCTGATTGACCAGAGTTCACCATCACGTAGACTAAGAAGGCAGAAATAATCCTACCATCCATCTAACTAAGTAGATCAGCCAGAACGCTTCATAACGCAACACATGGGTGCTAAGCGGGTTGTGATAGAAGATAAGACCTCTGTAACGAACTGAAATCACTGCTAATTTTTCCAAGCCCTTGATCAAATCATTTTTTTCTATGTACTATCTGAGAGCAAAAGCCCTATTTCTAAATTCCTTCTGGAAGTGTGATATTAAAAAAATACCCGTGTTATTGAAAATTTTGTCATTCTCTTTCTGGAACACTCTTTGACTTATAACAGCATAATACACCCTTAAGACAGATCAAATTTAGAGACTAGGGCTTTTTAATCTTTATCTACCCAACTGTGTTGGGAATGGTACCTTGAATTTATTGGGTTTTCAAATTAAATTTAAATCCACAAATTTCTTATGCATGCTGTGCAAAACAATCCACTCCATAATGCATATTTGTTAAATATTTGCAGTGTGTTTGCTGGAAATCACAAAAGGCTAGGTTGTTGTTCTTGACTAGTACAAACAGATTTTTTAAGTGAACAATTAGGGTTTAAAGAGACCAAACCGGGGAAAAATAATTATACCCCATTTGGAACTCAAGCCCATTGTTTGTATAAAGACTATATTAAACTAAAAATCTGAGTCATCACTAACTAGTATAAGCACCTTCAAATTGTATGTAGTATTTTACATAAATTTTAATACTCCTAACAGCTTCATTGGGGCAAAAAAGAAATCTTTCCTTTTACCTGATAGTCTCAGATAAAAGCATGTAAAAGTTGCTTTTGAGGGGTCATCCACTTAACTTTGCCTTAGAACCTGCTGCATGAACCCTACGTCCCCACCTCTGCCTGGGGCTGCCTTGTCCTGTTTCTCCTTCCTGGCTCCCTCCTTGGCTAGGCATTACCCCCACTGCCCTTCTGCTTGCTTTAGGCTGAGCCTGGCTCACACTCGAGCCCCCAGGTAGGGATGTCCAGGTAACCCCTCCGCCCCAACGTGACCTCAGTCCCTCCCCTTTTTCCTCAGAGCAGGTCTCAGTGCCCTGACCTCCACTGCCCTCTCCTTGCAGTCACCCTCTTCATGCAACAGACTTACCACTGAGGAGATAGGAGTCTGGGAAACCAACACATGAGAAATAACTCCTTAGTTCATAGCACATTTTCATCAACGATCTATAGAAGATCCC
The DNA here is from genome assembly GCF_965194805.1 of Balaenoptera borealis. Lineage (NCBI taxonomy): Eukaryota > Metazoa > Chordata > Mammalia > Artiodactyla > Balaenopteridae > Balaenoptera > Balaenoptera borealis. The sequence continues at coordinate 31,612,558 of NC_138873.1, forward strand.
CTTTCGTGACGTTAAAAATTATATTATTTATTTATTTGTTTGTTTGTTTATTATCTTGTTCTCATAGCAAATTCCCTTTCCTCCACTCCCTTATATAAAACTTTTCGGGAACCTTCCTACACTGTTGGTGGGAGTGTAAACTGGTGCAGCCACTGTGGAGAACAGTATAGAGGTTCCTTAAAAAACTAAAAATAGAGTTAACATATGATCTAGCAATCTTACTCCTGGGCGTATATCTGGAGAAAACTATAATTCAAAAAGATACATGCACCCTAATATTCATAGCAGCACTATTTACAATAGTCAAGACATGGAAGCAACCTAAATGTCTATCAAGAGATGAATGGATAAAGAAATGGTGGTATATATATATATATATATATATATATATATATATATATATATATATATATAAATATTACTCAGCCATAAAAAAAGAATGAAATAATGCCATTTGCAGCAACATGGATGGATCTAGAGATTATCATACTAACTGAAGTAAGACAAACAGAGAAAGCCACATATTATATGATACTGTTTGTATGTGGAATCTTAAAAAAATGATACAAATGAGCTGATTTACAAAACAGAAACAGACTCACAGACATAGAAAACAAACTTATGGATACCAAAGTGGAAGTGGCTGGAGGAGGGATAAATTAGGAGTTTGAGATTAGCAGATACAAACTACTGTATATAAAATAGATAAACAAGGTCTTACTGTATAGCACAGGGAACTGTATTCAATATCTTATAATAAACTATAAAGGAAAAGAATCTGAAAAGGTATATACATATAAAACTGTATAACTTTGCTATACATCAGAAACTAACACAATGTAAATTAACTACTTTTAAAAAAAAGAAACATTTTCTGATGTGTTTGTATTTCTTTTGTTTTCATTAAATGTGTTGCTACAAAATATTCCTTGGTGTGTGTGTGTGTGTGTGTGTGTGTGTCTGTTATAGGTTTCATTCTGTTTCAATTCTCACTCAGGATTATTTTTCAGATACATTATGTAGCTATGTTGCTTTTAACTACTGTATAATATGCCCATTCTTCACATTGTATATATTTACTCTCCCAGTGATGGTCACTCAGCTTGCCTAGAATTCCCTGACACCACAAATAATGCTGCAAAGAACATCCTCATATCATTCCTTTAGGCTTATGCCCAGGAGTGGAAGTCCTTGGCGACCCTGCACAGAGACTGTCAGCACCATACCTGTATCCCCTCGGCCTCCCCATCACTCACACAGGCAGGCCTCCCCAGCTGCCCAGTGCCAACATCTGCATATCTTTGCCTGTGGGCTTTCTCAGCAGACCTTAACCAATGCTTAATGACAGTTATGTAAAAATACTCCAAAAAAAAGAAAAAAAGAAAAAAAAAATACTCCAGCTCTTTCACCCCTTGGGGGGCGGGGTGGACAAACTGTGAGGGTCTTACTCTACACTGGCTCCTAGACTCCCCCAGATAAACTCCATTAACACACAGTAGTCACTTGCTTGAAAACATGTCCTTTATTGAGTGCCTTTCCTTCTCTACCTCACTTCTCCGCTCCCCTATCAGGGTTTCCTGTCACCACCCAAATAAACCACTTCCCTTCCAGTCCTTACTTTGGGGTATGTTTTGAGGAGAACTCAAAACACAGGGGTGTGTTTATTTACCTTGAGTAAGTAGTGGCCAGTTACTCAACAGAATGACTCACCCCCAACAGCAGTGGTGAGGGCGGTACCCACATTCCAAGTCCTCCCCGACACTGGCGCTATCCAGCCTTCTCAATTGTGCCCATTGAATTGGCTTAAGTGATATCTCATTGTTATTTTAATTTCCATTTCTCTGATTTCAGGGAGTTCCCTGGAGGTCCAGTGGTTAGGACTCCGCGCATCCACTGCCGGGAGCCTGGGTTCGATCCCTGGTTGGGGAACTAAGATCCCACAAGCCGCACGGCAGGGCCAGAAAAATGTTTTTCTCTGATTTCAAATCATTGTGAACTTTTCCTTATTTGTGTGTTTCCATCTTCACTTCCTGCAACGAAGATTAATGGTAACAGCTAACACTAGATCGTTCACACATATTCCAAGAGGCCATATTCCAGCAGCTCTATATGTATATTAACTCATTAAATCCTGGTGCCAACCCTAGGTTTTATTCTTATCACCATCGGAATTTTGAAGATAAACCAAAACCCAATTAAGTCACTTTCCCAAGGTCATATAGCTAGTAAGTCATGGAGCCTGAGTTAAAACCCAGACTCGGGCTAAGAAGCTGTGCTCTTAACTCTCTTACATTGCTGCCTTCCCTGATTCAACATTTTAAGAACGTTTCCCTCTTCTGTTCTACAGAGTTTCCTTTGAGCCTGCTTCCCCTTCCAAGCAAATGAATAATGTAGGGATTAAGTCCTAGAATTGGGTGGGGAGTTCATTACTTGGGACACTGTAAACTGAGCCTCTTCAGCGGTGCAATACAAAGAACACTTGGTTAGCACAGTCATTACAAAGTGAAATATTCTACTTTATTAAATACTCTAGTCAACTGAGGAGTATATGGCTACCATACTAAGACACATTAATAAAAAGTGGTACCCTAAAATGTTAAGATCTGTATTAGGTTTCTTTCGCTGCTGTAAACATTACCACAAACTTAACAGCTCATAGCAATATGAATGCATTAGCCCACCCTTTCTTCAGCCAGTTCCCATGAGCTCAACTTCTTCCTCTGCTCTGGGTCTCAGAAGACTGGCCCAAGCACTCATCTGCAGCTCCCTATCTGGAAGGAGAATTTGCCTCCACACACACTCCTGTTGTTGGCACAATTCTGTTCCTCGTGGCAGCAGGGCTGAATTTCCCATTCGCTCACTGGCTGTCAGCCGGGAGTCCCCCTGAGCAACTTAAGACCACCTGCATAACCCATCCCGCCATGACCTCCATCTTCAGACCAGCAACAATGTATCAAGTCCCCTTCATGCTTCCCATCTCTGACTTCTCCTTCTGCTGCATCCCTTCTGCCTCCCGTCAGAGAAAGTTCTCTGTTTTTAAGGGCTGGTATGGTTGGATTGGGCCTACCTCAAAAATCCAGCATAAACTCCCAATTTTAAGATCTATAACTTTAATTACATTTACAAAGTCCCTTTGCTCTGTAATATAACATATTCATAGATTCCAGGGATCAAAGCATGGACATCTTTGGGGGAGGGTGTTGTTATTGTTCACCAGAAGATCCTCATAGCAACCTGGGGTCCCATTCCAAATTTCAATGGGAGGAATAACAATACCTACTTTTATAGGCTGATCATGAGAATTAAATGAGTTAATATTTGTAAAGTGCTTAAAACAGTGTCTGGAAAGTGCTATATAAGTGCTTGTTGAATAAATAAAGGAATGAAGGAATGAATGAAGTTCGGACTGTACTTGAAAGATTGGAAGTATAGGTGATACAGCTGAATGTTGTTACCTACTGGCAAAATTGGAAGTTATTGGTGGGTGGGAGGGTGGGAAGAGAGGAGTTAGAGAAAATCCCTGAGAGCAATTTTGTTTAGTTGTCATTTGTAATAGGCAATGGTACCCATTATCTAGGATATTCTGGTTATTTGAAAGGTGCCTGAGAAAGTATCTATAAAAATGTGAATATGGTTGCTTACATAACTAATTTATTTTAAGGCCCAGCTAGTCAACAAATCCCTCCTCTGGCATGGGCTTGGCAGTAGATAATCCCATGTGTTGCATCACACACCGTGATGTTGTTACAGAGCCCCTACGCCCTTGCCTTGGTATCCGTAGAAACACAGATTTCCTGGCAAGAGACCATCATCCTAGAAGGTGATAGGCAAATACAGGCTTTTTCCTACACTTAATGGCACTTCTTAATCTCCATATTCCCATTACTCTTTACACAGTCCCTCTTCCTGTACCCAGGATAGGACTCATGAACTGAGAGACCCCTTGTACTAATAAAACACTTGGATACTCTCCAATTTCAAAGTGTTTCTATCAACTAAAGAAGCAGCATGATATAATGGATTTGAAGATTGACTATGCTATTTACTGACTATTTGATTTTGGAAAACTTCCATATCCTATATGCAAAATGGGGTTAGTAATAACTGTTTTCAGTTGCTGTTGGAATGATGGCCAATGTAATTGAAGTACCTAGTGGTCCCTGGCACATGAAAAACACTCGACAAATGGCTATTATTACCACATATTATTTCTAGGGATACCAGAAAAAATATGACACCAGGCAAATTTCAATTTCAGATAAATAACAAATAATTTTTATCTATATTTTAGTATATTGCATGGGGTACACTTATATTAACTTTATTTTTATTTGCTAAATCTGACAACCTTAATTATTTCATTTGATTTTTAGGACGACCATTGAAGTAGATATTATTCACACTTTACAGTGAGGAAGCACACTCAGAAAAAAAATAAGTGATGTGAAGCCATCATAAACATATTAAGTAGTAGAACCTGTTCTATTTTGTTTTTAACAGAGGTTTGGGGTCTGTTTGTTTGTTTTTTCTCAAAAAGGATGCTCTTTTGTGTCTATTACTTTCCTCTCTCTTTACCCTCATCTCACCTGCAAAGTGCTTACCACAGCTACATAGATGCTCCATGCATGGACTGTTTACGTGAACAGAGAAAAAGGGGTGGCGTGGGATTGCTGTGCTATCCTGAACTACTCTCCAAACAGGAGAACTGCCTTTAAACACAAGGGTTGAGACGAGGTGGATTAAAAAGAAAGACAGATTTTAATTCTATTATTACTTAATATTAACACAGTACATGGTGATTTTCAGGCAATACCTAGTAAGGGTCGACTGTGTTTACCAAGCAGTGAGCTCGCTCACCATACGTACCCCATTAAGATCCACAAGGTCAGAAACCAGGATTTTTTGTATCTTATCAATGTATATCCTCCACCTGCCTCACTTTAGCTGTGTCTTGTTCCTCATAGCTTATCAGCATCTTCAACAAGGAGTGACTGAAGGAGATAAAGTTCAAACTAAGTACTGAAGGCTAGCACATCATTCCAGCTGACGTTTAGGTTGTCTGTGAGATTTTGCTAAGCCAGGTCAGAGAAACAATAACCATCAAGAGTTGACCTTATCAATTATGATATTAGAGGAGGTAGGAGAAGAACTTTAAAATCAGCTTTGAATTACCTTCTTTTGAGGATACACTGATTTTAAAAATGTCCACCACAGATGTAGAGGTCAAGAGGGATAAATCTCTTGATTCCCATGGTACGGAAGCTCCAGAAGTAGTGTGATCTCCATAAAGTATCCTGCCCTAGATTTTTTAAGGTCTCTTGAGATGAACTTTGATTTCTTATTTCTGCCAGCACACCAAAGACTTTTTTTCTATTGTAAGTAAATACTCAGAAAAAATTTAACACGCTAGCACTTATGTATAATGTTGATTTGAGTGGCTGAAACAGGAACTCACCCATAGAGAGAACAGAGTCCTGTGGGCCTTCAAATTACCACTGTGCCCAGAAGGCTGACACTTCTTTTTCTGGAGTGCATTTTGCTGACCTTTTCACAACTATTCCCATTGCCTCTTTTTACTGTACAGTGGTACCCTTTTCTGCCTATTTTAGCTTTTATTTTCATCAGTTTACTTGGAGTGGTAGAGAGGCTGAACTTGGGGTATGATTTTTAATCTGCATGAAAATTTCCTTTTCCCCTTTCCATATTTATGAGAGTCTGACTTGGCATCTCAGAGAAGGAAATCACTATATGGTGTGGAAAATGCTTACGGCAGCCTGAAGAGTGCCAAGCCAACTGAACTGGGCCAAAAAAATTGACAACACCTGTTAGCTCATGTCTACGCACCTAGACTGGAAATAGCCACGGTGAAATTTCAATTGCTTACCCTGCAATAAATTTGCAAATTGCTTAGCTCAAGAACCAGAGTTTCCTTAAAGCAGTATTTCTCAAATTGTGGGCTATGGACCACTTGCATCAGACCCACCTGAGGTTCTTATAGAAAAGGTCAATTTCTGGGCCCCCCTGCAGACCTCTTACTGAATCAGAATCTGCCACTGACAACAACGAGTCTTTAATACCTTCCCTTAGAGTATGTACAAATGTGATCCAAACTGAAGTGTATCAATTTCCTCAACTGATTGGCTAATATGGTGTAGCTAACAGCCTGTGACTTCATCACTTCCCCGCATCCTCTGGCCCACGCACCTGGGTCCAGGGAGCCAAATAGTGACCACGTCTGAGAGGAACCCTGGGCAGCACTTAGGACCCAGGCTGGGTAAGGCTGGCAGTCTGTCAGAGCACCAATGCGTGTGATTCTGTGGCTTCTCTATAATGTGTTCAGTACCTGTGGGACCCTCTGACTGAGGCAGACTCCATTGGCTTTACACCTGAGGAGGGAGACACAAATGCATAATTCCACACACACACAACAAGAATTACAGAAAGCTTATTTTAGAAAGTAACTTAACCATGAATATATATGCTAATTCATTGAAACTACAAATTGAATATCCTGTGGTTTTTCTATTAACTTTCAATCGCTCCTCATTGGGAATCAGTAAGATCATTAGAGATGGTTAAAGGAATTATCTTTTTCCTGGTCTGGTCTGAGGTTTTTTCCTTTGCCAGGCACCTGCACGGTGCCCTGATCCTCTTCTATTTTAGGCTGGTCTTGTTGGAATGGTCATTTCCTCATTAGATGACATTTAATGCCAGCATCCCAACATTTCCAGGCTTCCTACAATAGCTCAAAGTCTGGCTCTTATACACGGCAACTGCTCAGTTGAATTTCTGTGCTCTGTCTCACTCCCTAATTATACAGAATTAAAGTGGTTCCCTCAGGGTCCCGATCTCTCTGAAAAATGTCTGTCCCCAGAGGAAAATGCACAGTTCCCAGCGTACCCCTTGGCTGTGAGCCTCCTATGGGTTGCCTGTCCCTGGCTCAGGAGGGCTGCGTGTCCCCTCAGTCTGGCAGGTGAGAAGACCTAAATTGAACTTCCGTCCCCTCCCTTGGAAAAATTCCCTATCTACACAAAAACCCTTGCATTGTACCATATTTCCTGTGCCCAAACACTCTCAAAGGCACCTGAGGCGTTCCTGCCTCTATCGTGTGGGCTACACTAACCGAGGCCCACGTAAGCCTCCCAACCTGTCTGCAGGTGGGAGAGAAAGCGAACGCTCCCTTCCCAAGGGGCACAGGCTTTCTGTAGAGCTCCCAGACTAGACAGGTACAAGGGAATTGGGAGAAGCAGGAGTTCATGGGAAGCTTCTTAGTCTAGCGGGTGTTCTGCCTTCACGGAGCAGCCCAGGAGGTAAGGCACAGGGTCTCACGTTACCTCCAGAGAAGATCCAGCTCCTGTTTGATGTGTGTGTGATAAAGAACTCACCATCTGGGGTATAAGTAATAGAAGCATTGGATGCCTAAGGAAGAAGCAAAAATGTAGAAGGAGGTGCCTCTCCCCTCCTCTCTCGAGAATAAGGACAGTAAGTGACCACCCAGCTTCAAATAGAGATAATCATGTGGGTGGGAAGAACTAGAATTTTCATCAGAAATTAAGCCATGGTTGTAATCAGGTGATAAAAATAATGTAACGAATAGAAACATGGACTCTTACTGGGTACATTGTTAGTATTGATGGGTTTTACAATGAAGTCCTCCAAAACAGGAAGTTGAATTTTCAAACTGTTCTGGGATTTTGTTCAAATTCCATTTTCAAAAGGGTGAGGTGCTAGCTAGAATTTTTTAATCACTCCAGAAAGCTTGTCGTTCTCAAAAATGGTCTACTCCTAAAGGGAAACATTTTATAATGAAGGGTGATAAAGAGCTGTAACTGCGTGAAATGAGAATTTTCTAGTCGATTTGGGCAGAAAAACTGAATCAAGTTGGAAAATCTGTGCTGCAAATCTTTGATCCTCCAACTAAATAAAGCAGCAGTAGAGACATTTACATCTTTTCTGTTTCTTGTTTTTTACTAGAATTATTTTGATGATACTACATAGACCTGAATTATCAAAATAGAAACTTCATTTACTGGAATAACCTTCCTCATGGGAAGAACAAAAGTATTATCCCTGTGATTTTTTTTTTTTTAATGGATTTAACTGCAGAAATCTCAGGCTCCCTCTAAACAGGAAACAGAGACATACATCAGTGAGACAATGGATCCAAGATGTTCATTTATTCATTCAATGGATATTTATTTGACCAGGAGCTGGGCTAGCCAACACATGTAATGGATATCCTTTTTCTTTAGTCTTTTGGATCAAACACCCATACATGCTTGCAGAAACATTTCCAAAGATGAAGATGTCTGTAAAGTAAAATTAAGTTTCCCTCCCATCTCATCCCAAATGGGTATTAATAACACTTTGTTAATCCCACTAACAATGTCAAATGATTCCTTCTACACTTTCTTTATTTAAATAATCATATGCATGTATATTTATCATTTTATTTATACTTACATATTATAAGTTATAATAGGTATATACACAAAAATACTATTCTGTAACTTTTTTCACTCTATTATATACTGAATTATGTCCAAGACAAGAAACAGAGATATACCTTTTTATTTTACTTTACTACATAGTATTCTATAGACTAAAATTCCGTCTTTTAAAAATTCAGTCATTACCTTATTCACAGACTTTCAGATTTTTCTAGCTTTTGTAAATAAGAAAATTGTCATAATAAACACTCTTTAATGTAAACATTGATACATAAGTTTTTTTCTGTTAAATATATTCTCAAAGACAGACATTGTTATGTTAAAAATATAGGCATTTTCAACTTTAATAAAAATGCCAGATAACTCTTGTACAAATTATGGTAATTTACAATCTCACCAACAATGCATATGAGTTCCTCATACCCTAGCCAGCATCTGATATTATCATTTTTAATTTTGGAATCTAATGGTTAAATACGGTAGCTCATTTTTGTTTTAATTTGCATTTCCCAGATGACAAAGCTTTATCTATTTATTGGACATTTTCCCTTTCTTTTCTGTGGACTGCCTGTTGATATCCTTAGGCCATTTTTCTGCTGGATTGTTTATAACTTGCTTGTACATTTGCTAGAAGCTCTTTGAAATATAATCCTTTGCTATGTTTATTGCAAACATTTTTTTCCCAGCCTATTTGATTGTTTGACTATTAACTTTTTTAATGTTTTCTTTTGCCATACTGAAGCTTTTAATTTCTATGTAAAAAATTCTGTCAAATTTTATTATTTTTTTTCTAAGACCTTTACCCCCAAGACAATCTCCACCCCAAAAATACACAGATATTCTCTGCATTTTGTAGTCTTTACAGCTGTAGGTTCCTATGACATCTTTCGGAACCAGCCTCTGGTTTGGGGTTTTTTTCCCCCCCAAAATCTTTTCTACATACTCTATATACTCCCTTGCTATGTTCCATTCTCTAAGTCACTCTGGATTTTGTGTGGAGAAGGGGTTGTTTCTTTTCCCTGTGTTTTTGTTTTGTCTTTTGTTTGCAGACGATGTGTTCTGTCAAAGAAGAAAACGATATAGGAATATTACTGGCAGGGCACTTTCATTTTATAAAAGGGCTGGAGAAAGAAAGTGCATAGCGCAGGGAAGGCAAATACATGACCCAGGGCCCCAGCACATGTCACCTTCTGACAAACACACGTATTCCCACACATCAAAACTTTACAGCATTCTCATACACCCTGGATGTGGCCCTTAAATCCTTCCCAATTAAGCACCGGTCACAGATGGAATTTCTCAAAGATGACTACAGCTATATCTCCCATCCCATATGCTTTCTAGAACCTTGTTTTTCCTCCACCAGAGGAGGAATCTAATTCCCCTCCTCTTGAGTCTGGGCAGATTTGTGCCTCACTTGTAACCAACAGGACGTAGCAGATGCAACTCTGCTGGCCTTCCAATGCTGAGTCATAGAAGATGATGCAGCTTCTGCCTTCTTAGCTGAAATACTCCCTCTTGAAGGTGGAATACACTTCCTTGACATCTTCAATCATTCAATTACCCTGAGGCCACCATGCAGTGAGAAAGGCTTGCAGAGAGACCATATGTATATGAAAAGAGAGAGATGCTCTGTCCGTCCCCAGCTGCTCCAGACCTCCACTGCCTCAGCCACTGTCTGACTGACCCACGTGGGAGACCCTGAGCCAGAATCACCCAGCTGAGCCCTTCCTGAATGCCTGCCCTACAGACACCAAGAGTCATAATAAAATGTTTACTGTTGTCTTGTCACTAGGTGTTGGGATGGTTTGATACACAGCCATAAATAATTAGAATGTCACACTAGATAGTGACAACCCATGGAATGGAGAAGTCCATAATTTGAAATCTATTAACCACCCCCTTGCCTAATTATAGGTGAAATTTTAGGCATCTATAAGTAAGATTTTTTTAAACAGAGAGGTTTTATATGTTCCTTAAATCACTCGGTGATTTTTTTAACTCTTAGGTATAACGCTGGCTCTGCTCCCTTTCCAGAAAAGTATTCCCTACCTTACCACCATGCCTCCTCCTCCACCAAAAAAAAAAAAGCATAAGAAAACTGTAGGGAAAGGATCTAGAACTGAGTACTGGGGCAGCATGGAACAGCCTACAGTCTTCTGGTTCATATCAGCCCCTCACTCCATGTGCCCAGGCGAAAATCCCTTCAGCAAGAGCCTGGTGATTGTCTGTGCTACGTAAGCCCCCTCAGAAGTATGAAGGAGAGTTAATATCTTCATACGTCTTTCTATGATCTTAGAGACATTCAAAACAGTGATTGCATCCACGCTTCATCTTATTTTTTATTTTTTGGCTCCCACTTGCCTCTCTCCCCTCCTTCCCCCACATAACCCCATCTCCAAGGTAACCCATGTTAGCCACTTACATGAACCCATGTATCCTGCCATATTTTTATCTGTGCTCAATTAATGCTACACAGACAGAGGGGCATACACGTACATTACCATATAGAAAGCTAATGGTTGTAGACCTGTTAACCACATAAGCTGTGTTAACTGCCACACAGCTGAGAGCCAGCTGCACCTCCATGCCTTCTTTTCTTTCTCCCCATTTACACCCAGATCCCATTCCCACGGCTTTTCTCTCCCTTCCCACAGAGCTTGCTTCAATTCACATCATTTGAAGCCAGGACATTGTTACTTATGTTTCCATCTCTCCATCCCTCTTTCTTTCCTTCCGTCATGTTCTTCCTAGCAATGTTTACTGTCGTTCTTTTGATTTCTTCTCAAGGAATTCAGGCAGTCAAACAGGTAAAGGTTGGACACGTGCAAGAACTTGAGAGGAATGGTTGGAAAAGGCCCTTGTCCTTCTTGATTTGAAGCAGAGATGGGTCACGGGATGGGTCAGCGCCTCACTGGATGGGTCAGCGCCTGCTAACCTCTCCCTTCAGTAATTGCATTGCTGCTGCTTCCATGTCCGCTAAACATTCCAGAAAGCAAGTTGGAAAAACACTATTAGTTTTCCAGCTATCATTGTCCTGTTGTCACCATAGCGACAGATGTTATGTGAAATCAGCTTATTGTGAAAACAGTATAAGTTGAAAACCGGCCTTGGGGAAGTTGCAAAAAACATGAGATTCAATTCTGATGTATTATCTTGTGGATTTTCTTTTCTATATTACCTTTCTTTGGAATATATTTTATTGTAAGACAATAATATAAAATAAAAAGTCAAAGGGTCATCTTTTGAATTCCTTCAATGGTTACTCAATTCCAATAGTATAAGAACAGGTCTTGGTGAGAGCCTTGAAAGCAAAATCAAATCTGTGCAAATCCAAAGAACTTCAGAATAGCCAAAGAAACCATAATGGTTAATGTGTTGTGTACTGAACGCTGGCTGAGGTGATTTTATTCTTCTGAACATTAAATTCTATTTCTGGACCAAAATTAGAAATGAAAACACATACTTTGGAATCTGACCCCTTTCAGTTAACTAATTAGAGCCCTGATTCATCATAAATGAGACCATTCAGAATCAAAATGCCTGCTGATAAGTCAAACTAAATAATGGTACAATTAGCTTTTAATCCCCCAAAAGATACATACATATCCAGGATAGAATAATACAATAGGATGAAAAGACAGGAGTAAGAAATTCATGTTATCATTGCCAGTTTGTGCCAACAGTGAATTCAGGAGGCATGTTACCTAGAGAGCCTGTTTCTGCAAGTGGCTGAGGTGTGTTATTCACTGAATAAGCCGTCAAGTTCAGAGGGACTTTGAAGTCTATTTGATTTATAAGACATGAAAAATTCCTGCCCTTTTGCATGAAATTACCCAGGAAGGAGTCAGGCATAAAACAATGAAGTTTATGTCATCTGGAAACCCTAGGAATTAGAATAAAATGATTCGATGGTAGGGTAGACACAAGTGTAGTTTCAGTGTCCAGTCACGTTGTTTCAGCCACAAATTAGAATTTAGGTATATTGCAAAGACAAACTTATGAACTTCTTAAAAAATTATGGATAGCAAGTTGAGCACTCATACCAACTATCAGCCTATTTTCTTGATGCTAAATATCATCATATATGGTAATTCATAGAGACAAAATTTTAAAGTAGGAAATTAAAAAATTGTGAAAACCAAAGAATGAGATCTAATGAACTTTGAGGAAAAGTATGACTACATTTATGTATTTATGATTCTAAATCTGACTAAGGAGGCTTTCTGGGACTATAAGGCACTAGTACCAAAAGCCTGGGTTCAAGTCTTGAATCTGCTTCTTACGAGCTATGTGATTCAGACAAATTCCTTAACCTCTAAACTTCAGTTTTTATCTGTAATATCCACCTCAAATGTGTTATGAGGATTAAGTGGGAGAATGCATGAAAAAAGTTTATTTCAACTTCTGGGACACAGAACTATTATTATTGCTATTGTTGGCATCCAGCTGTGCAATACACTCAACAATTTTAACAGCTTTTTTCAAATCTTAGGAGTTTGTAGATATAACCAATTTACATTTTAAAGCTAACATTATTAGTGTTTGTTTTGAACCAGTATAAAAAATATATCCATTGCACTTCATATCGATGCCAAACAAGGCCTGAAATCTATATAATTCATCATCTGATATTTCTGACCAGGCTTAGAAATTGTTGTAGAAAACACTTAAGTTAAATCTGAAAAGAGTTTCCATAGAGAGTCTGCAGTAATTTGAGAGATATCAGAATAAAATAGCTGAAGAAGTAATGAGAAGAAATGAAATTGGAAATAAACCCATGTGCATAAAATACTTACTTGCATGATAAATATTGGCCCTACATTTGCAGTATCACATTGAAAGAGAATAAATGTCAATTTATTTGGAAACTAAGTTGCCTAGGATTTAGATCAACAAGTTAATGTCATCTGTAAACGCTCCTTCATCAATCTGAAGCAAAGGAAAAGTAATTGGGAAATAGTGAAGACTTATACAATTATATTACATTTGTTTCATCTAGTGAAATTGACAGATAACTGTTTACCTCTGAAATTGGTTTCTGAGAAATGAAAAGAACACAGGGAACATGTAGAAAAATCAAATTAGCTGTGGTTAAGAGCTTTTCAAAAGGCAGGGTACTTTTATTCAGAAAGTTCAGGTACTTCTATCCTGAGGCTAATTATTTCAGAACCACAATTTGCAGTATCTGAAGTAACACGGAAACCAAGCAGGACCCTGCGGGATGTCCTGGGTAAAAAAAAACCCTCTGTTTCCCCCATTTCTTGTTTGTAGAAAAAAGCTTTAGTCTCCTAGGTGTTCCCTGAGTTCCAAAGAGCAGACTCAAACAGTTACTAATTAGGGAAGTGAGGGAATGCAGAAACAAAGGAAAAGCAGTTAAGCAAGAAAAGTAATGACAATAGTTCGGCAATAAAACAGAATCCTAGTTCCTCCACGAGGGATATATTAACAATCTGACACTCATCTTTGAGTGCTTCTGCAGGAACTAAGAACCCCACCCAGGTGGAGGATGGTGACTACGTGACCCCAAACTGGTTGGAACCAGAAGTTTGATCATTAAGATTCCTGAAACACCACCCTGTTACCTCACTACCAACTAACCAGAAGAAAGCTGTGCATGCTGCAGCCCTCACCCTACATGTTGCCTTTAAAAACCCTTCCCTGGGGAACTTCCCTGGTGGTCCAGTGGTTGAGAATCTGCCTTCTAATGCAGGGGGTGTAGTTTCGATCCCTGGTAGGGGAACTAAGATCCCACATGCCCTGGAGAAACTAAGTCTGCGCACCGCAACTAGTGAGCCTACATGCCACAACTACAGAGCCCACGTGCTCTGGAGCCTGTGCACCACAACTAGAGAGAAGACCACATGCCACAATGAAAGATCCTGCGTGCTGCAACTAAGACCCGACACAGCCAAAAATAAATAAATAAGCAAATAAATTTTTAAAAAATAAATAAAAACAAACAAAAAAATAAAAACTCTTCCCTCAAAGCCACTGGGGAGTTTGGGCTTTTTGTGCAAGAGCTGCCTGTTCTCCTTGCTGGGCCCTGCAATAAACACTGTACTTTCCTTCACCACAACCCAGTGTCAATAAATTGGCTTTGCTGCTCGGCAGGGGAGCGGACCCAAGTTCAGTTTGGTAACAACATGATTTGCAAACAATGGATCTCAGACTTTTTATTTATTTATTTATTTATTTACTTAATTTTTGGCCGCGTTGGGTCTTCATTGCTGCGCACAGGCTTTCTCTAGTTGTGGCGAGCAGGGGCTACTCTTCATTGCAGTGCACGGGCTTTTCAGTACGGTGCCTTCTCTTGTTGCAGATCACGGGCTCTAGGCACGTGGGCTTCAGGAGTTGCAGCACGCGGGCTCAGTAGTTGTGGCACTCAGGCCCTAGAGCGCGTGGGTTTCAGTAGTTGCGGTGCACGGGCTCAGTAGTTGTGGCTCGTGGGCTCTAGAGCGCAGGCTCAGTAGTTGTGGCACACGGACTTAGTTGCTCTGTGGCATGTGGGATCTTCCTGGACCAGGGCTCAAACCCATGTTGCCTGCGTTGGTAGATGGATTCTTAACCACTGCACCACCAGGGAAGTCCCTTAGACCTTTTAAATACTACAATTTTCTAAAGAGTTCCCTGAAGGTCCTCTGGATCAAACCCTCCACTCATAAGAAAACATCTTTGGCATTTTCTTCTGATTTGTCACATCAGATCTTGAAAGATTGAAGAGAAGATATTCAGGGAAGAGCCTGCAGATGACGGTCTGTCTCCAGTTCTTGTTACCCAAGATGCTTCACTGCCTCCATGGATCCCTGGGCAGAAACACTGCTTCCCCTGCCGGCACTGACCTCGAGTGCCTCTCTGAGGCTCCCAAGGGCTCTTGAACACATCCTCTCAGCCACAGTTTTCTTCTCCACCACCCCAACCTGAAAAGGGCCATTTACCTTTTATTTTCCATCCTTCACACATGTTTTCTCTGTGACCTGAAAGGCAGTCAAGTGTAAGGCAACCATGAAATTAAGTAATTGTCCAACTCTTTATGGTTAAGTTAAATCTGATGTCTGACGTAGGATAAAACGTACTCAGACACATGTTTTGAGAAACAAGCCATCTCAACTTCTTTCTCCTCTTTCACAGACACAAATCCTGTTCTTACCTAATCCTAGGACAAATAATTATATTTCTAATACCCTCAGGGTATAAACTCATTATACATAATCCAATTCAGAGAAAGTCTTCAAGAGTCTGGGCTGACCCAATATCTCCTCTAAAGCGTCTCTTCGTGCGGCTATCCTACTATTCTGCTTCAGGCTGGTACTACAATAGCTACACCCTGGAGACCCCAAACTGTAGCAGCTCCAGGATTTCTCTGGGTACCCCAGGGCCTGTCATACCTGAGACGCTACGTCTACTCAAGTGCTGGGCTAGAACACTGGGCTGGTCTTAGTGAGTGAAGAAGCAAGGAGTGACACATCAGGCAGATTCCTGCGAATGCTGAACTTCAAGGAAAACAGATTTCCTCAAGGAAATCAGACAGAGAAGCTTGGAGAAATCATTATACCGTGCCCTGCTTTCTTCAGTTAAAATGTTTTTCATGGGAATTTAGGTATGCAGAGTACTTGCAATTGGAGTTGGGGAGAGTATGAATTCTATAGCTCACGACATGTTTTATTCACTGACCCAATCTGTTCATTTCATTAAAGCTACATTCAGGTGTCCTAAAACTATATTTTATAGTAGACAGAAATCTCAACCCTTCAAACTCTCTTTGCCATTTAAGCCTTTCTCTAGACTCAGTTTTAATTTCTGACCAGACCTGTCTTTTTGTCTTGAAAATGTCTCAATTTAGAAATAAATCTTTAGTATCTCAGACCTGAGGTCTGGCCCTTTGGCCAAAGAGGATATTCTTGAACATATTTGTAAGAAAGCCTTTCTAACAACACCCAAAACCCCGTGCCAAAGTGGCCTGGCTTGTTAGGGAAAATTTCTGGTAAACATCCCCCAACATCTGGATATTCGATCACAGAGGTTAATGACTTTGGTGACTCTTTGGTTGTTGTTCACCTTAATGGTTATGAAAGCCTGGAACATTAAGAATTAGAGCTAAGTGCTTTTAGCGGAAATTCAGTAAACACACAAAAGAATAACACACAGTTCCTGGAACAGCATAACAGGGGTATTTTTTTCCCAACACGGGTCTGATATCAGGTTAGCCATTTGGTGAGATGGGAGCACATCTCCTGGGATTCTCGGATTCTTCAGCCATCCCCTGCTTACCTCCTCCTCTTCTCTCTGCCTGGTTCCTACCTCCCTGGGGAATCCCAGAGACTGAGGCAAAGGCTGCCTAATCTACCATCAGACTCTCAGGTTTGTTCATGTTCAAGCCTGAGTATATTAATGAGTTTATGCTAGTTAGTATATATATTTCCCTCTCAACTTGAGATCACTTGGGCCTAAATGGAAAGCTGTGAAGTGTTCAAGACAAAGTGTCAATGTTTTCACTCTATTAGAAAGTCTTTGCCAATAAGAAGAAAATGCGTTTAAGTTCTTTCTGGAAGCACTGGATTTTCATCCCTGCATCTGTCCCTCCCCCTCCTCTTAGTTCTTTGAGCCCTAAATAAGTTTCCAGCAACCCACTCTTTGTCTGGACCTTGTGACATTTCTCATTAAATATTAAAACAAACATCCATAAAACACTGAAAGTTTGTAAAACTAGGAGTAGTAACAGCAGTGTTATGGGACTTGTTCTAGCAGTGAACTTTAAGAAATAGCAAATCTAGAGAATTTATATTTTTCATGCCTTGAAAATAGGATTAAGTTTTCAATGGATATGATAAACGAAATTGCCGTGTCATATGCACTTCAAAACATTTACTAAAAAAACTTGTTAAAATCACTTAGTTTTTTTTCTTTTTTCTTTAACTTCAGGAAATAAGTTTTAACTTTCATTATAAAAATAGATTATGGGGACTTCCCTGGTGGTGCAGTGGTTAAGAATCTTCCTGCCAATGCAGGGGACACGGGTTCGAGCCCTGGTCTGGGAAGATCCCACATGCCGCGGAGCAATTAAGCCCGTGCACCACAACTACTGAGCCTGTGCTCTAGGGCCCATGAGCCACAGCTCCTGAGCCTGCGTGCCACAACTACTGAAGCCTGAGCGCCTAGAGCCTGTGCTCTGCAACAAGAGAAGCCACTGCAATGAGAAGCCCACGCACCACAATGAAGAGTAGCCCCCGCTGGCTGCATAGAGAAAGCCCGCGCGCAGCAACAAAGACCCAACGCAGCCAAAAATAAATAAATAAATAAATAATAGATTATGATTATATGAAGGAAATGATATTACTAAAATTTAGGTGTTCTCAGAGTTTTTTATTTGTGCAAGGCCATAGTTAGATGTTCCCTAATAAAGATTGTGAGTGTTTTCCACGCTGAAATTAGGGTTGTTGTGCTTTATGAGATAAAAATTTGTGGCCTTTAATTGGCCATTTATGGTTTGTAGAGCAACCAGATATGTTTTCTAGGAAAAAAAAAAAAAAAAGGAAGTAAGGAAGGGAAGAAGTGAAGGAAGGTGGAAGGGAGAGAAGGTAGAAAAGAATTTGCTTCTGTCCGCAAGTAATCCATTGCCCTATCTTTACACAGAGCAAAATTAGACAGTTATCCAGGCATATTAGTTAGATCAATTAGGAAATAAATATTGTCAGCCCTACTCAGTTGATTCTCAAATCGTATAATCTGCCCTCAATTCGTAATGCAGAAAATTATCCCCAACTCTAAGTTCCTCTTTCTCAAAATTTTTATTATACATTTTCATCAGTTCTTTTATTACATGTATGAGTCACTCCTGTTGGGAATCATTAAGGGAAGAAGGGCTCTGAAGAATGAAAGTGGGTATTCTCATATTCTGCTGAAGTATAAACTGGTGCAAAATTTCTGGAGGGCAACTGAGCAGTGTCTACCAAAAGTCTTTAAAATGTTAACAATTTTGACCCAGAAATTTCATTTGTACTGCTATAATTCAACAAAATACAAAGGTTTAGCCACAAAATATTTAATATAGCATTTTTTCTTAAAAATAAAAATATTGGCAGCCATCTCAATATCCTACAACTGGGGAATACATTGAGTAAATTGACTGTAGTGCACAGAACAGGATAATATACAATCATGAGAAATTATAGTGCAAATGCTTAGTGTTAGAGAATGATTTTCAAAAGGTTGAAAAATAATGACTCTGTCAACGGTTTTATTTAACTCATTACTTAATGAAGAGTAAAACGTTAAAACTGGACCAAGGGGCATTTGAGAAGGTAGGTATTTATGGGCAATTTAATAAACAAAGGTTCAGATAAGAGACAGATTAGAAAAAAAATTGGTTAATGTCCAAGAGGACAATAAACCATAACCTTTGGGATTATCACTACCCTCCACCCCCCGAGTCCACCAACACAATAGAAATTATTTACATTTCAACACAAATCTACAAGTCAACCTCTGCCTGTACAAAGTGTAAAATAGTCTATCTAGGCAATAGAAAATCAAACTTGCAAGTCCAGCAATACCCTGGAAAGACACCCACTTATCCCTTTTATCTATTTCTAAGTTTCAGATAATTTTTCTGATACTACCTCCTAGGGTTGACATGAGAACTGCACGTGTTAATACATGCAAAGCACATAGAAAAGTGCCTGGCACAGAGTAATCATTAACGATCATCATTATCACAGATGTAATTTTGGACTTTTGCTTATTCATTAAAACAATTTACTTATAAAAGGAAAAGAGACAAAGTGAATGACAGAATAGAAGTTTTCTAATGAAACCATTTGTGATTCACTGGAAGTTGAGAAAAAAAAAATCATCCTAGAATCCAGTCTTTTCTAAGAAAGGGTATTAAAACATTCTTAAGTGCTATTTCACTCTATTTGTCTTTAGAACATCGTGGGCTTGGGAGGTGGGAATCAACAACTTCTAGTGACAATATTTAAAGGTCTGAACATTTGGACCAAGAATGAGACAAACCAGGCAGTGGGAGGTAGGATGAGGGAGAGCTTTTTAGAATGCACATTATCAGCAGCAAAGCAAATGAATTTGAAAGCAGCTCAATGGGGGATGATGAATAAGTTTCTCCAGTTAGAAACGGTAAATGGAAATTTATTTTATAATGCCCATAATTACTCTTTTAAGATTTATAAAATGTTACTTTCACTTGCTTTATTTAATGTGTCACCCCAGTTATGTTGTTTTAATAACTTTACAGCATATTATAACAGCTTTCATGGTTTCACTTGCATCCTCAATTTCCCCAACTCTGTTTTCCTATAAGGTCTTAGGTTCCTCAGTCATGAATTCTTCATCACACAATTTCAAGAATCTTCACGGTTTGGCAAGTCTCATTTGTACTTCAGGGTCTGTGCAAGAGATCATACCCTTAAAGACTCTATTTCCCAGTTGCAGTTATAAACATTAGTTGCAAAAAATAATCCTCATGGAGGGTTGGCTAAAGGTTAGAAAAGCTATTTACTCCAATTGCTCTGATGTTAGCAAAATAGACTCTTAAGAATCTGATCAGAGGGCTTCCCTGGTGGTGCAGTGGTTAGGAATCCGCCTGCCAATGCAGGGGACACGGGTTCGAGCCCTGGTCCGGGAAGGTCCCACATGCCGCAGGGCAACTGGGCCCGTGAGCCACAACTACTGAGCCTACGCGTCTGGAGCCTGTGCTCCGCAACAAGAGAGGCCGCGACAGTGAGAGGCCCACGCACCGCGATGAAGAGTGGCCCCCGCTTGCCACAACTAGAGAAAGCCCTCGCACAGAAATGAAGACCCAACACAGCCAAAAATAAATAAATTTAAATGAATAAATTAAAAAAAAAAAAAAGATTGGATAATCCTTAAAAAAAAAAAAAAAAAAAAAGAATCTGATCAGAGTTTTGCATCTCCTCCCTAGAAAAAAATGCAAGTACGCCCACCCACACAACATTTTGTATATGATTCCAAGAGGGTTACTGAGCCACTGAAATCCCTCTATGGATCAGCTGAGCCTATATAAAGAACTGCTGTTTTAGTTTTGTTTGTTTAATCTTTTATTATAGAAAATTTCAAACATTTCACAAGAGTAGAAAAGAATAGACAGAGTAGTATAATGAACCTCCTTGTACACGTCACCCAATCCCAACAGGTATTCCTCCCAAGCCGATTCTGTGGTTCTTCTCTCTTAATCTGTCTTTAAATCAATCTAAGCCATCAGATAACCATACATTCGAGATGTATGCCCCTTCACTGTTTTCACCATACGACCATTAGGCATGGTTATAACTTAGAATACCCTGATGAGTATTCAAAGTGACATTGAGAAAAAATTTGCTTTTGTACTTCTTACAAATTCATTTTGAGGAAGTTATCCATGCCATACCACCCCACCCCTCCCCAGAGATCATTATGAGAACAATCTGCACTTTTTTTTAAGCTACTTCTTTAGGATTATTTTATGAACACTATGAAATCTGTAAAGCTTTTTGGTAGGCAATTTAAATATTGGTTGCAATTGTGAGTGCCACTTCTTTTTTCATTATATTAAAATTCATTTCTGGCAACCTTCAAAATTCATTTAAAAGTTGATTTTTGGTGTGATTATCCTGTATCCCTCCATTTCACTGAACTTTAAAATTAATTCCTAGAATTTTTCTGTCAAGCCTTTGAGTTGTCTATGTACAAAAATGTATGATAAGTGTGTGATAAGGTCATCCAGAAATAATAATGTTGAGACTTCCTTTCTAATATATTAATCCAGTTTCATATCTCATAACATTGACCCGAAATTCCAGAGTATTATTAAATAATAATTTTGGTAAAGGATCATCTATGGTTTTTGTTATTTTAAAGGGAATGTTTTTGAATTTCACTATTAAATTGGCTCTAGTTTGTTGATTTTACATTGATATGCTTTGTCACATTTAAAAACGTGTCTTCCATTTACAAAGAGATTTGCTTTATTTTATTTAAAGAAAAAATGAGGGGATTCTCTCAAATACTTATTTGACCTACTTTGAGATAAACATATGCCATTCTTAATTCATTCATATTATGTTATTTTGGTAAGCTTCCTAATATTAGATTTAACTCCCGTTGTATTCCTAGAATAAACCCCATTATACATGGTAGGTTATTATTGTACAAGTTACTAAAGTCTATTTGATATTTTGTTTATAATTTTTCATATATATGTATATATGTGTGTGTGTGTGTGTGTGTGTGTGTGAAATTGGGCTACAGCATCTTATCTGTATCTATTTGATATTGGTGTTGTGTTTATTTTATAAAGTGAAGTAATATTTAATCTTTTTCTCTATTCCAAATTCTTTTCTATAATATAGGAATTAACTGATCCTTGAAAGTAGGAAGTAGTACACCAATAAATCAACCAAGTTTAGAGTCTTTGGAATAATATTATAGCTTTCCCAATTTATTCCATATTTCTGTTTTGTGCAGTTCTTTACAATCTTAATAAGTGGTTTTACTTTCTAACTTATTTTGCGTTTTGTTAAAATGTAAAGACCTAAACTGTGCCCTTAAAATGAGTGAACTTTATAGTATATAAATTATACTTCAATTTAAAAAATGAATTGTGGGGGGAGGAGGAGCATAGAAGGAAAAATCAGAACTCTTTCAGATTTCCTAATGCTTAAAAATAGTTAAGCCTTTACAGAACACTCTATGACATACATCACAGCAAGATCCTTTTTGACCCAACTCCTAGAGAAATGGAAATAAAAATAAACAAATGGGATCTAATGAAACTTAAAAGCCTTTGCACAGCAAAGGAAACCATAAACAAGACGAATAGATAACCCTCAGAATGGGAGAAAATATTTGCCAACGAAGCAACTGACAAAGGATTAATCACCAAAATATACAAGCAGCTCATGCAGCTCAATATCAAAAAAACAAACAACCCAATCCAAAAATGGGTAGAAGATCTAAATAGACATTTCTCCAAAGAAGATATACAGATGGCCAAGAAACACATGAAAGGGTGCTCAACATCACTAATCATTAGAGAAATGTAAATCAAAACCACAATGAGGTATCACCTCACACAGGTCAGAATGGCCACCATCAAAAAATTTACAAACAATAAATGCTGGAGATGGTGTGGAGAAAAGGGAACCCTCTTGCACTGTTGGTGGGAATGTAAACTGATACAGCCACTATGGAGAACAGTATGGAGGTTCCTTAAAAAACTAAAAACAGAACTACCATATGACCCAGCAATCCCCCTACTGGACATATAACCTGAGTAAACCATAATTCAAAAAGAGACATGTACCCCCATGTTCATTGCAACACTATTTACAATAGCCAGGACATGGAAGAAACCTAAGTGTCCATCGACAGATGAATGGATGAAGAAGATGTGGCACATATATACAATAGAATATTACTCAGCCATAAAAAGAAACGAAATTGAGTTATTTGTAGTGAGGTGGATGGACCTAGAGTCTGTCATACAGAGTGAAGTGAGTCAGAAGGAGAAAACAAATACCATATGCTAACACATATTATGGAATCTAAAAAAATGGTTCTGAAGAACCTAGAGGCAGGACGGGAATAAAGACACAGACGTAGAGAATGGACTTGAGGACAAGGCGGGGGGAAGGGTAAGCTGGGACGAAGTAAGAGAGTAGCATTGACATATATACACTACCAAATGTAAAATACATAGCTAGTGGGAAGCAGCCGCATAGCACAGGGAGATGAGCTCGGTGCTTTGTGTCCACCTAGAGGGGTGGGATAGGGAGGGTGGGAGGGAGGCCCAAGAGGAAGGGGATATGGGGATATATGTATACACTGTTATTTGTTAATTACAGTAGCGTGGAAGAAATCCTAAATTTGGTGCCAGGTCCTAGTGTTAATCCTTTTGAGTCCGTGCTATGGTGTATTATATTAAAATCTATGGTATGTGGTATGTATTCTGTGATTGCATATTCTATTCATTTATTCACATAATTTTGGTGTTCTACTGTCAAAATATTCAGAAGACTGTCAAAGGCAATGGAAAAACCAATTGCTCTCTTTGGTAAACACGGTGTGAATCACTCAGAAAAGAGGGGTATCCTAACTTGTTCTTTCCAGTGTTGATGCCAAATCTGAAAAAAGAGAATTGACGACCAGATTAGACAGATAGCAGAATTCTGAGTAAAAGAAATTACATTAACTGTATGCCTGGTGCAGGATTTCTTATCCAGTCCCTGCTCAATCTAATAGAACCCAGGTCCTCAGCCATGACTTAAGGAGTCACTGGAGAGAGTTAAGAAAACATTTGGAAGACCTTTGAAGCCTTCTGAAGACTAGTCAGAGATGATCTTCAGCATCACCCAGTCACTGAGGAACTCTTGCTGCCAATTCATTCTTGGTAACTGAGTCATTAGGAACTCTACTCAGTACTCTGTAATGACGGATATGGGAAAAGAATCTAAAAAAGAGTGAATATAGGTATATGTATAACTGATTCACTTTGCTCTACTGCAGAAACTAACACAACATTGTAAATCGACTATACTCCAATAAAAATTTTTAAAAAACCATATATTTCATAACAGATATAGAGGTTGCCAAAGCTTTGTGATGTCTTCTGGAAGGTTCTCTACTGCCTCCCTAATACTTTATAACTGAGTAATAGCAAACAAGATTACCTGGTTCACTGAAGTGTCTTTTTATACCTTAGTACAGACTCAGCTAGATCTGAGAATGAGATGAATTGAGATCAAACTTATTGGCCCAAGGATATGGGCAAACAGGGCCCACCAGAGATCTGTATCCAAAAGTAGCAGGAAAGAGAATCACTGGGAAAAAGGAAAATGCGGGGGGTGGGGGGGGGATAGAAAAGGAGCATCTGGTAGAAATGGGGAAAACTGGAGAATGATTATCTTTGATACTCAGTACACCTTCGACTCATCACAGGATACAGACCTATAATCCCTGGGTTTGAGACTGGATAATCAATAACTGTATCTTACTTTAGATCTTACTGCAAACTCTCTGTTTATAGTGTTTTAGTCTCCAAACTAGTGGAGACTAATAACTAACAAAGCATTATATGTTCTGCAGAAGACAAGCTACATTAACAAGGATTCCAGCTACTCAGAGTATCACATGGATATTTCTCAGCATTCCTTTCAGCACTACACACTCAGAGGGGCTCTGTCATAATCTCATAGTTCTCCGTTGGTTTGGTGAGTCATGTAGACCATTCATGCAAGTTGATCACTTTGGCATCTAGAGAACCCATTTCTTCAGGGATCCACTAGGAAAACCTCAGAACCCCACCCCCTCCCCATGATCTGTCCAGGGTTTACAATACAAGAGTATGTCCCTTCACCTAAGGCCGAATCGTCTACATGTGCTCCATAACCCATTCCTCAACTAGTATCTCAACTAGTGAGAATCCCATCCCTTCTCTCTCCTATGTGTTCAACCTCTACCTCTCTACTCTGTGTTTTCTTACGAAAAACAAAGAAGAAAATCAACCAATTTCATCCCCATCTATTTCCCTCTTTCCCTCCTCCTTTGCACAACCAAATTTCTCAAAATGGTGCCCATTTTTATCACATCTGTGGCCTCATCTCCTGGACGATCCTCCACCTGCTCTGCCGTGGCTGCTGCCCCACAAGTGCTCCAAAGACAGGAGCTCACTCAAGTTCAACAATGCTGCTAAACCCCAAGGACGTTTTCAAACTGCACCTTTCATGTCGTTTCAGCTGTGGTCAGTCTCTCTGCCACATACTACATGACCCTCTCCTAACTCTCCACATTCCAATCACACTGGCTTCCTTCATTCCTCCAAGTCTAGATTTCATACTTGCTGTCCTTCCTTGAACTAAGCCCCCTCATTAGGGGGCTTCTCACTAACTTATGATGTTTCATGCGTAACTATTTTGTTCATCTCATAACCCCAGGGCCTAGAACACCAGAGGCATTCAATATATATTTGTCGAACAAATATTTTAAGTTAGAGCACTTTTAGCAGGAGTCGTTATTCTAGCAGTCTTTCTTTGAGCACCCTCTCTGTCCACAACTCTTCAATTTCAGCACACCCACCACCATAATTACACATGAAATCCGAGAAAAATGGTCTTTGAGCAACTGAAAAGAGAATGGCAGGTATACATGACAGCATAAGGTCAAAACCCTAGAGCTGAAAAATGCCTAGAGGCTATGTAGGAATACAACCCTCACCCCACACAAACATTATTGGTCAGCTGTGAAGAGTACTGAAGTCTGAAAATGTTAACTGGATTCTCTAATGTCTAGTAGATATTGGGTGGCAGAGTTGAAAATGGATGGACCACTGAGGCTGGGTACTGGCACAGGCATTGCATTTGCTGTCACTGTGCATTTCCTTTGACTACTTTGGTTAAAAACTTGATCAAATTTCAATTCTGTATGGAAATGGAATCCCAAATATGGAATCTGCCAGGTGTCACCCACAAAAACAAGAGCCAGACAAGAGGTCTAAATTTGGCTTTTTGGTACCATTTGTTGGAATTGTTTCATCTCAAGATTTTGCTACTAAGCTGAGCAGCACCATTTTATCTCCAGATTTGCAGCCAAGAGCTTTCATTCTGCTTTTGCTTCACACTGGTCTCTGTGTGACCTTAGACATATCACCACGGTGTTCCTTCACCCATTCATTCTTTCACTTGTTTGCTCACTTAACAGCCCTCTCTTGAGCACTTCATATTTGCAGGACATTGTGTTGGGTGCTATGCATGATATGATGATGCGTGAGATGTTGTCTAGTCTTCGACAAACTTGGAAAACAAATGAGAAAGGAAAAAGCAATTTGCATATATCAGGATGTAAATAAGCACATAATCTAAAGATCTGCAGGAAAAGAGTGAGACAGAAGAGAAGAAATCCTAAGAAAGAAGGAAAAGCTACTCACTGAGATTTACTCATCCTGGATGATGGTTATTTCCAAAGATTGGGTCGTGTCGGTGCTGTGACCTAAGAGTGATCGGTGAGGTTCTACAACTATGATGTAACAGAAAGAGCAGGAGACCAAGATGGAGTTTCAGGGCTGCCACACACTTATTTTGCATCCTTTAGGCCAGTCAACCTCATACAGCTTCAGTTTCTTCTTCTGTCAAACATGGTTAATAGAAAACTATTTTACAAGTTTGCGGTAATATATGTAAAATGGTCTTTAAATTCTAACGCGTGCTTAGATGTATTATTTCACAGCATACCCTGCTTTCTCATAGGATATTGTTAGAACCAGCTTCCAGTCTGCTAACTACAAGTCAGGGACCACTCTTACAAGATTATCTAGGCTGAGATTCAGGAGAGTGTAAATAGTTTTTTATTTGCTATCTATGTGGCCTTATATAAGGCACTAGAGTCTATGAGCCTCTGTCTCCTCATCTGTAAAATAAAAGTAACAACACGTATGCTACCAGATTCATAGAGTTGACATGAGAATCAAGAAAAGTAATCTGTTTGGAATGTCTTAAAAGGGTATATAACTGTTAAGTATTAAAGAGTGGAAAGAAATTGGCCTGTTCTTAAAATGAGAAATGTTTTACTTCTAGGTCTACTTATTTTCCCCTAAAATGCCAACACCCTGAGATAGTAGCATTAACATTTTGATGGCCATCCTTTCATGACTCTTTATGTCTGTAAAGCCCCTCACACACTCACATACCCACTCCCCACACACACATGTTATTTCAAATGAATGGACTTTAACAATATACGGCTATTAAAAAACATGGTCGGGGACTTCCCTGGCGGTCCAGTGGCTAAGACTTCGCCTTCCAATGCAGGGGGTGTGGGTTCAATCCCTGGTCAGGGAGCTAAGATCCCACATGCCTTGCGGCCAAAAAACTAAAACATAAAACAGAAGCAATATTGTAACAAATTCCATAAAGACTTTTAAAATGGTCCACATCAAAAAAATCTTAAAAAAATAAAAAACATGGTCACCTTTTCTACGTAATTGACCCCTCCCCAATGTACCTTTCAATAGTCAACTCAAGCTGTATCTCCTCTATTGAGCCCCTCCTAAACACTGCCTCCACAAGGTAGAATTTCTCCTTAGCCCCAGGACCCTGTTGATGCCTCCATCATAGTACCCAGTGCTTTATGGCAATTCCTTCCTTCCTAGCTGTTACCTTCTTAAAGGCAGGGACCATGTTTTATCTCCATTTCATAACCCTGGCATTTAATAC
This sequence comes from Balaenoptera borealis, assembly GCF_965194805.1. Taxonomy (NCBI): domain Eukaryota; kingdom Metazoa; phylum Chordata; class Mammalia; order Artiodactyla; family Balaenopteridae; genus Balaenoptera; species Balaenoptera borealis. Next base: position 31,640,228 of record NC_138873.1, read on the forward strand.
AATACCTGATACACTGTAGATAATGAATAGGTAATCAAGGAATGAACAAGGTAACAAATAGATGAATGAATGAATGAATGAGTGAACTGCTACCTAGAATGTACACAAATTTTTTAATTGTTCCTTTCTAAATTAGAAGGCAAGTCATAAAATTATTTTCATTATCTATGTCCCAATCATATGTAGTGAATTTGTTAAAGCATACATAATTTTAAATTACATATGTATAGTCAAATCCAAAATGTAAGGCTTGGGAAACCTCAATAATATGTTAACTGAAGGCAATTCCTTATGATTCTAAATCTTGTCAGGGAAGATAGTGAATCGGAGTCATTGGAGATTTCGTGTATTAAGTTTGAGAAGTTGTCCCAGTGAGATTATAATACTTATTGGTGATATCCCTGCTATTTATTCTTCTCCAGGACAAAATGGGCCAGCCCAGATTCGCTGGAGGCTTTGTAATGGAAATTAAATGCTCAATGCTTCTAAAATTTTAATATACATGGGAATCACCTGTGAATCATGTTAAAAATGCAGATTCCATTTGAATTGATCTGGGTTGGGGTCTGAGGTTCTTCATGTGTCCTGGGGTTGTCCATTTTTCCTGTCTATGGACTACCCTTTGAGAAGTAAGGCAATAAAGAATAAAAAGGGGTCATTGCTGTCAACTTCATTTCCAATGACAATATCCTGAGTCTTAAATCACTATGAACTTAACCACTGCCAAATGAGACCCCAGTTATTGGACTTGTTTTATGAAAAGGAGGAATAAAGGTATGTTTTGGCAATTAGTGTAACAAATGACCTTGAAATAACTGAGCTCAGATACTTATTGCTAGTTCACTCACCCTTTTTACTTCTTGAATGGTTTCTGTGGAGAACTAATTTAAAACCAGAAAATCTTACAAAATTTAATTTTGCAATATCGTTGCCTTTGCTACCAAAGAAAATATTCCACCCAGACAAGCATATTTCCAAGATATCAAATTTAATAGAAGCCAAGTAAAAAAATATCATGTTCTACATGCAGCACAAACTCCAGAGACCATGAGCTCAACATTGGCATTCCAGCTCAGCAGAACATATAGATGAACCAACTCAGAGGGAAAATCCCCCCTGCCTAAAGTGAAAGCAAACGCTACCTAAAAAGATTGTATTGAATCCATAAATCAATTTGGGGAAAACTAACATCTGAACAGTATTGAGTCTTCTAATTCATAAACATGGTATATCTCTCCATTTATTTAAGTCTTCTTTAATTTTTCTCAGGAACGTTTTGCGGTTTTCACTGTACCAATCTTATATGTATTTTATAAAATTTATTCCTAAGTATTTCATGTTTTTGAATGCTATTCTAAATGACTTCTTAAACTTTAGTATCTAATTGTCATTGCTAATATATTAAAGATACAATTGAATTTTGTGTATTGACCTTGTATCCTAGGACCTTGCCAAACTCACTTATTAGTTCTTCCAGCTTTTTAATAGATTCTAAACGAATTTCTAAGTATTTAATCATGTCTTCTGTGAATTAAAATCATTTTAATTATTCCTTTCCCATCTGTATTCCTTTTATTTTTTCCTTGCCTATTGTACAGGCTAGAACCTCTAGTGCAATAATGGACAGAAATCATCATGAGAGAGGGCATCCTTATCTTATTTCTGGTCTTATGGGGAAAGCATTCAGTCTTTCATCATTAAGTATGACATTAATGATAGCTTTTTAATAAATGCCCTTTATCTGAAAGTTCTCAGGACTTCCCTGGTGGTCCAGTGGTTAAGACTCTGGGCTCCCAATGCAAGGGGCCCGGGTTCAATATCTGGTCAGGGAACTAGATCCCGCATGCCACAACAATGATCCCGTGTGCTACAACTAAGACCCAGTGCAGCCAAATAAATTAATAAATACTTTTTTTAAAAAAAGAAAGTTCTCTTCTTTTCCTAGTTTACTGAGAGGTATTTTTTTTTAATAATGAAAGGGTACTGAATTTTGTCAGGTGCTTTCTCTGCATTTCTTGAAATGATCATATAGTTTTCTCCCTTATTTTGTTAACATGGTAAATTACATTGATTTTCAAATATTAAATCAACCTTTCAATCTTATTGTAAACCACACTTGGTCATACTTAATACACACACACACACACACACACACACACTCACACACACAGCTAGCTTTTATTTGCTAAGTTTTTCTTATTTTTGTGTGTGTTCATGAGCGATATTGGCCTGTAGTGGTTTTTTTCCTTGTATTTTCTGTGGTTTTGGAATCAAAGTTATGCTGGCTTCATAATATGAATTGAAAAAAAATCCCTCTCTTCCATTATTTGGAAGAGTTTGAGTAATATTGGTATGACTTTTTCCTTAAATATTTGCTTGAATTCAATAGTGAAGCAATCTGAGCCTGGAGTCTTCTTTGTGGGAAAGTTTTGAATTATGGATTTAATTTCATTAATAGATATGGCACTATTCAGTTTTCTATTTTTCCTTAAGTCAGTTCTGGTAATGTAAATCTTTCAAGGAATCTGTCCATTTCATCTAAGTTTTTACATTTATTGGTATATATTTTTCAATTTTCTTTTATTATCCTTTTAATATCTATAAAATCTGTAGAAATGTTTCCTATTTCACTCATGGTGTTGGTTATTTTGCACCTTCTTTCTATTTTCTGGGTGAATCTGACAACAGCCTTACCAATTAACATGGTTTTTAAACATAGAAGGAGGATTTGTTGTTTTTCAAAATGTTCTCAATTGTTTCTCCATTTTCTATTTCATTCATTTCTGCTCTTGTTTTCTTATTTCCTTCTACTTACTTTGGGTTTAATTTCTTTCTCTTTTTCTAGCTTCAGGTATAAGCTTAGATCATTGATTTGAGACCTTTCTTTTTTCTACTATAACATTTAAAGCTATAAAATTCCCTCTAATCACTACTTGAGATGTATCCACAAAATTTAATATGCTTCATTTTTATTTTCATTCAGTTCCAAATAATTTATAAATGCCCTTGTAATATATCTTTTGACCCATGAATTATTTGTAAATTTGTTTTTTTGTTTCCAAATATTTAGGCATTTTCCAGATAGCTTTCTCTTATTTCTTTCTACCTCAATTCTTCAATGGTCAGAGAATATACTCTACAATATATCAGTCCTTTTAAATTTATTGAGACTTGTCCAGCCAGCTTCCCTGAACTTTGATTTCCATCTTCAACTCAGTCAGGTCACCAGTGTTTTGAAGGGGCTCCCTTGTCAGTCTGGAATTTGCCTTTGAGTGAAAGCTGAGACATTTAGGATTTGTTTCTCTTCCTCAGGGGTTACAACCTTATGCTGCCTATTGTCTAATGTCTGAAAACAGCTGTGTAATATATTGTGTCCAGTTTTCAAGTTGTTTTGGGGGGAAAGTTATGTCTGTTCATTGCTATTTCATCATGGCCAAAAGTGGAAGTTTGGAGTAGTTTTTCATGGATGACCTTGTGAGACTAGGCAATGTGTTTAAAAGTCTAGATGATAAAGTATGCCACATTGTTGAGGCAAGGGACATGCTCTCTATTTCTTGAGGAGCAATCATGGCTCCACCCAGTGAGGACTGAAGGGAAGGCAGTACCATTTTGTCACCTCAATGGTTTCCACCATGGGAATGGAAGAAACAACACCACCCTGCTCAGGGCAACATTCTTCCAAAGGGGCAACAGAGGCATGCATGGCAGAGCATAGGAGTGAATGATAGAGCCTTAGAAGCTGGCGTTTGGGCATCTTCCTGGCAGAAGAACGGCAATAAACAGAAGCTAGGGCAGAAAATACTGGATGAGCCCTCTCAGAAATTCTTGCAACATAGGAAGTGATGACCTGGAAAATGGCTGACTCATTTTTATAGAAGACTAGATTTCCAAACTTTTATTTTCAAAGCCATAGTATATTGACTTTTAAGACTAGAAACAATGGAAAAGCTATAATTCTCAATATGTAAATATTTATTCAAAAATATTTATTGAACGTCTATGTGTACAAAGAAAAGTTTCTGTCACTGAAGGCCTCCTAGACAACCGAGGGAGAAACAGCTACATTAAGCCAATGCTTATAAGAGTATGTTCAAGGTGTAATCAGAGCACAAAGATGAAGCATTTTTTTGCTGTTTGGTTAAAAGCCAAACCTATACAATTCAAAACAGATCTTTCATGACAACATTCCTGATTTCAAAACAGGGTAGCCCAGGCAGAAGAAATCAGTCAATCTGATTTGCCCAATGAAATATGGACAATGATCTACTCATGTTTTAGTTTTTGGTGCAGTACCTTATCTTTCTCCTGTGTGAAAGACAAACCAGGGAAGGGTTTCCCAGTCTGCTCGGCACAACAATGGGGATAAAAATAGAAACTGTATTTCAATGCTCTGCTTGGTTATTCAACTACTCTGCTTCTTGATCACAAACTTTTCATAATTTCAAACTGAAGTTTTTAATAAGCAAACAGAGAATACAATCAACCTCAAAAGAAATGCAATCAAAAATTAAAACTGAAAACAAATTCATGGGTAATTATAACACATTTTAAAGAAAGCCCTAGGAAGTACAGAATTGAGCCCACTGCAAAACTTGATCAATTCAAATGGCCTGATATTAACCATTTAAAGAAAGCCATCAAGCTTTCATATAGCCATTCTCTAGGCTCTAGTCCGTCTTATACATCTCACACACATCTGCTTCTTTATGGGAGCATATTATTAAAAACGCAATAGTGAACCTGTTTGCAATGTAGATTGTTCCCTGAAGGTCACCTCTCCCCAACTCCGACAGCACATATGAATGTGTGTGTGTGTGTGTGTGTGTGTGTGTGTGTGTGTGTGTAGCTGGAAATGGAGGTTGTTGCTTTTATTTACTCAATATGTATGAACTATCTGCTAAATAAGTTCATCTCCATGAGATTCCAAAACACAATATTACTTCCCTCCCTAAATAATGGTTTCCATCGTATGAAAGAGCAGAGCTCAGCAGCAAAGAGAATGCATTGCTTATAACGGCAGTGGGAGTACACTGATGGAAGCTGGCAATACCCCTCAGGCAGTAAAATACAAGACATGGCTCTTCTCAACTCTTATAGATCCAACTCAATTTTGCGTTGCATGTAATTGTGCTATGCCGCACGGCCTGGGCTGAATAAACCTATGATAGCCTGGAAGGTCAGCGGTTTTCCAGGGAACAAGAAAATATGCTGCTAAGGATCATCTCACTAGCAATAGAATAAGCTCAAGTGCCCAACTAAATAAAAAATTTAATTAAACTCTGAATAATGATGTTTCCACATGCAGAGACTAAGGGAAGCCTGTAGGGAGGTGAATTTTCTTCCATCGTGCCTCTAGAGGACATATATTTGAACATGCCCAAAATAGAATAGGCAAATCTGAATCCATATGCTTTAAATAGACCAAGCTCTCCTTATATACTAAGGAAAACAGTGTTTTGGCAGTGTCTTAATTACTTCTCCATTTCTTTTAGAATGTCAAGATGTTATCCATGTAAGTTCTGCAGTAACTGAATCTTTTTTGTCTTCCTTCCTTATCTTGTATTCAGCAAAGATAAACATTCTTTCAAAAATAGTAAAAAAAAAAAAAATCTTTCTGTATTATGTTAAGTGAAAAACTCAGTCTCGAATGGGTATGAGCCTCGAACTCATACTGTATGATTCCATTTCTGTGACATTTTGGAAAGTCAAAAATACAGGAACAGAGAACAGATAAGTGATTGCCAGGGGTTTGGAGTGAAGGGAGCGTCTGAATAGAAAGGGGCAGCTGGAAGGTATTCTTCAGGATAGTAAAATTATTTTGTATCTTGTCTATGGTGGTCATTATAAGCATCCGTGTATGTGTAAAAACTTATAAAACTGTACACCAAAAAATGAATTTTGCAAAATTTTTAATTGGTTTAGAAATAATTTTAGTGCCTATTTTGTAGCAATACAACAATGAGATTCTCCTTGCTATAATGATGCTGAATTTTCAGCATCTCACCTACAGTCTTAATCAGCATCATTATAGCGCATTATTGTTTCAGCATGACTAGAACATTATTACAGCATTATTTTCTGTATCATTAGAGCGTTGTTATTTCAGTGTCACTTAAGCTTCTTAAGCCTCTTACCTAAGTAATATAAATCAAACTAAAGTAATGGTTGGTGTGAAGCACTCTTCCCATTTTCCTGCTTTCACTTTTTTTTCTCTCACTTTGAGGCCGCTATTTTAAAATACACAACTAGCAAGATACATAAATAACAGGATATTTTTATCTTATACCAAAAATGTATGCCTCACCACAAATTCCCTTAATTTTTTCCTTCCCTCTTCCTTCTTTAAAAGAATAACCAGAAATTGTAATAAAATAATTACTATTCACACATTTTTGAGAAGTGGTTTATCCTATAACTGGGGTATCAATAATGCCAGGACATATGAACCTGGACGACATTCTGCTGAGTGAGATGAGCCAGATAAAGACAAATACTGTATGGTATCCCTTACAGGTGGAGTCTATTTTTTAAAAAAGCTGATTTTATAGAAATGGACAATAGAATGATGGTAGCCAGGGGCTGAGGAAGGAGGAAATAAGGAGAGGTAGGTCAAAGGATACATACTTTCAGTTATAAGATCTGAGGATCTAATTTGCAGCATGGTGACTATAGTTAATAATACTGTATTGTATACTTGACATTTGCTCAGAGTAGATCTCAAGTATTCTCACACAAAAAAAGTTAACCATGTGAGGTGATAGATGTGCTATCTTGATCATCATTCCACAATGTATATGTATTCAAATCACCACATGGTACACTTTAAATACAATTATATTTGTCAATTATTTCTCAATAAAGTTGGAAAAAATAAAATAAAACCAACTTTTAAGTTCAAAATTGATGCCATGAATAAAGCATCTGAAAAAGACTTTCATATCCTAGTAGTTCCTTTCCTCATTCTCCTTGGTTTCCTTACCCCTTTGCTATGGTCAAGTTGTTAATGGAACCTGGTATGGTATTGTATGTTTGAACACACACAATTGCCATAGAGAGTACTGTCTTCAAACCCAGAGTCCTCAGAGGGAACACTTCCCACTTCAGTGTACCGTGGGTGTAGGTGTCCAAGCTCTAACACCTCCACCTGAAAACCCTTTCCTGGCTGAGCATTTTCTATTTTGCTGTGTTTCTGCAATAGGAGTATCTCCACCCTATTCCATTTAGAAGCCATGTCCTATAAATCCTGTACAAATAGCAGATCCCTAAGGTAAACCTTAGGAGAGAAACTCGTTTCATCGTGGGTCACAAGGTCTCTCACTGTGGATCTCTGGACACCTTCCATCACTGGCTCTTAGAACTTAATATTTGCATCTCTACCTCTTCCCAGTTGCCCTCTATCCCTTGCTATCTTGTTTTCGTCCATCACAGTGACTCCATTTATTCCCTACAACAGGGAATCTGAATTTTTCTCGAAGGCATCCCTGTTCAGACTTCTGTCTTCTGGTTTCCTAGTCTGTTGGTCTGAGAGTTGCTTATCTTACCCAGTGTGCACGGATGGAACGTGAATCTCAGTGTGCTTCCTGACACTCAGTCATCTCTCCAAAGGAAGCATCTTCAATGATTTCTTGGGTATCTTTCCAGAACTTTCCCTGTATATACAAGCTTTACACACACACACCCTTTTGAAAAACACACACGAATAGGAGCACATTATTCATATTGTCTTGTGCTTTGCATTTTACTTAATATGCTTACTGATCTCTGTATTTCAAAATAAATATACTCACTTTATTCTTTTTCACAGCAGCATAATTGGTATGTACCATAACTTATTAATCACACCTTTATTGATTGAGTCTCAGTTATTCATTTTTGTTGCTGCCGCCATCATAAGCAACAGTGCGGTCAACATCCTTGTACTTATATTTTTGCAAAGACATGCAAGTGTCATTATAGAAAACTTTTTGAAGTGGAATTAATTGCTGGGTCAACACTTTCAGTTTATTCATTTTCATAAATTTCACCAAACCGTCCTCCCAAAATATAGTATCAATTTATATTCCTACCAAAAGGATGCCAGAGCTCCTGATTCACACAACTTCACCAAGCTAATACGTTACCAAACTTTTAAATCTTTACTTAAATCTTAATTCTTCAATAGGTTAAAAAAAAGATACCTCATTATTGTTTTAACTTGTTTGACCTAATTATTAGTGAGGTCCGTATCTTTGTATACAGTATTTGATTTTGGCCAATGTATACTTTTGCCTATTCTGGGATCGATTCAGATCTTTTCTCATGGTGCTCTGAGTCCTCAGAAAATTCATCACACAGTGGGCCACGGGCTCTTCTCTGCCTCAAGTCCAAACAAACCCCAGCACCATTTCTACTCCTACAGATGACGTCCAGGACAGCAGCAAAGGGTCACTTCTATGTCAGGCTGGCCATCTCTCTGGCACTTCCACCAGATATGGGGCCAAGGGTGCCTCTACTCTCAGACCCCAAACTTAAAGTGGGGAAGGGTCGGGGGAGTTCTCTGCCGGTCCAGTGGTTAGGACTCGGCACTTTCACTGCCATGGCCCGGGTTTAATCCCTGGTTGGGGAACTAAGATCCCGGAAGGCGAGTGGTACGGCCAAAAAAAAAAAAAGGGAAAGGGTCCTAGCATCACCCCAACCGGAGCAAGGCGGCAGAGGCGTGGAGGACACAGCGCTGCCCGCCCCTCTCCTCAGCAGCCCACTTGCTCCCCTGCCCTCCCCAGCCCACCCCCAGTTTTGAGGCCCTTATCTGGCCTGGGCAGAGAAGATGAGAGCCGGATTCAGTCAGTGGTCCTGCTGCAAGCAGTTTGTTGAACAAATAGAACTGGTGACCTTATCCAGTACAGTTTTGTTTTTCTTTTCCCATCCCTTTAAACTTTAGCCCATGCTTCTTCTTCTCCTTCTCCAGGAAAACTATTTGCAAATCCCTTGGGGATTCTGTGTTGTCTCTTTATTTATATGTGCAGGAATATATATATTCCCAGCGTCACTCTGAGTGACCCATGCCGTCTCTTTTCAGTCATCAGCACGTCCAGTCCTGGTGAGGGTCAAACTCCACGCCCAGCCCCTGCCTGGGCTGCTGGGGGCTGAAAGCCAGGTGCAGGGAAGGAGGCACGGCCCTCCCCCCCCCGTGCCCCCCATTCACTCCTCTGACTTCCTCGCTCCCTGGAACAGTAGCAGCTCGGGCAGGAGGAGACACGAGGGGAGAAAACAGTACTTCCTGGCCTGGGTGGCTTCACGCCCTCAAGACCTGTTTCAAGCTGGCATTCCCGAGCGAGAAAACAGGTGATGGAAGTGTCCTCTTTCTTTGGAGGCCCCTTCAGGGCTCCTGCCGAGCCCCTCCCTGGAGCCCAGAGGATACAGCTCCGTCCGAGTGGGCCCAGCGCCCCCTCCCCGGGCCTCCTTGGCTGAGGCCTTCTCACCCTCTCCAGCACCCTGGGTGGGCAGGCCAGGCCCAAGGCGGTGAGTCAACGTTTTCCCACCCTCTACACTCCCCAGGGGGGGCGAAGGCAGCCACAGTGGGCTTCGTGGTCTCAGAAGCCTGAGGCGGGGTCCTCTGTGCCTCTAACCCCCAGGGAGATTGAGGCGAGGGGGCAGCTTCAAGGATAAACAAAGCTGGACAGAAATTAAAGCGGTAACAACGATTTTATTCGGTAACCACTGCAGCGGGGGAGAGAGCTGAGCTCCAGCCGTATTTGCACAGAGGTCACTGGCATTTTAAAGGGAGGCTGAGGGAGTGGGAAGGGGAAGCAAAGTGGGGGCTTGAGCAGAGTTGGGGAAGTGAACCTTTACAGAAGGCGAGCAGAGGCGGGTCAGTGTGAAGGCATCAGGCCAGCTGTGTCTGTTCACTGGTGCTTACGCTTACGTAAGTTAGGCTTCTACCCTCCCAAAGAGATGGGGAACAAGCCTTCTACTTCCTGATGAGTACATTTCAAAGGAATGGCTTTCAGGTCTTTGAGAAAGCTTCTCCTGGGTTGTAAGAGATACAAATATTTCTCAAACGGACTGAGGAAATATTTACAGCTGTAAGTTTAGTAGCATTTTACTCAGTGTTCTAAGAACGGGAGGTCAGGGACCTACATCAGGTGTTGGGTAGAACAAATGGTAAAATTCTTTCGGCAGCCTTGACCTTTTCCAGACAGGAACTGCAAGGGGGACTAGGTCATCGCAGGGACCTAACCTTAGGCCACTAGAAGTCATGGCGGAGTTTGGTCACATCTCTTAGTGCAGGTGTTTGGATGAAGTTTAGATGAAGTTGTTTATACTAAAAGTTTCTGTAGTTCTCAGCAGGCCATCCCACCAGGAACAGCATAAGGTATAAAGCACAGCTTGCTCCAAATACCTCCTCCACACAAGATGCTTTTTTATCCCTTTCTTGTGTCCTTGACCCCACTGACGGGTCTGGGTGTCACTCTCTTTGTACATATAAGGGGGAGGGCCTCTCTCAGACACACATCCTTCTTCTGTATCAGCTTACTAGTGCCTCAGTGGAAATGACAGCAGACAGAGACCAACTCCAACATCCTGTTAGCCAAACCTGTGGTTTATACCAAGAATTGGGGCATTGGGAGCCCAAAAGCCAAAACTATAAAAATCAGCCTCCTTTGCTTCTCTATTTTGGTGGTAGCCTCCCACCAAAGACAGGGTCTTATCTGAAATGGGGGAAACAGAGATTACAGAGAAAGGAATAAGCACACCTATATCAATACACCGTGTATCATTTCAACATGGGTTTTTTGCATACCGAGCACCCAGCCCAGTATCTGGCCCAGAGGAAATGTTCAAAAAGTGAGTGAATGAACGAATGCATGAATGAATGGGCCCTATTTCTGAGTAAGGCAATCATTATGTAGTACTTCCTATGGCTGCAATGCAATGAATTGTCCGATCTCTCAATAGGTTAGTTTTATTTTAAAATAGCATTTAAGATTTGATTTATAAGAATAAATGTTTAACATATAACATTTTGAAAATATGAAAACGCACAAATTAGGAAGTAAAGTCACTTGTAATCTCATAACTCATCACTGTTAACATTTTATATGCATATATAAACATATATTATGTATATTATTTAAAAACAAAAATAAACTAAATTATATGATATGAAATCCATACAGCCCCAAAATGGTACATCCTCCCTGGATGCTATTGCCTTTTTTTTAAGCACAACTTTGCTCAAGTTTGCTGTTGTGTTTCACTTTGACTCACAGGTCCTACACTAGTCAGCTTTTGCCACAATAATGCTGCATAAGAACAACAACGACAAAAAAAAAAACAGGTGGGACTTCCTTGGCACTCCAGCGGTTAAGACTCCATGCTTCCACTACAGGGGGCATGGGTTCAATCCTTGGTGGGGGAACTAACATCCTACATGCTGTGCAGCCAAAATATAAAAATAAAAATAAATTAAAAACAGGTGGCAATATCAGTGAACATCTGGTTCTCACTCCCATGTCTGCAGGAGTAGGTCTGCTAGTCACAACTGCACTTGGCTGGGCTTGGCTCCAGGCCATAGGTCTGGTTCAGGTTGGCTTCACATGTCTCTAAATTTCAAGCCTTTGCTTGATTCATATCCACATACATCCCATTGGCCAAAGCAAGTCACTTGGCCAAGCCCAACATCAGTAGGGCAAAGAAATATATTATGCCTTTGGTGGGATTCACTGTAAAGTTACATGAAACAGGCAGTCACATGGGAAGGATATGGGGAAAGGAGAAGAACTGGAAACAATAATCCAGTCTACCCCAGGCCTAAACATCCTTCTTTCTATCTTTCCTTGTAGTTAGGTCTAGGATATTCATAGATCTTCTGTAATGTTTCATTATGTTAAACAACAAACTATAACATTTACTTAGTATAAGCATGAAAGACACATTCTGAATGCACTAAAGACTGGTAATTTCTCTTAAAACAGGAAGTTTGAATTCTCCACAATCTATAGTAATGTACTCATTTTCTTTAGTCTATTTATTACATTCCTTTGATTTGAATGCTCCATTGAACTTTTGTCTATATTTCCATGTGTGTCACTTAACTCAGGAATCCACCTTTCTCCAGGTTTTAGTAGAGCCCTATAGGGATAGTGCTTTCCCATTCTATAGCTGAAATCTTTCTACCATATTCTCTCAGGGAAAATTAATATTTTTGGTATATTAAAACATTTTTATATTTCTAAAATATCTCTAACTTTCTTACATTAAAATATCCCTACATCTATTTATTATAAACTTCTGTCCTTAAGCATATAATGTAAAATACTTATTTTTTAATAAAATGGATAAGAAATAGCCCTATCATAATAAATCACCTCGTATTGTTTTAGAATTTGGAGGTCAACTGTTTTCAATCTCTAAGTCTGCCCAAAAAAATCACATAAACCAATAAAATCCTTTCAACAATGGTGTCATTACCATCACAATTGATGCTTTCCGCCATTTTCCTCATGCAGTAACTAGGTGTTTTGATCCATATCACTTAAAATACGCAGGTGGTTTCATTTTCTCCTTTCTAACCAGAGACGTGATAAAATGTGTACAAAGCCCCAACGAATACGTCCTTTTTAAGGCCTAAATTACTTCTTGATAGAATGGGCAGGAGAGGAAGCATTGTTAACTCTTTTATGCTGTTAGGAGAGCATATAGTGTGACCCCCAGCTGGGGGTTATGGTGCCCTCATCTGGAGGGGATTTGGTTAGTGTGGGGGGCATGTTTAGTTGTCACAGTAACTGGAGTCTGCTACTGGCATTTAGTGCCTAGGGGTCAGGAATGTAAGTTCTTATATCGCACAGAACCATCTCACCCTACAGAGAGGTGTCCAATTCAAAATACCAGTTGTGCCTTGTGTTGATATACTGACTTAGTGGAGTATGGCCTGTATTAGGACTTTTAGTTGCAAACAACAGAATAACTTAGCTAGTTTAAGTGGAAAAGGAACTTTACATTAAAGGATATTTGGTAGCTCACAGAATCCCCAGAAGGTCCAGAGAATCAGGTTGGGTGGCCAAGTAGCAGGAAAAATGCCTCATGTCACTGCCAGATGCTCCAGGGAAATGCCGTTGCCACCACCCTCTGCCAGCATGTACCACCTACACAGGTCATGGGATCCCCCAGATAGCACCTTTGCCACTGTAGTTTCTGAGACCTGGGTCTCCCTCCACCATCTTCACCAGAATGGATTGATTTCATGCAAGGTCTCCCTCTTGCTTGGTGGAACCCAGATCATGTTTGAACCCCAGTGACAAAGGAGGCTGAGAAGGTGAGTTCCTGGCCTCTACTGCGGGTCTCTACCCAGGGAATCAGGGCTCACAGGGTAGGAGGTACCCCAAACACAGGAAGGGTGTTCAAAAGATGCTGAGCAGTCACTAACTGTGACAAATGTCCAGAAAATCATCAAAAGCGCTCATCTCATTTCCCTCCATAAAGACACTTCCCAAGCATGGACCTGATAAAAACAGCCTCCAAAATTGTCTTATAGCATCTTAAAAAGATATATTTAGTCTCTTCCACTGTTGCATTTTCATTCTATTTTCCCTACCTCAATTAGCATATCAGATATTTTTTGGATTGCTGCTTACATATCACTGCTGTTTCTTTCCTCAGCACTGTAATTCCTTTTTTTAAAAATTGATTGATTGATTGATTTTGGCTGCACTGGGTCTTAGCTGCAGCACTCGGGATCTTCGCTGTGGCATGCAGGATCTCTTGGTTGTGGCATGCAGACTTCTTAACTGTCGCATGCGGGATCTAGTTCCCCGACCTGGTATCGAACCGGGGCCCCCTGCATTGGGAGCGTGGAGTCTTACCCACTGGACCACCAGTGAAGTCCCAGCATGGTAATTCCTGTTCAGCTCTACGACTCTTATTTCTTTGTCCTCTCACCTCCTACAACTTTATATATCTCACATGAGCATTTACAAAAAAAAAAATTCTTTTAATTATGGGGTAAGATAACATGTATGTGGTTTTAAAAAAGCAAAAAGAAGTACAGTGCACTTTGGTTCAAAGACATAACCATGGTGACTTTGTGTCCATGTGGTTTTTGGAAGTAAGTGTGGGGAGTAACCAGAAGTGTTGTATCCATTTGCTATATGACTACTTAAGAACAAGAGCTCCATATACCATATAGCAGCTTAAGTGGACAGGACTGTAAACAAATGGGTCAAAGAATTTTACACGTAAATATATAGGGCAGTGCCATAGAACAGTGGCTTTTCAGAAGTCACTTGAACCACTAAAGGGAAAGCAACATAAGTTTCCCAGAAACAATGAATCGATTTCTCAGTTTTATTATTCCTATCTTTGATGCTATAACAGAACTTCATGGCCTTCCAATGAGTAACTAATTGTGGACTACACAGGGGAATAAGTATTGCAGTTTACATTTTAAAATTATCCCAAATTGCCTGAATTCATCAGTTACATTTAATGAATGCAAATAAGTAGTTTTGAGGCTATCATACTAGAGCTGATAATAGCACCTTCCGTCAGCTCTCAAATTACCTTATAAACAAGCTTTCTTATCCCCAAAATAGTGATCCAGGAAAGAAATGCTCTAGCTAGTATCAGAATTTTAAATTCACTGACTCAGAGTGGGTTGCTCTAATATTCATTTTTACTGTGAATGAATAATCCAGGGGTTTGTCTTGTTAAGAATGTGTACTGCCATCAAACTCACGTAGGGACTTGGAAACTTTTTTTTAAAGTACACTGGATTTATTTTTTATATGACTAACTGGAAAACCTGTTATTCAGGAAGGCACCCACAATTTGTTCAATGATAAAACTGTTATTTGAAAGTGATGAAAATAATGGATGATGATAGGTTATCCATTCATCAATTTAGGTTTGGAGATACTATAGGTTTATTTTCTTTGATTATATAATGAAATAAATTCTTAATTTGTTACATAATCTGATAGCTAGTTTATGAATTGATGATCAAGTATAGAGGTGCAAACATACCTTATTAGTCTTATGTCTGAAATAACATCTAGAGTGTGAAGTCAAAACTACTGTAATTACCTCCCTACGGGAACATCTGGCTGCTGGGATGACCAGGTAGAAGCACATTTGGGATTTTGGAGTGAATAGTTTGAATCTTAAGTATGTTCTAGATAGAAATCTAGTACATCTCAAAGGCTTATAGTTAGTTTAGACTGAAAAGTAGGTTAATACAATAACGATCTAGGATGCTATAAATGGGACCAAGTTCAAAGCTGGCAGAATCTTGCCCTGCTGTTGAAAATATTACTTTTTTGACATCCCTTAAAATATTCATATAGGATCTACTATTTTACCAGTGACTGAAAATGTTGGAATCTGGTTATACATGTAAATACGTGTCATTAGGTTTCCCTATGTGACGTCGACAGAGCCTTCTAGAATTCTGAGTCTCTTGTAGACAACAGATGCACTAGAGCAGCCCAGTCAAGAAGGCCCCAAACATGGGTAGCTGTCCCGGACATGGCATCCGCAGGACTAGCATCGAAGTATAGTCACAAAGAGTCTAGGGTCCTTGGAAATCACCTGGCCAAATCACCTGGCACCACACTGTTTCAATACAAAAAAGTGAATTGGTTTGGAATCATCATCAGTGGTGGGCCCAGGTCCCCCTCCTGGACCAAACCAATGCTCTCTCACCAACCACACAGCCTCCCTGTCAGACACTAGCCTACATAACATACTATACCAACTTAGGACAACATAGTCTGTCTATGTGACCCAACGA
The DNA here is from genome assembly GCF_965194805.1 of Balaenoptera borealis. Lineage (NCBI taxonomy): Eukaryota > Metazoa > Chordata > Mammalia > Artiodactyla > Balaenopteridae > Balaenoptera > Balaenoptera borealis. The sequence goes on from NC_138873.1 coordinate 31,655,994, forward strand.
GCAATTATTCTACGACTTTGACTAATGGGGAAAAAGTCATTTCATATATTTCTGATCCCAAACTTTGATTTTTGCAAATTAATGTCTTAATTAGATTTTTTAAATGGAAACAAGAAGAAGATTTATCTTACTGTACACTTTCCATTGTCTTTGTAAACCTGCTTAAATGAAGATTTCACTGATAAAAACTGGAATCTTTAATCCCTAAATTAAATATCTGGGTTTTTTTTTTTCCAGTTCCGTCATATCAGCTGACCACTCTCCTACGTTCATAGAACTTCAGGGCTGCAAGGGAGCTGGTTTAGTCAAAAGAAAGTGACTTTCCCTTTGTTCCACATCCTTAACTTGTGAAATGATTTGTACTCGGTGGAGAGAGGAACTGCCGCATTGTGGAAAGAGCGTGGCTTTGAAGTAGAATAGACGCAAGTTTAAATTTAGCCCTACCTTTTATTAGCTTTATAAATCGCCATTTAACCATTTAGAGCCCCAGTTTCCTAGTTTCCTAATCTCTAAAACAGAACCAGTAACTTCCTAACAGGGTCACTGAAGGGAAGAAATGTAATAATGTGCCAAAATCACCTCACTCACAGCCAGGTATTTAACAAATGGGAGGTATGATTCTTAAGTAAAAGAACAGTGGGGCATGTAACCCCAGATTGCAAAAAGGATACTTTTTTAAGCCTTTCAAATTGTTGGGAAGGGTTGGAGTAGCTCCTTCAGGATAAAGAGATTTATAGATGTATGTTAAGAAGTGCTATTTTTCCTGAAATATTGTTAACTTAGGTTCTGGGAGGAGCCCTGGGTTGTAGTTCAGGTCCTGTGCCCTAGCAGCAGAATGGCCTTGGATATGGCACTTGATCTCCTTAGGACTGTTTCCTCACTTAAAAGACAAGGCAAGCCCCCAAATATCTTTGCTTCCCACTTCGAGGGTTGACTTAAGGAAGCCATCTACAAACAGTAAAGCCCTCTGCCCCCAGGAGGGACTCCTGGTAAGCAGCTCCCAGGTCTTTGCATCTGGATGGACCCTCTCTCTTCATCTCTGCTACTGACATCACTTCAGTGACCCACTGTTAGCAGTTTATGAGATGCTATTGAGATTTTCTTTGCCTTCAATGTTCTGTTGTTAATCCTCTGTGAAGCTGACTGATGTGAAGAGCTTTAAAAGTCTCAGGTTAAAGGTGCTCTGCCAGCTGTGCTATCTTAGCATGAAGGACAAAAACGTAAAAGTTAAGAAACACTAAACTATCGGAGCGCCTGTTTCTGACTTCACTATATTCACAAAGATCCAACAGCTTCTAAGAGTGAGACAAAAAAATAAAGAAAGGCAACAAGGGAAAACAATACATTTATTAACAGGCATGAAAATGCATAAACTCACTTATAAATAAATGTAGTATAATTTACCCAGTGAAAAAATAGCTAAAATCCATGAGTAAACTGGATTTTTATCTTTGAAATGATTACATATTTGATCTCTAATAATTTCCCCCTCCATCATGATCTCTTAGTAGCAGCAATTTTACACTGACTATAGAAAAAGCTGTTACCAGTGATTATCGTATGGGAGGGAAACTTTTCAAGAATTTTCTTTAAAAATGAACCAGTGCAAACAAATTCAGATTATGAGGGATACAGTAAGACCGGGGGCTTATCTTCAGAAAAGTAGAAAATAAAAAATCCCAAACATTCATTAAGAAATGAAAAAGCAAATTACATTTTGATCACTGAAAAATAACACATATGGACATTATAAAACATTCTTAACCAGTGACTGCAATAATTACATTTATAAATGTTCATTCAAGTACTAGTGATCAAAAAACATTCAAAGTCTCATTAAAAGTAACACTAGGCATAGATACATGTGAACAATGCTTCTTTTGATTTAACAACAAAAATCATGTCAACAGGAGACAAGTTACCCTTAAAATACTGTATTTTTTTTTTTTTGTCTGTAAATGATTTTCCACAGTCTGTATATTTTATTTGTGAGGACCCAACGAACATCTCACAATGGCTAATTAAGAAGTCCTTTCTATAAAATGAATCTCAGTATTATAGAGATAAACATTCTAAAACACAAGTTTAGCTTAAAAATAACAGTGCAGAATCAGTTTTCTTTCGTAAGAAATTGTTAACTCCTTACCAATGTTGGTTTGCTGTTGTGCAGACTCTATCAGAACACTTCTGTGGTATTTACCAAAGAGCTATTTAATGAGCTGAAAAGATTTCATAAACTCTGGTACCACGATAGCAATGTAGAGCTTAAGTCAAAATTGCGCTGAAATCAACATCATTTCCTTCATTACTGTTGTTAATGAATCTTCCTTCAAAAAGCTCCCTCCTAATTTTGGCCTGAGTCTCAGGCTTTAATAAAAGTTCCTTTATCTGTTTCACTTTGGACTGCAGACCCATCCTCTCTCGACGCAAAGCTTCATTAATTAAGTCCCGGATTCCAATAGGTTTCTGGCCTATGGAAAAAAAATTATATAATACATTTTACATACAAATGCCAATGAAAAACATTAAATATGGCACACTGACTTATCAAAAGAGGGTTAAAAAGAAACCTTTAAAATGCTGCCCACATTTTATAGAAAAGGTTGCATTTCACCAAAAATATATCATTTACATGAAACAAACTTACTGTAAATAAAGATCACTGCATAAGCGACAGCACACATAGGACAAACATGAAACATTATGGACTAGCTATATGGATAATAATTTCAACAGTGATCATTTTAATCATAGCACTTGTTAGCTCTGTGTGTGTTTTGGCCTCAGATAAAGTAGTCAAATGCCCTGCTAAGCAATATAAATGGCAGTATTCCATTTATGGCAAGGCCCCTTCCATGGCCTTTGAATCCACGAGGCATCACGCAAAATCCTCTCTCCCACAGCCTCGGCTGAGGGCAAGTAAAACCTGGGCCATTCTTCCTTCATAAATTAATTTCCTCTGATAGTCCCAGCACTCCATTTCTCTTCTGTTGTGTTTCAGGAATGCAAACACATCGATCATGAAAGTATTAGGCAATCTCCACAGATTGGACAAGAGACACTTAAATAGCACAATGCAAATTAGTCCATTGACTCGGCAGAGGGGAGCAGGGATGCTTCTCACGGAGCGGCGGGGGCCTGCCTGCCTTCGGGTCTCATTTCCTGTTGTTGTCACTGTCAGTGCCATTCCTATCAGCCTCTTCAGTTTTCACAGAGCTCCCATCCCCTGGCTTGTTTTTGTTCTGTGTTTCTTCCAGATACTGCTGGACAGCCTTGAGCACCGCATTCTCCACCAGCCTCTTACTGAGCCTTACCAGTTCAGCATCATCGGGCTCACCTCCATTCTTATCACCTACATTCCACAATAGAGAAGATAGGTCACTGAGATCATATTGCCATAGAAACTCAGCATGCAGGGGCCAGCTAGTTCAGTTAGTTACAAAGAGCAAGTGTCCTTCAGTCTGGTAAACTGGATCTATAAATCCAAGAATACTGGCTTGGCCTTTCATTTGGTATTTGCAGAAGCAGGAGACTGCCTGTCCCTGAAGACTTCAGGTTGAAAAGCAGTTCATTAGCCCCAATCTAAAAATATTCGACCTAGCAATGCTGGAAGTTCCCCATTTCTACATGGGATTTTTGTTTTTCTCTCATCCAAAAGTGATTACTACTACTAAAGTCCACATACCCACCACCTGGAGCCTCAGACATGTGAAATCACCAACAAGATGTATTTGCTTCTACTTTGCCACTACCAAACGTCAGGTAATTGAGATTTCCTAATCAACTAGCCACATAGGATCAGTAATTTTATAACCCTTGGCCTGGATGGTTGTTAACAAAGTCTCAGCCCTCTCATGAAAACAAAGGCAATTACTACTGCTAGGAAATGGTTAAAATAAGCTTGTAAAACTAATATTCTTTTTAATTTCAGAGCTATCACTGCAATTTAAGAAATAGGAAACTCTTCGAGGAAGAGTTAGGATTATGACAGTAAATTACTAGATGTTAGTATTTCATGGCCATTTTGCTTCCCTGCTAGTGATGATCAAGGTTAAATTATCCTTTCATTTTTCTGTAAAAGGGCTGGTTGTCATCTGTTCAAATGCTGCACATTTCCCATTCATTCTCTTTCTTGTCTCCCTTAACTGAGGGAAAAAAACTAGGGGGCTCGTCTCTCATGCCCAGTCAGTCCTTCATCTCCTTCCACTGAGCTATGGATCCAGGAAGGCAGATGACTGGAAGCAAAGACATCTGAGCACCTAAATATATTAAGTAAATGCTAACAGATCTCAAGGGAGTGATAGACAGCATTACAATAATAGTAGGGGATTTTAATACTCTACTTTCAACAATGGATAGATCATCCGGACAGAACATCAATAAGAAAACATTGGATTTGAACTATACTTGAGGCCAAATGGACCTAAGAGACATATAAAGAACATTCCATCCAACAGCACCAGAATACACATTCTTCTCAAGCATATACGGAACATTTTCCAGGATAGATTATATATTAGGTCACAAAACAAGTCTTAGCAAATTTTTAAAAACTGAAATCATACCAAGTATCTTTTTCTGACCACAATGGTATGAAACCAGACATCAATAACAAGAGGAAAACTGGAAAATTCACAAACATATAGAAATTAAACAAACACTCATGAACAACCAATGAGTCAAAGATGAAATCAAAAGGGAAATTAAAAACATATATCTTGAAACAAACAAAAATGGGAACACAACATACCAAAGCTTATGATCCAGCAAAAGTAGTGTTAAAAGGGAAGTTTATAGAAATAAATGCCCGCACTAAGAAAAAAGGATGATCTCAAGTAACCAACCCAAACTTGGGACTTCCCTGGTGGTCCAGTGGTAAAGAATCTGCCTTTCAATGCAGGGGACGTGGGTTAGATCCCTGGTCAGGGAACTAAGATCCCACATGCCACAGGGCAACTAAGCTAAGCCCACACGCCACACTGCAGAGCTTGCGCGCCTCAACTAGAGAGCCTGTGTGCTGCAAACTACAGAGCCCAAGCATTCTGGAACCCACACGCCACAACTACAGAGCCCACGCACCCTGGAGCCTATGCGTCACAACTAGAGAAGAGAAAACCTGTACACCACAACTAAAGAGAAGGCCGCGGGCCACAGCGAAGAGCCCACGTGCCACAACGAAAGATCCTGCATGCCTCAACGAAGATCCCGCATGCCACAACTAAGACCCAACACAGCCAAAAATAAATAATAAATAACTCTTAAAATAAAAACCTAACTTGACATCTCAAGAAACTAAAATATAAGAACTAAGCCCAAAGTTAGCAGAAGGAAGGACATAAAAATCAGAGCAGAAATAAATGAAATAGAAAATAGAAAAACAGTAGAAAAGATCAATGAAAATAAAGGTTGTTTTTTTTGAAAAGATAAAACAAAAACAACAGACGTTTAGCTAGACTTACCAAGATAAAGAGAGAACTCAAACAAAATTATAAAGAAAGAGGAGACATTACAACTGATACCACAGAAATAAATATCATAAGAGACTACTGTGAACAATTATAGGCCACTAATCAGACAACCCAGAAGAAATGGATAAATTCCTAGAAACGTACAACCTTCACGTCTGACTCATGAGGAAACAGACAATCTGAACAGACCAATAACAAATTTAAGATTAAATCAGTAATCAAAAACCTCTAACAAATAAAAGCTCAAGACAGTATGGCTTTATGGGTGAATTTTTACCAACTGCTGATGTGCAATAAATCTTACTGTGCTGAGATTGCGCACAACGTCTCCTCCAAGAACCGCAAAGCCATTGTGGAGAGAGCAGCCCAGCTGGCCATCAGAGTCACCAAGCCCAACGCCAGGCTGCGCAGTGAGGAAAATGAATAGACAGCTCGTGTGCATGTTTTGTTTGTGTTAAGAAAACCGTAAAATGGCAAAAAAATAATAATAATAATAATAAAAAAAGAAGAAGAATTAACACCAATTCTTCTCAAACTCTGCCAAAAAAAAACAAAAAACAAAAACCATCAAAACAACAACAACAACAAAAAACCCGAAGAGGACGTAACACTCCCACACTCATTTTGTGAGGTCAGCATTACCCTGATATCAAAGCCAGGTAAGGTACTATAAGAAAAAAACCCAAAAAAACCCAGGCCAATACCCTCATAAATTTAGATGCAAAAACCTCAACAGAATACTAGCAAACCAAATTCAAAAGCACATTAAAAGGATCATACACCACAATCAAGGGATATTTATCCCTGGGATATAAAAATGGTTCAACATATGCAAATAAATCAATGTGATACACCAGATTAACAAAATAAAGGATAAAAATCATATGATCATTTCAATATATTTAGAAAAGACATTTGACACAATTCAACATCCCTTTGTAATAAAAACTCTCAACAAATTGGGTACGGAAGGAACATATCTCAACATAATAAAGGCCATATATGACACACCCACAGCTAACACACTCAATGGTGAAAGGTTGAAAGTTTTCCCTCTAAAATCAGAAACAAGGCAAGGGTGCCCACCCTCACCACTCTTATTCCACATAGTAATGGAAGCCTCAGCAAGAGCAATCAGGCAAGAATAAGAAAAAAAAGGCATCCAAATCAGAAAGGAAGAAGTATGATTGTCTCTGTTTGCTGATAACATGATCTTGTGTATAGAAAATCCTAAAGACTCCACCCAAAAAAACTGTTAGACCTAATAAATGAATTCAGTAAAGTTTCAAGATACAAAATCAACATACAAAAATCAGTTGCATTTCTATACAGTAACAATGAACCATCTGAAAAAGAAATTTTAAAAATAATTCTATTTAAAATAGTATCAGAAACAATAAAATACTTAGGAATAAATTTAACCAAGGAAGTTAAATATCTATATACTGAAGACTATAAGATTCTGATGAAAGAAATTGAAGAAGACACAAATAAATGGAAAAATACCCCATGTTCATGGGAAGAGTTAATATCATTAAAATGTCCATACTATTGAAAGCCATCTATAGATTCAATGCAATCCCTATCAAAATTACAATGGCATTTATTCACAGAAATAGAAAAAAAAAATCCTAAAATTCATATGGAACCACAAAAGACCCCCAAAAGCCAAAGCAATGATGAGAAAGAACAAAGCTGGAAGCATCACACTTCCTGATTTCAAAACAATATGGTACTGGTATAAAAAAAGACATATACTAGGCCATGGAGCAGAATCAAGAGCACAGAAATAAACTCACACATATACGGTCAACTAATATTTGGCAGTGGAGCCAAGAATACATAATGGGGAAAGGACAGTCTTTTCAATAAGTAGTGCTGGGAAGACTGGATATCCACATTCAAAAGGATGAAATTTGACCCTTATCTTACACCACTCACAAACATTACCTTGAAATGAATTAAGGACTTAAGGCCTGAAACTATAACATTCCTAGAAGAAAACATAGGAGAGGAGAAAAGCTCCTTGACTTTGGTCTTGGCAATGCCTTTTTTGGATATGGCACCAAAACAACAAGCAACAGAAGTAAAAATCAACAAGTGGGACTACATCAAACTAAAGAGCTTCTGCACAGCAAAAGAAGCAATCAACAAAATGAAAAGGCAACCTACAGAATAGGAAATAATATTTGCAAATCACATATCTGATAAAGGGTTCATATTCAAAATATATAAGGAACTCATACAACTCAATAGCAAAAACACAAAAAATCCTATTTAAAAATGGGCAGAGAACTTGAATAAACATTTTTCCAAAGAAGACATGCAAATGGCCAACAAGTACATGGAAAGGTGTTCAAATCACTCATCATCAGGGAATGCAAATCAAAACCACAATCAGGTATCACTTCACACATGTTAGAATGGCTATTATGAAAAAAAACAAGAAATAACAAATGCTGGTGAGGATGTAGAGAAAAGGGAACCCTTTGCACTATTGGTAGGAATGTAAATTGGTGCAGTCACTATGGAAAACAGTATGACGATGCCTCAAAAAAATTAAAAATACAATTACCATGTGATCCAGCAATCCCACTTCCGGGCATATATCTGAAGAAGATGAAATCACTATCTCAAAGAGATATCTGTGCTCCCCTGTTCACTACAACATATTTCACAATAGCCAAGACATGGAAACAACCTAAGTGTCCATCAATGGTTGAATGGATAAAGAAAATGTGGTGTATATATATACAATGAAATATTATTCAGCCATTAAAAAGAAAGAAATCCTGCCATTTGTGACATGGATAAACCTTGAGGGCATTATGCTAAGCGAAATAAGTCAGAAAAAGTCAAATACTGTATGATCTCACTTACATATGGAATCTAAAAACACTGAACATATAGAAACAGGAGAATGGAGGTTGCCAGGAACTGAGGGGGATAGGCCCGGAAAATATGTTGGTCAAGGGAACACACTTTCAGATATAAGATGAATAAGTTCTGGGGCTCTAACGTACAGCATGGTGACTACAGTTAACAATACTGGATCCTATACTTCAAAGTTGCTATGAGAGTGGAGCTTTAATGTTCTCAGCATAACAACAAAATTATAATTATGTGAAGTGAAGGATATGTTAACTAATCTTACTGTAGCAAACATTTCACAATATATAAATGTATCAAGTCATCACCACTGTACACCTTAAATTTATATAATGTTATATGTCAATTATACCTCAATAAAGCTGGAAAAAAAGAAGTAATTAGAACGCTCACACATTAAACATCAGCTCAGTTTTGGAATATCACCCATGACCTCCAGAAGCCAAAAGCCCAATGCCGCACTTACGACCTCAGGTCTGGGACAGGCAGACACAGAGGGTGTGAACAGGAAGATGGACATTATTTTCTAACCTCACATGTAACAGGGACTGGAATACAAAAGCATACATGCCAAGGGTGAGAACTGGCTCCTAACCCCCCTTCTGAGCCCCACCACTTCTCCTTAACACATGTCCGAGGCCAATTATGCTTATAACCATCATTCCTAGCAACATCCAAGCAGAAGAGGGATGGGTTAAAGGCCCATCTGGACACGCTACAGTGGGAGGCCTTAGCAACTGCTCTCCCCTCAAAAGTGACAATATGGTACTCCAGGCCCATGACCAAAAGTCCTGGATAGTAAGCTTTAACTCAGTGATCTCTATATAGAATTTACTAAAATAAATATGTCAAGATATTGTTAAAAGAAAGATAAAGAAATTCATTACTAATACCATACTTGGGAGCAAGTTTAGACTATTTTTATCAGTAAGAATGAATGAGTATATTGCCTAATATTTAAAGAATTCTATTAATCTTACAACACAGTGTTTATACTGTATAGGTGTACCTCCAGATGTGTTACCTGGAACTATTTTATAGTGGCTCTTCAAATTTAAGAGGGAAAATCAAACTTCACATGAAGAAATACTTCTTAAGTACCCTTCAATACACTGTAAACGACTCTCTACATCTGCCACCCTATTTGTGCTCTGCATCTAGGCCAGAGATTGCATTCTTGCAGCTCTTCCTGACCCCAGTCAGCTTTAAGATAACATCACTCATCATATTACTGATACATCACCAGTAAGATAATAGGGTTGGATTTGAGTCTAATCATTACTCAGTCTCCAAGAAGCATATCAGGTCAAAAAGTGTGTGCTTCAGTGATTTCTCTCAGTACACAATAAAGTGTCCCATTACTTCAAACATTAAGAAATTTAAAACACAAAAATCTTCCCACAAAAAGTTAATTTTCCCTTCTGACTTTCATATTTCTGTTTATGCTTTTACTATCAACCAAGACAACCAAGCTCAAAACAAGATTATTACCATCTTTAACTCCTTCCTTTCCCTACTCAACCCACTTCATCACCAAGTCTTATCCATGTGCCCTTCACAATTTCTCCCCTCTTCAATGCATCTAGTATAACACCTCTGGATTAATATTTCTAAAACATCCCTTTTACTCTCCATTGTCTCTACAGGAAAATTTAAACTTGCCTTCCAAGGCTTTCCAAAATTTACCTTTGGTGATCACCTACTACTGTCGCACTTCCACTGTCAGCTGCCAGCATCTCCTCAGGAACCTCTTCACCATTCCTTATTTCTAGGCAGTCCTCCTTCTCTCTCACCAACTAAACTCCCATCTACTCCATGAAGCCTTCCTTGACTAACCCAGACAGAAGGGATGAGCTTCCACTGGATTACTATAACTCTGATTACATGTATAGTACATGGTTGCTTGGTCATTCATTCAACAAGGGTGCATGGAGGACGTACTATATACCCGGCTATTTTAGCCTACGGTGATACAGCAGAGAACAAAGCTAAGTCCTGCTGGTTTTCCTTTTTTAATTTCTTTACAAATTATGAGCATTACTTATCAATGTATTTATTCACCAACTACTGATTCAGTATCTGCTCTGCTAAAGACACATCTTGAGTGCAGAAACCATGTCCTAGTCTTCTCGGTTATCTCCTGCTCTGCTACTCCATGGCACGGCAATAAGAGCTCAATAACTATTTAGCTCAAGGGAACTGTGGACTAAAAGTCCTTGCAGGCAGCAGCAACACTTTTTAAATGTTCCTATTTTCCTATAAGGATAGCACACCATGGCCAGAAATTTAAGTTTAATATTAAATTTCAATTGAGAACAGAGAATTCCAGAATAATCCAAATATCCATGTGAAAAATCTCCATCTACTCACTCTGCTTGATGAACCTGGTCAGTATGCCAAAATATCCAGCCTATGGGTCAAATATTAACTATCTACAATAACAAACTAATTAACCAATCAACAAAAAATAAATTTATAAATGAATCTTCCAGATCTGTCCTGGATTCTTGCCCCACCTATGATTTCCACAAAGCATCCTCAGACTATCAACACTGGCCCAGGGAAAAGCCTATTGCAAGGCTCGTCACAGAGCCCTGCGAGAACGCAGCAATTCAAGAAATGCATATCTTCGTTCCAGTGAGACTTTTTGTGTTCCCACTTTCAGTAGACTTAATTCAGCTTGATTGAAAGAGGCATTTTAAGATTAAAGTATTTTTCTTTTGACCACTACTTGAATAAAGTCATCTGTCTCCCACAGTGACGTCTAAGATAAATGGCTGCATTCATTTTACCTGAAGCCTAGTTAACAATGGCAGTTCAATGTGTCACCGCAAGGTACATGATTTATCATTCGATATTCCAACAAAAGTACACACAAAAAATATTCCCAGTGGGAGGAATCTAAAAAGAAATGATACAAATGAACTCATTTACAAAACAGAAATAGACTCAGAGACTTAGAGAAGGAACTTGGGGTTACCAGGGAGGAAGGGCTGGGGGAAGGGACAGTTAGGGAGTTTGGGATTCACAAGTACACACTGCTATATTTAAGATGGATAACCAGCAAGGACCTACTGTACAGCACAGGGAACTCTGCTCAATGTTATGTGGCAGCTTGGATGGGAGGGGAGTTTGGGGGAGAATGGATACATGTATATGTATGGCTGAGTTGCTTTGCTGTGCACTTGAAACGATCACAACATTGATAATTGGCTATACCTCAGTACAAAATAAAAAGTTTTAAAAAATAAAATAAAATGTCTGCATTTTTTATGTTAAAAAAATATTCCCAATGTATGCGGCACCCTCTCGACAAAAATATTCTTTCTTGGTCTACCAAGGTTACTTACTATCATACCTATTTAAAATGACAGATTAATCTTTCTCTTTGACACTGTTTTTTTAGAAATCCCCCGCCAGAATATTTTTAATCAATTTCTTAGGAGAATACTAAAAATATAAAAGAAAGGTAATGAGAAATGCTATCAAGTCCACCAAACATAGTAGTGTCCCTAAAAGAACAGACTTAAGAAACTTTTCAACAAATTTGAAGGAAGCAATTCCACTCTCTGTAAGAGTTGTAACATCATTAATCCACGGTATGTACCCAAGATTCAGCTTTTATTTATATTACCTGAGATCGCTGATACCAAGCCAGCACATAGATAAAATTTATATCTCTGATTATAAAAAAGAAAATAAGTGACCTCCTTTGTGGTAGCAAGAATATGTGCTACCTACTGGGATAATTTAAGGTCAACATTAATGTGGGTCAGCTGTTTTTATGTGTGAGCTGACCCAATAATTGCTTAATTGATATCACATGAAGGGCTCCAGAAATCATTACCACCCTCCACCCAATGCCAATATCTAGGTGCCTATTTGTCCTGACAAGAATAAATCATATTAATAGTTTTTAAAAGAGAACCAAAAAAAATCTTCATTACAATGCCACGTAAGATCTAAGAGAAAGAGTGCAAACACATTAAAAGTTCTCCTTTGTCCCAATCAAAATCCCAGCAAATTATTTTGTGAATATCAACAAACTGATTCTGAAGCTTACATGGAAAGGCAAAAATAAACATTATAACCAACACAACATTGCAGGAGAACAACAAAGGCAGAGGACTGACACTACCCAACTTCAAGACTAACTATAAAGCTACAGTAATCAAGGCAGTGTGGTATTGGCAAAAGAATAGACAAAGACATCAGTGAAAGAGAACAGAGAGCCCAGAAATAGACCCAGACAAGTGTAATCAATGTGATCTTTGAAAAATGAGCAAAAGCAATACAATGGAGCAAAGACAGTTTCTTCAACAAATAGTGCTGGAACAACTGGACATCCACATGGAAAAAAATAAATCTAGACACAGACCTGAAACTCTTCACAAAAATTAACTCACAATGGATCATAGACCTAAATGTAAAAAGCAAAATTATAAAACTTCTAGAAGAAAACACAAGAGAAAAGCTAGATGACCTTGGGGATGGCAGTGACTTTTTAGATACAACACCAAAGGCATAATCCATGAAAGAAATAATTGATAAGTTGAACTTCACTAAAATTAAAACCTTCTGCTCTGTGAAAGAAAATGTCAAGAGAATAAGAAGACAAGCCAGAGTCTGGGAGAAAACATTTGCAAAAGACACATCTGATAAAGGACTGTTATCCAAAATATACAAAGAACTCTAAAAGCTCAACAGCAAGAAGACAGACAATCTGGTTAAAAATGGGCCAAACAGGTACATGAACATATGCTCAACATCACTAATCATCAGGGAACTACAAATCAACACCACAATAAGATATCACCTCACACCTGACAGAATGGCTATTATCAAAGAAACCAAGAGATAACAAGTGTTGGAAAGGATGTGGATAAAAGGGAATCCTTGTTGCTGGGAATGTGCATAGGTGCAGCCACTATGGAAAACAGTATGGAGCTTCTGCAAAAATTTAAAAACTGAACTACCATGTGATCCAACAATTCCACTTCTGGGTATTTATCCAAAGGAAAAAAACCATTAACTCAAAGAGATTATATGCACTCCCATATTCAAGGCAGCATTATTTACAATAGCCAAGATAAGGAAACAACCCAAGTGTCCATCAATGGATGAATGAAGAAAGAAACTGTGGTACATACATACAGTGGAATATTATTCAGCCATAAAAAAGAATGAAATCTTGCCACTTGTGACAACACGGATGGACCTAGAGGGCATTATGCTAAGTAAAATAAGTCAGACAGATAAAGACAAATACTGTATGATATTACTTATATGTGGAATTTAAAAAAAACCTAAACCCATAGATACAGAAAACAGATTAGCAGTTGCCAGAGGCAGGGGGCTGGGGGTAGGTGAAATGGGTTAAGGGAGTCAAAAGGCATAAACTTCCAGCTATAAATAAGTCATGGGCATGTAATGTACTGCCTGGCAATTATAGTTAACAATACTATACTGCACATTTGAAAGTTGCTGAGACAGTAAATCATAGAAGTTCTCATCATGAGAAAAACAATCCTGTAACAATGTGTGGTGATGTATGTTAATTAGACTTATTGTGGTGATCATTTTGCAATATATACAAATATCAAATCATTATGCTGCCTAACTGAAACTAATATAATGTTATATGTCAATTATACCTCAATTTATAGAAATGAGCTGACGACCTTCATAAATACCTCATCAAAGATATACAGATGGCAAATAAGCATATGAAGAAAGGCTCCACATCATATGTCATCAGGAAAATGTAAATTAAAACAATGATATATCATTATACAACTATTAGAATGGCAAAAACTGGAGCACTGACAACACCAAATGTTGGTGAGAATGTGGAGCAACAGGAACTCCCATTCATTGCTGATGGGAAAAACGAAATAGTATGGCCACTTTGGAAGACAGTTTGGCAGTCTTACAAAGCTAAACATAGTCTTACCATATGATCCAGCAATCATGCTCCTTGGTATTTACCCAAAAGAGCTGAAAACTTATGTCCACACAGAAACCCGCAGAGGGATGTTATAGCACACTTACTCATAATTGCCAAAACTTGGAAACAACCCAAACATCCTTCATTAGGTGAAGAGGTAAACTGTGGTACATCCAGATTATGCAATATTATTCAGGGCTAAAATAAAATGAGTTATCAAGCCATGAAAAGACATGAAAGAACCTTAAATGCATATTACTAAATGAAAGAAGACAATCTGAAATGGCTACCTACTGTATGATTCTAACTATGTAACATTCTAGAAAAGGCAAAACTATGGAGACAATAAAAACATCAGTGGTTGCCAGGGGTTGGGAGAGGGGAGAAAGGGATGAATAGGTGGAGCACAGAGTACTTTTAAGGCAGTGAAAATACTCTGTATGATACCACAGTGATGGGTATGTGTCATTACACATTTGTCCAAACCCACAGAATGTACAGCACCAAGAGTGAACTGTAATGTAAACTATGGACTTTGGGTGATTACAGTGTGTCCACATAGGTTCATCAATTGTTAACAAATGTACTGCTCTGGTGAGGGATGCTGATAATGGGGGATGTTATGCATGTGTAAGGGTAGAGGGTACATGGGAGATCTCTGTACCTTCCTCTCAATTTTGCTGTGAACCTGAAACTGATCTAAAAATAATAGTCTTAATTAGAAAAAAAATATCCTCACTTGCTGACATCCCAAGTATCAAAAAACTTGAGCTGGTATCTGAACCAAGGCTTCTTAAGCACCTTCCCATCACCTGCACAATTTCACCCTTCTCATTCCTGCAGCATAATGTATCCTCCTTAGAAGCAAAATCCTTTTTAGCTGACCTTACGTTTTCTTTCACCTACATAGACTAAAAGAAACACTAAATATAGATTTACAGGCTATTCAGAAAGTTGAGGTGGCACGCTCAGCTTCTTTGCACACCACCTGCAACTCATCGGAGATGAGGGACAGGTCAAGAACTGCCCCCAAGTACACATTTAAACTGACACCGTCCTCGGACACTTGTCTGCCAACACTGTGGAAAACAGAGTTGCTGTAAAGAAAGCTCCCCTCTTCTTGTCAAATACCAGAACTCTCCCCCACCCCCAACACACACACACCAGAAAATGTTAGAATTAAAACAACAGAACCATATTTTAAATATTTTCTAGAATATAAAGTCCAAAGAGGAAAGAATCCTGCCTTTGTAAGTTTTATTCTTGATTTAGTAGCACAGAATAAATGTTTAAAATGATGATGTTTTATGCACAAAAGGACAACCCCCAGGGGTTCTGGAGAGCACTATACTCCAACACTCCACCCTCACCATTTTTAAGTTGGAGGGGTAGGAGTTGATTGCAATTAGACTGAATATCAATAGTAGCCTTGAGGGGAACCAAAGAGGAGATAAGGTCCAAAAGGCAGTGACCTGCAACCTCAGTGGGCAGAGGCATGACGCGGGTGGCCCCAGCCAAAGCTGTCATGATGACTAAGGGTTCTGAGCCCCTTGAGTCTTCTGTTAACACAGCTGGTACCATCAGAGTCTTCCCTTCCCTCCACTGTTCCCCGAGTCACCGCCTGAAGCCAGCCCCCTCACACATCCCTGTAGGAACCTCCAAATCACATGGCTGAGGATGATTTCTATGACTGGTACCCTCAAGACTGCCCTTCATATGGTCATATCAGAGGTGGGACACGACATATGCCCTGGATGTTTGTAGGCCAAAAACAGTCTACCAAAGAACTCTTTCCAGACATACACAATAGCCTTTTAGATAGACTTCTCTGTTTCAGTCTGTAACATGAGTTTTCTGAGTTCACACTATGGTCCACATTGTTCTTTACACAATTTCTGCTGTCATGCTGTCATTTCTCATTGGAAACCTTGATGATGCGATAGAACTATCAGTGGTGATGTGGCAGAACTCCTAATATGTGTGCAAGGAGGGAAAAATATGATATACATATGACTTTGAAATCCAATTCTGCCATTTTCTATCTGCACAGGCTTGTTCACAATCTCTCCAAATCTAAATTTCCCATCAATGGGCCAGCTGCGAGGATAATACACCTTGCATTGCTGCTGTAAACGTAAGAGATAAGGTATGGAACATGGCACACATTGTGCCTGGAATGTAGCAGGCTATCAAAATAGGATAATCATTTTATTAGTACATTTTCATCCACCAGAGGGCAGACAGCAGAAGCAAGAAGAACTACAATCCTGCAGCCTGTGGAACAAAAACCACATTCACAGAAAGATAGACAAAATGAAAAGGCAGAGAACTATGTACCAGATGAAGTAACAAGATAAAACCCCCAAAAAACAACTAAATGAAGTGGAGATTTGCAACCTTCCAGAAAAAGAATTCAGAATAATGATAGTGAAGACGATCCAGGACCTCAGAAAAAGAATGGAGGCAAAGATCAAGAAGATGCAAAAAATGTTTAACAAAGACACAGAATTAAAGAACAAACACCTAGAAGAATTAAAGAACAAACAAACAGGATGAACAATACAATAACTGAAATGAAAAATACACTAGAAGGAATAGCAGAATAACTGAGGCAGAAGAACAGATGAGCAAAATAACTGAGGCAGAAGAACGGTTAAGTGACCTGGAAAACAGAATGGTAGAACTCACTGCCACAGAACAGAATAAAGAAAAAAGAATCAAAAGAAATGAAGACAGCCTAAGAGACCTCTGGGACAACACTAAACACACTAACATTCACATTATAGGGGTCCCAGAAGGTAGAAGAGAGAGAGAAAGGACCCAAGAAAATATTTGAAGAGATGATAGTCAAAAACTTCCCTAACATACGAAAGGAAACAGCCACCCAAGTCCAGGAAGCACAGACAGTGTTACAGGATAAACCCAAGGAGAAAGATGCCAAGACACACAGTAATCAAATTGGCAAAAACTAAAGACAAAATTATTAAAGGGAAAAATGACAAATAACATACAAGGGAGCTCCCATAAGGTCAACAGCTGATTTCTCAGCAGAAACTACAAGCCACAAGGGAGTGGCATAATATATTTAAAGTGATGAAAGGAAAGAACCTACAACCAAGATTACTCTACCCTGCAAGGATCTCATTCAGATTCATTGGAGAAATCAAAAGCTTTATTGACAATCAAAAGCTAAGAGAATTCAGCACCACCAAACCAGCTCTACAACAAATGCTAAAGGTACTTCTCTAAGTGGGAAACACAAGAGAAGAAAAGGACCTACAAAAACAAACCCAAAATAATTAAGAAAATGGTAATAGGAACATACATATCGATAATTACCTTAAATGTGAATGGATTAAATGCTCCAACCAAAAGACACAGGCTTGCTGAATGGATATAAAAACAAGACCCGTATATATGCTGTCTACAAGAGACCCACTTCAGACCTAGGCACACATACAGACTGAAAGTGAGGGGATGGAAAAAGATATTCCATGCAAATGGAAATCAAAAGAAAGCTGGAGCAGCAATACTCAGATCAGATAAAATAAACTTTAAAATAAAGAATGTTACAAGAGACAAGGAAGGACACTACATAATGATCAAGGGATCAATCTAAGAAGAAGATATAACAATTATAAACATATATGCAGCCAACATAGGAGCACCTCAATACACAAGGCAAATGCTAACATCTATAAAAGAGGAAATCAACAGTAACAGAATCATAGTGGGGGACTTTAACACCTCACATACACCAATGGACAGATCATCCAGACAGAAAATTAATAAGGAAACACAAGCCTTAAATGACACAATAGGCCAGACAGATTTAATTGATATTTATAGGACACTCCATCCAAAAACAGCAGATTACACTTTCTTCTCAAATGCACACGGAACATTCTCCAGGATGGATCACATCTTGGGTCACAAATCAAACCTCGGTAAATTTAAGAAAACTGAAATCATATCAAGCATCTTTTCCAACCACAAGGCTATGAGATTAGAAATAAATTACAGGGAAAAAATGTAAAAAACACAAACATATGGAGGCTAAACAATAAGTTACTAAATAACCAAGAGATCTCTGAAGAAATCAAAGAGGAAGTCAAAAAATACCTAGAAACAAATGACAATGAAAACACAATGATCCAAAACCTATGGGATGCAGCAAAAGCAGTTCTAAGAGGGAAGTTTATAGCAATACAATCCTACCTCAAGAAACAAGAAAAATCTCAAATAAACAATCTAACCTTACACCTAAAGGAACTAGAGAAAGAAGAAAAAACAAAACCCAAAGTTAGTAGAAGGAAAGAAATCATAAAGATCAGAGCAGAAATAAATGAAATAGAAACAAAGAAAACAATAGCAAAGATCAATAAAACTAAAAGCTGGTTCTTTGAGAAGGTAAACAAAATTGAGAAACCTTTAGCCAGACTCATCAAGAAAAAGAGGGAGAGGACTCAAATCAGTAAAATTAGAAAAGAAAAAGGAGAAGTTACCACAGACACCACAGAAATACAAAGCATCATAAGAGACTACTACAAGTAACTCTATCCAATCAAATGGACAACCTGGAAGAAATGGACAAATTCTCAGAAAGATATAACCTTCCAAGACTGAACCAGGAAGAAACAGAAAATATGAATAGACTAATCACAAGTAATTAAATTGAAACTGTGACTAAAAATCTTCCAACAAATAAAAGTCCAGGACCTGATGGTTTCACAGGTGAATTCTATCAAACATTTAGAGGAACTAACACCCATCCTTCTCAAACTCTTCCCCAAAATTGCAGAGGAAGGAACACCCCCAAACTCATTCTACGAGGCCACCATCACCCTGATACCAAAACCAGACAAAGATACTACAAAAAATGAAAATTACAGACCAATATCAGTGACGAACATAGATGCAAAAATCCTCAACAAAATACTAGCAAACAGAATCCAACAACCCATTAAAAGGATCATACACCATGATCAAGTGGGATTTATCCCAGGGCTGTAAGGATTCCTCAATATACGCAAATCAATCAATATGATACACCATATTAACAAACTGAAGAATAAAAACCGAATGATCATCTCAATAGATGCAGAAAAAGCTTCTGACAAAATTCGACACCCATTTATGATAAAAATTCTCCAGAAAGTGGGCATAGAGGGAACCTACATCAACATCATAAAGGCCATATATGACAAACCCACAGCAAACATCATTCTCAATGGTGAAAAACTGAAAGCATTTCCTCTAAGATCAGGAACAAGACAAGGATGTCTAATCTCACCACTATTCTTCAACATATTTTTGGAAGTCCTAGCCACGGCAATCAGAGAAGAAAAAGAAATAAAAGGAATACAAAATGGAAAAGAAGAAGTAAAACTGTCACTGTTTGCAGATGACATGATACTATATATAGATAATCCTAAAGATGCCACCAGAAAACTACTAGAGCTAATCAATGAATTTGGTAAAGTTGCAGGGTACAAAATTAATGCACAGAAATCTCTTGCATTCCTATACGCTAACAATGAAAGATCAGAAAGAGAAATTAAGGAAACAATTCCATTCACCACTGCAACAAAATGAATAAAATAACTAGGAATAAACCTACCTAAGGAGGTAAAAGACCTGTACTCAGAAAACTGTAAGACACTGATGAAAGAAATTAAAGATAATACAAACAGATGGAGAGATATACCATGTCCTTGGATTAGAAGAATCAATATAGTGAAAATGACTATACTACCCAAAGCAATCTACAATTCAGTGCAATCCCTATCAAATTACCAGTGGCACTTTTTACAGAACTAGAACAAAAAATCTTAAAATTTGTATGGAGACACAAAAGACCCCGAATAGCCAAAGCAGTCTTGAGGGTAAAAAAACAGAGCTGGAGGAATCAGACTCCCTGACTTCACACTATACTACAAAGCTACAGTAATCAAGACAATATGGTACTGGCACAAAAACAGAAATACAGATCAACGGAACAGGAGAGAAAGCCCAGAGATAAACCCACACACCTGTGGTCAACTAATCTATGACAAAGGAGGCAAGGATATACAATAGAGGAAAGACAGTCTCTTCAATAAGTGGTGCTGGGAAAACTGGACAGCTACATGTAAAAGAATGAAATTAGGACACTCTCTAACACCGTACACGAAAATAACCTCAAAATGGATTAGAGACCTAAATGTAAGACCGGACACTATAAAACTCTTAGAGGAAAACATAGGAAGAACACTCTGACATAAATCACAGCATGATCTTTTTTGACCCACCTCCTAGAGTAATGGAAATAAAAACAAAAATAAACAAATCAGACCTAATGAAACTTCAAAGCTTTTGCACAGCAAATGAAACCATAAACAAGATGAAAAGACAACCCTCAGAATGCGAGAAAACATTTGCAAATGAATCAAAAGCCAAAGGATTAATCTCCAAAGTATATAAACAGCTCATGCAGCTCAATATTAAAAAAACAAACAACCCAATTAAAAAATAGGCAGAAGACCTAAACAGACATTTCTCCAAAGAAGCCATATAGATGGCCAAGAGGCACATGAAAAGCTGCTCAACAACACTAATTATTAGAGAAATGTAAATCAAAACTACAATGAGGTGTCACCTCACACCAGTCAGAATGCGCATCATCAGAAAATCTACAAAAAATAAATGCTGGAAAGAGTGTGGAGGAAAGGGAACCCTCTTCCACTGTTGGTGGGAATGTAAACTGATACAGCCACTATGGAGAACAGTATGGAGGTTCCTTAAAAAACTAAAAATAGAATTACCATATGACCCAGCAATCCCACTACTGGGTATATACTCAGAGAAAACCATAATTCAAAAAGATACACGCACCCCAATGTTCACTGCAGCACTATTTACAATAGCCAGGTCATGGAAGCAACCTAAATGCCCATCGTCAGACGAATGTTTAAAGAAGATGTGGTACATATGTACAATGGAATATTACTCAGCCATAGAAAGGAACAAAATTGGGTCATTTGTAGAGACGTGGACAGACCTAGAGACTGTCATACAGAGTGAAGTAAGTCAGAAAGAGAAAAACAAATATCGTATATTAATGCATATATGTGGAATCTAGAAAAATGGTACAGATGAACCAGTTTGCAAGGCAGAAATAGAGACACAGATTTAGAGAACAAACGTATGGACACTAAAGGTGGAAACCAGGGGGGTGAGGGGGGTGTTGATGGTGGTAGGATGAATTGGGAGATTAGGATTGACATATATACACTAATATGTATAAAATAGATAACTAATAAGAACCTGCTGTATAAAAAATAAATAAATTAAAAAGAAAAAAGTAAACTCACCCATATTTATCATCATATAAAACATAAGATGCACTAAATACTCCAATAAAAAGTCAGAGATTGTTAATTTGGATAAAAAACATGAATCAACAATGATGTCAACAAAAAAATCCTTCAAATATAAAGACACAGAAAGGTTAAAGGTAAAAGGATGGAAGAGGATGTATCATGCTAACACTAATCAAAAGAAAACTAGAGAATCAATACCAGACAAAGCAGGTTTCAGGAAAAAAAATATTACCTGCCATAAAAAGGGACATTTTACAATTATAAGTGAGTCAGTTCATCAGGAGGATATAAAAATCCTAAATGTGTATGCACCTAATAATAAGAGCTTCAAAGTACCTGAAGCAAAAACCAATAAAACTGAAAGTGTAACAGATAATCCACAATTACAGTTTGAGATTTCAAGGCCACTTTTATAGTTGACAGAACAAGGAGAGAAAAATTCAGTAAGAACATGTAAGACGTGAACACTAGTAACCAAAACCACCTAACTGATAATTATAGAACGCTCCACCCAACAACAGAAACACACACATTCTTTTTAGTGTACAGAAAACCTTTACAAAACGAGATCATATTCTGAGCCATAAAACAAGTCTCGGTAAATTTTAAATTATTACATTCATCCAGTGCATTGATTGAAGCACAATGGAGTCAAGTAAGAAATCAATAACAGAAAGATATCTTTCAAAGATAATCATTTTAACAGCATAACATGTGAAAGAGTTAGGTACATTTCAACAAAATGTATGCAACACCTAAACACTAATAACTGCAAAATTTCCTAAAAGAAATTAAATAAGACCTGAATAGAGGTAATAAGCTATACTCATTGATCGAGAGACTCAATATTGTTCAGACGTCAATTCTCCATCAATTGCTGTATAAATCCAAAACTACAAAGTTTTGCAATCCAAACCTCACCAGGCCTTTTCATAGAAATTGTCAAGTTAATTCTAAAATGCATATGAACATGTAAAGGAATTAAGACAGCTGAAACAATTTTTTAAAAAAGAACAAAGTTGGAAAACTTATACTACCTGATTTTTAAGACTCATATAAAGCCACAGAAATAGAGACAGTGTGGTATATGTATAAAGACAGACATACAGATCAATGAAACAAAACAAAATCCAGAAACAGACTTACAAACATATGGCCAACTGATTTTCAACAAAGGTACCAAGACAATTCAACACAGAGAGAATAATCTTTTCAAGAAATGGTGCTTAGGACAATGGTATGTATAAAAAAGAACACCAACCCTTATCTCATACCATATATAAAAATGAACTCAAAGTGGATCATAGACCTGTTATAAGAGCTAAAATTATAAAGTGTTTAAGAAGAAAATATAGAACTTCTCAGTAACCTTGGATTAGGCAAAGATTCTTAAATAGGACATGAAAAGCACAATACATTCCCTAAAAAGGATAAATTGGACTTCATCAAAATGTAAAACTTTTGCTCTTCTTAAGATACTGTTAAGGCAAAAAAAGCAAACTACAGTCTGGGAGAAAATATTTGCAAAAATATATACATAATACATATAAAGAAAGTGTATCCAGAATTCAAAAATAACTCCAACAATTTAGTAAGACAAAATAAAATAAAATAAAAAACAGCCAAAAAGAATCAAAGCATTACTTTACAAATGATATACAGATGGCCAATAAACATGTGAAAAGATACTCAATATTATTAGCCATCAGGGAAATGCAAATTAAAGTCACAATGAGATACTACTACTCATCCACTAAAATTAAAATTTAAAAGATAAACAGTATCAAGTGCCGGTGAGGATGTGAGGCAAGTGGAACTCCCGTTGCTGGTGGGAATGCAAAAATGGCATAGCTGGTTTGTAAAAAGTTTGGACATCTCTAATAAAAGTTTTTCTTATGAAAGTTGGCTATATTCTTACCACGTAACCCTGCAATCTCATTCCTAGCTAGAATTGAAAACGAGTGAAATGAAAGCATATGCTCACATGAAAACCCACACATGAATGTTTGCAGTTGCTTTATTCATAAATGCCCCAAACTAGAAACAACTGAAATACCTTCAACTGGTGAATGGCTCAATAAGCTGTGGTATATCCACCCAATGGAAGAGTACTCAGCCGTACAAAGGAATGAATACTGTCACGTGCAACAACACAGATGAATCTAAGGTGCGTTATGCTAAGTGAAAGAAGCCAGAGTCAAAAGGCTGCACACTGCGTGATCTCATCTTTCTGACATTCTGGGAAAGGCAAAACCATCAGTACTGAAACAGATCAGTGGGTGCCAGGGGCTGAGGATGAGGACAGGAGTTATAAAGGGGCATGAGAGCATATGAAGGATAATGGAACTGTTCCCAATTTTGACTGTGGTGGTGGTTATATGACTCTATGTGTTGATTAAAACTCACAGACCTGTACACACAAAAAAAGAGTGAATTTTCCTGTATGTAAATTATACCTCAATTAAAAAAATACTAATGAGAACAATTTCTTCCCCATGATGAGGAGCTATTGAGAGGTTTATCCAACACGTGGACTTGCTGAATGGACTGGCACGCTATCACTCTTTGCAATTAGCATGGTAGCTAGTAATGAGGATGACTTTCTCAGCTCCTCTCTCTGTTCTAAGATACACATCTCAACTGTGATATCTGCAATCTCTCCCAGCTGCAGGCCTCAGATTCTCAAGTGCTTTCCTTCTGAATCATATTTTTTCTCTTGTGCTCAACATCAAAATTTGAAAATAATTTCCAGTGAAAGAGACTGGGGTAGTTTCTGAGCACGAATAAAGCCAAATCATTTTAATTCTCCTCCTCAGTGCATCAGACACGTATCACTTGCTCCAATCTGCTCAAAGACTGCAAACTAAATTGGTACCCAGTACTTGACTGACAAGTGATTACCGTCACTCTGTTGTTGAAATCTATTTCCAAGGGGCACTGTACTCACTGTGGTTTGTTTTGCTCACTCGTTTTGCCTTGTATTGTTTGTAGTTGTCTATCTGCTGTTTTATATCATAAATTGCTCTCTACTCAATGGAAACTGTGGTTGTTTCCTCCTTAAATTTTGATTCCTGTATTTGTTCAGGTAGGAATATAAGGAGTTCTCAATATCCCTGACTGTTTGCTCAGGACCACTATATGTCATTTTGTGCAAAGATGATTGAGGAGTGCAATTTGAGCAGTGATCAAAGAAGCAGACGTTCCAAACACAAGTCCTGGTGCAAAGAAGTATCAACAGAAGTACGGCTATCATTGGAAAATTATTCTTATGACAAAGAAGAAATAAATAAGTTTCAAACATGTCAAAAGCATAGATTTTCAAATAATCATGCTCTTGTCTGGCAGAAAAACAAGGAGGCTAGGAAATGAGCCTTAAAATGAGCCTTGAATCTTAAAATTATTATGTTCATGTAATTTATTATCTTCTATTTAAGAGAGTTTTACATAAAACTTAAAAGTACGACTAACTAGAATTAATTTTCACTTGTTTGACGAACACACCTTCTCATGATAATATATATTTTTGTTTCTAGGCTGACGTTCCAGGTTGGGAGTTGATTCAAGCAGAAATAAAGGTCACTTTCCTGTTTTGAAGGCAATGTTCACCAACGTAGATCAGCAGCATAAATGTTGCCATTAATCTAACTGGTGAAATAAATCATAATTGTAGATATCACTTTACCTCTTTTATAAGCAATAAGGACACACCCAGATCAGAAGGTTCCAAAGGCTGAGAAAAACCCCACGGTACCAGGTCACTAAATAGCAATAGCAGGAATGCATCCTTCCATCTGTTTCGGTAACACTTCATACTTTCCAAAGTGCTTTCAGAAACATTCTCTCATTTGGTCCTCAAAGAAATCTTACGAGGTAAAATAAGTATTATTCTTCCATATTACAAGTAAGAACAATGAGATACAAAAGGCTACATAAATTGCCTAACAATACCACACAGAAGTGATGGGAATCCATAGCTCCCACTCGAAATCAGGAAGATGAGTTCATCCAGGACACCCACACCCCGGCAGATACTCCACAGCTCCCTGGTGCACCCTCGTCCTGGGGAAATGAAGGTATACATGTGAGAAACACCACATCATTTAATGATTGGTTGACTGGAAAAGAGAAAGATCCAGAAGGTTTCGCTAGCAGATTGAAATTTTTATTTTACTTTTTTTGAAATTTTTAGACTAAATGGATGTTGATTAATGTAGTACAATCCCTTCCTTCTTTCCGTCTTCCTTCTCCCTTGCTCTCCTCCTTCCTTCCTTCCTTCCATCCACACAGTCACTGAGCACCCCCTATTTGTGATCAGCATTGTTGCTGTGAAAACAGAAATGAATCCAGCATGGGCCCTGCCTTCAGGAAACCTGTAACTGGGTAGAGGTAGAAGTGTGTGTTAATAAATAAGGGCTCGTGAATGCTCTGACAGAAAGATGTACAATACAGAGTGGATCCATAAAGAAAAGAGGGATCAGTTCTACTGAGGAGAAAATATCAAAAGAAAGTTTCATGCTGGAGGTGATGCTTGAGCTGGATCTTGTGAAATGAGTGTTCCTCAGGCATGACAGGGAAGGAAGACCAGGCTGGCCTGTCTGGGAAACTGCAGAACTCGGTCTAGTATAAGGTGACTGAGGAGGTGGCAGGGAGGGAGAATGATGAGGCTGGGAATGTACACAGGAGAGACCACGAAGGCTCCTGTAGGACACGCTGTGGAGTTTGTACATGTCTTGTTTCTAGAGCATCTAGTATCCTCAAATTACACTTCTAGATTCTGAGATATACACAAATTACTAAGGCTTGTCTTCAAGGAATTGCTTATTTCGACTCATGAGGTATAATGTTAAAGAAAATTAGATTTTCACAACCCCGCTAATGCTTCCCAGTCATCAAGCTTAGTGACAGGGACGAAATCTAAGCATAACTACAATGTGATCAAGAACATCACAAATACTTGAAATATCACACACCGGTTGAAAGAAATCCGATTTTTTTTAAAGTATTCAAAATGTAGCTCACTTTACCTCAGCTGGCTGCCCAATCCAAAAGCAAACGCTTTGGGGATGAGCGTGCAGAGGACGTTTTACGTTATAAAATTTACCATCTAGTTACTCAACTAGCGAACGCATAAAGTAGGTTAAACTGCCTCTCTTCATTTCCCTTCATGGCTTCCAAGACCTAATTTTTAAAGTCTGGCCATGAAAATCCAGGTGCACAGGACGATTTGGTCAATGTATTTGGCTTGTGAGTACTGAGAAAACTGTGGACCCCGTCGAATGGGTATCACACCAGCAACGATGGTGGGTCAAATAAAGAGTGTTCCGTGCTAAAGAAAACCTGAAGATGAAGATTAAGCGTTAAAATAAAATCAGGAGAAAACTGATCATTTACAGCCATCCTTGGCTATTCTTCCGGGCATATAATAAAAACGCATAAAGAAACCGAGCACGCGTTCAAGCACTGAGTTCCGAGCACTCGAACTGTTTCCCCAACTGTAAAATGCGGCAAGTCATCCTGCTCTGCTGTCCCCACAGAACTTTTGAGAGGCTCTGAGGGGGAGGGTGTGAGTCCGCAGAGAGGGGAGAGGCGCTGCCCCAGCACCCTGGCCACTACAGTCCTCACCAACCCCCCGTCGCCTGAGCCCCCATGGCCCTTGCCTGTGCCACCCACTGTGCTCAGTACACACGGTCTTATTAAAAAAAAAAAAAAAAATGAAGCTTGGTGAACTCCTAAATGTATTGCTTTCGCCTCGGGAAGAATGACAGAGAAAAGTAATTGTTTAGGATATACTTTCCTTTTCTCGATGACCTAAGACTATCAATTTACTAGAGGCTTCCACAAAGCATTCAGACAAAAATCAAATGATGTTTTTTAAGTTCTCTCTGGTGATATCCTCTGTTCATTCAAGTTCTCTGAATATGTGAATTCCTCCAATAGGAGATTAAACGAGCATTTGAACTTATTGAGTAATTAATTGCTGGTGGTCTGTAAGTGTAAATTCATTTCTTCCAGCAGTGGATGTTTGCTTCTCAAGCTCTTGATGTCTAAATAGGGAAGAATTGCTCCCAGTCAAAGGAATTTCAGGAATCGGGTAGAAACACACACATGTGGTACGGGGTGGACAAAGGACAATCACTACTGCACTGGGCTTCCTCTCCAGGCCCCCTGAAGGCAAGATTGATGTCCCTGGGGAAAGCAAGGCACCAAAAAGATGGTTAGAAGGAGATGAGAGATGATCTCCACGGTGTCCACTGCTCCTCTCTGAGGATGAAACCAGAGCTGCCGCCATCACCGCTGCTTAGAGACTCTTCCCAGGAGCCTTAGAGGCTGAATAGCCACATTCGTTCCTTCATCACCAACTTCTTCTAAGACCTAGTTAAGTCCTGCATATCAAGTCCCCAGACTCTGCATACTTATGTTTCCATGACACGTAGCACATAACTTTAGTTGTAATAGTTATATTTATGGATCCTTTTAATAATAATAAACCTACGATTAACTGCCTATTATGTGCCTTTTTTCTTTACACATTTAAATCAAAAGCTTACTATTATCATTGCTATTTTACCTACGAGAAAGCCAACAGTTAGAAAAGCCATGAGACTTGCCCGCGTCTACACAACTAAAGAATGGCCAAGTTGAGACTCAAACCACACTTCTGCCATTATACCACCATGCTTCTTTATATCTAGCAACTGGAAATTATTCTTATGTTCTATGATATTCTTAGCTCTAAAATGAGACTTCCAACCAGAAAATATTTATAATGCTTCCTGTTTAGTTAAAGAGTCAGAATATCTGGACTAGAATCCTAGCTCCCCCGTTCACTAGCTCTGTATCTCTGTGAAATTTGCTCAACCGCCTCTAAGGGTCACTTTCTTTATTTGTAAACCAGGGATAACAGTAGTGCTATACTAAAGGGCTGTTGTGAAAATTAAGTAAGATAACAACACAAAGCACTTAGCACAGTGCTCCCCTTACAGTAAATATTCAACAAAATTACTACTATTATTACTGTTTTGATTTAAATGAAAGGGATACTATGACCCTCTTTTAATTTATAAGGCTACAAGGCTATTTGTTTATGAGCTCCCTGCTACAGGGCTCTGTAAGCAAACATGATATGGGCAACCTATTCACTTTATACAATTGGAGTAACTGCAAACAAGAAATGTATGCATTGTTCTATACAGTTTACATTTACATTCTTTTGCAACTAAATGATGTTCCTTCTCAGGTAAAGAGAAGAGCTACTGCTAATTAATCTTGTAAAAGGCCTCCAAGCAGACATATGAACAGACAGTACTCAAAACAGTGAGATACAGATGGTTTTCGGTTTCTAGATGCACCAAACTGAAAGGTGAAGCATTGAAAATAGTGATTTTTCTGTACTTGAAAATCACAATAGATAAAAACAATCATATCAAGTTTAGTATATACGCAACTTCCCAGGAACATATCAACTTTAGAACGTGCGTTACGCACATGTGGTAAATGTCACAATCCTTCGTAGCCTCAGGTTTGCTCTTGTCTTCCTAGTAGAGCCATTACATACTTTCAGTCACAGGGCTTCTTTCCATCCATTCATCCATTTGTTGTCCAATACGCAAAAGACTTGAGATAATTAATGGCAAGGAAAAAAAATACAGTAAAAGGTACACTACAAGTAAAAAGTAAAAATCAGGATGAAGAAAAAACATAAATTACAGTAGCAAGTAAAGAACAGAGGGAAATATAGATCACAGAAGTGCAGGTCATGAGAGCCATGAAATGGAGTTGAGCTTCTTGATATTCGGAGTGAAAAGGGAAACATGGTGGTTCCTCCAGTCAAGAGTAGAAAGAGCAGGGACTTCCCTGGTGGTCCAGTGGGTAAGACTCCACGCTCCCAATGCAGGGGGCCTGGATTCATTCCCTGCTCGGGAACTAGATCCCACATGCCGCAACTAAGACCCGGTGCAGCCTAAATAAATAAATAATTAAATTTTAAAAAAAAAAGTAGGAAGAGCAAATCATGGTTCCTTTAGGATCAGAGTGACTGCTCCATTGCTGACACTCCCACAGGGCTCCAGGACACATCCACTTCCCCAAACCCCTTCCTCACGTACCCTCCAGCCTTTCTGGTAAAAGCAACCACTTCACTTCTCCCCTTCAGGTAACTGCCCATCTCATATTCTATATGGCTCCAGTGGGGCTGCTGATCTGCCAGAGCTACACTGGTTCACATGATACATGTATAAATTTTTTTAAAGTGCCTCTTCCTCAAGATACTTCATTTCTATCTCTTGGAAATTTTTCATAATATACTTTTGTTAGTATACAAGAGTACTTTATGCCATAATATATAAATTACAATGTCTCTGATATGTATGGTGCCCTCCAGGGTTGTGTAGTTTACAACCTGTACCTTCCCTCAGATTTTTTTAAATTTTTTTTTTAATTAATTAATTAATTTATTTATGGCTGTGTTGGGTCTTCGTTTCTGTGCGAGGGCTTCCTCCAGTTGCGGCAAGTGGGGGCCACTCTTCATCGCGGTGCGCGGACCTCTCACCATCGCGGCCCCTCTTGTTGCGGAGCACAGGCTCCAGACGCGCAGGCTCAGTAGTTGTGGCTCACGGGCCTCGTTGCTCTGCGGCCTGTGGGATCTTCCCAGACCAGGGCTCGAACCCGTGTCCCACGCATTGGCAGGCAGATTCTCAACCACTGCGCCACGAGGGAAGCCCTCTCAGATTTTACATATGGGAATTAGAAGAGAAGAACTCATTCTACTTGAACGCTGAACAGTAAAAATACTCCCCAGAGCTGCTGGAAGTCATATCCCCACCAGTGAGTAAAACCTGAGAAGGTGAGGACACAGAGGATGCCGGAAGCCACAGCCACCACCAGCAAGCAAAGCCTGAAGTGTGTTAAATTGATCTGGGTGAAGGGTTTCCCTAGAAACATCTTATTAACAATTAATTTGAATTATTGTAGCATATGTAATTAAAAAAAAAAAGTTCCTCCAAAACTTAATTAATTCCCTGTGTTAAATTCTCTCTGTTAAAATAACTGGTGTAACTCCGACTTTCTTGACTGGATCCTAACTGACACAAACTATTTCTCTATTTTTCCCCTCACAATGCTGCATTTACAGAGGACTAAGATATAAATGACAGAGGCAAAGGGTACAAAGTTAAGAGCAGCTATGACGCTAATTTTTTTTAAAATATTGCTAAAACCTGCATATTTCATGAACTTGCTTCCCTACAAAACAATTTGTTTACTATCTTTTAATTTAATATTCAAATTTCATATAGTTTTACATATACTTTTTAGGTTTTATAAAATCTAAAAATCTGTATATCTAATTTTACATTGAAGATTAAGTAAAGGATAGTGTATATTATACAGTAGTGGGTATACAATAGCATCACAATGAATTTTTATCTTAAATTTACTATACCCATATTATGGAAATTAAAATAGATGTAAATTTGGACAAAATGTTTTCATAAATATTTCATTCACAAAGACAATCATACAACAGGCAATATACCTTAGCTTGTTATCTCTAGGACTTACTGATACCAACTGCCTGCTGTTACTACAGAGTTCAGTAATCAACATTCTATGTGCTGCTTAGGTGATACAACAGTGTACCTAGACCCGAACCCAAAATGGTATGTTACATTTCTATTTTAAACAAAGTTTGTTGATCCTAAAGGTACTAATTTAAAATAGGCATTAACAGTCATTATAAAATATGAAATAATAATGAGGCATACACTTTTTTCATAAAAATTTTGGTCTTCCACTTAAAGAAAGAGTTTGATGGCTTACAACAGTTGAAAACGCTACCTTAAAATATCTTCTTTCAGGCAATCTATTAAGAAGTATTAAGGTAAAATCTGACTGTGATAACTTCTTTCTCTTTTAGGGCTCCATTTCAGTATTTTCGTTATTTAAAACGGGAGTTATGCAAACATAATTAGAATACTACTGGGTAAATATATCTTTACCATTTGGCTCCTAAAATCACCAAAAGAAAATGTGTTAAAATGAACACCCACTGTCCTAATTCTACCACCCTGGAGCCATAGAGAATAATTTCTTTCCCTTCCACATTAAAGAATCCTCCAAATATTTTAAGACAATTAATTTATCATCCTAGCTAAGCAGCTGCAGTCCTTCAGCCTTCTTCTTACCATGTGGTTTCCAGCCTCCTCACCATCCTGGCCTCCCTCCTCAGGACACATTCCTGATTGTCAGAATTCTAAATAAGGTCTGACTGCTATAGATCGAGATAGAAAGTTTTAGATTAATAGATCAACTGCTTGCCAGTTTATTAGTTATCATAAACATCAATCAAAACTCAAAAAGCTGAGCTTCACAGCTAACTTTAGCTGGATATTTTAAATGCTTAGAAAGTGTGAATTTTATTTTTGCTCTAACAGTCAGATGTGAGGTATCAAACTGAAACTTGGTGTAATTCTCATGGCAAATGCCAACACCAACTATCTAACCACAAATTTGGGGGGATGGGGGAGCAGAGACTGCTGAGACACGTTAAAAAAAAAAGTGAATCACCCTTTTCCATCAGATTCTTACCAACTGGGTGAGTTCTCTCCATGTACTCCAAGCACCCTGTTTTTACATCACTTTCTCCCGGCACTATAATTTTTCTGTATATATATCTGAGGTTTACAAATGACCTTGACTAAAGACCTAAGTTTTGGGGGGGCAGTGCGTAGAAACAGAAAATTATAAGCCTCAAATATCTTTGACTCAGCCTTTAGTAAAATTAACATCACTTATATCCTAGTTAGCATAGACTATACTTACTCTTTATATTTTCATTATATAGTTAAAACTATACTCATTCTTTATATTTTCATCATATAGTCCAGTTTTTGCCTACGACTATTTGTTAAGGGCAAAGAACGTTACTATACAACGGAAAGGCTGGTGTTAATAGTTCCAAGTTCTGTTAACTTGTACCTTTGACATTATAAATGTTTGTTAAGGGAAACTTTATTTGCTAAAATGTTTGTTGCAGAAACTGTTTGCCTGCATCAAGCTGTAACCGCTTCCTGTGATAAGAGCTTGAGGTAACTTCCACTCTGAGTGGTAATTAACTCACTTTCACTGGATTTGGCTGACTTAGCTCTGTTAACTTTCCTGGAATGAAGGGGTGTGGCTCTGCTTGTTAGACTGAGAGCATCAAGATCTTTCATCCCGGCTTTCTCCCTTCAGAGCATGATAAATACTGGGACCCAAAACATCTCTTTTTAAAAAGTCATGTAAATTAAAAAGAAATCCTCCAACAATAGGGACTATGTATCGTCATTCTATCTTTCTAACACTTGGCTCAGGGCTTTCCAAATGTGACACGCTCAACAATATTTATTAGTTGAAGTGAAGTGAATTACTCTTCATAACATCTCTCCCTTAAGGCTAAATTTCATTGCCACTAAAATGGAACATGAAAGTTGAGAAGAAATCAAAGACTTCTTACCTCTTCACTAGGTTTAGAAATATTTGCTCCAGAATGGATGTACCCTTAGACACACTGAGTGTCTTCTAGAATATATCCGAAGCCTTTTGGTTGCAGGTGACAAAAATTTAACCCAAGCAAGTTAAACAAAGAAAAGGAGGAGGATTTATTGCTTCATAAGATAAGGTCTCAGTCAGAGCTGAACTCAGAGGCTCAAACAATATCATCAGGACTGTCTCTTTCTCTCTCCTTCTCTGGCCTCCTTCTGTGCTTCATTCTCAGGAAGACTCCCCCTCACTCCCTACCAGCTAGCAATCTTATGCTTACATCCTTTCCACTCACAACCCGAAAGGAAGACAAATCCTCCATCAAATCTTAGGGAAGGCTAGGGTTAACTCCATATGGACCACATGTCTCTCCCAGGGCAGGGAAGCATGGCGTCATGATGGACAGAACCCCAAGGAGAAGAGGAGGGAAGCTACAAAGATAAATGTTGTAAGGCTGCTAAACAATTCAAGGTCTGAAATTCTAAGTCCCCTTTTTCCCCTCCTGGGCATGATGGAAATAAAACCATAGTCTGCCAGGTTGACTTCTAAGGTGACTATGGTTGTACAGTACATTCTCATTCATTACAGAGAAATTATATTTACTGGGTCTATTATTAGCCAATCACTGTGTCAGGCATTTTATAGACATTTGCTTATTTAATTCTCATGATAAGTAGACATTTAAAATGAGGGTACAGAGGCTTAGAGAAGTTACTTAGAATAATAAATACTAGAGCCAAGGATGCAAGCCGAGTCCATTTGCCTCCAAAATCCTCTGCTTTCGGCACTGAGAGTTCGGGGGCTCTTTTGAGTTTCTTTACTGTGGGCATCAGAAGTTGGTGGATGAAAGCTCAAAGATCTACATATTAGGCAGGGTCAACTTAGTTAAACAGAAGGCAACTATCTATAGGAAGTGACCTATCAGATGCCCTGAAAGAGTTTACTAGTTGCCTGAAATTCCTTCATTAGAGATTATTTTGGGCTAAGTCAATATGGAAGCTTAATTTATTATTTTACTACTTCCCAAGAAGTAGTAAGATCACTTCCCAAGATCACTTGGAATAATTCAGTCTTGTTAAATGCAAATGTCCCAGGAAGGGGTAACATTCGAGGCTTTCTTCTATTTACCGAAACCTTTATGTACATCAGATTCCCCACTCCTTTTTTCTCATGGCCCCCAAGCAAGAAGATACAGGGACAGGTAGCATCACATTGTTTGACAGGGCGTCTAGGCAGAGCTCACAACAGCCAAGGACTGCACTAGGGGCTGGGAAGAATCCTACAACCTTTGTACTCCCAGTGAAAATTACTCAGCATTTGATCATAGAATCAGCAACAAAAAATTCAGTTACCATATAGCCTATGAATTAACAAAGGGAACCAGGGAGGTAATATAGGCATAGTAACTATTAGCATTTGCTCTAATGCTCCAATACTTAATTTTTGAAACATAAACCTCTTGGGTATACATTATTTAATAAAGGAAAAATCTAATTTTTAGTGACTAGGGTTAACTGTTTGATATTGCACATTACTGTTGCTACCACAATGTTACCCACAGAAACCTTAGGCACAATGTAGTCTCAGGTTACACGGAGCACCACTGGCTTTGCTGTGCTTCACCGCTTCAGAAAGGAAGTAGCAGATAATCGGCTGCCTGGCGTCCCAGCTTCCTCCTACCAGCTCTTGGCCCCATAGCACCCCTGGAGGACCATAACTGAGAAGTCCCTCAAAGTACTAGCTTTCAGCCACTTCCCCTCTTAAATGGGACAGATGGGAAGCATTTTCTTCTAATAGTTTCATTTCATAAGCAGTTTTCCAAATGGCCCTGGCAGAGTACCTAGCACACAGTAAGCATTCAATAAATTAAAAAGAAGAGAATGAGGACGAGGTGGGGAGAAAGACCAGGAAGAAGAAAGAACTGCATCATATCTGTAATATTTATTTCCTAGACTCTTAGCTCTAAGGGACAATGAAGAAACTTTCAAGATCATGGTAGTTCAACCCCCACTTCTTAAATATGAGGAATTGAGGCCCAGAGATATTAGCAACTTGCCCAGTGTCAGACTGGATGTTAGGAGCAGAGCCGGGTTTATCACCCAAGTCTCCTTTCTCCTAGTCCTGTACTCTTTCTATAGTAAAAGCTGTGTGCCAAGGGGGTGGGCCATGTGTATTCAATAGGCAGCAAGAGACTGGAGTCATGCTGTATCCCCTGCAGAAACACATTTCTAAGGAAGGAAAATGAATGTTGTTGTCCACTGATGTGGGGTTCCCTATCACACATTTCCTGGGGCCCATGCTGCAGTGTCTAAGTGAGAACCTGCTGGGATCTGATGCTATGAAGAGAGGTATACGACCTGGGTCCTGCTTGAAATCTATGAGATGAAACAGAGCACATGTATGAAAGACAACCGTAAAGTCAGTGTATCTAAGTGCAAGTGAGAAGAGCACAGTATATGGCTGTAGGATTTATAGGAAGCCTTCTGGAAAACTGGAAAATCTAAATGCTTCTCTGAGTATAACTGAACAATAACCACCATGGTAATTAATGTTCAAAAATGAAAGCATTCACCAGGCATGAAATTAACAAACTGCTTACCTCAATTTATATATTAATGTCATATCATCAAATTCCAAATCATCAGAAACAAACCACCTTGAGATTTGACTCATATTTATAAAATACTACAAATGGTCCATTTAACTCATCCCCCACAAAAAAACTATACTGAACCTCCTAGAGTAATGAAAATAAAAACAAAAATAAACAAATGGGATCTAAATAAACTTAAAAGCTTTTGCGCAGCAAAGGAAACCATAAGTAAAACGAAAAGACAACCCTCAGAATGGGAGAAAATATTTGCGAATGAAGCAACCGATAAGGGATTAATCTCCAAAATACACAAAGAGCTCATGCAGCTCAGTATCAAAAATACAAATAACCCAATCAAAAATACAAATAACCCAATCAAAAATGGGTGGAAGATCTAAACAGACATTTCTCCAAAGAAGACATACAGATGGCCAAAAAGCACATGAAAAGATGCTCAACATCACTAAGTATTAGAGAAATGCAAATCAAAACCACAATGAGGTATCACCTCACACCGATCAGAATGGCCATCATCAAAAAATCTACAAACAATAAATGCTGGAGAGGGTGTGGAGAAAAGGGAAACCTCTTGCACTGTTGTTGGGAATGTAAATTGATACAGCCACTATGGAGAACAATATGGAGGTTCCTTAAAAAACTAAAAATAGAATTACCATATGACCCAGCAATCCCACTACTGGGCATATACCCAGAGAAAACCATAATTCAAAAAGATACATGCACCCCAATGTTCACTGCAGCACTACTTACAATAGCTAAGACATGGAAGCAACCTAAATGTCCATCAACAGAGGAATGGATAAAGAAGATGTGGCACATATATACAATGGAATATTACTCAGCCATAAAAAAGAACGAAATAATGCCATTTGCAGCTACTAGATGGACCTAGAGATTGTCATACTGAGTGAAGTAAGTCAGACTGACAAATATCATATGATATCACTTCTATGTGGAATCTTTAAAAAAAAGGATACAACTGAACTTATTTACAAAACAGAAGTAGAGTCACGGATGTAGAAAACAAACCTATGGTTACGGGAGGGGTGGGGGGGATAAATCGGGAGATTGGGATTGTCATATACGCACCACTATATATAAAATAGATAACGAATAAGAATCTGCTGAATAGCACAGGGAACTCTACTCAATACTCTGTAATGGCTTATATGGAAAAAAAGTCTAAAAAAAAGAGAAAAGAGTGGGTATATGTATATGCATAACTGATTCACTTTGCTGTACACCTGAAACTAACACAACATTGTAAATCAACTATACTCCAATAAAAAATTTTTTTTAATTAAAAAAAGACTATATTGAAACATATTTCATATATAAAAGTAAAATGTCTGTGTATTGTTTAAACATATACTTATAAAATTAAGATATGTGTCTTGTTAAAATACATACTAATACTCTTTCATTCTCAGCATCACAGAAGATCAGGGCTAGAAAGTAACTGAGTTGTCAGTGCATTCATTCATTAGCTGTCTCATTCTCCCCTATGACACATCCCTATGACAAACTACCGTGGGAGGAGGCTTTGTTCATCTCTGGACATTCACCTGTTTCATTCTACATAAAACAAATGTACTTCAAAATGGGAAAATTTGCACTAGGAAAGGAGCAAGTAAAGTGTCTTCTAAATTAGTTATAGGGATATCTCTTTAGTGATTAAGTTTCCTTTTCAGGTTTATTTAGTGAGTCTGATAAACTGCAGGGGCCAGTAAGCCTGTGCAAACAACATTCTTATTCATGAACATTCCCTTCAGGAAGCTCACGAGACATGCGGTAATTCAAAGGACATGAGTGCTATAGAAGAATTCAGCAAAAACTACATGGAGACTATCTACAACATTTGTTAATCCTACAATATCTACGGGAATGTTTCAGGTTAAATATGGTCCTGTGTAGCAATAGAAAGTACTTAATCTACCAAGAAATATGCATTTATTGTCAGTCTACTCTACCTTTTGTGGCCAAAAAGTATACAGTTTGAGAAAATGTTCAACTGCTGGGATTTAAACAAAAAGGGTCTAGCTGCTTTGTGCTGCATTAACTGAAAAATAAACCATGACGAGTTCTACTGTTTTTGACTATTCACCCCATTACCAAGATTTCTGGCTGTGCATACAGTTAACTTCCCACACAAACATAGCCCTTACACAACTAGTTGATTTTTAAAAAATCATTTTGTTTGCTCTTAATAGACTAAAATGGTAGCACTAATAAATCAATGAAATGAGAATACTTTCTATCTACCACCACCACCAAGGACAAAAGCGGGATAAAACAGCAGCAGGAGGGGAGAGGGACCACTTGACTCTTACCACTTGGCCAGCTGGGTACCTCCTTTCTGTATCTCTGCAGGGCTATAGAGGATGGGCTTCCCAACTCACCTGTGTTTTGAGAATGACAACCATAAATTTCAACTTTCACCAAAAACTTGTTTAATTCTCCATTTGAGCTGCTCTCAGAAGATACATTCTACGGCCATCACCCTTTACAGCAGAATTAGAAGGGTGTGGGCATAAGCACTTTTGTGCTCTGCGGCTAGGAGGTCCTCACTGAGCCTGTGGCCCAGAGCAGGCTAACAAGGCTACTAGGTGGGGTCACGAAGATGCATAAGACCCAGAAGGTTGCTGTACCATCCACTAGCAAGATCGGGCCCTCCCAAATGTCTACTATGGGTTCTTTTACATGCAATCAACACAGCTTATGAACTGGATATTTACAGTTAGTGCTAATTTACATGTTTCTTGACGCATGCTGGCTAAGGAATTCTCTGCCTTTTTTTCCAAGTCCCCTTTGTAAGTACTGGTAGACGTGTATTACCAGCAGCATAGCAGTGCCTGGCAGAGAACCTTCTCTTTAGACCATCCTGTAGCAGAGAAATTAAACACAGCACCAGAAAACAGCTGATGTGGTTATGTGAACAGAGCGTGGAGCAGATTAGGAGGAGAAAAACAGTGAAGCAACGACAAAATCAAAGACAGATGAAAGAATCATGAGGAGAGAATGGGGAAGATCTGGGGCCAGTAGGGGTGAAGGAGAGGAAAGGGGGCACAAATGCATTGATTCTAACCATAATTTGCACTTTCAGATTTGAACTTCGCTTCAGACACAGTGTCTTATCTTCATTTTCTTTTTAAAATTTTGTAACTTGAGAAAGTAAACCCCCAAAAGCACTTCCGGTCGATCAATACTGAGAAGCGGTGTATGTAAAACAGAAGACTTTGCACTCCAAGGATCCCAGGTGAGAAAGACAGAAAAGAGCAAATTCCTCATTGAGGTGAAACTTGATTTCTTCAGTTACAGACAGGGGACGAAGAGAAAGAGAACACAAGGAAAGCAGGAACTCCAAGAAAACCTGGAGCAGTGGAATGGGAAGTGGAAAAAGGTAAGGAAAGAATTCACTCTCCCTACATCTGTCCAGACCAAGGTTTTTCAGGTCGAGATCTTCCTCAAGGAATCAATCAATCAACCAAAACCCTCAGGAACTACAAATGGATCATTCTGACAAATATCTGAAAAGTTTCACGCTGCCAAATGAATACCAATGCTCATTGTTAGAAAATGAACAATTCTGTTGTGAAGTCACCTCAGGTTTTAAGCTCAGGACCATCGCCTGCTGTACAGTATCATTTTCACAAGTAAAATTTAGAGCACAGCTATGGGCTCTTGTTAATAAGCAAACGCTCCAAAGCCTCCCAACATTTATTCCACAGCATTCTCAGAAGATTTCTTGTAAAAAAAAAAACCTGGCTTATTTTCCCAAGTGAATATGTATAAGATATGTATTATTTTTAAACCTGTCCCTGGCTAGTTTCCTGAGGAATGAGCAGCAGGAAACACAAGCCAGATGTGTATCTTTGAGTATCTGAATCAGATATCAAGAGATTCTGTTGACCTATTTAAATTTATTTAAATAAAGCACTGATGTGACATAAATGTGGCTGCAAATTTTCATTAGTATGTCTGTAAACATTTTATTGAAAAAGAAGTAAAAATTCAATATTTGGGGGCAACTGCCATTAAGGCAAATTCTATTCAGCAAACTAACTACAATGCCAGTACTGTTTTTAACAAAGTTGAAATGTAAGTGCACACACATAAGCCAGTGAGTAAGAAATTTCAGTGCAGTGTCATCAATTTAAGTTCTGTTTTCGGCCATAAGCAGATGTGGAACCTGCCTGACATTCGTTTAAAAATATTCAGTGAAGTTTTTGCAGAAATTAAAGTGGCATCACTTGTTTGGAGGGATCTTACAGTTACACCCGAATTCCCTCCATGGAGAACAAAGCAGAGGACACATGAAAATATCTGCAAACATATAATATATGTCATTTTCGAGCCAGCTTTACTTCTCTACATGTTATTATTGAGCACTGCTCTGAAAACATCCCAATTTCAGATAAGAAAAATGAAGTCTGGCTTGTATAATTTATCAAATTGTATGCAGTGATATAAAAGAAACTCAAAACTAAATTCTGACTCTAGATAGTGTGATAAAAACGAGCTGTAAAATACCAACAGAAGAAAATGAAAAATGACTTCGGTATTCTGTATCTTTAACATAGCTCTAGTCATTGAATTGCTGTACTTCGACAGTTAATTATTAACGACACATCTACCAATCCTTTCAGTAAATGCACAAGAAAAATCACAGCTCATTAGTCTGCTATGTTTCCCATAAGAAAAAAACAAAACTCTCCCTAGAAGACAGCCACATAAAATAGCCAGGCACTTAGGATTTGGCACAGAACAAATCACACTTACTGATTTTTTCCTCATCTCTTGAGAAAGGAAAGCAGCAGAGCTGGCCCATGGCACTGGTGCTCTCTCTCCTTCCTCGTGTGCTTCTCCCCGGGCTTCCCAAAGAGCGACTGCGGTTTATCCCACGCTCCGCGGAGCAGCACAAGAGCACGACGAGCGGCTGCACAGGATGCGGCCGGCAGGCAGGCAGGCAGGCAGGCAGGCAGAGGAGGGGGCGCTCGCCGCTGGGAGCAAAAAGGCTCCGCCTCTCCGGGCCCCAGCCCC
Source organism: Balaenoptera borealis (assembly GCF_965194805.1). Taxonomy (NCBI): domain Eukaryota; kingdom Metazoa; phylum Chordata; class Mammalia; order Artiodactyla; family Balaenopteridae; genus Balaenoptera; species Balaenoptera borealis. Next base: position 31,696,830 of record NC_138873.1, read on the forward strand.
ACGCAACTGCTCTGGGGCTGGCTCTCGGGGAAAAGAAGTGGCCCTCCACTCGCCTAATTCTCGCAAAACTGGGAGCTGTCGCCCTGAGGTGAGTGCCACGTGCGCTGCGTGGCTCTGCGGATGTGTCTTTAAGAAAGGTAATCGAGAACAAACCACAACCGGTCCTTTCTCCTGCAGACAAATGCGGTAATTACACAGGGAAATTCAAAGGGGGAAAAAAAAAAACACCCAGATTTTCTGTCTGCATTTAAAGAGGAAGAGCTTTCTTTCATCCCCAGGAGATTTTTCTTTCTTTGTTTTAGGAATAGGGAACCTGACTTTGCAGAACACAGAAAACACAACTTGAATGAAGTACCACGAACTTCACGCTGCAAGAAGGGTGGAAATGCGGGGGGGGGGGGGGGGGGGGGGGAGGGGAGAGGGGAGGAGGGGCGGGGGGGTGGTAAAAGGGCATCAATTGTCGTCTGCACTTTACATCTTACCTTTTAAAGTTAAATACCTGCTTTCTGAAACACTGCTTTCTTCCTCTATTAAAACATTAGACCAATACTATGAATTTTAAAATTAGAGCATCAAGTCTGTCAGTAGCCCAGAAAATGCCCCAAATCTAAAAGCATCGCTGAGAAAAAGATCAGCGATAATAGCATCTTTCTTAATGAAAACACAAGGTGATTAGGCAAATTCAGGGACAGCAAAGCAACTGATTTCCAGAAACGACGATATATTTTGAACTTCATGACGTAAGATTTCATGTAATCGTTCCAAATCTGTTATCTTATCTAGGGAAGAGCCTTATTTTATGACACCGTGAGAAGACTGCTCATAGTGCCAGGAATACCACCCAAATTCTTAACTTTACTCCTCGACTTCCCAGCTAGGCACTCACACCCATTCCCCAGGCGCTGAAAGGAGAGGGCAGTGGATGGTGATGAAAACTGCCCACAGTTCTGGAGGCAGTGTGTCTACTTTCCTATTCATCTGAACAAAAAGAGTGTGCAGTCTGGAAGAATAAAACCTGTCAATTTTTAAAATCCTAAGCATTACTTTTTGTGTGAAAGAAAGAAATACTTGCAGTGAACACTCTTCATTGAGGAAAATGAGCAACTCCTGGCATCCCCCAATCCCGGCACTGGTGTAGTGATAGAACCTTTAGAAATAAAAAGCCAGAGGTTTGAGTCTCAGATCTGCCAGGTATTAACAGTTCTGAAACATTGACCTCTTTGTCTGAGTTTTGATTTCTTCATCTGTAAGTCTGGTAAATTCATTATAAAGTTTTAATTTGTTGTTGCAAAGCAGGTAGTGTTTGGGAGGAGGGAAAGGAGAAGAGAACAGACGGTGGGAGCAGTGTATCTATATGCACCTCAGTCTTTCCAGCACCAGCTAGCAATCTCACCTCCTCCTCTACAAACTTCTGGCCCCCCTAGCCACAGTCTTGAGTTACTGCTTATCCATGGAACCTCCAAACAAGAAGACCCCTCACTCCAATGCAGCATCCAGGGGATAACATTCTGTGATGAACCCTACCAACTTCACTTTATTAATTAGTCCCTGTTGGCACTACTACTGAAAACATACAATTAAGAACGAAAGATGGCACTACTACTGAAAACATACAATTAAGAACGAAAGATATAAATTGTATCATTAGCTAAGCAACAGTGTGTATCTCAGGATATCCTGCAATCCAAGGCAGGGTGGGCAGGTGGGGTGGCTATGTTAGAGGCTTTTTTTTTTTTTCATAAGCATTAAAAGTGAATTAACCATAATAAAATATTAGAAAACAACTGAGAAATTCAAGACAGGAGTTTTAAAACTGGCTTTTAATTGTGCAAATAATTAGCTGATCGTTTAACCTCAAAGAGGGGATGGAGTCTGAGTTCAAGGTCACTAAGGTTTTTCTCAGTTCTGAAAGGCTGTAATTTCACCCTGTAGGTTTATGACTACTCCTAGCTCAGGATTTCCAAGAACGGTTTTCACACTGCATAGTTTTGGATTTTTTCAATAAAGATGATTCCTTCAACATACAATTAAATGTGATTTTCCTTCTATAGATATCATAAGTTTTCATATACACAAATTTTCAACTCAAAAATAACTAAGAAATTCATGTGTCTGTATGTTTCCATTTAGGAAACAAGCTATATATATGGAATTCTGGTGAAAAAAATAGATCTTTTTCCCTGCCATTCCATGCCCCCTCCCCCCACAAATCTGAGTAGCTATCATTCAGAAGGACCTAGAAAGTAGCCATCTTTTACCCAATTATTTGGAAATACAACAGTATGTCAGTATGTAACTAACTTGAATAGTTTAAGATGTAAGCCCCTCCTCACCCATCCCTATCTCACAAAACAATCAAGTAGTAAGTTAAAATTAAAAATAATCGCTAACATTTCCTGGACACCTACTATATACCAGGCACTTGCCAAGGGCTTTACATTTACTCATTCATTTAATCCCTACCACGGTTCTGAGGTAGGTACAATTACTATCCCCACTGCACAGGCGAAAAACTTAACCTCAGGAAAGAACTTGGCCAAAATCTCTCAGAGAATTGTGACAATAATGGGATTTGAATTCAATCTGTCTGGCTGTATAAGTCCTGAGCATCTCATTGCAGAGTTCCGTATTATTAAACACAGTTAGTGTGTGGTATCAGGTATATACTTTATGAAACCTCTTACAATTTCAGAATAATGTTCGGAAAACTAGTTATTTAATCAAGCTCTATGGTAATATGTTGTAAATGCCTTGGTTTCTCATGTTTTGTCGCCAGATCCTTTTATTAATGGTGCTAGAGTATTTAAAATCCTATTTTAAAACAAAGGACCTAAAGACAGATCCCTTATTGGAGCTGAAGCCTGGCCCTGCTACCTGCTATGCCTTGGGGAAATGACTCAAGGAGAACACGGGCACCAGAACAACCCTGGGAAGCATTCATCTTCCAGGAAAAAGAGCAACTGGGACCATTCACAAGTAATCCTAGAAAATATTAGCGGGGTTTTATTAGGGGGTTAACAGACTCCTTTCAGTAATATATAGAGATCTACCATAACTAGAAGATTAGAAAAAGAAGTAAGGTTAACATCAGTGAGAAAAAACATCTGATATCATGTTCATAAATTTAAAACCATAACCTTTTCATGTTTTCTTTTCTCACAGGCCTCGCTACAAACAAATCATGGTTAGGACAGTTGCCCATATCTGCTATAGCTGTTTGAATTTTTATCATAATGGTTAAAATGGCAGGAATAAAACTAAAAAGTATGGGGGGGGCAGCAGCTGCCTCTTCTTCATGTGCTTTGAAATATCAGCTCTGATTACTATCTCCAATGGGAAAATATAATTCTTAACTATGACCAAAGACTCTATTCTCTTTGTCATTGTTTGGCTTTATTTTCTATCTATAACTGAAAACATGTATATTTGGATTTCTGGGCAACCTTGCTATAAAAGTCTGACTCTAAGGAAAAAAATCTCACTGTAATATTCTGACTCTGTAAAACTGTACGGATTACCCATTCTTCTGAGATCTCCCATTCATTAAGAAAGGAAATCTGAGTTTGACAACTTACAGAAGCAAATGAGAAAGAAAAGAAAAAGTAAATGTTCCTGTATTCAAAAGAGTGGAGAGAAAGAGGGCATTAAATCATAAAGTGTAAAAAGAGGGGGAAAATGCTTTATCCCTCCAAATTCTGAAACCAAGCCTTAGGAGACATGCCTTTAAGCACAGAAGGCACACTTCAGGAAGATTTCCTTATAAAGCAGGTAGCACTCTTACAGAAACTGTTACACCAAGAAATGTCACAGTTTCAGTGAAAAGTTACATAAGTTCAAGAAATGCTTGACAATTTATGGAAACACAATTCATGAAAATTGGGATGTTCTGGGATATATCCCAATTTTTTATGTTGACATCAGAGTATCAAAAACCAAGCAGTTACTCTGGGCTTGGAGAAGTTTAGATGGACTTACTCAATATTGTACTGTTTCTCTATGTTCCTGTAAAACCAAATTTTAATTCTCAATAATCAATCCACAGTAAGCATATATCTATCACATAGATGCTACTCCATTTTGAGTCATGCTACATCTACGTAGCCATTTTGTACCCAAAGGGCAAGGTTCTGAAACTACATCATTAAATACTGATATTTGAAAGCTGTTCTTATGAGTGTCTGTCTGCACAGGAAAGAGACTGAAAAATTATAACTGAAAAACTTTAAGGATAATCTGTAAATCTCACCAGTAAAGTCCTTTTTAATTACCAGCTAAAAGAATCTTGACCCACCAGAAATTTGGCAGCCAAGAATTATTTTTTAACATTATTCCTACTTTAGTCATATTTTCAACGAAGACTTTTTAACTTCTCTCTGCAGTGCTTTAGCTGTTTTTCTCAAAAACTGAAAGTTATAGGTGTCTGTATTTGAAACTGCCATATGCTATACAATTTCAGTATGTAATTGGAAAGACAATGTGTTTTTTCCTATATATGAAACACAAGGAGAAAAACATAACATACCATGTGCATTTAGGAAAGGAGAGGAAACAAGCAGATGACCAGAGGTACAAAGGAAGTCCTTCCTTACCAATCCATAATGTCCTTCCCGATCTCCACTGACACATGCCAGCTTAGTGCCAAGCTTCAAATACCTCCACCCTGCTTATTATTCAGTCAGTTCTTTTCTATGTATGTGGCCAAACCTTAAACAATGTATGTAACTGAAGCCTTTTCCTTAATGGTGAGAAATCAATTAGGGCAGAGAATCTATTTCCCTGCTCAGAGAACAGACAGCAGCAGGGCTGGGAGAAGGGCTGAGAAGTTACAATGTGTACATGGACACCTTGAATTTGTATTATACCATTTTATCAATTCAGTTTGATTCCAGGTGCTATTTATTACACACTGAGTACGTGCTAATGTGATGAGCACGTAGGCTCTTGGGGTGAAGTTAACTCTTGAGTCGAGGGGTGCTGCCAGAGGAGGTGAGAGAGAAAGCCTGGGTCAGAGGAAGGCGGGGGGCCCACATTTGCAGGCACGTGTGGAGGGAGCAGAAGCCCAGCATTTGCACTGTGGTAAATCCCATTTGACAGTCTTAGGAAGGCAGTGCAGTACCAGGAGGAGAAAGGCCGGTAACAGCCATCTACCCTGGACAGATACTGTTCAGGCCTGCTTTTTTATAGTCTGTCCTTCTTTGCAGGCATTAACAATGAATTCACAAAAACTGACATGAGTTACTTACTCATGGACAAGTGAAATGTTTGCATGTTAAAACCTATTTAAAAAAAGAAAGAAAGAAAAGCAGAGAATACACTTAATCTGCTGGCCAGTATTTGTATTATCCGATATGGCTGCTTTCTTATTCAAGTGCCTTTAATCCTTTAATGCCCTGAACCTTTCAGAGAGAAAGAAACATTCTTCATAGGAAGAAAACATGTATTTCAAAAAGCCAAAAGGACCCAATAAGTAGATTCTATTTGTAGTTTAACAATGTAAACAACACAAAATTTGGTTCTATAGTTCCCAACTTATTGGGGGGTTTTCACAGGCCCTAATTCTTTATGTAGAATATCCTCAATAGGTGTAGTTCTGAAAGTGGTTCACTGTTTGTCTTGGGCAAGACAACAGTCACATTTCCTGCTATGTAAAGCAGTTGAAGACTTCAAATAAAAGGTACTTTAATAACGCAGTATATAATTATTAAAGTTTTTTTCCTCTAATAACACTTAAAGCGATACAGAAGAATGAAAGTGAATCCCCAAGATAATGAAAAGAAAATTCTCTTATACTAGATGAAATGCAGTTAAATAAAGATTGGTTTCAGCAGGTCTCAGGATCTGTCATGATCCACCACAGTCTAGGCTGACACTCATCTGATACGCTATGTCAGTATTCATTCTGTTTATGGATTCATCTAACAAGTTTTAGTAACTATCAGAACTGTGCTTAAATACCCAAAACACTGAGTCTATTTTCTGTTAACACATTTTGTAATTTACATCCAAAATGTGTATCTGTTAGGATGCATTCAGCTGCAAGTAACAAAAAACCCCTGATTCAAGCAGTTATGAATTTTTCAAAATGTCATTACCTCCTATAATCTGAGGTAGAGTTGCTCTAGGGTTGGTTAATTCTGTGGCTTAAGATCATCAAGATTCACCTTCTAGTCTCCCATACTCAGCACGTGGGCATGAAGTCACCTAGTGCCCCTGTGGTTAAGATGCTGCTAAGTCCAGAGGTCACATGTATACTCAACAATTTCCAGCTAAAAAAGGACGTTCTCTTCCCAATAAATTACGCATCATCAAGAAAACTGTTCTCTGAGGTCCCAAGCAGACTTCCCCTCACTTATCAGAACTGGGTCACATGCCACTTCCTAAACTAATCACTGGCAAGAAGAATGGAACCAATCAGGGCGAAAGTGGAGCCCATGTGCCCTAAAGCCCACCGCCTCACAGGGAAGGGACAGCTCTGCCAATCAGGAATCAGGGCGGGAAGAGAATGGACTCAGAAGAGGCAAAACTCAGAAGAGTTTTCTATTTAACTTTTAATAAAAATGTGGTATCTACTGTTTGGTCAATTAAACTTAGAACTAAGTTCTTGAAAAGGTCTATAAATAATTTTGTACAGCAAAAAAAGATAAAAGCCCTAAAAAGTGAATCGATAAAGGGTGGCATGCTAATTTTTTAAAAAATCTATCATATATAGATAAATGTATGCCACACTTATCAACTAAATTCTTGCTAAAAATGCATAGTTGGAGCAAAACTGTGAACTCCCTTTCTCTAAACCATATTAGGCTAAGACTGACTTCTTAAGTAAAAGCTTTTGCTTTGATCAGAGCTGTTAGCAATGAAAATATATTTGGCAGCTATGGTTCCCTGGTATGAAATATAAAACATGATAATCAAATGTAGTTTTCTGTACTCATAGCCAGAATCAAAACAAAATATTCCCCTGAATACCCTAGTCAACAGAAGATCAAATAGAGCCACAATTCATGAACTGACAAAATGTTGTTCTTCCTGTTAGCTACAGTTAGTGCTTTAGGTATTTTATACAAAACATAGGTTAACACTTTGTGGTTTTCCCATAGCTCCCCAAAAAAGTCAGTTTTCCATCTTTACCATTGTATTTTTATACATAAATTATATATAAATATGTGTATGCAATATAAAAGATTACATAAATACATAAAAGGCACTTGATAGATATATCATATATGTGTATATGTGCATTTTTATTTTTGAAATGCACCAACTAATCCATGCCAGTTTAAGGAAAGCATTAGGAATGAGGCAAATTTATAAAAATCTGATTGGGTGTTCTGATGTTAGGAAAGTAAGAATACTGTTGCACTAAGTATTCTAGTATAACTAGTAGTACGCTTAATCTTAATAACTAACATTTTTATAACTTTATATGTCAGTCACTGTGTTAAGTAGTTTTAAAACATTAATAAGCATTAATTAGTTTGGTGAAAAAACATGTTCAGAGGCAATTAGGCAATGTGATGGGCCAGTTAGCCATAACTTTTGGCAACTTAGGCAGGCTCTCCTAAGACTAATTTCCTATATCTTAATGGCTTCTTCTGACTGCAGAATCTGCCCTCCAATCATTTCATTCATTTATTTTTCTTTTTATTTGGAATTCAATATTTTCTTTCATGTTTTCTAAAATACACTTAAAATCAGAGGCTGTACACATAAATCATAAAATAACACAAATTATCATTGCATCATTCTAGCAGTGATGCTTAATTTGTCACATAGTTAAATTTACCACATAGCACTACCCCTTTAATATGTAAGGTTCTCAAGGCATCTAATATAAATCATAAGGTTTGAAACCAGGCCAACAGATGGTTGGATTTTCAAAATAGCCTGAGCCACAGCTGCCACTCTGTGTTAGCATCAGATTAATAGCTGATATACCAGTTAAAATACAGTGAGCCATCATTACGATTAATTTGCTCCGTTACTTACCCTGCAACTTCCTCTAACTCAAGCAGATGGAAAGAAACAAGCTGAGAGTTCCAACTATCAGTTGCTTTTCAATTTTATTAGGGGCATAAATAATGAAACTTCAAACACTTTCTTTTTAGAAGACAGGTTTCCTCAAGGAAACATTGTAAGAAGAGGACAATTAGATTACAAAAAGGAACAAGGTTGGCATTTGAAATATAATATTTTACCACGTCAAAGGTTCCCCTTTTCAAGAACACTATGCTTTCTAGGTAGGATGATATAAGTTCCATTTAAAGCAAGATACTCTTGGTTTTCTTCTTTTAACCCAGCATAGTACACTTACAAGTATCCATCTAGGTAATAAATTACATGGTCATTCAATTTGTGTGTCATAGAGTAAATAATTAAATACCTTGCACTCAGCTCTTATTAAATTACTTGATAATTAAGTTTTCAAGTAAAAAAAAAAAAAAGTACAGTTCCCTTAGGTGATAAACTGTCTTTTCACTTTTCCCTCTTCTAATATGCTTGAGGTAGATTCATCTTACTCAGTCTAACTAGAGATGAAATTTTCTTAATCATCTCCCTGTCAGCCTGTGCAAAAGAATACAAGACAAAATGTTTTGGTCCTGCCTACCACAAAAGAGACATTCCTATATTATAGAATATAAATTTCACATAATAATGATTTTTTTAGTGCATCATTTCATATAGATATGCTATTGTCAGTCTTGGGTATTTTTCTACTTGTCACATTTTTACCACAGAATGCTTAAATGGAAACTTAAAAGGGATGAACAAAAAAATTGAGAGAGGAATCAACCTAGTTTATATTTTATAGAGAGATAACTGAGCAGCCACCAAAATTAATTTGTTCAAAGAAAGAGTAGGAAATATTGATCAAAAATAAGTTTGGAATTTTGTCTGAGGACTAAATTTTTTTCATAGTTTTCTTGGACACATGAACTAAATCAGGAGTTCTTAAGTGTTTTGGCCTCAGGACCCCTTAACACTCTTAAAACTTATCTACAATCTCTCCCTACCAAGAGCTTTTGTTTATTTGGATTATGTTGTCAATATTTACTACATTAGAAATTAAAACAGAATTTTTAAAAATTTATTTATTCATTCCTTTCAAAATATCAATAATAAATCCACTTATATGTTATAATAAATAATGTTTTGTGAAAACACCTATATTTTTTAAATTAAAAATTTTTCTAGTGAGATGAATGGCATTATTTTTCATTCCCGTAATTTTCTTTAATGTCTGGCTTAATCAGACAGTTTTATCCTCATATCTGATTCTGCATTCAATCTGTTGCAATATGTTGTTTCATTTGAAGTATAAGAAAAATCCAGCCTCACATAGAATTATATTTAGAAGAAGGAAGAGAATAATAGCCTTTTCAGATAACTGTGGATATTCTTCTTTGATATTACATCAAAACTTGACAAGTTGTAGTTTCTTAAAGTTTAGTTGCCATGTGGAATCTTAAAAGTGTAACAATGAACTTTTCATACTCTTTACAGTTAAATTTTCTGGTCTATATTGACCTTTTAATGGGTCTTTTATCCATGCATGTCTTTGTAACAACACACATCAGTCATTTTAAAAATATTGATTCACTGAGTTACGCAGATTCTCCATATTTTGACATATTTCATTATATAACATCAAAAAATTCATTAATATCACACCATCTCATTAGGTAAGTCTTTATGGATTACCAAGGGGAGCAAGTAAATGTTTGGGGGTGAAGGAAATTTTCAGTATCTTGATGATGATAATGGTTTCACAAGTGCATACATATGTTAAAAACTCATCACACTTCAAACAGGTACAAGTTTCGTGTATAAGTTATACCTCAATAAAGTAAAGACAGATAGTGTGATAAACTGGAAAAATGGAGTTTCTTATTCTACTCTGTGTTCTCTACTTTTGTGTATAAAATTTTCCATTAAAAAAAAGTGAGGGGGGGGCTTCCCTGGTGGCGCAGTGGTTAAGAATCCCCCTGCTAATGCAGGGGACACGGGTTCGAGCCCTGGTCCGGGAAGATCCCACATGCCGCGGAGCAACTAAGCCCATGAGCCACAACTACTGAGCCCACATGCCACAACTACTGAAGCCCACATGCCTAGAGCCCGTGCTCCACAACAAAAGAAGCCACCGCAATGAGAAGCCCATGCACTGCAACGAAGAGTAACCCCGCTCACCGCAACTAGACCGTGCACAGCAACAAAGACCCAACGCAGCCAAAAATAAATAAACAAAATAAATAAATTTTTTTTAAAAAGTGGAGGAAAGTCTTTAAGTTTAGGAATCTGTCAACTCATGGTAATAGATTACAGTTTTCTAAAATCTTATTATTGCCTGAAAGCTTGAATTTTATCATTAGCAGTAAATCATGTCAGTTGTCCTTGATGTGACAGGTTTATTTATTTTCAAGAAGATGTCTGCCAAACACCCAAGTGTGAAAATGAAAAATGTCCATGGGTCAATTTTCAAGAAAAAATGGTGTTCCATGAAGGAAAGTGGCTATTTTAGCTTGCAACTTAAACAACCACACAGTGCTCTTCCCTGAGTTAATCTCCCACTTCAATATGCAGAGGTGCTTTATGAGCACCTCCCATTTTTGTTACACAAATATTAAAAAGACACATTCTCAAAGGTTGAGATTAAATACAATTAATAATTCTTACTACTCAGCAAGACCATTCTTAGGTAATATTGACTTTTTTTTTTGCAACTGCCTTGATTCACACTGGTAACCCACAGTTTTACCCACCACTGCTTTTGCATCATCAGCGCAAATGTTAACCCAGAGGAAAAAGCAAATAATATCTTAGCATTATTATAAAAATAGTTTTGCCCTCACAGACCCTAAAAGTATCTCAGGGACTGTCAGAGATCCATGGACCAAACTTTGAGAAGTAGTGACTAAAGCCATAAGAACTTAAAGCCCAACAAAAGTGTAGCCTTAGACTATTAAATCATTCATAAGATAAGCACAATGAAGCACATTTTTACTGGTCATACAGAGTGAAGTAAGGCAGAAAGAGAAAAACAAATACCGTGTGCTAATGCATATATATGGAATCTAAAAAAAAATGGTTCTGATGAACCTAGTGGCAGGACAGGAATAAAGATGCAGATGTAGAGAATGGACTCGAGGACACAGGGTCGGGGGAGGGGAAACCGGGACGAAGTGAGAGAGTAGCATTGACATATATACACTACCAAATGTAAAAGAGATAGCTAGTGGGAAACAGCTGCATAGCACAGGGAGATCAGCTCGGTGCTTTGTGACCACATAGAGGGATGGGATAGGGAGGGTGGGAAGAGATGCAAGAGGGAGGAGATATGGGGATATACGTATATGTATAGCTGATTCACTTTGTTATACAGCAGATACTAACACAACATTGTAAAGCAATTATACTCCAATAAAGATGTAAAAAAAAAAAAGTAAATGATTCACGTGAGAAAAAACAGACATTTAAGCACATATCTAATGCCAATACCCCTACCTACTAAGTAAACCTTTAAGTGAGTGTATGACATTTTAGCAATATAAACATTTTCAAATTAAACATTTTAGAAATTTATTACTTATCACTGATACAACAAAGGCTCAGATTTATGGATGCTAGAAAGCTGAAAGATATTTGTCCTAGCTACGCCTTTTACCCAAGGAAGAAAAACTGTTGACTTCCTTTTCCCTCCACCCCTTCCTACCCTATCAACCAATGGGTCAACTACATTGACATCATTATCTTCCATAGAGAAGACCCCCATGCTTACATACCAAACTGGGCAAGATCCAGAGCTTTTGGAGCTCTGCCCTGACCCCTAATGGTAAAGAAGCACTGAAGGTTAGAACACCAAAGTCAAATCTCAGGGTCTCCTTAGAAGTAACCCCAAAAAGTACTTTCCTTTTGGCTGAACCACCACCTACACAGGACCACCGGGAATCACTGGATGGACCATGACAAGGCTTTTAAGACTTGACAGGACTGGTCTAAGCTGTCCAGGTCTAAGGGTGATCCTAAAAAAGCGGGGACACCTGGATAGAATAAAGGCATTGACTCAACTCACTTGGAATTCTCCATAGTTATTTCAGCCCATAAAGTCTGAGTCTGGTGTCTTGTTGGTCTGACCTATTTGACATTGGCTACAGACTGCTGACTACAGCTCTGATGAGGCTAACTTACTGACTATGACCCTTCTCCTCTTCTATCACCATATCTGCATAGGCCTGTTTGTTTCTACTTCAGCTGACGGTCGGCCCAACCCTAACCCTCTCACTGCCTCTGTTCTACAGTATAGAACTAATTGAAGGTCTTATCTTTAGGATCCAATCCTATGTCATTATGTTGAGTATTAAACTTCACCCTCTTTTTATCTCACATCTATCTACTCAGTTTCCTTTATCACTTCCTCACTGACTTAGTATATTCAACTGTGCCCATCTCCTTTCCCACCTCCCTCACCAACTCCTCAAACACACAAACCTCCCCTCTGTAGCTTCCTCAGCTAACTAGACTGTAGACTCAGTCACGGTGCCTCCTGTCTCTAATATTACTATTATTCCTATCACTTAATATTAGCACTAATATTACCCCCACCCTGCCTCCCAATCTATCGCTTCTCTCCCCCTGTAAACTGTACCTATTGTTCCTGGACAGTGTCCTTTCTCTACTATCCGCCTCATCCTATTTATCCAAGCTCTGCCGCTCCCCATCCCCACTTTCCTAGAAGCTAAAGTTATAAGCTTCTTCCACTGTGTCCTATCAAAGCCCATTATTGTTAGGGATGAAGCCCTATTTCTCTACTCCTCCTCCCTCTCCATTTCTCAGATGTAGTCTTAGCTCCCCAGTGACGCTATATCACTCTTAAGGGCTATGTCTTATACTTCTCTGTATCTCATTATACCCAAGAGAAGTGCACACATTGTACACTTTCAATAACATTCATTAAATTAATGGTGAATAATTATTATTAAACCAAAAAACAGCTGGGGTTCTCAGAAAATCATGTTTGCACCTCTGCTTGCAGAAGCTATAAAGAAGTACATTGGCCTGCAAAAAAAAATATATATATATATATATATCTTCTAGACCTTTCCAAATTCCCCACTGCCTCCTCTAAGAGGTATCTGACAGCTGAAAGTAAACTAGTCTTTGCAAGCACGAAACTGCTCATCAATCTTACAAAGGGTGTCATTTACTCAATTACCTTCCCTAAGGAAATATAAATGGAACAGAGCTGCAAGAGAAAAATTAATTCACCCAACTCCAGTAAGTAGCTCACAGAGAACAGCTTTCACCACCCTAGGATATCTGAGCTATAGTTCATTCCTGGATTCACCAGGAAGAACTGGTTTTTCACTTTTTTTGTTTGTTTGTTTTGGAATTTTAGCTGATTAATGCAGTTAGGTTTGTAAGAAGTTATACCTCAATATTAGGTAAGCATAATATCAACCACATTTCTTATTATGAGAGAATTAAAATGTAGTACCTTTCTCTTGCATCTGAACATGTGACTGTTGCCTCCATATCCTACCAAACTCCCCTAACACTCCATACAAAGATGCATGATGGCAGAAGCTGGAGAGGAAAATGCTCAGCATGGAAATGAAAAGTAGACCCAGGGAATAGCAGCAGCTGCCAGGGGATCCAAACTCAGATGCCTTCAGGAACCAACCAAGTAGTGCAAGTGAGTTAGTCAACTTGTAGAAGAACAAGAGTCAGGGGATGATGAAAGGCACTACTTTCAAGGTGTGCCTACTACCCCACCCAGGAAATCGTTGCATGCAAGAACGCAGAGCACATGTGGCCACATTTCTGGATTGTTCAAAGGCACCAGAAACCCAGATTTTTTACATAAAATCACCCCCAGATTGGCAAGTAATTAAAATTATAAAAACAAATTAAATTTAAATTTGTTTAAACAATTTTTAATAAATTAATATTTATTTTAAATAAATTTTTAAAATAAACAATTAAAAATTGTTTATTGTTTAAATAAAAATAAACAATTTTTAATAAATTAATATTTGATTAATTTTTAATTTTTAATAAATTAAAATTTTAAAAACCCTAAATTTCCTAAAACTAAATCTCTATTTCACAACCACTTTTAGTAACTGGATTTCTACGTTAATCCTCTATGTCTGACTACTTAATTAATGATCACACCAGATAGATGAAAAGCTCAAATGCAAAAATAATAACAAAAAAATCAGAAGAAAATATAAACAAAAATGTACCAAATCTTTGGTTTGGAGATGACTCTAGTCATAATAATTAAAGAAATCACAGAATTTTTTATCTATAGTTTTACAAAAATTAAAACATTTAATATGAAAAATATCTTGTGACCAAAACTCAATGCAAAATAAAACCTGGAAAAATATTTGAAGTCAATATGGCAAAGGGCTAATTATCTTTACTCTTAAGAAAACCTCACAAGTTGGTAAGAGACAAGAAGAACGCACTCCAACTCCTTATGGACAAGGATGGTTGCTATTGCCAGTTCCTAACCTAATACAAAGTAGTGTACCCTGTGGGACTGGGACTGAGAGATCTGCAAAACCACACATGGGGTTATGAGGGGGAAACATGCACAATTAAATGAGCTCTCAAAAAAAACTTTAAAAGCACCAGAGGAAATCAAGTGCCACAAAAGACCCAACAAATAGGAGAATTCACACCCAAGGAACCAGATTTTCAAAACATGAATTTTCAAAATTAATTATATTGACATCATCAAAGAAATAAATGAAGGAATAGCATCCATAAAGCAAAGATCAGAACAGGAAAGGATGAAAAACAATCAACTGGAAATCTTGGAAATGAAGCATATAGTCATTAGTTTGTTTTTCTGTTTTCTTTTTAATGTCCTAAATGATATAATTGAGACAGCTGTAAAGAAAATCAGTGATTTGGAATCCAGTGCTCTCCAAGAATGCACCATTAACAAATTAAGAGATAGGAAATATGTAAATCTAATAAATTCTCTCCCCAGAAAAATTCACATATGTACCTACATACAAAGTTTTATAAACAATTTCAGAAGGTTCCCAGAGTCCCTGAAGCCTAACTTCTACTCTAGAATTCTGAATACAAAATATCTTAAGATCTCAAATCTGTCTCACTCTTTAATGTATACAACACAATACTGATTCAAAGTTCAGGAAACAGACATTAAATTTGAGTTAGTATCAAATTAAAGAGAAGCCATACCAATGGAAGCCAATTAAATCTGAACAAGAGGGCGGAAGATCTAAATAGACATTTCTCCAAAGAAGGCATACAGATAGCTAAAAAGCACGTGGAAAGATGCTCAACATCACTAATTATTAGAGAAATGCAAATCAAAACTATAATGAGGTATCACCTCACACCGGTCAGAATGGCCATCATCAGAAAATCTACAAACAGTAAATTCTGGAGAGGGTGTGAAGAAAGGGAACGCTCATGCACTGTTAGTGGGAATGTAAACTGGTACAGCCATTTTGGAGAACAGTATGGAGGTTCCTTAAAAAATTAAAAATAGAGCTACCATATGATCCAGCAATCCCACTCCTAGACATATATCTGGAGAAAACCATAATTCGAAAGGATACATGCACCCCAATGTTCATTGCAGCACTATTTACAATAGCCAGGACATGGAAGCAACCTAAATGTCCATCAACAGAGGAATGGATAAAGAAGATGTGGTACATATATACAATGGAATATTACTCAGCCATAAAAAAGGACAAAATAATGTCATTTGCAGCTACATGGATAGACCTAGAGTTTGTCATACTGAGTGAAGTAAGTCAGATAGAGAAAGACAAATATCATATGATATCATTTATATGTGGAATCTAAAAAAAGGGTACAAATGAACTTATCTACAAACAGAAATAGAGTTACAGATATAGAAAACAAGCTTATGGTTACCAGGGGGTAAGGGAGGGGAGGGATAAATTGGGAGATTGGGATTGACATATACACATTACTATATATAAAACAGATAGCTAATAAGAACCTGCTGTATAGCACAGGGAACTCTACTCAGTACTCTGTAATGGCCTATATGGGAAAAGAATCTAAAAAAGAGTGGATATATGTAATGTATAACTGATTCACTTTGCTGTACAACTGAAACTAGCACAATATTGCAAATCAACTATACTCCAATAAAAATTTAAAAAAAAAAAAGATAATACAAAAAAATAATCTGCACAAGAAATGAAACTCACAAAGAAAGAGTCCTGAATCCTGCCCAGTATTCTCTGTTGCAAACTCAGGTAAGATCAAGAAAATCAGTAATTATCCATAGCAAATACAGGACTCTAGTGTGTATTAAAACTGGCTAATTATTAAATAATAATTATCATTTTAGATGCAGATATTGCTTTAATGTTAATAAAGGCAGGAGAATATACAGTATGTGTAATAGGCAAAAACCATTTTTTAAATAATGGTAAATGATTGATATGGGGATACAAGATGAGTGAAGTTTGAAAGAAGCTAAATTGCTCTGAATTAGAAAAGGTTGAGAGATAAAGAAGCCTGAGAGAAAAATCTAGAGAAATTGCCTATAATAAGGGGAATTTTAGAAACCAAGCTGGTAAACAGCAATAAAAGAAAACTCAGTGAGTGGAACACAGTAATCTGGGATGACCTGAACAGAGCTGTCTAATGACAATATAGGAGATCCATGCTGTGAGCTATATAATGCAGCCCCACAATACCTTCAGTAAAATCTAGATACTGCTCTTTTTTTAAAAAATGGGAGTGGGAAAGGCAATGAAGCACTGAGTTCTCCTTCAGGGTTGGTCTAAAGTAATTACAGAGAAGATATGGAAAGCTAGCCAAAATCTATATTACGCAAGAAGCATTTAAATTTGCCTTTTACAGTGAACCTAAACAGCAATGTTTAGTCTTCATCAAAACTTTGATGGAAGGCAGCTCTCTTACAGAGATTCTGAAAACACAAAAATCTTCCTTAAAGCACACTTGAAATGTTTCAGAACATAAAATTCAAATGACATATTAATTATCTTCTGTTTAAGATAGCTAAGATCTTTGGAAGGTAAAATAATGATTTCTCTGAAGATCTCTAGTGAGAATTTAGAAACAAAATTGTGTCTCTTGAACATTTTTAAAATACTTTAAACTTCAGTATAAAGATTCTTTCACGATGTATATTTCCATAGGTTTTCTTCAAGCTGACGTGGAGAGAAATTACCTTGGTTGAAGACCTTGAAATATTTAGATACTGGTATTTATCTTCTCTGAGTATTTTCATGTTACTTCAAAAGTATACAAATCAGGTTGTCTTGAAGTTCACAATTTTATAAGAAGACTGCCCACTTTGAAATTGTATATTTTAATCACAACAGATCAGGCTCCTTTAAAAGACATTCACATTGCAAACAATGAGAAATACCCCTGTTCTGGTTTTTCAGATTCTTCATTTGGTGTACACACTTTGCAGTCGGAAACATAATTGTGTATGAACCTGTCTCATCACATGCCGTCTCCCTGATATGATGACAGAGCATTTATGTATGAATCTTTGTTTCCCCTTAAAACATGTTTTTCTTAGGGAAGAAATTAAAGGACAAGTTTTCAATCTTTGCAGGCCACCTATGCTTTCCCTTCCCAGAGTGAAACTTTCTGGCCTGGCACATTCTCTTCCTAATTAGAAGCAGTGAACACAAAAATGCCTGGTATAGAATGCTGTGGTCACGTAGGCTTTCACTGGAGAAAATGCTTTCTTCATATTCATGAAATAAAATTAAACTGAAATGAATTATGACTCAACATTTGAAGACTTCATGAGGATTGTGTTTAAAGCACAAAAGTATAAAAACTATAGGTACTAAAATCTTGATTGATAAACATGAATACTAAATATGTTCCACAAAATTTTTAATGTATTATTGTCAAAACGTAATATTTAGGAAAATATGTCGTTGAGAAAAACATACAACATAAACATTTGCCAAAACAAAATGATACTAAAGAAATCAAAATCAAAGATAATAAGTAATTTTTAAATGGCACTCACCAATCACAATTGAAGACTCACAGTGATAATAACCATTACTTTGCTTTTTCTTCAGCATGGAGCAAAGATCTATGCGATGTACCATTTCTTCTCCAAATCTGTGACTGATAAATTTTTCATAGAATTTGGGGTCTATTTTTTTCACTCCCTTGAAATAACAAAACAAAATCACATCAATCAATCATTTCACCTAGGCAACCAGTTCACATCTATACCACTTTCTTAGAACCTGATATTACATTTTGACTGCCTACTGGCATCTTAAAATGGATACCACAAAATTGTTGTAAAGTTGTTTTTAAAGTCTCTGCCTAGAATGAGTTGCATTTTTTTTAAAAAAATCATTAAAGAGTGTTGAGTTTGAACGTGGAAGCATTCAAATCTTCATATACTTTAAGCTTCAGAAATAATAAAGTATATCAAGTTGAAATTTGATATACCATGGGAAGAGTAATCATCTCCAACAACAATGGAGCAATGGGTGAATTTTTTAAACTGATATGGATCTTAACATTTTACAGTGTGTAAAATGTTTTAATAAATGGATGCAATTTTTAAACTTATGTAAGAATCATCTGAAAGACAAAGGTTATTTGAAGTAGAGTAGAGCGGTCAATGGATCTTCCAAGTTTTTCTTTACCTGCCCCTCCTGATTCTCAGTGTACTTTCACAGCAGGAATAGGGCTGGTTGTTGAAAAATTACAGTGGGATGCCCTTGGTAACTTGGTAGTTCCCCCAAATATGGGAAAGAATGTCTTCCCCTCCCCTTACTATACATGGTCTTATACCCATCTCATAGTCCAAAAACACAGTCCATAAGATGAAGATACAGTACTTTACAGGGCAAGTTTACCGGTTGACCGTGCACAAACGTTTTCTTTAAATTTATATATATTTTTACATTGCCCTGGAAATACCTGTTATTTGTTAAAACTTAGAAAATATAAAGAATCTAGAAAAAAAGAAAAGAAAAATCACTCATGACCCTGTTATTTATATAAAATACATTAACCCTGTGGTGCATATCCTTCAAGTATCCTTTTTACCCATATGTATTATTACCAAATTATATTTATATAAATCTTACTCAAGTGCAATTAGAATACATACTCTCCCTTTTTACTCACAAGTTACAAAAAAATTTTAAACAGAGATATAAAAACAAAAATATTAAATCACCCCAAACTACCACTACTAAAATTTTACTATGTATTTTATTTTTCCTATGCACAACATGAGTTATACCATGACTACTGACAACCAGCTTTTTTTTTCAGTTAATATGTCATATCAATAAATAATATATTGATGTGCAAAATATTTTTACATCTCCATAGTACTCCATTGTATGGAGATATAATTTATTCATTCTATTCTTTATTGTTGAACATTTAGGTTGGTCTTAACTTTTAATATTATATTTAACATGTTTTGTTGATACATGTTTTTGTTCTATGTCCGAACTGAGCTCCCGATCTTTCCTAACCCCTTCACTCACAGACTTTCTTTCCCACCTCAGTTCGAGTTGATCAGACTGGAAGCCTTGGGGTCATCCTTGATTCTCCTCTTTCCCTCAACGCTACCTCCAATCAAATCATGTTGGCTCTACCTTCAAAACACACCCAATTCTCACCACTCCCCTGTTACCTTTGTCTGAGCCACCTCTGCTTTTGTCTTTCACCTGGATTATCCCAACAGCCTCCTGTTTTCCCACTGTTGCCTCTTCTAAAGCCAGAGTGATTTTATAAAAACATACATCCAGATCAGGTCATCCTCTGGTCAAAATTCTCTAAAAGGTTTCCATTTCTTTCAAAGGAGGAGCCAAATTGCCAGACCAGCCTGCAGGTTCCTGTTCTGCCCTCCCCCTGCTTCCTGGGCCTCATGTCCACCACTCTCCCCTTTGACCCTCTCCAGCCTCCCTGACCTCCTTGCTCTTCCGTGAATATGCCAGGCATATCCACCTCACAGCCCCTGTGCTGCCTGTTCCCTCTTCCTGGAATGCTCTTCCCCCAGATATCCTCCTCATTGCCCATCCCCATCTCCTTTAATTCCTTGCTCAAATATTACTTTCTTAATAGGGCCTCACTTAACCATGCCATTTAATTTGTACTCCCCCCACCCAGGAGGTACTCCCAAATCCTCTCTATCCTTCTCCCTTTATACATACTTATGTATATTTTTCCATAGCACTTACCGTCTTCTAACATACTCTGTAATTTATGTTTATTTTCATTGTCTGTCATTAGCTGTCCCTCTCCATTAGAATGTGAGCTCCACACAAGGATTTTCATCTGACTGTTATTCTCTGAAATATCCTCAGTGCCTAGAACAGTGCTTGACATGGAGCAGTGCTTGATAAATAATTGTCACAAATGCAAAGGAGGATAAAGTTTCAAGAAGAGGATAGTTGACAATATCAAATGCTGTTCAACTGAATGGATTTCTTTTGATTTGGTGAGTTGAATGCCTTGAGGGACAGCAGAGCCTAATACTGAGGGCCAGTCAGTGCATGAGTTCAAGTCCTGGCTCAGCCGCTTTTCAGCCATGTGACCTCAGTTTCCTCATCTGTAAAATGAGATTAACAATACTACCTACCTGTAAGTGTTACATGCACTAAACGAGTAAATTTATAGAAGTGCTTAAAACAGTGAAATATGGTAAATGCTATAATATATTGATATATATAATTACCATTAGTGAAAATAATAGGTAAGATTTCAGGGGGAAAAGTTTCCGAGTAAATGGAAACTGACCATTCTTATTTCTCTTTCAAATGCTTTTTCATTTGTGTGTGTTTATTGGGTGGGGGTGGGGTGGAGTAAGGGTGTCATTCCCTTTGACCAGACAGAAGATCAGTGATAAGTCAGCAGAAAAATCAGGACCTTCAGTTTTCAAGATACCATTGCCAGCACTGTCTAGCCACTATAATCTCCATTTCAGTTTTGTAAGATGTCATTGTTTAAAAAATAAGAAATAAGGGAAACATATGAGCTACTCTAATCTGTTAGGCTAATTAATTTAATTTTAGCAAAAAGTAAGCACCAACTATTTTGCAAGAATTCTCCATAGATGACTTCCAACATGAATCTTAAGGAGTTATTTTTTACCAAAGAGTGAAAAGGAATTAATTCTTTAACTCATAATTTATAGAGAGAGCTGTGGTTCAAAGAGGCATGAGGCCTTAGAAGGCACTGAAGCTATATGCCCTGATCAGAAAACATCTTCAATAATAAAGATCTAGAAGATCTTTAAGATTCTATAAGAATCTGCTTTGTCTGATATACAATATTAGCATGATCTTTGTTCTCTGGGGAATTTTTTGTTTGACAATATATTTTGCAGGATTTTTTTTAGGCTCTTTTGTCCCATGGCAATATATTTCTTTTCTAGTAAAATCTATGTGAATTAGTCTCACCATCCAGCTGCAGCAGGTGGTGTTCTTCCTTCATAATAAAGAAACGACTATCATTCAAAGAAAATAAACAAGTACATCAAAATTGCATGTCTTCAGAGTAAGACTAGGCAGCCTCCTATTTTCTGAATGGATTCACTGGGTTGCCAAACTAGTCCCAGAGACATCACCCTGGCAAGGTTATATTTTAAAGCTTAAAAGGCTGGTTTTCAGGTTTCGGACCACAAATTTTTCTTTGCTTCCCTTTTTCACAGCCCAGACCCTTTCCAAGGTACCTTGTCATTTAAAGAAAGATGGAGGTTTTATGATATGTTAGGAAAGCTCAAAGAAAAACCACAGAAAAATGGTTAAAGCCAGGAAAATTTGACCTGTAAAGGCTGAGAGAGTTGGGATTATTTCCAACAATATGTAGGGTATCTTCAACAAAACCACGCTAAGGGTGTTGCATTTCTGGAATTCTGAATATGCCTTCTGATTGTCTAGTACTATGTTTGAAAATTACGTTTGCCTTGGACCTAACAGAAACAGGGTCTATTTTTTTAAGGCTTCATATTGATAATTGTACCCAATATAACTGACATATCAATTATGCATCATAACACTGAAGGAGAAAATAGGAAGTTAAAGACAGAACATCACACTTTGAAACAATAAATTAGTGGCAAGAAACTTCAAACAGAAAAACTTTTCAAGACTATCCTAATTAATCATCAGCAATGACTGAAGTTTTACTTCCCTTTGGCCTAGTTTCAAGTATTGTTTAGGGAGAATTATCAGTGCTGTTCAAAGCCACTTGATAACTTCTGATACAATGGACCATGAAACCCTGAGGAACTTCATTCTTGACTGTAACTTGGCATGCAAAGAGCCAATACAGGAAAAATGCCATTGAGAGTGTGATGTGTAGTTTTAGAATCGTCTGATGGCTGCATCTGGTAAGTCATGGAAATTATTTACTCAGGAAGCACTCACCATATCACTTATATTTAGTTAAATGATGTGTATAATTTAAGAGGCACCAAAGAGGGCCCAGTCTTACATTACTGTGCATCCAACTCTGTTTTCAATATAGGAAGTAAACAGAGCCACAAAATATGAAAATTCACATTAATGTGTGAAAATCATTCAGTTAAGGTTCTGAAAGAGAAAATACTTATTATTCATCTTTAGTTTCTACAACAAAGTTATTGAGATCAGAAAAACAATGGAATGCCAGTTTTGTTAAGAAGGTTAACTTTTTTTTGTAATAGAAGATAATTTCATATTGTTACTTGTTATCTTATTATAATAATTGCAACTTCCATGATGAAAAAATAAACAGCCTGCATATCAAACAAAAAAATTGTGTCCTTCTGAGGTTAAACTTGATATTCCTGGAGCTCTGTTGTTTTCCAGTAGTTTATTCCTGTCACCCAACAGCTATGAAAGAAATGTATGTTTCCTGTGATAATGGCATGAAACCAAAATTCAGGATGCAAATTAAGAGCCAAACCAAATTGGCCTGTCATTTTGGGCATCAGCTGATTAAAGAGGAATGGTAATCTTTTACACTCATTTTCATAAGTGGAAAAAAGTTACATATCTTTAGTGATACGATATTGGTTAAAAAACTAAAATTATTTTTAATGATGAATAGTCATCCTAGTGAAAAGTTACATACTGGTGATTCAAAGTGATAAAAAGATTATATTGACAAGGGGCTTCCCTGAAGCAAATCTTACTTTACGATTCTTAATGACTCCGTCTCTCAGCAAAACTACATTTTTCACTCTTACTTGTACTGTTTTATTTCCATCTTTCTCCTGATACAGACACTTGATGACCTCCTTGTTGGCTGCAGTCCTCCCTCAGCCCCCCTCAGTGGGGAAAATGGACACACTTCCCATTCAGGCTCAATTCCACCCAAGTCTGTTCTTGACAGGGATGGAAAGAGACGAGGAGTCTTTACCACACAGCTAATGTTCTCTAGAATAACATGGTGGTTTGAGAGCCAGTGCCCAGCACCCCCGAGTGAGAACTGCCTTGAAGCCTTCCCATCTCCTCCTGCAGCTCTTGGCCAGCCTGTGGGCCTGGGCTCTGCCTCGACCCTCTGTCCAGCAATGCCCATTTCCTACCTGCCTGGGGCCCTGACACCCTCCTTGGTGCCTGTCAGTAACTTCAGAGATGAAAAAGTAACAAGTGATGGAAAACAGAAAAAACAGTTGTACTTTGCTCATTGTTTTGTACCAATCTGAAAAAAATGATTCTTTCTACCATCAGTTTAACAATAATAGAAAATACTTACATAGTATTTACTATGTACAAGCACTGCTCTAAGAACTTATTAACTTGTTTAATAATTGCAATAACCCTATAAGATTAGTACCATTATTATCCCCAGATAAGGAAACAGTCACAGAGAAATCAGGTCACTTACCGAAGGACACACAGCTAATAAGAAGTAGAGCTTGGATTCAGATTCAGGATAAGTGGAGAACACAGATAAATTGAAAAGAACAGAATGATGATATTCAAGCTCTTTCACTATTTAAAATACTAAAGTTCTAAGAATATTAATCATTCTTAAGATATAATCATATATACTATCATATTTCTAAAACCAATGTGAAAATTACTTTGAGAATCTCTAGCATCTAAAATACCTGCATTTAATATGTGCATTAGTATTAATAAATAAAGTGATAATTATATGTCCACAGTAAATGAATTTCATAAAGGGAGATGAGAAAGAATTCATAGATGCTACTTCCACATAGTAAAAATTACCCAAATAATCCAGCCTATAAAAAGAACTCTTCTTATACTGCAAATATGCAAATAATCAACTAAAATACTGGCAGAGATTATCTGCATTTTTTAAACCAACTGTTTGAGTATCCAGTATTTCTCAATTCTTCATTTTACCTTACGCTGGAGCATCTACGCATCTCATTTTATGAGGCTTTTCAAAAGGCTCATAAGGCTTTTGAAAGAGGTGATCCTCTTAATCCCTCTATTTATATACTTGCTTTTAGCACTACTGTTTTGTTTAATCTTGAGGCTTTAGAGAAAGAAGAAGTAGAAACTCTTTACCCTAGCACTATATCTAACATTTACAATATTGTACCTTTCAGCAAATAATAAGTAGAAACAAAGCTGCTAGAGCTATATTTTTAATCTATTGTTGACACCTCCTTCTCTCTGTCCTAACACTGAGAAGAGCTGGATGCTTCTTGGGGTTATCAAGTGACAAGGAAAGCTGTCACAGAGGGCAGGTGATAAGACAACTCCTGGTAGCAGAAGCCACTTCACAAAAAGCACCAAGAGAATATGCTATATTGTTTCCTGGGCCTGGAGTTTCCTTCCATGAGGTGCTGGCCTCAAAAAGAACAGAGGAAGAAACATGAATTTGGTCCACAAACATGTAGCTCATTTATACTGACTAACGACATGTTAACTGGGAGAGAACATGTTTATGGCAACCAGGAAGTTCTCAAGGCCGCAGACTCAATGCAACAAGCACAGGGATGTTTCAATACCTTTATTTACAACACAGACTGTTCCCATATAAGCTCATTCTTTGTCTACTTAGCAAACCGCAATTCCTCCTCAAGCTTTCTCAAGTATAGCGTAAGAAATCAGGTGCTGTTTGGCCATATAACCGTTTATGATATTTGTGTGTGGCTTTTCTCATTCCAGTGAAACAAAGAGCCTCATAACTCAGGCATCCAAGAATGCTTCCTTGATAGCCCAATCTCAGCTGGACCCTCAACTCCCCTTGATCAAACTCCAGCTGTGTTCCTGGCTCAACGCAGCCTGAGGTCACTCAAGGGTAAACAAACTACAGCTTGCTCCTCCCCATCACATCTGTTTTCTTAATATTTTGGTTTTTGGAGCAAATAATGACATGTTCTCCTGAATTCACCCACTTAACCATTTATTTCTATCAACTAAAGATAAAACATAAGATATCCCCCACCTCACCAAATCTCTCCCCAAATACGAGCTATACACATAACTTAATCTGTTTTCCTCCTTCATTGCAATAGCTTTCCCTTCTAATCAATAGTTCTCTCCACATTAAGTAATGCCAGCAAGCCACTGATGCAAAACATTCTCAGGATCTCAACAATGAAAGGGGACAGTGAAGCGTTCTGCAGAAGCACATGCAGAAATAAGTTCATAGAAAAATCCTAACGAACAATTTTAACTCGGCCTATAACATTGGCCTATATACTGCAACATACTTATATCGTGGTTGAATCCGTTCTGCTTTTATAGCCTAGAGGTCAGAAGCATGGAACCATTCATGTAAACTGGTTGGATTAACCACAGACAGAATTTCAGACCAAACTATAGCCTCAGGTTCAACCTAAATGAGAGTTGAATACCTAGACAGTGTAGCAGGGACTGTACATTGACAAAATATTTTAAATGCATCCACAGACATCACTAAGTACAGCACTTAATGTTAAGCAAGAAACACCTAGAGCGTTTCTGTAGCTCATTCGGCTCCTATGCATCTAGTACTTTCTTCTTTTCCCACTTTCTTATGAATTAATCAATTTCCTTGACTCCCCTCCCATCAACATTCTTCCTTCCTCCCTCCCTTCATTCTCAGAGAACATCTTACTTCCCCTAACTCATCCTCTTTCAATTGCCTGGGCATACTCCCTGCACACCACTTAGGACAAAGCCCCTTCCTAACAGGAAGGCATCCCAACAAGAACTAAGCTAAGGAATGGGAAAGAAATAATGACACCAAGGTTCACACTGAGTGTGCTATAGGGTAGGAAATGGGGCAAGCAAGAAAGGTGCTCACCAATACAAGCCTTTTCACTCACTTGGTTGGAAACGTTCCCTGGATATCATATTAGATAAAAGGAGATTTAGGGGAAAAAAACCCACAATAATTGGATATAGAACAGTCATTAAACATATATCCTGGGAATCACGTGTAGCCCTTAAACCAATTTCAAAATGAGTATTTCTCTCCAGGTAGAGCAAGAAATGTATTCATAGATTTTCTTTTTCAGTGTGACACAGATTGCTATGTAAAATAATTTTATATATAACATGCAATTGGAATCTTTCTTTTGACCACATTTCAAACTTAATCTAACATTTAATTGTGAAATCACCCTTTGGTGTACTCTTGAAATACAAAATTAAAAGGATTACATAGTTTCTCTACCGGACTCATAGTCAGCATAATATACGAATATTCAATTACATACTGCTTCCCAAAAAGTACAGTAAAAAAAAAAAAGATAACACAACAGCCAGTAATTTTTAGAGATTTTAAAAATTAAGAATCTCTTCAAAATTTCAGAAGCACTTCTAGACTAATAAAATAAGCAATGGGTTTAGTAGGCAAAAAATAAATAAAAATAAAAATAGAAAAGTTAACAAGAAGCAAGGAATCTTAGGATGATAGTATGCCAAAGATCATATACACTGGCATATTCCATTTGCTCTTCTGCTCTACCCAGTACATTCATCACCCAGGAAAGCTAGACCAGCCAAACCTGACACCATCCCCTGCACGTCTACCTCATCCCTACTTTGTACAATTTAGGCACATGCCAGTAGGGATACGTGTGATAGAAAGTTACAATCTGTTGGGAGGTATGTTTGACATGATTTCCCTATCCATTCAGCTAATTCCCAGGTGATTACTCCCCCCACTTGATTCCTTTGAATTAAGTTCTAGAAATATTTGCACTGGAAGTTCAAGAGCACAAAGTCCTCTGTTTACCATTCTCTGACTATCGGGATAGGTCAGGGAGGGTGAGGAGCAAGATGGAATCCAAAGGGGCCAAGTCATGAAAAACAGAATGGGTATGAATAGGAAGAGGACGCTGCTAAAGGTGCAGGGCCACTAGAGAAAGTCACAGAACATTCTCCCAGGTAATGGCTGATTAAGATCCCACAGTAGTGGGTTTCCCTGGTGGTGCAGTGGTTGGGAATCTGTCTGCCAATGCAGGGGACACAGGTTCGAGTCCTGGTCCAGGAAGATCCCACACGCCACAGAGCGAATAGGCCCATGTGCCACAACTACTGAGCCTGCACTCTGGAGCCTGTGTGCCACAACTACTGAGCCCATGTGCCACAACTACTGAAGCCCGCACGTCTGGAGCCTGTGCTCCACAATGGAGAGGCCACTGCAATGAGAAGCCCGCGCACCGCAACGAAGATCCAACACAGCCAAAAATAAATAAATCAATTAATTAGGAAAAAAAAAAAGATCCCACAGTAGTGCTGAAGACAAATGTGAAATCACTCTGAAAGAAATGTTCTGGTCTAAATAATGTTATGTAACAAATTGTTGTAGTCAAATTCAACTGTGGGGAAGGCCGTAGCCAAGGAAGGAAGAAAAATACTTTCACACTCTGGCCATCAGCTTGAGGGCAGTGTAAAGACACAGTTGTACTTACAAGGCCTTAAAGATGGGTCTCCAAAATGGTGTCACAACGTTTACTAACAACTAAAAATGTTGCTACCAGGTAGGTTATAGAGAAAGAACACTTACTGCAGGAACCAAGCTGGAGTTCCTCTAGTCAAGGGTGGCTAATCCCTCAGGCAATATGAGCTAGATTTGTTAGGTCTTAACTACAGTTAATGTGAAGTTTTGCCTGGCAAAGAGACCAATAACATTTTTTTTCTTTAATTTACAGGAGTAATCAATTAGAAGAACTGAGCAATTTAGTATTATTCTATTTTTAAAGTACCTCTCCTTGGGAGAATAAGATTCGAATGAATGGTCAAAATAAATCAGCTCATACTTTGGAATGGAAATATAATTACAACGTAAACTAGTTATCATTTTGGATTGCAACCTTACCTTCCCCTCAAATCTAAATGGGGCTCGCAAGAAAAATACAGCTTTACCTTCTTTTATTTTGCAGTTAATTATAGTTAACAAGAGGTGACTGGCCAGTGATCTTGGGCACTCTTTGCAGTGGTAGAGAAAATCTCATTGCCATTCAAATAATTTTAGCTGGTTTGCTTCTATGTGACTATTCACGTGCGTTGGAAATTAGCTGTTACCTATTAAACAAGCTAATTTTACATCAACACCATTTTGGAATAAAGTTTACATTTTCTTGATCAAATGTTCCATTTTGCCTTTAACCATAATCAACCCACTACAGGGCTTGCCAGTTTCGTACAAGATCATTATGCTCCATTCTGTCCTTGACTAGAAAAATGAAATCTAGAGAGATCTCAAAATGTCTAAAAATGACTTGAGAAAAAAATTTTCCCATCACTAATGGTAATAGTTGAGACAGAGAATATTTATATTTGAATACGGTTAAGGCAAACCCATGCAATTCTAATTACCCTGAATACTTCATTATTGCACCTTTTAATGCCAGCTCTAAAACTCTGTTTCTTAAATTACACTTAAATCAGAAATTTGCCTGTGGATACAAGTGCTAGAAAATAAGTAAAAATGTCCACGGAATCTGTATATTTGAAGCAAAAGTAACATTTAAGCCTGAGTTATCACGATCAGCATTTCCTAAACCGTGTGCTGCCGAACACTAGTACACGATGGATGAAAAAAGGCCACGCTGATCAACTACATCTGGGAAACGATGCTGAAGTAGAATGTATAACTGTTCAAAATATTCACTGCCCTTCTGGTGGGTCCTTTTCTGCACACGGGTTACACCTCCTGCTCTGCTGAACTCAGAAGGGACCACATGACCTGCTTTGGCCAATAAGATGTGAACAGGAATGACGTGTGTCACTTCTTAGCAGAAGCTTTCAGCTTGTGAATCACCATCTCTTTTCCTTCTGCCAAAGACCAGCAAAGTCCTAAATAGAAGCTGCTCGGCCAAAACCCTGAATAAAGACAACACGGACCAGAGCCACAGATGACCCGTGTCCAGAGGCAAAAACTAAACCTTTGTTGCTGTAAGCTCTTAAGATTCACACTAAACATTCACATTTCAGAGATCCTAAGAAGTCCTGAAATAAAGACCCAGATTAACTTTATTTAACCCATCACTGCTAGCACGCATTTGATCACAGAATCCTTACCTCACATAAAATCCTGAGAAATGTTCTGAGAGAAAATTTTCAGGAAATGTCAATGAAGATACTTACTTCAAATCTCCATTCCACTTTGCACAGACTTATTATTAGGTTGACTGTGTCATTTCTTCTAGGGTTTTCAAATTTTTCAAAATCTCTAACAGAATAAGGGTCAACCAGGAGCCATTTTGGTATTCTGACATTAATCAATTCCCAGAATTCTTCCTTAAAACTAATTTCACTTTCTGCTTATTATTTTCTATATGTTTCACTATTCAAAGACGTATAAATTACTGAAAGGTTACAATGAACATTTAGTCTACCTTTGTAGATATTTCCAATTTTTAAACAATTATAAGCATACTTATTTAGTTTTTTTCAATATATGGAAACAGACAACAGAACAGCATGAAGTTGAAAAATGCATTCAAAACAAAACTGAAGTCAGTTGCTATAGACAGTGCACGGACACACAACAGATGACACAGTTGACTAATAGCACCTAGAATCTCAGAAGAAATTACAATTCCATCTCACAGCAGATTTCACTGAATTTTTAGTTTAAAACAAAAACACATTAAAACAAAATGTGTGATTTTTAACTAAGAAAAATCCAAAGAGAATTCCATATTATAGCCTTAAATCTAAGTGCACCTGATAGTATGAAAAGAGACTCAAAAACAACTAAAAATTGTGATTAAGTCATTTGGCATTGGGAGATTTGGGAACAGGTTACTGAAACAATCTGCTTTATCTTGTACCAAGGATATTTCTAAGGCCAGCTTTTGTCTGGAATAATAAAGGCTCGCTGATACTAAGGGCACCTAGAGTGCCTTCTTTCAGGGAAGGAGAGAAGACAGTGGCAGTGCAGTCTGGCAGGGCCTCTTCTGCTACAGTGATGGGCTCTTCTTCACAATAAGGGTCCCTGTGAAAGTGACCTGCTCAGCCTCTCTAATACCCACCCTGAAGCCACTCCCCTCCATTTCTGAAGGTGGTACCTACCGAGACTCAGCCCCTCTGGTCCCCTTTTGACATTTTCCGTGCCTCCTTACAGTGGAGCACCCACCCACTGGGAGTGAAAATCTGCAGATGACTTCTGAGCTCTCTCACCAATAGGCCTGCTCCGCCCTGCACAGCCTTTCCCACTCGGAAGTAGCTTCTCACGCAAGTCCTGCTGGCCCAGATGCTTCCTGGCCACACCTGCACATGATTTGGCATTTACAGATTTCTCTGTCTCCCAGTTTCACTAAAAATGCAGTCTGTGATATGTTCCCAATTGTCTTTACTGTTCTGTAGGTTTTCCAGGAGGAGAGGTAGCAAGATTGCCACCATACTCCTACCAGTACTTGAAGACCTTTCCCCTGTTTGTCATTTTCCTTCCATGCATACAAGAAAGCTAATCTACAGTCTAAAAAAAATTCTCCATGTCAAGCCAAATTAGCCTATTTGGTCATAATGCTTGCCTCATAAGGCATGTCAGAAGAGCCCAGGAGTCAAGAGTCATTAAGACCAAGCACCTGCTTTCACTATGAGCACAGAGGTCCAGAAAGGTAATGAGGGCTTCCCTGGTGGCGCAGTGGTTGAGAATCTGCCTGCCAATACAGGTGACACAGGTCCGAGCCCTGGTCTGGGAAGCTCCCACATGCCGCAGAGCAACTAGGCCCGTGAGCCACTACTACTGAGCCTGCGCGTCTGGAGCCTGTGCTCCGCAACAAGAGAGGCCGCGACAGTGAGAGGCCCGCGCACCGCGATGAAGAATGGCCTCCACTTGCCGCAACTAGAGAAAGCCCTCGCACAGAAACGAAGACCCAGCACAGCCAAAAATAAATAAATAAATAAATAAACTTATGAAAAAAAAAGAAAGGTAATGAGGTTTTGTCCAGGGCTAACCAACAGAGATAAAACAAGAAAACTCAAGCTCCTTCCAATGTATTACAGAGACTCCTTTGAGAAGGAATAGTCAGTACTCCTGAGTTTTCAAATGGTTTATAAAGGCCCATTACCATGCAGACCCAGGAACAGGCGTGGCAGCCAAATTACACCAGGCCGGTTACCAAAATCCCGAGAAAACGTGCGACCTGAGAGATAAATTAATAAATAATAATTGGTTGTAGGTAAGGAAAGATGACAGCAGAGAGTCCTAGCTGGGGAAGGATGTAGAAGAAAGTTGGAATTTGGCCAATTTTTAATTACAATCTTGGTCCTGTACATCCAATCACCAAATAACTCAGGGACTGGGTTTTCCTTTTAGTTGTACCATCAGAACAGAATTTTCATCCACACACTCTTCTTTCCCACTACCCATTTCCACTCCCACTGATGCCTGCCACATATCTTCATCCCTAATTCTCCCAACCTCATCATCATATGGTCCAATAACCACCCCTCTGCCCTTGCTATGTGCATATCGAATTCTGCACTCAAAACAAACCAGTCTAAGTGACAATGGGAGCGAACAGTTTCAAGGATCATTTCTTTCATTCTAAAGTTCTCTCACTGTCTGACTCTGTGAAAAGCTATTCTATAAGGAAGTGCCGATTAATAACCTATACCTTTTTTTTTTATAAACCACTTTATTGAGATAATATATCATACAATTCTCCCATTTAAAGTACACAATTCAATGGTTTTTAGTATATTCACAGACTTGTGCAACCAACACCAGAACCAATTTAATAACCTATAGCGTTTATTTTAAGTGCTACATTAGTAATTTGAAAGAGTCATAACTCAGGAAAGATATCTAAGAAGCCCAGAAAATAATTCTTGCTTAAAAACAACTGATCTATCCATGAAAAGACTGCATTTATTTCTTGACGAATCTGGATCTGCATTAAGATGCATGTTTGATTTGAAACTGGTCTTCTTCTGCCACCAAGTGTTAGCACACACTTCTAACCAACCAGTTTCTGCAATGTTCAAATCACAGAAATACAACGTCACTCAATGTGAAAAATAAATCCAAAAGAATGCACTGTAAAAAAGCACTGACCTAAACAAGTAGTAGTCTAACCATGTGAAACAAATATACTCTAAAGAAGTTATACAAATAAATAAATTTTAGCTATTCTTTCAGAGACAAAGCAATTTAATAAGATTCTCTGAGGCTTCATTCATTTGATTTAAAAAACTACAACTTTGAAAACACAGTGATAATCAAAATAGCTTTACAATACACAAAACTACTTTCAAGGGAATTCCCTGGTGGTCCAGTGGTTAGGACTCCATGCTTTCACAGCTGAGGGCGTGGGTTGAATCCCTGGTCAGGGAACTAAGATCCCGTAAGCCGCATGGCGCAGTCAAAAAAATAAATAAACTACTGTTAATACTCTCTTACGTGATATATTCCACTAGAATTTTATGAAACTAAGAAGATGTAAAATTAACACATTGATTAATTGCCTCCTGGTGTTAGAAAAATATATAATTATCCAAAAAACTCTTATGTTTCCCAGAATCTCAGTTAAAGAACTTAGTTCTCTAGCTTGGGAACCAGAATACCATGCTGTAGCAGAGGAAGTTCCATATCGAGAAATTTGAAGGAGAGTTTCGATATATGTTGGTAGTGTATAGGAAAAGGTCAGGAGGATATACTAGTAGTGGTACCTAAGAGAGAGAAATTATATAGGGAGGAAGGGAGTGGGAGGTTGGTGATGAGGGAAAAAATGTATCTTTCACTCTGTAGGTTTGTATGTATCAATATTTGGATTTTTTTACAGTGAGCATATATTCATCTAGCACTTCTGTTATTAAAATAACTTTTAAAATAACAAGTACTTGAAATGAGACAAACTTCCTAATATGAGTGAAAAAAAGTATTCCACACCCCTCTCTCTCTCTCTCCCTTTTTATTTCATTATCAATCTTAAGTAAACTGAATGCTGGTAATACATTCCACTATTGACTTTATCAATGGTCTGTCTCACCCTTGGAAATGAGTGGACCCAGAATGAAACCCCAGAAGAGAATTAGTGCTAAGAGGAAAACAGACAGCTGGAAATGTAAAAAAAAGTTAAGAAACTAAAGAGTCACATATTTTAAAATAATCTGCATTCCAAACCACAAAGCATAATAAAAATCTACTGATGTGTATGCCACCTTTTCATATTGGTTTTAACTTTTACAGTGGACCCACTGATTTGCTGCATAAAGAAAATACTGGCTCTGCATAGCACAGGGAGATCAGCTCGATGCTTTGTGACAACCTAGAGGGGTGGGATAGAGAGGGTGGGAGGGAGGCTCAAGAGGGAGGGGATATAGGGATATATGTATACATATAGCTGATTCACTTTGCTGTACAGCAGAAACTAACACAACACTGTAAAGCAATTATACTCCAAAAAAGATGAAAAACAAAAAAAAGAAAATACTGGCTATTTATTTAAGCCTGTACATCTCAAAGTATACTACTCTTCAGACCATCTGGATCAGAACCCCTGTCACACTTACTGAATGAAAGCCAAAGTCTTAGGTCCAATTCCAGATCTGAACTTAGAGAACGGAAATCTGCAGCTTCAACAAGTACACCAGGGGACTCATGAATCCCAAAGTTTAAGACATATTTTCTTAAGCATTCAGAAACACTAACCATCATAACAGTAAATAGGAACAGAGTGATTCCACAAATTAAAGGCAAATATTCTTATTTGGCTTTCTGAAAGACAGTAAGATCTTAGTTTATTTTCCAAAGATTAACATTCTAATCAAAACAAAACGCAACCTGATTTAGATTTTATACAGTCTTCAAGCAGGGACTGTTTCTATTTTGATCATCACTCTATGCCCAGCACTCAGTGTCTGACGCATAGTAGGCACTTGATAAACAGTTGTTGAATTAGTAGGATTCGGACCAAGGAGCTCCCCACATAGAGAAATGAAACTGGATGGACAGGACTTGGCAAGTGGGAGGGAAGAAGATGAGACTGAGAATGAGGTAAGAGGGATTCTGGACGGGGCTCTGCAACTGAGGACAATGTGATCTCATTTCAGTCACTTAACTTCTAAGTCTCAGATCCCTTTTCTATAAAGTAAAGGAGCAGATTCTGTGAAATCAACTGCCAAGAAATCATTTAAAATGCATGCAGTCTGAAATGTTGAAATACAAATTCTAGAGTTAATTTAAACGTCCCTTTGATAAACGTCCTTGGGTGCTCTTATTTCAAAGTTAATATTATAAAGACAGAAACATTTTGAAATGTGGGTATTACCTTCACCACTGATTTGTCATTCTGTGATTAAGTTTGATACCACTGGGAAGAGGACAATCCATTTGAAAGCAAAACAAGAAAGATAATGAGTAAAAAAAAGTAAACTGTCAGTCTACAGGTTTTGCCAGTTGTTATCATTCCTAATTCCAAAATCTATGATTTACACAAACGATTTTACCTAAATATTCTGGAATGGTACCTAATATAGTTATTATTTAATTTGAGCATAGCTATAAAAAAAAAATGCAAGATATTGGGAGGGGGCATTTTTTACAATAGTTTGTAGAAAACTCAACCACAGGATGGTCGACCACCCAAACACATGTTTTTACAGGACCAAAAAGACTTTCTGAGCACAGAGACATTAAATACAAACTGTTGAATTTAGAAAAAAGATCTACTTACTAATAAACATGACCTTCATTTATAGAGCTGCAAATCAGTCTTAACTGCAGCAAATGGTCATGGAGAGCAGGAACGAATACTAATCTGCATGCCCATCTCCAAATCTCTGGTACATCAGGGCAGGTCAGCAGATGTCTTAATTTGCATGAGAACCTCCCTAGGCTGAAATGGGAAAAAAAAGGAAGGGTGCCCTTAGGATTCCAAGCGAACTGCTCGTGACTCCAGAGAAAAGTCCAAAGTCACTCCAACCTCTGAGAGAGGAGGCAGTGGCCTAGGCAGGCAGAAAGTCACCCTGAGATAGGGGAAGTCAAAAGACATGTCCCCTGGCTGTGGTACTGCTGACCATTCTCAGGGAGAAGTACTTTTAAGTACTGAGCTGGGGAGTGGGGAGCCCTTCTGTTACCCTCTTACCCAGTCCCTGGAACACTTGGTTCCACACCCTCAATGGAGACAACTGCTGAAAGAACAAGGTGGCTTTTTGGAAACCATGAAAGAGCTATGTAAAGGCGGGGGGCGGGGGGGCAAGGGGGCGGAGCTTGTCCCACCTTGAAGAACACAGCTTCAGGAAGCAGCACCAGTGTATGCAGGCCAGCGGAGAAAGCTTTGAGCGCAGCAGGCTGCAAACAACCAGAAGCAAAGAACGCAGCGAAATACAACTCTGGCACCGCCCCCAAGGCTTTTCAAGGGATGAAGCAGATGTGGCAACAGAGGAAGCAACAGTAAGTGATGGTCAGAGTGTGAGGCTAATAGCCACGGTGGCAAAGGAGGGGACAGCTTCCATGGCCCCCATGGAGGCTCTTGAGCCGACTCAGCATCCTTGGGAATTGGAACCAGACTGACTTGGAATTCCAGGAGCAATAGTGGCAGGGGTGCCGAAAAGCACTACAAATGCCCCTCATGCCCCAACCATGCTCAGGGCTGGTGTGGCTGGCAAAACAGGGCTTACAGGAAAAGTGTCCACTGACCTTCTTCCGGAGCCATGGTGCTTTGGACAATTTCATGAAGGTCAAATGAGGCTTAAAAGTTCTGCTTTCTCCTGCCAAGATACCTTTTTCTTGAAATGTCCTTTTTGCAGCATCTGAAGAAAATAAAAAGAAGCACAAAAATGCTACCGCATGATAACCATATGAGACAAGAATCTAAAAAAGAGTGGATATATGTATAACTGAATCACTTTGCTGTACACCTGAAACTAACACAACATTGTAAATCAACTATTCTCCAATAAAATTAAAATTTTTTAAAAATGTTACTGTAACACATGGCAGTCTTTAATCATAAAAATGGCATTTCAAAAGATAACAAATTATCTTATAAGGAAGATTATAAACCAGTTTGAGTTTTTTTTGAGAGAGGAAAAAACACAATATGTATGATAACAAACACATTACGACAGTTAAATCTGCAGTGATGTCAAACTTTCGGTAAAGCACACAAAAGCCACAATTTGAGAAGGAAATATTTAATAAATAAAATAACTCTTTGCTGATATGATGCAGATTTCACACAATATCCCAGTGGTGCCCATATGTATAAAAAAAGGACTAGCTTATCTGTAAACCCTCATATCTAAAACTTCTGCTTCTAACCAAGATAGAATAACAGGAGTCGGATTTACCCTCCCATCTAAAACAACCCAAAAAAAGGACAAAGTATACGAAACAATGGTTTGCGAGACACTGTACACCAGGCAATGAAGGTCGGTGATCCCTCAGAGATGAGAAACAGACAAGGTAAGCCCTTCAATTGTCCAGCTTACGTCCCTGGGTGTCTAGGTCTCTGCTCAAGGAAGAGAAACCCAGACGGAGCCCAGTCATCACACTAGGTTCAGAAAAAAGAGCAGAGAGTAGGAAGACCAAGGCATCTGGAGCTCGTGGGACAGAGTGCCAGGGAAGTGAGTCCTGCAGAGAGAAAACTGTAGAGATCTGCAAAGGGTCCCCCTAGTGGATTCAGCTAAGCCACTGACCAGCACGTGTGTGTGAGCAAACTACCAGAGGCTGGAAAACACACTCCAAAGGATTAGGAAGAACATGCCCAGCTGTCACCTAGGGTTAGGAATTCTGTCTGTTCCCATCAGCCAGATTGGAAAACCTCAAGATTCATGGGACACTGGGCAGAGTAATCTAAGGGTCTTGCCTCAGTGGAGAGGAAAAATTAGCTCTGGCCTGGTACTGCTCTAGTCCCACCTAACAAATCTTAGAAGCAAGACGCCAAAGGAAAAACCTGTTTCCAAGTAATTTAATTATGTCCCAGAACCAAGTCCAAGAATAATTATAGTAAAACAAATCATCCAACACTCAACAAGGTAAAATTTATAATGTCTGATATCTAATCAAAAATGACCAGGCATATAAACAAACAGGAAAATATGAGCCACAATGAGAAGATAACTTAATTCATCAAAAGTGACCCAGAACTGGGCTTCCCTGGTGGCACAGTGGTTGGGAGTCTGCCTGCTGATGCGGGGGACATGGGTTCGAGCCCTGGTCTGGGAAGATCCCACATGCCACGGAGCGACTAGGCCCGTGAGCCACAACTACTGAGCCTGCACGTCTGGAGCTTGTGCTCCGCAACAAGAGAGGCCGCAATATTGAGAGGTCCGTGCACCGCGATGAAGAGTGGCCCCCGCTCGCTGCAACTAGAGAGAGCCCTCGCACAGAAACGAAGACCCAACACAGCCAAGAGTAAATTAATTAATTAAT
Organism: Balaenoptera borealis; assembly: GCF_965194805.1. Classification (NCBI taxonomy): domain Eukaryota; kingdom Metazoa; phylum Chordata; class Mammalia; order Artiodactyla; family Balaenopteridae; genus Balaenoptera; species Balaenoptera borealis. Next base: position 31,734,621 of record NC_138873.1, read on the forward strand.
TAACAAAAAAAAAAGTGACCCAGAACTAACACAGATGTTAGAATTAGCAGATAAGGGCTTCAAAGTAGTTACTATAACTATATTCTTTCTGTTCAGAAAGTTAAGTTCAGACATGCAAACTATAAAAAAAAAGACCCAAATTAAATTTATAGAGATTAAAACTGCAAGGTCTGAGAAAAATAAATTGGACAGAATTAAGAACAGATTAGACACTGCAGAACAAAAAATTAGTGAACTTGAAGACATAACAATAAAAACCACCCAAAATAAAACAGAGAAGAAAAAGAAATAAGAAAAAAAAAAAAAGGAACAGAACATCACTAAGCTGTGAGGCAACTTAGGTTGCCAAATATATGTGTAAGTGGAGTCCCTGAAAAAGAGGCAAGAGAGAAAGAGATAGAGAAGATACTAGAAGAACTAATGGCTGTTAGGAAATGAGAGCTATACCACAACCACAATGGAAAATAATCTGGGCAGTTAACTATTGAAATTGAAGCTGCACAAGCATTTTGAACCAGCAATTCCAATATTAGGAAAATACACAAAAATAAATAAAAGTACCAATACATAAGATTCTATACAGAAGATACTTAGCATTGTTTGAATTATCACAAACTGGAAATAACCTTCACCAATAAAGAAATGGTTGTTAAATTACCATAGGGCCATACTAAGAACTATCATAATGAAAAGAATGAATTAGAGCTACATATATTGACCTGAAAAGACATCCATGACATCTATTAAGCAAAAACAGGCAAGTTGCATGGTTACTATATCCATAACATGATTTCATGGTTTAAAAGAGAGAGAAAGAAAGAAAATAAATGCTAAATATTTATGTTTTTATTAGTACAGAAAACTAGTATAGAATACCTTAGAATGGAGGTTGAGATTGAATAGAGGCAGAAGAGAATAGTAATGTTTTCTTTATACATATTTATATTGTTTGAATGATTACAATGAGCATGTATTACTTTTGAATAAAAGATTTAAAAATAAGAAGCACAATAACAAACTGACAATACATTAGCAATATAACATTGCTATGAGTGCACAAGCATCATAGTAGAATGCACAAATAGGAAAGATTCCTTTGCCACACATGTGAAAAATCCATCCCTTTCAAAGACCTTTGGTAAACAACTTTTCGTTTGGTCTTTTTATCTTAAAATCAGGGCTAATACATAAGTCAATTTTAAAGATAAGAAAACTGAAACATAAGATGTTCAAGGTCACACTCCTTGTTAGCAGTTAAGAAGGAATTGTGATCCACGTGCCCTAACTTCTACCCTTGTCATCTTCAAGCTGGCTGAAACCCCAGCTTGAAGCCTGGGAGTAAGGAAGGGCACAGAAGCTGCCTCAACAACTCAATGAGGAAGAGGAAGGCAGGGATTCTGCTGCCTTCCACCATGCCCACAACACATTGGTTCAGTCAGAGAAGTTCCCTTGTTTTACACATTGAGCTTCTGAGTACCATTTCATTTTTTTAAAGGATTCCAATACTTACCAAAAAGAAAGTTTGAAAAGCAATGATCAAAAAACTTATATAGGGTCCCTTCAGTAGCAATAATCCCACCAATAATGTCCAAAAAAAAAAAAAATAGAAACTGGTAAAATATAGGACACAGAATATACCTTTGAATCTCAAATAAGACTATATTCAATCTATTTTTTAAATATATATATTTATTTATTTGGCTGTGCTGGGTCTTAGTTGCGGCATTCAGGATCTTTAGTTGCAGCATGTGGTATCTTTTAGTTGCGGCATGCAGGCTCTTAGTTGCAGCATGTGGGATCGAACCCGGGTCCCCTGCACTGGGAGCGTGGAGTTCTAACAGCTGGACCACCAGGGAAGTCCCCACATTCAATCTAAATATTCAGTGACGAATCATTAGGGAAATACAAATCAAAACCACCATGAGGTATCACCTCACACTGGTCAGAATGGCCATCAACAAAAAATCTACAAACAATAAATGCTGGAGAGGGTATGGAGAAAAGGGAACCCTCCTGCACTGTTGGTGGGAATGTAAATTGATACAGCCACTATGGAGAACAGTGTGGAGGTTCCTTAAAAAATTAAAAATAGAACTACCATATGACCCAGCAATCCCACTACTGGGCATATACCTTGAGAAAACCATAATTCAAAACGAGTCATGTACCACAATGTTCACTGCAGCACTATTTACAATTGCCAGGACATGGAAGCAACCTAAATGTCCATCGAAAGATGAATGGATAAAGAAGAGGTGGCACATATATACAATGGAATATTATTCGGCCATAAAAAGGAATGAAACTGAGTTATCTGTACTGAGGTGGATGGACCTAGAGTCTGTCATACAGAATGAAGTAAGTCAGAAAGAGAAAAACAAATACCGTATGCTAACGCACATATATGGAATCTAAAAAACGGCACTGATGAACCTAGTGGCAGGGCAGGAATAAAGACACAGACGTGGAGAAGGGACTTGAGAACACAAACGGGGAAGGGTAAGCTGGGACAAAGTGAGAGAGTGACATGGACATATGTACACTACCAAATGTAAAATCGATAGCTAGTGTGAAGCTGCTGCATAGCACAGGGAGATCAGCTCGGTGCTCTGTGATGACCTAGAAGGGTGGGATAGGGAAGGTGGGAGGGAGGCTCAAGAGGGAGGCAATGTGGGGATATATGTATAAATGTATACTTATAGCTGATTCACTTTGTTGTACAACAGAAACTAACACAACATTGTGAAGCAATTATACTCCAATAAAGATATATAAATAAATAAATAAATATTCAGTGAGAAGCTGTCCCTTTTAAGTTCAGCTAATTCTCATCAATGCTAAATATGTCCTAATTTTTCTAACAAAACCATGAGCCTACTGAAAGATTATCTAATGTTTCAAGGAAATGTGTCCTTAAAAATAAAAGATACACCAGGTACTGTTCTGGGTGCCGGGGATACAATGGACAAAATAAATCCCCAGCCCTCAGGGAGCATCCAAATATATTGGGTGCCACAAACAAATAAATACACAATGCCGGGTATCCACAAGTGATACAAAGAAAAATAAAGCAGCAGGGGTATACAAAGTGATGTGGAAGAAAAGCGGTTGTTATTTCAGAGAAGGTGGTCTGGGAATCCTGCTCTGAAGATGAGACATTTGAGAAGCCACCTGGATGAGGTCTAGAAGAGAATCACGTGTGTATCTGCAGCTAGGGTGCTCATGGCAGAAGGAAGAGCTTCCATGGTGAAAAGTGCTTAGTAGGTCCAAAAGCAGTAAAAAGGGTAGGTCAACTGGAACAGGATGAGCGGGGGAACAGGGAAGAGGTAGGAAAGGGGTTTAGAAAAGTGGGCAGGGGCCTTACGAGGCATGGCAGAACCTTTGGATTGTATTCTAAGTATGGTGGGAAATTCTGAGGGTTTTAAGCAAGGGAAATTTATGTATGATAGTAACTTTCTTTACTCATCAATATTTCAACTGAAATATACATGTCTTCCTGGTGGGAGCAATTGAGTCTCAGGAGATTGAAAGTGCTCCTCTCTTTCCCTGGAAATGTATTAGTTGAAGGAAAGACAGCTAAATGGAGTGTCACAGTGTTTAAGATGGGGGGAGGGGAGCACTGGGGTCTTGGGTCACCATCTGGCATCTCCTGAGACATGTACCAGACTTGGCTTTTGAAGTTGTATCCTCCCTTGTTCCCCTACACAATGACTCTCTGTAATTTCTGTGCCCTCGCAGGTACACAGGATTTCATTCTATTGCTCACAAACTCATAAACTCAATGGAGCTGAGGCCCCTTACCACCCTTCCACTAGTCTTGAGCACACAGAAAAAGCAGAGTTCCCCAGTGCAAAGGTGGAACTGGTGAGAATACTATACAGCCATCCATCACACAACACCATCCTCTCTTCACCTCCACTGCCACTCTGGCTTTGCTACCTCTATGGACATGTCTCAGAAACAGAGCACAGGTCACTTCTGCTCTCAGACTTAGGGTGTTTCTGTTGCTTCGTTCATGGGACGATGGAGGGGGAAGAATTCACACTCCAGCTTAGCCTCTGACTCTCTCCTTCACCCAAACTAGGGAATCTTCTCTAGCATCAGGGCAGGAAAAACACCATTATCCTTTGTTGTTGAAACCCCAAAGCCCTTTCTCTATTTTTTCTGCTGTATTCTCTCTCTTCTGAGCACTGAGGTGCCACTGCTTGGAGGGGGCTAGGCATTAAAGAAGGGATACAAGAAACACACAGATTAAAACTCGGCATCTCAAAATATTATCCCACCACATTTTCAAAAATCTTCCTTTGTTATTTTACTTCTGGAATATCTACCAAGTGCTAGTATGTGCTAAATGTGATGTTTTGATCGGTTTGTAAATTTGGGGCATGTCCTAAAACCCTTCACTGTGAGTTACTGCCACCATATGATTTTTCCTCTCTCTTCTATGGTAATAAAAAAGGTTAAGCAATAGACCGTTAAAATACCAAGAAAACACTAGTTCTTAGTTGTAAGCAACAGATGACAACTTTGGCTGAGTTAAGCAGGAAAGGAATTTATATAATAACACTGAGAGGACTAGAGTTGCAGGCTGGAAGGCTAGGAGGCCAAGATGTCCAACATTACAGTGGATAACAGGTCCAGGGATGCCACCACCTCACCCAGCCGGCACTACTGAAGCCATGCACACACACAAAGGGCAAGAACTCTGTCACCTGCCTTAGACACTGATGACACAACCTATCCCCACGATGGATTCTGCACAGTCCTTTTTAGCTCAGGTTGCTAGCTTCTGACTCAAAGTCTGGGCCAAAGCAAGATCATGCAACACCAACAAGAAAAATCTGTGAAAGCACATATCTGACATGAGAGATAGTGGGGAAGAGTTTAGATACTAGGCAACCTAAACAAAAAGACAACAATCCAGCATACGCATGTTTAAAGAAGACTGTGAATTCGTAACAATTACGGTCATGCCTCAGAGATTCTGAGGGTTCAGTTCCAGACCACGACAATAAAGCAGAATATCACAATAAAGCAAGTCACACAAATTGGGGGGGGGACATAAAAAAGTTATATTTACATTATACTGTAGTCCATTCAATGTGCAATAGCATTACACCTAAAAAACAATGTAATTTATTGCTAAAAAATTCTAACCATCATCTGAGCCTTCAGTGAATACTAATTTTTTGCTGGTAGGCAGTCTTGCCTCAATGTCAATGGCGGCTGACTGATTAGGGTGGTGGGTGCTGAGGGCTGGGATGGCTGCAGCGGTTCCCTAAAATAAGACAACAGTGAAGTTTGCCGCACTGATCAACTCTTCCTTTCACTTGAACGCTTAGAGGCCATTGTAGGGTTATTAACTGGCCTAATTTCAGTATCATTGTGTCTCAAGGAACAGAGAGGCCCAAAGAGTGGGCAAGAGATGGGGAAACGGACGGTCAGTGGAGCAGTCAGAAGACATACATTTATTAAGTTGGCTGTCTTATATGTGCGTGGTTCATGGCGCCCCGAAGATCATTGACCACAGATCACCATAACAAATATAATAATCACAGAAAAGTTTGAAATATTGCAAGAATTACCAAAATGTGACACAGAGACACTAAGTGAGCAAATGTCGTTAGAAAAATGTCACTGATAGACTTGCTCTATGTAGGGTTACCTTCAATTTGTTTTTTTAAAAAAAAAGCAGTATTGGGCTTCCCTGGTGGCGCAGTGGTTGAGAGTCTGCCTGCCGATGCAGGGGACACGGGTTCGAGCCCTGGTCTGGGAAGATCCCACATGCCGCGGAGCAACTGGGCCCGTGAGCCACAACTACTGAGCCTGCGCGTCTGGAGCCTGTGCTCCGCAGCAAGAGAGCCCGCGACAGTGAGAGGTCCGCGCACCGCGATGAAGAGTGGCCCCCGCTTGCCGCAACTGGAGACAGCCCTCGCGCAGAAACGAAGACCCAACACAGCCATAAACAAATAAACAAATAAATTTATTAAAAAGCAGTATCTGTCAAACACAATAAAGCGAAGAGCAATAAAACGAAGTCTGCCTATACTGTTACAATTAACTTATCACCTTTTAGTTCATATAATCACAAACAGGTATATCTTTTCTCAACTACCCTGTCATGACCCAGCTTTAAACTTCTTTATTTTGGCATAGTCTCAACTGTTTTAAACAGACCTAATATCAAAACATTAAGCTGAATATTATAAAACTGTCATTTTTATTGCTCAAAAACAGTCAAATATTGGCAATGTCTGATGGTTTAACATATACCATAATGGACTAACTTACTAAATTCCTAAAATTTGACTAAAGAGATTAGGGCATACTTTCTAAGTGTTCAAGTATTTGAAGAATTATCACATAGAAGAGCTTCGGATGGCAACTTAGCAACGTGTTCACACCAACCCTCAAAATAGAAATGGCTAGAAAGTGTCAAAGGTAAAATTCATTTGTTAAGTTATTTACTGAGCAGTTCTCCTATGTGTCAGGCACAATATGTCCTGAAGACAGCAAACATGTCCCTGCTTTTATGGAGTTTATAGTCTCATGGGACAGATTTTAGCCCAGGAAGGAGAAAGACAATGTTTACAATTATCAGAAAATACAAGAGATATAAGGAAAGGAGCTTTGTTAACAGAAATCAAAATAGTAGGCATTTGTATTGTTCATTACTCTCTACATTTGTTTTTACATATTATTTTATTTGCTATATCAATATTATTATAAATTGATTCTAAAGAAACAACATTTTCTGATTTACTGACTTCAGTTACATCAAATTTTGATCCAACAGTTCTCATTATTCACTGGGCCTGAACTCTTTGATGATGGATATCTATCCACAATACCGGTTTAAATAATATTTGTCACAAAGCACATTTCATTTTTATTACTGTGTTTTTCCAGCAGAGTATATTCTCTGGGTACATAGAAATATGGGGAACAAATGTCACCTTCATTTGGGAAAGTATTTCTTAGGACTGACTCTATATTCCTAATATACTCTATAAGTATAATCTATTGCTTAGCCAGAATACTGGGTCATGGTTATAGAAATATCATTCTTGAGATCAGAAAAATTCTTGCTAGTGTGAAAACCACATGTCATTTTTCATCTATGTTAACTCATGTTCTGGAAGAGAAGCTTATGAATATTATAAGAAATTGTTCAATTCCTCCTAGTACCAAAGACATTCTTTCAAGCACTAAATAGAAAAGCACATAGCAAATACATCAGATATCCTTCAAAAGTCATCTAAGAATGCTCCCTAAATAATATAATTCACCTCATATTTAAAGAAGCAAATTGTCTGAAGAACAATTTCTTAATGTATATTTTAAACACAAGGAGACTTTGCTGTATAAAAGAACATCAAAACGAATAATAAAGAGACAATACTTTTGTAATCCTAAGTAATACAATTTTATCTATTTTTAACTTTTTATTTTTTGTATTTATTCAATTCCTTCCCATACCTGAAAAGAAGCAGTGTAACTGGAGCATACTGAGGGAGAAGAGACAAGCAGGGTAAGACAGGAGACCAGAACACAAGGATACCGTGGGCCATAGCAAGAAGTCTGGAAAGTTGTGATAGACAGCTATACCCAACTTAAGGTCTCAGAGTCGCTCTGGCAGATTTCACTATGCTTACAAACTGCTGGAGCGGAGTATAGGAGGCTACTGTCAAAGAAGTCAAGGGATTTCAAGAAAAGTAACAGTTGTAATGGTAGTAGTCGGGGAGGGTGTAATTATTATTATTATTACTATTATTATTATTACTAATGATAATAGCTACCATCTATTTAACACTGTACATGTGCCAAACATTATACCAAAGCACTTCATGTATATTATCTCATTTTGTTTTGAGAATAGTTTCTATTATGTTCCTTTTACAAATAAGGAAATTAAGTAAGGAATTAGATAGACTGCTTAAAGTCACTCAGCTGGTCATAGGCTGCGTTGTGGGTCAGGGAGCAGGCCGGCAATCAGCTCTGACTGACCCCACAGCTCACTGTGAGCCAGGTTGGTTGGATGGAGGTGCTCACAGTGCTGCAGCAAGAGAGGGAAAAAGCCCTCAATGCCCAAGAGGAAATATTCAGACAACAGCAGAAAGGAGAGGTAGAGGGTAACAAAACCTGACACCATGAGCCACCAATAAAAAAAGGTTTTTGTGTGAGGGCAAAACAGGGACAAAGCAAGAAAGAACTAAGAGAAAGTGGGTGACATTTCTGGGTCCCATGGTGCGAGGCATTTGGTGCAGTGAGGAAGCTATGATCTCAGACTGGAGCTGGGCTTCAGCTTAGGCAGGAAGGTAGAGGGGGTGTTCCCGGAAACCGGTTAGGAGTCCCGTTGTTCATTTACACTGTAACAGACCAGCATAGTGATTACGAACACAGGATCTAGTGGGAGTGGCAAGATGGGTGAAGGAGGTCAAAAGGTGCAAACTGCCACTTATTATAAAAATAAGTCCTGGGGATGTAATGTACAGCATGGTGCCCATACTTAATAATACCGTCTTGCATATTTGAAGGCTGTTAAAAGAGTGAATCTTAAACATTCTCATCACAAGAAAAAAAATTTTGTAACTATATGTGCTGATGGATGTTAACTAGACTTATTGTGGTGATCATTTTGCAGTATATACAAATATCAAATCATTATGTTGAACACCAGAAACAAATATAATGTTATAAATCAATTATAGCTCAATTTAAAAAAAATCTAACAAGAGGGGAATAGTAAAATAAATTATAATGCAATAGAATATTATACAACCAGTAAAATTAATGCTTTTGGAGATTATTTCATGACAATGATAATGGTAGCTAACATTTCTTAATTGGGCATTTATTCTGTACTAAATATTCTTCTTTATGTAGACTGTATATCACACATACGTTATGATAAATAATACTAACTGTTAAAAAAAAGAACACAGGTTTGTCACTTCACGCCTCACGATATTGCAGTGCTTATGTTCAAGTGACCCTGATTTTACTTAATAATGGCCTCAAAGTGCCAGAGTAGTGACACTGGCAATTCAGATATGCCAAAGATAAGCCATAAAGTGCTTCCCTGAAGTGAAAAGATGAAAGTTCTCTGCCAAGGAAAGAAAGAAAATCATATGCTGAGGTTGCTGAGATCTGTGTAGATCCATGTGTCTTCTCTTCAACATCCCTGATGGAAAGTCGAGGTTATTTGTAAGAAGACAGCAGAGAAGGAGGAAGAAGTAGAGGGCAGATCAAAAGGCTTCCGAAAGAAAGGAGCTGCAAGGAATATTCTATACAAACTCAGCATCTTCTAGCTTTTCTGGGTGGCTGACAGAGTCTTGGTGCTCCAGCAGAGTGTCAGGCCTGAGCTTCCGAGGTGGGAGAGAAGAGTTCAGGACATTGGTCCACGAGAGACCTCCTGGCCGCACATAATATCAAATGGCAAAAGCCCTCTCAGAGTTCTCCATCTCAATGCTAAGACCCATCTCCACTCAACAACCAGCAAGCTACACTGCTGGACACCCTATGCCAAACAACTAGCAAGACAGGAACACAACCCCACCCATTAGCAGAGAGGCTGCCTAAAATCATAATAAGTTCACAGACACCCCAAAACACAACACCAGACATGGTCCTGCCCACCAGAAAGACAAGATCCAGCCTCATCCACCAGAACACAGGCACTAGTCCCCTCCACCAGGAAGCCTACACAAGCCACTGAACCAAACTTACCCACTGGGGGTGGACACCAAAAACAAAGGGAACTACGAACCTGCAGCTTGTGAAAAGGAGACCCCAAACACAGTAAGATAAGCAAAATGAGAAGAGAGAGAAATACACAGCAGATGAAGGAGCAAGGTAAATGACACCAGACCAAACAAATGAATAGGAAATAGTCTACCTGAAAAAGAATTCAGAGTAATGATAGTAAAGATGATCCAAAATCTTAAAAATAGAATGGAGGAAATACAAGAAACGTTTAACAAGGACCTAGAAGAAGAGCAAACAAACAATGAGGAACAACACAATAAATGAAATTAAAAACTCTCTAGAAGGAATCAATAGCAGAATAACTGAGGCAGAAGAACGGATAAGTGACCTGGAGGATAAAATAGTGGAAATAACCACTGCAGAGCAGAATAAAGAAAAAAAATGAAAAGAATTGAGGACAGTCTCAGAGACCTCTGGGACAACATTAAATGCACCAACATTCGAGTAATAGGGGTCCCAGAAGAAGAAGAGGAAAAAAAGGGACTGAGAAAGTATTTGAAGAGATTATAGTTGAAAACTTCCCTAATATGGGAAAGGAAATAGTCAATCAAGTCCAGGAAGCACAGAGAGTCCAATACAGGATAAATTCAAGGAGAAACATGCCAAGACACATATTAATCAAACTATCAAAAATTAAATACAAAGAAAAAATATTAAAAGCAGCAAAGGAAAAGCAACAAATAACATACAAGGGAATCCCCATAAGGTTAACAGGTGATCTTTCAGCAGAAACTCTGCAAGCCAGAAGGGACTGGCAGGACAAATTTAAAGTGATGAAAGGGAAAAACCTACAACCAAGATTACTCTACTCAGCAAGGATCTCATTCAGATTCAATGGAGAAATCAAAAGCTTTACAGACAAGCCAAAGCTAAGAGAATTCAGCACCAGCAAACCAGCTTTACAACAAATCCTAAAGGAACTTCTCTAGGCAGAAAACACAAGAGAAGGAAAAGACCTACAATAACAAACCCAAACCAATTAAAAAATGGTAATAGGAACACACATATCAATAACTACTTTAAATGTAAATGGATTAAATGCTCCAACCAAAAGACATAGACTGGCTGAATGGATACTAAAACAAGACCCGTATATATGCTGTCTACAAGGAGGCCCACTGCAAACCTAGGGCCACATACAGACTGAAAGTGAGGGGATGGAAAAAGATATTCCATGCCAATGGAAATCAAAAGAAAGCTGGAGTAGCAATTCTCATATCAGACAAAATAGACTTTAAAATAAACACTATTACAAGAGACAAAGAAGGACACTACATAATGATCAAGGGATCAATCCAAGAAGAAGATATAACAATTGTAAATATTTATGCACCCAACATAGGAGCACCTCAATACATAAGGAAAATGCTGACAGCCATAAAAGGGGAAATCGACAGTAACACAATCATAGTAGGGGACTTTAACACCCCACTTTCACCAATGGACAGATCCTCCAAAATGAAAATAAATAAGGAAACACAAGCTTTAAATGACACATGAAACAAGATGGACTTAACTGATATTTATAGGACATCCTATCCAAAAGCAACAGAATACACTTTCTTCTCAAGTGCTCATGGAACCTTCTCCAGGATAGATCATATCTTGGGTCACAAATCAAGCCTTGGTTAATTTAAGAAAACTGAAATCATATCAAGTACCTTTTCCAACCACGAGGCTATGAGACTAGATATCAATTACAGGAAAAAAATCTGTAAAAAATACAAACACACGGAGGCTAAAAAATACAGTACTAAACAACCAAGAGATCACTGAAGAAATCAAAGAGGAAATCAAAAAATACCTAGAAACAAATGGCAATGAAAACACAATGACCCAAAACCTATGGGATACAGCAAAAGCAGTTCTAAGAGGGAAATTTATAGCAATACAATCCTACCTCAAGAAACAAGAAACATCTCAAATAAACAACCTAACCTTACATCTAAAGCACTTAGAGAAAGAAGAACAAAAAAAAACCCAAAGTTAGCAGAAGGAAAGAAATCATAAAGATCAGATCAGAAACAAATGAAAAAGAAATGAAGGAGGGGCTTCCCTGGTGGCGCAGTGGTTAAGAATCCGCCTGCCAATGCAGAGGACATGGGTTTGAGCCCTGGTCCGGGAAGATCCCACATGCCGCGGAGCAACTAAGCCCATGCACCATAACTACTGAGCCTGTGCTCTAGAGCCTGTGAGTCACAACTACTGTGCCCGGGCGCCACAACTACTGGAGCCCACGTGCCTAGAGCCCGTGCTCCACAACAAGAGAAGCCACTGCCATGAGAAGCCCATGCACCGCAACAAGGAGTAGACCCCACTCACCACAGCTAGAGAAAGCCCGCGCACAGCAACAAAGACCCCATGCAGCCAAAAATAAATAAGCTAAATAAAAAAAAGAAATGAAGGAAACAATAGCAAAGATCAATAAAACTAAAAGCTGGTTCTTAGAGAAGATAAACAAAATTGATAAACCTTTAGCCAGACTCATCAAGAAAAAAGGGAGAAGACTCAAATCAATAGAACTAGAAATGAAAAAGGAAAAGTAACAAATGACACTGTAGAAATACAAAGGATCATGAGAGATTACAACAAGCAACTTTATGCCAATAAAATGCACAGCCTGGAAGAAATGGACACATTCTTAGAAAAGCACAACCTCCCGAGACTGAACTTGGAAGAAACAGAAAATATAAACAGACCAATCACAAGCACTGAAATTGAAACTGTGATTAAAAATCTTCCAAAAAACAAAAGCCCAGGACCAGATGGCTTCACAGGCTAATTCTATCAAACATTTAGAGAAGAGCTAACACCTATCCTTCTCAAACTCTTCCAAAATACAGCAGAGGGAGGAACACTCCCTAACTCACTCTACAAGGTCACCATCACCCTGATACCAAAACCGGACAAAGATGTCTCAAAAAAAGAAAACTACAGACCAGTATCACTGATGAACATAGATGCAAAAATCCTCAACAAAATACTAGCAAACAGAATCCAACAGCTCATTAAAAGGATCATACACCATGATCAAGTGGGATTTATCCCAGGAATGCAAGGATTCTTCAATATATGCAAATCAATCAATGTGATAAACCACATTAACAAATTGAAGGAGAAAAACCATATGAAAATCTCAATAGATGCAGAAAAAGCTTTTGACAAAATGCAACACCTATTTATGATAAAAACTCTCCAGAAAGTAGGCATAGAGGGAACTTACCTCAACATAATAAAGGCCATATATGACAAACCCACAGCCAACATCATTCTCAATGGTGAAAAACTGAAACCACTTCCACTAAGATCAGGAACAAGACAAGGTTGCCCACTCTCACCACTATTATTCAACATAGTTTTGGAAGTTTTAGCCACAGCAATCAGAGAAGAAAAAGAAATAAAAGGAATCCAAATCGGAAAAGAAGTAAAACTGTCACTGTTTGCAGATGACATGATACTATACATAGAGAATCCCAAAGATACTACCAGAAAACTACTAGAGCTAATCAATGAATTTGGTAAAGTAGCAGGATATAAAATTAATGCACAGAAATCTCTTGCATACACTAATGATGAAAAATCTGAAAGAGAAATTAAGGAAACACTCCCATTTACCACTGCAACAAAAAGAATAAAATACCTAGGAATAAACCTACCTAAGGAGACAAAAGACCTGTATGCAGAAAACTATAAGACACTGATGAAAGAAATTAAAGATGATACAAACAGATGGAGAGATATACCATGTTCTTGGATTGGAAGAATCAACATTGTGAAAATGACTCTACTACCCAAAGCAATCTACAGATTCAATGCAATCCTTATCAAACTACCAATGGCATTTTTCACAGAACTAGAACAAAAAATTGCACAATATATATGAAAACACAAAAGACTCCAAATAGCCAAAGCAATTTTGAGAAAGAAAAATGGAGCTGGAGGAATTAGGCTCCATGACTTCAGACCATACTACAAAGCTACACTAATCAAGACAGTATGGTACTGGCACAAACACAGAAATATAGATCAATGGAACAGGATAGAAAGACCAGAGATAAACCCACACACATATGGTCACCTTATCGTTGATAAAGGAGGCAAGAATATACAATGGAGAAAAGACAGACTCTTCAGTAAGTGGTGCTGGGAAAACTGGACAGCTACATGTAAAAGAATGAAATTAGAACACTCCCTAACACCATACACAAAAATGAACTCAAAATGTATTAAAGACCTAAAAGTAAGGCCAGACACTATAAAACTCTTAATGGAAAACATAGGCAGAACACTCTATGACATAAATCACAGCAAGATCCTTTTTGCCCCACCTCCTAGAGAAATGGAAATAAAAACAAAAATAAACAAATGGGACCTAATGAAACTTAAAAGCTTTTGCACAGCAAAGGAAACCATAAACAAGACGAAAAGACAACCCTCAGAATGGGAGAAAATATTTGCAAATGAAGCAACTGACAAAGGATTAATCTCCAAAATATACAGGCAGCTCATGCAGCTCAATATCAACAAAACAAAGAACCCAATCCAAAAATGGGCAGAAGATCTAAATAGACATTTCTCCAAAGAAGATATACAGATTGCCAACAAACACATGAAAGGATGCTCAACATCACTAATCATTAGAGAAATGCAAATGAAAACTACAATGAGGTATCACCTCACATCAGTCAGAATGGCCATCATCAAAAAATTTACAAACAATAAATGCTGGAGAGGGTATGGAGAAAAGGGAACCCTGTTGTGCTGTTAGCGGGAATGTAAATTGATACAACCACTATGGAGAACAGCATGGAGGTTCCTCAAGAAACTAAAAATAGAACTACCATAAGACCCAGCAATCCCACTACTGGGCATATATCCTGAGAAAACCATAATTCAAAGAGTCTTTTACCACAATGTTCACTGCAGCTCTATTTACAATAGCCAGGACATGGAAGCAACCTAAGTTTCCACTGACAGATGAATGGATAAAGAAGATGTGGCACATATATACAATGGAATATTGCTCAGCCATAATGAGAAACGAAATTGAGTTATCTGTAGTGAGGTGGATGGACCTAGAGTCTGTCATACAGAGTGAATTAAGTCAGAAAGAGAAAAACAAATACCGTATGCTAACACATATATATGGAATCTAAAAAAAAAAAAAAAATGGTTCTGAAGAACCTAGGGGCAGGACAGGAATAAAGACGCAGACGTAGAGAATGGACTTGAGGACACGAGGAGGGGGGAAGGGTAAGCTGGGACGAAGTGAGAGAGTGGCATGGACATATATACACTACCAAATGTAAAATAGATAGCTAGTGGGAAGCAGCCTCATAGCACAGGGAGATCAGCTCGGTGCTTTGTGACCACCTAGAGGGGTGGGATAGGGAGGGTGGGAGGGAGACGCAAGAGGGAGGAGATATGGGGATATATGTTTATATATAGCTGATTCACTTTTTTATACAGCAGAAACTAGCACACCATTGTAAAGCAATTATACTCCAACAAAGATGTTTAAAAAAAAAAGAAGAACACAGAATATGGAGCCAGACTGCCTGGATTTGTGTCCTGGCTCTACCACTTACTAATAAATTATTTAGCCTCTTTGTGTCTCAGATTCCCAACTGTAAAACGGGGGTGATGACAATCATCCCTGTCTCAAATAGTTGTTAAGATTGAAAGGGTTAACATTTGTAAGATGATTAGAATAATATCCAGCATAAAGTAAATCCATTTAAGTGTTTGATTGAAAATCAAGTAAAATAAAAGATATAGGGAATATGCCACCCCAAAATATGCCACTTGGGCATAAGGCATATTTTGAGCTAGAGACAAAGAGAATCAATAGATGCAAAAAGAAACTTTCCCGGAGCTTCCCTTGTCTGACCAAAAGCAGACACTTGTGAAAAATGAGGACCGCCAAAAGTCCCCTCTCCTGGGGAATTTGTATCGCCGAGGTGTACCTATACACACAAACCTTACTCCATTAGAGGCCCCCCGCACAGTCTGTCCCCCGAAAGCTTAAAACCCTTTTCCTTTGTCTTGTCACTTCTCTACAAATTTATTATTCTTCTGTTAAGATGCTATATGAGCCCACATTCTAGCCACCCCCGTGAGTTACCCTTCATTGAGGTTTCTCCCACGTGATGTGTATTGGACACATTAATAAACTCTTTGCTTTTCCCTTGTGAATCTGTTGTCAGTCTAAGTTTACAGGGTCCCTGGGGGAGAATCTAGGAGGGTAGAAGGAAAAACAATTTGTCCCTATACGGGACAATGGAAAGGGTAAAAAGAGAGGTGCGAGGGGAGAAGAACTATGAGAATTTGTGCCTGGGGGCCCTGCACAGAGGCAGGGTGTGCGACAGAGGCTCTGGGGGCCCTCTAGGGAGCGGGGCTGTGATCCAGACATTCTGGCTGGGGAGAAAAGCTTGTCTTTGCTTAGTTCTAAATGATGTGTGGCTAAGGTGTGCTGATGTCTCTGAAGACAGCTTAGTCCAGGCCATTAAGGGGGAGGGTCAGCAGGCTGCTGGGATGCCCACCTGCCTGTGGTGGTTAGAAGTGCAAGAGCAGAGAGCTTAGAAAAAGGCCCAAAGATAGCAGCAACTGAACAGAATCCCCACAAGGAGCAGAAACACAGGGCATATACTCTCCATCTTTTGGGGGACATGACAGTCATAATAAGAGAAAGAGTAATGTTCAAATGAACACCCTGAAAACCTTTCATTTTTCCTTTTGTGAGATAAATGCACTTGGAATCTTTTATCATGCTAAACAAGCACATTTTCCTCATTTAAAAAAAAAAGATTTGCAAGGACTATTATAATCCCAGCAGGCTAAATTTTTAGCAATCTCTCAATCTAATACACTTTTTAACAAAATTACATTTCACAAAAAAAAAATGAATGAAATCACATTCAGTTCTATGCAAAAACCTTCCAGTGCAATTTCATCACTGTAAAATGTGGAGAAATGACATGTAAATGCCTAATTTTCAATACCTTCTTAGCTCTACGAGCTATTGTGTACTGCTAGAAAAGCAGAAGGTGCTTTTTATTCTGGAAAAAACAGGCTCACTCAAGGTCAAGGTAGTAAGCTGAGACACAGTCTTGGCTGCTGTATACCAGCTCCCTCGAGCGGCTACCACCATAAACTTACATGTACACAGTGTGCAAAAATGGGCGTGGTCTCTTTTTGTTTCTATTTTCATTACTCTAGGAGGTGGATCGATAAAGATCTTGCTGTGATTTATGTCAGAGAGTGTTCTTCCTATGTTTTCCTCTAAGAGTTTCATAGTGTCCAGTCTTACATTTAGGTCTCTAATCCATTTTGAGTTTATTTTTGTGTATGGTGTTAGGGAGTATTCTAATTTCATTCTTTTACATGTAGCTGTACAGTTTCCCCAGCACCACTTATTGAAGAGTCTGTCTTTCCTCCATTGTATATTCTTGCCTCCTTTATCAAAGATAAGGTGACCTTAGGTGTGTGGGTTTATCTCTGGGCTTTCAATCCTGTTCCATTGATCTATATTTCTGTTTTTGTGCCAGTACCATACTGTCTTGATTACTGTAGCTTTGTAGTATAGTCTGAAGTCAGGGAGCCTGATTCCTCCAGCTCCATTTTTCCTTCTTAAGATTGCTTTGGCTATTCGTGGTCTTTTGTGTTTCCGTACAATAGCCAGGACACAGAAGCAACCTAAATGTCCATTGATGGAGGAATGAATAAAGAAGATGTGGTACATATATACAATGGAATATTATTCAGCCATAAAAAAGGATGAAATAACGCCATTTGCAGCAACATGCATGGACCTAGAGATTGTCATACTGAGTGAAGTCAGACAGAGAAAGACAAATATCATATGACATCATTTATATGTGGAATCTAAAAAAATGGTACAAATGAACTTACTTACAAAACAGAAATGGAGTCACAGATTTAGAAAACAAACTTATTGTTACCAAGTGGGAAAGGGGTGGGGAGGGATAAATTGGGAGATTGGGATTGACATATACACACTACTATATATAAAATAGATAACTAAAATAAGATAACTAATCTTTACAAAGGCTGCAAATGAACTTATCTACAAAACAGAAATAGAGTTACAGATGTAGAAAATAAACTTACAGTTACGGGGTGGGGGAGGGATAAACTGGAAGACTGGGATTAACACATACACACTACTATATATAAAACAGATAACTAATATCTACTGTATAGCACAGGGAACTCTACTCAGTCCTCTGTAATGGCCTATATGGGAAACGAACCTAAAAGAGAGTGGATATATGTGTATGTATATCAGATTCATTTTGCTGTACACCTAAAACACAACACTGTAAATCAACTATACCCCAATAAAAATTATTAAAGAAATAAAAAGATGGGCGTGGTCTCTTCAGCCCACAGGCATCTACCAAAAATAAGTTAGTAGCTCATCAATTCAGACTTTATTAGTTCAAAATGCATAATAATTTTCTTCAATATTATACATTAATTCTAAATTACTCTTTACCCTGTAAATTTTCAATAATGAGTTCAAATATTAGTATCTAAAATTCAGTCCTTTTTTCATAACAACTGTGTAATATTTTTTTTTAATTTATTTATTTGTTTGTTTATTTATTTATGGCTGTGTTGGGTCTTCGTTTCTGTGCGAGGGCTTTCTCTAGTTGCAGCAAGCGGGGGCCACTCTTCATCGCTGTGCGCGGGCCTCTCATTATCGCAGCCTCTCTTGTTGCGGAGCACAGGCTCCAGATGCGCAGGCTCAGTAGTTGTGGCTCACGGGCCTAGTTGCTCCGCGGCATGTGGGATTCTCCCAGACCAGGGCTCGAACCCATGTCCCATGCATTGGCAGGCAGACTCTCAACCATTGCGCCACCAGGAAAGCCCCACAACTGAGTAATATTTTAAGAATTTGTTTCTTTTAACTTGAAAATTGAAAAACTCTATGAAAATTAGGTAGATCAGACTATTCGTGAACTATAATTTTCAACTATTTTTCAAGTTAGTTTCACTTCATAACATGTACTTAAACTTAACTTCTTTATCAACACTTTAATAATTAAATTTATGTTCTTTGAAAATTTTTCCTGGGCTGCTGCCGGTTCCGCCGTGCTCCAGGTATCTTTTTCTGAACACAAGCTGCCTCATCATGTTTCAAGGATGGCTCTTCCTATCATTGTATAATGGGGTAGACAGGACTATTCAGTGACCACACTTTCAGAAGATGATACTGTGCTAGATCTCAAACAATTTCTCAAGACCCTTACGGGAGTGCTACCAGAATGCCAGAAGTTACTTGGACTCAAAGTTAAAGGCAAACTTGCAGAAAATGATGTTAAGCTTGGAGCTCTCAAACTGAAACCAAATACTAAAATCATGATGATGGGAACTCATGAGGAGAGCTTGGAAGATGCCTTAGGTCCACCTCCTGACGATGATGTTGTTAACAGCTCTGATATTGAAGATGAAGTAGTTGAAGTAGAAAATAGGGAGGAAAACCTACTGAAAATTTCCCACAGAGTAAAAGAGTACAAAGTGGAAATTTTGAATCCTCCCAGGGAAGGGAAAAAACCTTTGGTACTAGGTGTTGATTATACAGTATTTGACCATAGTCTCTTGTGCAGGGACTGGGGCAGAATTAATATGGCCATATCTTCATGAATTCCTAACATCTGCATATGAGGATTATGACATTGTTATTTGATATGCAACAAATATGAAGTGGATTGAAGCTAAAATGAAAGAGCTGGGAGTGAGTACAAATGCAAATTACAAGGTTATCTTCACGTTGGACAGTGCTGCTATGATAATAGTGCATACTCCAAGGAGAGGATTAACAGATGTAAAGCCTCTTGGTGTTATATGGGGAAAGTTTTCAGAGTTTTACAGCAAAAAAAACACCATCATGTTTGATGACATAGGAAGAAATTTTCTAATGAACCCACAGAATGGACTAAAGATAAGACCTTTTATGAAAGCACACCTAAATCTAGATAAGGACAAAGAACTTTTACAATTAACCTGGTACCTCAAGGAAATAGCAAAGTTAGATGACTTTTTGGACCTAAATCACAAATATTGGGAAAGGTATCTCTCAAAGAAGCAAGGACAGTAGTTACAAGCTATACTGGCAGTTATTGAAGATGCTTGAGATCCATGAATTTCTTTTCGCTTTTATGCTAAAGATCATTATGATAGTGCTGGACATTGCAGCAAATACCAAACTGCTTATACTTGGTCTTCCAGTTTTTTGTAAATTTAATTTTATATTTTTTGAAGATCATAGTGATAAGCAAAAAAAAAAAAAAAAAAAACTTTTTACCCCTGTATGAATGTACTGTAACTCCTGAAAAATATTTTCTCCAGCATAGAGTACTGAGTGTTTTTCCACACACACACACACACACAAAAAGTGGACAAAAATGTATACTTAACAATGTCATTTTGCGACTTTGGAAACAAGTATGTCTTGTGTTTTTGTCTCACTGTGTTTTTATCTAAGCCCAAACCCATTTTGAAAATACTGTTTTTAAAACCAAAAACAGAAAAGTTTTTAGTAAGAAACCTAGTTTGGTATGCTTAAAACCACTGAGAGTTTTTCTTCTTCCTTTGTCATAACACAATTTCTCTTATTACTCCACTACTTAACATCTCTAAATTATGAGCTGTCTCAGTTTGGTATGTATGTGTGTCAGTGTTCTTTAAGTAAAACTGGAAAGTGTCTGCTCTGATACAGATATGTCATAGTGTGACAAACAGAAAACATGGGACTGAGGAATGAAACTAAGGAACAAGAGTGTGTTTCTTTGTGCTAGCCAAGTAGAACCACTCCTGCCTAAAACCACTGTCCTAAAAGCAGTTAAAGGCAGTACATTTTGAAATGGGACGTATCACTGGTTCAGCCCTAAAAAGCATAACAAAAAGTTTTTGTCCTGTTCCAGCTCTGTCTTCTCTAAGTGCAAACACTGTGTTGCAGTGAAAATATCTAGCCATAAGATTAAAAAGAAAAATTTATTTGCAATGCTTATGCCTGCAGATATGTAATATGACCACTGTTTTGTGTTGACAGTATTGCTTTATACAGTTCTTCTATTTGAAAGGAATCTGATTCTTGCAAATAAACACGGTATGTATTGTTCTTACGGGGGACTATTTCAGTGATGTAAATAATAAATTCCTTTTCTTAAAAAAAAAAAAAAAATTTTCCTTCTTTCCGTTAAGTCAACTAGCTCTGCCTCCTTTATGTTGAACGAATACGAGTTTAATATTTCTGTATAAGCATACACATATACATAGTTTATAACAATGTTCTAAGAAATGTATTACCCTGGTCAATGGAATATATTCTTCTGAAAGTTGTAATATATTTGAAAAATAGTTTATAAAATATGACACAAAAACAAATATGACATTATTTAACTGATCCTGTTGGACTAAAGCAATACTAATCCTGAGGCATTCTTTTAAAAATAAATCTAATGAAGTAAAATATTAACAAAAATTCCATGTACTGAACATCTGGACTATCTGAACACTACACAAATTGAGGCTCAACTAAACTTCACTGAAATTTTCCATATACATATTCAAATATTTAGATTTCTTACAAAATTGCATAAAAACTATAATCCAGGGAATTCCCTGGCGGTCCAGTGGTTAGGACTCCGTGCTTCCACCGCAGGGGGCACGGGTTCAATCGCTGGTGGGGAACTAAGATCCCACATGCTGCAGGACGCAGCTAAAAAAAATTTTTAAATAAAAAACATAATCCAAAACAACAGTACAGTATACACACAAAAGATTAAAAGCAAGTGATTATATGAGTAGACAGAGTGCCATTCTATTTTCCATTTTTTGTAATGCTTTGTTTAAACGTTTAGAAAAGTATATATATTTTTAAGAAACAGTCTCTGGCATCTAGAAAGGAATTACAGGGGCAGTGGCCTTTTCTAAAATGACAAACCAACACCCTTGAGCTCAGAGTCACACTAAAGCTGGTGAGATTTCACATTCCTCACCACACAATGGATCTTTCATCAATACTGGAAACTGCCTTTGTGAGAATATTGCTAAGAATGGATGGAATTCTCAATGTTGCAAGCACCCATTGAATTATTGAAAAGAACAATGAATGAATGACCAATTAGAAATGTTTCTTGAGCTCAGACATATTTATATTACAAAAGGAAAGACCTGAATCTAGCATTCTCTCCAGAGCAGTTCAGGATGAACAGATTAAGTCTGTTAAATGAAGGCATGGGTTCCCAAATGCTTTGCCATCAAAACTGTTAAGAGTTGCCTTCTCCTTGGCCAACTAATGATTTTAAATCCTACTTGACTCATAACTACTGTTTAATTGCTTGCTTGTTTGTTGTTTATACATACTTTGCTCCACAAAAGAAAAACTTAACCAACAATGAAATGAAATCTGGTCCTCATGCCTCCCTCACCCCTAAAAGAGGTGCACTTTTGAATGGGCAACTAAAAACTGCATAAAGACAATATATTAAGTTTTTTAAAAAGTACGTCTCAAAAGATCTCATACAATATGATATCCTTTTTATAAGATTAAAACCAATTAAAAATACATATACTTGGGGAGAATACAAGGAAATATAAACCCTGACCTCAGGACGATGGTTAGCTTAAATGAAGGAAGGCCAAAGGATAGATTAATGAAAAGGACAATATATGGTTAGATTTACTACCAAGGTCCTAGCTTTTGTTTTGGGTGGTGGATTCCCAGATGATATTATTTTAAGATAGATAAATAGATAGATAAAATTAAACCCAGCATGGAGCAATGATGAGTGTGTTATGAATCAAGGATTACTGAACCTGAAATGAGATGACATGAAACGACCTGGCACGATATGAGAGGAAATGAAAATAAAAATTGCTTTATTAACAATTGTTTTACTAACACCCAAACTATGATCTCTGGATCATCTTTAAAAAGCACTCATCCAGGTTTTATAATTTTCTGCTTCGATTTCCCTAACATTTTCAACTGTGCTGCACAAAGCAATGTGTTCTCCAATGGATGTGAGACCTTCTACCATCACCAATGGACTTTCTGCTCATAGAGCAGTACCTAAACAGGAAGGTGAAAAGGTAGCGCAGAGAAAAATGCTGCTGATTCATCTACTGATTCTCCGGAATGGGGCGGACAATGCCCACAAGCCTCCAAATAGGCAATTGGTGATTCTTATTAATTCACTCAATACTTACGAAATGCCAACTACATGTCAAATGTCATGATAAGCGTTGGATCCTTCAGACTTATGATTAGGACAGTCCTAACAAATACTTGAGTCCAGCCCATCATCTTCCAGAATCAACATATTCCTCAGGTCAAAGAATCAAGATAACTTTTCCCGCCTTTTATTTGGCTACTTCCCTATACAAGCAAATGCTGAAGCAGCTCACTTATAAAGTGAGGTTACACTGGCTCCCCAAAATTAAAAGATGTCAAATCTCTAGTATAAGAATTGGGAGAAAAAAATTGCTTCTTCAACAGATGAGATTTCATGGAAGTATATCACTCTTTGTCTTACCTGCTATCTCCAAAAGTGGGTTTATGTGATCTCCTTCTGCCAGCTTCACAAATCCAACCTGATCTCCAAAAGTGTCAACCCCTTCAAAGGGCAAAGTCAAAGTTTTTCCCTGGAGGATTTCTTCCACAAATGGTTTTAATTCCAAAAGAGCATCAATACCACTGGTAAGAAATAATATATTTTTCAGTAACATATTAAGTAATAAAATATACAAAACCAAATGAGAAACAGTTTTAGAAAGATAAATTAATTTTTATACTTGTACTAATTATTTTAATGCTCAAAATACCTTCAAAATCTAATCCATATGATCAAAATAAAACTAATATTAATTTTTAACAAAATCTATAGAAGTGAATTAATCTTTACCTACTTATAATTTATTTTATATTAAAGACACAAAAGAAGATGCTACGTTATAGTTCACCAAAAGGTTTTTAACCAAGGAAATACTGCATGGACAACTAAAAAAAAAAATTACTGACAGTATATTGCAGAAAAACCTAATACCTACAAAACATTATATTAGATTATGTGAAAGTTCTATATTCTTGTTAAAAGTAGTAATACTTATATAGTATTTGTATACTATACAAATATATAATATTTGTATAGTATTTGTGAGGCAGTCTACTAAAACTTAAAATACATTATCTCTTTAAAATATAATAGTCTCCACAATAAGATAATTTATTACACTTGGGTTCAACTAAAGTGCAAGTTTATATTTACCAACTACAGCTACGTAAGTTTGTTGTGTCTGTTTAGCCTCTATGATTAAAGGGCTATTCTGCGTTTCAAATGCATTACTTTTCTTTCTAAAAATAAATGTTTACTATATTAGTGAATTAGATATTATAAAGTTTGGAATATTTTAAAAATTAAGATCAATTATTTCCATAGTAAGAGGAGTTTGGTATAGGTACTTTATTATGAGAAAAAAAATGAAATCTCACTAGAGGGCAGCAATTACTCAAAAAAGAAATAAGGACATTATTACATTATGGAGAGGGGTTTGAAACACCCTTCTGGTGAACCACCATTAATTTAAATTATCTTGATCAGCAATTTGTTCGCCAGTAGTAATTATGTCAAATGTGTGAAAAGAAATTTAATTATTTTTCTAGATCTTTCATATTTCTAAATTAGTATTCATATAAAATTTTTAACTGATTTTCATCCACAGCTCCCATACTGAGTCTTGTTTCTCTGTCAAAACAATACATAATACTTCAAAATAGCTTTAGAAATGTCAGCATTTCTCGTTGTACCTCCAAATCCACATCCAAAATCCAATCTTGCCTACCTGTATTTATGTTCATCCAAAAAGACACACTCCTGCTATAATACTGTCCTTCACCACACACTGAGTTAAAGCATGTGAAAACAGATCAGCCACTTCTGGCTCATCTACCGTAAATGAGGGGAATTCAATATACTCGTTTTAAATGTAACTCTATATGAAAGTAGGCCATGCTAAAGGTCAGGATTTTTCAGAGACAGTGAATTCTATACCCCATTTTTCTTTAAAGAAATATAGACGATCTAAATTCAGTCCAGTTTTTCAGTTCTTCAGTATCATAAATCAATAAATTTGTCCTAATGAGAGGTCACTGGTCACAGAGTGAAAAGGAGTCATAGTGCCTATTGATAAATATCACTAACTTTCAAATTCTTTTAAATAGAGTATCTTTTCAAGAACAGTTTATGGAAAGACTTCTTTATGGGAAAATGAATAGAGTACAGGCACGTACGAAACAGAATTCTGAAACTAGAGTTCAGACCCAAAGGTTGTACTTAAAACTACGATAGGACAGCCGTCTTTTCAAGTCAGCATCTGGGCTAACATATTTCTATTCCTTTCTTCTGCACTGTGAGGACACAGAGGGTGATACCTACCTGAAGAAATTCATTATTTTAAAAAAAAGTTTCTGCACACTCCATATCCAATCCATTGATCAATACTTTATCAAACACCTAAAATATGATACTAGACTTCGAAAAGTAAGAATATAGAACAAGAAACCAACAATATGTGTCTCTAGCATATTATACTGTATAGGATGAAAGATAAAATTTAACAATTAGGGACTTAGGAAATCCTTCATATAAACAATGTCTTACCAGGAAAGCCAATCATTTCACTCTCACTATACAGCTACCCAAAATGAAGCCACACCTTGAATCTCATCATCACCTAAAAGTTGATACTTCTGCCACAAACACTTGCATGGTTCCCCAAACTAGAAGCAAATCTTCTCTCCTCTGCAATTCCATTAATACTTTATACCAATTGAAACATACCATTTTTTACATTTATCTATTATAGTTATTTGGGTCCATATGACCTAGTCAACTACCTGGTATAATCCATGAGTACAAGATCCATTCATGGTTCATCTTTATTTTCCCCAAAGCACTTAGCTCAGTATCTAACAGATGGTTGGAAATTAATGTTGGTCGAACTGTAAAATACTATCTTGTCTGTACAGCAAACTTCAATTATTACTTAGATCTTTCATTACAACTTAGTCAAGAATAATTGCTAAATTGCAAATATCTGGTCATCATTTTCCAGTAGAGCTCTGACTCCCAGTATCATAAAGTAGCATAAGAATGTCACTTTAATCCTTCAAACACAAAGTAGACTTGCTAAATATTTAATTTTTTACACAAAACTGAAATTTGCAAACAGACATTGTAAAACACGGGGCTGAATGACTCAGACTGTCACTGTGCTCTGTACTGTAACTCTTCAACAAGTGATGCCACGATTTAGGGCAACACAATGCTTCCTAGTTCAGGACTGTCCCATGTACTGCAGGTGATTTAGTAATGCTGAGATCTGCCCATAAATGCCCACGGCACTCCTCAGTAATTGTGACAACCAAAAATACCCCCCAAAATATTTCTAAAAGTCTCCTAGAGGAACCTTCAAGATGGTGGAGGAGTAAGACATGGAGATCACCTTCCTCCCCACAAATACATCAGAAATACATCTACATGTGGAACAACTCCTACAAAACACCCACTGAATACTGGCAGAAGAACTCAGACCTCCCAAAAGGCAAGAAACTCCTCACGTACCTGGGTAGGGCAAAAGAAAAAAGAAAAAACAGAGACAAAAGAATAGGGATGGGACCTGCATCTCTGGGAGGGAGCTGTGAAGGAGGAAAAGTTTCCACACACTAGGAAGGCCCTTTGCGGGCGGAGACTGCGGGTGGCGGAGGGGGGAAGCTTCGGAGCCACAGAGAAGAGCGCAGCAACAGGGGTGCGGAGGGCAAAGCGGAGAGATTCCCGCATGGAGGATCGGTGCCGACCAGCACTCACCAGCCCGAGAGGCTTGTCTGCTCTCCCGCCGGGGCGGGCGGGGGCTGGGAGCTGAGGCTCGGGCTTCGGAGGTCAGATCCCAGGGAGAGGACTGGGGTTGGCTGCATGAACACAGCCTGAAGGGGGCTAGTGCGCCACAGCTAGACAGGAGGGAGTCCGGGAAAAAGTCTGGACTTGCCTAAGAGGCAAGAGACCACTGTTTCGGGGTGCATGAGGAGAGGTGATTCAGAGCACCACCTAAACGAGCTCCAGAGATGGGCGCGAGCTGGCCTATCAGCTCGGACACCAGAGACGGGCATGAAACGTTAACGCTGCTGCTGCAGCCACCAAGAATCCTGTGTGCAAGCACAGGTCACTATCCACACTCCCCACTGGGAGCCTGTGCAGCCCGCCACTGCCAGGGTCCCAAAGACCAGGGACAACTTCCCCAGGAGAACAAATGGCACGTCTCAGGCTGCTGCAACGTCACGATGGCCTCTACTGCCACAGGCTCGCCCCGCATTCCAATTATAAATACTGTACCCCTCCCTCCCCCTGGCCTGAATGAGCAAGAGCCCCCCGATCAGCCACTGCTTTAACCCCTTCCTGTCTGGGTGGGAACAGAAGCCTGAGGGCAACCTACACGCAGAGGCAGGGCCAAAACCGAAGCTGAACCCCAGGAGCTGAGCAAACAAAGAAGAGAAAGGGAAATCTCTCCCAGCAGCCTCAGAAGCAGCAGACTAAATCCCCACCCCCAACAAATCAATCAACTTGATGTACCCTGCATCTGTAGAACACCTGAATAGACAACGAATCATCCCAAAATTGAGGCGGTGGACGTTGGGAGCAACTGTAGACATGGCGTTTGCTGTCTGCGACTGTTTTATTTCTGATTTTTATATTTATCTTAGTTTAGTGTTTAGCGCTTGTTATCATTGGTGGATTTCTTTATTGGATTGGTTGCTCTCTTTCTCTTTTTATTATTATTTTTTTAAATAATCTCCCTCCCTCCCTCTCTCCCTCCCTCCCTCCCTCTCTCCCTCTCTCTCTCTCTCTCTTTCTCTCTTTC
The DNA here is from genome assembly GCF_965194805.1 of Balaenoptera borealis. Lineage (NCBI taxonomy): Eukaryota > Metazoa > Chordata > Mammalia > Artiodactyla > Balaenopteridae > Balaenoptera > Balaenoptera borealis. Next base: position 31,762,332 of record NC_138873.1, read on the forward strand.
TTTCTCCCTTTTCTTCTGAGCCATGTGGTTGACAGGGTCTTGGTACTCCGGGCTGGTGTCAGGCCTGAGCCTCTGAGGTGGAAGAGCCGAGTTCAGGACACTGGACCCCCAGAGACCACCCGGCCCCACGTAATATCAATAGGCGAGAGCTCTCCCAGAGATCTCCATCTCAACACTAAGACCCAGCTCCACCCAACAGCCAGCAAACTACAGCACTGGATGCCCCAGGCCAAACAAGTAGCAAGACAGGAACACACCCCACCCATCAGGAGAGAGGCTGCCTAAAATCATACCAACTTCACAGACACCCCTAAACACACCACCAGACGTGGCCATGCCCACTAGAAAGACAAGGTCCAGCCCCACCTACCATAACACAGGCACCAGTCCCCTCCAACAGGAAGCCTACACAAGCCACTGAACCAACCTCACCCACTGGGGGCAGACACCAAAAACAACAGGAACTACGAACCTGCAGCCTGTGAAAAGGAGACCACAAACACAGTAAGTTAAACAAAATAAGAAGACAGAGAAATATGCAGCAGATGAAGGAGCAAGGTACATCTCACCAGACCAAACAAATGAAGAGCAAATACGCAGTCTACCTGAAAAAGATTTCAGAGTAATGATAGTAAAGATGATCCAAAATCGTGGAAATAGAATAAATACAAGAAATGTTTAACAAGGACCTAGAAGAACTCAAGAGCAAACAAACAATGATGAACAACACAATAAATGAAATTAAAAATTCTCTAAAAGGAATCAATAGCAGAATAACTGCGGCAGAAGAACGGATAAGTGACCTGGAAGATAAAACAGTGGAAATAACTACTGCAGAGCAGAATAAAGAAAAAAGAATGAAAAGAATTGAGGACAATCTCAGACACCTCGGGGACAATATTAAATGCACCAACATTTGAATTACAGGGGTCCCAGAAGAAGAGAAAAAGAAAGGGTCTGAGAAAATATATGAAGAGATTACAGTTGCAAACTTCCCTAACATGGAAAAGGAAATAGTCAATAAAGTCCAGCAAGCATAGAGAGTCCCATACAGGATAAATCCAAGGAGAAACATGCCGAGACACATAATAATCAAACTATCAAAAATTAAATACAAAGAAAAAATATTAAAAGCAGCAAGGGAAAAGCAACAAATAACATACAAGGGAATCCCCATAAGGTTAACAGCTGATCTTTCAGCAGAAACACTGCAAGCCAGAAGGGAGTGGCAGGACATATTTAAAGTGATGAAAGGGAAAAACCTACAACCAAGATTACTCTACTCAGCAAGGATCTCATTCAGATTCGATGGAGAAATCAAAAGCTTTACAGACAAGCCAAAGCTACGAGAATTCAGCACCACCAAACCAGCTATACAACAAATGGTAAAGGAACTTCTCTAGGCAGGAAACACAAGAGACGGAAAGTCCTACAAAAACAAACCCAAAACAATTACAAAATGGTAACAGGAACATACATACCGATAACTACCTTAAATGTAAATGGATTAAATGTTCCAACCAAAAGACACAGATTGGCTGAATGGACACAAAAACAAGACCCGTATATATGCTGTCCACAAGAGACCCACTTCAGACCTAGGGACACATACAGAGTGAAAATGAGGGGATGGAAAAAGATACTCCATGCAAATGGAAATCAAAAGAAAGCTGGAGTAGCAATTCTCATATCAGACAAAATACACTTTAAAATAAACACTATTACAAGAGACAAAGAAGGACACTATATAATGATCAAGGAATCAATCCAAGAAGAAGATACAACAATTGTAAATATTTATGCACCCAAAATAGGAGCACCTCAATACTTAAGGCAAATGCTAACAGCCATAAAAGGGGAAATCAACAGTAACACAATCATAGTAGGGGACTTTAACACCCCACTTTCACCAATGGACAGATCATCCAAAATGAAAAATAAATAAGGAAACAAAAGCTTTAAATGGCATATTAAACAAGATGGACTTAATTGATATTTATAGGACATTCCATCCCAAAACAACAGAATACACTTTATTCTCAAGTGCTCATGGAACCTCCTCCAGGATAGATCATATCTTGGGTCACAAATCAAGCCTTGGTAAATTTAAGAAAACTGAAATCGTATCAAGTATCTTTTCTGACTACGAGGCTATAAGACTAGATATCAATTACAGGAAAAAATCTGTAAAAAATACAAACACATGAAGGCTAAACAATACACTACTAAATAACCAAGAGATCACTGAAGAAATCAAAAAATTCCTAGAAACAAATGACAATGAAAACACGATCCAAAACCTACAGGATGCAGCAAAAGCAGTTCTAAGAGGGAAGTTTAAAGCAATACAATCTTACCTCAAGAACAAGAAAAATCTCAAATAAACAACCTAACCTTACACCTAAAACAATTACAGAAAGAAGAACAAAAAAAAAAAAAACCCAAAGCTAGCAGAAGGAAAGAAATCACACAGATCAGATCAAATATAAATGAAAAAGAAATGAAGGAAACAATAGCAAAGATAAATAAAAGTAAACGCTGGTTCTTTGAGAAGATAAACAAAATTGATAAACCATTAGCCAGACTCATCAAGGAAAAAAGGGAGAAGATTCAAATCACAGAATAGGAAATGAAAAAGGAGAAGTAACAACAGACACTGCAAAAATACAAAGGATCATGAGAGATTACTACAAGCAACTATATGCCAATAAAATAGACAACCTGGAAGAAATGGACACATTCTTAGAAAAGCACAACCTTCCGAGAATGAACCAAGAAGATACAGAAAATATAAACAGACCAATCACAAGCACTGAAATTGAAACTGTGATTAAAAATCTTCCAAAAAACAAAAGCCCAGGACCAGATGGCTTCACAGGCTAATTCTATCATACATTTAGAGAAGAGCTAACACCTATCCTTCTCAAACTCTTCCAAAATATAGCAGAGGGAGGAACACTCCCAAACTCATTCTACGAGGCCACCATCACCCTGATACCAAAACCTGACAAAGATGTCACAAAAAAAGAAAACTACAGGCCAATATCACTGATGAACATAGATGCAAAAATCCTCAACAAAATACTAGCAAACAGAATCCAACAGCTCATTAAAAGGATCATACACCATGATCAAATGGGGTTTATCCCAGGAATGCAAGGATTCTCCAATATATCAAATCAATCAAGGTGATATACCACGTTAATGAAATGAAGGATAAGAACCATATGATAATCTCAACAGAGGCAGAAAAAGCTTTCAACAAAATCAACACACATTTATGATAAAAACTCTCCAGAAAACCGGCATAGAGGAAACCTACCTCAACATAATAAAGGCCATATATGACAAAGCCATAGTCAACATCGTTCTCAATGGTGAAAAACTGAAACCATTTCCTCTAAGATCAGGAACAAGACAAGGTTGCCCACTCTCACCACTATTATTCAACATAGTTTTGGAAGTTTTAGCCATAGCAATCAGAGAAGAAAAAGAAATAAAAGGAATCCAAATCGGAAAAGAAGAAGTAAAGCTGTCACTGTTTGCAGATGACATGATACTACACATAGAGAATCCTAAAGATGCTACCAGAAAACTACTAGAGCTAATCAATGAATCTCGTAGAGTAGCAGGATACAAAATTAATGCACAGAAATCTCTTGCATTCCTAAACACTACTGATGAAAAATCTGAAACAGAAATTAAGGAAACACTCCCATTTACCACTACAACAAAAAGAATAAAATACCTAGGAATAAACCTACCTAAGGAGACAAAAGACCTGTATGCAGGTCTATAAGACACATAAAACTATAAGACACTGATGAAAGAAATTAAAGATGGTACAAACAGATGGAGAGATATACCATGTTCTTGGATTGGAAGAATCAACACTGTGAAAATGACTATACTACCCAAAGCAATCTACAGATTCAATGCAATCCTTATCAAACTACCAATGGCATTTTTCACTGAACTAGAACAAAAAATTGCACAATTTGTATGAAAACACAAAAGACCCCAAATAGTCAAAGCAATTTTGAGAAAGAAAAATGGAGCTGGAGGAATTAGGCTCCATGACTTCAGACCATACTACAAAGCTACACTAATCAAGACAGTATGGTACTGGCACAAACACAGAAATATAGATCAATGGAACAGGATAGAAAGCCCAGACATAAACCCATGCACATATGGTCACCTTATCTTTGATAAAGGAGGCAAGAATATACAATGGAAAAAAGACAGCCTCTTCAATAAGTGGTGCTGGGAAAACTGGACAGCTACAGGTCAAAGAATGAAATTAGAACACTCCCTAACCATACACACAAATAAACTCAAAATGGATTAAAGACCTAAATGTAAGGCCAGACACTATCAAACTCTTAGAGGAAAACACAGGCAGAACACTCTATGACATAAATCACAGCAAGATCCTTTTGGACCCACCTCTTAGAGAAATGGAAATAAAAACAAAAATAAACAAATGGGACCTAATGAAACAAAAGCTTTTGCACAGCAAAGGAAACCATAAACAAGACGAAAAGACAATCCTCAGAATGGGAGAAAATATTTGCAAACGAAGCAACGGACAAAGGATTAATCTCCAAAATTTACAAGCAGCTCATGCAGCTCAATATCAAAAAAACAAACAACCCAATCCAAAAATGGGCAGAAGACTTAAATAGACATTTCTCCAAAGAAGACATATAGATGGCCAACAAACACATGAAAGGATGTTCAACATCATTAATCATTAGAGAAATGCAAATCAAAAGTACAATGAGGTATCACCTCACACTGGTCAGAATGGCCATCATCAAAAATCTACAAACAATAAATGCTGGAGAGGGTGTGGAGAAAAGGGAACCCTCTTGCACTGTTGGTGGGAATGTAAATTGATACAGCCACCATGGAGAACAGTGTGGAGGTTCCTCAAAAAACTAAAAATAGAACTACCATATGACCCAGCAATCCCACTACTGGGCATATACCCTGAGAAAACCATAATTCAAAAAGAGTCATGTACCACAATGCTCATTGCAGCACTATTTACAATAGCCAGGACATGGAAGCAATCTACATGTTCATCGACAGATGAATGGATAAAGAAGATGTGGCACATATGTACAATGGAATATTGCTCAGCCACAAAAAGAAATGAAATTGAGTTATTTGTAGTGAGGTGGATAGACCTAGAGTCTGTCATACAGAGTGAAGTCAGAAAGAGCAAAACAAATACCGCATGCTATCACATATATATGGAACCTAAAAAAAAATGGTTCTGATGAACCTAGGGGTAGGACAGGAATAAAGATGCAGACGTACAGAATGAACTTGAGGACACGGGGAAGGGGAAGGGGAAGCTGGGACGAAGTGAGAGAGTAGCACTGACATATATACACTACCAAACGTAAAATAGCTAGCTAGTGGGAAGCAGCCACATAGCACAGGGAGATCAGCTCGGTGCTTTCTGACCACCTAGAGGGGTGGGGTAGGGAGGGTGAGAGGGAGGTGCATGAGGGAGGGGATATGGGGATATATGTATACATATAGCTGATTCACTTTGTTATACAGCAGAAACTAACACAACATTGTAAAGCAATTATACTCCAATAAAGATGTTAAAAAAAAAAGTCTCCTAGAGAAGGCAGTCCCACCTCCACTGAGAAATGTAAACATTATAATACATTGAGAACATACCCACCCCCTCACCCCAACCCGACTGCACACCACTTAACAGTATTTCTAGTCAGTTCCGTGTCCATCAGTAGAGGCCACTGAGACACAGGAGGCCGTTTGTACTTCCAGCAGACTCATCTCTCCTGCCCTTCATGCACTCGTGCTCATCTTCTCCCTCCTGTCCCCAACCCACTCCTCTCCCTCTACCTCTCCATCTTTCACAATCACACTCCATGGAATAATAATAGAAAACTGATTAGTTCTGGCTTGTCTACTGACCCACATTCGCTTAATTCCTAGGACTGCCAGTTTCCTCCAATGTATAAAAAAGGTGACATTTCTGTGCTGCCTGACTCAGAACACTTGTTAAGGAAATAAAATAACATTTTTTTTTTTTTTTATTCAGAGAACTCAGCTTTTTATTTATTTATTTATTTATTTATTTATTTATTTATTTATTTATTTATGGTTGTGTTGGGTCTTCGGTTCTGTGCGAGGGCTTTCTCTAGTTGCAGCAAGCGGGGGCCGCTCTTCATTGCGGTGCGCGGGCCTCTCACTATCGCGGCCTCTCTTGTTGCGGAGCACAAGCTCCAGACGCGCAGGCTCAGTAGTTGTGGCTCAGGGGCCCAGCTGCTCCGTGGCATGTGGGATCTTCCCAAACCAGGGCTCGAACCCGTGTCCCCTGCATTAGCAGGCAGATTCTCAACCACTGCGCCACCAGGGAAGCCCCTAAAATAACATTTGTTTGGGGAATCGTGGTTGAGGTGCAGAGACTGAAATATATATACATGCCATAGCCAAGACCCATTTCCGATAAGAGAGATAAACCCTAAACTTATCAGTCAATGGTAACTCAGTCTTCTCTGGTTTAAAAAAGTCTCTTTGGGGTACAGTTATTCAGTTAATTCAAACCTCCTTTCAGGACTGTTTTTCTCTTCCCTCTCCCCTCCCCCTTCCCAGGGAATCCAGCATACTCTTCTAAGAGGACTGAAGAAGCTCTTTGATCTGCTTGCTGTTTGGGTCCTAAGAGAGTCCTATTTCAGGGCGACTGGTCTGGTCATATCCCTGGGTGCCCTACACTGGTGTCCGTGAAAGCCCACCTGTTCTTTCTGGGCATTGCACTGGCATGTGCTGCTGAAGCACAGGATCCCCGCTGGGGTCTCTGATCAAGACACACGGACATGCAGCAGTGTCGTTGTCCCTCATCCTGCTCCTTCCGAACCACCGATTCTCTCTCAACTTCCAAGTCTACCCACCAGGGCACAGAGAAATTTCTGGATCCATCTATATACCTTGATGGGCAATGGGGAATTGAAGGAACCACCTCAGGTCCAGGTGTTAGAAATCTCCCTCGACTCTGATCTACCAGCTGTGTGGTAGCACATTCTTCCAGCATTATTGAACAGGAACTTCTCTAAAGAGCTTGAGCTTTTCCCAGCTACACCCTGAGAACCCCAAACCAAGGTGAGTGTCTCTGTCACTCCCCGTCCTCTGCTCCAACACTGGTTGGAACAGTCAACCCCAAAAGGGGAGCCACGATGTGTCCGGCTTCGTGCCTCTTCCTCTGACTTGCTCACTCCGCCCAGCACCAGAGGGCCTCTAGACTCCTCCCCAGCCTGGACGACAACCCTCCGCCAAGCTGGCTGTGGTTTCACTGACCACGTGCGGTTCTTCTGAATTAATCACTGGTTCAGCGTCTCCTACTTGCCACCCCTGAAACCGGCTCAGTCTTTGCTCCTGCTCTTGCCATTTGTGTTGGTTAATTTTATGCGTCAACTGAGGCCATGATACCTAGTGTTTGGTCAAACACCAGTCTAGATGTTGTTGTGAAGGAATTCTTTTAGATGTGATGAACATTTCAATCAGTAGACCCTGAGGAAAGCAGATCATCCCCCAGAATGTGGATGGGCTTCATCCAGTCAGTTGCAGGCCTTAAGAGAAAAGACTTGAGGTCCCCCAAGGAAGAAGGAATTCTTCCTCCAGGCCGCCTTTGGGCTTGAGCCTATACTGTCAACCCTCGCCTGGGTCTGCCGCTTGCCAGCCCCGCACGGTCATGTGAGCCAATTCCTGAAAATAAATCTCTCTCTATAGAGCCACAGCTGTAGATACAGATATATCAATATATCTAGATATCCAAATGGGCATCCATCCTATTGGTTCTGTGTCTCTGGGGAACCCTGACTAGTCTACCATTCTAACACACAGGGGACCACTCATTTTCTCTCAGGCTTTCATCTTGTGTCACATCTTCTCTGGCTTCTTTTCTTTTAAGAGCATCAGAGTATTTCTTTTTTCTTCTGATTGGCAAAGTGAACAGTGAAAATGAGTTAAGTAAAATCTTCTGGTCCTCTCTGTCACTGCAGGGTGCTCAAGACCTGCCCTTGGGTGGATCATGTTGAGACAGATCAGAAGACTGATCCCTAAAGACATGCGGTTCTACTATTTTAAAAGACATCACTACCCGAATCATAATTTGACTGTATATTTTGAGTTACTAATTTATTGTTTTCTCCCTTTTATTTTTCCTTTTCCTCACCCCCTTCCCAATCCAAGCCTTGTTCTTCATTCCCTCAGGAGACTATATGTCAGGGTAGAAAACAGAAGTAACCTGTAACCTGTAATTCTGGATTTGGCTTTCCAAAGAGCTTATGCTTGAGCTTAATCCAGAGGGCTAAACAGGGGCTAACAGGGCAAGGGGCGCTCATACCGACAGACAGAGTATCCCAGAGAATTTGAGGAAGAGCAAGGTTTCTCCACTCCGGGCTGGAAAGCAGCAATCAATGACTAATACTCAACTTTTATGGTACAGCTCTGGGTTTGGAGGTTCAGGGTGTACAGGTACTCTAGGGATGAAGGAAGTAAAACTGAAATTGTCCATTAATCTAGTAAATGACAGCTCTAATAGCTAATAATATCAAGTGCCTGCTATGTGCCAGGCCCTATACTAAGAGTTCTTACATGTATTAGTACTATTATTTTCTCCATTTATTTAAAAAGTAAATGATTTGCCCAAAATTGGGCAGCTGTTAAGACATGGTTGGGCCATGGTTCCAGAATCTTTACCTGGAATCCTAACCTAAATGGTCAGACTCCAGAGTGCTTACATAATTAACATAGATAAAATAACTGCATAACCAATGCATCTGATAACAATAACAGTTTAAAAGTATAGATTAAGGGGAATTCCCTGGTGGTCCAGTGGTTAGGGCTCTGCTCTTCCACTGCAGGGGGCATGGGTTCGATCCCTGGTCAGGGAACTAGGATCTTGCACGCCACGCAGCAGCATAACCAAAAAAAAAAAAAAAAAAAAAGTGTAGATCAGGAAGAATATTTATATGGCTAATTCTGTACATTGGCTTATTAACTGGAACAAATTATAATAAAGAATACTTCTCAAAAAAAAAAAGAATACTTCTTTAGAATTTCAATGCCTCTTTTGGTTCTGCTATGATTATTCAAATTCCAGTAATAACTTGGTAAACAATATTCCAGAAAGATGTATTACTCACATGTTTATTTCATCTTCATTTAATAACTGCATCACTAGCAGGGTAACATGAAAGGAACCATCACTGTTCATTGCTTTGGCCAGTCGCTGATCTTGTTGTATTATTGCATTTTGCAGGATCTTAATTCCTTTTGTAATCTAATCACACACAGACAAAACAGAGATTAGATAAGCAAAATTTCCTTATGGTAACACTGAAATCGAGAAGAAACATAAGCAACATATGAAATGAGAATGATGTCAAGATCCTTCAACCAAACAATGCTTAATTGTCTAACTATTCTCAAATATCCTGGAGAAATGACTTGGAAAGTTTAATAGGATGTATAAGTTTAAAAAAATCACACGATGCTTGTCCATTTTAAGAGCATCAAGCCCAACACCCTTCTTTTACAGACTGGGCTACTGGTTGAGTGGAAAAATTCTCAATGGCCATGTATCTTTTCAGAAATTTATCCTTGGAATATACAGTATGACTCACTATAATTATGATCTTTCCTAAAAATAAAAGTTTTATTCTTGCCACAGAAAGGTCAAACTGGCAGACAACATTCCATTTCTGTTGGCAGTAATATTTATTTGTCCCCAAGTGAATGTGTCTGAGAACCCATTCTTCATGGCCTTTAAGATTTTTTAGGACAGCAATAATCTCAACAGGAATGACTACTGTCATTTCCCCAGACATGTGAGGAGGGGCATCACCATGGAGAGAGAGCTGCAAACAAGTCTAAACGCATACGTTAGAAAAACTGTACAGTCCGCACCTAAGCAAAATCCCCGGTCCCTCATCAGCCTTCCCCTCTCAGCCTAATGAGAACAAAGAAGAGGAATGGTGGCTTTTCCCTCCTCCATTTCCAGTTGGAGACAATTCTAGTCAACTTCTAAATGTGAGTGCACTGGAAAATAGTTTGAATTCGGACTAGCAAACCAAGCAATCCCCAGAGAAAAGAGTGCACGTAGAAGCCCAGAGGCAGCAGAATTAGAGAGAAAAGGAAGAGAGAGGGGGCTGGCAATAGAAGCAGAGCCCTAAAAAGACAGCAGAGATAAGAAACAACTGGATCATGAGCACAGCAGGCTGTTCTGATACTGAAGAAGCTGTTTCATCCTGAACAATGTTCCCATTATCTGCAGAATGCAATTGGGCAAATCATGAGATGCTATGCTGGGATCTGACTTCTCACGTATCTTTACAATAAATCCACATCACCCAAAATAACCTCAGCATTTCTCTATTCCTTGCAACCTGGAGGACAGTAACATGAGAAAGTGTTTTCCTGGTAGGAAGTTATGCAGTAACACCTAACACAAGATTTCCCAAGGGAAGATGTCACTTCCACGACACCCAACAAAAGAATACTGACAGCCTGATCATTAAAATGCTCCTAAAGCAATAGTACACAAAGATCTTACAGAGTCAGCGTTTCCTCTACCTCTATATTGATAAAACTAAATTGTAAACTCCCCGAGGACAACATCTATTTCTTCCACCCCGCCATCTCACCACAGTGCCTGGTAATAAAAATAAACACAACATTGAGACCACAAGAGTAACTACCCTTTCTCGTGTGGTCACTAGGTTCTAGGCACTAGAGCGAGCGTTTTACATATATTAGTTCACTGAAGCCTCCCGCCGATCCTGTGAGGTAAGATATTGGTACTGTCTCCCTTAAAATAAATTGAAACACAGAAGATTAGAAAGATCTTTTCAAGATCATATACCCAAAATAGCAAAGGAATTTGAGAAAAGGATAAATTACAATACATAAGAAAAGATGAGGGAAATACCTGGAGGAAAAGATCCAGGAGTGAGGAGGAGAAGGAGAAGCGCGGCCAGAGAGCCGTGCAGGAAGAGGTACCAGTAATGTGTTTTCAAGAGGAGACACGGAGAGGGGCAGACATGTGGGCAGTGACTCAAGACATGAAACATCAAGGGAAAAAAGGGCATTTAAAGGAGATTCTGAGGAAGTCTTACTGGATCCTGTGTAAGAGAGCACACAGGCCCTCTCATAAAAGCCTTTAGTATAAGTCTGCACTACTCTGCGAGGATTTTACACATGAATTTTTGAGAGATTTTTCCAGGTGCAATGAAGTGCTGAGTTCAGCTATCAAGAATGATGAAGCAGCTCAAGAGGGTCCAGGTTCACGTGGGAAGGGCCTAGCCAGTGCCGAGTAAATCATGTGAGCTCAAGAATATCAGACCTCAAAACAGTATAATTACATCTTCAAATCTTAGCTGGTACAAATGGTAATTCTGGCTTAACTGATCGTGAAAAAGTGGTTTAGGATGAGAACTTTTTAATACAGAGTGATGCAAATTAACGGTACTGGACTTGTATCAGAAATCCTGGATTTTAACCCCAGGTCTGCCACGGGTGGAACCCCATAGAGGTCACCTAGTCTCAGTGAGTCTTGGTTTCTTCAATTGTAAAGCACTGCCAAACTTACAGGGATGTGTTAAAGGTCACGCAGACAAGCTACAGGAAAGCACTTTGCAAGCTCTGCGCCATTTGCCTAATATAAGTTCTGCAACACTGCCAATATTATTAAAATCAGTGGTTCTCTACCCCAGGGTACATTTGTCAATGCCTGGAGACATTTTCATTGTCACACTTGGGGTCTGCCACTTGCACTTAGTGGTAGAGTATCTGCATTTTAATAAAAACTGAGTCTTCATTCTAAGCTCAAATACTAATTATATGTAAATTCAGGACAATGCTCAAAAACTTCCATCCATTTGTATGTTCAGCATTTTAGTGCAATGTCCTACTATTTAGTGAAAAACAGTTTTAGACCATTCATATCTTTGAATTATCCAGTAGCTTGTAAAATTGCAAATTAAAATTTGTAAAACACTTTGAAGACTATTTCTCTGAAGTCACACAGTACTTATAATGCAAAATTAACCTTAACCTATGAAAATTCTGAAGATAATCTAATCAAGTAATGTATTTCTAACTATGCTTTGATGTTCCAGATTAATTTACATATTCCTTGACATCATCTTTAAAAAAATTTTAATGCATTTTATTACTAATTATATTCTTACAAGAGAAAAAGAAAAAACGAAACTACTTCAGAGTCTTCTCCGTATGCCATTTTAAAAAGTACCAATGTCGGGCTTCCCTGGTGGCACAGTGGTTAAGAATCTGCCTGCCAATGCAGGGGACACGGGTTCAAGCCCTGGTCCAGGAAGATCCCACATGCCGTGGAGCAACTAAGCCCGTGTGCCACAACTACTGAGCCCGAGTGCCACAACTACTGAAGCCCGCGTGCCTAGAGCCTGTGCTCTGCAACAAGAGAAGCCACCCAATGAGAAGCCCGCGCACCACAACGAAGAGTAGCCCTCGCTCGCCGCAACTAGAGAAAAGCCCCTGCGCAGCAACAAAGACCCAACGCAGCCAAAAATAAATACAAATAAATAAATTTTTAAAAAAAAAAAGTACCAATGTCATTAAAGGCCAAAGGAAACTAATTTTTACAGCCCCTGTTTAAAATTCTACAAAGCCTTTAAAGCGTATCTGTCATCATAATCCCCAGCCACTGGCAGTATTGCACAATGCACATTTTTTAAACCTAATATTGTAGACCCATATTTAAGTAGAATATTAAAAGAAACTTTAAAAAATAAAAGCTTATTAAAATCTTAAAGATTTCTTTCACTCATTGAGTAGTTTCTTTGTATTTAGAGAATAAAAACAGACACAAATCTGCTAAACCTCACCACTAAGCCGTGTTCCACATGCCTAAAAATGACACAATAAGAAATTTCATTTTTCTATCTTTTAAGCTTTCTAGTTGATTCAAAGCACACATGAGCTCAAAGGAAAAGCCTTCAAGTTAGTTCATGAGGGAGCGTAGTTATAGTCTAGCACACAGAAGGAGAATGTCCTTGACCTCATCTTTTGACATTATTTTTGGATTTTTTCTAAGCTGTTAACATAAATTATTCCTAAATTTGCTGCCTCATTAAGATTTAACAGAATTATCCCATCAATCTGCTACCTAACTTTTCTTCAAAGCTGAATATAGTCATTTTTCTTGCTTGTTTACACAAAGGAAAAAACTTGAAAATTTGATGATACAGCAATAAGTAAAAATTTTTAAAACATCCTAAAATAGGAGAATTTTCTATATCTACCAAGTGTTTAACATACATGATGATATCAAGTATTTTCACAACTATATTTCCCAGAAAGGAACAGAACGCACAAATCATTTTTCATCTTTTCCTAAGACCAATAATTTTCACATTACAAAATGATGAAATACAGAATTAAATGTAGCAAATGCCTTTTAAAACCCCTAAAGAGCATCATATTTTTCCATTAGTATTAAACAATTATCTTACCAAAAAAATTAATACACTCCTAATTTCAATCAGCTTCTGATTGTTCCCTTGCATTTTTCAGTGTTGACTTACCTTAAATTATTACCTCTCATAAGAAAGCATATAAAACCAACATATGGGCAAATCCACCTAGAACTAATAATTAAGCAATTCTAGCCAGTTAAGAAATATTTAGGATTTATTATAATGCCATTAAATTTCTCATCCTTATTTTATTTTTAAACTAATGTGTAATTGCAGGTAGTGGAGAAACACATACTTTCACATACATGCCATTAGGATATTTTTATGCAGTCATTCTAATTCATTTTCCAATTCTATTTCTTAAAAATATGAAAATCATGATTTTCCAAAACTAAAGCATTCTAAATGTCTGATAACGTGTTTAAAAATCAAAGACCCATATAAGTCTGAATACTTTTTTCTTTAAAACTAGATGCCAACAAGTAGAGGCCAAAAGTAGAGCAGCTCATTGTCAATGTGCTAGCTTCCAAAAGCTTGTTTGCAGGTCACTTAATTGGAACTTGGAATACAGTCTCCCATTGAAACAATGTTATAAATGCTGCTCCTTTTCCCAGGCCTTCCAACAAAAGCCCATAAGTAGTTTCAACAGAAAATTAACATTAGATACTTGCAAACAAACAAACAAAAAAGGTGCTCATATGAAAGATATAAAAAGTATCTCCTAATCTTGTCCTATTCCTAGCCCTCCTCCCCATATTTGCATTAAGCTTTCTGTTACCCACAAATAAGTCTCTTGAGAGGGAAATATTAAATTCTTTGGTTTCCACGTTACTTGAAGCTTGTGTGCCCCACTATTACAAGTCACCCTACCCCATGGAAAACAAACTGCCATTGAACCTGTATTATAAAACCAGCATTTGTAACACTGTATTTATTAAACATTCTGGTTGGAATTTGGTATGCCAGAAACACATCTTCCACCCTGAAATGAGAGTATTTTGTGTGTGTGTGCCTACTCTGGCCAAACTCCCTCCTAGGTACTGGGAACGATCTGAAAAACTTCGTGAGGAAGATTAACAAGTGTCAAATTTCAAGGATGACAAATGACAAAAGGAAAGCCATTAAAGTGTTGTGGGGTTTTTTTTGGGGGGGGGAGGTTGACCAACTCAGGGTGGTCACGGGTGGGAGAGGTTTGAGCTGAAATTTTGGCATTAACAAAATCAAAAGGAGAGGAAAGAAAACTCCCAGCCAGGGAAGGCTTTCCAGAGGGCAGAGGGAAACTGGCAAGCTCAAGCAAGGCCAGAGGGGCTCAAGCAGAAGGAACGAGGGCTGAGGTGGAAAAGGCCAAGCCATGTAGAACCTTCTAGAATATGGTAAAGGCTTTGTCTTCATCCTAATATCAATGGGAAAATACTGAAGTGTACAAGCATGTAGGTGATGTGTCCAGATTTGGATTTAGAAAATAATCATTATCACCTCCATTTTACAACTGAAGACACTGAAACTACAGCAATTAAGTAACCTGACCTACATCCACAGTGGAGTTTGTAATCCAGCTGGTATCCAAACAAGGTTTGTCAGGTTCCAAAGCCTGTACTCTCCTCACTTTCTACAGAACCTCCAAGAAGTTGAGAAGCAGAAACAAAGGCTACAGGGTGAAACAAAGCAGCTTGCGGGGTGAAAACTAAGGGTTGCAAACAGTTCTCTCATCCCCTCTTCTCATCTTTGCAGCCTGAATCCTGAACTAAGTAGCAGAAGAAAAGAATCTCTCCACCCTCTTTCCCCTTGGTCCCCTTCCTTGC